>NC_141266.1:20532500-22005000 GCF_054856545.1 Hippocampus guttulatus | reverse complement strand
CGGCCATCTCCTTCCATTTGGAGAGCATCTTCCTGGGCCTCATCTCCACGGGCAGGTTGAGCCTGTGGCAGAAGTAGCTGACAACGCCCTGGTCCTCCAGCAGCAGAGGCACTCGGTACACCGAAGTCACGTCATGGACACAGATCACCTGCAAGAACGAACTGTTTATCGATTGACGTGCTGCCGAAATTCCGTACAATAACTGGCGCGAAAGATCCGCCTTTTATCACCTGCGTGGGCTCCACGTGACAAAACATGGAGATCTTCTCCTTCACCGCCGTTTCCAAGGGCGTTGCGCAGCGGCACATGATCTGAAGCACAGATTGGACTTTTCTTTTTGCACGTGTATCCAGTTTTGACAGCATCGATTTGTCTCGGTGCTCGTATTTTTTTGCCTCACCAGGTCGGGAGACAAGCCGAGGCCTCTGAGCTCCCGCACGCTGTTTTGTGTCGGCTTGGTTTTCTGCTCTCCTGTCGTGTTTGGCTGGAGAGAAAAACAAAGGCCTTTAAGGGGGGGGGCTCATAAAATTAAATACTTTTGCGCTACAAATATCAATTCATGCTTTTTTTCCACAACCAATGCTGTATTAAAACAAATTTGTTTTGTAAAACATGGGTTTATTCCTGTTTGGCACCCCCGGCCCCCCTTCCCATTTAACAAGCCACAATTATTCAGTCAGATCTCGGAAACACGGTGCAGGTCCTTTAATCATAGTTATTATTGAATATATTTACCAGTGACATTTTGAGTCGGCTTTTCAGATGGATTTTATTTATTAAAAACCAAGTGTCCCAATTATTCAACCTCTTGTCGTTCCGCACTGCATTTCAAAAAAGTTTTAATATACAGTCAAACCTCGGTTTTCGAACGTCTCTGTTATTGACCAAATCGGTTTTCGACCAAAACTTTCGAGTTTTTTATGCCTCGGATGACGACCGAATTTCGGTTCTCGAACAAACTGAGCACACTTGAATGCGTCACTTGACTCCTCTCGCCTTCCTTACTCAAGGAAGTGACGCTTCCTCAGGTAGACGAGGAAGTGACGCTTCCTCGTGTAGCGTTCCATTGTGAACAGACGTGTTCAATAAAGTATTTTTTTTTTAAAAGAGTGTGGTTTCGGTTTTCGAACAGCCTTCTGGAACGGATTGTGGTCGAAAACCGAGGTATGACTGTATTTTTGTTAATTGGCAAATCATGAAAAATCTGAAATGGAGTCTTGAACCTTCATTTTTAAATGTACGCGAAAATAACAATGACGCACTTGTCGGAAGCCTTTTCTGAAGGGTTTGAAGAAGAGTGAAACAGCAGCGAGGGAGGGGGTGGGGTGTAATCACTCACCTGCGGCACGAGGCTCACGTGGATGTTGCAGAAGTTCTCCCTCTTCACCTTGAATTGAAACTGCCTGAAGGCCTCAATGAACGGCATGCTCTCGATGTCTCCCACCGTGCCCCCCAGCTGCGGACACCGCACACCGGCTTTAGGGCGCATTGCATCATCGTGACAGGGCCGAGATCGATTTTGAGGTTCAACATTTTCATCAGATGGCATCATGTGTCTCGAAATGTATTTTGACATCACTTTAAATGTCTTCACTCTGGCCCATCAGTTTTTTGACATATTGTCATTTTTGTCAGTTTGTTTCACCCGTAAAATCTTGCGCACTACAGAGGTGATTTTGCGTGTGTGTGTGTGTGTGTGTGTGTGTGTGTGTGTGTGTGTGTGTGATAAACAACCGAGAGCACAAGACGATATCTTCAAGATGAACCGACCGCAATTGCGCTTCGTTTTGGACTGAAGACATTGAGTAATAGTCACAGCCGGCTGTGCACACCCAACCGTGCAGCAGATCGCCGACAGATGCGCGCGCTTCACCGCCTCAGGCAACGCACCAAAGCAAAACATTCAGTCCTCTTTCGCCACAACATGTGGCTTCGTATTTTTACTCACACAGCACTTTTTATTTTTTTTAAACCCAGTTTAGGCCACAAAGTGTATAAAAGCCAAGCCAACTGACCTCTATGACACAAACTTGAGGCTCGACGCCATCCCCGTCCACGGAAACCTTGGCCTGATTCATCACCCACTCCTGGATCGCATCGGTGATGTGAGGAACCACTGGACGGGGTGGAAAAGACACAATTCTAAGGTTTGCATGCCCACTGATATGGGCATTAAAAATAAATGCATTGTTATTGTGGTCTATTTTAAACAATATAATGGCTTTAGAATCCTTTATTTATTTATTTATTTTAGCTATTTGCGTGATTACTACATTGAACGATCTTTGGGTTGAAATATAGATCTTTTTTTTTCCAATTGTAAGCATAATATTTAAAAATTTATCATTTTCAGTACTTGAAAAAAATATACACTTTTTCAACTGTAACTACATGAATGTTCCATTAAGCATCCTATGTATCTTTATAAAGTTAATCCATTTTCATGTATGCATTTATTTCACGTAAAATCGTTTTCTTTCTTTTAAACACAAAATATTTAATGACAATTAATGGACTTTATAAAAGACTGCTGTGTAAATATACGGTAGCACATTAGCGCTGAGTGGGGTAAAAATACGTCGTCTGAATTCCAAATTTAAAGCTTTGTTCGTTCCCCACCAAACATTAAACATTATAATTCATATTTCAAGCTCCCTAAATAAAAGTAGCCGAGTCAACTGGTATCATGACATGGCTGCTTTACGTCTAAATGCACAATAAGGGCTCATTTAAACAAATGACAGCAATGGTTAAACTAAATAAACAAACAAAAAGGCTCCAAAGCTACATTATTAGCGGTTTCTCACCTTGCACGGTCTTGCCCAGGTAGTCTCCTCTCCTCTCCTTGTTGATGACCGACTGGTAGATCTTCCCCGTGGTCAGGTTGTTGTCCCTCGTCAGGCGGATATCCAGGAAACGCTCGTAGTTGCCCAAGTCCAGATCCACCTCACCGCCATCATCCAGCACAAAAACCTCACCTATATGCACACGGAGAATGCACTAGTGTGGCTCTTCGAACAAAAGTAGCATCCATCTTGTCAAATATTAACCACGCGGCACGAAACTAGGCTCTAAGTAACCGAGACGTCCGGTTGACTGACCATGCTCATAAGGCGAGAAAGTGCCGGCGTCTATGTTGATGTACGGGTCAATTTTGATGGCTGTGACGTGAAGGCCGCATGACTTGAGGAGCGTGCCCACGCTGCTGGCGATGATGCCCTTGCCGATGCCGGAAATCACACCGCCGGTGACTAGGATGTACTTCATAGTGGCATAGGAGATCTGGACGGAGAGCACACATGGTATCGACGGTCAACGTTTGACAAAAGCACTTCAAACGGAGATGAGCGTAAAGTATCAACACCATACATCCAACATGTACTCAATCATGAACTCATGTGACATAAATGGACTGTAGTCAGGGGTTTAATTATTCAACCCAAACAAGCCACCTTCACATTAATCTCATCATGAGTATACAAGCCAAAATAACAAGCTAGAATGGGCAAACAAATATACACACGGGCACTTCACACAAGTCATTGAACTCACCCTTTTGGTATTTGATGACAAAAATGAATGTTGGGCAATGTAAGCAAATTGTAATGGCAGTAGTAGAGTACACAGGCTATCACGTAGTAGTAAGTAGATGCATCAGGGGAGAAGCAGAACTATACTTTCAGTTTCACTTGGGACTGTGCACAACATGCATTCAAGGACTGTCAACAAAACAAACACATATGGGGTATTCGTTTCAAATGATTAAACCTAACCCCAAGATTCAACTAGATGGTTACAAAGTAATACGTTCATGTCTTTGAACAAAAACAAAAAAATAGAGAATGGACAAGATTGTTAGGGAATAATGTGAAATAAATCTGCCCTTTCAATCTACGGAATCAAGAATTTTCTCTGTAGAGTCAGTTTTCTCCGCAGGATCAATACATTTTTTCTCTTCTTTGTAGATTCCTTGGGGCATTGTTTAACCGTGTGATGATCACTGTTGGTCAGATGACTTCGAAAGGGACAGTAGTTTTACTTTATTTTTGTTTTTACTATGCTTGAGTTACATTCGCTTGCATACAGTGCAGCACACACGCAAACAAACAATATTCTCGTGACTCTGGGTTAAGGCTTGACTGTGTTGACCGTTTATGGATATTTCAACCATCATTCTTAATCTCTAAAAAATATGCGGCACTT
The DNA here is from genome assembly GCF_054856545.1 of Hippocampus guttulatus. Lineage (NCBI taxonomy): Eukaryota > Metazoa > Chordata > Actinopteri > Syngnathiformes > Syngnathidae > Hippocampus > Hippocampus guttulatus. The sequence goes on along the minus strand of NC_141266.1, from coordinate 22,000,797 downwards.
CATCAGGGGTGCCCAGATGCGGTCCTCGAAAGTTTGTTTATTGAACATATAAAACATACAATACAATAATAAATTGACAAAAGTCAAAGCTCCATAAGCAGCCCGTTTTCGATGTCTCCCTCCGCCGCCAAAACACCTGATTCAAATGATCAGGAGCCTTACGAGGCTGCCTTCTGCAAAGATTGCTGATGCAGGAGGTAAACTTGTAAAACAGGCTGGATAAGGGCTCTCGCGGACGCACTTGGGCATCATTGTACTACGTGTACGAAGACGTCGTTCAAGCATGGCCTATTTTGAACGCACGGAAATGAAATGGCGGGAGTTTGACTTAGTTTAACGGCTGTTCCGCACTTTTGCAACGCAGGCACGCCGGTAAGTCATTCACGATTTGGTCTTCATTTCTAAACGCTAATGGACTCTATTTTAATTACTGTGATCTTACGGCAATGAATTCAAACTCAAATTACGTTAGCTTGCTAGTGGGAAGCGCTCATTGTCAAAAGATTTGAGGCGTTCGCACGTCAACGTGTGCGCAAATCAACGTCAGCATACTTACCAAGCGACTACACATCAACAGTCGTGTGGAGTCGAATGGATGCGATGCGTTTATCTGCGTTATTGGAGCCTTTTGGTGTGTATCCGAGGGCTGTTTTGCACGCTGACAACAACACGTGCAGGACAAGCTGACTTTCCTGGACGTTCTTCTTCGACTACACTTCCCACCGACTTTCAGGACTTTCTTTACGATGCTGCCCCCTACAGATTAGTATTTTTTTCTTGTTTTGTTATTGAGACTAAATTAAACAATGACAAACACACAAATGTATAACAAAATTTATAAACACAAATGCAACACAAGAAATAAGCATAAAAAGGCACGGTAAACTTTCATCCGAGGTTAACAAAAGAAAACTCACTAAAAAACTCAAGAAACGCTTTTATTGTTCCACTTGTGAAAGGAGACATTGATTCTATCCTCGCTTATGTACAACTGCTTAGAACGACAATGCACATACAAAAATAGTCGCTACGATTGTATAACTGTTTATGTTTAATGTTCTGTGTTCTATGATATTATTTTTGTTATTTTATGTTTACTGCTGCAAAGCGCTTCATTGCAGCTGCAGCTATTGTGAAATAAGTACATGAACAGAAATGTATTTATTGTATTGTATTCTTTATTCATTTCAATGTCTTTACATTTAGATTATCTCTAAAACGAATATATATACATTTAGAAGGGATTTGGACATTCTTAATTTGTAAAAAAAATAATAATAATAAAATAAAATTTGCCCAGTAACTGCATAATACTGATCAGGACAAAGACTTGTCACCAAAGACAAAACTTGTAGACGAGAAAAATAAATGACAATATTTGCCTTTTTGTGTCTGTTAATATTTAGCATATATTTATTTTCTAATTTATGCGATTGTTTAAAATTAAAAAAAGTATTTTGCTTCCGCCGCTGCTGTGACGTCATCCTACCAAGCTTCTTTACTTCCTGAGTTACTTCTTTACTTCTTGAGTCACTCACCGGTCTCCTCTATACCACGCCTCTTTCAAAATCGGCCAATCAGAAGCAGAGGTTTTGGCTCGTCCCAAAAATCTTCCGGAATGGAAGATAATAAGCATTGGTTTTCATTCGACATCTTTATTCAAGTACCGTAAACGGAGTGCTTCCAGGTTAGTGTGCGTTCATTATTGTCGTCATTGTAAAAATAATGGACTGTTTTTATGGTTCAAACACCCTATTTCACTATATGTTTGTAGTTCTAAATTTGACTCGAATATTCACCACTAGATGGCATAGAACTTCCATGATATGTTGCCTGAGCTGCTGAGCCAACAATGGGTTCGGCTATTCGCACGTCGGAGACAGGTGTCGCTGATGGTGTAGTTCAGGCATGTCCAGCTCCGGTCCTGGAGGGCCACTGTCCTGCCTGTTTTCTATCTCTCTGGGCTGCAACACACCTGATTCAGATGATCAGCTCATCAGCCAGCTCTGAAGCAGCATTAGAACAATTCTGATTATTTGAATCAGGTGTGTTGCTCCTGGGAGAGCTGGAAAACAGGCAGGACAGCGGCCCTTGAGGACCGACTTTGGACACCCCTGGTGTAGTTAAACTCGCCTGACTTGTGAGCGGGCTGCGTGGAATCCGTTCCAACTCAGTGACGGTGTGAATGGTTGTTTGTCTCTATAAGTGCCTTGCGAATGACTGGCAACCATTTCAGTGTGTAGTCTACCTTGCACCCGGAGTCAGCTGGGAGAGGATCCAGCGCCCCCCCCCCCCCCACCCCGTTCAGGATAAGCGGTGTTGAGTATGGATGGATGGCTAATGAAGGCGAAACGAGACATCGGTGTGACACAGGGATTTGTGTTATTGTTCCAGGAGGTAATCTCTGTGGTTAAGTGACGCCTAATAAAATCAACCGGTGCTCCCCAAAATGTCACTCATGCCACACAGATTGAGACATTAAGCGTCTCCCTTAATGTATAGACTACTCTGGTGCATGCTCCAGATTTCTAATCCTGCACCAGTCTCGATCTAATTAAAGGCCTCATCCTCGCCACCTCATTTTGAAAAGTCACTCCTTTCAATTACTGATGACAAGTGAGCACCGACACACATTAACCTCCTACGTGAAGAGCTCCTTTGGCTGCCCACCATCTCTCCCTGCAAGAACACGGTGGCAGGCGGGCAATCCAAAGGCAGTTCCACCTCTTTGGAATGTGCTAATCGCATTTAAGCAAAGATGATGATAACACGGTACTTTGTCATGCCACGTTTTTGCAATATGTTTTGGTCACGTGACCCAGCATTGGCGGAGTCCGCTGCAAGGACACGTGCTGGGCTGTTAATTATTGTCCATACCTGTTTGGCACGTGACCTTTAGGAGCTTCCTGCAAGAGAGAACAACAAGATTGACAAAATTTCAGAAATGGATGATGATGATGATGATGATGATGATCATCCACTTCAAATGACTGCAGGCGAGGCACCTCTCAAACGGGAGATGTGACCTAATTTTCGCACCTATTTCACATTGAAGCTCATATAAAATTGATTGACTTTGCCACTATTATAGCGGACACCGGGCTGTCGTAATGTGATCGCGCCGGTGTCGGCTACGCTCAGCGAGGTTTATGGAGATATTAAAATGGAGCAAATTAAAAGTGAAATTGCATTCGTCTTTGCACGGTCTGATGCAGAGTAGCTGCAGCGTCAATCTAAATAAACGGATGTTTGCGAATGTTCCCCGGAGGGATTTGTCTCCTAACCCTCTGCCGTAACTAAAGCATGGTACACACAGGCTGATAATTTCACCCTTCCGATCAAATTTAGCAAAGGTCTGATTTTCAGATGTCTCTAAAATATTGTCCTAAGTGATTATCTTGTGCTATGGGGTGTGTGTTCAGAGTGATTTTTCCTCTCTTATCTGCTTGGAAAATGGTTCAGGTTGATGGTTCTAAGTGTTAAATATCTTCATCATTCATGAAAGGTGGGCGAGTATCGATAACAGGTATTGGGCCATACCACCCTGATTTCAATCTATTGGCTGCTTATGAAGGCTCCTGATACCAGTCCCCGTTAGGGCCCCCCAAAAAAATTAAACAATCGAGTTAGTCCCCCTCCCCAGTTTTTACGGCATATTCGGTGGCGGTTTGACACATTGGTGAATCATCATGTCAAGAAGAAAGGCATTGTGATCATCAAAATTTCATTTATCAAAGGTACAAGTTGTACTGGTACTCTGCATAGGTAGTGGTGAGTACTCAAGAGTGAATACTGATATCCTGTAAAAGGCCAGGACCCGCCTTTTAAAGTCTCTCACACACACACACACACACACACACACACACACACACACACACACACACACACACACAGACGGATAGATAGATAGCATCTATCTAGCTAGCTGGCTAGCTAGCTAGTTATCTCTAGTGTGTTCATGCGTGTTATAGTGCTCCGGTGCCGCTTGATTTATTTGGTTTGTTTGTTTTTTGGGTATTTAACCGTTCAATAAACGGCTGAAAGTCCTTCTTATTTTTTTCATTTCACTCATGTGCACTCAAAGCTCATTGAGTGTACAAATATTGGCCTACAACACAAAGGGGAAAAAAAATCGACCCAGTAACACATTGCAACCGGTAAAATGTTCAAACTGCGGCACTCGTATGTCAAGGTTACCCCTGTATTTTGTAATAAGTGTAAAAAGGATAACATATTTAAAACAGCTGAGCCCTCTGCTGGATGTGGTGGGGCACCGCCTCCCTTGCCCCGAATGGAGAGTTGTATTTCCAGTTCTCACGCACCCGCATGCACATTATATTTGAAGTCCTTCATGCAAGCGACAACAAGGTCAGGTGTGGTTGTGAAGCGGCGCCTCGGGCAAACAATAGTCTGTCAGGAATTCGACTCAAGAGCGTCTGCTTTCTTATCATTGTGTTAAAGCTAAGTCGCGCTGCTGCTTTTACATCCTGCGTGCGCGTGTGAGCATCTGGAGCATTGAAAGCTGCTTGCTGGAGACACAGTGCACAGTGGTTCTCAAACTGTTTAAGTAGCACATTGATGATCAAATTCATCTCCAACTATTTTAATAATCAGGTAACTGTTTAAAACCATTGTTTGACTTGAAATTGCCCCAATCCTCTGATTTCAGCCAGTCAATGCGAGCTAGCTACGGTCATTATTATTATTCAAACGAACACAAGTTAATGTTTGAGCAATCAATCTAAAAGGTAACACCTGAGCACCTAAATGCACCCATCAGGCACATGTTCCAATACTTTTGCTCACTTGAACAGTGGGTTGGCTTTAAAAAAAAAAAAAAAAAAAAAAAAGGTGCTCTGTCAGGGGTTGTTTAACACATCTTGATGACCTCTTCTACCGCCCAGGCTGCTCTTCTCGGCAATAATGTTCCATTTTGCACAATTTAAGGTGAGTTAAACGGGCAAGTGAAACAGTTTGAAACATCACAGTAACAGGGATGCATCGACTTGGAGAACCCCTCGAAAATTTTGAACTGTCACACAATCTGGCAATGGACTCCCCTGAGTTGTAGACAAAAAAAAAATGTATATATATATATGTGTATAGATATATATACACATAGAGAGAGATGTGTGTTTGTGTGCTTTTGTACAATATATTGTAAAACGACCCCGATTTTGTTTTATTTTATTTTTTAAACAAAACACTAAATTACTCTGAAACCCATTTTTCAATTCTTTGCTCTGTTGTACTTAGGTTGAAGTGACCATTCCGAGCAGACTTTGAGTTCTGGCAAACTGTCGTTCGGTGGGAATTCTTGTCACATTGCTATTTGTGATATCGATCGAAATATATTTCTTGATGTGTAATTCTGTCAAACGTGCGCAGTGAGTCGACATAATTCCGAATCTCATTTTCCACAATGCATCTGCATTTGTACTCCCTGCTCTCTGCGCGTGTCATGTCACTTGTTCATTTGATTGATAGGCTGGCATTCAATTCCAGTTGACAAAATTTGTACACGTTCCAAGTCGCATGTCAACAATAGCTCGGTAATTGGCTGTTGTTTGGATCGCTACTTTGAGCAGCTCTGTATTTGCATGCGCCACGGCGGAGTGTGACACCCACCATTGTAATGTAATGGCAAGCCATTACATAAGACACCAGAGTTTGAGAAAGCCAATGTCGGTTGAAGGGCGTTGCCTGTTTGTTGTGCGCGCAGACTCGAGTCTTTGTGAGCTCCTCCCGTAACTTGCGGCAAGTCTAATTTGATTACAAGCGCAGAGGGAGGATCAGCCTCGAGGGATGGCGCTTGTTCAATACTCGATTGCGGGTGAGGGGGCACGGATGACAATGACCAGAGTTAAGAATTGACAAAGTCGCATACAAATAGGTTAGGAAAGATGGAGTCGAAGAGAGACTTCTACCAGGGGAGGCGGATGAGGTTCACTCATACAGATGCCAACGGCTCCCGTGCCGTTTATCACATCCAAACTGCTAGCGTGGAGTCGCTCATTTAATGCTTGTTTCACGCCTCCTGCACCAAAGGGCTTCTTTACACAGGAGCGTTTGAACTGAAAATAGAAAAAATGATGTCGTTTCGCCAATTGCTTTACACGACAACAGTGTTTAAGAGTCTAAAAAAATGCAAATGTTAAAAAAAAAAAGTTAATCCCCCTTTTTTTGTGTTATTTCAGAAACACGCTCAGATGCCAAAAGGTGCCAACAAAGTCCTGTCCGTATAGGAAAGTAGTAAAGTAACTGATATCAGGTGATACTTTCTTCTCCGATGGCCTCGACACACCAATCTGACGTCGGCAATCGGGAGGCGGGCCGGGTGTCGGCTTGGTGTCAGGTGAGTATTCATTCACGCACATGCGCAGAAGGTTTGAAGTAGTTGGCATCTCAGCCAGCTGGTTGTGACGTGAACGCTGTCACTATCCCAGCGCAACGTGCCAACATTTCGACCGATGCACATTGATGACAGACAATGTGGGGATAAGACCAATGTAAATGTTTTGTGAAGAAAAAAAAAAAATTTCGACCATATTTGGAAATGCAGTTTCTTCACAACTGCTTCATCGACACCGTGCGGTGCCCAAAGTGCTTTGCAGTGCCTCACGTTCACTCATTCACACATTCATTAACTAATTGGTGACTGCTGTCATACAATGGCATGCGCTGCCAGTCTCACTGGGAGCAATTTAGGGTTCGGCGTGTTGCCCAAGGACACTCCAACAGTGGACAATTTAGCCACAGCCAGCCATAATTATCATACAACTGCAGTAATATTGGCAATATCCCACCCTAGCTTTGCCTCCTTGCTCACCATGCATACCACCACCCACGCTCTCTGATCCAGCAGTTTTGTCAACGGCTTTATTCCCAACGGCCGCGTTACTTTCGGAATCTTGGACAGCCGCTCACAGGTCAGTTTGCGGGGGAGGATATTGTTGTGTCTTGGTGGGCCACACGCGAAAAGTGCAGTAACATCACGCATGCCGCCGTCCCCCCCCATCGTGTGGGGTGTTACAATTTCAAAATCTGTTAAGATGTTAAAAGTGTGTCTGTACCCAGCTTTGCAGGAATCTTGTAGATTAATAATTATAAAACACTGTCACCATTTTCATTTCTGGGTCAATGGTGACGTTGCCACAACCAAAATAGCGAGGCTTCTCCTGCAAAGTGTCATTTACTAACACCGTCACATTCTTGACAAGCATACATCGACTCCCACCAAATCCAAGTGAGTATCCTTGGGGCCCTAAAATAACTCCTTGCATTGGAAAGTGAGGGGGTAGCAAAGATGAGGGTTGAACCCCGGTGCCTTGTGACCGTGTGCATCAGGGCTCGTTGACCACGCGGCCCTCTCAAGTCAGTTGTCGGGGGCCGACTGAACAAGTGGTTCTTTTATTGACAACTCTCGGCCTCTTCATGCATTGAATAGCGCTTGCCGACACCAATCAACTGTGGCAGCGTCGTTTACAGGCCGGAGAGCTATGGCTGCCTGCTGATGGGAAAATAAAAAAACACTCGCGACCTCTTCTTGTCAGGTTTGTTCCTTTCTCAAAAGGCTCCAGCCAGTACAAGTGCCAGTTTTGTACACCTGTGAGTTGAAAAATGGGCACCCGTGTTCACAAAAAAACCCCAAAACAAACAAAGAACACCCCCCCCCTGCCCCCACACAAGGAACTACCAAATAAACAAAGTTCATAAAAAAAGCCAAAAGTATCAAAGAGACACACACAAATAGAATAAAGTGAAAACTACAGGAACCAGAACTTGAAGTCGTTAATGTGACAGCATCAACAACAACAAACCGAGAAGGACTCAACCAAAGCAGGGAGCTAAATACAGTCAAACTGGCGAGACAACAAGGCACACCTGGACAACACACGATTGGCTGAAGGCAGCTGATTGATGGATCCAAGGAACCGGACTGATGAGTACAAGTGGGAATGAAAACCTAATGAGTAGAGATGACATGAAAAAAAAGGGTCCCAGGAGAAACATGACAAACTGTGAAATAAAATTAAATCTAATCAAAACTAAGGTAGCAAAAAAAAAAAAAAAGATCATTCATCAGAGTTGGCACTCAAATCTGAGTCAAAATATTGACTTCCCGCTATATTTTATTTCATAACATTCAACAAATGACTCCGGTGCCTGCATTTTTATATTACGCTGTTTTTTCTTTTTTTTTGGTGAAACCTGGATTGCATAACTGTCATTCAATGAATGAGTCAACTTTGTCAAACTTACTTCGAGTCCCTTGAAGGTGTTTGGACCACATAACAGTGTAGCGAGATGTGCGTTTATCATTTTGACAAACAATTTCCTTGTTGACCAAATAGTGAACTTAGTGACGTTTGCTCTTGGGTTCAGACCATTATTAAGGATATGAGGTAATTTGATCATTGAAGGACACCGCCCCCCCCCCCCCTATTTTCATGCAAGGCAAATATTTACTCAAGAGACAACTTTATGCTAGCTAGCTGGCTAGCTAGCTAGCTATGCAGTTATATTCATCCCGTGACAGAAACATAACTAGCTGATCAGTCAATGAAAAAGTATTGATGAATGTAAATTCCCCGCACGTGCCATTGCATGATCATTATTTCTTCTTTGCACTGTGGTCTTCCACAATTTTGCAATTTGAAACATATTTTATTTTGCCACCACGCCATCATAAGTCAAATGTCAGTGCATCATGCCCACAAAGGAGCTACAGTGTTACACAATGTAGTGTCCTATTTTGGTGGCCTTATCAATAGGGGATTTGTTTCACAGCCTCTCAGCCGCGTCTTTGTCCGTGAGAAGTCCTCATGAAGGAGCGCAGGAGGGGGGCGAGGTCGAGGGGGGGGGGGGGACAATGGGCGTCTTGATCGGAACGACGTATCACTTTGGATCACATGTATAGAGGAATGCGGCAGCATGACCAGCCAGAACCGATGCGGTTTGGCCCCCGTGCGGACCGTGAACATCTGCGAACAAGCCTAACGAGTGTGATGGCATCAGGAGCAAGGTTCAGTCAGGTCTCATCCTGAGCTTCAAAGCCTCCCGCGGCTAAGTGCAGGAGAAAAGGCTGACTTGTTACCACGAGAAACAAAAAGCTATTGACCGGCGACCTTCTCTGTCACAGGGCCTGTGTCACACTTGGTTGCTCACAAATAGTACCTGAATCCAGTACCTCTCGATAATATTCCTCTTGTCCGCATACTGTCCTGAATTTCAGTCTTGGGCTTGCGGTGACTTTGCGGAGGCCAAACTGGACCTTTATGGCCCGCCTCTCCGTCAATGTTTATCAAGGAAATCCTCAGCGCTGATGCTGGAACGGAGCTTGAATTTACATCGGAAACGATCCACTTAAGACTGTCGACTGTTGAGGTCAGCAGGCGCTCGCGAGTCGGAACCCCGGCCCGCTTCCTTTCGCTTTTCCAGGGCGCTGAACCACGGCCGCCGTAAAAGCAATGATCAGAGGATCTCACCTCTCTCTCCACACCCAATGAGTATGGAATGCAGCGTGCATGTGCGATCAACCTCCCGTTGACACCCGGTGCTCGTGATGGGCAATTTTATGGCCGGCACGAGGGTGAGCGCAGCACACAAGATGTTTAAAAAAAAAAAAAACATCGGGCAAGGCCACGGGGAGTGATTGCAATCCTCAGCTATTTGTTTTGGAGAGCCAGGGGGAGGGGCTGGGGCACTTGGAGATGGATGTGATCTCACGTTAATTGTGTGGGCGCGCATGTATGCGCGGGATGTGTTGTTGAAATTTCTGAGAGCAGTGCAGATTTGTGTGTGTTTTTTTTTTTTTTACAAGCTCAGCAGGGGTTTGCGCTAATGTGTACGTGCAAGTCAGCGAGTCTCGTGAGTGTGTGTGAGTGCTCTACTTCAACACTCGGCTGGGGTTAACGCCTGGAGTCTTCGGAGTGTGATGCTGAATTTGCAGAGTCTTCTGAGCCCAAAGCAGACTAGCACGTTATCGGCAAGTCTTTTGCTACATAGCAATGCTTTGGTACCAAACAACCATTTTCTTGCTGTTTCTACAAGTCAAATAAAACACACATCAGTACACATGTCTGCATTAGAAAACAGCAGAATCCCTGAGGCTGAACATGGTCTGTTCCGGAAGACTTGTTGACATGCCATTTGTCCCCAAAAATGACAGATCAGCTCTCACCTTAACTCTGTGTCATTGAAAGCAACAAACTAAACCACATATATGAACAAAATTGTAATTATTGACTCGGATCTGAGTTTTTATCAACCACATAAAAGCTTTTACTAACTTACCTGAGACCACCAGAAAAATATCGTTCGAATGAAGGGTTTTCTGTCACAAGACACAGGAAAAACTTGCTCATGCTTTTATTTTCAGTAGGTTCGATTACTGTAATGGTGTCTTGACAAGTGTCAGAAAAAAAAAAAATCAATTGGTGCCGCCAGAGTCCATACAAACGCCAGGAAACCGGTTTTCATAGGGCTTGTTGTTGGTCAGCCGAGTCTATTCTGGATTCCACAACCAATTGGCACCGTAAATTTCCAAATGCTAGATAGCTAGCTTTCACAGAATTCACGCTGCAATTTCTGTTGTTCAAAGTTGGCATGTCAACTTTCGTTTTTTCTTCCAAGATTGCTTTCACTGCAGCTTGTCGCCTTGCGGGATTGTGTCCATTTTGAGTTTACTTTCACATTCCGAAGTCTTAAAATGTAGTCATCATTTCTTCTTCTTGGCTCGTAATCATGTGTCCTCTGGTCTTTCTTCCTCTTCCAGCTTTTTTTTTTTTTTTTTTGCCTGCCTGCCAGCTCCTAAGCCTTTTGGAACCTATTTGGTTATATAAAGATGTCGAGTTTCCTGCCCTGGCCAAGGTAAGCCTGCGTACAGCACATCGCGCATTGCAACATTTTGGTATTTTGACACCTCTTTTTGGAGGGATAAATTGTTTTTTTTTTCATCATTTATAAAACCGCCATAAAAATGCCATTCTGAGCTCAAAGTGCTGCTCAACAAGAGGAAACACAGTCCTTGCAGGAATCACAAGTACCCGCGTGGTATTTTGAGAACGGAAATCAAATCATTACATTTGGACCTATTTAAACTTAACATTTAGTGGTCTTGCAGTGTCTATAGTTAACTTCCGCTTTGGCAAATGTCAGTTGTCATCTTTCATTTGGGATCCTTTCCAAAGTGTAAAAGGCCCAACTTGGCACTAGTGCAAGGTACAAGCAAGGAGGATATTTTTTTAAATGTATGTCATGTACTTTAGTCCACAGCATACCTCACTTTTAGGTTACGGAGAACTGTTTATTTGATTTGAAACCCCCTTGGAAATGGAATTTGACATTTTCCAATTTTGAGTTGATTTTTTTTTTCTGTTTGTCCTTTATGGTGTGATTGCACTTCGTGTAGTATTTGAGTCTGTTGGAGTTGGAGTCAGAGTAGGGGATGCAGAGAACAGGGAAATAAGGAAATTAATGACTCGCTGTGGCAACCCCTGAAAAGGGACAAGCCGAAAGAAGAAGAAGAAGTGGTATTTGAGTCTGTTCTTATTTTTCTTATTACAGCGTGGAGCTACTATCTTGATCCAGAAAGTAAAAAACCCTGCCACAGTTTGGCTTTAGCCAAAGGTGCCTCAACTCACCGGCAGTTAAACGGACGGTTGAAGAAAAGCACCTGTGGCTGAAGCCGAACTGTGGCAGGGTTTTTATTTTCTGGACCTGGATTCGCCACCTCTGTGGATTTCATTTGCCGTTTGTTATTTTTATTGTTCTGCACCCTTATTCCAATAAAATACATTTTTAGCGCTCATATTCGTGTTTCTCTGGGCTCCAATAGTCGGTGTACTAGTTCACAACAGTTGACATGTTTTCCCTTGTGAGGGTAAGTGCTAGATAGATAAAACCGATGAGGAATCGCCAATGTGTCAAACTGCCGCCGATAGCGGCAACCACTGCAAAGGAGGGTTAACTCGACATCTGAAATGTTTCGCCTTAAGTATCGGTGGCTGGTATCGGCAGCCTCCGCAAAATAGAGACTCGATACCTTAGAATAAGGCAGTTATCGGCACAATACCGACAACTGGTATCAGTCCTAGCATTTATTTATATGTAACCAAAGCCTGAACTATTCAAGTTAAACTGGACTTTTTGGGGGGAGCTGAATCCATGTGGACACACCTTAAATTAACCACCTTGTGACCAAATTCACTCACTCTCCCCTGCTGAGGAATGATGAAGGTCGATTCTAATTGATCTCCTTCTCAGTTAGCTGCTCCTCTGCCACGCAGGCCGCCACTCTATCAGCCATCAGTCATCCGCTTTCCCTTCCCTTACCCAGCAGTCGATCCAGACCAGAGGTGGAACCAAAATGCCCAGTCTGGCATGCATAATCCCCCAATGCTGACCTGAATTCCTCTCGTTTTTTTTTTTTTTGTCCTCTGCTACTTGTGCTTCAGTGTTCCAGTCAGCGGCACCCGCCCACTTTCCATTTCCTCTCTTTTGCTCCCGATGCCCTTTTCCGACACATTATGTTACTTTTGTCGCGTCACTTGGTGTGAATTTGACACATTGCCTGCGCGTCACCTGTTTATCAGGATTTCACTTTGTGCAAACACTCGGCAGCGTGCGTGTGCATGTGTGTGTGTCTATGTGGGGAGGGTGTTTCCAAGGTTACCGCCGAGGCACTAAATAACTGTGACAGCTGTGGCTGGGGACTCTAGTCAAGCAAAACGATATCGCCATAGATACAGAGTACTAGTCAGCAACAACACTTAATTCCCCTGTGGCGTTAAACACAAACAAATAGGCATTTGGATGTGAAGCCATAACCACAATTTGCGCGTCCTTCTTTTAGCAGGTCATTGAGTCTGTTGTGTCATTTATTATCAGGAGAGTGTGGGCATGCTTGCAAATGATCGTCTCAACCTCTAAACATTTCTAGAGGGCCACTTTTGAAGAATATTAAAAAGCAGAACAACAAATCTGCAGTGAAATCATGTGTATGTTACTGAGCGGTTAGAGGCAACGGAGAATGCTTAGATTGTAATCTCCACAGTAGTGCGCCCGTGGCCATCTGTGCCGCAGTGATGGTGTGTGTGTGTGTGTGTGTGTGTGTGTGTTTGTGTGTGCGCCTCTTGGCCTGCGTGACGTCTGTTCTAAGCCCAGTGCGGGCTGGTGGCGCATGCATTCATCTCGCCGTCACCCAAAAGCAGATGTCGCCAGGACGATGGGGAGCGGCAGATTGCGGTGGCAGGCGACCGGTGGCAGGTTGAATGTGTCTCCGCCCCACGGTGCCCAGCAGATGGAAGCTGAGGTCATTATCTGTTCGCTATCTTCATCCACCTAGGAAAATAAATAAATAAATACAACACCTTGAGGCGGGCTCCTACGGAGTCAATCAGTACCTGAACACGACATGAAAGTAACTGACTGGGTTGAGCCAAATTTGTGAAATCCTCCGTCCATACTTTGTGTTCATTTTGTCCGTCTGTCAGCCACATTTAGTGCCACGAAAACTGTGAGGGCAATGTTAAGATTGGAAAAGAATGATTCCTTTATTTATTTTTTCTTCTATTTGTACCCTTTCATGCACCCTGTAAACTGATAAAATAATAACCCGTCCACTGTCGTGACTGATGTCCCTGAAAGGGGTTAATAGTGAATTCATAAATACGGTAATATGAAGATTTGCAGAAAAACACTTGGCCACGTACACTATATAAAACCAATTGAACAAGACTCAGCACAGTCAACCTTCGTTCATCACTGGGGCTGCTTTCCTGACTCACCTGCAATAGTTGCAAAGCTGCAAGTTTCGATCAAACCTTTGACCGTCACATTCCAAAAACATGCACGGTAGGTTCATGGAACATTTTAAATCAAGGGTGTCAAATTCATTTTTTGTAATGAGCTGCATTTTAGTTACCATTTCCCTTGGTGGGCCGTTATGACTGAAACCATATAAGGAAGTCAATAATACTGGTTTATTTAACTATTGTTGAAGTTATTGTAATGAGGGGTTTGATAACAAGACAATGCTTACAATAGCTGGCTCTTATTTATTACATATGAGAATCGTTTCATTTTGGTCGAGATTTTGGCAAGCATCACGGAAGCTGACATGTTTGATTCGCTTTCGCGGGCCACAGAAAATTATGTGGTGGGCTAAATCTGGCCCCTGGGCCTTGAGTTTGACACGTATACTTTAAATTGTCCCGAGGTGTGATTGTAAACGGTTGGTTGTCGATGCGTGCCCGGCGATTGGCCGGCATCCAATTCAGGGTGTTACCCCGCCTGCGTGTCAACAAACACGCGCATACCATCGCAGGCTTTACATTGCACACACGCATGAAGCAATTTAATCTGTTTGTTGTGTCGCTGATGATTGAAAATAAATTGCGCCCGTCTTCTTCGCCGCACCTTATTTGTGCTGTCCGACGTGTGCGCTATCCCCAAATTGTTGGGCCACTTGAATTTCTCTCATCACTGGTAAAAAAATCAAATAAAAACAGAACATTAATAAGTGGCCATTCAGAGTGAATATCCAAGTCATCAACTACACTCGGAAAGTAGGGCAGCCTGGAAGAGAAGCGCTGTGTCACAGTAGGCGGCCGTTGCTGCTTTATTACATTGCCCGGATCCTTGGATAATAGGCTGTACAGTATACTGCATACAGACGTGACTAAGTCCTTGTTTACGTGCATCTTGTCATGTCCTTTCTGTGTGTGCTCTGCTTAAGGCAGCTGTCAGTAACAGAGGGTCTTTTCTCACTCTCTCACAATAAGGCTGCATGGAGTAGCTACCTTGCGAGTCGGGGGGGGGGGTGGGTGGTAGGGGCTTCGCGCTTATCCCTGCAGGCTACAGTAGCCTGAACGGCGCAAATATCACTTCATACTGTACGCGAATGTGTGTTTAATCCGTTTCCTCCAAGCAGATACATGTTCCAGATGCGTGATTTGTATGATTGAGGGCAGTGTTTGTGGAACAGCGTTGTTTGCAGCCGCGGCGGCGTGGCGCCAAATGCGCAATTCTTCCCGTTTTTTGTTGGCTCTCTGGGTTAAAAGCTGCGCTCGAGCCACATTTGGGCACAGCGTCTCCTGCGCAATCAGCGCGCCGGAGGTGTCGGTTGGTTTACAGCCCCTCGCACGCATGTGGCACGCAGATGTGCTCCAAAGGCCCTCTCTCCGGGGGGCGTTGCTGTCCGGCCGTTAGCGTCATTTTATTGAGCCACCGAGGTGATCAAAGGTTGCGATGGTTGCTTTTCCGAGTGTTTGTTTTCTACTGATTGTCTTGGACGGTGTTTTTTTGCGGTGGTAGATGTATGGCAGTGCCTTCGGGGGTTGTCTTAGATGCGGGAATAGAAATAACTAGCTTGCGCAGCACACTGTTTTGACCGTATTAAAGACATGAGCGTTCACCAAACAAGGAGAGGCTGTTGTGTCCTTGCAGGCCGCTGTTGTGATCATGAGAGGTTTTAAACAACGTTGGGCAATCTCAGGGGGGCGCCCACTTCAGAACTGCTTTAGTTTGCACTCATGAAGTCAACCTCACAAGAGAAAAAGATGCGATATCACCACCTTAGAGGTCACCTTTTTTATCAGAGCTCAATTTTTGGTCTATCGGGATTAACCAACCAAAACAAAGTCTATTTGTTTATTTTTTGGTTGCTGTTTTTTGAAAAACTTCTGTCAAGATTAGCAAATAATAATTACCAAAACGTCTTTTTAATCATTCAAGAAATAGCACATGAATCTCAATGTCAAACGTCAGGCATGCCTTTGTTATCTACAGCTTGGATTGTTTGGCCTTGGCAGAGGTCTGCGCTCACGAGTGCCGTTCTGCTTCTTAGTTTTTCCTCAAGTGCACCAAGTGGGCAAACATTTCTTGACCTGAATTCCATCAGCACATGTTTTGTCGGTGAGCAGCCAATGAGAAGCTCATGAGTGACTTTTAAACACCTTTCAAAAATAAACCTAAACCCTAAACACAGGCTAACTGGGAGTAAGACCACTTCATGTTTCATCGAACTAATTCTGTCTCCACTTTTCCGATGAAGTTCAATATTTTATATTTATTTAGTTTTTGGGGGCCTCAGTCTAATTTCACAGATTTGCCTCTTTGCGCCAGATTGTGGACAGTGTGGTTCCACATAATGTCGTTAATTACACAGTAGCACAACAAAAACAATTCTAAGCAGTTGCTTTTTCCCTGAGGACACTTTAAGCGACAATTTGTAGTAATTTTAACTTTAATACAAGAGCGCTTTTACAGCACAAGACCATGGCCCAAAGTACACCCCCCCCCCCCCTCTTCGGTCAAAATACACAAAAGCGAAAGATAAACTGCCCACGCAAAGACCCTGTGTAGTGAATTCAGAGATTTGTTTTTGAAAATGCATATCTAAGGATACTATAATTGCTGAAACCCGAGCAAAGACCGTATGTAGTATAGCATTTGTGGAAATATAAAGCTGTTTTTCACCATTGCAATTTCCCTGATTTTTTTTGGGGGGGGGGGGGGGGGGCTGTGGCTAAAAGTCCAGGATGAACTGCCCCTGCTCCTCTGTATGAGAACTTGAGTATCCCCAATGACATTATTGATAATATGCTGCATTTGCAACATGCTAGTAGGTAGCTAGCTATGCCTGCACTTTGAAAATCCCTTTGCATCGTCCGTAAGCGACTCCGCTTTGGAGTACCTCATTGTCTTCTTTGAGTATGCAACCATCGTCAGACAAAGGCCAAAGAGTGAGGGAGGGTGAAAAAAATACATTTGAACAACTCCGACTTGACAACCAAGTGGGGCTTTAGGCTTTCTTGGCTACTTTAGAGTGCCTTGTTGTCTGCTGTGAGCGCACGTTAATCATGGAGAGAAGGCAGAATAACATGGGGGAAAAAATAGGTTTGCTCAGTATGTACGGTATACACTGGAAACGTTCTAAATTTGGACTTGGGTAGAGATTTGGTCTCCATCACCAAATCGCGATCATGACTTCATCATGTCTACCTCAGTGGAAAAATGGCTTCAAGCACATCTGATCACAGAGTTTGAGGAGCCATCGCCTGCAAGTTTTTTTTTTTTTTTAACCAGCTCCTAGCTGGTCCGTCAACATCAAACAGTCACCCATCCTCCCCGCTGTCCCGGCTGCTCGCGACCTTGGGGGAATGCTCGGTGCTCAGTCTCATGCAAATGGCACTGCTCACCCAGCCCTCCTGTCCTGCAGAGCCAATGCAAATGATCACTTTCAATATTGTATGTCGTTGCCAACCGGGGTGGAAGGTCGGGCGTTGCAACTAGGCGAGCTGCTACTTGTTCACAAACAGCCCACAGGGTGAGAAGGAAAGCAAGGCTCCGCGAAGACAAAGGTAAAAGCATCGTTTGTGTTTTGACCGTGGAGGAAGCACTTCATCACCAAGTTGCCAAATTACACTCATTAAGTGTGCCGATCCGCTGCCTGCATACTAATTGTGACACAGGCAGTGGACGCATAACCAAATACAATTACCGCCTTCCTCCACGGCGACAGCTAATGCTATTATGTGCCAATATTGCGGCTTATGTTTTCAGAAACAGTCAAGTCATTTAAAAGTAGATCTCCCAGAATATGGCCCATTTTGAAACATGTGGGTTAAAAGATCTAAAAGGGGAAAAAGTATCACCCAGATTCAGCATTCCCCTTTGATTCAAGACAACAAAATGTTTTTTACAATTTTTCAATATTGGACCCAATCGAGATTTTGTTTGACATCACAAGATCGAGTTTTTTGTGCTAATCATTATTTTATGGAGATGGTTTATGTTTTGCCCTTAAGACACGGTCATTTTAGCAGAGATTTGAGTTGATTGCCAAACATAAAAAAGACAAAAAAATATTGGCACAATTGTATCAGGGATCCCCAACCTCTTTTTGCCCCACGGACCGGTTTCATGTCAGACAATATTTTCAGTGTTTTCAGGTAATATTTCAAATCATCCTTCCGCATCTGTTTAGACCAACAGTAGTGCATATGTGTGACGTTCATAGGGTATCGCGGCCGCAGATTCCCAGCGTGCTGACGACATTTGACTTGACATTTTACTCTCCCTGCCTCTGCCCACACAGCAACTTCCCATATCATCTATAAGTAATTCAATTAGGGTGGAGACTGTTTGGTGACCAGACGGAAGCTTAAGCATTAACATAATTCCAGACTGTGAGGCACACTCCACTCTGTGGTGAGCCTGCATGTGTCCTCCTCCACCGCGCACACACACACACACACACACATGTGCACACCCCAAAACCAACTGAGCATCTCTGAGAATTTTATTATCATTCTCTTGGAGCGTTTTAGTGAGTAATCGTTGGGATTTGCAGCTCCTGATCCGCCATTTACATGTCAAAACCTCCCTGGGCTCTGGATGTAAGGGACCCAATTTGGAATGACAAAGCTCAGCCAGACACAGCTGATCCACAAAAGAGGGGCTGGTTAAGTTCTTCCTCCCAGTCACCAGCTGCTCCACTGACCCATAGAAACCCCCCCATTCAGCACAGCACTGCACAGCGGTGCTGCCACGTGCGCGCCATCTGAGGAGCTCGCCTCTCATCTATCTCATTTGCTACCATTGATTATGTTATCGGGGACACTCAGTTAGGGACATTGTGTTCCTATTCGCTTTTTATTCACTCAATTTGCGACTTGATTGGATGCGTGTCGGACAGGAAAAGGCAACGTTTTCCAAAGGTGCGGAACAAATGACAAACACAAGCGGTGCCATGATGCACACGTTTAATTCGTTGCGTCGTATTTCAAATCATCTTTCCGTATTTCAATGGACGAAAATGGAATCACAACCCTGCCCCTCCATTTTTTTTTTTAAACTCAAAATGTTGTACGGCAGACCCGTTGTAAACAAAGGACATTTTGAAGTGCGTAATCTTACATGTTTTCATATCAAAACAGCAATGGAAGGGTTCGTTTTTTTGCATGGGTACTGCACATTCATTTTTTATTGTTTTTTACAATGAATCAAAAAAACCCTTTTTCAAGATACCCCCTGCCTGCTCGAGGATGAATAAATTAGCTCTTACATCATTCATTTGGGTCGTGACACTTTAGTTTGGACATGTTTCATAAAGGAAAGAGGTTGCACAACAAGCTAATCCCCTCACAGTTGTCTCTTCCGTGCGATTATGTAAACTCCAGATGATTCAATCCTTCCCTTTCATGCGTTTTGTGTATTCTGTCGGGCACCGTCATTGATTTGCTTTAACACCAGCGTGTGCAGCGTCGATCACATGGACGCGGGTTCTGTTTGTGTCCGCCTCTCGACACAAAGCGGTTAAGGGATGTGTCACCCCTCCTAGCATTGTGCACTGGAAATACAGGATCCAGGCCAGGGGCTTAGTTTTGGAGGTCACGCCCATTGTGTTTTTCTTAGATTTTGGCCATCATTACCAAGGGGATTCAAACATTTTCCAACAGCAGCCGGTGTTTCCATAAGTGAGGCCGGAGAGTACCTGACTGCTCGTTATAAGTAAGACAACCGCTGGGCCTCAAACCAGATGGTCAGGTAGGGCCGGCTCCTGTTGATGCAAGGGGGGCGGATTGTGTAAGTAGATTTAAACCGGCGAAAAATGGGGACGCGTTTCATTAGCGTCGCCGGCGGCAGCTCTATATATGGCGCGCGAGCCCACAGAAACAGACGTGCGGAGATGAAAATAGCCTTTAATAGCCCCGTTTGGGGAGTTTTATTCCATCCCACTCTGCTGCCACAAGGAAAGTGACAGACGGCGCAGAGTCCGCTGAGAGCGGGCTCCATTCACCCAACCGCCGCGCTCCCTCGGGCCGAGAGGGAAGGTGGGAGAGTGTGGGAAAAAGGAGGGGCGGTGGAACAATAGAGGTGGGTTATGGTGGGGTGAACAGAAAGACGAGTGACAAGAATGAGCTGGAAGCCGTGTTGTTTGATCGGCGCTCCAGGAATTATATAACCAAATACCTCGTTTACCGACGTGTGATCATTCATGCGTGATCATGCATTTTTTACACATGAAGCAACTTCATTCTTCCCACTTGAAGTTTACGAGACGCGACCTCAAAACGTTTCAGTCAATCATTAAAAAATAAAAATAAAAACATGGCATCCAGCTGCAAGAAGTTACGATTCAGTCTGCTCTTGAATAGCTCGTTCGACTCTCAGCAACCTTTGACAACACACGTTATCTTTTGTTGGCAGCCTTGGAACTCCACCAGACTGTAGGCCGACACACATTTGCATTGACAGAATAGAGTAGAATGGAATCATCATTTTTTTGGGGGTGGGGGGTGGTGAAGAGATTTTTGGCCATGTGCCAACTGAGCTATGACTCCTGATCGTATTCAGCCAACTTTGTTTTCATGAAGCATAAGCACAGTGACGTCCAGTCTGTCCTCAAAACAGTTTGCCGCTACTACCGCTACCAGTCCTGCCACTCACAATCTGACAAACTGTGACAGTTAGCTGCTTACATTCGCCTTCTTATGACATAAGCTAATACCCGCCAAATTTTCGCCGCCGTCGTGAGTATTGAGATATTTTTTCTGTAGCCCAAAATCGACTATTCAGATTGTCCTTGGCAATTAGCATTATCTCGCCGCCTGTTGCACATCAGTAAAATTCAATCAAAATCCTTTGTGTTGCAAAAATAATTTTGAATTCCGTTTCCAGAGCTCGGTTGAAACGGGGATCAATTGAGATCTGAATTTGAATCAGAATCATACAAATGTAAATGTGATTGTCACAGCCATACTACTGCTATTTTGCAACGATTTAGGTGAGAGTTACCTCATGTATGATGAATCTATAATGAAGACTTAGCGGGTCCTTATAATATCCCCTAGCAAGGCTATATTAAAAGGCTTTGGTCTCTGGAGGGTACTCTGTGCACATTCACTTGTAATAGCTTTTTCATCCAGAGGTGTCCTGAGCTGGAAGAACATTCACAGTCAATGCTGCTGCTGCTGCTGCTGCTGCAGATGTGTTGGGGGTTGGGAAGCATGGAAGGATGGAGGGAGTGTGGGTGGTAGAAACCCAATCCCCTCATATTGGGTGCACATTGCCCCCAGAGAGTATCCAAGAAACCGGAGGCCCAGCTGTCCTTAACAATGGATCTGCCCCTCACCAGCCACCACTCAAAAAGAATGGGGGAGGGGGGGGGGGCTCATTGTGACTCCTCAAGGGCTGCGTCCAGGGAGACTAGCCAGAACATGCTCTCCTTCAACACAGACATGTCTATTGCTGCTTGAGACACGAAACGTGCATTCTATTGCCATCACATGGCTATCACAAGCTTCTGTTGCTAAAACTTCATATTTAGTGGATCAACAGCAGGGTTGTCCAAAATCCGTTAGTACTAGTCCTCTAATAGTTACATTTCATGCTTTGAGTCTGAAATGTGTGACAAGACATGACCGTGACCTTTTTAAGGGCATAGCTTCATAAAATGAAATGGACACTGACATGATAACATTTTACCTATAGCATTCGCTGACCTTCATATGAAGCATTCAAAGTGATTTGGATGGCTTGGTAAAAGGAACAAGAAAATGGGGACAGAATGAGAGCTAATGATGACAACAAACTGTCCTAAGACTTTGGTGGTATTTGGCCGCTCAAGTTAGTTTGCATTTGATGTAAGCCAACTTGGAATAATTTCTGCCAGAGCGAGTGTTGTTGTATGTCTTTGTGTCTGGGGCTTTGCCGTTCTTTTGTTCACATAGAACGTTCAAAGCCTCTGAGGTGAACAAAAGTGAGCACTAAAGCTAGCTATTCAATGTAAATCCTCATGCTACAGTGGAGAGAGAACAGACATTAGTTTTCGCTTATATAAGCTAACAGAGCATGTCCGTTTATAGCCTGATTAAGTGCCTTTATTTACACGTTCATTTTAGTTCGGTGTTTAATTGCTAGCTCTCAATTGTTTGACGGTGTACTGAAACTAATCAAGCATTTATTTCTTTACTTATCGTCTATATATTTATTCATCTAATCGTTCATGTATTTGGTGACAGATTATTGTTTCAGTCATTACATGCTCAGAGCAACCGAGGTGGAAAAAAGGCTAACTCTAACAGACAATTTCTACTCAATGTAGGCTACTAGCGTGTCACATCTTAATGTAGCTTTCGGTTTGTCCTGTTTGGATCGTTAATTTTTTTTTTTTTATAGCAGGTCAAAAGGTATCTTGTAACCATGGTGGTTAGCTGGCTATCTTGTATAATTTCACAATTGGATTGAGTTTGTTTCATAGTTTAATTTACAGTGTTTTCTTAAAAAACATTTTGAGCGACCAAAATCTGCAACTCAAGCTAGCAGCAAAGGCAACGCAGCTATTGTGATCTGTAGATTCTCTCATGAGATGGGTTAGAAAATTCTTACGTTCTGGTAGATTTGGACAGTGTTGTTTTAAAATGCAATGCTTTTCACAGCAAGAATAACCAAAAGCTTGTACAATATTACCCCACTGTGACGGTTACATTGTGTTGGCCATGCGAGTGTTGTGTTTCTCTTACTTTCGAATAAACTGTTTCAAGCATCCACAATGGCCGAAAATAACAACTTAAGCCTGCACTAAAAGCAAACGGGCCGTATCGACCTATTGCAACCGCTAGCTGCTCATGTTCTGTTCCTCTGAAATTGGGAGTGTTAATCTTTTCCCGTTTTGTACAGTGTTTTGTGACAAATTTGAAAGCATTCACACGATCAAGAGCTTTGCTTTAGCGCCCCACAAAAAAAAATTAAATTAACCCAAAAAAAAGGGTTTTGTAGTCATTTCTTGTCCGTTAGTTGCTAACGCTACATTGTTTTGAAGGTGAAGTTTTCTTGTTTTGCTTCATTGTTTTGTTACAAAATGCCACATACTGTTTAGCGTGCCACCTAAGAAACAAACAATCCAATATTTTGTGACAGCTGGCTGTTAGTGTTCGCCTACCGTCGACTATTTTCAAGTTGCTTGATCTAAAATAGGAACATTATAACCACTTAGCGAAACCTTTGCCCCATGCGGTACTTCTAACATGTAGAGAAAAACACCGGCGTTTATTTACAAATACTAGTTGATTGGCACTTACTTTCCAAATTCATGTACAGACATTAATTTTCTTCTAATCACCGGCATGAGCTGTCAGTCTTTTATTGTGCCCTAACTGCTGATTGTTGATGAGGATGGTGCTGCGATAAGTGACTTGGAGTTTGTCGGGAGGGACTGAGAGACATGTGGGTGAGACAAAGAGAGGCAAACGTTGTTGTGGGATGCTGTTTTCGTGTAGGTGAGCGTCTCTCAGGTATTCCTCCTCCCGCCAGCGAGGTCTTTTATTCCGTGCAGCACAAACAGACACAAAGTCCACCGGGGGAAGCAGCAGTCTGTCAGTTCTGAGGCTTATGTTGAAGGCTGCCCCTCCCCCTCACCCCACAATACAACAACGATTCTCTCTCTCTCTCTCTCTCTCTCTCTCTCTCTCTCTCTCTCTCTCTCTCATATGCTTGAAGGCATATGAGACAGACACATACACGCAGAGGGGCGGCCTTTTTCTCCTTCACACACTCAATTGTCCTCTATGCCCTCCCTCTGTTTATTCACGGCGACCCCGGTGCTGATACCATCTAATTCTATCTCAATTACATCAGCCAACTCCCTATCCTGCTCACCAACAACTGTTTTCCTTCATACCCCTGGCTGTCGACCTCAATCAGCACTGTGCCTTGAATAATAATAACAATACTACTGCTAATAAATAATGCAATAAATACTTGCCAAACTCACCTGCTTGTGAGTTCTTCTGTCAAAATATTGTTTTGTTTGTGCTTAGTGTTTTTGATTGAGTGACATAAGGGAAACTGCTCGTGCCGAAGTGAAACCCCCCCCAAATTCTATTAAAAAAAACAAACAAACAAAACAACTCAGAGGATGCTCCACAACCCATAAAAAGACCAATTATTTATTTCGTACTCGCTAATTCATACATATATTTGAGGCAGTGATACATGCATGTTATACAGTATATGGTTTTCAAAATGCGGTGTATGAAACGAATCTGAACGTTCACACAAGCTTCTGAGCGTTCCTTGGACCACGTCAGACATGCACATGACGGCTAAACCAGTATCACACCAGTCCAAAACCTGAGACAAGTTACATGATGTAGGTATGACACAAAAAAATTCAAACCACCTATATATTAAAAAAGAACATAATTGTATAGACATTTGTGACAAGAATAAAATCACCCACAGTGCATTGCTTTTATTTTAGCACGCCGGTTATTTTAAAGCATCGTGACTTAAGTCTCAATTAAAATCTGCATGAATAAAGATGCACTTTTCCCACACAAATCTTCCATGTGCAAAAGAGCCTCATTTAAAGGGCTCGTAAACAATGCCCATGTTTGGACTTCCCGAAGAGAGCGATGCCCGTGTCGCCTGCAGCGTCTCGTCAGTGGCGAGTGTGAGTGCATGTGGATCAGTGTATAATTCAAACCATAGCAGAACAACTGAGTGTGCCCCCTCACTTACGCTACTGAAACTGTAAGGGAGGAGGCAATGGTGTGGTGTCCTGTTTTTAGATTAAACTGGGGTGGAAATAAAGGAATGAGTATAGAAATGTAATGTGTGTGTGCCAGCATCACCGTGTGCGCTGAAAGGGTGCGAACAGTGTGCACTTGCTCACGCTAAGAATTCAAAATGGCTTCCGTCCTTGTTCAAGTCGGTGCATACCTTCTTGAATTTCTTTTTGGGGTGCGTCCTGTTGTGTCCACCACTGGTACTGTTGTCAACGGCCAATCCAATTCTAACATTCCCCGGGGAGCTAATCAAGTGAGCTTGGGGAAGGAATTTCATTGGTGACTGCTAAAATCCATTTATTTTCGCAAGGATTTTCGTGATTACAAAGAATTGCCAGTTTTCCAGCATGTTGAGGCCCCCAAAAATTGTTTGGACATTAGTCTAAAAAAAAATAAAAAATAAAATTACACATTGGCATTCCAAGAGGGCCTGTGTATGGCCTGGTACTCAGCCCCTATTAATAGTGTGAAGGAAGGAAAAACAATGCAACAAATAGCAACGCTATGATTGGCACGGATTATAACCCGAGCAAACAAACACAAAACAATGTGGATTTAGGACAAAGCGAGAGCATGCGGAGAGTGGGAAATTGGACCGTTTCATTCCGTTGCATCAGCACCCCAGCTTGCTTTGTTACACCAAATAATAAGGGGGTGGTCACGCGTTATAAACTTGCAAATTGTGATGCAACGGACAAAAAAAAAAAGATTTCTGTGAGATATGATTTCTGTTCTGTGTTCGCCTCTAATTATACGCTGCTGCCTTTCCTGTAGCCAGAAAGCCCCCCCCCCAAAAAAACCCCTAAAAGCTCGTACCTCCCCTTCCCTTGGCAGGTGAGCCATAAAGTGAAGAATTGTTACCCGACCGAGTCGTAAATCATTCATGCAGATTTGATTGGTTTGAATGTCCCTTCACATGCGACGTTTTAGCATCACCGTTGTCTTTTTAATGAGATGCTGGTGCACATTGCACAGACAGTTATGTCACATTGACCAATTGTGTTCTTTTACTTTTGAAGGGTTCCATATTTTGTAAAATAAATAAATAAAAAACACTCGTGCCATCCCCTCTCGTTTTTTTCCGTGATTTCCCATCTTTGTTCCTTGTTCTCCAGTCAAATGCTTCCTTGTGGACTTTTTTTTCTCCGCTTTTGGCAGTTAATAATATCCAATACAGTACTAAAACTAACCGTTTTAATGATTTCTGTGACTTGGTGCAGAGGGCAGGTCAGGTGCTTCTGATCCTGCCGCAAGACTGTCAGGAACATTTTGTAATGCAGTGGAACCCCAAAATATGAACTTATATAATCAGAGAAGCATGGACATAGAAACATTGTGTTACAGACAATGTGCAAGATACCATTTTACAGTCTGAACGGTCTCACAAGTTAACAAATGTTAAGGGTGAAACTAAAAGTACATCAAAGACTTCGTACACATCTCAACTTTTCTTTTTTTAAAGTCTTGCCTGGATTCAGTAGCCAATCCGATCGCAGCGGTGCATGATAGATGCTAATTATAGTTAGCATGAAGCTAAGATGTGTTTTGAGAGAAGTTGTAATTGTCTTTGTTTTATGTTTACTTTGACAGTAAATTTCAAGTGGGGCAGCCTGGTGGTCCAGTGGTTAGCGCATTGACCTCACTGTGCAGAGGTCGTGGGTTCAATCCCAGCCTTCCTGTGTGAAGTTTGCATGTTTTCCAAGGACCTGCGTGGTTTTTATTCGGGTACTCCGGTTTCCTCCCACATTCAAAAAACTTGCATGGCAGGCTAATTGAACATTCTAAATTGTCCCAAGGTGTGAGTGCGAGTGCAGATGGTTGTTCGTCTGTGTGTGCCCTGCGATTGGTTCAGGGTGTCCCCCGCCCACTGCCCGACGACGGCTGGGATGGGCTTCAGCACCCCCGCGTCCCTTGTGAGGATTATGCGGATCGGAAAATGAATTAATGAATTTCAAGTGGGCGTGGCATGTTACACAATTTGCCAAAAGTGTAAGTTGAGTTCCATTCACCGGCAACATTCAGAGCTCGCATTTCAAGTTTGAGCTCACAAGTAAAAAAATAAAAAATACGAGGCCGAGTGACAACTCGCATCTCAGAGACTCCTTTGGATCACTTGGAGGGCTGCGGAGGGGTTAAATCAAAACCGATTTTCCGATTCATTTTTTTGCTACACCCCTGGTCACTTGGATCTCAGAGCACCACCGTAGCAATCCAAGAAGACCCTGAATTGGACCTCATTGTCGTCCTAATTTTTTTTCCCATGTAGTGGTGCACATCGCTGCCACTCACAGGACCGGAGTAGCACAACAACAACCATTATAACAGCGCGAAGTAGAACCGTTTTATAAACGACTGGCACGTCGTCTGCACACGTCGACGTTTTCCTGCTGTTTCGTACGTACAGCGTGACATGAACCACAACACTGAAATATGAAATCTGCCATTGTGTGAGATTTCGACTCAGCTCGAGCAGAGGTCCACGCTCGGCAAAGCGCTCGTATTTTTCCCGCTGCTTCTTGAGTGGTGGTTTGCGCCGATCCATTACAGAACGTCAACGCGCAGAGAGAGGACATTTGACAGTCTGTCATTGAACTCCCGCCGTGCACTGACCATCGAGTTCCTGTTCCAGACAATAACAGGAAGTGGTTAACAAGCTCCCCGACTGGCAAGTCCAGTCGTGGAAATTCTACACGTCCTCCCACAACAGCAACAACGTCCCGATACCGAATATAAGTGAATCTCTTCCTCCAATCTATTTTGCATGCGGAAACCAAAATATCTGGCATAACAGAAATTAAAAGAGCGCTTTGGGGTGAAGCGAGAAGGCTTTAAATAATGCATGCGTGTGTACAAACTGCAGGGGCTGACTTCTTCTATATTTCCAAAAGCAGTGACCTTTACCTTGCTTCGCATACAAATGAAGCGAGTGCTTCGACGCCGCCGTCATGTTTATGTGAATGTTAATCATGCTTGGCTTGCCCCGAGTGGCCGCTGCAGTGGATACTGGAGGGAAAACAGGCGCGCTTCCCCCCCCCCCCCCTTTTTTTTTTTTTTTGCCCAACATATTGCACCTCAGCGGACAAACAAAGGCTAAAAACAGAACCGTGTTTTCATTTGCGGTTTGGAATCGATGTTGTCGAGTTATTTCTGGGAGGCAGCGTTGCGCTGTGACTAATCAATGGAAAAAATGAGTGGTGATTCTTGTGCTTTTTTTTTTCGTTCGAAACGATGATGCAACATCGCCAAAGGTCATGTTGTGGTTAGCAAGGAGGCATTTCCCCCTTTGATGTGCTCCCTTGTGCTCTCTTTTTTCAGTCTTTCTTCATCTGGATGGATGACTGTGTTTTATTGTCACACATGGACAAGGAACAGATCAAGATCTCTATGGGCAATCAATCAAATGGCATATGCCGGATTGTGGCTAATGCCTCTTTAAGACAAAAGTGAGCTATGAATTGAGATGTCAGATCCACTTGCGCTTCTTCTTTTTTTTGCCTTCCCAATGCCGCTAAATGGTGCCGCGACCGGTATAATATCCGCCGTCCTTCTGCAAACACGCGCCACTCCCAGAAAGGTTTTGCTACGTTTCTCCTTCGCCTCAGCCTGTAATTAATGTTCTTCAGGAGAGGGGGGGGGGGGGGGGGGGATGTGTAAATATAGTTGCTCAGTCTTTTAGCCAATTACGCAGAACAAAGACAGCGGATGTCAGCAGAATCCTCAGCGCTCGGGGAGCTCCGAGCACCAGCAGGCCTGACCTTCAGGCTTTCACGTCTTTACCGCTCCTTATCTGCCACGCGTTACTTTCTTATTGGCGTCTTGGCTCAATCTGCTGCAGTCTTCCAAGGACGGCTCCGCCGTTTGAATCAAACAAGCCCCCCCTCTTTTTTTTTTTTTTTTTGGACTGCATATTCCAGCACAATTATCATACTCGAAATAACAGACATTGGCCAAGGTCGAACAGCCCTAATTTGGATCGGCACCAAATTGGAAGCTTTTATGTAGGCAGCCACACCAAAAAATGTGGTGGACGCATTCTTGGCTCTGATTGCGTCGCTCTTAAAGATTTGTCGACATTAACGTTGAAGTGGTTGTATTGTTTTCTGAATCCTGCTAACTATAATGATATATAGATTTAAAAAAAAAAAACATCAATGAAGAGACTGGCGGAGTCGTTTTTGCATAACTTTGCATACCCCCACCCCCACAATACCGTGCAGAAATAAGCTTCTATGGGAAAATGAAATCACCCCAATCCACACCACAAATGAATTTGTCACACCCGAACACAATATTTTATGGAGATGTGAAAGGTAGTGTTGGTGTGAGGAAAAGAAAACATTTAAACATGAATAAAAGGACAATTTCTTTAATTCACGCTGTTTATTAATATTATTATTGTTATTATGTTATGATAATGATGAGGATAATTACTATTCATTTCTCTCCGTGGATTTTACATAACTGTGCTAATTGTAAAAGTAAGAAAGAAAAATAATGACAATGGTCAAATGACATTTCCTGGATCTCCACCAAAATATGTTATTAGGTGATTTCTTGCTCAGTGACAACCAATTGATGATTTACAAAGTTTTGTGAGGACTCATTAAAGTTGCAAAACTGCCGCATTGTTCCCCAATAAGAAAAAAAATATATCTCTTCAAATTGCAATTGGTCTGCATCCCCTCATTTGAATGGCTTCATTCTCGGCCCATACCGCAGTCCCGGTGAAAGCGTCATGAAAATCTGCATGTTTTGCTCAATTCTGCCAACTATTGAAGGGAAATCACAACAATGAAGAAACATTTCAAGGCTACCAAAACCAAAGGGAATTTCCAACAAAATGTAATTGGTTCTTTGATGGCCATTGTCAAAATTCCTGGCTCTTGTTGAATTTGTTTTTCTCCGAGTCTGACAAAAAGTCAAAGAGGAAATAACCTTGTAGTATGTTCTCAACAGCTGGGGTGGGGAGTGTGGGGGTGTGGGGGGAGAAAAAAATGCCGGAAAATGAATGTTTTCGCTTTTGGCAAGCGTCCACACAATTTGGTGGAACTCGCCATCGACGTGACCACGTCCTCCGGCCAAAACACAAAACAAACCGCGCCGTTTTAAAGTCATCCCTCTAATTGTATCTATGACCTATTTCGGAACAGGTTCATCGTCCAGGCTCTGTTTTCTTTGATTTAAAAAAAAAGCTCTCGGCACTCTTGCACCTCGCATATGCAAATGAAGTGTTTTGAGCAGCTTGTGCAAGGCGGCGAGCTGTATGTATTGTAGCAGAATGCCGGACTGGCTGATCTTTCTGGAAAGACTGGCTGCGCAAAGAGGAAGAAGATGCTCCCACTGACTCGTGTGTGTGTGTGTGTGTGTGTGTGTGTGTGTGTGTGTGTGTGTGTGTGTGTGTGTGTGTGTGTGTGTGTGTGTGTGTGTGTGTGTGTGTGTGTGTGTGTGTGTGTGTGTGTATACACCCCGGAGTCAATAAGCGAACCAACGCGTTTGATGGGGGCGAGTACTGTACCAGCTTTAAGTTGACTGAGCTGGTCCGCATTCATAAAGCATCGGTTTGCTCTTCTATTTGCATTCTTCAAGTGGGGTACGGAGGGGACTAGCATTGTGTGTTGTAGTGACACAATGTCACATACGTACATGCCCAACCTTACAGTAGTCAACCCAGGGCCACTTACAGAAAAGACGCAGGTACTCCTTTGGATGGAATTAAAACTCAGATGGAACCTTAATCATGAGTATGGGAACGTAAAGAAAGCCTAGATATATTTTTTTTAAACTGGATTTAAAAGCAGTAGCACTTGGGGCTCACTTCAGTTTTGTTGGTAGTTTATTCCATTGGCGGCATAACGGCGAAATACTGATGCACCGTCTTTGCTTTGATCTCTGGGCTCCAATAAGATAAGATAAGATAAGATAAGATAAGAAAACCTTTATTCGTCTCGCAATGGAGAAATTCACGATTCACAGCAGCAAAGTTATGAAAGGAAGAAGTAGAACAACAAAATATAGGAGCTGCTGGAAAGGCAGCCACTCACGCGGCGCCATTTTGAAGTCAAAATAACAAAAATAACACAACACAACACATAGGACACAGACAGTCGTGCAATCTTCACCACTTTTATGCATACACTTTGTTGTCTGTAGCAGTTATAGATGAAAGAGGAGAGGATCAAAGTGTCCTTTCACCAGTGGATCAGAGACGTCATGCTGAAAATGGCACCCGAATCTGCTGACCTCAGAACCCGACTGACTTTCTATTGAATTACAGTCGCATTTTTTTTTCATGTGTTCAGGAGCCAACCCATTCAGGGATTTGTCGACCAATAGCAGTGTTTTAAAATCTATTTAACAGCTGAGTGGGAGCCAGTGTCAAGCCTGAAGCACTGGAGTCATGGGTTCTGATTTCTTAGTTCTTCCCGAGCTGCAAAGTAACATCAATCCAAATCAATTATTTATTTATTTATTTTTTACATTGCAAAAGGTGGCTTTTTTTCCGTATTTATCATTCAGGAAAGAATTTATCTTTAAGTCGGGCTACTGGAAGAGGTTGGTATCGATGAAAATGCGAGTCCAAATGAGGTTTATTTAGCCTCGTTGTAAATGCCATCCTCGTGTTTTATTTATTTTTAATTATTTTTTTTTATCCGCTACATCTTGTCACAGGCCATTTGCATGATTCACATGGCTTAATTGATCTCATTTGCATATATAAGGAACAGCCAGGCTTCCTCTCAGCTATCCAGCCTCAACATCTCGCCTATGGGGTCTTTGTTTACTCCATCGCACCGGCATCACTATTCATGAGTCTTATCTGAAAACACTCCAGAAGAATTCCGGAAACGTGAGCGATATTTCTTTTGTGAAAGAAACACAAGGAGCCCCATTTGACATTGATCTATGACAAAAGGCCATGGGGAACAACAACAACAACAACAACAGCGCCGTCGGATCCTCCAGAAGCGCCGTGACCTGTGGCGAAGGCAGCCGGAGGTGTGGCTCGCTGCCTCCAGGACGTCTTAAAATAGGTCACACGTGTGGGAGGACAGATCCTTGTCGGCACACACCATCAGCGTTCGTATACGTCCTGATGGGATGCCGTTTGCTTAGAGGAAGTGGGGATTGGTTATCAATTACATTTGCGCCGCTGGTGCAGGCAACCAGAAGGGAGCAAAGAGCAGGGGGGGGGGGGTGTTTGTTTAAACAAAGTGGACATTCATCAACGCTGCCAATCGTAGCCGACATGATTAAGTTACCCACAGCGGGGGTCGCTTGTGCACTCGCACTCTGGACTTAAGTGCAAGGACAGATGCTGGTGTCAGAAAGACGATGGGATCAGAACAAGTAGTGATTCAACTCCTGGACTAAAGTTTAAAAAAAAAACATAATTACAAACTTTGATTTGTAACTGAGCAGAAAAGTAACAAAAATTAACAGCCCTCCACACAAAAGTTTCTCTCTTCTATTAATTTGCAAAGTGCTCGTACTGAGAAGAAAAGTCACATGACAAGTCGTATGTTTTTTTTCCAACGGCGTCGGATGTTCCTGCAACTTATACTCAGGTGCGACATGTGCGTATCGATTAAAACTAGAGCTACGACTGGCACCCAAAATCCCTGTTCCGTAATCAGCTTGACTTTTTTTTTGGGGCAGTTTGCAAATACATAACCTGCCGGCTGGCCACCGGCACTAATGCACCAATAATATTTGCCAACATGTCAAACGACAGTTGAAGAAGAAACGGAAGAAGAAGAAGAAGAAGTAGTTGTAGTCGTACTCATGGCAACTACGGTAAGCCATTTTGAACTAAAAAGTAAAACTTTTTGGTAGTAAGTTACAAGCGGGAGTAAAAGATGCTTTTTTGACTCTATGACTTTAAAATATCGTAAAATAAAATGTCATTGGCATGCTAACGTTTAGCATCAATAGTCAAGGTCTTTAAGCAACGGATATTAGAATACAAAAGTAGGGAGAGGGTGCCTGGTCGCGTGAGTTCCCAAAGTAGTCGAATTAACATCTGCATTTTACACTCAGGGTAAACTGTCGCCGAAGTGTCACAACAAGCAAGCGAACGGACGGCAGTGGCAGCCCGCCGAGCCGCCAGCGACTCCCTCTTACGAGCCGACATGAAACATTCTGTAAGCCGGTGAGAAATGTCTTGGCGAGGAGCATGCTTCTGACACCAAGCCATCACATGCACTTTCGATCTGCTCGACTCGTTCTTTTGCGTTCACGTGTGACAAAGTTCCACAGCGACGCAAGAGGGGAAATTTTGCCCTCGTCGACGTAGCGCCATCTTGGCCAAAAAAGGGTAACACGCACACAAACACACACACACGTCATGGCAATTGTATTGATATGTATCTTCCCTGCTGAAGACGCCAAAATCTGACCAAATCGCGCATTTACGGTCGCCTTCAAAACTGACCAAACGTGTTCGACAGGGCAAATGGACGACGGCCTTTTCTTGATGCAATTCACCACCCACTCGATGCAATGATTCAGTCGCTTCAATTTGTCTGATGTCATAGCATTTATCCGGACCATTTCTGAGCTTCTTGAGTACTACATGATGGCAGAGTTGCGTCATTAGCGCGGTCAGCACTGAGTTCCGCTCAACTTTTCCATCACGAGGGCCGCGCTTCTCGCGAACGGTGACTCTTTGCCAATCGGCTTGATCACTCTCGACTTATCATCACATGAGTGAGACGGAAGTTGGGTTGATAAAAGCGTTACTTGGAAGCAAAAAAAAAAAAAGAGACTCTTCAATGGAAGTGACTTGTGGAATATGTCTTGGGGGATTTTTTTTAAAGGATGGGGGAGGGGGAGCGGGGGTGTACCAAACCCAAGTGAAATAGTCTGCTGCTTCTTCTCTGCCAGTTGTCACAAGAGTAAACAGGATGTGTGCAGCGTATTAGAGGGTGGGGGGAGGGCCGGCCGGCAAGGCGTAAGCCTCCAAAAGAGGAGCAAAGCAAGCTAAGCTGAGTGGATACGCCTTTCTGACAGACAATGAGTGTTATGAGCAACAGCCGAAATGACGCGGCCACACATCATTTTCCTGACAAGGTCTCAGGGTGTTTTGATTCAGCGGCGCACTGACTCATGGCGCCATAAAAGAAGCAGCTGATCACTTTGAGACCAACAATGACAAATTGAAAAGAGGAATTGAAGGTGGAGACAGCGCTTCTATTCTGATACGCCTTTGGCGAAATGGACAGTTGGGATGTTTACGAACGAGTGGCAGTAAAATGTCAGTGGATTGTCAGTGGATTCCCCTACAAAAAAAAAAAAAACAAATCTCATGGTTCAAAACTGTGGTTTGTCGATTTGGATGTCAAATGTGTTTGTATTATTCCAATTTTTCGTCCATATTTTCCATCCATCCATTTTCCGATCCGCTTTACCCTCACAAGGGTCGCGGGGGTTGCCGGAGCCTATCCCAGCTGTCTTCGGGCACTTGGCGGGGGACACCCTGAACCGGTTGCCAGTCAATCACAGGGCACACAGAGACGAACAACCATCTGCGCTAACACTCACCCCTAGGAACAATTTTTGTGTTTTAAATCAGCCTGCCATGCATGTTTATGGAATGTGGGAGGAAACCGGAGTACCCGGAGAAAACCCACGCAGGCCCGGGGAGAAAATGCAAACTCCGCACAGGAAGACCAGAGCCAGCATCGAACCTGCGACCTCTGCACTGTGAGATCGACGCGCTAACCACTAACCGCTAAGCACCGGGCCGCCCTATACTGTATTTTCCATTTCACTTCAAATCAATATCGGCTTAAATTGTCACTCATTGGCCTCTTTGATGATATTCGTTTTTTAAAATGCTGAAAAGATCAGTCATCAAAGGTATGCAGGGGAAAAAGCGTGACCAAAGCTGGATTTAACAGCATTTATACTTGGGGCTGACTTCACTTCTGTTAGCAACTTTTTCCATTTGTGCGCAGCATAACAGCTAAATGCCGCTTCACCTTGTTTGCTTTGAAACCCGGGTGCCGCAAACTGACACAAGTTTGCCGTCCTCAGAGCACTACTGGTTTTATAGTCCATGAGCGTTGATGTCTTCAGGACCAGAACCAGTGCTTTGTAGACCAGTAGCGGAATCTTCATCGCCGGAGGAGGCTTGTCCATCCCGATGCTCCATGTGTTGTCTTTTGTCAGGGTTCCTTGCAGTGTCACGGACCAGCCATGTTGCTTTTCATCACGCAACTAGTTTGCTTCTCTTCAGCCGAGCGACGTCTGCCAGGCTCTCGTCGCTTGGCGGCATGTCAATTTCATGACCGCAGCGTGTCATCGCCGCCAATTCTCTGCCTGCGTGCGCGATTCACTCGGACGCTCGCAAACGATTGTCGTGGACGCTTAATCCCGCGGGTCGAGTCAGGTACACTGCACGATGATGAGGCGGGCTGTGCGGGGACTGAGGCGACGTGCGGACTGACAAGCAGACAGACAAGCGTGGCCGCTAATGCGGCAGGCAGGGAGGCGCTGATGGCCGGTTGCCAAGGTGACACAGGCCAGCCGGGTTGTGTCTCATTTGCGGATGCAAACGAGACCTTGCAGCTCTTACCGACGCTTGCAAAGCCTCCTCGGGAGACGTCAACTAAAACCCTCGCTCCCGGGAGAACGGCTCCCGCCCCTTGTTCCTGCGCACACCTGATCTGACGAAGGAAGGCATGCGCGAGTATTTGTTTGCTTTTCATGTTTTCCTGCAACCCGCCTCCTTTTGTGTCCAGTGGGCTCCTCTTGAGAAGAAGGATTGCGAGTGGCTTCGAAAAGTGTCCGACAACCCCCCACATTGACATCTTCCCTCCTTGTATCCTGCAAGCCTCCATTGATTCTCTCTGTTGAATTGGCCCTTTTCAGAGAGGGGGAGGTTTTGGGAGGGAGGGGGGGGGGGGGGCGGCAGGGGTAGGGGGGGGGGTGTCTGCTGTTGAATAACAGCTCTCAGCCGATGCAGCACTCCATCCCAACGACAACAAAAAGGCAGACTCCTTTGTTTAGCTAAAGGTAAACAGCTGGGAACAGATGATGCTGGTCGGGGTGATTTTTACGTGGCCGCAGCCAAGTGGGGTGACAAGGTTTTGTTGTGGAGGACACAAACGCACAACCGGAGAGCCAATCAAGTCACACAGGAAGAAAAAGGAAACAAAAACAACAACAACAGGTTTTTAATTTGTTTGCCAAGATCAGAAAGCATCATCGGAGGGCACTCTGCTCCAACACCCGAAAGACCGGATGACATTTAAAACGTAACGTGCTGTGATTTCGTCGGAAATCCTCCCAACGAAAATAAACACTTGTATTACGGTGACAATTTTCCAGTAGAGTGAGTAACGAAACCGCATGTGCGCTTTGCAGTGACTCAAGTTTAAAGGGGAACGAAACCCATGATGTCAACTTTCTGGGACATTCTAAATGTGGGTATCTTCTTTATCAGGCCAGTGCTTCCTAAAATCTACAAAATATGTATTGTTAAAAAAAAACACAAGATTTAAAGTGATCTATTTGTATATGGGAGCCGCCACTTTCAAGTCTTTCACTCTCAGGAGTGGTGGCTTTGGTAGAGGGGTAAAGCGCTTTCTCCCCAGTGGACATGGTGTCATGACATTTTTTTTGCAATGGGCCCATTTTGCCTTCGATGCTATTATTTCTTCTTGGTTGGATTTCCTGTTAGTCTGGATGCGCTGTGGCTCGGTGCTCCCTCTCATAGGTCGGTTTTGGTACAGCGACAGACATCTATGTTGGATGAGGAGACATAATATTGTTGACATAATGTGTGTGGTGTGTTTCTGGGAGTCAGATCCGGATTCCAACACAATACAATACTGATAATTGAATAATTTGCAGATTCATTATAAAAATAAAAACGCTGCCCGCTGGTCGCCTGGTTTGCGTGTCGGCCTCACAGTGCGGAGGTGCAGGGTTCGATTCCGGCTTTACTGTGTGGAATCTGCACGTTCTCCCCGTGCCTGCTTGGGTTTTTTGCGGGTACTGCAGTTTCCTCCCACATTCCAGAAACATGCATGGCAGGTTAATGAAACACTCTAAATTGTCCCTAGGTGTGACTGTGAGCGCGGATGGTTGTTCGTCTTTGTGTGTCCTGCGATTGGCTGGCAACCGGTTCAGGGTGTCGCCCGCCTACTGCCTATAGACAACTGGGCTAGGCTTTGGCATGCCCGTGACCCTCGTGGAAAATGGATGGATGGAATAGAAATATATAATGATTGAAATAACTTCCTTTAACTCCTTGAACAATATTTGCCCGTTTCAAAAGAGCACATTTTGGCCAATTAATTGGTCAGGCCCACTAAATTGACACAAACTGGCCCACCTCCGTTTTGTTCAGATTTCAAAACAATTTCCAAGGAAATTATGGAAGCTCCCCAAATTTCCCGAATTGCACCAAACCGGCAGTTCGACTTTCCATGTAAACATGTTGACTACGACATGTTTGTTTGTTTTTTTAAACGAGAAACAGGCTCTACAATATGTAGACTTAATAAAACGCATTAAAAACACCCCGTCGCGGCCACCCCAGCATGAAAAACATCTCCCACCCCCCTTCCAAATCGTAGCAAGTAATTAACGAGAGAGTAAATGCATTATTAGTTGCGATCATTTCGCAGTGGCGAGTACAAAACGAGTGCAAATGGAAGGCCCATTAACAAGTGAGGCTGACATACACTTATGAGAAATGCCACATATGCCGCGCCGACCAAATCCTGAATGGTTAAATGGTCATGAATAATTAGGGCATTCTCTCAGTGAGCAGATGTCTCTTTCTGCCGAGCGCCGCTCCTCGCAAGGATGAACTGGCGGTGAGATAAGCCCGGTGGAGGAGTCGGGTAAGGGAGGGGGTTGTGGTGAGGGGAGGGGGCGCTCATCTTTTTCGACTTCTTTTCCGGATGTGAAAGCAGAAAATATTGGACGATGCGGTCTGTTGAGACAGTATAGCGTTGGGGCACAATCACACACTCCCCCGCATACGTAACGCTCTCTCACACTCAGACACACACACACACACACGCGCGCATACACACACATACACATTGAAGACTGATCAATGCGTCCGGCCCACTGACCTTCCCCCAAAACACACACACAGGACATCACACGGGTTATTTACGAGCATTCCCACTTGAAGTCCGATGAGGCTTTGGTCCTAAGGATCCACTCATGCGTCTGCGCAGCCATAAATTTCAGAGTTCACGACTTAAATATTGATAATCGCTTGTCTTGTCCAAAGAGATGGGACACTTTGTCTTGTAAGTATCTTCCTGAGCTTTCCGAGGACTGTTTCTTTTAATGGCTTGATGCTTGAAAGAAGGAGGGGGACGCCTCATTGGTCAATAGTGTGTTCAGGAGATCGGTGGAGGTTAAATGGAAAATTGACATCCCTATTGACGATTCTTTTATTGAAGCTGCCATTAAAAAAAAAACACAAATAAACACGCTGAATGCCTTCAAGCACGAGAGAAGCTATGTTGACACGATGGGGCGGTAATGAGCAAAAGACGCAAAAGTGGGGTCTCGTCTGCACTTTTTATTTCCCGTTTTGACGTGCGTTGATCGGAGAAAATATGCGCGGTGACGCAAGAGTGTGTGGAAGCCGATTGTGTGTGCATGCCGGGCGGCTAGGCGGTGCTGTGATTGTATTGTATTGTACTTAAAAGTGAAATACAACTGATCTGTGCTCAAACAATGTACTGTAGTGGATTGAAAAAAAACTGAAGCCAATGTAACTCTTTAAACATTTAATTTTGGGAGTCTTTCACATATGCGAGAGCCCACATACCATTAGTGGTACTCGTAGCGCACTTCAAAGAACCACTGGATACGAAATAGTACAAATTTATCCAATGAGTTAATAGGTTGCAGACTAGTTCATTCGGCACTGTTTGTAACCCTGAAAATGTCACGGTTTGGGTTCATGGCAAACCCGAAGCTCTCTTTGAAGCCTACTTCGAAGCCGTCTGTGGTTCGTATGCCAGGCCGGTCGTTAGCGATGTAACTGGCTAAACTGGTCATTTGGCTCTGATTTGATTATGGAGCATCATCAAGAAGATGCTCATTATGCAAAAGCAGAAGTTGAATAAGGCGTGCATTTGAATAACTTTCCACTCTTGGGACCATGTTTGATTTACGTAATATCAAGTCGAAGGCAAAGAAGAAGCCTTGGAGCTAATGTCGCTGGAGAGGGATCGAAAAACAAAAACACTGATGAAGCCCGGATGACAAAATGAAAGAAAAACAACATCAAGCTCAAACCTTGAGAATGACGGCCTGGCTCTACAAAAATAACAAAACTCTCGTTTTAGGTCGCGGATGACCCGGTGATGCTCAGGTGATTCCCGTGGGTGCTTTGTAATGTCAGCATTGAGTCATTCAAAGAGATGCTGAACATTATCGATGTTGGTCTTTGTGGCATTAACACAGATACAAAAAATAAAAACAAAAAAGCGGCCATCTAATTAAATGCGTTGCCTTTTGTGGAAGGAACGGTCTACCGCCTGTCCGGTCTCGAGCGTTGTTTCCCATGCTCGCTGTCACTCGTTGTTTGACGAGCAAACCGAGACGGCTCTTAGGCGGCTCTTTAGGCGGCTCCGGTGTCCGAACGGGGATTTATATCCGGGCAGATTGCGCGCCACAAATTACGCTCTCCGAGCCGACACGTTCAATAAAAGCAGAACCTAACAATCCTCCTGAGGTTGAGAGGATTTATGCGGGTATTATGCTCATCGACTGCACCTCCACCTCGGGAAGGTCTTCGGAACAACACTTCATATTAGCCCTCATGGGAGGCACTAGACAATCCCGCATTGCTGGATTTCCCCTGCAGGTCCAAGGGCCCAAATCCAATTTAAATCCGATATCGCTGATTATTTTTGGGATGCATTCCAAGTGACACATGGATCTAATCTGGAGTTGTTTTCACTGGCGGCAAATATGAAACATGAAAGGAGTCAAATAAATGATCCCAAAGGGCAGAAAAAAAAATGTGTTGTGATATTTCTTAATGTCGTTGTTTTGGTTTCATTGCATCACGACACGATTCACAACCTGCACTCAGTTCAGAAACAGATCCGAAATTGAAAAGATATGCCTCATCATTCGGTTTATCCGATAAATTGAGGTCGCCTCTGCCTTTCAATTAGCCCTCCCCCCTCCGCAGAATAACGCCCCGCCAGCCACAGCCTGACGGTTTTATGGCGTGTAAATGCAATATCATAAAAGTCTGTAAAGGTCACGCGGTGCCCGCCGCTAAAAAAGTGTATCTCGGCGCGGTGATGTGACTTGACTGGCGAAAATCTGCGGAAGGCGATAACTGTCAGTGTTCATGCGGCGACACGCAATCCAATCGCGGAGCGTCGCGCTAAAGGTCAGCCAATGCAAACAAGCGCGCCGTCGATATATGCATTTATGGATTTGTTTCTAGAGGGGTGCGGCGAGGGGGAGGGTTTGACATGGAGGGGAGGTGACTTGAACTCTGGGATTTTTAAGCGGGGGGGGGGGGGGGACCGATGAGGAAACAATATTATTAAGGCGATTGAATTACACGCAAGCAAATTTGAACAAAATCAATGAGGAGCATGTTTAGGGCTCCAAGCTCATTGATTGTGATGCAGTTTTTTTCCCCCCTTTTAAGCCTGCCCGCCCTCAGTTATGACTGTTCTGCACTGGGGACAAAGATATGAGTCACAAGGAGACGATGACTTATTCCTCAGCCGAGCCGCTCGACAGCTTTTACTGTCCTATCGAGACGTGTTGTAACCTTCGAGTTCCACTTCCCTTTTTCACTCATCATCATGTACACCTGCACAATTGAACGACATCCAACACAAGAGCTGGAAAGACTTAAGGCAGGGGTGTCAAACTCATTTTTGTCGCGGGTCACTATGGAGTTACGTCTTCCCTCGGAGGGCCATGACAACAGAAACCGAATTAACGTTTCATCATCACATCATATTATTACTTGTACACCCCAAAATTGATGGCTTCCTAGTTTTGAAATCAGTCAACAGTGTAGCAAAAT
Organism: Hippocampus guttulatus; assembly: GCF_054856545.1. Classification (NCBI taxonomy): domain Eukaryota; kingdom Metazoa; phylum Chordata; class Actinopteri; order Syngnathiformes; family Syngnathidae; genus Hippocampus; species Hippocampus guttulatus. The sequence goes on along the minus strand of NC_141266.1, from coordinate 21,960,177 downwards.
TATCACAAAATCTCAACATTATTTACGACACATGACAATTTGGCATTTCGGTACAGATTTTAGCAAGCATCATGGAATTTGACACCCACGATTTGCTTTAGCGGGCCACATAAAATGACATGGCGGGCCGAATCTGGCCCCCGAACCTTGAGTTTGACACCTGTGACTTAAGGGATAATAAAGGTCAAAATTCCCATTTCGGAAACATCGGATATCATCTGTTTACATGTGTGAGCGGACAGAGAATATCCCAATTTAAACGGCGACGCACGGAGAACGTGACGCAAATACATGTCGTTTTCCACTTGTTGCGTTCTACCGTCGATAAAACCCATTCGACTCATGTCACCCGCCGCAGGAGTAAAGCGCTCGGTTTTTGCCTCACTCACCAAAGTGAGAGAGTCATTAAGCATTGTGAGGTGATCAGAAGTGCGGTCATTTCGATCCCATGACAAATGTGCGAATAACGAATCGTCAAGTCATTGCAAGTGTCCTATTAAAATTATGAGCAAGGCACCAAACTGCATACACACAAAAATATGACACCAACCACTCGAGCTTGTGTGAATCTAAGGGTGTGCCTAATTTTTTTGGGCCGTCGAGTGCACGTAGAGTGTGTATGTGGGGTGATGAAACCGCTTGACTGTTTCAATTCAAAGCGCTTTTCCGTCTCGGGCGTTTTCGTTTTCGATCAGAGCAAACTTTTTTTTTTCCCGCACTAAATCTCATCGTTGACAGGACGGTAATTCTCAACAGTCGGGGGACTGTTTGTCGGGGCAAAGTGTCACACCAGTCAAATGGCACTTGGTAGAAGCAAGGTGGGGGGGTTGGTGATTGTGTGTTGGCCTGGCTGAAGGTATTTGTGTGTGAAAAGGAAGTGTGCGTCCCTGATCACCACATCAGCAGGAAATCTCGGCAGGAGGCCTGCTTGTGGCGCCCCCCGCGTTTTGCAGTCCTTTTGCAACTGACACACTGGTGCAAGTTAGAAAATAGCCCTCCCCCTCCCCCCAAAAAATATTTTTTTGCATTTCGTACAAGAAGTAGTGCGCATGCAGCCAAGTGCTAAAGTGTGATGATTTTAGATGCGTTCCAACACATTCGTTAAGCTATGTAAAATGCGCCGAGCGGCCAAAAGGAGCGTCACAATGAGGTGATCTTTTACTTCAGAGCTTGGATTGATTTATTTCCCATCCACTTGGCAAACTGGCCCAAGCATTTTACTTTTTTTTTTTTTCAAATGAACTTCACAGCTTCCTAAAACGCTAGTTGAGGCACAAAGCCACTTGATCTTATGCTCAAAATGTGGGCGCCGAGCCAGCTGGAAGCACAGCAGTGGGGCGGGGGAAAGGGGGGGGGCGCAGGGTGGTGAAGTTGGAAGTAGCCGTTGGCTGGTGTGCTGCCCATTCTCATTTAGTAAACTTCACTTGCGCTCAAGTCTCCGCAACTCGAAGTGACATCGCTCCACTCGCTGTTGTGAATGTGTTGCTGCAACAATTCACCCGAAAAAGGGAAATATTTGCACCCACCTTAAAAAAATAAATAAATAATATAAGGTCGAGAGGGTGAAGTGCCGACAGACTGAAAAAATATATATAATAATTAAAAAAAATAAGAGAGGAGGACAGAATGGGGAGCTCTGAATCGCCAGACGGTGCCAAGATTTTCTTTGTTGAAAAAGGAAAAACCATAACGGGGAGGGGAAAAAGCAAACCATGCTCCTATAAGGTATGGGGGGAGTAGGAGGGTATTGGTTCACGGACATTATCGCCCAGACACCCTCAGCAGGCCATCGCGGCCTTGAATAAGGTCACACCATCTCCTCAACAGCACACTTGCTTATTTGGTCACTTTAAGGGGTGTGGCCCAGTGATTGGCATCCGAGTTGGCCGGTTCAAATTTGATGTGAGCGAAGAATTCGGGGATTTTCATTTTGTATTTGTATATCCAGTTCAATGAACGGCTCAAAGTGCATCACCGAGGCCGTCAGATTACTATGATGGCGCCATTTTATTTTTTCCCCTTCACTCGCACGGTACGGTATCTGAACCTTGCCCGTATTTCAGATTTTGACTCACAACACAGAGTGAAAAAAACTTGCCACTACATGTGTAAATCCCCCCAAAAAAGCACACGATCCTTTTCACATTCTCCTTCATACACTTTTGTATTGTCTTTCTGTTACGTTTTATAACAGCGTGAGCAACAAAAGCAAATCCAAGCCTTTTATTGGGTCTCATCACCAAAAGAGTGATGGACTAACTGCACATTTGCACCGGTAGCAACATGTCGCTTTTATTTCCTCCGCGGACGACTTATCGGCTTGACACTTTTAAGCAGAACGGCGGCTCAGACGTCCACCATTTACTATAATTGAGAACCGCATAAAGTGGGTCCCCGGCAGACCATTGTGAGATTTTATTGTGACGTACAGACAATACGGCTCGGCTTGAACGCCGTCGATTGGGTAATAATGGACGTATTGATTCCAGCGGTGCACTTGACCGTCTGCATCTGCTCTGTGACATCACGCCTTTCGCATGACAGCGCAAGGAACAAAAAGACCTCAAGGAGGTAAATCTTCCTGTTTAATGTCAAGAGTCCAGAACACATACCAAAAAAAAAAATAATCATCATCATCATTATGATGTAGCTGTGCGGGGAACATTGCAGCTTTTGTCCTCCAAGAGCAGTAGCTTGTCTCCTCTGTATCATCTTATAAAAGAGGAACAAGATGGCTTCCCTTGAAAGGAAGCGTATGATTTGCAGAAATGCCATCGTGGTGAAAATAAACAACACGCCGGCGCTTACGTAAGCCTCTGGATCTTCTTTCTCCGTTCTGTCCTTTCCAATCAAGGCTTTTACTCTACCCGCTCGGTAAAGAGTAAAACCGCGGCTGGAAGTGTTTGTGCAATTTACTGTTCAGACAGCCGCACAAAAAAAAAAAAAGAAAAAGATGACCCCGGGCAATCAAATTTGACAAAGCACACCATTCACGCGCAGAACATGTAAGCAATGCAGGCAATTTGTTTTTGCGTCTATATTTAGGGCCGCCATTACGCAATAGCGCTCTATTAAACTATTTGTATCAAGTGGAATTCTCTGGGAAGCGTCATCAACAGTATTGCCTTGTCATATCCCCCCCGTCCCGTCCCATGCTGTTAGCAATAAGCCCTCCCACCTCCACTGCGTCCCCCCACCTCGACAAAACACCACGCAACAGGGTGGAGGTCAAAACAGACTGCAGATAAGAGAGACGGAGAAGGAGGCGGAGTCTGAGGGTGGATGACGGTGGGACGTACTCCCTGACCGCAGAGCACAATGTCTTATCTTGTCCTCGCCGGTTATCAGCCGCACACGGAGCATGTGTCCTCTGCCGTCAGAAATTTTAATAATCATCAAGGGAAGGCGAACAAACAGAGCAGCGGAAAAAGCCAAGAGCTTGATTGTTTTTTTTGGGTTTTTTTTTTTTTTTTACTGTTGTGATGCAGCAGTTACATTTGATGTCATGTTGCCCTCCTATTTTTATTTTTTTTTCCCCCCGTCGTGTTACTCCCTCAAAAGTGTTTTGATCATCAATAACACAAGTGTGAAACTCAAGGCCCGCCATCTCAATTTTAATATGGCACACACGCAAAAAGCTTGACATCATTTTTCTCTCAATTTCTGTTCCAAACTGAAGTGCATGATTCGCTCTTTCCATTTTCACTTGACAATTGAAAAAATTCAAATGTCACTGATTACGAAGTTGTTTGCTTGTTTGTTTGGGGGGTTTTGTGACTGTTAGACAAGTTTCAGCAACCTTAAAAACCTTGACACTTGGTTTCGACCTTACTTTTGAGAAGCTCGGTCATCTGGGAGGGGCTTAAAGTAGAGCTGCTGCTCTTCTGCATTGAACGGAGCCAGATGAGGTGGCTCGGGCATCTGGTTAGGATGCCTCCTGGATGCTTTCCTATTGAGGTGTTTTGGGAACGATCCAATACAGAGACGTTCTCTGGGCTGCAAATGCCAATGGACATTCACACCCGCCAAAAGCCGAGATTCAAACCTTGAACTATTTTTACTATTGTGGTTTAACTGTGACCAAATTTGTGAATCTTTTCCAGAATGTCCGGGCCACTCGGAGTCACCGTTCTCTTCCAGTGGCCTGGGAAGGAAATCGATGAACTCATGATGGTTCTTATGTGTTCTCGAAGTCACTACTGGTGCAGTCATTGGCTGAGTTCCATGGCAATCATGACAAGCAGCGCGTCCGTCCGCCTTCATGTGGACGTTTGTAAGCCAACCTGTCAATCATTACGCATCAACGGTTCAGCTGCGTCCGCGCCATGGAATGAGGCGGTGACTGTAAACAAGTGAGAAAACAGCAGGCCAAGTCTTGCTTTCAGGGTCTTGTTACGGATGCGTGCCAAAGATCTGGAGAGAATTTCCCTGCGTCCCGTGTTCTCGATTCATGCGTTCAAACAGCAATATCCCGGGGATGAGCCCAGACTGGATCTTGGATAAGCCGCTAGCCTCATGGCTTAGCCCCCCCCGCCACCCTCCTTCCCGCTCCCGCCCTCCCTGGGCAACGTACACGACACTTGCCAATTTAATAAAAAGCGACTTTGTCATGCGTATCTCTCCCGCAGCTTCCTGGCCCTGAGTGACAACAGTGTGAGTGGAGAAGAAAAACAGGAAGACGGGCAGAAGCGATCAAGGCTGAACGCAGGCATTTACAGTACGTTTTTTTATCTGAACATAAAAAAGCCGCAGCGCACGTCCTCGCGAGGACATTGCTCAACATGTCGAGCCGAGGGTGGCGCAACGCAACGCAGATAGGTTTCCCGGACAGGAAAGGAGAACTTGTCGCTTCCTGTCAAATGGCAACGTCGAACTGTCAGCGCTCGGGCGAGAGCGGAACTCGGCTCGGTGGCGGCCTACGCGGGAAGATTGACGGACCGAACTTTGCACATTTGCCCTTTTCCTCTGTGGTGTCTTTGAAATTCTCCCCAACGGTTTGTCGGTTGGCGTAACCCAACCCCAACCCAAACACACCACAGACTTGTGTGACAGTGCCTGAAACATCTCAAATATGCCAAGATCCCCCCCCCCCCACCCCACGAGGTTCTTGTCATGTAAATGCATCCTGTCGGTGGAGCTGCTATAGCTCAACTAAAATGCACATAGAACTAGGCTGCACTTTAAAGCCCCCCTACTCTCCCACCCAGAGAGCAAAGGTGTTCTGTTTTCCACAGTTTTTCTTTCTGTAGCCCAATTCCATAATCCGGCAATGCCCCCCCCCCCCCAAGCCCCCCACCCTCGACACCATCCACACACACTTCCTGATTATCTCGCTGCCGTAATGAAGCGCTTGAGCGCGAACTGAGTCCAAAGTGATTTTGTGCTGTGAGTCATTTGGGTAAATATGGGGAATGACAGCGCTGACTTTCAATTTGGGCTCAGCTGTTTAAGCAGCCTAGTTGGAGCTCACAAACGCGCTGACAGACGCACGCGCAGCTGTCGGCGCTTTAGGTGATGTTTTTTTTTTTTGTTGTTTTTGTTTTGCTTTGGGAAGATTGTTTAATGCGTAGATGCAAGAGTTGCAGCGACAAGCGTTTGGTGTTCCGCAGATGGGCCCGCGGCAAAGGCCGAGCGTGTTTGAACCATCTCCAGTGTTACTGCGGCCGTGTATCGGGCGATTAGGCCGGCTTCGATTTCGACGGCTCCCCGAATGGCAAACGGAAAAAAATTATATTACGCCGGGAACTCGACGTACCGTATTTGGCAGCCCAGTGGAAAAGTGATCACCGCAAAAATAACTGTACTGGCTGCCTGACGAAAAGGGGCTGAATGACTTCAGATTATTTCTAGTCGATACTAAACGTGTTGATCGTCGAGTTGACGCGAATCAATGATGCCATTTATAACCTATTGTCTGATGTGGATCGAGTTTTGCAAGAGTTTTATAAGATCCAAGTGACTGTGAGACCCTAAAGTTCGTATCTCACTGATCAGCAAAGGTTTGCAAATGTGTGCGCAAATTTCTTTACGACAAGAAAAACATGTTTGAGACTATTAAAATTCTTACAGAATTTCTTTGTGACCTTGAAGGAGCCCTGACCAAAAAACAACAACATTCCCTACGTGTGCACACACACGTGCAAACCTTGGCTGCTCGGTGAAGCAAGGCCTTCTAGTGAGTGCTAGCTTTCCACACGAATTAATCACTTGGGCGTCCATGTTGTTGCCAAAAAACGTGATTGGCAATAAATCGACCTCAAGCTTGACCTGTCATTGTGGAGTGGTTAAGTTGGCTAGTCAGTTCAACCCCTTTGAATAAACACATTTAAAAATACAAGAAGAAAGTAATAGTAGAAGAAGCTAGGCTAACTGTTAGCTGATCTGCTAACTACTCTCGTCATTTGTACTACGCCGAATGACTTGGGAGACACCTTAGACTTGTACAAACCCTCAACACAAGCAGTTGCTCCTCTGTTTGTGTACGGCAACAGTGCAGGCTGCAGGTCGCTTCCCGATTGGCTGTTGCTCACGTTTGACGTTTGTATTTGGCCCTTTTGCCAACCCAGATCGTAAAATTGATTGAAAAATGCTCCACGTGAGACAGGTTGTTGGTATTCAGGCCTCACCGCGCGTCGGTTTCCTGCAACACGGGGCTGTAAACAAACCTTTTGGAGACGAGATCAAAGTCCTGCGCTAAGCTAGCCAAACAGGCTGCCGGTACACGCGGGTGCACGTGCGAGGAGTGACACCGGGTGCTCAACTTCTCCTGACATCTGTGAAGCAATTAGCTGAAAGAAGAGAAAACATCTCTGCCCACCCCCCCTCCTCCTCCCCGCCCCCCACTCGTCTCTCGCACCCCTCCTCCATCACCGCGTGCAGTGCATCCCTTCCCTTCCTCCACCAAACTCCCAACCAAGCGCAGGACAGCACAGCCCAGCCGGCCGGCTTCGGCCTTGTTGCAAAGCCGCCCGCCCCTGTCTGGCCTGCGCTGGTGTGAGATACTCATGGGGGGGGGGGGGGGGGGGGGGGGGGGCATTCAGGGCCTGGGGGGTGGGGGGGTGGGGTGATGAGGTTGGATGTCAAGAATGTGGCTCATGGTCGACTCTTTTGTGTGTTTTGTGCGAGATGAATAGGCCCACATCGGGGCTGGGGCGCTCGGCGGGCTTCCCCGTTGACTTGTGTGCTCGAAAAGCCTTCAAAACGAGACAGTTGATCAACTTCAAAACGCCCACTTCTCAGAGACCGACAGATCTCCTTCATGTATCGTGTCTCATCATCATAGGATGATGAGTTGGCTGTCATTTCAATTCGATGCCTCGAGCGTTCCATCCTCCCTCGGTTAATATTCACTCAAGCAAATTAGTTGACGAGCATTAAAAAAAAAAAAATGCTATTTAGTAGATATATTTTCGGTTTCCGAAAGAAGATTCATTCTCTTTGAAGTGAATAAATGTCATGGACAAGCGCTGTCAAAACAGTCGAGCAAACATTGCGGAGTGCATTCGTTTGTCTGTCTGTTGGCGGACGACTTCCTGGTTTATGCAGAATGACCAAAGACGACTGTGACTGTGGAATGGTCGCGGCTTCACTCAAAACGAGAAAAAAAAGTTTCATCGTAACCGCCACGTCGTACTGTTGGACGTCACTTGTACATTAGAAAGTCATTTGTTTATTTCTTGGATGAGGCCGGAGGTACGAAATGTCTTAAAACCACAATGTGAACCGCTACGCAACCGATGCCCACTTTGCTCACAATCCCCCCCCCCCCCCCCCCCCCCAAAATTGCTACGAGACCCGGTCACCCTTCTCCCCGTTTGTCCCCGAAACCCAACAGCCTGCAGGCTACAGCTATATAGAAATATGTTCCGTTTTATTGCTAATTATTTACAACCCGTCACCTCATTAACAGCGCTGGAGAGATAATGAAAGATTTAATAGGTCACTCTTTCCGCCGTGTTCTTCTACTCCCTCCTTACTTCACCGGTGCCGGTTTGACAAACCGGACGGGCGGTTCTGGTGTCCACTCGTCGGCTTTCTCCTGTGCCGTGAGTACATTCCTCGAGGCAACTGGAAACATCATCAGTGGCTCTAAGGCAGGAAGTGCAGTGGAGGGAACATGATTAGTGTGTGTGTCGACAACGATGCCCCGGGCGAGTAACACTGAAGAATGGTGTTGCTTGGATATGGAGGCGGCGCAGCTCGTGCTTGTGACTGTAAATGACCGACATTGCTCGGTAACCATCGCAAGAATGGCTGACGCGAGCCGCTTTGTGCTGTTTGCGTAGCTTGCATGAAGTCATCATCGACGTGTGTGTGAACACCTGCGAGGCACTAAGGTGACTTATCAGGCCTCGGGCATCGAGATAAGAGGGGAAAGGGATTTCTCAGGTGCGGCGGGGAACGTTATTTCTGCGGTTATCTGACGGCTCAGACTTCCCTTCGCGGGCTCGACTTTCGAAAAGCTTTGAATGCCGCCTGTCAAACTCTCAAGGGTTCCAAACGATTTCAGGACATTTTCACGTCTTTCGCACAACCGCGCACACAGAAACCGTCGCTACGCGAAGGCCGCTAATGGGCCCGTTTGAAACCAGCGAGAGGGCACGTCTGGCGTCTGTTTTTATTTTTGTTTTGTTTTTTTAACTGCCATTGTTTTGGATCTGGACACGGGATTGTTGGAAGGGGTCCGATATCTGGCAACAGCACTTCAACTGACAACCACAAAACAGTTGCAAGAGGGAATTTCCGCCTCAAAGTAGATGAGGAGTGATAGGGGGGAGGGGGGGGGGGTTTGAAGGGAGGCGACACAGAATAAAAGTGACAGTTTGGAGATGGGCTTGTTCCGTCTCTGCTTTTTTTTTGTTGCAGAGGATGTGGTCGCGTTGGCTTCATCAAGACACAATCTTCAGCTCTTAGCGGGAAGCAGTTGGGATGAGAACCAGCCTCTCCAAATCTGAGGCCGTGTCCCTCAGCCGGAATAGGGCGGACTGCCCCCCTCCCTGTACGGGTTGAGGAGGAGTTGGGCACTTGAAGAACGCGAGCTGGGCGATTGACGAGATGGAGAGCTGAGCCATAAGGCGAAGCTCTCGAGTTAACGGTCCCTCTACGTTCCCCCTGCGATTGGCTGGCAATCGGTTCAGGGTGTCCCCCGCCTACTGCCCGAAGACAGCTGGGATAGGCTCCGGCAACCCCCGCGCGACCCTTCTGAGGGTAAAGCGGATCGGAAAATGGATGGATGGCTTTTTTTGGGGTTTACAATTTTTCTGAAGTCATTCGATTGTAATGATCACAGTAACGACTAAGCAAATGTTCCACAAGACTCCGGTTGGCCATGATCGTTTCCATTTTTGAGCAGCAAGACTGCTGCCAGAAACGCACTCGCAAGCTAGCAAATACAGCCTTGCATTATATAATGAAGTACATCATCTGGGTTTACGCTCCAAATTAAAGAAGATTTCAAAATGCCCCTGTTGGGTTTTGCAGTTGGCTATTTGGATGGTTGCCAATCAGTATTAGATAAATTCCAAGCATTTTTTTTTTTACACGCCCTGACCTCGTTTCAGACTGGAAAAGACCTGATGAGGCCTGGTCATTAAAATGCCAGCGTTTTAATGTCCTTGAAGTAGTTGAAGGAAATGATGGCTGGACACTCTGTACGAGGAATTCCGAATGGAACACAGGTGGCGTATTTGGAAGTAGCTCAGTAACGAGTTTGCCAAAAGCATTTAAGCACTGAACGCTGAAGCACGTAATAGAGCACCCGAACTTTAGATTTTGGACTTTGCAACTTTTTTTTTTTTTGCCACGACAAAATATGCTATGGTTAAAATATGCACGCAGCCGTGAATGACACAAAACACTGTCAGGATAACACAACAGTATATCCTTCCATTTTCTGTATCGCCGATCCTGTTCTGGGTTACTTGATTTTGAGTACACCCGGTCGCCAATCAGTCTCGGGGTCCATCGATAGAAAGCCGACCATTCGCGCTCACTTTCACACTGCCACTGAGTGGCAACTGTACAAAGGCTGCCTGCACTGTATTCAGGTGAGTGGCCCACCGCATCGTCCGTGACCCTCATGCATAGAAAAACGGATTTTATGATGCGACCAAGCGGGGAAGACAGGTGGGCAATCGACTTCCTCATTCAGATGAAAATATTACGTAGCTTTGGACATTTTCATTTTCATTCAAAAGGTGTGCTGTAGTTATAAAAATCCCGATGGCAATTGGGAAAAAAAGAAATGCCTGGCTCAGTGGCAGTTCGCTAATAATTAATGAGACTGCGGACTTTGTGTTGTTTGGATGACTTCCCGAAGAAATTAAAATCTGGATCACTCTTGTTTGTTTACCGTTGCGTTACCCTGATAATGAGTTTATTTTTAGGTGTGTTTTTGTTTTGTTTTTTTGCTGCGACACGCGCGTGGACTTGGTTTACTCGAGTCGACCATGTGACCCCCCCAGTGCATAACGTGACTCAGTCCTGTTTCGCAGAACTGTTCATACCGAGCGTACAAATCGACAAAAACAGAATGCGCTCTCTCTCTCTCTCTCTCTCTCTTTCTCGAAGCTCTCTGTTTACAAATCCATACACTTTACCGACCGCGAAACACGGAGGAGGCCTGTTTATGTTCCGAGGCCGCGTTTCGCCGCACAGGGTGCCTTGGATCGGTTCGCAGTGCGATGGGTACAATTACTTCTAATGACAAGGCGTTGTGGAGCAAAACGTGCTGACGAGCGTCAGAAAGCTCGGTCTCAGTCACAGGTCACGGATTCCGCGAAGGGAGGAAAACCCAAAACACACGGGGGGGGGGGGGGGTGGAAAGAAAAAAAAACACCGCAGAAAGGCTACGAAGAAGGTCTGTTCACATCTTGATCGAACATTTGCGGAAGGAGCTGAAACTTGCAGTCGGCAGGTGCACGGACGGACGGGGCTCAATGGGAGTGACAAAAATAGTTTTCGGCGGTGGCCTGAAAAGGGCTGCCGGCTTTGGTTTCCATCATTTTGGGCCAGTCCTTTTTAGTCTGTTGGGCCACAACTCAAACGCAGTTGCTGATTTCTATTCATTCGTTTTCAGACCACTCTTCAATTACAATTACTTTGCTTGGTTTTAAGTTCTTCTTCTTCTTCTTCTTATTATTATTATTATTATCATGATTTTTTTTAAATTATTGTTTTTATTTTTTGTATTTTTTTTGCATCACGTTCATGCATGTTTTTCTAGTGGCGTTGGCTAGAACCCCCCCCCCCAACCCCCCACGAGGTGCCCATAGAAATGAAAACATTTTGATCTTCATAGCCCGCCAATCCACCGAGGTTGTACTGCCGCATTCCTGTTTCATTTACACATGTACCTACAACTTTTCTCCTAACCTGATGTGGGCTGCGTTTAATTTTAGTCACAGAAAATGCTGTGGGCCGAAAAAAAAAACAACCACACAGCACCATCAAATAGAAACAACAAAAACAAGGTGAGTCAGCATTCATGTGGAACAATCACAAACGTGTTGTCGGAAAGTCTTTCCTCAAGTGGTACATTCCGACCACCCCCAATCCGGACGCCCCCCCTTCCACTTTTCTTTTCTTTTTTTTTTTTTTGAAACTTTCACTCAGCCTCCAATCCAAAGTCCCTCACACCCACTTCTGTGTTCCAGCACGGTACACTGGACTCAGAACCTCCCCCCACCCTCCCGGCAACCTTGACTCAGACTTATTGCCCTCGCTCAGCTGCTCACCTCCATGCCGACTGTTGATTGGTGCGCCAGAGGAGAAGGAAGCCTTGGGAGTATTTATAGAGATTCTCTGGTTTACCAGAACAATAACAAGCCTCCGCCCCACCCCCACCCCCTTAACCACCTTTTCAACACAAACAAAGTGAAGAGGCCACATGACTTGTCGGTTTCACGTGGGACACTTTGCACGTCGCTCGCATGCGGCGATAACAAGACTAGAAGGTGAACTTTGTCAAGCGGGGCCGCGTGCGTGAAGAAATCACGTCCGCCGGTCGCTTTGACGCACATGACGGCAAGTGACTTTTTCACATGCTGTCAACATTCGTGCGATGCAATTTGACATGCGGGCTTACATCCATCCATCTATTTTCTGATCCGCTTTTATCCTTACAAGGGTCGCAGGGGTGCCGGAGCCTATCCGAGCCGTCTTTGAGCACCAGGCGGGGGACACCCTGAACGGGTTGCCAGCTAATCGCAAGTCACACACAGACGAACAACGATCCGCGCTCACACTCATACCTAGGGACAATTTAGAGCACAGGTGTCAAAATCAAGGCCCGGGGGCCAGATCTGGCCCACCACATCATTTTATGTGGCCCTCGAAAGCAATTCAAACATGGCAAATTCTATGAAGCTTGCTAAAATATGTACCAAAATTTCAAATTCTCATATGTAATAAATGAGAGAGACGTTGAAAGCATTTTTCTTGTTGCCAAACACCCCGTTACAATCACATAAACTATTATTCTTGACTTCTTAAAATGATTTCAATCATAATGGCCCTCCAAGGAAAATGGTACCTAAAATGTTGCCCGTGACAAAAATGACTTTGACACCCCTGATTTTGAGTGTTCAATCAGCCTGCCATTCATGTTTTTGGAATGTGGGAGAAAACCGCAGTACCCGGAAAAAACCCGCACATGCAGGGAGAACATGCAAACAGAGCCGGAATCGAACCCTCTACCTCTGACTGAGGTCGACGCGCTAACTACTGGACCACCGGGGCCGCCCGCCAGTTTATATAACAAAGGGCCCGCCAGCTTATATGACAAACGGGCTTGCTTTTCCTTTCAGTCCTTGAAAAACATTCCGGGTAACAGATGACAACTTTTGTCAGTGAAAACTGTATGCTGCATATCAGGCCAATATTTGGCGATGACTGGAATAAGGAAAAACACCATCAAACGTTTGATTGCCACATACTCATATCCAGACAAAACATGTCAGGAAGATATTGATTATTAACTTGAACAATTTGAAACCGCATTGTAATAAAGGCGTTTATTTTGTTCCGTGGGCAAGCTTGGACCTTAACTTATCAAAATCGATCACTCGCCGTTAAAATTAACGCCGATGCCGTTAACTCATTCAGTACCAACCAATTCTGGACCAAGTCTGAAAAGACGTATAAAAACGTCTTTGGGAGTGAATGAGTTAATCAAAAACCCAATTGTTTAGGGTTTGTTTTTTTTTTTCATTTTAAAAATAAATAAATAAACAGCGCTGTGTTGGATAAAAACATGAAAAAAAAAACCAAAACGGAATGTCCTTCTGTTTTACAATGGAGCTCTCTTCCGACAGTGGTGGCGTAACCCGTACGTAAATTGAAGTTATAAGTCAACAAAATCAATTACAAGTCATGTGTCTACCTTCACGGTGACTCGGCCTGCTTTCAGACGTTTATTGTGCCCGAGTCGATCGTGAGTCTCGAATTCGTTTTACAAAGCTTCCACACCCTTCTACGTTTTGCGCCGTTGTCATGTCAACCAAAACGACCACCGTTTGCATCCAATCTTATGCAAACGGACGTCGTCGTTATGGAAGTCAGAGACCTCTTTTTTTCAAATCTGGATGTGAATCCAGTATGGCGGAGCGACCAATTGTCCGCTGTGGCTGGTGAGCTCCGTTTGGCGATTACCCGCGTTCACTTTGCTCCCGTTTTGCTGGCGCGCGTGCGTTTGGGGTGTGGGCCCGTGGATTTTTGTTTCAAGTCTTCAGTCGTGGCGGTCAAAGTGGATATAAGTTACTTGGAAAGCAAGTAATTTGTTTGTTTCAAGCCATGGAAACGATTCTCCCAATATGTATCGACCTGACTGAGGCAAAAAGAAATAAATAAAATAATTTATCATCAGGATAATTGCTTGATGAGTCAAACTCGGGTCCTTAAAAAAAACAACAACAAAAAAACCAGTATTGTGACAAAATCTCACTTTTGTAGGCATGCCGGGACATTAAAAGAGACACTGTATCAGCACGTGTAATTACTTGCACTGGATAATGGATTTGCTGAGGCGGCGGCATCTGACGTAGCACTCGTCGTTTGATGTTTTTCGGTATGTCGAGCATGCACACGCCTCACAGATTCACTCGGTTAATTGGCGCAACAATTGCGGAGGTCGACCGATTTGCCGCGATGGAGGATACCTCCGTAGGAATGTCGGCATGGAGATTGGCCAACGGCGGTTTGAGCGGAGCCGAGTTGTGCAAAGCCTCGCCGGCGCAGACATTTGCGACGTGGTCGGGGTTGGCTGTTTATTCTGAAGTCTGAAAAAGCTGTGAAATTTCACCTGGTTTCCGCCGAGTGCTGCGATTGTTGTTTTGTTTTTTGTTTTTTTTTCGATGGCTGACTCAAGTTGCCGTTTCAGCTACTAGGAGAGCTTTGGCGTCATCCCATCCCAACCATCATCGTTTAATTGGCCAATTACTTCAGCAAAGTACATTCATGCAACACCCACTCCCGACTCCAGACTACTTTCTCTTCATTTGTTTTCTTTCCATTCAATCCGTGACTTTGCGCAACCTATGAAAGTAAAGCGAATCCGGCAGAGCATCGCCGAGGCCCCAAAGGATACGCCATACTGAGAAGTGGGACGGTTCCGTTTTGGGGTGGGGCCTTCTTGGTGAAGGGTCATGTGATGTTTGCCCGAAGGTTTACACCGACAGTGGGGCGGAACATTTGTTTTGGTTTCCAAGATCAAAAGGTGTGGGGGGAAAAAAAAAAACGATTCTTGCTTTTGGCCCGGGTGTCAGTTTGGAAAGCCTTTAGGCGTTTTAGTAATGGTGGTGCAATTTGCAAAATAATTCGACAAAGGAAATTAACTTTTGATTGCACCACCAATTACCTTTAAATGAAGAGGGTATTTTTTTTGTTTTATTTTTTTTTTAATGGGACTTACAAAAGTTCACTGACAATGAGACGATTTGGGTTAAGTCATTTCGAGAATGAAAACATAAAATGCTACCGTGCCGGGCGGAACCCAACAAGACCAGTTGGTCCAAACAAGCTTGTCGGTAAAGCTGTCACTTTCGGAACGCTCGAATGGGGATATTGAGGGTGGGGACAAAAAAAAAAAATTTGACCTGACCGCTGCGTCCTTCCTTGGAAACTCTTTCAACTCATTTTTACTTGTGATTGTTTGAATACCTCTCCACCCATTAAAGTCGGATTACATGACGCTCCACTTTTTACGTAATCAACACTAATTAACTTCATGTCTGAGGAGCGTTTGTCATCCCATTTTCCTCGGCGCTACAAAGATAGGTAGGCAGATCAGTCCGGGGGTCTTAAATCCCTAAATCTCATGGTGGTGGGGGGGGGGGGACCACAATTTTCCATTTGCGCATCAATTCGCTGTCACTAATGATGAGTCATCCATTCACACTGTGAACATTCGCGAGAGCGCCGTCACCCCATCATCTTAAAATACGGCGCATGCGGAGTCGACGTGAAACGCCGCCCTGGCGTGACTCATGCTGAGGCGCAGGCCGGCGGCCCACGCCAACGCTGAGTGGAAGTGCCGCTTGCACCCTATTGCTCCTATTAACAAAGTCACATGACCCCCCCCACCCCCATTTCACCCCCCCCCCCCACACACACACATACACCACCACTCTAGCAAGCACGCATGCACGCTCACTCACACGTTAGGGATCGATAAATGGCTCAAGGCAGCTGTGTCCATGTGTTTGTTTGTGTTGAGTGTTGGCCACGCCCCCAAAACCATGGACTACAGTCAGTGGGCAGGATACAGTTCTCCAATGCACACAAAGCCGAAGCCCGACGACGTTTTGTAGAAATATTTGTTGTTTGTACTTAAAAAAAAAAAATAAATCGCGTTTGACACAGCCGGCAATGCAAGTCTACTGGAAATTGGGACTCTTCTGGTCCGATCATTTGGCACCCATTTCAATGGAAACGCACAAAATAACGACGGCATCAAACCAGTTTGCTACCTGGTGGAAACACAGTGAAAGGTCAACACTTCATATTCGTTGGATGTTATTTATTTATTTATTTATTTATTCACGATAAGCATCCGTTTGGCTTAATCAAGAAATAAATAAGGAGGCTTCGAACTGTTGCACACCACTTCCAGCTGAGATTTTCTGTCAACCTAAATGCAAAACAAAAGAGAATTGCGCAGTGTGAATTGAAAATTTAGCGCAAAGCTCACAAACGGAAACAGCAGGCTAACAACAAGACATGCCAACAGTCAGCACTGATAGCGGCGGATATTTGAACGCCAATGACGAAGCAACACATGTAGACAGAGGGTAACAATACTCACAGGCATGTATTCGACATCCTCTATGAAAAAGAAGCGGATATTAAAGCGTCTTACACAGTCACTTACAGTAGTACTTGCAGTACAAGGAGAGGTACTATTCTTCTTCACTTGTATCTGCATGACTGTACTTCATGACAGTATCGTACTTGTTACTTTTGACAAATTCAGCAACAATCATACATTGCTCACAAATCAATTTTTATTCCAAATATACTTCATTACAAATCACAGAAAAGTGTCACACAAAATCGCACGCTTATATTTCTATATCACAATTATAAATGTAATCTCACAATGTATATACAAAGCAGGACTCGATGTTGGTTAAGTGCGAAGGGGTAGGGTGAGGGTAAATTAGAATTTTTTTTATTTTTGGCCTGTGTGATTGTGTGCTGTGAACTGTTTCACTCTGGCTCAACAGAGCCCAGAAGAGCATTCAATGTTGATTTTGTTTTTTTTATTTGCACTGACTGACTGGTTGGGTGACTTCCTCAGTGAAGAGCGCCCCTCACCTGGCAGTAGCTTGTTGATACTCGCTTAAAATGGCCTCGGACAATGTCAAACAATGACAAAAGGCCTGCCGAGCGATCGTTTGCCATTTCCAGGCACACATGTTCCCTGGATGATAGATCGTCTCCCTCACGTCTCCACACACTCACTCTTGGGGGGGGGGGGCAGTTTCATTTGGGGAAAGTAGGCGCGGGGGTCGTTGTCCTCAAGTGGACAATCGGCAACACGTGCATCTGGCGAGCGCCGGGTCGCATCGATAGTCGGCACACGCAGCGCATGGGCGCACAGCTGTGGCTACATGGCCTAGAATAGCACATTCCTCCGTGCGCCCCCTCCTCGCAAGGACCCACTTGCTAGCTCACGCGGACCACATGTGGACGTGCATAAACAAACAAAACGGCAAAAAACAACCCCCCAACCCCACCCACACACACACAAAGAAACATGCTCTTTTAACGACCCCATTGCCACAATTGGATTCCCCGCTTATTCCTCGTGCACACACACACTCAAGGCACGCTCATGTAAGCACCTAAATGTCCTTTCAAGGCTTATGTTGCTTCCTGTGTCTCTTGCAACACACGTCTCATGTCTCCTGAGCAAAAAAAAAAAAAAAAAGAGGTCAGCTGGCTGCAGGGCCTTTTCCTATTGGGCTCCCTTCTCTCTCTCTCTCTCTCTCTTGAATAATCTGGTTGATGACATCACAGCGGCTAAGTTTACAGTCAGGCAGCAAGGCTCTGGCATGAATTCAATGGGGGAGTAGAAGAGACTGCCATGTAAACTGCATTTTTCTGACCAGCCAGGTCAGCGGTGGTAAAGAGATGTCTGCTTATATCAAGGTTAAAAAAAATAATAATAACAACAACGGAATAAGGTCGGACTAACTTCAATTACGGAAGTCATGTTTAGACATGAGTGGTTCTAGAATATCAGATCCTTGCTGGTGCAGATCTAAAATGCAACAGTTACAGTTAGTATTACTTTTTATTTTTACTCTCTACATCCCCCCCTCCCACCCCCCGGCCCAAAAAAAAATACATTTTGTCATGTTGCATCTCTAAGTAAATGACTTGTTTCTATCTATCGACCTATCTATGGAAGGAAAAGGATGTCTGTTTTTCTTTAAAGTGAAACGCAGCGGGAGAAGAGTATTTAAATGTCTTTCCAGTGTCACCGCTCTGAAGACTGCCCTTTTCTCCGTTACGCCCCTGCACAATTACACTAATGGGCCAATGGGAAGAGAGAAGCACCCCCCCCCGCTCCCCCATGACTCCGCCCCCCCCCCCTTTCCCACCTCCCTCCTCCTCCTCCCTCCACGGAGAAGACCGCCTTCCTTCCTCGGGAGCTTTTTAGATGTGCATAATCCCCGAGTTGACCCAGAAAATCGTCAGTCGCTCGCTTGAAGATCTGATGCTGCAGTCTTTGTGCGCACCTCACCCGGCAATGACGCGCGGCCCCGCGGACTCCTCGCACTGAGCGATAAACCCCCCCGCCCCCCCACACCCCTTCTACCTCCCTCCTCTCCTCACCTCTCCCTCCCTCTCCTTCCTCACCGCAGCGGACCACCGAACCAGCGGACCGGGCCGAGAGCTTTGAGTGGACTAACTTTGGACTTTTTCTTTTTCTTTTTTTTTTTCTTTTTTTTTTTGTCGCGGAGGAGCTGAGCACGGTAAGCGGTGCACATTGTGTTGTTGTTGTTGTTGTTGCATTGAATCGCAAAGCCGGAGAATGTTGGCGTTTCTCTTGCCGTGTGTGTGCGCGCGCATGCCTCCTCGCTATCTCCTCACCGCGTCGCCCCATTGTTTCCTCGTTTGTGTCAAAGGCGCCCTTAAAAAAAAAGGATTGTGATGATTCCGTGACGGAGGGAGGGGGGCCGGGAGGGGGGGTCGGTTGGTAAGGACCCGAATTGAGACGCGCCGCGCGTTGCATCGGTGTTCTTTGTTGCAACCTTGCGTGCGTAAAAATCTGCCCGTGTGTGTGTGTGTGCGGGTCTACACCCCCCCTGCCCCCCGCCTCCCCACACCGCCGCCGCTCCATTGCATTGAATTGGACACTGAAGCCATTTTCAAAGGCAATCGCGTCGCTTCTTGTCCTGTGAATGTGACACGTTTTCAAAGCGGCGTTCATGAGGAAGAAGACTAAATGGCGCAAGGTGAGGGCATCCTAACAACCCGATGTGTGTGTGTGTGTTGTCCCCGCAGGAGGCATGGCAGAGCACCTCATGATGCCCATGAATCACGGTTCAGCCGGCGCCGGTCTCCACGCGTACCGGATGGGCATGAACGGCCTTGCGGCGGGCCACCCACCGCACGGCCAGCAGGCCTCGACCATGCGGGCCATGCCCGGCGGCCAGATGATGCACTACGCCGGCGCGCAGGCCGGCATGGAGATGCGCCAACGGCAGGGTATGGTGCCACCCGGCGGGCCCATGAGCGGCGCCCAAATGGGGCACCACCACCAGATGATGTACAACGGGCAGCAGCATCACATGCACCAGGCCCAGCAGCAGCAGGTCCAACAACAACAACAGCAGCAGCAGCAGCAGCAGCAGCAGCAGCAACACGCCGCCCAGCAGAGCCAGTTCATGAACGGAGGCCTGACGTCGCAGCAGCTCATGGCCAGCATGCAGCTCCAAAAACTCAACACGCAATATCATGGACACCCGCTGGGCCCCATGGGCGGCGGCGGCGGGGGTCACATGGGCAACCCGGCCAACCAGTACCGCATGAACCCGGCCCAACTGGCCAACATGCAGCACATGGCGGTCCCGGCGCTGGCGCTGAACGGCATGGATGCGGACATGATCGACGAGGAGGCGCTCACCTCGCTGGTGGTGGAGCTCGGCCTGGACCGGGTCCAGGAGCTGCCCGAACTCTTCCTGGGCCAGAACGAGTTTGACTTCATCTCGGACTTTGTCAGCAAACAGCAGCCCAGCACGGTTAGCTGCTGAGACCACCCCGTTGCTCCCCTCCCCCCCCCCCAAACCCCGCAAATAGAAAAGCTCCACATAACCACCTAGCCCGGATCAACGGGACAAACACACGGATGGTGCCCTCATCATTTTTTTTTTTTAAGGACCGCCGAGCCGAGGACTTGCGCGGAGAACTCTGCCGGTGGGTCGTCGTGGTCTACAGGGTGCTGGGAGGGGGTTATAGTTTCCCCTCCCCACTTCCTGGACGTGAATGTAAAAAGACGAAAACAAAAGTCACAAAGCCACTCTGAACAATGACACTGTGTTTCCGCCGAGGTGTATTTATTTATAATCGGACGTGGAGAACCACCACCAGCCGGGGCCAAGTGATTCGTCAAGATTTGACTTTCTTTAGTCAGCCCACCCCCCTGCACCCCCCCCCCTTTCCTCATCCTCCAGCTTGTTATTAAAATAAGCTCAGAAGGTCCAAAAAGGAGCCTTAATTTTATGAGGCGTCGTCCAATTTTTCAGAGTTTAAAAAAAAAAAACAATTTTTTTTTTTTGGATGTGCTGTTCTCAAAAAAAATAAATAAATCAACTGCTTGTACTGTATGAAGCTGTATAACTCCAACATGTCCACACTGTTTTGTGTTCTCATGGAGACGTAGAACCGCCTTAATCACGCAGATTCTTATTTATTATTGGTTGGTTGTAGTCCCTTTTTTTTTTTTTTTTTTTGGTTTGTTTGTTTTTGGGTGGATGAGATTTTGAAAGGAGGGAGGGACGGTCTTTGTGAAAGGTTTTAAGGATCAATAAAGATGGCCTGGATATAGAAGTGTGGCCTGCTTTTCCATTCATTGCATAGCCTCTCGCTCCCGAGCCGCCCGCCGTGGCTGTTTGTCCTCACCACCCCCACCCCGCCCACCTCCCCTCAACTAAGTCCCGAGGTTTAACCCGCAACTGAGGGTACACCTTGCTTTCTACCGCCATGGCAATGTGATACAATATTTATACGCTGGAGGTGCGCCCCTGCAGTCGGCCAATTGTGGTCATTTTGGGGCCTGACGCGGTTTTTGAGTGCCATCTATGTGAAATACTGCATTTTAAAAAAAAATTCAAGGTCTTAACAGTTGTGTAAGAAATCTCAAGTCAAGCTTTTTATGGTTGCAGCCTTTTCAAATGGTGCAATCCGAAAGATGGTGTTGTCAAAGACGATGATTTTTGGAGAAATTTCAAGTGGATCAGAGTTCATGGGTGAGAGGTGCTCCCTATTGACTCTTCTGGCATTGGCGCCCATTTGGTCAAATTGTGAAAAAATGTCTTGCGGTGCTACACCAGTGTGAGAAATTTCAAGTCAATCAGACTTACATTTCACTTTGGTCAGTTTGGTGCTCGATAAAGCGGTCCAAATTTGGCAAAATTCTACAAGATTTATTTTTTTGGTCACGTTACGCTTGTGAGAAATTTTCAAGTCAATAACAAATCATGTGTCGGCTTTTTTAAAATGTTATTTCTTTAAATATTGGTACGTAATCACAAGTCTTAAAACTACAATCAGAAAGATTATTTTTTGGGAATTTTTCAAGTCAATCGGATTTGAGCGGTGCTGCCTCTTAAATGTTTTGGGGCTTAATAACGGTGACAATTTTGCCCTTTTCGGGCAAAATTCCAGAATCCAAAGGTATTGTAGGGACGATGAGCTGCATCAGTGTGCTCAATATTTCAAGTCAGTCTGACTTTTACTGAGGTTTTTCTTTTCATATGGGAGATAGAGAGCGACGGTAGTAAAACGCCACGAGCTAAACGATCATGAGAAGACAACAGCCGGATTTGTGTGAGAACTTGCAAGTCAGACTTACGGGGTGGGATGATGACGATTTTAGTGCGCAATAACACTGGCTCAACTTGTGTTTGAGAAGTTTCAAGTCATTCACTTCAAGGCTGAGAATGTTTTGAGGTTAGATAAGATACAACTTGTGGAAAACACTGAGCGTGACTCGTTGAGAAATTTCAAGTCAAACACATTTTGGTTCGACTGTGTGACGTAAAAAAAACAAAAAACAAAAACATGGGAGTTGAAGAACATTTTTCATGTCCACAATATTGACCTGGCCTTGTGTGAGAATTTTCGATTCACCCACTTAAAGGGCGGCGGGAAGAGGCTTTTGAATTTTTTTGTAATCACGGCGCTCATTAACGGCGTCGCCAACTGGCAAAGCATTCTGATCCAAAACATGTTTTCGTACTATGAGCTGGAATGAGAAATTGCAAGTCGATCCAATTTAATGTTCTGTCGATCGTATCCGGATTGTAGGTGATTGTAATTGTGATTGTGTTGCTTGGATGTTTCTCGTATGACTTGCAAATACGGAAATAATTCACACAACGTAGACAATGTTGGCACCTACGGGAAATTTTGAATTGTCTGGGCCGCCATCTTCGGAGCGTTACATTTTGTTCCCGCTGATTCATTATATTGACACCCAAGTGGTAGATACTCACTCATTGGTTTTGCTGGCCATCAATTTAAAATCAAGTCTCTTACATAAATACAGTGCTAGCTATACATTTCGCTGTGTTTGTTTACGTTCAATAAACACCAGCCACGAAAAGGGAAGAAGCTTTGAAAAGTCGTGTTTAACTGACATTAGTTTCACTTAAAGCACTGTGAACATTTGGTTCCTTGATGCGCTTGTGTGTGTGTGTGTGTGTATGGGTTGGGGGAGGTGTGACTGGCCAAAGAATGCTTACCTTGATGGGGGTTTAAGTGACTTAAAGCTTGTAAGCCGTGACTCACAAGAAGCCTGGTGCCTTTTCACAGCTCGGGAACACACACACACACACACACACACACACACACACACACACCAGGTGGACGGACAACTCAGATAGATGTTGAGGACTCGAAGACTTATGTCCCAAAGTTCAAGTTAGACCACTTGGGTGAGCCTTATAAAATGTTTTTCTTTTTTTAATTAACAGCATTCCCATCTGGTAAAAATCCGTTGTTGTTGTTGTTGTTGAGAACACTGAGGTGGACTTGTTGGAGAATTTTCAAGTAAAAAAAAAAAAAAAAAAAGCTGGAAGACAAATTCCGCCTTTTATAGTTGCCATCATTACGCAAATGTGACCATTTAAATGTTTGTTGTTGTCGAGAATCCAAAGCATGTCTTTGTACTTAAAACCGAATTTATGCGTGAGGATTTTCAAGTCAGTCAGACTTCTTTCTCTCTTTGTCTGTTCATCTTAATTCAGAGCCGATATTGCACATGATAGCAATTCAAATTTAAAATGGGGAAAAAAAAGTTACGTTTCTATGCTTTTCTTTCCCACTGCTAATATGAGAAATTTCAAGTCAGCAACACTAATTGGGTGACAGGTGCGGCCTTTTACATGATGTGTCTCAATAACAGCTGGTAAAATGATGCCTTCCTTCTCAAGGGTTTAGTTTGGCTTGTGTGTGAGAAATTTCAAGTCATTCACTCTCACTGGATGAGGTCAGGCAGCATTTTAGAGTTTGTAATGATGAGAAATTTCAGGATAGTCATATTTAGCATCGTAGCACATTAGCATAATTTTCTAGGTTGACCGTGATGCACGTTAGGAAATTTCAAGTCAATGGCATTTACTGTGTGTCTTTTTTCATGTCAAGAACATTCAGCCGGATTGAAATGTCAACTTTAGAGGCCTCTTTAACCCCCCCCCCCCCCCCAGATGCTAACGGAATGTGAAAATAGCCAACCTTCGACTGCATCCGTGTGCGTTGCTGTGTGCTAATTAGCATAAACGGTGAAGAGAGTGAGTGATGCGGCGCTCAATTTTTTTTTGGGGGGGGGGTTGTTGTGTGCCTGCGGGCGATGAGGCGCTTGATTGGAGGTCACGCTGAGGGAAATATCGTGGCCGCATTTAGCGTATCACATTGTCAACAGAAGCATCTTTAGCAACGCGAGCGCTAATGGGGGGGGGGGGGGGGGGGGACAAGCACTTCCCGAAATAGTCGCTGCTGCAACTTATTGCTCCAGTTTTGGCCTTCCCATTTCTTCTTCACTTAATGTTGTTGTTGTGCTTTTCATCAAAGCCGTGCACATTTTCATTTACATGTTGACATTTCTTTGATAGCAAATTTCACACGTGTCAAATTTCAAGTATCTTGTTGGGTCTAAGATTTGGGGCGAAATCTGTGGCGCAAGTGTTTGATGTTGAGGAAAACTGAATTGGATTGTGTGAGAAATTTCAAGAGTCAATCCCGTTTTGTGGGTGACTGAAGCTGGCCTTTAAATGACGATATATGTGTGAGAAATTGCAGCATTTTGAACGTTGACTTTTTGTGACTTCATAACAGTGAGTAAAAACATACGATTTGAAGGATGTTTTTATGTTGAGAACTTTGGGCCGGGCTTGCGGGTGAGAAATTTCAAGTCATTTACTGATTTGGGTGAGAGGTGTAGCCTGATCAAATTTGACATTTTGCGGCAAAATAACAGTTAGTGCCATTGTCTTTTTTTTTTTCTCTAAGGCAGCGCTGAGTTGGACTTTTGTTTTGAGAATTTTCAAGTCACTCACACCTGTTGGATGAGGGGCACAGCCTTTTAAATGTTGCGTAATCGTCAGAAAAATGTTGCCACGATGTCTCGTCTAGACTAGAGAATATCGAGCTGGGCTTGTGTGTCGGAAATTTCAAGTCACACCTTTTACGGGTTGAGAGGGGCGGCCTTTTAAACGTTGACATTTTGCATCTTAATAACAACTCGTAACTTTCTCTCTATTGTCTAGAGACCATGGAGTGGAAGACAACTTGAGAGCGGGACGTTATTGGAGGACGACCGACGAGGAAGTATCCCTGTTAACCAATTAAGCGCCTGCGTATTTTCTTTGGCTTGTGGAGAGAGAAAAGGTCGTCAAAGTAGGCCAAGGCACATCGCTTAGCAACGGGCATCGTGCATGCCACCGATTTGGTGAGACGGTCTGCGTTCGTGCGTGTGCACGTGCCTGCGTGGGCTCGCGCGCGCGTGGCGCCCGCTCGCATATCGGCTAATTGCGCGTTGTAATGTTATGCCTCAATTAAAGCGGCAGCGCGTGCTCATATCAGCTTCATAAAGATGAGAACGGCTCCGGCAGCCGATCGGATGCGACGCTGGCTCGCTGTAATTAGGAATCGTGCGTCCGAGTCGTTGCCTCAGATCACTGATCTTACTCGTCTCTTATCATGGTGGACATGGCTGGACACTGTTAGCATTTTAGCATGCACGTGGTGTGTGAGCATGTCTTGCCATTACAAAAAAATAAAAATTTAAAATTAAAAATCTCAAAAACCTTTGAAAATAATTTCAGCATTTAAGAGTTTGGAGATATTTTATTCAAGAGGAGAATGAGGGCAGCAAGAAAGCAGTAACATTTGAAGAGACACATAGGCCGAATGAATACAAAATTATAAACATGCTCAAGTCTTAGACTCGCAGACTCCCGTTGCCAGAGCACTCCAATTTTGTTTTGTTGCCCTAAGTCTCCTCATTTGAGAATACACGTACTCCATATGAAAGTAAACACACGACAAACTCCACTTTGTTGTCCTTAATCTCCTCACAAACAACACAAAAATGTTCAAGAGGAGACTAAGGACAGCAGCCACGAGTTTTAGCCTGTGCAGGACTTCACATTCTCCACATACATGCAGCCACTTAGCGAGAACACAAATTTTATTCAACAAGAGACTGAGGGCAGTCAGAAGATTGTAAGATGTGAGGATACAGAGCTAGAAATGACAAAACTGAACACATCAGGTTCACGTTAGCTAAACCAGTTGCTGTGCCTAAGCTTTGGAAATTTTTATACTCCACAGTCTCCACTTTATTGCACTTTGCCCTCAACCGAGGAGAGCGACTGCCGGACATGATCAAAAGTTCATTTTCAAAGTGGGACTTTTCAATGCAAAAGCCGGCTCCCGCGCAGGGGGAAGCATAGAAAGGATGAGGATTTTATGACCTAGTGGTTAGCAAGTCAAATCCGGAGGCAATTATTCCTTCGTGCTCCTTTAAGAGCCCACCTGCCCGCCCGCCCGCCTGCCGGCCTCAGTCAGCGTACGTTTGCGACTTCTGCTTTTTGCTGCAAACCGTCTTCCTCTGTCAGCTCATCGTGTTCTCGTTTTAAGTCACCCGACCCAAGCCGCATGCTGACAAATAAGGCAATGCGAAAGAGGGTATTAAAATATATATGTTTAAAAAAAAAGTTTTGTTGGAGGTTTTGCCAACAGGTGCCTTTCTGATGCCGATGGAAAAACACCTCACGTGTTTATGTCCTTTTATTGTTCGTAGGCTTTGTTACAGGGAAGGATGGACGTCCATTTGCAGCTTTCACGCATGAGCGGGCCTTGGAGGAGGTGCTCAAACACACACGCACACACACATGCCCACACACATGCAGTCGGGCATACAACGTGATCAAACAAGCTAACGTCCCAGTATCAGCGCGGCGTCGAGAGAAGCGGGATTCATGTGACGAAGCAGCGCTTTGCACAACTCTTAAGAAAGTAAACAAAACAACAGGTCAAGGTCTCAAGGTTTGAATGTTTTGGGGAGGAAATAAAACCCATGTCTTGATTATACAACAAATACGTAGAAGGTCACTTGCTCGAGTTACAAGTACAGTGGTGCCTTGAGATCTCATTGAATGGAATAATCCATTGCAGTCTCAAATCCAGTCTCGAATCATTATATTTTTATGATTAATAAAACTCCTTTTTAATGAATTAGGATGAAAAACAATGAAAGTTACCTTGGCCAATTGGGGCAGTATAAGACAGACAGGCGTACTGGACATGTACGTCTGTATAGTAGAGACCTCCCAGCTCCTTGCAGAGGATAAAGAATATATCCCTGTGAGTACTGTTAAATCGAATGTGTCACTGCACCGTAGGAATTGAAATTGTGACTTGAATCCCAAGCAGCGTTTTGGCAAATGGTGAACATATTCCTGTCTAGTTTAGCATGCCTGGGATTGCGTTGCGCCTCAGTGAGCTGCGCGCCACCGATGCGCCTGATAATTTGTTCACAGAAAGAAGACCGCGCTTGGTGTGAAGTAAAACCATGCACACCTTCATTTTCGTGCCGCGACATATGCGCGCTTGTGATTTTGGTGTACCGAGTTGCGCATTGCGGACAGAGGTTCAGATTACACTTCTCCGGCGCACCTGTCGATTTGGTCAGAAAAAATTGACTGTATTTTGGACTACCTAAAACAACGTCGAACTTGTGGCGCAGGTGGTGTACCGCGATTTCGTTGTACGAAAATATGGCTCAATAAGCCTAACCAATTAAGGCCAAAACATACATGGAACAAAAATGTGATATTTCTAAAAAAAACTTGAATACAGATTCATGTATTGCTTTTTGTTTTGAAAAAATACATGGGAAGATGGCCTTAAAAAAGAGATTATTAAATGATTTTCCAAACTCGTTCAGCCCTACTGTAGAGGATTCGATGGCTGCCATCGAATGAGTTAAAATGCGAAATGTGAGAATCGCAACAGTGTCCACAATTCGATCCGCGTTGAACACAAAGAAGAGAAAGTGTGCGATGACGAGACAACTTGGTGTTATTTATTGACAACAAGGGCATGTTTCTGTCTGTTTGTTTGACAGTTTCTACGGGTGGGGGAGTTGGGGACTCGATGGGGCACGCTTGAACTTGCCAGATCATTTCAAGGTTTTTTTTTTTTTTGTCACGTCGGCGGTTTAGGTGTTTCGCTGGTGGGAAAACAGCAAATCCCTCGGGGGTTAAGGTTCATTTGGATGGACTCGGGCGCAACTTCCTGACACGTGACCGTTGTTTCATGCAAAGTGTGTGTGTGTGTGTGTTTGTGGATCGGTACGCGCCCTAATCGCATCCACGCCGCGTTCTTTCCAGGAGACACTCAGTTAAGCTAATTGTTTTGTTTTCCGGCCGCAAGCTGCTGAGGGAGGGTGGGGTGGGGGGGGGGGGTGGCTGTAAAAGACAGCCATGTATGGAGCACATGCAAGCCTCGGCGGCTAAGTGACTGATTTTGGCATGTCGAGGCAGGTGACAGGTTGCCAGGCGACGGGAGACTCCTCCTCCTTCGCCGCCCTCCCGAAATCTGGCCTCGCATGATTTGCCAGCTCTTTGAAGTCAAAAGCAGCCGGTGTAAATAATTGATTTCCCTGCACGCGGCTGACACCTCGTCGCGGCCCGAGCACGTCGAGGCATCCCGACGACGTCTGAAGGTAGTAAATATTTAAGGTGCGTGTGATTTACACCGGCTGCGGTTTTTGCAGAAGGGGGGGGGGGGGCAAAGTTTGGTCACGCAGAATGAATATGTTATGCTTTGTTTGTATTCCGTCACCAGGTGAATTCCCTCCGTTTAATAAAACACTCAGTCTTTCTGATGTGATTTGTCAAAGCATACCGAACCGATTGTGAAAGTGACATTCAAAGGAGAAGTAATTGCTTTTGTTTGGTTTTGCTCCCAGCCTCCCCCTGCAGGCTTCATTTATTTGAAGCCACATCAGTAGAGATGCGCACTTTACCCTATCTGCTGGTTTGTACTACGTCATCCGTCCGCGACTTGGACACCCTTCCGTCATCGTCCCTCCGTCGTCGTCATTTTAGAGCGTTTACTTCCAGTCCGGCCCACACCTCCGGGGGGGGGGGGGAAGCGCCCGGGCATGATACAATGTCATGTAGGAATCCTCTTTTCAATTTTATACTCCAAAACAAGTAGTAAAACATACGTCCTTCATCCCATATCATTGTTTAAAAAGTTAGCGAGGTAATGTCTGTGCATGATCGCGGCACCTGTTTTTAGCCAGTTATGAACCTTTTAGTCACCGTGTAACATAAGGTATTACGAAAATGAATATGCACCTATATCACATGGGCCAATTTGTTTTGTTTGTTTGTTTGTTTTTTGCTTTGATCCAAGGTCAGCAAGACAAATGAGAATTTGTTCTCAATTGCCTTTAATAAAGGTGAAATAGGAGGAAAAACACTTTTGTGTTGCAGTCCTTTCATATGAAACAAATTTGTAAAACGTATATGGTGAACACCGTTTATCACAGGGATACGTTCCAGATCCACCCACAAAAATGGAAAATCTGCGATCGGCAGACCCTATTAAACAGCATTTTTGATGGTTTTGTGAGGCCCCACGGAGGGGACTTGGGTGGAGGATTTTTACTCTGGCATGATACAGTAAAGACGTACAACCAATATGCTATTTAAATTTGGCTTTTCAGACTTTGTAAATTACACTTTAGACTTTGTCATTTCAAGGAGCTGTCGAGCAACTTTTGGAAAGTCACGTGTGTCTTCATAGTAGTAAAAAAATATATATATCTATATATATATAGAGAGAGAGATATATAGATGCACACAGTATGTAACTTTTTTCTTTTTTTTGCTACGGTACGGATACGGACTCGCCAGGTTTCAGCAACAGAGCTGCAAACAGATGTTTTTTTTTTGTTTTTTTTTTACACAAGCGAACAAAGACAATTGTGTTGCTGGTGTATAAAGGCACATTTATTACATTGCGCTGTCTCAACAACCGAATGTACCAACACAAATAATCCAAGTGTGTTGACTGATAATATTGCTTTCATTTTTCTTGGGAAAGGCATCGGCGTGTTGACGCTGTAACATATTTCACAAGCCGATCAATAATGACTGAGGCCCAATTCTGCTGCGGGGGCCTTCTCACTGAATTGCATTATGTTGCAAGGACTTCATATGATTCTATTTACACCGTGTACACGCGGCTTTTATGTGACCCGACCGGTCGGGTCCAATTTTTATGAGAGCAGAGACGAGGAAACGTTTCGCGGGCCCGGCCAGCCGGCAGGCACGTTTGTTAATAGGCTAGACGGGAGCCAAAGAGTATTAGGGCAGCCTGTGTTCTGTACACAGTGTCTTCATGAGCGCAGCTTTAGAGCTACGTGCTAATCTGGTGACAGCGGCGAGCACATGCTTCCAAAGGCAGACTCGCTGTCTGTAAGCGTGGGGGTGGAATTAATACAAGAGAGCGCTTCTTGTCAGGCTTTACGTGAGGCTGCTGCGCTCATCAAGTAACACAAACGTGGCCATTCATTCTCTATTGTGTTTCATTTGAACTGCCCTTTGCAGTGGTTTGTAGATGAGTCAACTGCCCCTTCCATGAAGTTTCCAGGTTTGCGGCCCCGCTATTTCTCTGCCTTTTTTTCCGTGCAGTTAATGACTTGACAAGTTTACATTTGGTGTAATTCCACTGTCGAGCACCAGATGGCGGCACGTTATGTAGTTTGAGACAGTGTAAATTTGGGAAAAGTCCAGTCTGCTAACCT
Organism: Hippocampus guttulatus; assembly: GCF_054856545.1. Lineage (NCBI taxonomy): Eukaryota > Metazoa > Chordata > Actinopteri > Syngnathiformes > Syngnathidae > Hippocampus > Hippocampus guttulatus. The sequence goes on along the minus strand of NC_141266.1, from coordinate 21,930,125 downwards.
TTACGTCACCTCTCCTTCACCCTTGTTGGATGATGTCATCCGGTCAAGGAGAGGTGGCTCCTTTTCAACTTCGCTTTCACATGAATTTGAGTCCACTCTTCCTCACGTCATTGCGCCACGGCGAGTAATGCTAACCCAAGTCTGGCTTGCGGACTTGGCCTGCGAAACTCTTTGCTTGAGCCCCCATCCCACTGAGCTGCGACCACCAGGAGTAACCTTTGACAAAGGTGTCTTAAAGGTTCCATCCTGCCACCTTTCCTAAACATCTGTAGGATTTGAACAAAGTACCCTCCAAGTACTTCTGTTTTTTTTACATGCTTGGATAGGAAAATAATTTCCCAGGCAAAAACAAGAACCTGAATAGGCCTTTTGTTTTTTTTTTTTGTTTTTTTGGTTATTTTTTGAAACGTCATCCTCTCACATCCTGCTTTTTACACCGACAGAAAGTGACGGCTGTGGTCTTTGGGCTCTCCCACCCCTATTTAACAGGCACACTCAGAGCCCCGTGAGCACAAAAAGTAGGCCTGCTGCTGCTTTTCAGTGTCATGAATTTTAAATTTAGAATGATGCCACCGGCATGTTGAAACATTGAGGCATGAGATGATTCACAAAAAGTGACCAATCGTTTTTACATACAGTGGGGCCTGAAAGGCCTCCAAGTGGTCAATTTTTGACTGCTCTTGTTGTCATTAAGGTGGCAGCTGATCTGTAAGCCCAAGAAAGCTGGCACGTTTGAGCAGAAGGCGCCCTGCACACAAACAGCAGAGCAACACATGTTGACAGACAACAAAACGGTACACTCTCGCATATACAGTATTCTTTGTCGTTTGCGTGAAAAACTTAATATTAATGCCGCACTCATGAACTGAGAGGAGCTGAGACATCTCAGAGAATTTTATAGCCATCAGTGAGTCTGCCCCCAAGTGGCCAAGGCCAGCACACCAGAGCAAGCACATTGCATTAAACTCTCACGGCTGTATGTTTTTATAAAGCACAACAATATGGAGCGCTATTTTTCCCTCTTTAAAATGCACATTGCAACAAAGTTTGTTGCATTTTTTTGGAGGGGGGCTGAAACTGATTCCTGCATGATTTGACACAAGTTACGAGCGTGGTCACATCGTGAGTGACATTCTTATTTCATCGGCACCACTGTGTACACAACCGAGAATTTACACTCACAGTCACACCTAAGAACAATTTAAAGTAAACCGAACATGTATGTTTTGGGATGTGGGAGGAACAGAGTACAACAGAGATTAGAACCTGGATTTCCTGACTGGTAGGCAGATCTACTATAAACACTTGCCCCCACCGTGCTCCGTGAGGTTGGAATTGCACCAGGCAGGAAAGATACACTTCTGAAGAGGCACAAAATAAAGTTCCAACCGCCGTTGTGCAAGACATCAGTAGAGCAGTTAGCTTGACATGAAGACGGTTACAGCTCCTCAGTAAGCCGCAGTAATATTAGCACAGGATCAGGATTGAAGGCCTGCGATTATTGTTATATGAGCTGTCTCCGCTGTTTGCGTTCACATATCCGTACTGTATCGGTGTGTCTGTTGCTTTGCAAACAGAGCACACTCTCAAAGGGCTTCGCAAGCGTCACCCCTGCACTGGAAGCGTCTTAAGCGCCCCGAGGCTGCTTAGGAAATGCAGTAGCGCCCAGGAGAGGATGAGATGCGACCGCGAGACCTGAGTTGAATCGGATTTCTCTGTTTGTAAGGTGCTCCGCGTCTCTACATACAGTTTTAAAAGAAAAAGTCTTTCTTCTCAAAACTGACAATTCATGCTTTAAGTAACGTTTCATTGAAGCAATAGCTTTGAAGGAGTACGTGATGTGGGCAAGCAATCCTGATTGTGAAGACGAGAGGCAGATTAGGTTGATATCGCAACACATCCATCCATCCATCCATTTTCCGATCCGCTTTATCCTCACAAGGGTCGCGGGGGGTGCTGGAGCCTATCCCAGCCGTCTTCGGGCAGTAGGCGGGGGACACCCAGAACCGGTTGCCAGCCAATCGCAGGGCACACACAGACAAACAATGATCCGTGCCCACACTCACACCTAGAGACAATTTGGAGTGTTCAATCCGCTTGCCATGCATGTTTTTGGAATGTGGGAGGAAACCGAAGTACCCGGAGAAAACCCACGGATGAAATCTGATTGGGCCAAAAAAAAAAAAAGACCTGGAGGCAATGCAGCCTAGATAAATGCGGCAAAAGAAGGGAATAGACTGTTGGGAATAAATTCTCAATGGTGCCTTGAGATACGAGTTTAATTCAATCTGTGACCTATGTTCATAATTCAAGTACTCTGTCAAAGAATTGTCTCCTAAGAGAAAATGTCTGGTCCAGCCACCTTGAAAGAAAATTCAAACATTTTTGCTTCTTTGTAGGGCTATCATGTTGGTTGTTCTTCACAGTGGATAAAGAAAATAGGTTTGTGTTTAGATTGCTTGAACAAAACCATCACATGCTAACTCTTAGCCCATGTGCCTATGCAGTATCCCATAGTACGTAAGCATTAAGCGAGTAGAGGCAGTTCATTTAAATAAGCGACGTGCAATACTTTGTGTAGTTTAAAAAAATTGTTTTGCTTAGTTTGAGCATAAACGTCAGCTGAGAGTGTCAAAAACGGCTTGAAGCCTCCTTTCTTGATGAATTGTTCACTGTGTGCAATTGCTGCTTGTTTTGACATGAGTCGCCTGGCGTAATACAGCGCTCTCAAGGCTACCCCTGTTTTACTTTTGAAGCTGTAAATGTTCTTTGGTGTTTCTGATAGTGTTTAGCCTTGCTGACCTCCCACCACCGCCTTCATCGTACACTGGTGAACATATTTTTGCACTTGGGCTGAACAAGGTTTTACGCGACTTCCCATGGAACAAACGTTTTGAATATAGTCGAACAAGCCAACCTGTTCGTGCTTCTACGCACATCGACAACACCTTCCTACGTCATGTGATGTATGACTACGTAAATCTTGCACATACACATCCAGGTCGAAGCACTGCTATCTATACGCCATTACGTGTCACTCATTACAATACATCTCGAACGCGCTTTGAGAGGTGACCGTGGGCCAGGCAGCACTTTCACAAATGTGCAATATTCAGCACAAAGAGCTGTTATTTCTGGCTATAAATAGCGCCACTTACGCCCCCCCGCCACACACACACACACACACACTGGCTAGCATGCACAATAAGCCCAGGCATCAGGGCCCTGGCTTGTGACATTGTGTGTAGTGTTCTCTCACACATGCACGTCAGTTACAATCAGTGGGCTGGGTCACTCTTTTCCTGTTTGCACTCAAAGGATGCGGTTGAACGGTTTTGCCGACGTCACGCATCGCACATGCTAAGAGAAGCCCAGTGGTGTGGTGACATCCAATGACAGTGAAGGCCGTTGTTGTCATCACCGAGCACACACAAAATGGTGTGGCGGATGCAAAAATGGCTGCTTATGAAGAGTCCGAGTAGGAAAGAAAAAAAAACATAGTGATGATGGCGCTGAGGGGAACAGATGGAGATGTGGCCCACCCATGGCACAACATGTCACAGTCCCAAGGAGAAACACCAAGGAGACAAAGGAAGGGAGGGTGGGAGGAAGGAAGGAGCCATAGTGCGACTCTGCTACCCCCTGCTGGCTAAAATGTGTCGATGTAAGTTATTGACGGTTCAGCAATTTACATACTGTATTGTCCTCTGACTTTTAATATATTTTTTGAAATAGGATTCGTGTATGGAAGTGAAGCGGCTCTCTGTGGAAGAGGAGAACGGAACCAATCTCTGTATTCGATTATTTGATTGTTTTATTGTCAATGTTTTTAATGTTACGTGTGCTGTTGTGTTATTGTTACTTTATGTCAAATGTTCTAGAAAGTGCTTCGTTGCGGCTGCAGCTGTTGTGAAAGATGTCATCTATTGTACTGTATGTAGTATGTGTCCAACACACTCAAAACACAATATGAGCAATTAAAAGTTACATTATATATTTATTTAACAGTGTTAACAGGTGATAGTCTTCAAGTAGGAACTCTAATATTATAGTATCAAAACTTTTTTTTTTTTTTTAACAAGTAAAAATGACCAATGTAAATGACACAGATAACAAGAAACGACAGATGTTGTCACGGCAAAATGATTATACTTTATCATTTAGCGATAAAAAGCAAATTCCTCTGGCCATAGTTAATGTTGCGTGCGCCTCTAAAGAGACGTTTGTTACAAGCACTGCCAGCTCTTTGCACCGAACGTAGTGATTATATCAGTAAACGTTCTCAAACAAAAAGGCAAAACACATTATATTAAAAGTATAAAAAGTGAAAATGTACAATCAGGCTATTGAAAAAAAAAAAGCCCATTTTGATGTGTAATTGTCATAAAAACAAACAACAACAACAAAAAAAAAAAGACTACAGACATATCCCATGCTGCCTTGGGGCTGGATTGTGCTACATGAAATCAATGTCCTCATTGGATGAGGTGGACGTGGTTCCGAAGATGGCGGCCGATATACGCAACGAGTCAAATCGTGCTCCTGGAAGTGAGCGAAGACCTTTGGAAGGCAAATCTGCGGAACATCGGGCTCCTCCTGTGCTCAGGCTCGTTTGAGCCTGTCGATGTGAAAGGTGAGTTTGAGGGCGGGGCCCAGCTTCAATCCCATATACTTCATCATGGTGTCGCTGCGCAACAGCAACAGTGCCTTGCCGTCGATTTCCTGCCGCAGAGGACATTGCGCGTTCATTGCACAGTTGCACCTTACAAATGATTGTATTCCTTCCTACTTCGCATGCTGAAATATATCGCAGCTTTGTCTTACGTGTTTCCTGAACAGGTCTGCGTGCGGTGCCAGCACGGGGTCGATGTCTTTAATGTAGCGCATGACGTCGTCGACGCTCCACAGGTTGGGATCCTGACCGCCAGATTTGGTGCCCTCCCCAAAACAACTTGATCCTTAAAGCAGCACCAGCGCAGACTCATTGCAGGGACGGCCGGGGGAGCGTGCTTGCGAGTGCGTGTCGTGTGTATTTACCCGACGAGCTGGCACGATGCACACGGATCCCCGACGTTGGCGTTAACGAGCTCGGGGAGAGGGGGCTCGTCTTTAAATGTTCCAACGTCGCCGCGACAGCGGGCTCCCCTGACCAACGCAGTGATGAAATGCGCAAATAGTTCAACTAAATGTCATCTTTATAGATGCCACATGCCACGAACCTTCTCTTCAAACGCTGCCGTATAGTCACTTTTGCTGATTAAGAATGCGTTCAGACTTGACTGAAGAATTGAACTTGACAGATGCCACTTGGGAGGATTTTTGTTTTAACCCTTTCAGGGACAGCGGTTACTGCAGTGGACAGCTTACCATGTCATCAGGTTGCATAAAAAGGTTGACATCAGGATTGTCTCACAATCATTCATTCACAGTTGACACCTTGACCACTTTCTTTAAACCCCGCTTTAAATTTCATCTTTCCGAATACATGAAGACAATTTTCCTTTAACGCCACTAAAAACTAAGCTTTGCCAATCCCACGCCGCACACTTGGCCATTGAACGCCACTGTGTAATTCAGTTGAACAGATCCCGACTTAAAGCGGTTTCTCTTTAAATTCGACCATAAATGTCCGGCATGGGGGGGACTTGCCTAACTTGGTGAAGTCGATCACAAAAATTGGTTGCTCCAAAAATCTCTGCCTCAAAACTATAATTAATGATTTTCATATCATGTTTGTGGCATTAGGACCATGTTTGGCCCCTTTCATGTTTCCATAGGGACATTTATTGCTGACGGACACAGCCACTCGGCAACAAATGTCCAACTTCCTTCCTTCCTTCCTACTGAGCCACACTGAATAGTTGAAAAGATGCCCAAGGTTTGGGGTCTCTTGAAAAGAAAAGAGTTGAATGGATTTACTACAAAGCGGAGAGGGAGGAGTTTCAAGTCAGCAACATGCGGATGTGAACACGTGAAGAGACCTGCTGCTTGAGGTAAATAACTCGGAGCTCAGTTCCACCAGACCATGCTTGTATCTCGGGTTTGTGCTTGCAAGGAGAAAAAAAAAAAATCGCCCAATGATGGCTCGAAAGTTGGGTCACTGAAGGCACCGCTGTAGAGAGTATATTGCGGATCTTTGCAAGTGGGCCCGCACACCACCCGCGATAAATGGGGGGCTGACGACAGCTGTCATTTAACTGTCATCTGAAGTGTGAAGACCCCAACCCCACGGCCGAATTGACGCGTACCTGTAATGAAGGTGCGTCTGTCGTAATGCAGGCTTTCTCTGGCCACAGGCTGACTGCCAAAAAGCGGGTCGCAGTGTAGATTGTGGCAGAGCTTCTCCAGGAAGCGGAGGACATAGGTGACGCTGCTGGCGGTGGGCAGCGTCAACGTGTGCTGCTGCTTCTCGAAGAAGGCTGCGAGCACAAATCCACCCGCAAATTGTATTTCCATTGCGGGTCATTTGATGGGCAAAATAACCTCACCTGAAATGACTTCACCGCCCTGGCCGGGTTTAAGGCAGGAGAAGACGCTGGCCTGGTTGTGGGCGGAGTCGACGCAGGCTTGGACGCACTGCTGAAGCACCGACGACGCCTGGGCGGGCCCAAAGTGGTCCGGCAGCTGCTGGATGCGCTGCTGGTTCAGATGGGGACCGACCTTGCCATACTTGTTTAGGTAGACACATACTAGGGGGACAAAAAGACAATGAACCCCCCGTTTATCGTCGGCGTGGATACGTTCCAGATCCACCCGCAGTAGGGTGAAACTCTGGGATGCCAATGTGTTGAGAATACACTGTGTAATGTAGCGTGTGGATATGTGCATGTGCCTTTAAGAGGCGGGGCCTGGTGGGGTGGATTGCGATGTGCATGAGCCCTGTGAGTTGAGCCGGATGTGAGTTGTGGCCGACAGCAGCTCCTGCGCGAGTGTCCTTCATTGTGGTTATGCGTTTGACTGTTCTCCAGGAAATCAATAAATGGTGTTGGCGATTGTGGCTCGCCTTTCTCGCATGCGGGGGGCATCCAAGTAAATGTATGTCGAGTGTAAGCCCACATATTTGCGATTCGCTACTTGCATCTTCACCTCGTCGCGGATTTGTTTCGGTTCTTCGTTGAAAAGTAATATTTGCTGTTTTTGTGCTCAGACCAAAACCTTGTCTGCATTAAAATGACTTGTTGCTTTGGTGCCGTCTTGGAGCTAAGGCACTATGTTGAAGTGAGTTTGGGAGCGTCATGTAGTTTGTTGTAAGATTTATTCATTCATTTTTTTCACCGGAGTGTCATTTACTTGCCGATTTTCGCTTTTACTGACCGGTCTTTGTCCCATTTGCGGGTACTGTAAAAGCCCATAAAAACGCAATATAGCGGCGGGTGAAAACTATTTTTGGTACCTGTAGGTGCCTGTAGTGCAAATTTGGGGATGGTGGCATTGTCGAGCGGCACAGTGCTGGTGTCGGGCTCTGGGGTGCTGCTGGTGGGAGACGTGGGGACCGGGTGAGGCACCAGGCGAGGTTTTCTCTGGACACAGAAGCGTCACGGCATCAGGAAATTTGGGCAGTCAGCTGTCATTGTTTCGCTTAAAATGGTCTAAATCTCCTGATTTCAGCTTTTTCAACTGTATTTATCTGATTACCGCAGTCCTTTGTAAAAGCAAACTGATTATCTTTTGGGTTGTATTTAAAAATAATAATAATAATAATAATAATTTGCAAACATCTGCTTTTACCTTGGCAAACAATAAGCCATCCAAGTAACTAAATCAATCCCTCGCATGTGATATTGCTTCACTGGCGTTTAGTTGTTGTTTTGTTTACCACTAAACAATTCCGCATAAATAATTGGAGCGTAAACAGAAATAGGGGAAAATATATTTTGTATTACACTTTAAACGCGAAAATAAAATTGGATCTGATTGATGGAAGGAATAATCAATTCTAAAAATAATCCAGAGTGGTAGCCCTAACGCTAAAATTTATTATTTTTTTGGGGGGGGGGCTGATCTCTTAAGCTTTTTTTTTTTTTTTTGCATAGTTTTGCGAGATAACTGTAAAGTAAATATGGTTGGCAGTTGTTTCGGCGTCGCATGAGAAACAGCAGCTACAAAGTAAAGCTACAGGCCAAGAAATCAATCAAATACAGCACTGGCAATGCTGGCCGGTTAACAGCTTCAACGACTGCTCTCCGGTGGCTCCATTATGATTCGTGTTGGCCACTTTTATGATTTGTTTGCCAGCTTGCTAAGTGGAAGCGTCACACAGAAAACAATCTGCTGTACTTGTCAAAAGCCATTAGGTGTGCAACCGCTACCTTGCTGCCAGGCTTTGGCCCTCTTTTCTTTGGAATCTTGACGGGTGCGTCCTGCATCTGTGGCAGGGCTAACCTCTGCGCCCAGTTGACCGGGACTCTGCCGCGGGGTCGTCCCGGAGCCGTCGTAGGCCGCCCGGGCCCGGCCGTGGCGTCTGGCAAGAAGCTGGCTCTCTTTACCCAGCCCAACTGCAATGAGGCAAAGCAACTTGATGATAGAACTAATGGGGGCGGTACCGCACTGCCAAAAACTCGGTAGACTTGGTGGGGACTCATGCAATATGATAGCACACAACAATACAATGTATGTTATTATCTATCTAAAAATATGACAAAAAAAAACACATGACACTCACCCAAGATGCTGATTATCGAATGTATGAATGCATGGGTTGAGATTGCTAGAGAGCTATTTTGCTAGCGGAAGTTAGCTACAAGAAGTTTTGCTTCGACCAACATCATCAAGGGCCAGCGCTGTGGCCCGTGAGGATGACTTTCCATCCATCCATTTTCCGAACCGCTTGATCCTCACTAGGGTCGCGGGGGGTGCTGGAGCCTATCCCAGCCGTCTTCGGGCAGTAGGCGGGGACACCCTGGATCAGTTGCCAGCCAATCGCAGGGCACACAGAGACGAACAACCATTCACGCCCACACTCACACCTAGGGACAATTTAGAGCGTCCAATCAGCCTGCCATGCATGTATTTTGGAATGTGGGAGGAAACCGGAGCACCCGGAGAAAACCCACGCAGGCCCGGGGAGAACATGCAAACTCCACACAGGGAGGCCGGAGCTGGAATTGAACCTGGTACCTCTGCACTGTGAAGCCGACGTGCTAACCACTGGACTACCGGGCCGCCGAGGATGAATTTGAAATGAGAAAAGTTAGAGCGTCTGCAACCTACCTTACGTCCCGGTTTGGGTCCTCGTTTCTTGGGGATCTTAACGGGCTCCAGGCTTTTCTCCGTCTGGATGCTTGGCGGTCCCAAGGCTGAGGCCTTTTGACTCCAAGAGCCCTTGACTTTTCGCCGTCCGGGTTTGCGGCCCCTCTGGCCGCCGGCTTTGCTTACCGCGGGGGTCGTGTGCACGGCCGAGGTCTCGACGGCCCCGTCCGTTAACGGTCCGCTGGTCTTTGGCATCACAGCTGCAATAGTAGACAGGGGCCGGAAAAAAAACAAAAAACAGGGCGTGGGTTACCAGGAATGTTTCGGGAAACACAACATAGTAAAATGAATACCGAGTCATATGATCACGAGGGAGGGAAAGAGCTCGAGGTTACATGAGGCTGTTCACTGAGAAACGCTGACCTACAAACACTTCATGATACTGGCAACACTGTCGCATTATTTGCATTAAAGGCAGCTCATTCATTCAATCCAACTATCCCAATGCCAAGCAATATATCTCTTTGTTTCCCTTTTTGGGCAATTTAAAAAAATAAAATAAAATAAAGGCACCAGTGATGGCAAAGAGGGGGAAAAAAAAAAATTGCTCCTCAGAAAACGGTACGCTCTGTCCAGGCTGCTCGGTAGAATTTGGATAATTTTTAAGACCCACAGAATATCGTGTTCTGTCAAAATACAGGCAACGTCTTTTCTCTTGACTGTGAAACACCGTTTTTTTGCTACCAACTCGCGACACATGCTCTGCTTATACCAAACGTACGTGTAGCCGGCTCAAGTGCAAGGTACCTAAACGTGTCCTCTCCCTCATAATAGACACAAGTCGAACGACCCCGATGAATCTTTTTCTTCCACTCAAAAGCTGTGCTGATCTCAAAGCCAAAAGGACGCAACAGCGCCATCAAGAACGATATGTTGGCCATGAGTGGTTTACAAACCTGACTACCGCAGACAAGCTCGACGAGAGCGTCTTCCAAGGCCTAGCTGTTCAAAACAGTCCGATTCTAGTTCACAGATAAAAACATCCGCTGTCGTGAAGGAGTTGAAAAGGGACTTATGATGGTGACAGTTTGACCCAGGAAATGATGACTTCAATTTCCATTGTTTCATTTCGGGATTTCTTCCACAGAATTTTCTTGTTGCCTAAATAGCGCCGAAAAGCGCATCATGAGCATTGTCTAAATCGAATGGAACAAGGCGGCAAATCTAGGCAAGATTTGAACCCAGCCTGCCTTTCAAATGCTGCGACGTAGCAACCGGCGGTGTGAATTTAAGCCTTTGAGGCGCCACTCAGTGTGAGGAAGGCAGCTGCTGATAGATCGGAGGTCACACTGACAGTCAATCAAACACCTTCGGCAGACAGGTGCCACGGGAAAATTACTTCTAAGAAGCGCAGGAGGGAAAGGAAACTTGTGTACAATATACACCCTGCGGGGATCTCAGATGAAATATACTCCGATCAATGCAGCGTTGCAAGTTGCAACAAGTTGTCATTCGGTGGAAAAAAAAAAAAAATCCTTACAGATGGGTTTAATTCTTTGCTAACACGTTTTAGGACCTTGCGGTGCCGCGTTCATTGAGCAGTGGCAGCCGTTGCCCACACCGAAGTGTTGAGCAAGCAAATTCTTGTTTTCACACAGTCACACACGCGAGCGGCAACCTCCTGGGGGAAACTTTCATTCTCTCACTTGAAGTGCATTTCGGCTATTCCACTCTTCTTACCTTCGCTACCCTGGCTCAAATTAAAAGTCGCACGTGTCATCTCGCGTGCTTCCTTCCCTGCAGATTAATTTTTGTCTCGCGCCCTCAGTGACACTCGTCCTGTGTCGCTCCTCCCTGCTCTTCTCTCCTCCCGCTATCTGCTCACCAGTCTACAGTTTATTGGCATACATTCAAATAGAAGTTTCTCAGGAGTGCCCGCCCAACCCATCAAGGCCAAAATGTGCGATGCGCACCTTTTGTTCCGGGCGGCTGCAGGTTGTCCCCGGTGCGTGCGCACCAGCCAACCGGGAAGATGTCGCGCGAGTCGTAGCGGCAGTAGTAGTCGAAGGCCCCCCGCCAGCCGTCAAAAGTAACCTGCAGCTCCACTCCGCGCAGAGCGCCCACAGTGGCCGGGCAGATGAAGTGAGGGTTTTTGCGGTCTACCGCCTCCAGTTTCATGCCCACTTGGAAGGAGTTCTGCTCTGGCGCGGGGGGCTCCTGCTGTGGATGATGCGCAGGAAAAAGGTCACGGTACGTGACACGGCGTAATATATCGCGCGGGCCTTGAATCCCAGAAACCTTACGGCCGATGACGGATGAATTTAAAACTGTGTTAAGGTCAGGGAACTATTTATTTATAGTTTCTGTTAACTTTATCAGAGATGCTGCTGACCTTGGGAACTGTCTCCACCCTTTGGAATTAAAACAAGATCAGTGAAAATTTAACATGACATGTATTTTGAAATTTTGCAAATGTTATTTACGGTGGAGAATAATATGGAGGTATTGTTTTAAGTTTTCATTGAACTTTTTAAGACATGCTGATGACCACGGGAGCTCCCTGAACTTGTTAGAATTTAAAAACGATGTTTACTGTCCAAAAAAAAGTGTTGGAGTTTGTATTTGTTTTTATTTTATTTTATTTTTTTAACATTTTGATGGCAATAAGTTCCCTTCTAGTGAAAGTAAATATCAGCTCCAAATTGGGAGAATGCGGAATGAAGCCCCACTTCAAAAGTAAAGTAAGTCAGGGGAACCCCCCCAACATATCTTTGTTGAATTGTCACGCCTTTCATGGGGCTCATGCAATTATATTAAATACAGATGCAGCGTGCCAAACCAAATTGCATGATGAACTGAGACGCTGTCTACTCGAATGGAGACGACTATTTGAGGACCTGCGTGCGAGTGATGTAGAGTTACCTTGTGAAAGATGCGCGGAGGCGCCATCTCAGCACCATTTAGTGTCTTCAGAAGAAACAAGGGCCAGGAGGATGCGTTTAGACGGAAACCTGACCCGTGAATTTTCAGAATTTGAGCTATTCCGTCTAAGGCCAAACCACAATCAATCATGGCCAATGTCAGTGCGCGGTGTCTTTTACCAAGCGGGGGCTGCAACATCCCGCCGCTCTTCTCGCAGTTGCCAATGGGCTGGATCTCGGACGAGTCCACCAGGCGCCAGAAGTCGTTCTTGTTGTCGGAGCCGTCGAGGCGCAGGCGGAGCCGCGACCCCGTCAGGCCCACCACCGTGGCGATGCAGGTGGACGTGGTGTTGCGCGGGTCCTGAGCCTCCAGTTTCATGCCGGCTTTGAACTCATTCACGGGCGGCGTAAGGCTCTAGAGGGGTCGTTGATTGAGACGTGAGTGGCAGATTGCCGTTCTCTACGCCGACAAGGTTATCGTTTACCTGACGGAAGCATGACACAGGTGCTGCACTGGCGCCTGTCTCTTTGAGGTACTTCTCCCAACTGAAATGGCCTGTGTGGAAAGAAATACGATTCATACATTTGTGCAGGACTTGCTTTGAGAATGGGGCCTCTGAAGTTAAATGCTCTGAAGTCGCGTGATTTGGTGACACCTTTCCCAAAGAGCGGCCTCAACGGTGGTGTATAAGGAGAGGGGACATCATGTGGACTTGTCCAGTGACGTTGCTTGCAAAGCAACAGGGCAGGATAAATGATCGTCGGGTATTCAATTTGCACCCTGTTGCCGGCATTGTGGACCCCATCTCTGTTATAGCCGATCATACTTCAGAAAGCAAATAACTCCAAAGGTCAACTCTGCGCCCACATTATGACAGTGACTTTTATGGAGACCCATAATGATCTTTGGCAACTTAATAAGAATTACCTTGGAACAGGGAAGGCAACCGGGAGGGCCGTCCACTCCGAGCGTGCTTGATCTTTCTTGCATCTTTCCACTCTATAGCTAAAAAGGTTTTGACAGTAAAATAAATCCATCTACCGGAGAAATTCCTCTCAGTCAATATTTGATGTGAGCATTGCACTTTGGAAAAAAAAAAGAGACGCCACTGAAAATGCCATAACTGATTGCAAATGCAACAGCGACGAGCTATTCAATAAATCTTTTGAATGACACAATAATAACATGTTACCTTTCTGCGGCACAGGCTTCCTCATGCTCCACTGCTACGGAACAATCTCAGGATATGAAAGTAGCTGACCACCCTAAGAGATTTAAAACAAACAAAAAAAAACTCAACTCAAGTAAACAGGCCAACCACAAGATTCAGGAATTCATTTCAAAACATGTTTATAATTGGGGTTGTACTGCTGTATTCATGGAGGTGTTTCTCATCATTCATCTCCTATAGAATGAGGTGCAACAATTAATCAATAACGTGACAACTACAGTAAGTGATGGTCAAATTTGTTGTAATTACATAATCCATGAATAGTTTAATTAACAATTGTCCAAATCTTTGGACTCTCTGCTTCTCGACAGTAAATATTCCGATTTCTGGAGTCCTCTACGAAAGCGGAGAGATCATCTTTTAATCGATGACGCAAATCATCTTTTTTTGCAACCGTAGTAGTAATAACCCGTAGTTGATGTGTCGTGAAACCTGAAACAGCCTGAGAAATGCATCTCAAACTCATGACAGTGCATGAAGGTGTACCTTACGTAGCGTCCGATGAGTGTACGCAGTGTTTGATGGATGAGTGAAGAATAGCGCCAACAATGAATTCGACGCGTATCACCCCCCCCCCCCCCCCCCGATAATACGGCACCGACTTACCTTAGAAGTTCATGACCGCTAAGCGATGTTCTCTTCCCACCAGACCGGCTTGTTTTCCACACAAGTGCGCCTTTTTCTTTCGGCGATCAAGTCCAAGCGAGCCGCCACCTTCCAAGACGACGAATGACAAAACAACAACATTAACGGGGTCTTCAACTTCACTTTCAACTAAAGCCTCCTCGGCTCCCTGAAGTCTCGAATCTGCCAGAAAAATAAAGCACACTGTTCGGTTAGCTTGGCTCGCCCACGTTAGTGACACGCAGACGGCAGACGCGCGGCGCCTCATTCAAAGTACAAAAGCCTCCTCCTCCCTCCTCCTAGCTTCCCCCTCGACACACAAGCCGAGGAGTCCTGCCAGCTCGGCTTGACAGGCGGCGTTGCTAGTCAGGAGCTCGGCTAACCAACGCTACCACTACGGTGTAAGTCCCACAAAAAAGCCAGTACGTGTAACATGACAGTACTTGACTTGTTATGACAAACACATACGTGCCAATGCAGGCAATCGAGGCTCGGAAGCTAACTAGCTTAGCATGCTAAGCGCTAGCTCGTTGTTGACCTTATTAAAAAAAAATCTATATACATGATGGCAATGCGTACGACAAGAAGTGTACCAGGCACACTTTCTGAGGCGGTCGCGTTTGCTTTTGCAGGCTCCGCGACGACGCCGTGTCCTGATAGAAGACGCAGCTGTCAAGTCTTGTTTGGAGACGCGAGCTGGCTTTGTAGCGTGTTGTTGTTGCCAAGGAGTTACCGCCACGCCGCCATTTTTGCGACTGGATGTCGATTGATCGTTGAGTAAACTGGGGGTGCTGGGGGGCTGAGGGGGCTTTTCCAGACGGTACGACGAGACCCTGCAAGATGGTCAGAAGAGGAAATAGCGTAACCCAGTGGCCAAAATGTGGTACAATATTACAAGAACAGCGTCACAAGAAACACGCTTCATCTCGTGGGGTAGATACACAATTGTACAGTAGAGATGAAAAAAACGTTACAATTTGTTTATATATATATATATATATATACACATATATATATATATGCATTCATAGATAAAGGGCAGAGGAAAGCCGTTGTAGTGGATGTAGCGGTCTCAAGTGATGGAAACATCAGAAAGAAGGAACACGAGAAACTCGAGAAACACCAAGGACTCAGAGAGGTGCTGGAGAGAGCCTGGAAGGTAAAGGTGACAGTCGTGCCTGCGGTGGTCGGAGCACTCGGGGCAGTGACCCCCAAACTAGATGAGTGGTTGCAACAGATCGGATATCTCAGTCCAGAAATGTGTAGTGCTGGGAACAGCAAGGATACTGCGCAGAACCCTCAAGCTTCCTGGCCTCTGGTAGAGGACCCGAGCTGAATGGGGGACGGGCACCACCTGAGGGGTGAGACGAGGATTTAAAAAAATGTTTTGCATTGAAAATGTATGATCAAAAATGAAATATAAGAAAAGTACTTTTTTTTTTTGCATGCGTGCACATATTTTGTCCATATTTAAAATAGCATTTTTGGAAATGCCATTCAGGTTAGGAAATGTGAGGTATTGTGTGGACCCCAATAACAACAAACTGATATCCGGGCCTGCTTAATTGAATAAAAAGCTGTTATACTCTCAGGAAACCATGATTTATTTTGGTTTGTGAAAGGCAACAGGTGGATACACAGGTTTATTGTGCCTTCTGACATATAATCAAAGAAAATTTTATTTTTCTGCCTGTCGCAGGCATTGATAAATGAACAAATTATTTGAAATTGCATGATTTCCCACATTTACAGTACCGTGCGTTGGTTGTTAGGAGGATTGTTGATGTAAAAGATTGATAGATCACTGCCACAGTATTTGCAATTTGCATTAAAAGATTTATATTCCAACATTGTAGCTCAATACGTTTCGATGCTTACACACACGAAAGACTTCTATCTTAATAAAAGGCTACTATCATACACCGTATAAATATCTGTTCTCATAAATGATTGCAAGAAAGTCATGATTGTTTTAAATGTTACTGCAGTACAGCGCGATGGTGCAATTTAAGCACATTAAGTAAGATGTGTTCTAGTTCTAAAATAAAATAAAGATTGCCTGGAGCAAAACCTGACATTATTTATAGCTATTTGTTCCAGTAAAAAATATTCGAACATAGTGAACCCACAAATAGGGAATTTTAATATTTCATACATATTTCTGAATATAGTAGGCCTGGAATGAAGTCTTATAAAACAGTGTTTCTCTTAAAATTTTCAGGACACTTACCCAATAATGAAATAAAATGCAGAGCTCTATTCTCTAAATCTGTCGCAACCGTAGCACTGCCGAGCCATCCAACAATATACAGTGAACTGCTTAGACAACCATGCATAGGTGTTTCAAGGTTGTTGTTGCGGATGTGCTGAAGCACTCCTAAAATGAATCCCAAGATCCATAAAAATTGAGTAGTAAATAATAATCACTTTTACATAGTCTTGAAACACGTAAAATTGGACAGAAATAGTTTGAAACCGAATTTTTCAACAAAAAAAATCTGCTAGCTGAGTGCTAGTGTTATACCCACACAGAGCGATAAACTGTCTTCCAAGGATATGGCGCAAGTACCTGACTTAAACATGGACATTTGACACATTTCCTCAAGCACTCAATACCAACACGCTATATACTTTACCAGTCCTCATTTTTGCTTCATTTAATCGTAGCTCACTTTTTATGTTGTGAGGTAGGCAAAAGTTTTCCTACAGCTAAGAAATGATTCATTCTAATGGTCGTTCGCACAGTACCACAGTACAGTACTCTTTTTGAAGTGGAGTGAAAGAAGCTAGATGTTGTGTCAAGTCCATGTGTTAAGAATAAAACCAAGATGCTCGTGACAAGCTAACTGACTGGATGGCAATGAACATTCTAACTCCAACTCAGACAGGAAGAGGGAGGATTTTTAGATATTTATGTTTAAAGTACTGGCACAAAGTTATTGTATTACATTTCATTTCCTGTAAAAGTACAAAATTAAGTCCGGTGTCCATTTTATGATATTTTTAATACAGAATACAGTAGTTGGACTGGTTTACCATTACTACTACAACTACAAAAAAATGTGGATGTAGAGGTGCTACTGTATCAGAATGAGTTGTCTCCTTTCAGAAATTAGTCGTGTTACAGTCTGCTTGTTTTGTAAATGTAATCCAGTCCTCTTTGTCAGATTTCACAATTGTGTCACAGACTTTACCAAGAGGTGAAAGCACTTCTTGGGAATGTACAAAAATGACAGACCGTAGTAACTTCTGACCCAACGAAGTCGAATTGAGGCTGCAGTCGAAAACTGCCTTTATTCAGATGTAAGGGTGCAAAACCTGAAACGAGCTGCCATGTCAATTAAGGACCGAGTGGCAAACGTTGCTATGTAATTTGGAGAGAACCAACACCCCCAGCACTCTGCTTGTGTGTGTCATGGTCAGGGCTGCTCATGCCCGGCTTCATCCTGTGTTGGGCAGGCCGTGGCCCCGTGCACCCCCCCATTCCACCTCCCAATCCTCCTTGCAGGCCAGTCAATTATGTTCGGTTTCACACGGTGAAAAGGGTTAATTGGCAGTGCCCACGCGCCTGATTGGACCTGTTTCACGCCTGTCGGCCTTCATCGCTTCAAAGGAAGCCACCCCCCACCCGCTCCCCCTCGCCGCCACCAGTCCACCGGGAGACGTTATCAGAGCACTCACGCAGTCACACTCCTAGTGGACATGCACGCAGTGTTCTTCAAAAAACGCCCGTCTGATAGTCGTGGGAGCTCGAATTTGTGCACACGAGCGACACTGCACTCGAGCTAGTGTGCTCATGCTGAGACGTGAGCATGTTTACGTTCTACCGTTGACCACAAGGGGTCAGTGTTGCTTCAATCAAGACCCATGATCACTCCTGTCTCATTATCATCATCATCATCGTCGCCATCATTTTGCTATCCTCTGAGGACCCAATGATCCATCACGGCACATTGTTCTGTCATTTCAAATCACTCGTTAAATCCTAATAATGATCGTCTTCTTTCATTATGTAATATTCATGCCGTCCTTTTCTCTCTCTCCTTTTTTTTTTTAAAGTCGATTTTGTCTTGAAGAGTGGCTCATTGTCAAGTTTCCCTCCAGTGTTATTGTGTGCTTGTCTCTCAGTAAGTCCATGTGATCTTAGTTCTTTATTAATAAGGCATAAGCCACACAGAGCTGCCGGCACCCAACTCCATTATGGCCGCCATACAAGTTCGTTAGAGCCAATTAACTGCACGGACAATGGGCCTTGCTCAGCGGCTATTTCGTTCATGAAGCACGGTGCTTTCAATATATTATGGTGCTATAAGTCTTGCAAAGGTGCTTTTGAAAGCTCGTGGCATGAACAAGCCTCTCAATAGTGTCTGCTTTCCTGAGAATTTAGTTGGGTTTCATAATCATCTCTCCTCAATGGTGCTGGCCCTAATTGATCGTCAGTCACATTTTGACAATTCGCTAAAATCCGCACCTACAGTCAGATCCATAAATATCAGGACATGGATATGATTCTCATCTTTTTTTGGCTTGAAACCTACAGCGTTTTAACTACGGACTTTCAGCTTTGATTTGAGGGTATTTTTCTTCAACTCAGGTGAGCGTTTATATAGGTGCCTCCCACTTTTTAAGGGACCAAATGGATGGATCAATGGTGGATGGATACAACTTTATTGTCAAATGTGCTGAATGTGTAACAAATGTAATGGGACAAATGAACAATCCCGAGTAAGACTTTCACTTTTAACTACATATGTATGGTTTTTACAGAATTTTTACAGCTTGGTGAATGTCACATTTTACCAAAGAAATATTTGTTGGAAAAGCCAGCATGCAGTTTGAGAAAGAATCTTTGTATGCTTCACTGTTTAAGCCACAGGTGCATATTTTTTGATTTAATGATGTAATTACCGGTACTGTATATTTTTATAAAATATAATATTGCTCATTGCTATTTTTCTCATTCAGAAATACATCAGATTTAATTTATTTCTTTTTGTCATGAGTCAGGAATGGACTAAGGGCATTTCCATTGATTTCAATGGCGAAAAAGTATTTGGTATCCAAGTGAGAAACAAGTACTCAAGGAACAGAGTCATATCTCAAGGGACCGCTATACTTACAGCATTATTACGACTTGGCCATGGCGACATCTAGCTGAGTCTCACCTAAACCTACAAGCGTAATTTTTGTTGTGAAAGATCATGCGATGGCAAGGAATTTTTGACTGGCCGTCACATCTGCGACGTTGCGACACTTCAAAATTTGAATTGCCACTTGCCTCTCCTCCTACAGTTGTCCCTCCTTATATCACAATTAAGTTTTTGCTGCTTCAGTGCATCATGATTTAATTTTTTTACTTTTGTACTATATCGCAAATTATTGGGGAGGGTGCTTTAATGGCAGAGAATTTCTTAAATTTGGGCTCATTTCTCAAGTAACGTGACCCCCGCGATATAAAGGGGATTACTGTAATTTAGACATTAAAAGAAAATGAATGTCTACATTCCGTGTCAGTGGTAATTCAGAACAAGGCGGAAACGTGCCGTCTTCTACAGACATTGTTCAAGTGGCTAAAGTGCTACATGTGTGTTTGTGCGTCCTTCTGTTTTTACCTCACACTCGGCGGGTGCATTTCTGGCGACCCAAAGAAGTGCAGTGTCGAGTGTGAAGACGCTTGGACATCCAATCCCTAAAATGTGTTTTTGCTCTCACTTGTTCACAGCCACACGTTTCCATGGGATTTCCTTCACGTGCCTTCGTCGCCGGCTTGCATCGCTTCGTCAGCGGGACTCTGCCACCTGGAACTCTCCGTTCAGGAGTCAAAGGTATCAAACGCTACAAGTCATGCCGAAAGCAAAGCTGCAGTTATGGATGGAGACGTCACAGGCAAAAGCTTTGGACACTTAAGTCAGTCAGTCCCAAAGACGTTTTTAAACGTCTTTTCAGACTTGGTCCAGAATTGGCTGGTACTGAATGAGTTAATGATGCATTTTGAGAACACAAAAATTTTTCTCTTTGCAACAGAAAGTTTTTTTTCAAACTGTATTAGGTTTGCACATCCGGCTGTGTTTTACTTTTCTCTTAGTGAACTTAGATACAAAGAAATATTTTTGATGCAGCCCAACGGCATCAATAAAAATGTAAACAAGAGCACGGAGGGAGCGCAAAACTCTGCTGAAGCTTGAAATTTTTGAAAGGTAAGATCAATGAGGGATCGACCACAACCGTGAGACGTTCAAACGGTTGTGATGGAGGCATTTTTACTCCAGTCCTGTAGGGGGCGGCAAAGCGTGGATTTCATATTTTCCCTTGCATGTGTGGATTCTTGGCATGAAGTCATCTTTGTTGACAAATTGTGATGTTTGTCGCCTTTTGAAATTATATCCGCTTATGAAAAAGGCAAAAAAAAATCTGATTCCAATTCACATATCGGCCCAAAAAATATACTGTATATATATCGGAATTGATCTGCAGCGTGAATAGAGCCTTATGATGTGGCGCATATCGGCATGTGAGTTTGAGACCAGTGTTTGTGAAATGTGTCAAAGAATGAGTTGTGTCTCGATCAATCTTACCTTGCTTCTTGGCCCCCGCCAATCCACCTTTCCCAGTGACCCTGCACAGGTTAAGCAGTATTACAAATAGTCGGTACACGGGACCAGCTTCTCAATTTGGCAGCAGACTCAGTTTTGGGTCTGTTCCGAGTGTCTTGCTCGCTCTTTCTCATTTTTATCACACTAATTGAGTCTGGCTGGGCTTGCTGGCAATGTGTTTTTGGACTTCCCAACATGTCGCCGAAGGTGTCCGTTCGCCAATGGCCGGGCTCCATCTTCGCGGCCTGTTTCTGCTCACACAGGCGGGACGGCGAGGATCTTTTCCCACTGCGCCTCCTTGTCACTTTCAGCACTCTGGCACGCTCCAACAAAGTCACCCCCACACCTACCCCTCCTTTATTCACACGGACACAAATATCCACATCCACGCCGTCATTAGCGCGCGCACATGCACACACACACACACACACACACACACACACACACGAGCATGTGCACACAGCGAGAGTCAGATTGCGTGTGTTCCCTCCCAACTGTGCCTCAGAGGACCGTGAGCGTGTGTTGCACAGACGAGGACACGCACACACAAACGCGAGTCCTGCTACACACTCCCCATCACTGCTGGCATCCTGGGAGGGACACGCGAGAGGGAGAGCGAGCACGAGCATATGTTGGATCGACGTTTGTCGGAGGGGGGGATATTTCTCTTTGGATGTTGTCTCACAAGCTCTGACGGCGTGGCGCAGAAAGAAGTCGTTATTTTTTTTCTCTTTTTTTTTTTCTCCCCCGTCCAATTTATTAATCCTTTTAGGCGATGTTCTCTGTTCAGAAATGCAAATTGAATCAATCTGAGGCTGACTTTAAGACTTTTCAAGTGGGATTTAATTAGAAGCCGGGGCCTGCAGTTTTTAATGAGAGAGGGGGTGGAGAAAGAGAGAGAGAGAGAGAGAAAAGATTCATGGGGAGGGAGAGTGGGTTTGCGGTTTTGATCTGGGGTCCTGCTGGAGAAAGGATACACAAACACACAACAAACACACACACACACACACACACACACACACACACACACAAAGTTAGAAACATGCGCACATGCACGCAAATTCACCCTGTGTTTGGTTTTTCCCTCATCTCTGTCTTCCGAGAGTTCAAGCAGACATCTTTTTTCACTTGAAATTACATCTCCAAATCTGCCGCCCAAAAGTTCGTCAGTGTTAAAGGAATGACGCTTGACTTTGGACTTCAATGATGTTTTGAGCGGAAGAGGGCAGGGTTGGAAACATGGTTCAAGACAGATGTCTGTTGAAGGGGAAAAGTTCACTTTTGGAAATATTAGGACCGAAATATCAGAGAATTAATACCGTGGATGTTTGCGAATCTTATTTTATACCCTGTTGGATTCGATCAGTTCAAAGCAGTTTCATGTACTCAGGATGGGAAGAACAAGGCCGGTTCGACAAATGTACTTTCAAATTAAGGCTTTCGGTCGTGAAAGTCTAAAGATCGGTCGAACTTTTCCCAGTGAAGATGCCTTTGACCTACGTTAAGTACAAACACTTGAGATCTAGTCTGAAATCAAGAATTAGCGACTCATTTGAAATGCCGCCCATGAAGTGTACTGATTTGACCTGAACCATATAAATTCCTCCCGCTCTGACAAAAGGCCGTGAGCCTCAAAGCCTAAAAAGTGGTTGAAATTCCATAGTGACATTGTCTGTGACCGAACTGCCCCAAACACTTAACTCATTCACTCCCAAAGACGTTTTTATACGTCTTTTCAGACTTGGTCTAGAATTGGATGGTACTGAATGAGTTAAAAGGTCGGGAATCTGTCGAGTTGTTCGGCAAATGGGCTTTCACCGATAGAGCGCTTTTCTACCTTCAAGGTACTCAAAGTGCTTTGACTACGTCCTCGTTCACCCACTGCTGACGCCGGAGCAACTGGGCTTCTTCTTAGGCGAAGGCAGTCTCGTCACATCAGCGCGGCTCGGTTCAAACAAAGTCGATTCGGTTTCACGCGTGCCTTTCGCTTGACTCACTGAGAAGGATCGAGACATCCAAACGTGGCGTGTCGTCAACGAGCACACGCATGTACGCTATGTGTGTCAGAGCCCAAATGTTATTTCTGTGTTTATTGTGTTTATTTTTAGTCATTGCCGCTCTTTTGAACATTTACGGACCCTCCCGTCACTCGAGTACCAACGATTGTAACAGACAGCGCCTCCTTCAAAAGGAAATCTGCTTCTTGGATTCATCAGAGACTTTTCACTGCCATTTGGCTTCCGCACACTCTGGATGATACATTTTGGGGGGGGGGGGGATATGGTGCCGTTGGAAAGGGTGAAGTCAGCCCGTGGTGCCAGGATGTGGTTTTGTTGGGAGCCCTCCGCCCTTTTCTCTTTTGCCTTTCCTGCCACCCACTCAAAGCGGGGCTTTGGAAACGGCATTGGCGTTTTTGAGGGCAGTAGCGTGACATCTTCACGGCCGCGCTGTCGGAATTGTATTTTTTATTTTCTCTCTGTTGTCCCTTCTATGCGTTTCCCATTCTGTGTTGAGGAATCCACTAAAGTGGGAGGGGAAGGCTTTGACTCATGAGTGCTTCTAAATTGACCATTTCCACTTTCAGAGGATTGTGTGTGATGCTGTCTAACAGGAGATGCGGTTTGTCTCTGTGGGGGAGGAAAAAGAAAAAAAAAAGCTGCGATAAATGTCAGGAAGATTATTTCAGTCTTGCAAAGCTTAACACGGTGTAGGACAAAACATGAAGAGATAGGAAGCAAAACAGCAATTTTCGACGACCACTTGCAAAAGAGGAACAAGATGCGAGGACGCCCCTTTTAAGTCAAAACAGCCAGCGCGTGCCACCGCGAGAAAAATGTTTGTCAACCGGCCTCGCACCGTCAATGTTTAAACAATACTAATTAATCTCCGTTATAGGAACATGTAATTAATCTCCCTCTCATCCATTATGGCTGTCTCTCTGTCTGCGCGCTCACATTTTAATGGAACATGAAAGGGAAACCCAAAGAGCAAATGCTATGTTGTGGTCCTTGCGGGGAGCTCATTGTGGGACTCACATCAGAGGAGAAGACAGGCCGAGAGGCAGACGGACGGACATGTTTTGACAAACAGACAGTTGGTCCAAAACTCCTCCCCATCCGAGCGCTCTGTGCCACCTCTCCCTCACTCGCCGTCTTTGAACTAAGGCCTTCATTAACAATCTGCTGATTAACAAGCTGGGGAACACAGGGGGTAGATGGATCAGAGGCGCACGGATAGACAGCGAGAGACATGGAGAGAAATAATAAGAGCGGGATGCAAGTGAAGACTGCATCCGCACTATGCCGCCACATTCAGACTGCATATTAATTTCCACAGGGCCGCGGCAACAACACTAAAAATACAGCTTCATTAAAAAAAAAAAAAGAGGCAAGGAAAAAAAAATGGATGGAAAAGTTGGACGTGACTCAAACTTAGCTGCAATGCAATGAAACATCCAATCAGCTTTGGCATACTATTGACACCATCGCCATTCCTCGGAGATCAATTTGTTTTAACAATTAGCTTGTTAATTAATCAACAAGCGTGCAGAAATCCTACTTTTGGGGGGGGGGGGGGGTCCAAATGTCTGTCATACATTTGCTGACTCCACAAATTGTGACCCTACGAATTTTTCAAGATCCTTAAGCTGATTATTATTTATTTTTTAATTTATTTTTTGCTTTGACTTGCGATCAAAAATTTGGCATACAAGCGCCGTAATTCCAACAATAAGCAGCAGTTGGGCAGATGGTGAACACAAAAAGGAGGCTTCAAACTGCTTTACTGTCAGTCACTCCTGATTGAAATTTGCTTCCAAAGTCAACACAAAACAAAGAGAAGGATACATGATGGATTCAAAACAACCTTGTCGCTGTGCCTTCAGTCCGCTTACCTTATTGCTAACAAACAGCGCAAAGTGTGATAGACAGGCTAACAAATTAGCACCTAGCATGTTAAAACGCTTTGAGCAACAGTTATTTGAACACAAATAGTACATCAACGGCCACACAAAAGACTGACACTATACTGTAACAATACCTCCAGGCATATAAAAAAGGCATATAAAAATAACAAAACAACACATACACTCGTAGTTAGTGATGTAAAATGAGTCCCTTTATGTCAAGTGATGGCTATTCTTTATTTTTATTTTTTTTTTGCGTCCCCTTTCATAATGAGTGTTTCCAATAAGCCAAAGACCAAGTTCGTTGACCGAGGTTAATGAAGGACAGGGGGCTTGGGCTCCAACTTTCATCAGCCATATTTCTCCGGGAAATCTCTGTCAAAATTACAAACGTATGACCTTTGTTCATTTGTCTCGTAGATTGTTATGATTGCCCCCCCCCCGCCCCCCAAAAAATATTTTGGCAGCAACTGGAAGCTGTTCAAACCACAGGCACATGGTTTGACGGCATGCCATTCTGTGTTTGCTTCACTCGGCTTTCGTCCGGTTTGTTGTGTTCCAGTTGAGGCCTCATTAATACCGAGGTTGCTAGACCATGGAGACAAAAGAGTGGGCGCGAGAGCAAACTTTTCACGACGTTCTGCATTCCGATGTCAAAAGGAAAAGCGCCGTGACAGACGACAAAACTATCATGGCACTCCTTGCCAGCAACGAGGGCCGACATAACGTTTGGGCCCCGTTTATTCCTCGACATTCATTTTCCTTACACTCAGACGGGTAACTGATGAACCGTTTTTATTTTTTTTCAAAACCTTAACTATACATCCAGCCCCTCTCATAGGGGTGTCTTATAAATCGATTTTCAAAACCACCAACAGGACCCCAAAACTTTAATCTTATTACTACAGTATGGGCGTTTTGAGAACGGATATTCTTCAGAACCCCAACCCGATGCCTGTCACCCCCGAACCTTAATCAGCCGCGTTTATCGAACTCGTCTTCTTCACCGCTGTATTTTAGAGTAATAAGTCGGCTCACTTTTCTGATGCTATCTGACACCGGATCATCCAGGGAGCATGAGTCCAATCAGTAACATTGTCCTTGGGAGTATTCTACCCATAGCTGTTGTCAGGTTTTTAGCAATCATTCTATTTGTGAGCAACACAACCCTATTGATTGTCACGGTGTGTTCCACAATGTCAACAACAACTCTGCTTTTCCTTTTACCGCTAATCGTTGAGGCCTTTGTATATTTCCGTGATCTCAACTCTTTCATGCGCCCCCGTAACCTGATCACATGACAAGCCGTCCGCTGTAGTAACCGCTGTCCCTGAATGGGTAAGAATAAAAGATGAGCTCGGCTGGCTATTTTTATTTATTTATTCATATATTTAATTGTAGTTCATCGAAAAGTGCACCATGCAAAACAGGCAGGGAGGTTTTCATCAGAAAAGACGACGCAGACTCCACTATTTGCATACCGCCACCTCTGCACCGGACACAATTTAAATTCAACTCGAAAGAAAAGTTCGGATTTCATTTCGTTATCTTTAAACGTATTAAACGAGTTAAATACAGAGCTTAGCAAGTCGGGGGAGTCAGGAATCATTTTCAGACGCTAACAGCTTATTAGCCCGTGTGTTTAGTGCAAGTAGCAGGAATATACAAAGAAGCGGCGAAGGAGACGATGAATCGGACCGGGAGGGATGGGAAAAACCCGGTCTGACACGGGGTGTTAGACAGCGGCAGGGATTCGGGCTGATGCGGCCAGACAGCGAAGTAGATGGCCTGACGGACGGATCGAGCGAGACAGGATCCACGGAGGCGGCGAGTGCGAAGGAACCGTCTGCGAATTAATGGTGCCTCTCATCGCAAGTTGAATGCTCTCCGGCGAAAGAAAAAAAAACAAGCAAGTCAGTCCAACAAATAATGAATACGCAAATAAATAAATCAGGCCGTAAATATATGAATAAACATGATGAAACTTCTGAAGGACGGATGGTGATGGATATGCAGTCATGGTGCGTATTTGCCCGTCTTTGTTAATTGATTTTTTTGCGTTTGAAAATGTTCATGTTTGCCTGTTAAGGTCGTGAACGTGTATACATACATGCATACATACATACATACATACATACGTGCATACATACATATCAGAGGCGATTGCTCTAAGACTGCAAGGGAAGCTCACCTTCCCCTAAAATGTCAAAATATAATTGATCAAATAGATTTGTGTACATACAATTGTGTGCGCATGTCATTGACTAAATATGCGCTACAAGGCGCTCAACTTCTGTTCCCGAATCACAGCTTCTTACTACTGGTTACGACGCGACTCTCTTCTCATTCATTCTCACAGCTTCATTGTGCTTTAAACTGTGTGGACGCTGAGCGTCTACAGCGCGGACGCTGGGCGTCGAGAGAGTTCAGTGTAGGTCGTCTCAATGCATTGAAACGAGACGAGTCATTGGATAAATGATGGTTTTTGTCCCGCCCATCTGACGCTCTGCGTTTCTGGGAGTCTATGGAAAATGGGCGTTTATGGTCTGGTCCGGACGCTCAGCTTTTCTGCATGATGATTGGATGATCTGTCTGAGGCCGAATCTCTTTTTGATTGACAGCGACATGAGCCAATCACCGGTCTGAAGATGTAGGCCTCCGTGGGAGCGTTTTTCAATTCTCATTCTGTTCTGAGTTGAACTGGAGACTTCTTCTAATCATTTTAGCGACGCTCTTTTTGTTAAAATGACAAGCGACAGATTAATCTTTTATTTCTGGTGTGTTTTATTGTAGTTGCTTGTGTTCGCAGACTGACTTATATCAACCCAGTTAAGTCCCTGGAAAAGACGCCTTGTTGGTATGACAGTGTCACATATCATTTTCTTGAAAAGGAACGCAGAGTAGAATTCACGTATAAATAAACGGACATATTTTGTGATGTAGCCCCAAATTGAGCTTCCCCTCCCCGACAGACCAGCATCCGCCACTGGCACATATGTACTTGACGTAGGCTTGTAGGCATCCATTAGAGTGCGTCGGAGCGTCGCGGTCGACCGAGAGTTCGTCCTTGCTTAAGTTTGTATTTACTTGCGTTTGGCTTTGTGATGCATTTATCCATTTTTATTTGCGTCGGCCAACTCGCGTGTGTACGTGTGTGCATGTGTGTGTGTGGTGGGCTCTCTAGTGAGTCTCCTTAACATCAAACAGCTGGAAGTGATAAAATATTTAGGAAGCACTGGGAGTCTGTGAATATTAATACGGCCTTTTCCTTCTGTCTCTCCAATCTCCCCGTCTTTTTTTCTCATCTGCCTCCTTCGTTCCTCGACCGTGCGTCAGGCCGCCTAGCGCCGCTACATGTGTCCGCGCGTCCCCTCTCGCGACCCCGCTGATGGGGGTACATCACAGCGCTTTAATTGGGAGTCGCCCACGCCCGCCGGCACGGGCGGAGAGGAGTTGACCTCTGTCGCGCCGGTGGCGTCGGTTTCTCACCGCGCGGGGGATAAGCCGTGTCACATGTCCCCGCGTGGTGCCCGGCGGCGGAAATGGACTTGGCCACGGCGCACCCCTGCGCCATGTCAAACACGAGAGCAGACCAACTGGCAGGGACTTGCACTGGCTCATGAACAAGCACAGCCATGGGGCCTCTTTACCCGCGCTTGGTATTTTTTGGAGTTCAAGCCTTAGCGTCGACTGCATTACTAGCGCTGGAACAGCTAAAGCAGGGTACAAATTGGAGCATTTATACACTGATCACGGACAGCAGAAACAGGATTGTTGGATGGAATTTATAGATACATGTGCATCCACAGCGTTATTTCCTCCCCGGATCGTCCGAGACTCATAAATGCTAAACCTGATGATGATTTTCAATTTCTTGTGCTCCGACGAATCCTTTTCGGATCTCTTATCTAAGCTAGCCGTTTTGGCTGCTGTTTCAACGCGCTTGCCGCATAAAAGCAGCAAGCACACCGAGGCCGATGGTTTCCCCATCATGTGTAAGGGCCCTCGAATTTGAACCCTTTCAGGGACAGCGGTTACTTCAGTGGACAGCTTGTCATGTTATCGGGTTACAGCCGCAAGCCAGGGTGAGAAAAGCATGAAAGGGTTCAAATCACTTCAGATGCTCAAAATTGGTACATTTTAACCAGGCTTAAATTGAATGGCTGGCTGGAAATTGAACGTGAAATGACACAAAACTCTGTAACAAGTTAATTACTGACAGGCGGTATCTCAAATTCTTCACGCACTTTGAAATAATGCTGAAAATTGGGCACGGCAAGGAACGTGTATTCCAAAACGTCTCGGCCCGGCTATGATACAAAATCAGATTCTGTTCTATTTCCTGCGGGGATTTCGTGTTGAAGAGCTCTATGAACAGACCTGACCTTTCCTTCAGCAGTCATCTTGTCTGAAGATGCAGCTCACCTTAAAGCCTTCAGGCTAGGGTGAGAATCGCAAAATGGATTCTACATAAACGATCAAAACCAACAATGCGGATCACGAGAGGCCATTCTTGACTTGTCGCCGCGCAGGAAAGCAGGTGGCCTGATCGCTAGCATATCGCAGGACAGGCAGACGGGAGGATGCCGCCTGTTGTAGCGTCAATGTCGAGAGCGGCAATGTAATTACAGGCGTTCTGATAAAAATCAATCTCATCTATGACGCTCGCAGCACATTTCGCCGGCTCAAAAGATGCCTGCCTCGTTTCGAGAGAGAGAGGGAGAGAGAAATGGCAGGAAGTTGAGGTGGAGGGATGAGAACTGCAGCCATCTCTTATGTGCACTCAAGTTGCGCCGCTGAGGCATTTTCTCGAACAATTCTGAAAAATCACTGTCTGTTCAACTGCAGTGACCTCAGCACGTTGGCGCGATTTCAGGCTTGGCTAGGTGGCGCTGTATCTCCGTATATCCGGGCAGGAGAACAATGGCTCGTAATTCAGCAAGTTTCTTTTCCCCACCCCACTTTTCCCTCCCCGGAACATGTGTGTGTGGGGGGTTTTTTTCTTTTCTTTTTTGGCGACTTTCTTCTTTGTGATAAAGACAGCAAGCATCGTATTTGTACCAACAGGCCCATTTTTTTAACCTGATTAAAATTTACGGGAATAGTCCAGATGTCATGATATTGAGGGCAATCAAGAACAAGCGGTTTTATATGATCAGCATGTGACAGATGAAAAGGTTTTTTTTTTTTGATGTTGCGCTACTGACATGCCATCAAGGGCCCGCAACAAAAATGTGGATTGACTTAAGAGTCAGTTTCCGATTTATTTTCATCTGACGGGAGGAGGTTCTGGGACTTTCCACATGTGATATCAACGGATGTGACTTGGCGTCTAAATCGATTTGGAATGGATTGTGAATGTAGACAAGAGAAGTAGAACCCTGTGTTATCCCCGCCGAAGGCAAATTCAGTTTCACATTCCGAAGTCTGGCGCAGCAGGACTTGAACTTAAGCCTCCCTTTGGTCTGGTGCGGTCCGCGAGCCAACACGTGTTGACAGTGTGCATCGTCAACGATGCTTACAAGAACAGGATGTCTTTCCAACTTGTAGAATGGACAGCGACGTAAGTGCCAGACGTTTTTTAACTATTTTATTTTTAACCTTGTCACTCAAGCAATCAAGAATAATTTGAATAGCGAAAGACAAAACCATGCAACCATGCAGACAAATATGATATTCACCACGTGTCCTGTTATTATCTTGTGACCAGTTCAGGGTGTGCGCCGCCTCTTGCCCAACAACGTCAGCCGGAATAGGCCGCAACTGGATAAGGGCGACAGAAAATAGATGAATGGATGGATAAGCGCCCTTTGCCGTCATGGTTTCTGATGATACAATGATCTTCGGTACGTGTCCTGTAAGCGTTCAGGAGATGGACAGAAACACGCAACAAATGGTTACCAACGGAAGGTTTTGGCTGGCCATGAAAGTGGTTGCATGTCATAGCAACCTCTGCTTCCTCGCGTCGACTTGTCCGTCCTGTCCCCATCCTATCAGGCGTCCGGTGAAATAACGAACACAAAACGCAAGGTTTCAGTGTGACAGCAGAAGCGCGGAGGAAGGAGATGATCAGAGCAGGCTGTCGGCCCCTGGTTTCAGATTTTTGCCAAGAATACTCTGGTGACCTTTAGATCCAATTTTGAATTTTTGAGGGATGTTTTCCATTTGCGGGCCTGTGAAAGGAATTCTCAAAGAAAGAGTGTCACGCGAAGGTGTTGAGCCACCATGAGAATCCTCAATTCACTTCAAATGCAGCAACGAGGAACTCTTTTGGTGAGATCAAGGCCATTGTCCCAAAATACAGAACTGTGGATTTGCCGTCTTTTGATGGGTGAAGAGCTTTGTCAATTGGAATGAGATCTGGGGACTGTAACTAAAACTCGAGCATGTGATTCCGATTATTTTTCAGGAAAAAAAAAGGACCTCTATTGTGAATGGAAGCATCTGCAGTTCTTCTTTCCACTCTCATTAATGCAGTTTTCCCCCTTTTGTTTGATAGCCATCTGCACAGTTACAATTTTTGAAATCGTCTACATATATCTGTAAAAATCCGATATTGCTGTTGTTGTTTTAGCATTGGCGGGATTATCGCATGTGCTGTAGTACCAACGCCAATTGACCCAATTAGCTCCGAGAGTCTATTGATTCTGAAGTTACAATTTGTTCATATTATAGATGGATTGCTATTATCCCACAATGCTCTTCCCCTGCCAAGGAGACAAAGGCACGGAAAGTGACACAAAACAGACGGGTGCGCAAGCACGCACGCACGCACGTACACAGCTGTCGAAGGAGAGAAAAGACAGAGATGGAGGAGAAAGGCGTCAGTGTGGAGAGGATTTATGAGCCGGGCCTGTCTGTTGGCGATGGGCCTGGGCCCTCTGTGGTCCACTCCTCTGTAATATTCACCACTCCTCAGGCTCCCAAGTGTCTGCCTGCGGCCGCAGTGTGCACTCACACGCACGCACGCACACGCGCGCGTTGCAGACGGCTCCAGAAGAATCCAGTCAGTGTGCAATTACCCTTCTGCTGTCATTGGGCAGTTAACATCTGCTTGCTCTTTTGTCTCTTCTCATCCCTTTTTTTTTTCTTTTTGCGTATTCATTCATCTCACCTTTCCGCCCGTCCCCGACGCCCCACCTGACCTAGTGCGCGGACGTAGAGACGAAGCCACGAAAACCGCCGGTTGGCGTGGTCAAGCGCACTGGAATTCCACTTAACTGGCACCGACGGTCAACTGGTTTCGAGAGCGCCGAGTGAGTGGCGGCTGGACTGCAAAATCTTCCATGTCTCAAAAGCGCACAGAAGGATGATAGCGGAAACCTTGAAAGTCAAACGGTGAAGTTGGGCTCAGTTGAAGCAAACTACAAAATCCGTGATGTCCAGTATCCCTCGGTAACTTTTTAAACGACGATACTGAGGATGAATGAAGTGAGTTTTATTATGATTTGCAATGTGTTCCGGTCATTTAGAGCAGAACATTGAAAAGGTTGATCGAAAGTCGTGCAGACTTTGGGGATGGTAGTGTTTAATAAAACTGCTGGAGCGGAGCGCGTGAGTGGTGGTATGCATGGTGAGCAGAGAGCTGAGATTGGGTGAGGTTTTGTCCTTGCCTTTGTTCGACATTTCTCGAAGTACATTTGCGAGAGCCCTCGCGAACATCATGTTGCTGTTCTGCAGACAGCAAACTAGTCGAGACTGAATCAACTCTGTGAAAGGTGCACAATGCAACAATGGTGGCGGGCAGCGCTGTCGAGCAGGTCAGGGCCGAACAAGGACTCGTTGAACAAAGAGGCACAGGAACAGCACGGCGATGCAAACGGAAAAAAAGTAGATAGCCTAAACAGGACTGTGATATAGGGGATTTTTGTGTGTGTGTGTGTGTGTGTGTGTGTTTTTGTGGCTTGGTTGCCATGGTTACAGCTACAGGAACTCAGTCGCTTTATCCATCCATCCATTTTCTGATCCGCTGTATCCTCACAAGGGTCGAGGGGGGTGCTGGAGCCTATCCCAGCCGTCTTTGGGTAGCAGGCGGGGGACACCCTGAACCGGTTGCCACCCAATTGCAGGGCACACAGAGACAAACAACCATCCGCGCTCACACCCACACCTTAGAGTGGTCAATCAGCCTCCCATGCATGTTTTTGGAATGTGGGAGGAAACCGGAGTACCCGGAGAAAACCCACACAGGCATAGGGAGAACATGCAAACTCCACACAGGTAGGCCAGAGCCAGGATCGAACCCGCGACCTCTGCACTATGAGGTGGACGTGACAAGCACTGGATCACCAGGCCGCCCAGCCGCTTTATTTATTCATTAATTTCTTTATTTATTTTGCATATGATGAATCCAACCAAATTACAATTAGCCGTTACAGAAGCTAGCTCGTTGTTATCACAAAAACACAAACACATCTTGTGTTCTGCTATATATGCTCAGCTGGTAAATTGTTATGATATGAGGGGGTGGAAACTTGTTTTGTGACTTGTTCATTTATTTTCCCAGGCTGGTTAGCACAAAATGTTGTTCCATGTGTTTTGTATTTTGACGCTGCAGTCACAAAATACACAGCAAAGACATTCACTCAAAAATCAGCTGAAGATGATCCAGCCCAAAAAAAGAAAAAAAAAAAAACGAATGAAGCAGATTGCAGGAAAGAGTCATCAAATAAGCATTCAGTTGGGATCAAGTGCACCACTGACACACGTTCCGGGCTAGCTCGCTAATAAGCTGCTTATGTGCATCAAACGCGCGCAGCTCCGCTTTTTGTTTAGAGGCCGGTTTGATCTTGAGGAGGTAGGAGGTGACATGGCGCCTGCTCGTGGCTTGTAGCCGCCACGCTTGTCTTTTTTACTCGCTGCGCCGTGTAACGCCGTCAATCTGCGAGCTGCTGTCAATCACGCCAGACATTAGCATGCAACTCCAGCCAGCCGAGACGGAGGCCTCATTTATTTTAAACTATGCCGCCATTATTTCAGGCGGCACAGAGGGATAAATTAAATCTGATTTGAATTTTAGAGGAAAAAGTAAGGAAATAGAAAAGCACGGTGTTTAATTTGCTTGTCTTCTCGTTTGACGTGACGTTTCGGGTACAATATGTGACATTCGACAGAGCAAGGATAATGCAACACTGTGCCGTAGTGGCATCTGCCTCACAGTCCAGACGTCCTGGGTTCAAATCTTGACTTAGGTCCTCACACGAGGAGCTTGCATGTCCTCTCCGTGCTCGTGGAAATATACGAATGATAGGTGCCCTGCCCTCCTTTCGGTTGCAATCTTCTACGTGGCACCTGCTGATTATTCATTGCAAGGTACCTCGTTTTGTTTGTTCTGAGTTTTTCCCAAGTTAGCTAATTTCATGTCAACCTTTTGTCAAGTCATCTTTATTTTTTTGTTGTTGTTGTTGTATTTTTCCTCACGCTTGCGTGCTCTTTAGGATTAAATAAATACTGTCAAAACTGCATAGCTATATTTGTTTGCCCCAATGATTCAGTTGTGACGATGATAGCCGCAGCTGCGACATTGTTAGCATGACTTATACATAATGGAGCGTCACTATTTCCAGCGGGGCATGTCCTTACTACAATTTAAGGTGGGATTCACATAATTTTTCTACACATACGACAAAGAATACTGTGACTATTGATGAAATGATGAAATACCCACCGCTAAAAGGGTAAGAACAGCCACATAGATGCTAACCATTGCCTATGTTAACATTAGCTTTAAGATAGCAGACTAAAGGCTAATCTACGTGGTTGTTTTAAATACACGAAGTGTAATTCTCTTTGTGTGATGTTTCGTGTGACAGTAAACTTCAACTGTGAGGAAACAACTTGGAGTCTCTTTTCCTGAAAAATCTCTTATATACCACTCATATCTCAAGTTTACGTTTGCAAGTCAAAGCAAACAAGAATAATAATAGTAATAATCCGAATGACACTGTCACTCGTATCTCAGGGCATGACGGTATATGAAAATCCCTTTCCCGTTATTACGGAGTAGAGTAGGATCTTGAACTCAGCCATGATGATTGTTTGAACTTGTGATGTGATTGTATGCTTGGACTGTCATTCATTGGCTAATACAGGACGCTTCCGGGGCCCGCGTGTAAGGTAGTTGCAATGAGGCAGTGCTGCCGTTTTTAACAAAGAGACAACATGGGGACGGCTGACAAAGGAAGAATAAAGCGAGGGCGATAAAGAATTGGGAAGGTGAGAGTACAGAGAAGAGGGACTGAGGACTGTGAGGGACACATGAGAGAGTCCAAAAGGAAAGGAGTGCTAGCGGGGCGAGCTTATGAAATTGAGCCCGTCCGCACGTTCAAAGCCAGTGCATGAGGGATTTGACAATAAGAAAGACTGGGAAGGAAAAAACCCCCCCAAAAAACATCAGTGGCACAGAAACAACAAAAGCAAGAAAAGCAGCAAGGAGGATGAGGAAGACTTTGGAAGTAACCCATAAAAAGTGTCCTTTTTATTTTTTGGGAGGCCTCTACATGCAGTATGTTGGACACGTCAAGGGGACACTGTGAAACACTTTAAATGCAGAAGATGCATGTGCTGCTTTCTTTCAAATGTGACCTTTTGGAGCGTTTTAGCAAAATTGGATGTGATGGATATTGAGTGGAACTTTGGACCTCAAACACAAACCATTTCAGGAGGGTGATTCATTTTCCCAATTAGAAATATTCATAGTACTGTGAAATGAATACGCCCTTTGGCCATCATAAAATTTGACTGGTGCTCAGGTAATGTTTTAAATTTCATTTTAGCGTAATTAAAGATGCCATAAAGTGAATTCAGAGATTAGTTGCAAAAGACATTCATTTTATACTTTAAATCCATGAATTTGCTTTAAGTGCTGAAAATTCGTTTTCCCTGATTTCTTTGGAGCGCTAGCACGACGCCCAGTGATTCACTTGGGCGTCACGCATGAGTCGCCCCCCCTACCCACTCATCCGCCAAGATATTACAACTGAGCGTCTTTATTTCATTTGGCACAATTGTGCGTTACCATTTCTACCAATACCGCATGCTTTTAACTAGCTAGGTGTGTCTCCAAGCCGCAAAAATGTATCAGTGACTGGACGAGCCCACCACTGGTCCATGGCGTCCAGCGGCCTGTGAGCTGGTGAGCTAGCCGGTGAGCTAGCTGGTGAGCTAGCCGGTGAGCTAGCCGGTTGGCTAGCGTCTCTTGTTGACGCATCGAAAAGCCTTGAGACCACTGAGTGGGATTTGTCACAGCCAACATAGGCTTTAAGTGGATAGATTTTCTTTGCTAAAACATATAGGCATTACATAAATGTTAGTGCAAACTTATTTGATTGACAGTTGAAAGTGTAACGAGAAAGGCAGATTTGTATTTTGTTTTTTTAAAGAAGCGATTCTTCTATCTAGTAATTCTATGGGATATTTCTTTTGTCCGACTGTTTGCCTCTTGAAAAACTTTGTGTGACTCAAATCTCAAGGCAGCACTGTAATTATAATTCCTGTATTTCCAAATCTCACTGACCAGCGTCCTCGTAATTAACTATGTTCGACAGGTTCCACTGTACCGACTCCAACTTTCCAACTCAGCTCTCTCTTGTGTCAGATATCAAAATCCGCAACATAGCCATCCATACGGCATTTATTTATTTATTTTTAGGAAAACTCGGGTTATGTTCAGGGAGTTGGAGCGGGCGGCAGATTCGCTGCATAACACGAGGGCGGCGAGCCCCCCTCTGAGAGCCAGTGCTCAGAAGTGGCCTTGCGGCGCTACCCGCCACTTCCAAACAGCATCATGAAGGAGCGTCACTGTGGCGGCCGTCGAGACCCAATTCAAAGAACCCCCGGCCACAGCATGTGAGGTATGCTGAGGGACGGGATGCAAAGAGCAAGAGGAATGTGGATGCTCCTCCATATCCTGCCATTGCCTCCCCACATTCCACCCTTTGTCTTTTTTTTTTATTTTTTATCCCTGACATTTTTGTCTCTGCGACGACTTTCTACATTTGCATAAGTGAGCCGAGCGTCCCAAATTGTGCTCTCTCTTCCCTCCCTTTTAGTTAACAAGAGCAGAGAGTTCAAAGTGTAGCCCAAACGGCTTACATGTGTTTCGATTAAGAAGCTGGCACGCACTTGCCATTTTAATGGGCTTTCCCTGCTCTTAGTTTGCGCGGCGCTGGGAATTCGGAGGTAAAAGGCTCTTAATTGCTCCGGCTATGGCAGGAATGCGGTGGGTCGGATGGCAGGAATGCTGCGTGACGCTTTAAGGCCCATATGTGGGCACAGATGCTCAAATGGCACACACAGCAGAAAAAAAAGAACACCAGAAGGTTGAAGGTCAAGTTAAGGCGGCGCTGTGCATAGAGGCAATCAATTAGCACCTGCTGTGTTTAATGTGATCAAGATCATTGCCTCTTGACTAACTGGCCTTTATTCAGTGCGAGCGCCACCTCACTGGGCCTTGAGCTTTTCATGGGGTCTCGCCGGCCCTTGTTTTGTTCTTAGTCCTGAAAAAGAAAAGATTACTGTTCAGCTGCTACTATTTGTATCTGGGAAACCTACGCCAACTCTTCAAATGAACTAATGGATGGGAAAAAAAAACACACACATAAAAGAGCCACTTAGAGACGAGTCGACAGTCTTACATTTTTTTAATGCAGCTCTTGTATTGAAAGTTCTCTCTCCATTGCGATCACTGCAAAATTTCAGCTTTGTGTGCGTGTGTGTGTGTGTGTGTGTGTGTGTATATATATATATATATATATATATATATATATATATATATATACTGTATATGGTGGCGCGGGCACCCACAGCGGCTCCTCTTGTTGTCTGTTGTCTGTTTAAGAGGGAGGAAATTTCAGCTGTGCTGTATTACACATTTGACAATAAAGTTGTACTTGATACTTGATATA
The DNA here is from genome assembly GCF_054856545.1 of Hippocampus guttulatus. Taxonomy (NCBI): domain Eukaryota; kingdom Metazoa; phylum Chordata; class Actinopteri; order Syngnathiformes; family Syngnathidae; genus Hippocampus; species Hippocampus guttulatus. Next base: position 21,892,757 of record NC_141266.1, on the reverse strand, counting down.
TCTTACGTTATTTCGTGCAACCAGCTGATGTAATAAAATTGAGTAAATTCAGCGACATTTTTTTCGCTGTAATTTTTTTCACCTGACTGGGATATAAATACCCTCAAATTAAAACTGTGTTCCACTCTCCTTTTGGAATACTTCACCCTTCTTAAAGCCCACTGGGTGCAAAATGATCCCAGCCATGTAAAATTAGAAAACGAGAGGAGGAAGGAGGAAAAAAAAAGCATAACCAATGCTGTGGCATGTGACCTAATGACAGGTTTGTGGAGGGAAATGAGTGGTGGTGGGGGGGGGGGGGCGTGGGTGTGTGGCACAATCATCACCTTTTGTCCCACGGTGGTTTGTGGTGTGCCCGTTGGGCGGGCAGGCCTCCTTGTGGGTGCCCGCTGAAGGCTGGGGGAGTGGAGGTGTGCTGAGATGAGGATTAACATATGAAAACTCACTCTCTCTCACACACACACACACACACACACACACACACACACACACACACACACACACACACACACACACACACATTCCAAGTCACCCTATTATTATCATTATGCAAGTGTGACTGCAAATGGTCCCCGTGAGCGCCAACAGATATGAAGGCATTTTTGATGAGACACACGCTCACGCACACACTCATGGTTCCCTTCGACCTCTGCTCCGAGGCGAGACAGCGCCAGCACACAGGCTGCCGCGGGCGCCCAGCGCCAGCGTGTGTGCCCAGCTGCATGCCAACTGCGCCTGCGGGCAGCCCGGCCCCCACGCACCCAAGGGAGCGAACGGCCTCTATGTTCTCCATCCTTGCCGCCTCCCGATTCCGCCCGCCCCAGTTTTCCTCACCCTCTCTCCACTGTCCTCCCTTCCCCGTTTCTCCCGTCCATCTCTTTTTCCTCTCACTCTGGCTACAAGTCCTGGAGAGTGACTGACAGGCTGTGAATTGCTCTGAGGCTATACCCAGATAAAAGGCAAGGCATACACACGCACACACATGCACACACACACTTCACTGAGAATCACATCCACTGTCAAAGACACAAATCCCACCATTCTCATATTGGGACGGCTGCAATACACACTCCAACCAATGTGGAGTGACAATCTCTTTGTCCGCTCCCTCCGCCCTGATGCTGAGTGTTTGGTCACTCGCTGTAATGTTGCCTGTGTGTGTGTATGTGTGTGTGAGAGACAGAGACACAGACACAGACAGACAGACAGACAGACAGAGAGAGACTGACGCAGGCAGAGTCAGTGTGTGTGTTTGTGAGAGGGGAAGATATTGCATCGCAGTGTGTGGTGTCAGCTCTGGCTGCGTGAGCTGACACTGATTATAGTCTTCACAGCTCGCTCCCATCACAGGCAAACCATACAGACGAGGCCAAAGCCCGTTATTTAAAAAAAAAAAAAAAAGTTGCAACGCTGCTGCCTGGGTACGCAATTGCATTGCTCTTATATGCCTTCAGCTGCTTGGCTATTTGCCTACACCGCTGGTTTGTAGACATCAAAATCGGATCTCTGAATTATGACAAACGCTTCTGAGAGTGTGTGAATCAGAATTGGACAAACAAGATTAGAGTAAAATACGCACCTAAAGTGGACCAAAAGAGTTCGAACAGGTGTTATTTATGACCTCCGTGTACACGACGAGCCCTCACTACAATGAGCAGCAAAGGATTAGCTTTTGGAGTGTCCTTTGGCTTCTTAGTGACACATATGTGTCATTAAGGTTCATTTAACAGGGTTCCAGAGTGCTTTTTTTTTGTCTTAAAAAACAAGAACTCAAGAACAATAGTTTTTTTTTCTTTTTGGGAGATTGGATTGGAACGGATTAATGGCATTTTCATTCGATTCAATGAGGAAAGATGACTTGTGATGCGATCCTAGTCATGGCACCACTGTTTAAAAAAAAAAAAAAAAAGCAAAATAGTTTTTTATTTTTCTCAATGGCGTTGGTGGCAAACCACAGGTGTTGTATTGATGCAGGATTTTGGTAAGCCTACGCTGAATGGCTTTCTGCTTGTCTTTGCCTGTTGTGCCAAGTGTTAGGCCGCACTTTGGAGTGTATAATTATTATCACAAGCCTTGTGTCTTTCCCCTCAAATGCGGCGACACCACGCGCAAGCACTGAGACGAACAAACGGCGACGTCTGAGGGCCCCGCTCTCACATTTCAGTGTCATCGACTGCTTTACGCCACATAGAAAAAGCAGTCCATGCTCGATGAAGCGAGTAATGGGTGCATTTGACTAGCTGGAGTGGAAAAGCTGAGGTAGCGAGGGTGGGTGGTGGGGGGAGGGCAGTGGGAGGGGATGGGGGGGGGGTTGTCGACAGGTGAGGTAATGAGGATGGGAGACAGATTGAAGGTGATTAGCACAAAGGAGGGAAGGGCGGCGGCCCGCGCTTCATGTTACAACAGAGCCAGTTACCTCGTCATCTGCAGCCTCAGCGGGCGTTGGCGTGACGTGCCGCACGACGCCGGCAGCAATCTGTGTGCCTGATGCCAAGCCAACCGGAGTGGTGGCGCTGACGAGAGAGGCGCTGCTAGCTAGCGCGCGACTGTGGCTATTTGTTTAACGACAGCGGATTACAACCCTTTGAGGGGCCGTGAATAATGTAACGCCCATTTGACCTGAAATCGAATAGAAGTCGTGTATACGAAGAAAATAATAATAAATATGTTTTTTTTAAATGGCGATATGGTATCCCTACAAAACAGGGTTGGGACAGTGCAGGTACAGTACGGTCTGTAACTCGGTTGTGGGGCCGTGGTTCTGTACGACTAAGTAGATATTTTGTGCATCAAGAAAACACGTTTTTTTTTTTCAACTCTCCATATGTGCTCTTTATTCTGATTGTCAGCAAAAACTGTATTTTGTAATCGTTCAGAAACTCAGAACGCAGTTGGAATGTGCTGACCACCGAGTTAGAGCGTCGCATTGAATTTTGATTTGGCATTTGCAGATGATTTCCTAAACAAAGTACTGACTTGTTCACAATGACACAAAATTAAAGGAACTGTTTTTTGTGTGATGTTGAGCACAATCAACTCCACGTGAAGGGAAAATGCTCTTATTTCATTTTTTTATCGTTTCACGGTCGATGCAATAAATGCACAAAAATAACAAATATTGAATGATTTCATGATTATGATTCTACAAGGCTTGAAATAACTTTTTTCTTTGCGTAATAATTTTATTTATTGATTTATTGTGTTTTTTTTTCGATCTCTAATCACATTTTTACATCTTTGATTCCCATTGCGCACTGCAACAAAATGTATTTTCTGGCCTAGAGACATTTTCAATGGAGCATTTTCAAACACAAATACACATTTCAGTTTGAATTTAGTATTTCTGAAAAGATTGCAAGGTCTTTAGGCAAAGCGAAATTGATTTTTAAAAAAATCATCATCATCAACATCATTTTGAGAACATTTCTTGTGGAGACCTCAAAAGTCAAGATCAAACCTCAGGACTCTTGTGAAAACAAATAACACAAATAATATTGTAAATAATTTACACAGTATTTTTATACTTTGGGCCATATTAGCCTCCTGGCTGGCAGAGGCTCTCATGGAGCGTGATTCATCAATGGTTTCGGTCGCGTTTAGAAGTATTGAGTACAACATAATTTTCTCTCCGACATGTATTAATTTACCTCTTATTTGGCTATTCAAACTTGAATGTGCTCTGCTTTATCACGGATACAGCCAGACCTCTATGAAAAGTGTACTCCATAACTTAAAATAACTTAGCAATTTGCATGGCTTCTCCATTTTTTCCTGGTCAGCTCTTTGTGAGAATGATACTTTTCAGAAATGGCGCTTTTTCGCCACCTTGGAAGTGACGATGACTGTCTCCACAATATTTAGCCGCACTAGCTAGCTAGCCGAAACGCGTTGCGAGCTAGCTGGTGCGGCATCAGTAGCAGCGAGCTTGGACCTCCGATAAAATCTGCCTTTGATCTGAGTATATTGCTCCACTTGAATGCGTTTGGGTCCAGCCCAGTGAAGCTTTTTGGGTACCGTCTCGGCATTTCATTCATTGAAAAAAAATGTAGTGATTCTCAGTTTTGCTGTTCAGCGTGTTTCGATGCTATTTTTGACTGGCCAACTGCCATGTGAAACCGCTTATTCTGAACCTAATTTGAATTGTGATTATGTTGGGCAATCATAGAATTCTTTTGATTCAATTGCGTAACAAACTGCATAAACTACTCTGCGGACATCATTTAAAAAATATGGAAATTCAAAACAAATTATTCCTAAGTTGGCAGCTCGGTGGTTATTTTGCCACCTGTCGTGCCGGCAGCCTTCTGATGCATTTTCACATGGACAAAAATCGAAACAAAATGCAATTAATGGGCGTTAACTTGGACAATACGACACGACTGCGTGCCAGGCTCAATCTGCGAAAGAACAGAACAAGTCAGCCGATACCTCAACCTCTCAGGCACTTGAGTCAGCGCGACGGCTGCAGACTCTGGAGAGTCGCCACCGCCGGTCTGGCCCTGAATCACGAACAGCGCTGACGAGCGCCCTTGTGCCCACGGCCGCAGTGTGAATGTTAAATGTAGCTGTGCGCTCCCGTCATCCGTGCGCAAATGGCACAATGCGCACCTCGGTGCGCGGTGTGCATTAACCCCCCGACTGGAGATGATGTAACGGCGAGGTCGGCGGAGGTCGAGCATTGTTCGCGGTGCCTTGCATGATGGAAGCCATCCGTTACTTATGCTATTTATAAAAAGCCCGACTGGATTTACAGAGATGTCTTGGAACAAGCGTACTGAAGCGTGAGACCAATAATTGGGCCAAGTTTTCTCTCGCTTGTCGTCTGTCTCGAAAAGATTATCCTGACCGATTATCCTTTGGTGTGGGGTGCATTAAGAGTGATTCCCCACCTCCTGATCTGCTCATGGACTGGTCAGGGCCAATAATGGTAAATGTTACAGCTCTTCGAGTTTTACTTGCGCAAATCCTGACACCAATTTGGGCCAAGCCACATATGTGATGATTGCGAAGTGAAACGGAACGAGTTGTGTTGTATTTGTGTATATTTATGATCTAAAACGATAATCAGAGAAGCTAACAGTCTGTCAAGCGTCTTCTCTTACTCCTCTTTCTTCTTTTTTGTATTTCCCGACGCGCCACGCTGCCTCTCACAGGTCTCTCGGTGCTATGACAGAAGTCTTGTGTCGGTCATTTGGTGTTTGCTGTCTCGCGTTTTAAAAATCAGGAACTTTACTTTACCCTGCTTGAAGACCATGCTAATGAACGCCTACTCTTTCCAGATCAAATGGAACTTTTAGCCTCTGAATGAATCTGGTTTGTATGGATTCCAGGCTATTTTTCACTCCACTTGAAATCATGAAAATAGTCCGTTCCGAGATCTGCGTTCATTGCAGCCGTCATCACACTTTTATGACTTTGAAAGACAGTTTTAGAGAGGGTCGTAAAAGTGTTTAAAAACAACAGTACGGATTTAGAGGTACGGTTTATCATGAAAATTGTGACTGTCTGGAAGGATGTTGGTGATTAAGTCTCTTTTTTAAGAATATTGATTTAAAGCAAGATGAGAGGCTCTCTGCATTGGTTTATCAATAAAAGTGCACCATTCAATTTCAATGGCTCTCAAAGACGAGAATGAAGTCTCATCATTGCCGAAGTAAAATTAGCGTGCGGTTTTCCCACCGTGGTCTTGATGGCCTCCAGATGGCCGCCTCAGTTTACCCGCTTGCAGCTTCTGTGGGCGGCGGCTGGCGGCGGTGAAAATACCGATGTGCAGTGCGTAGCGGCATGCGAGGAGCAGGTGTATGGCGGCGTAGCGGTGGCGCAGATCCCGTTCCCGCTGCCGGGCCCCTTCCGTTGCTAAATGACTGCGTTGCTGCCCCGCCTCTTTTGACTTTGTTTTTTTTGTCGGGTTTTTTTTTTTAGCTTTTGAAATGTAGCCAGGCAGATGTTCATGTACCACACCTGTACGAGATGCAGCCTTTAACAGGCTGAACACACATACTTACGCTTATTCAGGCATCCATTTTGTATGAGGGGTGGCATTCACGTGATACCATCATAGAATTTTGCCAGTGATAAGAATAGTGTCTGAATAAGAAGAAAAGGATCCATGAAAATGCCGATATCTATGAAACTGAAAAAGATGGGGGGGGGCACACTGAGCCTACATGAAAATTAAATCTACTCATTTAACACGACATGACCCTAAAATGAAGCTTCACAATGTTCCATTTTACTGTATGAAAAAATACTTTTTTAAAGCCTTCTTGCTATGTTGCCGAAGAAATGGTCCCATTTCAAAATTAAAACCCTTCGAATGAAAATAAATGAAACCAATGTCAAAATTCAAAACACGTATGAGTTATAACTCAAATGTTGTCAACTCAGATTTTTTTTCTTCTGGGATTTTTCCAATAGATGTCATTGCGAAAAGCTGACTCAAGTAGTAAGAACAATGACAAATGAAGTCATACGATTTTCAGCCTCTGCCCCACAGAACGGAGTGTCTGATGAGGTAAAAGACAGGTTCTTTGAAAGCTTTAAATAGCCCATCCTCAGCATGGATCAAAGTGAAAAGGTTTTTAAAATCGGCGCAAACCGAAATGGACACGTTGGTCGAGCTGAAGACAGATTTTTACCAAGTCCATGTAGGAAACAGGCTTGGCAAAAGGAATCAGGAGCGGAGGAATAATTCTTTTATGTGCCAGGAATGTCAAATGTGGCTCTTGAGCCGCATGCAGCTCTTTAGCGCCGCCCTGGTGGCTCCGTGGAACTTTTTCAAAAATGTTTGAAAATGGAAAAAGATGGGGGCGGGAAATATATTTTTTGACACAGTTTGCCGTGAGAGATTATCAAGTATGCTGTCGGACGCTGTCCAATTTCACTTCATTGGTCAGACGGTTATTGATTCACACTAAATGATTTGTCTCGTGCTATATTTATGCCAGCGACATGTTGTGACAGGCTGAACAATTCACCTTACTCTCCACGAGGTGGCAGAAAGCGCCTCAGTAAAATGTGCCTCCACTTTTCGGAATGTTTTGGTTTGGTGGCATACTGAGAATTTTTTTATTTTATTTTATTTTTTTACGTCAAAGCAGTGATATGCACTTTTCGTTGTGGTGTGACGATATCGATAGTACATCATCTCACTACATCACACGCGCTTGGTTCTTCCGGCTAGCAGGAATGACACATGATGATATCACTCTTGCGTACATGCATGTTCTCACAAGGCCTGACCTGATCCAGTGACACGCATCTCTCTTGAACCTCTTTGCCCCTGGACGTGCAGTTTCTCCCACCTCGGCGCTACACGCCTCCATCCCCCGCCGCCTCGCCTTTCGATATTGTGTGCCATTACACTTGCGCGTTTTTGCAGCTGGAGCCGGCCTGTCTGGCCGGCGCGGCCTTAATGGAGAGGTGTACGGCGAGCCTGCAGGAGAGACGGTCTTGCTTTCTCACACGCTGCTGTCAAAAAGCATACAGGCCTGATTAACGACAACAGCCACAATAGCTCTTTATGCATTCTCTCCTCTCGGCTGGCCCGCTGCCAAGCCAGCCTCAGGGATGTAGAGGTGTACTCCTGCTTCTGTGTGTGTGTGTGTGTGTACGTGTGTGCGTTTGCCAGAGAGAGAGAGAGAGAGAGGAAGGTGAGGGATGTAATATGTTATAATTATGTGTGTGCTCTATGTAGGGGAGGGAGGCTTTCTAAAAAGTGCCAAAGAGAATAATCAAACGCTGCAAAGCCAATTCACAACTCGCCAAGTGGACTGAGGTCTTTGACAGATTTGAAAAATGCGGCCTTTTTTTAAGAAAAAAAAAATATATATACTGTATATATGTATAAAATATATATTCATCCATCCATTTTCCGAACCGCTTGATCATCACTAGGGTCGCGGGGGGTGCTGGAGCCTATCCCAGCCGTCTTCGGGCAGTAGGCGGGGACACCCTGAATCAGTTGCCAACCAATCGCAGGGCACACAGAGACAAACAACCATTCACGCCCACACTCACACCTAGGGACAATCAGCCTGCCATGCATGTTTTTGGAATGTGGGAGGAAACCGGAGCACCCGGAGAAAACCCACGCAGGCCCGGGGAGAACATGCAAACTCCACACAGGGAGGCCGGAGCTGTAATTGAACCCGGTACCTCTGCACTGTGAAGTCGAGGTGCTAACCACTGGACTACCGGGCCGCCCATAAAATATATATATATATTTTAAAAATATATATATATACAGTATATACAGTATATATATATATATATACATTTTTTGGGGTAGGCATTCATCAAGCAAAATCTGTCTGTTTGTCTCCACACACACGCATATACATATATATGCGTGTATATATATATATATATATATATATGCGTGTATATGTATATATATGTATATATATATATGCGTGTATATATATATATATGCGTGTATATATATATATACACATACTCACACACACACACACACACACACACACACACACACAATGTGAGGCCGTAGTATGTCACGTGGATGTTGTGGCATTCTCTGAAGCTCACTCGTACCTCAAAATTCTTCTTGGAACACAAAGCGCAAAATGAAGCCAGCAAAACTTCTCGTAAGTTGGTTCTCTCTCTGTAAGCCAAGGTCCCGCTGATCTGATCCTGGGACTGCAACACTACCAGTCAGTCTCCAACCCAGTTGGATACTGTAGCCCTGAAAGTTCCGAACTGTTGTTGCTGCTCGACGTCGAGGCGCGGTTGCGCGGTTGCGCGCTTGTGCGCTTGCGCTCTTGCGGGTGCACGCTCGCTAGCAGCCATCTCCCCTCGCTCCTAACACAGAAAGGTTGAGAAGAGCCATCTTTCATCTCCTCTGCATCATCACAGCGTCTGCATTATTAATGGGCCTGATTACTGTAATCAAAAATTCTTATTTATTTGGAGGAAGGAGGAGGAAGAGCAGGGATGGAGGGCGGCGGCGGCGGCGGCGGCGGCGGCGGCGGGGCCTGCGCAGGCTTCTCTCTCCAGACAAAAAACCTTTTGGTCTCCTGCTTTAATTTTTCAGAAATGGAGATGCCGCAGTGCCCTATCTTCCCCGAGTTCAGAGCTAAGCTAGTTAGGCGCACATAAACATGCAAATACAGAAGCTCTGACATTCAAACTTTTTTTTTTCTCCTTTCCCTCGCAGACTTTGAGCCTCGCCTTGCCGACACTTACGCACACTCATGCCGCACACACGCCCGAAGATAACTGTCAATAATAGCTTCTTCACCAAGACAATCATGCAGACCTTCAGAAGTAGCCGAGGCAGAAAGCGCAGCGTACGCGTCCTTGCCTTTCATCCGCCTTTTTGAGCTTCCTTCCAGCCTCTTCAATGAAATCTGCCTCCTTTGGCCTTCCTCCTCCTCCTTTTCTCTCCTTCCATGCTTCCTCCTCAGCCAGCCTGTCTTAATCTCTCCTGGCGCCGCCATTTGCATGCAAATAGTCCATTAGCGGCTGTGGCAAGAGGAGACGCAGCCAGGAGCTCACCACCAGGTAATCAAGGACAAAAGGAGTGCAGGAAAGGCGGGTGATGAAAAGAAAGATGGAGTGCCGGAGGAAAGGGGGAGAGGAAGGTGGGGGGTGAGGGGCGGGCACCCGAGATCACAGGTGAAATATGGCGGCGTGGCAAGCGGCGCAGAGGAAGGAAAAGGTGAGGCGAGGAGAGGTGACATGCGGAAGCAGGAGGTGATCTTTTGTAATGCAAAAGGTTCGAGTTAAGATTCGAACGAGTGCAGCGCGCTGGGGATCAGAGCAGACTTCAGTGGCGCTTGTCGCCGCGTCTCTCGGCAAGCTTTAACAACTCAAAAGCAAGTCGGCGTTGATTTCATGTTTTATCTGCATTTTTTTCCCCTCCTTTTAAAGCATCTTGCAACAAAATAGCTCGTGACAATGCATTGCCGATAAAAAAGTTGCGGAAAATGCTAGCATCTCAAGTGGTATGCTTTTTTTTTTTCTTCACATGTTCAAACAATTGCCGTGTTTCTTAAAGAGGGGCTTTGAAGTATGAGTGGCTGAACCTCCGAGCGTTTCAAGATACAAGACATCTTTACGAAACAAGTAGCACGAGTAGACAAACCGTGAACAATTTATCCCACCACCCAAAATATAAAAAAGTAAAACCCTTCAAGCTATTAAATGTCAGTCTCCGATGGACTTTAAGCTCAAACTAAAGATAAAATTAGGAGACCTACACGTTGTGCGTGCTTCAAAAACATACTGCAGCTTAATGCTAATGCTAACCCAAAATTGCAAGCGTATACAGTACATGTAACCTTTTGCTTAAGCAATTGCATTCGACCACACTTTTGAGTAGTAGCATATTTTTATCCATTCACCATTCCATTTTGATTAGCTTCCAAAATATTCACTATATCTGTCCTCGGTCATATTCTTTATCATCTGCAAGGAGCTCAGATGAGCTGCGAGGAACTTTCATTGGGCGGATGTTTTTTTTTTTTTTTCATAAACACCACCGTATTCTTTTTGCTTGCAAGAAATATAAGATTTGCACAAAGCAAGGCTGCAATCGGGCAGGGTTCGATTCCAAAGTTGGGGAACTTGGCTTGCTTTGTATCTTGCATATGAGCGTCTGTGTTGCTTGGCGAGCTATTACATGTTGTGTTGGAACATGTCAGGTGTTGTAAACCTCTTACAACACACGTTTGCAGCAGGCAGAATGACAGTAAAGGGGGGGGGGGATCATACAAGACGACATTTTAATTCCCAAATCTGACATTTTTTTTTCAGCTCCTTAATATAAGGCATTTGCACATATTACAATCTTGTCAGTTTACATTAAGGAGTAGGTGAAACATGGCAAATGTGGTTTTAATTCATGACGTCCTAAAAAACAAAACAAAACAAAACAAACAAACAAAAAAAAAGAATCGGCCATCCTCACCTCGCATCCACGTGCACCGATGCATGCGCTAGTTAAACTTCTTATGGGAGAAGAAGCGCATAAGCGTCAAAGGAAATGAGCCTCTCTCCATCGACACCCCCCCTCACCCCCTCCCGCTGCGAAGTTCTTGATTGCGGCCTGTTTGATGTCCTAAACGCGGCGTGCTAAGATTTGCTCTCTGTTCCTCACCGAGCCCCGTTTGAAGCCGTGCTTGAGCGACACCGCATTCGCCTTGCTACACTCTTCCTTAAAATGGCAATTATTCCTCTTTATTTTATTTATTTTATTTATATATTTATAATAATATCTTCCTGAGCTCGTCGCATATGGCGGGGCGGCGGAGGAGGGCGACACGGAGCGCTGACTCGCACCCACACACTTGATTTTAACGAAGCCGTAAATATGCACGCTGCAAATACTTCTCTCTCCTGACTTGAGACAGCCGCTTTACTGTTTCCTCAACGCCTTTTTTTTTTTTTTTTTTTGCCCTCCTCCCTGTCACAAGTATTACTGAAATTACACCTCCCGCAGATATCAGCAGCATGCACCTATTAAGGCTCATACATTACTGTCACGGGTGCTTGGTTGAACCTGCCTCCCCTGCTTCTCCGCGTCTTCATAAGCTTCTGCTGTCAGTTGGGGGAATATAAAAGAGTCTTTCGAGATACAAGGCACCGTAAAGATGTTTATTACCTCCACCAGGGAGGTGATTATTCACTCCGCAGTGTCTTTATGTGCTCGCGGGATCGCGCAGAGGCCAGTGATTGTCATCAGGGACTTCTTTGAAATTTCTTCACACCAACAGCCCAGTCCGGTCTGGAATCACGTTGGTACCGTCCGTTTGTCAAGTCATCCGTTTGATACAGAGAGACGAAATAAGATCTTATTTTTAATTATTATTATTATTTTATTTTTTTTACCAGAGTCTGAAAGAAGTTGTATTTGGAAAAAGCAGGTGAGATAGATAGATAGATAGATAGATTAATAGCCTCTTCACTTTTGCAAAGTGAAGAGGTTGAGAAAGCTGCTGGAACAGAGCGTGAAGGTGGTGGTATGCACGGTGAGCAGAGAGTGAAGATAAGGTGGGGTCATACCAATAAATAAACATTACCATAATTACATAAACATGGCCCAGTGACTTTTTAATTGAATAATTGGAGAAAATCATTTTTTATGTACAACTTTATTCTTGTTGCATGACTTAAAAAACGTATTTTTTTTCATCCAACTTTATCCTCATTATGATTTTTTTTCTTGACCTAAATGTATGTGATCTTTTGATGCGTACTTTAATCTGACTTGAACATCACGCGCTTTGTGCACGCCGAATGTCGAGGTGTCGTGTCAGAGCAGGTTTCACCCAAACCAGATCCAGATTGCGCTTTCGTCTTTATGGGTGGAAAATCCCGTTTAGAATTCTGCCCTTACATCTCAGATCTGGCTCAAGATGAAAACCTCGCCGCCTTTTAACAATTAAGATCGTGATCTCTCCTTTGTGCGAAGTAAGGTCACCGCTCGTCCAGCTTGGAGTCGCGCGCGCACGCACCAGCACACGTTCCACCCGCCGCTTGTGTGTTCTCGTCGCGATGCGCCGCCTGCCACACCAAGCCGGCGTGATGCAAAGGCACGCGCACGGCAAAGCGCGCCGCGCCGAGACGGCGGAGGACACGCTCGACTCGCCCAACTTGGCCTGTGCCCAGCGGTGCACTCCCCTTTTATGACCCATGTTTTATGGTTTATTTAAAAAGTAACAGTCCCTTTATAGGTCATTAAAGTCCAAATAAAAGCCAGCAGACTGCACTGCACTGGAGTGGGGCGCGAGCAGACGCCAGCCACGTTGCAATACATACAAGGGCAAGGCAAAGAGCTTCCGAGGCCAAGACGGGTTGACCTTACTTACGCTTTGCATCGCCTCCCTGGCCCGAAACCGATGAGCTTAGAAGCAGAAAAACGTACAATGCCGAAACAACGTCGGACTGGAAATTCTCAATGACCTTTGAAATTGCATATGCAGGCGATAGCCACTTTCAAGTAAATAATGACGGGCTGGTGGTGAGCACTTACGCCTCGGGGTTCAGATATTTGGCGTCCGAATCTTGGGTCTGGTCTTCCTGTGTGGTGTTTATATGTTCTCCCTGCATTTTAGCGGGTTTCCACCAGGTACAGTTTATGGTGGGTGTTATGTTCTAGAAGTCCCCCAGAGCGAGGAAAATCTGCAAAATAGTGACCGTGTGCTTCATTATTTGTATATTTTCAAAATAGTCATGCATATAAAACCAATATAGTGGTACCTCTACTTACGAATGTCTCTTCATATGAAATTTTCAAGTTACGAAACGCCTCAAAAGGAAAATATTGCCTCTTGTTGTTAAAGACATTTCAAGATACGAAAGGTAAAAAAAATATAGTATGGGCTGCAACTCACAGCTCCGAGTAACCTGAACGCAACATACTTCTAGCTGCTCTGCCATTGGCTATTGCCTAGCATCTTCCTGGCATCCCATTGGCTAAGAGGGACCTCTACCGTATGTGTCGATATGTGGTGTAGATAGCTAAATAGATAGAGATGTGTCTATCCAGCGTCCTCGTCATTCGCCCCTCAGGCGTTTTGATAGTGTTTACGTAAATGTGAATCACCCAGAAAAAGTGTTCGCTCACTATGCTAATGTTTGCGATTCGACATTTTCAAAGGATTGTTAAAAGCCGACAAAAGCAAACGTCCTTGGATCAGTTCTTTACAAAACGCCAGACAAAAACCACCTCTGAGAGAGAACATGAACTAAAGAGGGCAAAAAAATGATGAGGACGATGAGTTCAAAGTTCAATGGCCATCATTTTTCCTTATTATTCTATTCTTTGTTTTTTTCCACAACTCTCATTTATTGCGCAATAATCTAATTGTAACGTGTATTTGTTACAAATTTTGATGCATTTTTATGCTTTCGAAAACATTTATGTCAGAATTTTGGGAGGGCGAGGAACGGATTAGGGCATTTACATGGAAAATGCGTCTCTACTTACAAAATTTTCTAGTTAAGAAATTTCTCTTAGAACCAATTCATTTTGTAAATAGAGGTACCACTGTATATATGCATGTGAGGGCTGAGCGTTACTTTTGTCCTCTCGTTCCACACTGTAGAATCTGCGACGTTGAATATGCGTGTGACTGGATTCTCGTTCTCTTGATGCCGACTCTTGAGGACGATACTTCTGCTAAAACAAGTGTCACATAAAAACCCAAAGAAAAAGCACTGCGCACGAGTTCATATTTTCACGCGTTTGTTTCTAAGATGTGTTTGAACCATTTTCACGGGATTGCTCGCGCTCAATAGCAACCACACTTTGGGTGGCGGATGAATGAATGGAATGAAGCTAATGCATGCGCGTGGACGCCTCGCCACCGCTTTGGATGGTTACACTTTGACCCCTGCGCGGCGGCAAAGTGGCCATGATTAACGCGGCAGAAATGTCAGCGGGGAATAATGGGCGCGGTGTAATTATGCAGCCCATGCGGCCACGGCGAGAGCAGATGAGATGGACGGCCGTCCGTCCAAATGCAGGTTGTCGTTTCGCAAATCGCTTTGATTCTTCGGCAGGACGTCGGTGTCCTCAAGTTCAATATGAGACAGAAAGAAAGATTTGTCGATATCATTTTGAAGTCAATTGTTCGACATGTATGGATATGAATTTTGCGTGTAAGACGTAAAGAGATATTGAGTGTAATCGGGTCCGAAAATAGTATTTATTTAATTTCCTGATCAGTATGTTGAATTGCATGTTGTTGCATTTAATAGTCGTGTTGGCCTATTTTTAAAGGTTAACAGTCGTGAGGGTTAACCAGTTCATGCACCCTGTATGCTAATAACCCGATAAGCTGTCCACTGTAGTCACTGCTGTCCCTGAAAGGGTCAATTGTTCACACGATGGCATCTTTCTCCAAGTTAAAGAGCTCTCGACGTTGACGCTCACGCACTCTCCAGCAATCGACAGGCTACCAAAAGAGGAACCAAGGCAAGTTCCTAAAATGGCAAAGGACAAGACGGAGAAGCGGCGGTCATCGCCGGTGTAGCGATATCATTTCATATCGTCATCAGAGTCAATTACTGAATCAATTAGTCGTGTCGCCGTAGCTTGATCGTATCGTTATTTATTATGAAATGACGGCGGAAGACATGAACCGACACGCGGCACATGGCGGCTTGAATCAGCAGATGCTAACATGCCTTGTGCAAGAACTGTGTGCAGATCACCTCCCACCACACGCAAAATTTGGCGTTGCCGTCATTGATAAAAGCACTTCCCGACGCTCGATAAATCAGTGATATCCAATATCCTATCCAGCTGGCGCATGTATCTCGTGATGCCCTTTTCGTCAAAGTGAGGTGTGAATTCACTTGGACGGAATGTTGATGGGGCGGCCCGGTGATCCATTGGTCGATCTCACAGTGCAGAGGTCGTGGGTTCAATCCCGGCTCCGACCTTCCTGTGTGGAGTTTGCATGTTCTCCCCGGCCCTGCGTGGGTTTTCTCCGGGTACTCCGGTTTCCTCCTACATTCCAAAAACATGCACGGCAGGCTGATTGAACACTCCAAATTGTCCCTCGGTGTGAGTGTGAGCGAGGATGGTTGTTCGTCTTTGTGTGTGCCTTGCCATTGGCTGGCAACCCGTTCAGGGGTTGTCCCCCCGCCTACTGCCCCAAAGACAGCTGGGATAGGCTCCGGCACCCCCCCCCCCCCCCCACCCTCCGGCAACCTTTGTTAGAATAAAGCTGATCGGAAAATGGATGGATGGAATGTTGAAGGTTGGTTTTTCTCCCCGTTCGTCTGTGGCGTGCTGGTGTTGCTATGCTGCCAATGTGGCTGCGTCAAGACATGCACGCGGGAACGTTCACGTGACATCTGGAACTCTATTGTTATTGTTTTTTTGTTTTGTTTTTTTAGGCGATGCCAATAATAGCGTACCGGCCTTCATACCGTGACGATATGGTACCACATGTTGATTAGCTTCTCGTTGACTGGAGGTAACTTCCGCGTGAACAAGACAATAAAAAGTGGCTGCGATTTAGCCTTCTTTACGCTCACGCGTACGTCGCGACTCGCGGGTGAATCACACACGCGTCGTCATATCGGAGACGAGCCGCTCAATAACAACACTTTGTGTGTGTAAACGAGCGGCAAGGCCGAGTGCAAGTTGTGTTGCCCGTGACGTCCTCGCGGCGAAAGGTCTGCGTTATATGTTGGCGTCCTTGACGCCGTATAACCGGGCGCTCGTACAAATCCTCTGTTGCAATATGTGTACGTTTCCTTTGTCTGCAGAAGTCATAAAAGGAAACCGAAAGATGGCGAGGGGGCAGAAAGCTTTTTCGTTGTGCATTCACCTCGCAGAAGCAGCGAGTAATGTCTGAGATTTGTGTGTGCGAGCACGTGTGTGTGTGTGTGTGTGTATGTGCGCGTGCGCGTGGCTCATCCTCAGAAAGGGTGAGGTGGCCTTTGCCCTCCTCTTTTTCACTAGCTCCGTCCGAACGCGCGTGTGAGAGGGGGCACGGCCAGCGAGGCCTCTGTCTTATTAGCGATAATGAGAGAGAGCAAGACACTCTGCCAATTTACATCCGTAATCTGATATTAGTTCCTGCCGCCCACAGTGGATGGGAGCACACACACACACACACACACACACACACACACACACACACACACACACACACACACACACACACACAGAGTGCAGAAGGGTGTGTGAGCAATGGCAGAGGTGCACAAAATCTCCCTCACTCTCAGAGGTGCAATGATTGTATGAATATTGAGGGCTCAACCATAGAAGTGCAATTGTGTAATTTAATCCACTTGTACTTTGCAATCGTCACTTTGCAATGTGAAATGATCCCAAACATTCTCTCTGGACAGTCTTTTATGCCCGCTTTCCTCCTGCCTCACACTTTTTGCTCTGCAGTAGATGTTGACAGGCGGCCCCGGTGGACGTCTGGTTCACGCGTCGGTCTCACAGTGCAGAGGTGCCGGGTTTGATTCCGGCTCCGGCCTTCTTGTGTGGAGTTTGCATGTTCTCCCCGTGCCTGCGTGGGTTTTCTCCGGGTACTCCGGTTTCCTCCCACATTCCAAAAACTTGGTGTGG
This sequence comes from Hippocampus guttulatus, assembly GCF_054856545.1. Lineage (NCBI taxonomy): Eukaryota > Metazoa > Chordata > Actinopteri > Syngnathiformes > Syngnathidae > Hippocampus > Hippocampus guttulatus. The sequence continues at coordinate 21,875,698 of NC_141266.1, read as the reverse complement.
CAGGTTAATGGAGCACTCTAAATCGTCCCACGGTGTGAGCGCGGATGGTTGTTTGTCTCTGTGTGCCCTGCGATTGGCTGGCAACCGGTTCAGGGTGTCCCCCGCCTACTGCCCGAAGATTGCTGGGATAGACCCGCGACCCTTGTGAGGTTACAGCAGATCAGAAAATGGGATTCTGTTCAATGTTGGCTCGGTATCGGGTGGGACTCGGATCAAGGGTGAGGGAGCGGCAGTCAAAATCCACTCCCGTGTCTGTCGGTCCTCTGCAGTGACAAAATAATCACTTCGAAATCCAGTGAGATGGCGAATAATCCACAATATAATGTGGTATTATTACATAAGTAAAATGAACAAAATCTGCGATGCAGTGAAACCACAAAAGCTGAACCGACATCTCGCGGGCGAAGACGTTGGCCCTTTCTCTTACCTTTCCTTTTAGCCTTGACCCTCGTTGCATTAACCTTACCTGCAGCTCCAAAAGTGTATTTGTGTGTTACTGCATTTTTTTTTCCCTTTCCCTCTCTCGATGTTGCGCATGGCGTCTCCTCGTACCGCCACACACTCTTTCTCACCAATTACCTGTCTGCAGGGCTCCGTCTGTGTTGTGTGATTGAAAGAGGAACCCAAGGATGTGTGTGTGTGTGCGTGCGCGCGCGCTCGCACGCATATGGCAGCTTGTGTGAGAGAATGTGTGTGTGTGTGTGTGTGTGTGTGTGTCTCGGCGTCTCATTCTTCTGTTTCCCCCTCCGGATCTCATGTATAATTTATGAGCTGCCTCATGAATATGCTAATTAGCCGACATGCAGGGAGAGGTGAGAGGGCTTCCCCTGTTCTATTCTTACATCCGTCTGATGAGAGAGCAAAAGAGAAAGGGATGGAGAGGAAAGAGGATGGTGGGTGGGTATTGGAGGAAAGAGGATAAATAAATGAGGGAGGAGGGTGCGGCAGGGCGGGGGCGCTCGACGACAAAGGGCATGATGCTGGAAGAAGAGTGCGCGGAAAACGCATTTATATGAAATCCCCACCGCTCAACAAATACGCATTGTGGCAATATGGGCGCCGGTGAGCCTGGCGTTGTTGCTCAATAATGTGCCGGAGACAAATGAATCACCCATGCTGAGGGGATGCGGGGGGCGAAATTGGAGGCGGCGGTGAGGGGGGGGGGGGGGACCAATGAGATGAAACAAAAGAAAATAGTTGTTCTGTCGATATTTCAGTCGTGATTTTTATTGTTTTTGTCAAGGCGGGTAAGTCGGCGTCAAGACTTGGGCGCCTTGCTGTGTTTTGGGCACCATGATCATTTTCCGACATCCGAATGTAGTTGGAAATGAATATAAGAATGACTTTCATACCAACTGGGACAGGTCACTTCAAAAATGGAGCAGTTAACTTCACAGTGGAGAAGGGGAGACGCGGCGAGAGATGGTGCGCGTGAAAGTCTCTGCCCACAATTCACAGACGGCAAGACAGCAAAGTCACACTCGGGACGGGAAAGTCACACTCGGTTGTCTTTGTAGCAGAAACCCCAACAGCCACGGGGCCAGCCAAACAAGCCGTGATATGGCAGAACCGGTGTCTCTGTTGAGATTATAGGAGCGGACCACACACGATAGGACCAAAACTCTTAAATTCCTGTTTTTCGTTTTGTTTTTGTCTTTATGTGCTGGCTCTGTAACAGATAATCTTTCAAGATGTGAAAACATCCTTATGTGTGTACCAGGCCTAAGTACATAGTGTGAGTACTTTTTTGTTGGAGCTGTCCTTGAATTACCCAAAAAAAAAAAAAGGCTGACAAAAGCAGGATAATCAGATACGTTGCATTGAGGTGGTAGCGAGATTTAGCCAATAGCTAACAAACTAGCCACAAGAGGGAGGAGTAAACATCAAACGCATCGTCTTCAAAGTTGCGTAACATGAAAAAGCTTTTAAAGCACATCAAACCCTGACAGGCAGCTGCGGCAACATCTCGCTCGCCTTTCTTCTCGCTTCTTCTTCTTCTTCTTCAACTGCACTCCTCTATCTGCCGGGCCGCTGCCGCCGCCACCGTCGCCTCGCCTTTTGTCTCGCAATTTTGCTCACAGGATGGGAAATAGTGCATGACATGCTCAGTATCTCCGCGCGTGTGTGTGTGTGTGTGTGTGTGGTGCAGCCCCGTGTGTAGCGAGGGCATTTCAGTCGACAGCTGATGATTCAGCATCTGTCCCCGCGCTTACGTAAGAGACGCGCACATGAGGCCCGAGCGGCCGACTGGCTGACCGAACGGCAAAACGCGCCGGACGGACACGCCGGCGACCCTCCGGCATGCAAATGAGCACGCCAGCCGCCGCGCTGTACTCCAAATCCACCTGTGCGTCTAATGAGAGCCATATCAAACACTTCCTCTTCTTTTCTGCTACTTGCGTTTGCCATGATGGAATAATTGCCCCGCTGGGATTTCAATGAGGGATTCGGGTTAGACCAAGTGGACGTCACGTGGGGGTGTCTGGGCTCAGTCATAGCTTGAGCTGCCTGCCAATCACACACCAAACCCAAAAGTCAAACAAGGATATTCTATATTCGTCATTGCTAATACTGCCGACGAAGCTAAACCAAAATTCCGTTCTGAATCCGTCAATGAATCGATTATAAAAGCAGTTGTTCATTTGATAGACAATTAGTTGGTGAGTCGTGGATTCATTGTCGCATCCCTGCACCTCGTGAAAAAAATCATTCGATGAAACCATTTGGTTCGGTTGAACATTTTACATATAGAATGTCAATTTTTGTGTGTGTACGTGCGTCACGTCTCCCAGGAAACTTTTGCTGATACCCAAGAGGGGGGGAGGAGAAAAAAAACACGATTAAGCCAGTGAGAGAGCAAGAGCGAGTTCGGCACAGGGGCGGACCCGAGTTCATTACGCTCAACTTGGATGGCGGCGGGAGGGAGAAAATGGAGACTGACAAGAATAGCGCCTGTCGGCATGCAAATCGATGCAGTTAGCGAGCCGACCTGCCTCCTTATCAACATACAATGGCAAACACACACACACACACACAAATGCGCATATTTACAACACACAAAAGTGAGTGTTTGGCTGAAGGTTGCACATGCCGGGAGCATGCACAAGCATAGCTTTCGGTGCTTGAAAAGCAGAAGGCAAAAAACAAAAAACAAAAAAACCTAACGGACGACGTGTGCCCTTCAGAGCGCGAGCCTGACGGGGAGATGGACGTCTGGGGTGGGCCCCTCGGAGTCCCGCGGAGGACTCAAGGTCACGCGCTGTAACGGCGAGAGATGCCGTAACGTAGTGGAAAACGCCTGCAACCAGCCCGCGCATGCCCAAGCGTGACACTTTGAGTGGACCCTTTTGAGGAGAAGTGAAAGTAGAGAAAGTAGGCGAGAGCGAGCGAGGTGTCGCCTCTCCTCACTGATCCCCAATGCCGAGGGGGATTTGCATACATTTTTAATCAAAGCAAATTAGATCATAACCAAATTAAAGCGCGCTTTCCAGCCGCCCCCTTTCTCTGTCTGCCTCCTGTTCCATCCTCCCACCTTTCTCCCCATCATTTAATTATAGACGCTAATAGGTAGACCACTGCAGAAACTTCACCAGCATGAAGATAATTGACCAAATAAACGGACGGTGCTTAACACGTGTATGAGGCCAGCAACCGATGTAAGATGGATGCCACAGCTGCCCAACATTAACAGCGATGGTGAGAAGCAAAATGGTGTCACGACTAATGCGGGTATATGTAGAAGCTCGACGATCCATCGTGTTATTGCTCCTGCCAAGAATACATTTTCAAATCAAAAAAATTGTTTACTAGGATTCATCATTGTGTTATTTGCAGTGGCGCCTTGAGATCTTAGTCGAAAAAAAGTCAAATCAGATCATCTTTCGCCGTTGAAATGAAAAAGCCATTCGTCTGTTCCAGTCGCAAAATATATGCTTTTTACTAAGCATCTGTAATATTGTACCGTTTAAAAAAAGAGTAATGACGTAAATAAATAGAGTGTAAAGAACACTTCAACAACAACATTCAACATTCATTCAACAATGCTTGCAGCCATGTATTCTTTATCCTCTGCATAGAGCGAATAATATTGATGCTGTACTAGTGAGCTGAGACATCTAGTAACAGGAACAAGGCCGGCCCGAAAATTGCAAAAATTTGCAAATAATTTACGCCCCGTTATATAATTGCACCGAAAATAATAAATTACAGCATTTTTAAAAATTGGGGGGGGGGGGGGGGAATCAATGATTATTATTATTATTATTATTTGAATAACATTACTACAACTAATACTACTCATAGTAATAATAATAGTCATAACTTTCAGTTTTTGCAAGCTGCATAAGGTTGAAGTTTGTCAGGTGTGAGGGGTGCATAATGCGCTGTCACGAGCTAATCCGGGAGCGTGGTGATGGGCACGATGGCATCTTCCTCCCCTCCTCGTCTTCCTCCCGCATCCTGTATGTGAATGTGTCATGGAGGAGACATCAGGAGGCTGCCTGCTGATTTATTCATGATATGACTTTTAATATCATTTACTGGGACATGGAAGTCTGCATCTTAAATAGGCCTGCAGGCACCTTTGGGTGGCGGCGTGCAGAACGCGCATCCATTTTGTGTGAGTGTGTGTGTTTCGGAGGGTGGGGCAGGGGGGCAGTACGTGTGGAGACATCTCGATTCCTCGTATGTCTTGTCACCGTTTAATATGTGTTTGGTTTTGGGTTGCCAAATGTGTGACGCGTTTTACGTGGGGGATTATGTTTTCGGGAAAACAGCTGCAGGTCGATTTGTCATGGAGAACAGTGGTGCCCTGAGATACAAGTTAAATCTGTTCCGTGATCTCACTTGTGTCTCAGAATCAGGATGCCATTCATATCAAACCTTGCTGTTGTATGCGTGGGTAGAAAGGAGTTACTTTTATTTTATTTTATTATTATTTTTTGTCAATTCCAAGAGGAAACAGGCCATTTCAGAAACATCAGAGGAGCCCTCAGTTGCAAGCTATTAAAACGCACAGACCGAACCATGGACGTAATCAAGAATGTCCCAGTTTGCGGTGCTGATGACATTTCAAGTTCTTGTGGCCATTTGTTTTAACTTCACCTCTGTGTCTTGAAAGGTTGAGCAAGTGGTCAGGTATTGGCTGCTAGCGCTAGCTAGTAACTTGTAGCTAACTCATTCAGCGATGAGCTTCGGCGTATACTCGCTCCACGTAACTTCAGATCTTTTACATTTAGCGTGATTATTTGTGATTGTAGCCCCTCCAATGCAGGGGTCGCTGCTTACAACAATTCGACGTGATTCTTGGTTCCCCATTGATGGAATTTAACAAGCAACAAAACAAACTAGCCCGCTAGCTGGCGATGTTACTCACCTTGCCGTACTAGTCGAGTTAGCTTTGAGTTTGTAGTTCTCCTTTCTGTTGACCAAGCAGGTCTCGCAGGTTTCCCTCGAGGTTCCTCCACGAAACAAAGATGAACATCAGGCCACTTTCTAGCCTTCTAGCCTCTAGCCAGAGAGCGAAGCGCGATCAGAGCACCATGTGCAGCAACGCCACAGTTTTGTATGTGCACACTGCACACGCTGCGTCCATTAACTCATTCAGTACCAGCCAATTCTGGATCAAGTCTGAAAAGCCGTTTAAAAACGTCTTTGGGAGTGAATGAGTTAAGAAACATGTGCGGTGACGTGGGTGAAGCCAGTTGCGAGATGAAGACGCCAGTAAACGGTTAAACGCGCGTCAAGACCAAATGCCGCTGCTCCGAGCCATTTTGAGCGGCGACAGGGCCAAGTGGAGTTTTATTGTATTTATTTATTTATTTCGGGCCCGTGCGCGTCCTGAGCTGAAGGTGGGGGTAAAGATGAGTCTCAAATCTGGAGGCGAAGAACACTCATTTCCACTGTAAAGGATCACACGGCAGTGTGACTGGGGGTGCCTCGTGGATTAAAGAACATTCCCTAAAAAATGGAGCTGAACGCTTAAATGTGCAATTAGTCGGACGTTTATTTTCTCTCCATGTCTCAGTACTTGTAAGAACGTACGCAGATGACTTGAGGCTGTATCGCAAAAGCTGTTCGGCGCACTTAAGCTTTGGCAACTTTTCTATTTTTAACGCCTTTGCATGAGCGGGAGCCTGGAGCTATTTGTTAGCATGCTAGAAGCGGGCTAGTTGGCCTCCCGTTTCAAAGTCGGAGCTAACAAATTTGCTTGGAGTTCATATTAGTGTTTGCGGCTACGTTACGAGAACTTGAAAAATGCGATGCGAGTCAATGGAATGGCTTAAATCACGTCATTTTGGATTTGTGCCTAAACGCTCCATAATAATTTGGAAAAATGAGATGGGGGGAAAAGACACTCTGGGCTGTATCGACATGACCGGGTATCGACGTGTATCGAGGAGACGGGTTGGTCATTTCGAAGGTTATTCAAGAGAAATAAAAGGAGTGAACTAACTGCAGCTAAAATTGAAAAAACGTTTTTGTGAACAAAATCCAGTGCCCTTTTAAAAACTACAACTCGATCTACATATTTATAAAACTAAAAGTAAAACTGCTCAACAAATTGGTGCGACATTTTTTTTAAATCTGAGATGCACGTAAGCTTTTCTATTAGATATTTTTTTCGATTGATTGCAAATCTGTCAATGTTTTTTTTTTCTCTGGCACATCATGTTTTCATCATCATCATAATAATTATAATACAATAAATAATATCTATGCTAATGTTAATGAATTAAGGGCAACAGGTGGACTTTTATTTGAAACATTATAGGTATAAATGACAAAGCATGGTAAAATCTGTGTTGCGCAAGCAAGCTTTTCTTGGTCAAACTTAAAAAAACCAAAACTGAAAATATCTGAAGAACTTGCTCTGCCGAAACAAAAACAAAGACATTTTTGAAATCAGCATTAAAAATACATTCAGGGGATAGGGACACAAAGTCATCTCTGATTAAAATTGGCTGTTGACCAGTTGAATGAAAGTGTAAATTGACATTTACATCAATTAATATCAAACGTGAGCTTTTCAAAGAAAAATAAGGTCCAACAGTCATTTGGGGATCTTCGTTTACTTTATTAGACTTATTGTAGTAATTATTAATAAGAATAGTGTTATCATACTTATTGTGATTTTTCTTTTTTTTAAATCATCTTGACTCGAGAAATGCTCTCTGTGTCTTTGCTCAATAGCTGCATGGGCGGTGAGGAAGGCGAGCCAGGGCCAACCACTGGTAAAAAGTACAACACATTCTCAGTGTGATGTGCAACAGTTGCAGAAAACGTCCAACAAATCTCTTAGAGTTCGGGAAACAAGAATGGAGGCGGTCCAGTGGGAGACATGAACTGCATGCGTGAGTGTGCGCGTGCCTGCGTGCGTGTGTGTGTGTGTGTGTGTGTGCGTGCGTGTGTGTGTGATGTCTGACGGGCGAAAGCGTTGCTGCGTGCCTGCCGGTCCAACGTGCCCGCGAGTCAGCCATCAAACTTTCACGTGGGCACATCAATAATTCAGCACGCTGCATTGTGCAAGTAACGGCGTGCCACTGAGGCTGACGACAAAGCGTGGAGGGGCCGAGGACAGACGGGCAAGACGTCACACGTCTTTTGGAGCTAATTGCTCTCTCTTCTCCACTCGTGCGTGTCCAATTAGAAGCATTCGTAACATTTCAACGCAGTCGCCGTCGTGTTCAAGATCAACTGCACGCGTCACGTTTTGTGTCGTCATTGCGATGTGCTGGAGCTAGCAGGCAAAAAGTGTGTCAGAAAAAGTTCCAGGACCGGCATCACAAACTCTGTGACCCCCGCCTATAAGCCGTCAATCGGATGCTTTTTTTTGTTTTTTGTTTTTTGTTTTTTTTTTGTTTGTTTGGGGTTTTTTTTTTGCTCACTTGCTTTGATATGAGCGCTGTAAGGTGGCAGTGAACTCAGCTCAACTCACTTTGTAACAAGCAGCAGTTTGGCAGAGAGCAAATAAGTCTTCAAAAAGGAGAATTGTTCGAGGTCTTCAGTGCCCTTCCCAGTTGGTCTAAAACTAAATGCGAAACAGACGATTACACCTACAGTGTTGTATTTAAAGCAATCACATAGCTTAGCATTTCAGTCCGCTAGGTTAATGCTAACACTAAATAGCATTCATGTTGTGGCAACAGATTGTACACAAACAATGCAGCAAAATACTCACAGTCATATATTCTTTATCCTCTGGAAAGAATGTCTAATATTAGTGCCGTACCGATGAGCTGTAAGGAAGCAGCTTACGCATCTTTCCTTGGGGAAAGGCCAATTAGCTTCATGTTGATAAACCATGCAAAACAGCATAGATATATGAACAGTTAGCATCAGTACTTGTGGTGTTATTACCTGTGAATCAACACAAATTTGAATACAAACAGTGCTGCAACACATAGACAGACAACATTACAATACTCACAAGCATGTATTCTTTATCCTCCGGAAGAATAACTAACATGACTGCCATATAGAGAAGCTGAGAGAGGAGCCTGGTCTTCTCTACATTATATGAAGGAAATATGCTACTGTTTTTTGGGAAGCCACATATTCCTTTTTTTTCTTCACATTCTTGACTTAGAATGATTTGGCCCACTCGGTGCCATTTTGTCTGCTGAGCGTGTCTTTAGCGGGACGCAGCCTCGTTTGTTGTACTTTGTATGACCAATTCCAAAAGGTCAATAGCGTATTTACTTTGTATTATTGCATTGTGCCTGATGTGCTGTTGGAGGGTGGAGCAATTCTAATGTCACTTTTTGCTCTGGACATGGACAGTGCCAGCAAGGCCTTCCCTGCTTGCCTAAAAAAATGTCAGAAGACATTTACCACCTAAATTTGGATATTTGTTTTGTCAAATGATATTCATTTCTACCCAACAGTCTATTCAGTTCTCTTTTTTTTTTTCAAACGATTTCTCTTGGCTGCCCTGCTTACATTTATGTGGATGCTCACGTTTTTTTTTTTGTTTTTTTTAAAATTCCAATCAGATTTCAGGATCTAGTAGTTGCCATGTCAGGCTAATCTGCCATGGGCCAATACAATTAGTCGCAATCTTCTGATCGGCTATTCGGAGCAAAATTTTATTTCATCATCAGCATCTCTGGCGACTATGTTGTTTATTTATTGCTTATTCCGATTTTCTGCTTTTGTCACAGATCAATATAAATTCAATTCGTGGGTCTTCATTAGGAATGTTTGATCCCATTTTTTAACATATGATACGAGTACTAGTACGAGTATTCATTCTTGAGCACTAACAGTGGCAAGTACCCATACCTCAAGTTTTTTTTCCGATATAGATAATTTCATCGAACACATTGACAAAATATTGCGGCTATATGATGTGTCATACTGCAGTCTAGCACCAACTACTGGCAAGGAGGACTTACTCAAGGTCAGATTTGGTTTTGTCTTGAGTATTGGTGGCTAGTATCGGCAACCTCCATGGTTACTCGATACCTTAAATTAAGGCTGGTATTGGTACTCGCCCATCTCTTGTTTTCATAATTGCAACATGATAAACAAAGTGACGGATTAGGTCAGGTAAGGGCCCAGGTAGCAAATACAACATCTTCCTTTGCTTCCTTTTGCTTCTGCTTATGTAAAAAAAAAAAAAAAAAAAAACCTGGCTTTTTCTTACTGTGTTTTTTTTTTTTTTTTGTCAGCTGATGGAGCACAAACGTACTGCGCGGCGTCAACGCGTGTTTTCTCACACATGCGCACACCCAGACATGGACTTGATGTTGGCGTGCGAGCCTGCGAACGGAGACGACTGACAGGCGAGGCAAAGTGCTGATGGGGGCTGGGGGCTGGGGGGGGGCAACCTTCCTTCATGGAATTCTCAAGCGATGGGAACGTAGTGGATGTGGATGGTTGCATGGGAATAACCCAAATCGAGGAGATTTCACCATCCGGACTGGAAGACCTCCGCCAAGGCCGAGCAATCACAATTTGCATCAACATTTGTGCGGGAATGAAATGATTTCAAAATTCTGTTTTACATCCAGCCAGAAATGATGTGAGTTTAAATGTAAGGGGTTTTTTTTTCTCAATTAATTTTGTTCATCTGATGTTTCAACTCAAAAGGAGGCCCGCCCCGTCACTTTTAATAATAATAATAATAATAATAATAATAATAATAATACATTTTATTTATAAGCGCCTTTCAAGACCCCCAAGGACACTTTACAATAAGTAATAAATACCACTGAAGAGCCCCTGAAAGGCCCTCCGTCCTCGCCCTCCTCCCAATGACTGCCAAGCGACCTTTGGTCACGTGACCTTGCAGAAGCACGGCGGCTGACCTTGGACGGCGGGCCCAGCGCGACCTGCTTGAGGGCGACGCGGCGTCTCCGTGTACGTTGCCTCATCACGCCAATGTGACGAATCTCAAGCAGTGCGTTTTTCGCACCCTCGGTTACTTCAGACGAACTGAGGTCACGCTGGGGTCACGTCCAAGGTCACTGCTCAGGCGATCCAGGAGTTATTTTCCCACCAATGTAATACAGCAAAAATAAATAAATAATAATTAGTATTTTAAATTATTCATTATTCATTAACTTGTGATTTATTTATAAAAATATTTTACACATTGTGATATTTTAATATTCAGGATGAACACTATTTTCTATTTAATATTGCATTCTTAAGATTACCAGGGTTCATTTTTATTTAAGTTTGTAAATATTTAATCATGGAATGTACTTTCGATATGTAGCCGTTGCAATCTCTTGAAAATTTGACCTTTTACTCAAAATTAAGTCAAATGTCTGTTTTGTGAAGACTCATATTTTGGACCAAACTTAATGCATTGTCCTGTGTTACTTTTATGCATTTTTTTTCGGCAACTTGTGAAGCTTTGGTGAACTTTTGCTGGACATTTTCACGCCGGGGTGAACTCATTTTTGTTGCCACTGTGTTGAGACTTACACACACATACACAGAGTATATCATTCTATTACATTTTTTGAAATTATTGTTGTCATAGAGCATTTTGATCATGAAATATTCATGAGTGATTTGTTGCATTTTTACTTCGACATGTCATTCGTGTCGAAGTAAAGTGACGAGAATACTATTCAACTTTTTATGACTTCAAATGTCATAAAACCAAAACAAACAACTGTTGCTCTCCTTGCCCACATGCCTGGGCATCACCGTACCTTAAATACTTCATTTGAATGTTGCTCACAAATCCAATTTTGGCTCGCATCACAAAGCAAAAAATTGACCAAACTCGGAGCAGGTGGGGAGATGAGCCGAAGTGCGCGGCCCAGCGCAGACCTCATCAATATTTCAAGCGGCTCTCAATTCGAGCCAGTGTTCCGGTGAACCGTCGCCGTCCGCGCTGTTCACCTCGGCGGGGGTTCCGACCTGAAAGGGCGCGAGGGGAGTTGATGTGATGTCATTGCCTAAATGTACCGTCATGATGTTATACCACACGTCAGAGTGGTAAGAATTGAATAGGGCCGTCCCCGGGGATGACTGACATGAAATCACGAGCCAACGTTCGTTGTGGTTGTCACGGCGCCCCAGACAAGTGGCTCAACTGCATCGAATTAAAATTAAGCACACAGCCTTGAAAATTAACACCGCAACCTTGCCCGCACGACATATTTATGGGCGTGTCATTCAGGGGCCTGTTCGCTCAAGATTTAAATTGGATTTTCGACAAAAACTAAAACATGTCTCGAGTCTTTGAAATGTCACTTTCAAAAAGTTTGTTTTTAACAGAAGGAATATGACAACACAGGGTTTTCATATCAATACAGTATATTTCATGTCAACCTCTTCAAAGATTGTCCAAAGCTTCTTTAACCAAGGAGTCTCATGTACTTTGCTCCCATTAAATACTTTGCAATTGATTCTACCCTCTGACATTGTAACCAATCGATTCCATCAACGTAACATTTCACCTATCCGTTGGTTAAACGCAGGGACCCGCATCTATAATAAATCCATCCGTACTTCATTTCTGAAGAGGTCAGATTTTTTTTTTTTTGTTTTGAAACAACCCCTTAAGGAAATCTTGTGAGTGCAAATGAAAGGACTGAATGAGAGAAGCTAAAGTGCTATTTCAACGGCGAAATGAAGAGATGGGAAAGAGGCGAGCACTCGCACGCACACACGCACGCTCGCTCGTTCTCTGGGCTTTGCGCCGCCCTCGAACTGGCGGCCGTCGTGGTTAAAGGTGAAACCCAAAGGTCCAACGTAATCGCTTCCCCGGAGAAGAGTCACAATGCACAACGTGGCCTTGAGCTCCTGCCGTGCGCTTCCTCCACCCGAATTCTCAATCAGTTTTGCGATGGCTGCCGGGCAACCTTGGAGATTTCCTCGCTTCCTTTGTCCGATTGTCCTTCCACGCCGCGCTTCACACGGCACAATTGGCACAATTGCAAAAACGCAAGTCAACTCCGCTTCGTTGCAGGGGATGCATTACAAAACAACTCGCCAACGGGGAAAAACCGCAGAGACAGAAAAAAAACATATCGCTGGGCGGAATCCTTGTACAGTGGTACCACGACTTACGAACGTCTCTTCATACGAAATTTTCAAGTTACGAAACGTCTCAATTGGAAAATATTGCCTCTTGTTACGAAAGAAACTTCAAGCTAAGAAAGGTACAGATACAGTATGGACTGCTACTCGCAGCTCCGAGTTTCCTGAAGGCAACATACTTCTAGCTGCTCTGCCATTGACTATTACCGAGCATCATCCTGGCATCCCATTGGCTAAGAGGGGCCTCTACCGTGTCTGTCTATGAGTGTAGATAGCTAAATAGATGGATATGTGTCGATGCAGCGTCCTCGTCATTAGCCCCTGGATTTTGGGGGGGCTTGGAACGAATTAGGGCATTTACATGGAAAACGCGTCTCTACTTACAAAATTGCTTCCAGAACCAATTAATTTCGTAAGTAGCGCTACCACTGTAGCTGCAAAATTACCACTTTTCAGGAGACCCCCATAATGCCGTTCAAACATAAACGTTTAGCCACTCAGGAAGGATGAGAGGTGCACTTTTACAATAATTTGTCAAATTAACACCCACATGTGTGGACTCACCAAGTGGATTGAGTTGTGAAAAAAATATATTGACCAAATTATGACACAAGATTTCTTGTCCCGAGATCAGATTTTGACCCGCCTCCGTCCTTCGGCCGCTGCGAGGTGTTTCGGCGCCGCCCGAGATCTGAGATCAGTCTGCCGTTGACCCGCTGTGAGCCTGAGCTGCGGGCCCTGCTGAGTAGTGAGAAATTAATTAAGAGTGAAACAGCAGCAGGAGGCAAAGATGGAGGGGGAGGAAGAGGAACGGGAGCCTTCCAAAGTGCCTGCGGTGACCGGAGGGGGGGGGGGGGGGGGGGTCTTCTCCGGAAGGATCAAGACAATTATTGCTATTATCATTGTCTAATGTGCATCTCTGTCTCCTCACTTGACTCGGCCTTTGATTGTCGCCCCCTTCTGGCCCCTCTTTTATGCCTCCCCCCCCAACCCCACCACCGCCCACTCCTCCTTTACCTCCCCAGAGCAAGGACGCGCTGTTTGCCGGTGGCGGCCGCAGAAGAGGCCCTAATGAGATGTCTATCGCCTCCGTCTAGACTGGACTGCACCCCCAGCCCCCACCCCCACACACAGCCCACAAGCACCAGTGCACCACCAGGCAATGTATTACACACTGTTCCCTGTCTCCAGCCCAGGGAATAGTAAGTGAGTTTGTGTGTGTGTGTGTGTGTGTGTGTGTGTGTGTGTGTGTGGCATGACCAACGTGTCTGGGAGGCAGGGGAGCTGCACTTGGCAATAGATTTGGGCTTTTTTTTTTTTTTTTTTGCATGCTTGTTTGTGCGCATATGTTGACAGTGTGTGTTGGAAATGGCACGATTTGGGGGCAGGCCGCCGGGTCGGCAACGCGACGCCGTGATGGATGCCCTGGCACGCACCCCTCATCGTCCCTCATCCCAAACTCTGATTGCCTATTCGGACACCCCCCCCCCCCCCCCCTGAAAAAAATGGGAAGGATAATGCCCTCTAAATCAAACTATCCTTGTTATCAAAGCCAAGCCTGCAGTCTCTTCCAGCTAGGCACTCCCACAGTGGAGCTCCACCAGAGGGACCAACACCAGGGGGCCCTTCGTGACTCCGCCGAGTCCTCTCCATTGGCAAAGGCAACATTTCTTTCACACTTTTTTGTTTTAGCTTTTAACTGGTCGAATATCCGCTCCAGCCTTTTTGTGGATTTAGCATGTTGGGCTTTATAAAGACTCGTCAATGCATTTGAACTTTCATTCTAAAACACGTGCCTTTAAAACATGCCATTTTGATAGCTTGGCACCACAAACACCTGTTTGCAAAACAATATTCCTCTGTTTTTTCCTTGCTTAGCGCTCATTCAGAAAAGAAAGACAAAATCGCATTACATGTTGTTTAGGAACTAGCTAGCGTCGGCTCAATGGTATGTCACATGTTGCTGTTTAAGAGCTACAGTGTTGGCTAGCTAGTGATGGCTCAACTTTTATGCTATCAAAGCAACATTTTCCCTGAGCATTGCTAACCTCTGTTTGCAAAATAGTTCTGCTTAGTGATCATATTGAAAAGAAGACAAAAACTATGACATGGTTTTGTAAGAGCTTGTTAGTGTTGGCTCAACTTTTATGCTAAATCGGGTAATGCCAACTTAATATTTTACTGTGTGGTTTTTTTTTCCAGATTCGTTTTTTATTTAATTAGATTTTTTTATACTTAAATTAATTAATTCCCACTACAGTTTCTTGTAGACTGATGTGGTCTTTCCACAATATTGTGTACCTCCATGTTTTTGTTCCAGGTGGCCTTCATCTGCACAAAATGTACAGCACGTGTTTGCTGTTGTGGTTCAAGGTTGGAGTGTGAGTGTGATTGAATCAAAATATTCAGCTCCGCCTTGTTTCGCTCTTGTTTTTGGAGACTGTGTCCCTAATCAAGAGTCTGCCGTTGGAAAGGAATCAGTCAGTTTGGTACACGTGAAAAGATGGATCTTCTCTCACTACGGCGGCTTCGTCTTCACATTGTGCGTGTGGCATCTCTCATGCTAACCTGCAGCACACAGACACACACAAGTGACTCTTTAATGAACAGAGTGTGTGTGTGTGTGCGCGTGCACGCGCGTGTTCGGGGGTGGGTAGAAAGAGAGAGAGAGCGAAATGAAAGAGAGACAGCGGGCTCGTTAGCAGCCATGCTGAAAGTCTGCTCCAGTTACTCGCTCGACTGGGGGGGGCCGCCTGTGTTTTTTTCTTTCCTTTTTTTCACTCTGATGCGTTTGTGCGTCGCACCTCCCTCCCTCACTCACCTTTTCACCCCTCCTTCCTGGTGACACACTCCCTGAAGGTCACGTAAGGGAGCCGACAAGGTGAGTCACCTTCAGCTCTCTTTGTGGACGGTCACTGCCAAGCAAGGCCTCTCTGCCGGCCTAAAAATGAGCCTAAACACTAAACAAAAGCTTGGACTCGCATCAAAATTCGACATTTGTGTTGGCATTAGCCACCGAATGACCAAATCAACTCGAATAAGTTACTTCATTGGTGTCCAATCTGTGGCCCGGGGGCCATTTGTGGCCCACCATCCTTTTTATATACATATTAAAAAAAAGACATTTACTCCTAATAAAATAATTCTATGCACTGTAGACCTCCTCTGAAAATATATATCAATGGGATGGATGTGCGTAATTTGTGTTACAATCAAATGTCTTTTTTTTCCACACTTAACGTTTTGTGTTATTGTATTAAATATCAATGAATGGTTGCAGTACGTTTCCTGAAACCATCTGAGGTTGGTTCAGACCAATCGAGCTTTTACAGTCTGCCACCTGCAGTACATCACCATTCTCTGGAAAAATATTCTTGCCTCAGTTCACCTTGCTGCCGTCGACGAGAAGTTTGGGAGGGTGGTCGGGTGTGGGGGCGACTGTTAATAATCGGAGGCACTTTTGCGTTATTCATGCATGCCTGCGCGAGCGCGCGTCCCGCGGGAGGTCGCAAACAGCTCTTATCCGCCGCCATCGAAGGCTGACGCTCCAAAGCTGCTGCCATCAGCCACAAACTCATTAATTACTCTTTAGTATCAAGCCGTAATTAGAGACACCAATCAGGAGGAAGATGCACCCCATCCCTCACTCTCCTTCCACCCCCAGCCCTATTAGCACTGTGCTGTGTGCAAAGTGATCTAAACTAAAGCTGAGATGGTTGGAGGACGGGAGAGGGGGGAGACAAAGGATGGAGAGAGAAGGGGGGCACAGAGGTCATGTGAGAAAGAACACAAGAGGGGGGTGATGTCGACACCGAAGAGGAGCATTAATTTGACATTAATTGTGTCATCTTGTGCTTTATTGACCCCCCCCCACACCCCCCCAAACCCTCGCCTCGCAACGCGTCACCTCCCCTCCTCCCACCCACGCAAACACCTCTCATCCTTCCTGAGTGGCTCAAGAGATGAGCAAAGACGTGTCTCGAATGGGAGGGGTGAGGATGATGAGGGTGACACGGGGACAAGAGGATGAAGAGGTGAGAGGTTTTGCGGGCGGTCTCCAAGGGACGCGCCGGCAACACCGTCTTTGCCATTGAGTCAGGACGTCAATGTGGAGACCCATTGATGATGTCATTGATGGTGTCATCAGAACACAAATCAGCTTTCCACATTGAAATGAATGGAAATGCCATTAATCCGTTCTTTTATATTGTGACTCATATCATATTCTTCAAAAGTAACCGCGTTCTACTTGAGCACAGTTTTTGGCTACTCTGTCCACTTCTGCTCATTTCTTGAAAATAGCCCTAATATTTGATACAGTTCTTTTATTGAACGCGATTCGACCCTGTCGGTGTACCTAATAATGTGTCCAGTGTGTTTTGCGCCACCAGGCCAAGTTGCGATCATTTCGTCATGTTGCATCACGGTTGCATCTACACTATTTCGGATTCCTCGCTAACCTTCTGCGTTAACGACAACACCAAAAACAAACTCGTAAAGATCGTCTTTGGCGGTCATTCAGGAACGCGTGTGCGCACGTGGATTTGTGTTTGTGTGTGTGTGTGTGTGTGTGTGTCCGTGCGTCTGCGTGATTCCGTCTAATTTTCTTACCAAATATAGACGCTGCCATCAGGCCGCCATCTGCAGCAGATTATTGGACTTGTGCGAGTTACCTGGCACCCATTTGGACTTCCAGTCCAAATGCTTGTCCGCACACACACACGCGAACACACACACATATGTTGGCTGTATTCAGAATCCTTCCCGAGCCATGACATACTGTAGTGTGTTGTAAAGCGGCTTCGCAATTTTGTGGTGCTGTGAGTGAATTTTTTTAAATCGGTTAATAAATGATTCCGTTTAATTTTTACTCAAAGTAGCGTGTTTTCACTTATGCTACGCCACACAAGTACAATTTCGTCTTGCTTTAAAAATTTGGGGGTATAGTTCCCCTTGAAATGGTCGGCAACTGTTTGGTTTGGTGGAGAAAATGACGTGCACAAGTGAGATCATCCAAAGTTCTAATTTTCAGTTCAATTTGTCTTCTCTCTTTCCTTTTTTTTAACCTCATCTTGTCTAAAATCCCTTCACGACTGAAAAGCTATTTGAAGAAGCGGAAGAAGAAGAAGAAAAAAAACGTTATTTCAGTTATAATGCACGGCGAGATTTAGAAATCCATTTCATCCATCCATTTGATGAAGTACTTATCCTCATCGGGGTAGCAGGCAGATTTAAAAATAACCAACCCCACCCCCTTGGCCACCCCCAAAAATGTGCCTGGGTTAAAAAGAAAAGGGCAGACGCTATCTAAAATAAACAATTGTATGTAGGCGCTTTTAGCCTAAAAAAATGACCATGAGCCATTTTTAGCCGAAAAAACCCGACCATGTATAGTAAGGCGTTTTTAGACGAAAACAACGACCATGTACAATAAGACGTTTTTAGCCGAAAAAAAATGACCATGGATAGTAAGGCGTTTTTAGCCGAAAAAAGAGACCATGTGTAGGAAGGTGTTTTTAGCCGAAAAAACGACCATGGATAGTAAGGCGTTTTTAGCCGAAAAAAGAGACCATGTGTAGGAAGGTGTTTTTAGCCGAAAAAAAACGACCATGAATAGTAAGGGGTTTTTAGCCGAAAAAAATGACCATGTATAGTCCGGCATTTTTAGCCGAAAGAAAACCAACCATATATAGTCAGGCGTTTTTAGCTGAAATAAATGACCATGTATAGTAAGGCATTTTAACTCGAAAAAACGACATAGTATAGTAAGGCGTTTTTGGCCCGAAAAAAACGACATAGTATAGTATGGCGTTTTTAGCCGAAAAAAAAACGACCATTATAGTAAGGCGTTTTTAGCCCGAAAAAAACGGCATAGTATTGTAAGGCGTTTTTAGCCCGAAAAAAACAGCATAATATAGTAAGGCGTTTTTAGCCCGAAAAAAACGATATAGTATAGTATGGCGTTTTTAGCCGAAAAAAAAACGACCATTATAGTAAGGCGTTTTTAGCCCGAAAAAAACGGCATAGTATTGTAAGGCGTTTTTAGCCCGAAAAAAACAGCATAATATAGTAAGGCGTTTTTAGCCGAAAAAAAAAACGACCATGTATAGTAAGGCGTTTTAGCCCGAAAAAACCGGCATAGTATAGTAAGGCGTTTTTAGCCTGAAAAAAACGACATAGAATAGTATGGCGTTTTTAGCCGAAAAAAAAACGACCATGTATAGTAAAGCGTTTTTAGCCCGAAAAAAACAACAGTATAGATAGTAAGGCGTTTTTCGCCCGAAAAAAAACGACATAGTATAGTAAGGCGTTTTTAGCCCGAAAAAAACGACATGGTATATATAGTATGGCGTTTTTAGCCGAAAAAACCCCCCCGACCATGTATAGTAAGCCGTTTTTAGCCCGAAAAAAACTACACAGTATAGTAAGTTGTTTTTAGCCCGAAAAAAACGACATAGTATAGTAAGGCATTTTTAGCCCGAAAAAAACGACATAGTATAGTAAGTCGTTTCAAGCCCGAAAAAAACGAGATAGTATAGTAAGGCGTTTTTAGCCCGAAAAAAACGACATAGTATATATAGTAAGGCGTTTTTAGCCCGAAAAAAAGGACATAGTATAGTAAGGCTTTTTTAGCCCAAAGAAACGACATAGTATATATAGTAAGGCGTTTTTAAGCCGAAAAAAACGACATAGTATAGTAAGGCGTTTTTAGCCTGAAAAAACGACATAGTATATATAGTAAGGCGTTTTTAGGCCAAAAAAAACGACCATGTATAGTAAGGCGTTTTTAGCTAAAAATGAAACGACATAGTATAGTAAGGCGTTTTTAGCCCGAAAAAAACGGCATAGTATAGTAAGGCATTTTTAGCCCGAAAAAAACGGCATAGTATATATAGTAAGGCGTTTTTACCCCGAAAAAAACGACAGTATAGTATGACGTTTTTAGCCCGAAAAAAACGGCATAGTATAGTAAGGCGTTTTTAGCCCGAAAAAAATGACATAGTATAGTAAGGCGTTTTTAGCCCGAAAAAAAACGACCATGTATAGTAAGGCGTTTTTAGGCCAAAAAAAACGACCATGTATAGTAAGGCGTTTTTAGCTAAAAAAAACCCCCGACATAGTATAGTAAGTCGTTTCAAGCCCGAAAAAAACGAGATAGTATAGTAAGGCGTTTTTAGCCCGAAAAAAACGACATAGTATATATAGTAAGGCGTTTTTAGCCCGAAAAAAAGGACATAGTATAGTAAGGCTTTTTTAGCCCAAAGAAACGACATAGTATATATAGTAAGGCGTTTTTAAGCCGAAAAAAAACGACATAGTATAGTAAGGCGATTTTAGCCTGAAAAAAACGACATAGTATAATAAGGCGTTTTTAGCCCGAAAAAAACGACATAGTATAGTAAGGCGTTTTTAGCCCGAAAAAAAAAACGACCATGTATAGTAAGGCGTTTTTAGCCGAAAAAAGAGACCATGTGTAGGAAGGTGTTTTTAGCCGAAAAAAAACGACCATGAATAGTAAGGGGTTTTTAGCCGAAAAAAATGACCATGTATAGTCCGGCATTTTTAGCCGAAAGAAAACCAACCATATATAGTCAGGCGTTTTTAGCTGAAATAAATGACCATGTATAGTAAGGCATTTTAACTCGAAAAAACGACATAGTATAGTAAGGCGTTTTTGGCCCGAAAAAAACGACATAGTATAGTATGGCGTTTTTAGCCGAAAAAAAAACGACCATTATAGTAAGGCGTTTTTAGCCCGAAAAAAACGGCATAGTATTGTAAGGCGTTTTTAGCCCGAAAAAAACAGCATAATATAGTAAGGCGTTTTTAGCCCGAAAAAAACGATATAGTATAGTATGGCGTTTTTAGCCGAAAAAAAAACGACCATTATAGTAAGGCGTTTTTAGCCCGAAAAAAACGGCATAGTATTGTAAGGCGTTTTTAGCCCGAAAAAAACAGCATAATATAGTAAGGCGTTTTTAGCCGAAAAAAAAAACGACCATGTATAGTAAGGCGTTTTAGCCCGAAAAAACCGGCATAGTATAGTAAGGCGTTTTTAGCCTGAAAAAAACGACATAGAATAGTATGGCGTTTTTAGCCGAAAAAAAAACGACCATGTATAGTAAAGCGTTTTTAGCCCGAAAAAAACAACAGTATAGATAGTAAGGCGTTTTTCGCCCGAAAAAAAACGACATAGTATAGTAAGGCGTTTTTAGCCCGAAAAAAACGACATGGTATATATAGTATGGCGTTTTTAGCCGAAAAAACCCCCCCGACCATGTATAGTAAGCCGTTTTTAGCCCGAAAAAAACTACACAGTATAGTAAGTTGTTTTTAGCCCGAAAAAAACGACATAGTATAGTAAGGCATTTTTAGCCCGAAAAAAACGACATAGTATAGTAAGTCGTTTCAAGCCCGAAAAAAACGAGATAGTATAGTAAGGCGTTTTTAGCCCGAAAAAAACGACATAGTATATATAGTAAGGCGTTTTTAGCCCGAAAAAAAGGACATAGTATAGTAAGGCTTTTTTAGCCCAAAGAAACGACATAGTATATATAGTAAGGCGTTTTTAAGCCGAAAAAAACGACATAGTATAGTAAGGCGTTTTTAGCCTGAAAAAAACGACATAGTATATATAGTAAGGCGTTTTTAGGCCAAAAAAAACGACCATGTATAGTAAGGCGTTTTTAGCTAAAAATGAAACGACATAGTATAGTAAGGCGTTTTTAGCCCGAAAAAAACGGCATAGTATAGTAAGGCATTTTTAGCCCGAAAAAAACGGCATAGTATATATAGTAAGGCGTTTTTACCCCGAAAAAAACGACAGTATAGTATGACGTTTTTAGCCCCAAAAAAACGGCATAGTATAGTAAGGCGTTTTTAGCCCGAAAAAAATGACATAGTATAGTAAGGCGTTTTTAGCCCGAAAAAAAACGACCATGTATAGTAAGGCGTTTTTAGGCCAAAAAAAACGACCATGTATAGTAAGGCGTTTTTAGCTAAAAAAAAACCCCGACATAGTATAGTAAGTCGTTTCAAGCCCGAAAAAAACGAGATAGTATAGTAAGGCGTTTTTAGCCCGAAAAAAACGACATAGTATATATAGTAAGGCGTTTTTAGCCCGAAAAAAAGGACATAGTATAGTAAGGCTTTTTTAGCCCAAAGAAACGACATAGTATATATAGTAAGGCGTTTTTAAGCCGAAAAAAAACGACATAGTATAGTAAGGCGATTTTAGCCTGAAAAAAACGACATAGTATAATAAGGCGTTTTTAGCCCGAAAAAAACGACATAGTATAGTAAGGCGTTTTTAGCCCGAAAAAAAAAACGACCATGTATAGTAAGGCGTTTTTAGGCCAAAAAAAACGACATAGTATAGTAAGGCGTTTTTAGCTAAAAAAAAAAAAACGACATAGTATAGTAAGTCGCTTCAAGCCCGAAAAAAACGAGATAGTATAGTAAGGCGTTTTTAGCCCGAAAAAAAAGGACATAGTATAGTAAGGCTTTTTTAGCCCAAAGAAACGACATAGTATATATAGTAAGGCGTTTTTAAGCCGAAAAAAACGACATAGTATAGTAAGGCGATTTTAGCCTGAAAAAACCGACATAGTATAGTAAGGCGTTTTTAGCCCGAAAAAAACGACATAGTATAGTAAGGCGATTTTAGCCTGAAAAAACCGACATAGTATAGTAAGGCGTTTTTAGGCCGAAAAAACCGACATAGTATAGTAAGGCGTTTTTAGCTAAAAAAGAAACAACATAGTATAGTAAGGCGTTTTCAGGCCAAAAAAAAACGACATAGTATAGTAAGGCGTTTTTAGCCTGAAAAAAGCGACATAGTATAGTAAGGTGTTTTTAGCCCGAAAAAAATGACATAGTATAGTAAGGCGTTTTTAGCTAAAAAAGAAATGACATAGTATATGTAGTAAGGCGTTTTTAGCCCGAAAAAAAAGGACATAGTATAGTAAGGCTTTTTTAGCCCAAAAAAACGACATAGTATAGTAAGGCGTTTTTAGGCCGAAAAAAACGACATAGTATAGTAAGGCGTTTTTAGGCCGAAAAAACCGACATAGTATAGTAAGGAGTTTTTAGCCCGAAAAAAATGACATAGTATAGTAAGGCGTTTTTAGCTAAAAAAGAAACGACATAATATAGTAAGGCGTTTTTAGGCCAAAAAAAACGACATAGTATAGTAAGGCGTTTTTGGCCGGAAAAAACGACATAGTATAGTAAGGCGTTTTTAGCCTGAAAAAAACGACATAGTATAGTAAGGCGTTTTTAGCCCGAAAAAAATGACATAGTATAGTAAGGCGTTTTTAGCTAAAAAAGAAACGACATAGTATAGTAAGGCGTTTTAAGGCCGAAAAAAATGACATAGTATAGTAAGGCGTTTTTAGCCCGAAAAAAACGACATAGTATAGTAAGGCGTTTTAGCCCAAAAAAACGACATAGTATAGTAAGGAGTTTTGAGGCCGAAAAAAACGACATAGTATAGTAAGGCGTTTTTAGCCCGAAAAAAACGACATAGTATAGTAAGGCGTTTTTAGCTTAAAAAAAAAAACGACATAGTATAGTAAGGCGTTTTTAGCTAAAAAAAAACGACATAGTATTGTAAGGCGTTTTTAGCCCGAAAAAAACGACATAGTATAGTAAGGCGTTTTTAGGCCGAAAAAAACGACATAGTATAATAGTAAGCCTTTTTTAGCCCGGAAAAACCGACATAGTATAGTAAGCCGTTTTTAGGCCGAAAAAAACGACATAGTATAATAGTAAGCCGTTTTTAGCCCGAAAAAAACGACATAGTATAGTAAGGCGTTTTTAGCCCGAAAAAAACGACATAGTATAGTAAGGCGTTTTTAGGCGGGAAAAAAACGACATAGTATAGTAAGGCGTTTTTAGCCCGAAAAAAACAACATAGTATAGTAAGGCGTTTTTAGCCCGAAAAAAATGACATAGTATAGTAAGGCGTTTTAGCCCAAAAAAACGACATAGTATAGTAAGGAGTTTTGAGGCCGAAAAAAAACGACATAGTATAGTAAGGCGTTTTTAGCCCGAAAAAAATGACATAGTATAGTAAGGCGTTTTTAGCTAAAAAAAAAAAAAACGACATAGTATAGTAAGGCGTTTTTAGCTAAAAAAAACGACATAGTATAGTAAGGCGTTTTTAGCCCGAAAAAAACGACATAGTATAGTAAGGCGTTTTTAGGCCGAAAAAAACGACATAGTATAATAGTAAGCCTTTTTTAGCCCGGAAAAACCGACATAGTATAGTAAGCCGTTTTTAGGCCGAAAAAAACGACATAGTATAATAGTAAGCCGTTTTTAGCCCGAAAAAAACGACATAGTATAGTATGGCGTTTTTAGCCCGAAAAAAACGACATAGTATAGTAAGGCGTTTTTAGCTTAAAAAAAAAAAAAAACGACATAGTATAGTAAGGCGTTTTTAGCTAAAAAAAACGACATAGTATAGTAAGGCGTTTTTAGGCGGGAAAAAACGACATAGTATGGTAAGGCGTTTTAAGCCCGAAAAAAACGACATAGTAAAGTAAGGCGTTTTTAGCTTAAAAAAAAAAAAAGACATAGTATAGTAAGGCATTTTTAGGCCAAACAACATGGTCGTTTGAACGGTGGTTTCCTTGATTGAACACCTGCATGTGTACCTCTCCACCACCAGTGACATTGACTGTATCTGCACGATCGGCATATTTGACATGCACTCCGGAAAGTTTGCAGGAAAAAGTAACCTCATGTTTGGTGTTGTATTTTCACACATCACTGAGTGGGGTTCGAACCGGGGTTGCCTGGACTTTGCAAACACCTGCATCTGTACCCCTACACCACCAGTGACTGTGGCCTGCTCTGCACTATAGGCATATTTGACATGCACTCCGGAAAGTTTGCAGGAAAAAGTAACCTCATGTTTGGTGTTGTATTTTCATTCATCACTGAGCAGGGTTCGAACCGGGGTTGCCTGGACCAAACAGCTGCAACTGTACCCCTACACCACCAGTGACTGTGATTTGCCCTGCACTATAGGCGTATTTGGCATGCACAAGGGAGGGTTTACAGTTAAAAAAAATAAAATAAAAGCAAAGCGTTTGGTGTATTTTATTTTCACATGTGACTGAGCGGGGTTTGAACCCAGGGAGCCTGGACCGAAAGCTGGCGCGGGTGCCTCGACACTTTCTTTCTATGTCGTTTTTTTCGGGCTAAAAACGGCTTACTATACTATGTCGTTTTTTTCGTCTGAAAATGCCATACTAGACTATGTCGTTTTTTTTTCGGGCAAAAAACGCCTTACTATACGATGTCGTTTTTTTCGTCTAAAAACGCCTTACTATACTATGTCGTTTTTTTTCGGGCAAAAAACGCCTTACTATACGAGGTTGTTTTTTTCGTCTAAAAACGCCTTACTGTACATGGTCGTTTTTTTCATCTAAAAACGCCTTACTATACATGGTCGTTTTTTTCGTCGGAAAACACCTTACTATACATGGTCGTTTTTTCGGCTAAAAACGCCTTACTATACATGGTCGTTTTTTTCGTCTAGAAACGCCTTACTATACATGGTCTTTTTTTTCGGCTAAAAATGCCTTACTATACATGGTCGTTTTTTCGGCTAAAAACGCCTTACTATACATGGTCGTTTTTTTCGGCGGAAAACGCCTTACTATACATGGTCATTTTTTTTCGGCTAAAAACGCCTTACTATACATGGTCGTTTTTTCGTCTAAAAACGCCTTACTATGCATGGTCGTTTTTTTGTGTCTAAAAAGGCCTTACTATACATGGTCGTTTTTTCGGCTAAAAACGCCTTACTATACATGGTCGTTTTTTCATCGAAAAACGCCTTACTATACATGATCGTTTTTTTCGGCTAAAAACGCCGTACTATACATGGTCGTTTTTTTCGTCTAAAAACGCCTTACTGCACATGGTCGTTTTTTTTTCCGTCTAAAAACGCCTTCCTATACATGATCGTTTTTTTCGTCTAAAAACGCCTTACTATACATGGTCGTTTTTTTCGTCTAAAAATGCCTTACTATTCATGGTCGTTTTTTTGGGGGGCTAAAAATGCCTTACGATACATGGTCTTTTTTTTCGTCTAAAAACGCCATGGTCGTTTTTTTTCATCTAAAAATGCCTAACTATGTGGTTGGGGGTTTTTTCGGTTAAAAACGCCTTACTATACATGGTCTTTTTTTTTCCAGCTAAAAACGCCTTACTATACATAGTCGTTTTTTTCGTCTAAAAACGCCTTACCCTACATATTCGTTTTTTTCATCTAAAAATGCCTTACCATACATGGTCGTTTTTTTCGTCTAAAAACGCCTTACTATTCATTGTCGTTATTTTTTTGGGCTACAAACGCCTTACTGTACATGGTCGTTTTTTTTTTTTTCAGCTAAAAACAACTTACTATACATGGTCGGGGGCGGGGGGGTTTTGGCTAAAAACGCCTTAATATATATTTACAGTATATATATAAATTTAAGCCTTCCAAGGTAATGCAAAGTCTCTTCCCAGGTGGACTTGACGGGGCGGCATTAATAACTTAAATGGCGAGAGTCGCGTCCGCCAGGACGAGCAGAACGCTGACATCGGGCTAATTGATTGGGCCTTTTGCGGTCGACTTTAAAAGGCCCTTAAGGTTTTGCGTGATGACCCTTCTCCACCATCTCGCACGTGTCGCGTCGTGTGGGGTTTTTCAACTCTTTGAATACGAAAAAAAAAAAAACGTAATCCAGATCAAAAGTGCCACTGTTGTGCGAAAGTTTTCTCCAAAAGATGCTTCTCGAACAAAAGCTCCAAAACCGATCGAGACTTTTTTTCATAACCACAGTTTAAAGCGAGCTCAGCAAATCTTGGCTCCGTGTGGAATTTGCACATGCAAATTAGCGATGACTCTTAAGGCATCTAAATTGTTAACATAAATGGCTGCTTGTCTACCTATGCCGTTCGAATGGCCGGCAACCAGTCCATGGCGTACCCCCCCGTCTTGCCCAAAAGTCAGCCTGGATAGGCTCCACTTCATCCGTGACTGATGAGCGCTAAAGAATGGCTGGAGATGTCTGATGGAGCAAGAAGTGCCGAGACCTCACAAGCTCTCTTCAAGGACACGGTCGCTCCGTCCGCTAGCGCTTAGCGCTTAGCGGCGTCCCCAGCCAGCCTTTAGCACGGAGGGCGGTCTGAAAGCATCTACGACGGAGGAGGAAGGACCTGCTCCCAGATGCTTGAGTGGATGAGTAATGACTCGCTAATGCTGTCTCGTTCTCTGCGATAATGAGGAAAAGAAGAGCAGACCCTCCCCGAGGCGCAGCACCTGGACCGAGTGGACTGGCTGGCTGGCTCTGCCCGGTGCACCTCCCAGGAGAGCCTTGCTCTGGATCCACGCCAGACTCCAAAGTGGACCTCCTCGTGCCCCACGGAGAATTGATGGAGCGTCTTGGGAAAGTTTTAGCTCATCTAAATAAAAAAAACTTCATTCTGCTCCTCATTTCTTTCCCTGTGGGAGGTCATTGCGGAGTGGAGTCAGTCGCCCCTTTTATGCTGCCTGAAGGGCTTTGGGGTTCTTAAATTTCTAAGTCCACTTGTATAACTCTCTGTGACTCTTCCAGTATCTCTTCTTCACAACCTGCTGATGCCACTCTAAGCTCAGTGGCTGTTTGAAGCCTAGCAATGGCGAGATACTTTGTGATCACATGCTACACTTCCAGCTTATCAGCGAAGCAAGGGGTCGGTCATGTGGTGGTCTGGTGGGCACACATGGCTACCGATGGAACGGCTTCCTCGTATTTATTGATGATGTGACCGCTGCTAAAAGCTGCAGCACAAATTTTGGTCGAAATATTTTATAACTAGGCCTTTTTGTAGAAATCTAGGAAATTTGTGTTGCTGCTAAATATACGCGTGTGAGTGCACATGTGCGTTTGGGGGGCGGGAGGGGGGGGTGGGCTGGTCTCCCCTGGGGCCTGGCAGTATGGCGCTGTAGTGCTGCACACTCCTCCCGTGAAAACACCTCCAGTGGGAGCAGGACAGCTGTGGCCAACCTATCCCCGCTTCGTGGGCCATAACGAGCCTCATGACACACACCTATTACGCCGACACTGACAATCTGGCTGCCTGCTTCGTGTGTGTGTGTGTCACATTCACAGTCACACATGCACACACAGTGCTTTTCACACGTCGACTGAAAAAAAAATAAAAAATGATGTCCCCAGACTGCCACAGGTCTCATTGTCATCCTCACGCAGGCATTTCATCCAAGGACCAAAAGCTCCAAGTCAGGCCAGACCTCTGTCCGCCAAGGCTTCAATCAGTTGACACCCGGAAAAAGCAGTGACTGAATGCGCACACCATCCTGGACGCAAAGAGCACAACACATTGATGTTATTTGATGACCTTTGTAAGTGTCTAAATGCATGTTAAATGTGAATGGCTGCCAATCTGGAAGAGGAATTTAAAAGTTAATTCTAAAAAGGATGAAAATAAATATTTTCAGCTTGACCGTGTATAGAGGAGGTCGGGGTTTTTTTTTTTTATGGGAGGGGTGGATTTTGGGCACCATGTGTATATTCTGTCAGCAACGACAAACAGATTGGAGTTCTTTCTTTTAAATGCATTTATTTAACAGTCACCAGATGATGAGATACATTCTCTTGAAAAAAAGAAATAGACAACAAAACTGATATTCTTTTGAGATTTTTTTTTAAAAACTATTTTACAATATTCTTAATATATAGATTTTGTACAAAATAAATGTAAGTAAAACAGGAAGGGGGAGGGGGGGTTGACATCTTAAAAAACAGGAGGAGGGGGGTGTACAGGCGTTGACTGAAACAACTACCACATTTAGGATTCGACAAAGACCAATCTCTTTCATAAATAAATATAGGAAAATTAGACATCACGTACAGCTCTCTTTTCGGATAGAAGAAGTGTGTCGCTTGCGTGTGGCTTCGACAAACGCAACTTGCCCGTTTTTCTGGGAAGGCTCCACACCTTTCCCCAACCAGTACGTTCTACTGAAACCAGTGCGACCGAAAAGCCCTGCAATTGGAGGTGTGTTTCCCTCACTTAATGGTCTGATAGTCTCTGCCATGTTTTGACCTTTGGCTCAAACAATAACGCCCCCCCCCTCCCCACACACAACCCACCTTTTGCTTTTGTCTGCAAGCCCAAATGCACCGAGGGTCTCCTTGGAGGAGCCAGAGAAGAAGAAGAGGTGGGGGGGGGGGGGGTAAAGGGTGTCCTCGCCATGACTTCTTCAAGGCCAATGAGGAAGAAACACCCCCCCACCACCACCACCACCTTTCCCACCACTCTATTCTTCACCACATCCCCATGTACTCCACCCACCACCCCCACACTCACAAACACAGAGACAATCGAGCAAAGCACAGATGTGGGCGGGCGACCGACCGGAGTCTGGGAAGAAGGTCAAACTTGCAACATCATTTCACCGACAAGAGTTTCCTCACTGCTAATACGTCAGCGCTGTTGGTCCTTAGAATTTGCAACGACACAACGACATCTACACAATAAACACACAGGGAAAAAAAAGGGGGGGCGGGGGGGGGGGGGATGTGCGTGAATGGATTTGCGGGCTTCTCATCAACCCGAGCCCCTTTCACAGTGGCTCCCCAAACCCCTCCCGAATTCCTCTCCTGCGTGTAAGGTACCGACCAACGCGGGATGGGAATGGGCTTCTCACCTCGTGTCCGAAGGCGTAACTGACCAAACTGTGATTTGACGGGAAGGTGCGGTGTGAAAGGGGGCGGGGAAAAGTCATGACCGAAAAGCGATGTCAAAAAAAGGATTTTCTGTCAAGGGGGGACTGAAGGCAAACATTTTCTTTGCAAAAATAAATTCTCTGTGACCTCACTGTAGACTAAACACTGCATTCTGATTCCTATTTGCGTTCGTGGAATAAGAATGAAGGAGATGAATCCGTCCAGTTGTATCCATATCGGGGCGCTGCCGTTTTGTCATGTGCCAACCGTTTGGCGTCCACTGAAAATGACGTCAAAATGCCCTCGGGCTCACATTGCGAACGTCACGACTCACCTGCTGTCTGGGTTTGGTCATGTGACCTTCGCAATGCGAGCCCGAGGGCACTTTGACGTCAAATTCAGTTGGCGGTTGTCTGACGGCAGAGGACAAAATGGCAGCAATTTGAGAGCAGTGAAAACCGATGAAACACTGAAATAACCGCAAATGCAAGATTCCGAACAATACAATGTTTTCGACTAGTGGGGCCACATTAGAT
The DNA here is from genome assembly GCF_054856545.1 of Hippocampus guttulatus. NCBI lineage: Eukaryota > Metazoa > Chordata > Actinopteri > Syngnathiformes > Syngnathidae > Hippocampus > Hippocampus guttulatus. Next base: position 21,845,925 of record NC_141266.1, on the reverse strand, counting down.
GTACTATTGCAGAGAATGTTTTTGCCTCGAGTTCCCCTTTAAGGGCCAAACTTCATTTCTATCTGGTTGAAAAGTGGACGCTGACATTGGCATCGCACCAGTTCGTCCTGGCTCTCTCAACAACCCTCCCCCCCCCCCCCCCCCTCCTCTCACCACCGCCTATTCCCCTGCTCGGGTGAGATATGGGAGGACAATGTGTTAGATTCTCAATAATGACGCATCGCTGCCGCATCACTTTGGAGATTAAAAGCAAGATGCTGAATTTCAATCAAGCCCCATTAATGGCTCGCTGTGAGTAATGGCCACTTTGTCTCCGCTGGCAGGCGAGAGGAGAGAGAGAGAGAGAGACAGAAACAGAGAGAGGGAGAGAGAGAGACACTTCCAGACAGCGGTGCAAGAGCGAGAAAGTGCGAGAGAGCGAACGGCTCCAGAGGCCCAGGTGAGACAAGGTGAGACAAGTTTTTAATTCACCAAATTGCATGCAAGCGAATAATGATAGAATCCATTTGGTGATGTAGTGACAACACGCCTTGGCCGAATGGCAAGGGGACATTAACGAAACATCGCATCCGACAGAAGAGTCAAAAGTGCCAAGGTCCGGATGTATGAAGCCGTAAATTACGAGAACGCCAGCGCTAAGACATTGGCGAGAATTGATTGGATCTCATGAGCATGAATTTCATTATGAGGAAGCCGGTTCCGGATCAAAAATTGATTTGCATTTATTGAGTTTTTGCTCCGGTCGCTGTGCCGCAATCGTACTGCGGCAAGGTGTTTTCATTTATTTATTATCGTTAACAATGTTTGGTCCCCACTTGTGACGATGACTGATTAAGGGTCCTATTTGAGTTTGACTTCTGACACTTGATCAACTCAGAGAACGCGCCGGGTTCTGCAAGAGCCGCTCTGCGAACGCACTTGCGATAAAGTGCACGGAGAGTTCATCTCTCGTGGTGGATGAGAAGCGATGATGCTGAGAGATTGTCATCACAGTATAGCTGATATGAGGAAATACCAAATGAGACATGAGCTCGGACTCACAGGGAGAGGTGGGGTGTGGGTCGGGGGCGGGGTAGGACCAAAAACAAAAAAGGGGAAGGGGGCGACAGACAACAAAGAAAGACATGGTCCTATAGTCTCTGTGTCAAGTCAGGTATGTCACAGTTGAGCACAGTGCTTCATGGGTACGATTGTTCTTTCGTGGACGCCAGACGGGCGGTCTCAGAGTTCAGCCGGGGACCCAGCTCTGGTTGCTGTGGCTTTGCTGCGGACCGGCCAGTCCGCTCATTCCCATCCCCATGCCCATGGTCACACCCATGCCCATCCCCATTCCGATGCCCACCCCCTGGGCGAGGGAGCAGTCAAAGTTGAAGTCCATCTCCTCTCCAGAGTCCATGATGTCATGGAGGAGGATGGACTCCACGTCACAGTCCAAGCTGCCCTGGAACATGTCGATGTCCAGGTCAGCGGGTAGTCTCTCGTGCGGGTGGGCTTGGTGGTAGCCGTGGTGGTACCCCCCGGTGCCGTTGCTGGCGACCATACCCTGACCGTGGTGGAAGGGTCCGTTCGCCATGGCTTGGTGCTGTGGATCGGTATAATGGTTGTGACGGGGGTGCGGATGCGGCGCGGTGGCCAAATGGCAGGAGTCTTGGGGCATGCCGAGCATCCCCGCCGGGTTGGGGGGCAGCGTGGTCGACGCCGGGAGGTGGGCGTGCGACGGCGGGCTGTACAGATAGGGAGTTTTGTGATTGTAGCTCTGCAGCCGGTTGCCGTTGCCGCACGGGTTCAGGGGCGGCGCTCGGGGCGGGGTGTGGTTATGGCCGAGGCCGTGAGATGAGTTGTGGTTGTGAAGGGATGTATGGCTGTGAGTTCTGTTGTGGCTGTGACTGTGAGGTCCGTTGTGGCTCTGGCCGTGGCCGTCGTGGTGCCCGGCGTGGTGGCTGTGAGGGTTGGAGCCGTTGCACGACATCAGCGGTTGGCCTTCTCTCTTCAGGCCCAGCATCATTTCCTTGGGACAGTACGGCTGCCCGGTTGACCCTCCGGTCAGAAGACTCTGCAGGGCGTTGGTGCTGGAATAGGCTCGCATCGTTCCGGAGAACCTGGCCGGCTTATTTTCTTGAATGGTTTGCATGGGCGAGTGGTGGCGCATCATGCCCATGCCTGCCGTACCGTACCCCCCTGTTCCGTAGGAGGACTGGCTCTTCACTCCAAAACTGTAGTGGTAGACTGAGGTCTGGTGCTTCTGTCTGCAGACAGACGGATGCTGTTGGTGTTGCTGCTGTGAATGATGGTGATGATAGCCATCTTCCATCAGCTGTTCATCGAGACTGATGGCGCCTGTCAGGCTCGCCAGCTGAGGCAATTGCTCAAGGGGAGGACAGCGGTTGGCTGCCCCCATGGACGGAGAGCGGGCGGTGGGTGACGGGTAGAGGCGGGGGGAGGTGGAGCAGGAAAGGCCTCCTTCGTCGGGTTCTTCCGGTTCCCCCTCCGCTAGGATGGGTGACAAACGCCCGCTCAGGGTGGAGGCGGACGAGCTGGCCCTCGAGTGGAGATCCGTCCAGGCGTCAAACTCACTGTCCGTCACCGAGGTCCCTCCAGAACCGGGTAGGCCTTTATGCGGCGGGCTGCCGTGGTCCGGGGAGCTCTGTAGGCCCGCGACGGCCGACCCCGCTCCGATTCCAGGACGTCCGACCCGCTTGCCTCGAATGCGACCTTTGCTCTTGAGATACTTGGTGTTGTTGTCCATGGAGACGGCTCGCCGCCTCGGAGCCTTGCCCATCTTCCCGCCGTCTGGGTTCAACATCCACCAGGAGCTCTTTCCCGTGCCCTCGTTCTGAACGCGGATGAAACGGGTGTGCAGCGACAGGTTGTGACGGATGGAATTCTGCAGAGACACAGAAGAAAAAGGCGGATTAAGGATCATATTAAGACCCTCCAGAGGACACGTGTCCATATCCTTGTCTGTGGTCAGGACTGAAAGCGACGTTGTGGCTCTTTGGTATTTCTGTGACAACGACAGCGAGCTCTCACTTCACGGTGGAGATCTGTTCCTACACACACACACACACACACACACACACACACACGGCTTCAGAGGACAGTCGGAGCTGCCGAGGCGCGCTCAGACCCTGTCGGCCAGCGCCAACCCGAAAGGAGCCGCGCCGCCGTCTTTCGAGGCGCTCGGCACGCACGTCGGTCCTCCTACTTTGGCTCCCATCAATCCAGCTGTCCTCCTCTTCTTCTCCGTTCAGAACGGGCCCTGATGTGAGCTGCTGCGGATGGCTGTTGTGCATGTTTGAAGTCTGCGCCAGGCTGGCTGAGTGCCAGCCGCCGTCGCTCTCCGGAGCGTGCCTTGAATGGGAGGATGTATCAAGAGATTGAGCTGGGGGGCAAGGAAGGCTAATGGATGGATCCCAATTTCCAATGTCTATTGCCACAGCCAATCTCCTTCCTCGCCTCCCCTCCATTTTTTTTTCTGTCCCCGTCGCAATCCCCCAATTTCTATTCCGTCATTGAGTGCCTCTTCTTTTTCTGTGTCGTTTCTTATTTCCCACATTTCTTCCGCGCCCACAACAATCATTTTCCACGTCTGCTTTCAATCGCTCTGCCGTCAATTATGCAGTGTGTCACCAATTACGTTCCCATTATCCTGCCGGCGTGTACAGTCAGCCACTCGCTAATTCAGAGGATCTCGTTTTTGTATTATCGTTTACATTTCAAGTGCTGCTGGATGCGGAAGTTTCCGATACGGGGGCAGAGCCACCCGCCGAAAATTTGCCGTTTTTTTTTTTTTTTTTTTGCGTGCCAAGCACTTCGGCAAGCACCCGCTGTGGTTTGGGAATGTAGGGCGACAATCGGTTCATTGAAATTGAGGGGGTACACACACTTCCACCGTCTCCATTATGTTTCGGATTATTTGTATTCACGGCGAAATGCGCGCCGGGGAAACAAAATAAATCAAATTCTGGCAGAGAACACGCAGGGAGAGGCAGAGACGGGGAGACGAACTGAATTCAGGTGATCTGAAAATGCCTCCTTGGGTTATCTCACTGTGACACCTCCGGCGGCGCGGCGCCATGGCAACCTGGTAAACGCGCAATGGCAGAACTATATCATATTGTGGTGAGCGATGGAAGGAGAGCGGGGGATGGGGGGGAGGGGGGGAGGGTGGCGGAAGATGCGGGAGGTTCTTTTGATGCCGCTGCTCCAACACTAAACAGCCTTTCATCTCGGCTGTGCAAAGGCCCGCAGGGGACGTCGGCTCCCCGCTACTGACGGCTTTTTGACGCACCAACTCCACCCCCAACCCCCCCAAAAAAAATCACCCCCCCCCCCCCCAACCGATCACACCGCTCCCCATCATTTTATGCCTTAAGTGAAATATTCCGTCTCTCTCTGATGATAACCTCGTCCACCCGCATGATGACGATTTCGAAGAACAGACCACGTCTATTCACATTAGCTCCTTTCACACTAGCCATGTAGGTCATTTTCTTCCTCCCTAAAACTCACCATTGTGTGTGTGTAAGGTACCGGCATAGGATGGGCGGTTGGAGTTTCAAACTTGCCTGCTTCTCACGTACGATCAGGGACAGTTTTATCATCCGTGAATCACCGTCCACGCCGCTTTGTGTCGAAAGCATTTGCCCAAGACATCCCATTCGCTAAGAAGGACCTCGTCCGTATGTGTCTGTGTGTGTAGATAGAATGCGTCTATGCAGCGTCCTCGTTACTTGCCCTTAGGGCCATGAGGCATTCCGTTAGTTTTACGTAAATGTGAATCACCCAGAAAAAAATTTCACCAGTCCGACGATCGCTCACGATGCGGATGTTTGCCTTGGACATTTTTGAAGGATTGTCAAAAGCCGACAAAAGCAAACATCCTTGGATCAGTTCTTTCCAAAATGCCAGCCAAAAAACACTTCTGAGAGAGAAGATGAACTTAAGAGGGCAAAAAAACGATGAGGATGCATTTAAAAGTTAGATGACCATCATTTTTATTCTTTACTCTATTCTTTGTTTTTTACATGACGCCCAACTCTCATTTATTGTGCAATACTCTAATGGTAACATGTATTTGTTGCATATTTTGATGCATTTGTATGCTTTAGAAAACATTTATGTCCGAATTTTGGGAGGGCTTGGAACGGATTATGGCATTTACATGGAAAACGCGTCTCGACTTACATCATTTTCTAGTTAATTAATTTCTTCCAGAACCAATTAATTTCATAAGTAGAGGTTCCACTGCATCTGAATGCGCGAAGCCCCAACGACCGAAGGTGCCAGTGTGCCGCTTTGGTGAGGGCCGTCTAAAAGGTACAGGCAAGTAAGCCTGTAAGGTGACAATTGGTGGACGACCGTCCAGACGTATGATGTTTTGTGGTTCTGGACAGAATGAAATGAACGACATTGGGCACTCCAACCAAAGACGTGAAACAATGTCCGTACTTCGGAATTTATCACCGCATGCGTTCACGCTCGTGATAAGCCTACGAGTGCTCCGACTTGCGTACAAAATCGCGTTCCAGCAATGTCGTTGGAATGGAACGTCATCTATCAACAGTGGAACCCCCGAGGATTCATATCTGTACATCCTCCGTAAAAATTTCGGTGCAAAAACAAGTCTGAAAAAAATGTCAAAACATTGCACATTTAGCAAAATTAAAGCTTTTTGGAATCATAACAATCCAAATATCAGCTTGTGAAATCCTGTAGCAACATTAAATTCACACATGCTGTACGTCCTCATTCAGACACCGAGGACAAGCTCGGTTTCTGGTTCTTCAGATGCCATTTGTGGCGTGTTTTCATGAAATGCCGGAGAATAAAAGTGTTCGTACACGGTTGTCACTGGAGTCAAGATGTGTGAAAAAGATTCCAAGCCTCTGCAGCCCATCTGAGAGTAAATGGGGCCAACCCCGGCCCAGCTGCACTTGCACTTCAGGCTAAAACTCTGTGTGACCCGTCTGATTCAAATCTCAATTTTATCCCCGTGTGAGGGAAGAGCAGCCACACTAAACTTGGAGGGATTTGCCGTCATCCCAAACCCTCTTTATCTGATGAATCCACCTGCTAGAGAGATTTGGGAGATTTCGGACGGCGGCCAGCCATGACGCTGGTCATCAGCATCAGCCAGGCTCCGAGCGCCACATGTTCTGGTTCGAGCAGCTGAAATGAGAGGACGGCTATGCCGGTGTTTTCCACCGTGTGGGTGTTGCGCTTCATTTCAGCTTCTCCCGGGTCTCAGCCTTGCGGGGGCAATTTTGGCCAAACGATGGCCCTCGCGCCCCCAAAACAGGCAGTCGCTACTAATCCATCTCTATCCCAGCGTAATCCCCGACAATCCTGAGCTAATCCCAAGTAGATTCAGTGGCACTCCCAGCTGGGCGTCTCGCACAGAGCCGCGCCAGGTCACCGCGGATGCGGCGGGCAAGCCCGGATATGCCGGGATTCGGTAGCGACGCCGAATATTAACGTGGAAACGATCCTATAGAATGGGATCGTTCCACTTCCGAGGGTTTACAAAAACCTTGACATCATTTGAAATCGGAGTGTGGCCCCGGTAAATAATCTTAAATGAGCTTCATGTTGGAAAAACATCAGACGTCTCAAAAATTCCAACAGATGTAGAATTCCACAAAACTTGACTCATGTTCAATATTTGCGTAACAATCACTTTTTGCCTTCCGTGCGAGTATAACGGCACCATCGGATTCTGACCCTGAATTACTAACACTGAATTTTATCCATCTATCCATCCATTTTCTGAACCGGTTTATCCACACAAGGGTCACCAGGGGTGTTGCAGCCTATCCCAACTGTCTTTGGGAAGTAGGCGGGGGACACTCTGAACCGGTTGCCAGCCAATCGCAGGGCACACAGAGACGAACAACCATCCTCGCTCACACTCACACTTAGGGACAATTTAGAGTGTTCAATCAGCCTGTCATGCATGTTTTTGGAATGTGGGAGGAAAGCGGAATACCCGGAGAAAACCCACGCAGGCACGGCGTGAACACGCAAATTCCACATGGGAAGGCCGGAGCCGGGATCGAACCCACGACCTCTGCACTGTGATGTCGACACGATAACCACTGGATCCACCGGGCACACCGCTGAATTTTACTCCCATCAAAAAATATTCAATGTATACGTTATTGTAACCCTTTCACGCACCCTGTAACCCGATAACGAGATAAACTGAGTTCGGTCTTTGGCGCGGGGCTCGTCAAGCCAGCTAGCTTCCGTCCTACACTGGGGCCTAGCTAGCTTTGCCACATTTTCACCCCTTTCAGATGGAATAGAATAAAATCAAAAACTTTATTATGTATAAAATATTCATAGAATGGAAATTTTCTCCTCCACCCCCCCACTCCCCGCCCCCAAGCTCGCCAAGGCAGACAAATGAAGCCGGCAAAAACATACAATGACAGGGGAACACACACATCACACGCTCGGGTCCGGGAAACGACTTCCTATTCAAATCATTCCCACCCTTTAATACAACGGGCCTTCGAGAAAGGCCGCTAAATAATTAATGAAGCGGCGGCAGGGTCTATACAGATGCACTTTCTGCTCCTGGAATATTTGGTGGGAGGAGGGGGGAAAACACACACACACAAAAAAGAATTCAGAAAGTAGTTGTTATGGGTTGCAGACCAGCACACACACAAAGCGAATTAGGTCAAACGGGGATAATTCGGGTTATACAGTAAAAGAGGATAAGGTAATTGAGAAGCACCAATCACAGCCAATTAAAGTGAACAAAATTCTCCTGGCTGATTGGAATCGAGACTCATTAGGGTCTAAACGGCCAGGCGGCTTCTTTGGCTATTTCGACAATGGACGGCAAAGCATCCGAATGGCTTCTTTGGACTCAAAATAATAAGCTGGACAGCAAAAACGGAGCACTGGGAGACGGTGAAATAGACATAATCCACCTGCAGCAACAACTCGCCAATGCTGCTGCGCGATGATGACTTTGTGTAAGGTACTCATCACGTCAAGGAAAAGACAATCAACCCCCTGCGGATGTGGAATATTATTTCTAAAAGACGACTTGTCACCGATGCTCGGTTCAAGAAAACTGGAAATGGATTAGTGTCGTCAGAGTGTCGACAGCATGTGTTCCTGCGACGTACGTCTTCACACGGGGGGGGGCAAAGGCGAGCCAGAGCGGCGGACGCACTTTTGGCTCATTTATTGAACAATAACACAATAATGAGTTTGCTGCCGGCCACGCCGCTCATCCCGACATTCGTAAACAAAACTCGGCGATGTCTCGCGGCTACCCAGCCGGGCACCGCCCCCCTCAAGCCACACGCATACGCACAGAGACGACAATGTGTATTCTACAGGATTTCCGATATCTAGGAATATATTTCATGCTTGCATTAAATTTTCTTGTGTGTTCGATTGACTTTACAATGGGTCTAAAAAGTGAATCGCAGTCGGTTTAAGTCTGTTTTGTTCAATTTAAATCTGGCATATAACACCCTCCCACCCCCCAACCCAACCCGCGAACAATGGAGGTTCACTGTATTTGTGAAGGACAAACTTCAAAGAGACGTCTCACAACACTAGTGGCACAAAAATGCTACAAAACTGCAAAAAAAAAAAAAAAATGCAATGTTTTGTTTTTTTAAATTCAAATATATACAGGCAATCGTGTTAACGTTTGGGCATCCGTTAGATGAGATAAGATAACCTTTATTTGTCCCACACTGGGGAAATTTGCAACCATCCTTATTTTTAAATGTGCACTGCATATACAATAAAGTGATTGAATGAAAACATGAAATTGTCTGGGTGGCCCTAAACGTCTTTCCATCCATCCATCCATTTCCTGATCTGCTTTATCCTCACAAGGGTCGCGGGGGGTGCTTGAGCCGATCCCAGCCGTCTTCGGGCAGTAGGTGGGGGACAATTGTTTGCGCTCACACTCACACCTAGGGACAATTTCGAGTGTCCAATCAGCCTGCCATGCAGGTTTTTGGAATGTGGGAGGAAAGCGGTTTACCCAGAGAAAAACCACGTAGGCACAGGGAGAACATGCAAACCCCACACAGGAAGGTTAGAATCGAACCCTGCACCTCTGCACTGAGAGGGCCGACGCGCTAACCACTGGGCCACCTGGTCGCCCTCGTAGTAAATATATAACAGTAAATAAATACTATAGTGACAAAATATAGAACTATTATTTCCAAATACTGCGATTGGCTGGCAACCGGTTCAGGGTGTCCCCCGCCTACTGCCCGAAGACGGCTGGGATAGGCTCCAGGACCCCCCGCGACCCTAGTGAGGATTAAGCGGTTCGGAGAATGAATGAATAAACGAATTATTTCAAAATATGTGTATTGATTACTTCACTGTGGGTTTTTTTTTTTTTTTGCATAGCAGTTGGTGTTTAGCTATCATCGCGATACTCTTTAGTGACTGGTAAAAGTGACTTTAGAAAAACAGGACGTTTGTTGTCAAGGCTGTTGACAGTCTAATTATATTTCACAAACAAGGAAAAGACTGTCTTTGTGCGGTTCGTTGCCCGTGTTTTTTGTTTAGGTTTGAGGAACGCTTTGAGGTCGGACCTCGGGAGCGCCACGTGGCTTAGATCAGATTTTCAGAGCTGTCTCGAATAAGTCCCGATGATCTGGTCATTGGAGAGTTTCTACAACAGCCTCGAGACAACACCGAACAGAGACGTTCACTCCGATGCTAGCGCTAACGTGACATCATTGTGTCCAGACCGAGCTAACGTTCTTGTAGATGACTGAGGGAAATGATGTCGGTTTGTTTTACAACATTGTTGACAGTTTAATCATATATTTACAAACAAAAACAAAACACTAGTGTGGTTGCTTGACTGGAACGTTTTGTGATTGGACCGCGTTAGCGCCACGCGGACTCGAACGCCTCCAAAAATCTTCACCAAGGAATGTGATTGCTACGGTAAAATGCTAACAGATGAAACACTGTACAATCCAAACTGGTGTTTGTACAAACTCTATAACGTTGGCACCAATGCTAGCGCTAACATGACATACCCAGTCTGAGTGAAAGTTGACTACTGTGGGCATAGAACGGATAATTATATAGTGACAGAAAAAGAATAGAACAGTGGTCGCCCGTGCTTTTCTTGATGCTCAAGGTAGCATTTTTCAGATTTTTTTTCTCCGTCTTGAATACATCAAAACACACACACACACACACACACACACACGCACAACATAACCTAACACTTGATATGAGTTTCGTTGTTTACTTTCATTGTGTTGTTTATTGACTGTTGCTATTGCTATTGTCAAATCAAATCGAAAGCGCCAAGCAATAGTGTTTTTGTCTGTGGAACATATCCTCAGTTGCGTGTGAATTGTAACAGGGCGGGGGTGTCCAAATCTGGTCCTCAGGGGCCCTGATCCAATATGTTTTTAGATGTCTCCCTCCTCTAACGACGCCTGATTCTAACGATCAGGATTGTTTTATCAGGCTACTGAAGATGCCAACCCCACACTCTGCCCATCTGCAGGCTTTCGTCATCTATCGACAGAGCTCTAAGATGCCACAACGTTGGTACCAAAGCTTTCGCCGATGGGAAAGTAGCAATTGGTGCTGAGGTAGGTATTAGCTACGTTAAACCTGGGTTGTCGGTGGAAATTACAGTAAGCCATTGCCACACGTCTATGTGCATTTTTGCTGCATTTTCTTCCCCATCCAATCATCTGTAAGCCGTTTTTGAGGACAAGGAAAGGAAATTTATTTTGAACGTGCCAAACGCAGTGAAATGCTAGATCCAGGGTTGCTATGGTAACGATGGGGCGGGGCGGGGGCGCCAAACCATGTTCGAGCCGTTATGTAAAGGTCAAACGATCACATATTGTTGCATTGGCGCAGCGAGTGGGGCAAGCGTTACTTCTGTCTGCGCCGATGATTTGTGTGGGATAACCTGAGTGGCACGGCGGCAGCTGCGCGCTGAGGTACAGAGGGGGCGAAGGGATGGGAAAATTGAGGTACCGTAAGGGGCCCCGCCGTCCCAGGCGCACAAAGGGTTGCCCTCAAAATGCCCCAGACTTAACCCACTCGCAAAGAAGAAGCCGAGAGCGCGGGGGCTGGGGGGGGGGGGGGGGGGGGGGGCGAGAGGAAGCGGATCAAACGGTGTCATCGCGAGGCAGCGAGGTCTGGGAAAGAAAGCGTCGGAAGCCGGCTGAAGGGGCGAAAGCGGCGTTGGGGGCGCCGGGCCCCGCTAAGAGACGCAGCAGCTGCTCTTGTAGAGACGCTTGCCACACTCCACTGGTATTACCCCAGCAATTTTCACGCAGAATGGAGCCATTAGGTCTTGGTCAAAAAGCGGGGGGGGGGGGGGGGTGTCCCTGCATGGCGCGCATTGATTTGATGGGGCGAAATCAAGAGGGACGAACACAAGCGCTAGCTGTGTTGATTGTGATTTCTTTTTTTCAATTCCGTGTGCGCAAGGCGGCAGGGATCAGGGGAACGGCGGAGGGAAAAGTGTGGGCGCAGGGGGGGGGGGGGGGGTGAGGGGCTCTCAACACAGGCACAGTTTTGTTCTGCGCAGGAATGAGTTTTGTCAGCTAAGCCTGTCTCGGGGCTATTGGTGGAAATTAGCGCCGGCTAAATATTCGCTTTCCCTGATTGATGTCACGGCTGGAGTTGTCCCCCTCCTTTGAAGGGAAATAAAGAATCCAGGGGATAAATAGGGACAGGGTTACGGGAAAGGGGGGGGGGCGGAGGAGAGGAACTGGTGTCTGTGGGAACCTGGAATGAGGTCTAAAGGGCCGAACGGCTGCACAGATATGACACAAAGGAGCCCAGACGATATGACGTACTGGCGACAAGCGAGACGGCGAAGAAAACAACACGGGGAACGTTTGCGGGCACGCGTGAGAGCGAGAGACGGAGCTATTTGCCTGAGCGGCTCCGAGCGAGATGATTAAAATCCCTTTAGGAGGCTTCTTTAAGAGAGACAGATGGGCAGGGCGGCCTGTTTTTGGAATGAAATCAAATTGAAGAGATTAAAAATAGGCGAGGCGTCGATTAGGAGGTGAGAAACAGTTACTCCTCCGCCACACGACACTGTCACCTCTGCAAGCGCCGCGCAGGCTCAATAAAGCTGCTATTAGTGGCATCGGGGGCCGGGTTGGACCAGTGTGGAGTCTGGCAATTGGCACCGATGGTCATGTCTTGCACAAGAAGCAGGCGGGGGGGGGGGGGGGGGGGGCAAGGTGAGCTGGGGCCACTCGGTGGCGTCCACACCCTGGACTGGTCATTTCAATGAACGTGCGTGTTGTGGAAGGTGGGAGGAGCCTGATCCACACAAGCATGCCGAGAGGATGCAGATGCCACAGAAGCCCAAAAGGACACACACGCGCGAACCAGTCAAGTCACAAATGAAGGCATAAACACCCCCACAAACAAAAATAAAAAAATCTAACAGGTGTCCAATTATTGTTCGTTCAAAGGTGAAACCAGTTTGAAAGTCCTCATTCCTGAAAAAGTGGTCAAAAAAGCGAGCTGACATCAGAAAAATGCGCATTCGGGGGGACTTTATGATGCTGGATGGTTTCTTCGTTTATGATTGACAGGTGGTGTAATCTCTTACTTAGACCCACCGTCACTTCAACAACCGTTTTAGTTATTCGGGAATCAAAAATCATGTGAAAATATTTTTTTGAAATGCCACAAGCAACGCATTTGAAAGGTCACCCCGTCCTTTTCTTTATGGCGCACGTTTAAATTCTTTCAAATGTTTGAAGTCGACTTCCAAGAATGACCCGATGTCATTCAAGGTGCAGTTTGTCATCAAAACCGCAGCGCACGTGATTGTTCTTAGACAGCTTAAGCGGCAGATATGTAAATCTATCTTTTCACAGCCATCGCTCTTAATGCTTTTTAAGCGGATTCCGCCCGCAGTGTCCGCATCCGAGCGAGGGCGTGTGTGTGCAAATGTTCATACTAACGGCAACTGATTCGAGTACCTCTCAGCTTGCGAAATGACGCGTGAGTACAATGCTCGCAATGTCATTAAAGCGTAGCAGACATATTTAGGCCCCCCAATACATATTTGTACACTGAATTCAACAAGTTAAAAAAAAACGTGTACATTTTGGCAAGTTCGTGTATCCTAGTGAAAATTGATTTTGGAGTGCCCCAACCCTTCAAAACTTACTCCAGCGAAAATATTTGTGGCAAGGGAGGGGGAACTATTCGGTTTGGGATGGTGCTGCACAGAGACAGACCCGCGAGCTGTGAGCAAATTCACTCCATCAGACGTTGTCGTGGGAAGTCAAAGCCCCCCTTCTAACCTTGCTTCGCTCTTTGAAATAAACCGAATTCCCCAATCAATGTAAGATGACGCAGTGAACAAAAAGAAACTAATCGTAACAAATTGACCAAACGTATATCGAAACGCGCAGCTAGCAGGTAGCCACGACTTCCGAAGATGAAGCTATTTCGACAAGAGAAGTTCCTCCCACGAGCCACGTCGACAAAAAATAAATAAATAATGAGGCAACACAAGAAACCCGTTGAATCGTTTGAACGAGAAGCACCAAACTGACCAAGTGGAAAGTGCGAAAACGCGAGCAGAAGTTTGCCTGCCCACGGAAACATCAGCCGCTTAGTCGCTAATAATAACGAGCCAGCAGCCACCGGATGAAAGCAGCAACCAATCGTGTCCCACTCGCAAGTAGCAATGATGCTAACGCCGTGTGTAGCATCGTCGTAACTTCAACAATGATTATGTTTACATTATGAGGCGTATTTATTCATCCCGATTGGTCTATTTCTTCGTAGTTCACTGTGTTTATTTTATTTTATTCCACATTTGCTGTGCGGTAGAATAACACTACTTGAAATGAATGAATGTCGAATTACTCTATAATTATCTTTGTTGTCAGTACCTGGGGTTTAAAACTGACAATTTAAAAGCAATACAAAAAAAAAGGTTGCCGGTCTGCGAATAGCATGTACTTGTCTCAACCTGTGCATGGCATAAAAAAGGTTGGAGTCCACTGCTCCAAAGTGAGCGACGTCAAAGTTTGCTAATCATTGAGGATTCTCATAAAATTACAAAGGGGTATCTCCACAAAATTAGGTTTGCACATCTATCGTAACTGGACGCACCAAAAAGTCTCAAGATCCATGCTCATAATAGGCTCGATTCCTGTATTCATGGGTGACAAGATGATTAAAAAAAATTCCTTTTGATGGTTATCGAATTGAGGTCTGGCAGTATTTTGCTTGATGATTGCTTGGAAATTTTTTTACGGATGCGCTGTCGTAGAGGTGGCGAAATGATTCATAAGCATGCAAAGTTTCGGGACCCAAACGGTGCTCGTTTCCTCATCAGCGTAGGGATACGTTGACATGCCTGTTTGCAGTCATACTTGCTGTGTTGTTGTTGTTTTTTTTGGGGGGGGGGGGGGGGGGTTCGCTTTATAGCTATGGCCTACACGTGTTTTGCTTACAAACATTTCCCATAATTTCGGTGACGGCACAGTCCAAATTACAAACAAATCCGGAACTCTGCTGTACATTGAAGGCGTTTGCGGACAGCAGCAAGTTACGACATGCCGATCGTACCTTTAAAGCAATAGCTGTCAACTCAATGCTGAATGTGAGCAGGTAAGAAAAAGAAAACAAAATCACAAATGTGGCTTCCCAGGACTCCCATTGTACTCAAATTGACTGAATTTGTACAGTCGAGCGATTCAAAAGGTGCTCCATATCCGACCCCATTATTCCGCAACACCGCGGGAGTGCCATTTATGAAAAAGGCTGCGAATGGAAAGCCAAAAGCGTCGCGCGCTCCTGCGCCGGATCAGGAAGTGGACGTGGAGAGGGGCCTGTAATGGAGTTGGTGGGGGATTCCTGCCTGACTGTGCACTAATTGCGGCCAACGGTTGGCGAGCCGTCAGCGAAGCCCGCCCCCGGTGCCAAAGGGAGGCGTTGGCATCGGGGCGGCGACGGGGCGAAGGGCTGCCACAGCTTTGGAGGGTAAAAATAGACGCGGACAGATTAGCGGAGCATCTGAGACCCGGACAGGGGATCGGAAAATCCACTCGGCTAATGCCAGGGACAGCTGAGTGTTGCCGGTGGGCGTAAAGGGGACACAATCTGGGCCTCGCATCTGACGCCCACGCATGTTAAAACGGGAAAAAAAAAGTGTTGTGGTGGACACACAGTGCGGAGGGTTTTTTTTTTTTTTTTTTTTTAATGCGGATACCTGCAAGGGAGGCCGAGCTCACACCCGCCCACGGAGGATTCACACAACAGGTGTTTTGGCTCGGCCACCTGTGGGGCCGGCAGCCTGCTCGCACTTCACACACTTGGTGCCGAGGGAGCAAACTAACATTTTCCACTGGGCTTGCCATGCCTTTGTTCACTGAAAGCAACATTGGAGAGGAGGCACTTTATGAGCCGTTTTTTTTTTTTTTTTTTTTCACAAGACGGGCAGAATCTGAACGTGCGAGCTTTGGCGGGTCCACGTGTGCACCTGTGTGTCGAAAGGCGTCATTATTTATACATTGGAGCACTTTAATAGCCCACAGACGCAGTGTGGATTAGATTATGGTGCCTCCATATGAATTAATGCCCCCCCCCGACCCCCATCCATTTATTTTTGTTTTTCATCGCTATGTACTCTCGTTCGGAACGAGATTCTAATTCCCCTCGTTTTAAAGGTCAGCGAACGCCACACAAAAAGCCAAGCCGTTGAACGCGCGCGCGAATAAACAGTGTCTGACAATTTGAGTGTTTGTACAAGAACGACGAACAACCCAATGGAGGCGCTTCCCCGACTTTGCCCCCCCCCCCGGCCCCCCGCCACACATCAAGTGACGCAACAGAACGGAATAATCCTGAACCGATTACAGCCGACGACTCCTCGCCACCCTGCGACAGAAACCGCGTCCGCTCGGGTTGTGATCGGAGAAACCACGGTCCGAGGCGCCACGTTTGAATTCTTACTGAACCACAAACAACATGGTGCGATTGTCAAGGAAGAAACACGCTCTGGATGCCGTTGCTTTCCAGTAATCCCTCATTTAATCGCGAAATTTAGGTTCCAGACCAGGCACGCCATATACAAAACGCGTTAAACAGCCGCCGTAGTTTGTTTGAATCATTTCAATATGCATATAACAACACAATATATGCATGCGTTGTGCGGGTAATCGTTTTTTTTTGTCCATTCCTAACTGTAATATCTGTGATGTGGAATGTTTGTGGCCTGTTGAGCGAGGTGTAAGTCGATGCATGAGAATGTCGAGTGGGCTGGCTCTTAACTTGCAAAAAGCGCTCGCCACTCCGCGTGTTTCGTGACGCTGTCAGTTGCGGCTATTGGCAGGTCGGCGAAGGAGGTGCCCCGCCCCTGCTTGACTGCATTTTCTTACCGTTTGCTCAGTAAACCGAGTGAAAGTCCACTGGCGACTGTGTCAAGTTAGCAGAGGTAGACGAGATTAAATTCGCTAACAATGTTTGCCCACAGACATCTGTGGCATCTTCTTTTTATTACATTTCGACAACTTTTCCTCCAGATTCAAGTTTATTGCTACGTCAATCCACGGTAACAGTCCGCGTGGAGAAATTATTACCACTGTCATCTGTGATACACTAGCGCGATAAAAATGTCAAAAAATCTGCAAAAAGTGAACCGCCATATAGCGAGGAAATCTGTATTCTAATATTTGAAAGGCTGTTGGCAATGATAGCATTGACCGCAATCTTGCATGTCGGCAACAGAGACTCGCCACGCTTTGCTTTTTATCCACAAGTACCGAGGAAATATTATTGTATAGTACATTATGCGTACATTATATACCGTATACTGTATTGGTTGTGGTTGGCAGGAACCAAAAATATAATTTTCACTGCGAAAACAGCATGTGATACAAAATGCCATTTTTGATGAGCCAGTAATGACATCTGCAACATTTTGACACCATGCGTGGTTCAAATTTCCGATGAAATTTCCAACGGTCGACGACACATGAGCACTAACGACACAGCAGCTCAGGCGCATTGCTGACAAGTTTTCCAAGTTATGAACCACCATTTTTTTTTTTTTAGACCAAATTTGAGTTACGTGCAAGCTTCGGAAAAGCCGTGGCTCGATGACGTCAGCGACACAACTCACAAAACCGGCATCTCACTCACATCTCATCACAACTCATGAAAATGCCGCACTTGCAAGTTAAGGTAACGCTGTAAATAAATTTTTAGACATCAGAGCGCTGATTTGATTGTGAAGCCTCTGTTGGTATGCGCAGAGACTCAAATCATCATTTTTCTTTTCTGCTTTTTTTTTTTTTTAGCCTCCCCCTAATCTCATTCCTAACGATGACAATCTAATTTCCCACGTTCTAAAGGTCAGCGAACACCACCGATGACACTTGAATGAACGTCGTTCTCAGCATTTAATTCAATTTTGCCCGCCGCTTGCCGAGCAAACGCCGCGCGCTAAAATTCCTTGCATTGCATCCCGGCGTGTCCCCCCCACAATAAAGCACCATACCACACACACACACACACACACACACACATGCACTGGCGGGTGAAGATAAGTCAGTCAAGTGCTAGTTTGTGTTATATGTTCATAAAATAAGCTCCTTAATTTTGCACTCTCAGTTAAAGTGGGGTGGATAAACACACAATACAATACAATCACACAGACACACACACAGACATGCCGGTGTGACACAAAGCTTGGCACACCGGGCACACTCGTTACCGCAATGCCAAGCTACCAGTTGCTAAGGAGACCTGTGGGAGAAGGAGGGTTCCGTGTTGTTGCCATAGCAGCCAGCTCGCTCCCTGCCAGCCAGCTCCCTCGGGGTGGGGGAGAAACAGCGCCAGAGGTGGGTGGGTGGTCGGAGGGCGGGGGGGGGGGGGGGGGGTGAAGTTGCTACAGAGGTAGAGGGCAGTGGTTTAAACGGGCTATGAGGTGCCGCGGAACTTCATTAGGCCCACCCCACGTGACCACGCACGCACAAAGACGACGATAGAACAAAGGGGGTCTTGAATACAGAGAGGACCACCAGCTTGGAAGTTTGCAGGGACGCAGAGGACGAGCAAGGCCGCGCGAAGATCTGCATGTGTGTGTGTGTGTGTCTGTTTTTGGCGCAACGACCTTGCCCTTCATCGCCAGCATCCCCCTAAAAAATAAAAATAAAAACATTCACCCACCAGCCGTCAAAAGGCAGGAGCAGTCTCAATGGCACGCATCACCACGTACGTCACGCGGACATAACAACTCCAAAACATTTTTAAAGGAGGTGCGCTGTCTAAACGCCGGTGTCGATGCGAGTCCGTTCGCGCGATCAATTCTAAGTCAATGACAAAATCAGCCGCTTATTATTTGTACATATTTTTGAGCTATTTATTCATTTTTATTTTGGGCCTTTCAATATCTTGCTCAAACACACAACCTGCGGGTTAGCAGATGACGTCTCGATCACTGAGCAATGCCTGCCTAGTTTTTAAGTGTTTTCATAATTTTTTTATATATGGTAATCCCTTGATTATCCAGAACAACCTCGCAATCGACAAAATCTGCAAAGTGGCAACCAAATATTTGTTTATTAAGTCCCCGCCCGCTCTTTCTGCACTGTGGTATCTGCGACGTTGAATGTGCGCCGGCCGTGCTGAGTGACATGGAAGTCATTGAATGGCTAAAGCGTTCAGCCACTCTGCGTAGTGAGTGGCAGCGGGTCAGTCGAGGTGAGTTGACGGGGAATGTGCTTGTGTTTGACTTTAGTTTGTTACGGTTGATTAAAAAACAAAAACAAAAATGGATTAAAGGTGTGCCAGAAGCTAACGCTAACCACCTGCTATGGATCGCTTTTCGTTCAAGCCAGCGATCTTCTTTCTTCTTTTACCACTTAAACTGCACGGTTCTAACTAACGTCGGTCGTCGCTATGAAATTAGCTAACAATGTTTACTTCACCCTTGATGTGCCGTCGTGTCACTTAGCTCAATTGTGCTAATAGTCTCGTTGAACTTCTGTCAAGTGCGAAATGATCCCAAACATTTGCACGCGATGTCTTTTCGCACACTTAGCTCCTGGCTCGCTAGTCTGCGGTAACACAAAAAGAAAATACGGCCCGCAAAATCCCCACGACATCGGGAATAACCGACTTAAGTTACGAAGCTTACCCTGGAATGAATTCGTTCTATTTGCGTGACTTCGAACGAAGGAAATGTGAGATGGAAATTTTGAAATCATCTTCGCTCACAAATATAAACATTGAAAATATCGTCATTCGGTTTGAACGTTGGTTTCACATGATTAAAATGTGGTCAATTTGGTGTAAAAACAACTGCATCATTTTTTTTTTTGGTCACACTTTAATCATGTGCTAGCGGTGTACAATTAAGTCCATTCAAAGGACGGCTTTTTCAGTATCCCTTCCTTAAGTCCCGAGTAATTAAAAGTTGTCTTGGTTTTTAATTAGCTGTCGATTGAGAGCGCCAGTTATCATCCCGGTGGACCATCCAGTCAAGCCATTGATTTGAATTTGCAGGAAGCCTCGCAGGTCATTAATCAATTTTCCTATTTGTCCTTTTATGGTCATAGCTGAGATTTCAATACGTTGCAAAAGATTACGCTCAACCCGACTACGTTAATGAGGTTCAGATCAACGTGATAAGTGACTTTCCGTCACGGCCGCCCGCACTCATTATGTTTCCTGAGTCTGAGGACGTGCCATCACTTTTTTTTTGTTGTTGCCGTTGTTGTTGTTTATTTTTATATTGCGTGTGTGTGTGTGTGGTTCTGATATTTTACCATCAAATTGAAGGAAAAGTCAAAATGCCAAATGTCTCCTCTTGGACTTAAACGAGTGCCTTTAAGTCAGCGAGTGGCTAATGAGCGTCTCTTCTCAACAGTGCCGCCGCTGTTTTTGTTTATGGCTTCAGCAACATGAATTCTTTAAAAAAAAAGGGGGGGGGGGAATAGAAAAAAAAATGGATGGTTGGGGATAAATCACGAGAATCCGGCGGGGGTTTTTAAGAGCCACGTTACAAAACCAGAGCGTCGCATCTTTTGCAAAACGACATGCGACGTGGTTGGACGTTCATGACGAGAACATTTAGGCTGGATTTACACTGCGCGATTAAAGTGGCAACTTTTTCCTTTCAGGTGGCACACCTTGGATACGTGAAATGTGAAAAAATACAAATAAATCTGATTCGTATCAGATGTCTCCTGATGCAAGCTTGAGGCCCAGCAACACAAGCAAACATGTTTAAAACAGCGCTTGATAATATGTTCATGTTTTTTTTTAAACATACAGTAATGACAACCAAATAGAACAGAATGCAGAAGGTCGACTATCACTTATTCTACACAGAGGATAAAGAATATTGCCTTTGAGTCATGTTATGTTATCTGTCTGTGTCGTTGGCACTAAGGCGTTTTGGATTTTTTTTGTTGTTTTTTTAGGCAAAGCTATGTGGTTATTTTGAATACACAACGTATAATTCTCTTAGTCTGATGTTTAGTTTGACAGTAGATTTCGACATGGAGGACCAAAAAAATGGGGTCACTCATATCTCCAACAGATTTGGAGAAAAAATACTTTTTGGCAGCACAAGGTGAGAAAGGGTTAATAAAAACCTACCGGTACTTAATATTTTGTGCACAAGAGCTCCTTGACACCGCTTATCACGTCATGTCCAGCCAATGTCTCCCATTTCCATACCGCCGACGGTTCCTTTTAATCAACACGGGGCCCACGCGAGCCTCGCGGCCGATCCGATAAGGCACAATCAATCCTTTGTGCTCGCTAATTTTGTCCGCTGCGAGCATTTGGTTTTTTTGTTTACGAAACCAATTTCTCATAGATCAGATGAGATTAAAAGTCTTAAAAAATATAGATATAAAGACCTTATTAACAAGTTGTTGTTGCTAAATTCCCGCTAGCCCGCATGTCTGGAACAGAGGAAAGAGGGGAATTCCTGCTGGGGGGGGGGGATATCATCATGTGCTTTGACAGGCAAAAAATATCAGATGACAAAGTTCCGCACTTCTATACAACCAATGAAAAGACGTTTGACTGCATTCACGACCGCAATGAATGCTTCAAGTGTACATCAATCCGTCCATTTTCTAGGGCGCCTGTCCTCAGTCTCGCGGGTGAGCTGGAGCTCGTCCCGGCTGACTCATGGGGCACATAGAGGAAAATCTTGGGCTGATATTCGCACAATTTGGACAACTTGGAGTCCAAACAACATTGTAAAGTGTCGCCGATCCCAATTGACTTTGGGTGAGAGGCGGGCTATACGTCGGACCAGAAGCGGCGGAAGCAGGGTTGTTGTTTTTGCTTGGTGTCAAGTTGGACTTGAAGCCAATCACTGAATTCCTCTCTGTGAGCGAAAAAGAGGAGCAATTAACCAGTGAGGTAGCGATTCGCAGGTGGTGAGTGTTAAAAGGAGGATTGGCAGAAGTAAAATGGGGACAATGACAGCGCGATTGTCTTATAGGTGCGCGCCGGGCGTCACGCCATCAAACGGATGAGTTCCTCCGCGAATACGGTAGTTGCCTCCTTGGCAGCGTGCCCCCCCCCCCCAAAAGAAGACCGGCTCGACCTCGAAATAGGTACGCTACGGATGTCGCCGACATGCACCGCGTGCTAACGACTCACGAACAACTACGGTGGCCGTAAATTACGGAGAAGGTGCCGAGACGCATCACGGTTAAACGAGATGCGTGGCTTCAAAGTCTTCGTATGAGTTTTGTGGCAATTTAAACTCAAGTTGTCCTGTGTGGTCTCGGTGCGGAGCGCAAGCGGCGTCTGACATCGTTTGATTCCGCCGCGCACCCACTAGAACCCCACCCCCACCCCCACCCGCTCCCCGCCCCTCTACTCTTGCCCGCTTTTCCCCACGTTTGAAGCTGGCATGAGGACGATGAGATCCAGGGAGGCGCCTCTCATCTGAGAGG
Organism: Hippocampus guttulatus; assembly: GCF_054856545.1. NCBI lineage: Eukaryota > Metazoa > Chordata > Actinopteri > Syngnathiformes > Syngnathidae > Hippocampus > Hippocampus guttulatus. Next base: position 21,823,969 of record NC_141266.1, on the reverse strand, counting down.
AATGAGGATACTGGCGGGTTGGGGGGTGGGGGGGGGGCGGTTGTAAGGAAATGCACAAGTACCCCCTCCCTATTCAGCTCCATGAAACAAAAAAGCGCCCAATTAAGTCAGTTTGAGTTAGGGTCTTTTTGTGTGTGTGTTTATTGTGAGCGGGGCGGCGGGGGACGGTGGGGGGGGGGTGGATTGAACTGTGGATGCAATAAATGGAAATAAGGGGGAAATACGCTAAGTAGCTGAGACTATCTAAAAGGCGGCAGGGTATACTGTATGTGTGTGTGCGCGTCGGGGGGGGGGGCAGGGGGGGAGGCTCTTTCCTTTGCTTGTTGTGTGCGTCCCTCCCCAACCCCACCCCGCGCCATTCTCCCGCCTTGGAGGGCCAAACTCGGCTCTCAGCTCCTCGACGGGAGACGCTGAAATATTAATCGCCACGCTCCAGCCGCCGACGAGCGAACACAATCGCTTCAAACTCCCACCCTAATGAGTGTGTTCATGAATGGCTAATGCGCACAGATGGGTGGCTGATGACGGGATGGCTCGCAACGGGGAGGAGGTTGTGTGTGTGCGTGTGTGTGTGTTGAGGGGGCGGGGGGCATAGAAAGACAAAGTGGGGGTTGTGGAAAGTGAAATTGTTTAGGCGGGGGCGCAGGGATGCTGGTTGTGTAGGGGGGGGGGGGTGCACAGGCACGCCGTGACCTTTTAAGAGCCTCCTGAAAACTTAATTAAGACTAACCCTTCTCTATACTCCCTTCAACACACACACACACACACACACACGCACACTATAGCGATAGCATTAACACGCTAAAGCGGACCCCCGACTATTCGCTATTCACAATTTTTTTTTTTCCTGTGGGATATCCTCAGCGACTCCATGTACTGTGAGGCTCAAGAGCAGCTTTGACTACTCAGCTCGGAAAGCATATTACTACTTTCCCCTCAAAAGGGAAAAGTAGTAATATGTGCTATGCAATATCTATATATGATGATTTGAGATATGCTATATCTCAACAGTTAGACAAAAAGTTTGCTTGTTGGGGAGAAGCTCCAGTAAGTGGCTCTTCGCAGAGGATAAGGAATGTAAACCTGTGAGCATTGTCATCTGATCTGCATGCTTAATCTGTCCGTCGCGTAAATAATGACGCGTAGATTAATTATCGGACCGTACGCGTGGTGTTTCTTATTGTGTGCTAGCGGAGGCTGCAAGTTTCCAACACACTGTGAACTTTGAAAAACCTGCACTGTAACACACACTCTCACACACACACACGCATGCACGCACACAACCAAATACTACTATTACTACACTACACGCTTCTCATCTAAGACTTCATCCCATTACAAGCACAAACGGACGAGCTTCCTCACAGGACGAAACGTCACAGGACGACAAGCTCAGACTGTTCACGTTGCTATCCCGAGTTAACCGAAGACACGGGTGGACATGAAAAGGGCACGAAGCGCCCCCCGTCCCCCGTCCCGCACGGCCACAACTCATCAAAAGAACACAGCTGACCGCGGATGAGTCGCTTCACCCGAATTGGCGATTCGTACGGCGGTGCGCGAAGGGCTCCACGTCGGGTTTACGACAGTCCTGACCTATGCCGTGTGCCGAAAAACAAGTTGGCCTGGGAACACATAAGAAGTCATCCGCGCCCGTTGGTTGGTGTGTCCTCACTAGTTTTCAATTAAGTGTTACGTTGATATTTTTATGGGAGTTTTAAGGGACCAAAAGTAATGGAAAAATGCTACAATCAAACTTTGAAATTTAGTTGCAAGTCCTTTGCCGTTGCATAAAACCAGAAGAATTTCATCCCCGGCCCCCGATGCTCCGCCGGCCCTCAACGGCAGCCGTCTTCACTTCCTGCTTGTTGTTGCTTGGGGGCATTTTCCCCTTCACTTTTGTCTTTGGCAAGTGGAACGCGCGCTCAATCGGATTTAGGTCAGGTGCTGTATTCGATGGCCAGTGTACTTTGCCTTCAAGAACGCTTGGGTCGCCCTCGCCATGAGAGCGCACATGTGCTCTCATTTCCATTTGGAGGTCATGTGCTCCCTGACGTCATGCGCCGAAAAATGCGGGTTAACGCGTCTTCCCAGGACGTTTCCGCAGAGGCCACCTGGGGATTAAGTGCAGCCGCGCATATGCAGACGCGCACGCACACACACACACACACACACACACACACACACACACACACACACACACACACACACACACACACACACACACACACAAGGGCACACACACTCGCACACACTCACACCCGCGCACACCCACCCACACACACATACACACTCACACACACAGGCAGAAAACTGCATCTAATTAGAGGAGTGAGATGCTCTGACCTAATTCCTAACCTCTCCTCCGCTGCCAGTCTTAGGGCCTCCCCTCGCATCGGTTGGATTAGGCGGGAAAATGGAAAGTGGCGCACCGTGTGGGAGCCGGAGCACGACGGGGATTCAGACGGGTGAAGGCAAAGGTGGTCACGGCGTCATTAACGACGGACGTTGGCATATCGTGAGTACCGTATTTACGCTCACAGCGGGCTGGGCTGTTACTCAACTGCAGGTGGGTGGCAAGTGTCTATTAGGGGTGGGGGGAGGGGGGACGACGACCCTTTGGCGGATGATGCAGAAGTGTGAGAGATATAAGTTGGATTCGTTCCGTGACACCAATCACTTGTGTTATTTCAAATCATTTTACACCATAGAAATGACAGCCACCCCCCCCCCCCAAAAATGTGTTATTGTAATTCAGAGCTAAATAGGATTACATTTGAACAGTGGCCTGCCTTGGCCACCTGGGGGCAGCATACATATACAGTATATAGACACATCAGCCCCTCTCAGCTCCTTGCGGAGGAAAAAGAATATGTGTGTGTGCCATTATGTCGAATGTCCAAACGTTTTGCTGCGGCATTTGTCCTCAAATGTCTGTCACCTCAATTGTTTGTGAATGCATTGCCATGAAGTGTTAGCGTTAGCGTTAGCATTATGTTAGCAGGCTAAAGGCTCAACTATGTGGTTGTTTGAAGTACACAACATGAAATTCTTGTAATATATCTCGCAATGAGTCTCTGGGAAGTCTCACAAAAACTGGACCTCTTCTGTTACTCTGCGGCATGATGTCACTTCAAGATTGATCCCCAGTAGCTGGTGAAAATAGTTTGGTTGGCTTGGTTAAAAGTGGAGCACTGTAACGTGACTGCGCCGAAGGACCCGCTCAGCCACGAAGAGAAATGCGTAAGAGTTTTTTAAATTAGCAATGGAACATGCATGACTTTTTTGTCTCTGGTAAAATACCAACTTCAACGATGTCGTGTTTAGGACCACAACCACGATTTGATGAGAAGATTTTGGAGATGCAAGCATCCCATCTGACAACGACTCCGGTATAGAGTCTCGCTATATCGCGGATTGCCACGTCCTGGAAATGTGCCCCACACAATAAACAGGGGTTCACTGTACCTAATAAATTGTCCAGCGTGTCGCATGGCATGCCCACTCTTATGCGTCGCCACAGTTCCAAGACCCTCGGGCGAGCTCGCCCGGGATCACCCTGATGTCCCGCCTGATGGTCCGTCTGTCCGTCACGTTGAAATTCACGCCGACGGACGCGGCCGTATTTATAGTGAAGGTGCGTGATGGGGGGGGAACGGGGGGTGGGGGAAGGGCGCGGTGGGGCGTTTGTGCCAAGCGAGAGACTCGGCGACACACATCTGTCAGCATCTTTGCATGGGATGATACGCGCATGCGGAAAGGTGCTGCACCTTTGCATTTTCGTGTGTGTCACGGCTCTCCTGGAAGGAACGGAGGGAGGGAGGGAGGGAGGGAGGAAGGGAACGGGGAGGGTGGCGGTGCGCCGTGGTTGGGCTGCAGCGGCAGTTTCCGCCTGAGTGCGACTGTCAGTGGGCATCAGTCAAGCCCAGCAGTGTGGCAGGACGCGGGGATCATTAGTGGAGACGCGGGGAGCGAGAGAGGACGGCAGAGTGGAGATGCGGGCAGGAAAAAGGGGGCCGGCGAGCGGCTGCGTTGAGTCGGCCGCCGCGTCTTAATATCCCGTCTTGAGAGCATTACGCACACGGCACTGCACTTTCCTCTCAGTCACGCAATCGGCCCCTCCGCTGAGACCCCGGCCCGGGCCTCCCTCTCCGTCACTCCCCCCCTCCCGTCTGCATCCATCCATCCGCACCCAGGCTGTCTTCGCCCCCCCCTCTCTGAAGACATACCCTCACTTAAGAAGGAGTGCGACGCGGGTCCCCACCCCACTCCCGCGTTCCATCTCAGTTTTTTTTTTTGTCTGCCCCACATCCCACCTTGCACTTTTCCTCCCCGTGACTTGACCTGCTCCTAACCGCGACGAGATGGAACAGCTGTGCGACACATGTTGCCAGATGGCCCCCACGCGGATAAAAGTGATGGGACGCCAGGTCATGGCACAAACGGCGAGAGGACATTGCATGCGTGGGAATTTGGGGGACGGTAGACGCGGGGGGGGGGAGGACGTGCTGGCTCGCCATCTTGTCATTCGGGCATGTGACAAGAATTCCTCAAAATCTGTCATACTGCCGAGTCTGGTTGGAATGGTCACTTCAAACCGAGGACAACAAACCAAGAAGTTAAAAATTGGAGGAGAGGTTCCGGAGAAATTTGGCCATTTCGGGGGAATGTTTTTTTTTTTTTTCCGATATTGCCTACGGAAATTTCGGTTGACATCAGCTTCACATTTGAGCAAAACGGGATAGCTCGATTAGAGCGTATCTCCTCGACCCTGTGGTTTCGTTCTTCTGTTTGGTGAACTCCGATTGGCTGACAAGTTTCAGTTCAAAATAGCCGCCAATAAGTTTGTGCGGGCCAAAATTTCAACGGGTTCTCCAAGTTGACGCGTCCAAATCGACGTGACATTTCAAACGGCGTCACTTTCCTTAAAGTAGGGCAATAGAAGAGGTCATGTGCTGTAGTCATTTGCTGCTTTTTGTGAAATAATTTTTCATGGAGGACCGAAGAGGCCTTCAAGTGCTCATTCCATGTTTTTTTTTCTCCACAAAGATGCGGCCACTTGTCAAGTTGCTACTCAAAGGTGGTGGTGGTGGGGGGGGGGGGGGGGGTTCTACACTTAACCAAATTCCCGTTTATCGCAGGGGATAAGCATTGTCATATGATCAGTCTGTGACCTGCACGGCGACGCCCTATGCCGAATATCGCAATCAACATCGCTGACATTTACCAAAAACAACCGTGTCTACAAAGCTAACCCGTGTTAGCACATGTGGCAAATCCTCCCCTGGCTCGCCGGGATTCCAGGTTCGCTGCTCCCATCTGTTTGTTTTGCCGTCGTTCGCTTTTACGGCTACCCTACACAAACGCTTTTAACGGCCAACCCGGCGACACATCGTCCGTCTGGGCCCCGGCAGCTCGGATTTGGCAGCTCGCGGAGCGCGTAGTTGAGCATTACGCTATGCTAATGACCGTAGCCGCGTGATATCGTGGCACTCTAATCTGGCCGCATGCCAGGGAAACTGAGAGATTAACGTTTTTTTTTTGGGGGGGGGGGGGGGTCCACCAAATAGAGAATGTGTGAGCGAGCGGTTGGAAGAGGACGCAGACAGCTCAAAGGAATTAGGTCCTCAAATAGATGGTTGATTATTTGTAGTAGCACAGACACCGTAAAGGACTACTACACAGATTCGGGCCTCGCCCGTTGCAAGCAGCGGTATATATTTTTAAAAAGTGATCCGCTTCGAACGGTCAAGACTGTACAGGTGCGACTGAGCAAAATCCATGCTCTTTGACCTTCAACTTGTTTGATTATCAAATTTCTATTACCTATAATAAAAAAATGGTTATGCTGCATTACCTCATGGGGGAAGAGAACAGGGGCTAGGACATATTTGAAGAGCTTTGGGATAAAATACGGAAATGGGAGTTTGGAACATTCAGAGCGTGATTCTTCAAATATGTCAAATAATCAACAATCATTTAGAGTCTTTTCTGTACAGCGGTACCTCTACTTAGGAAATTAATTGGTTCTGGAAGAAATTTCTGAACAAGATAATTATTTAAGTAGAGGCGCGTTTTCCATGTAAATGCCCTAATCCGTTCCAAGCCCCCCAAAATTCAGACATAAATGTTTTATAAAGCATAAAAATGCATCAGAATATGTAACGGATACATGTTACAATTAGATTATTGCACAATAAATGAGAGTTGTGCATAATGTAAAAAAACAAAGGAGTATAAAAATGATGGTCATTTAACTTTTACATGCGTCCTCATCCTTTGTTGCCCTCTTTAGTTCATTTTTGTGTTTTTTGCCTGGCGTTTTGTCAAGAACTGATCCAAGGACGTTTGCTTTTGTCGGCTTAGAACAATCTTTTGAAAATGTCCAAGGCAAACATCAGCACAGTGAGCGATCGCCAGACTGGTGAACATTTCTTCTGGGTGATTCCCATTTACATAAAACTATCGGAACGTCTCATGACCCGAGGGGCGAATAACAGGGACGCTGCATAGACACAATCTATCTACACACACAGACACATACGGTAGAGGTCCTTCTTAGCCAATGGGATGCCAGAATTTTACCCTCACAGCCCCTGCGGCAAAAATCGGTCAAATCCAATCCGCATTTTGAACGATATCGCTTTCAAATTTGACCGTGGACTTTGACGAACGGAAAGCAATAGCCACTCTTGAGTTCCACAGCAAAACGACAGCCGGCACTTGGATGAACTTTCATTGGACTGCCGTTTGTTTGCATGAGAAGGCAGATCATACTTCATATCTCGAAGCTCATTTCTGGGGAGTCATCCCAATGTCGTGAGCACTTTTTGCCGGTGCGCACAGACACAACGGCAAGCGTGGGACAAGGTGTGTGAGCGCCTGACGCTCACACACAAACTTGCCCTTGTTCAGTGACCATCTCTCCCTAATCACTATTCCAGACGCAGCGCCACCTTCTTCTAGACAAGCGCGCACACACGCACAAAGAGTCACCCACGGACAAGCTTGACCCGCCCTCCCTTCTTCATTGCGCGCCCCCCCCCCCCCACCACCAATCGGCTTCCCTCTCACACCTCCTTGCCACTCATCTGGATCTTTGCACCGCGGTGGATCACTTGGGCGTATTTGCTGAATACTCGAAGAAGTTGATGGCAGCTATGAGGGGTTCAAGAGAGCTAAGCGGAACGAGGCAAGGGGGATTTTCCATTGAAAATCGTTTTGAAAATATCAAATAAGTTTGGAGTAGCCCCTTAATGCCGTTTTTCTCTCGTCCCCAACCCACAATGACCAAACTGAATCTGAAATAAAGTTCAAATGAAATTTCTTTTTTTTTTGGGTGGGCGGGGTGGTATGATTTGGTGAAGGAGCTGAGCTAAAAGACGAAGTTCTCAATTTACCGGTTGATCAATGTTCCCGCCCTCACCAACTATGGTCACGACCTCTGGGACCGCAATAATATTGTCCCAACATTATTGCATCATGAGATTATTTTTTTTTTTGACATATGCGCCAAAAAAAAAAAAAAATGGTGGCTCGCTACTTTTGACATTGGACGGCAAGGAAAACACCAATTGTTGAACGGATTTCAAAAAGCGCTTTGATAACAACAAGAAATAAACTCCGTACGTCATGAAAAGTTTCGACAGTTTCAAATTTGCATTCGGAATTTGCTTTGTCGGACCACATAAAATGATTGGACGGGCCGCATCAGGCCCGCAGGCCTTGGGTTTGACACCGGGACCTTATGCAATACATTTTGATGCTGCTCCCGAAATATACACACACACACAAACACGCACACGCACGAGCACGAGAACGCACACTCGCCCCTACCCCCGCACCATTTACCCATTTGGCACTAATTGAAGGATCTTTTTTCAGAAGCTGTAATTGCACACATTTAATTATTTATTTTGATGGGAGGCAATCTGGTGGATAGTGGTGTGTGTGTGTGTGTGAGAGAGTGGGGTTGGGGGCGTGTGCGCGCACACGTGCGTGTGGCGCAAAAGAGCGCGGGTGGGCGAGATGGCGCGGGTCGTCGCAGCTTTTCATCTAAATGTGTGTGAGGGCAGCGCTACTCTTAGTCTAGGCTAAGGCTCTGCTGGGATTTGAATGTATGAACAGAATATGAGGAATTCGCTCAAACGTGTGCGTGCGTGAGAGCGAGCGAGCGGGCGTGCGGCCATCCCAAAGTGCATGAGCTCTCCGAGTGCAGCGGGAGTGCACTAATGGACGGACACTTGAACTGAAGTGTATGTGCAGAATGTAGCTGAAGTGCAGCCAAGTCTGACTTGGAAGCTGCGCGTCTCCACTCTCTGACTCTTTGTCGTGGTCGTTGCCTATCAGGTTCTGATTTTCATCTTCTCGCATTGACAGAAGCTTAACCCCACCGCCCCCCCCCCCGCACCCCCCCCCCCCTCCCTCCACCGCCATCCACTCTCCCTGTTAAACCTCCTTTGAGCAGGAGACGTGCGGATCGGGCGGGTGGCCGGCAGTCTCGCCTGGTCTCCCGCTGTGCTCTGAGCGGAATGAAATAAGGGGAGATGACATGTAACCACCAGTAGTCTTGACCTTTATCAAGCTCGGCCGCCTGCTGCAGGCTGAATGAGACATTAAGAAAATGACTGAGCATTATTAACCCCTACTTACTTACTTATACAAACAGACATGCACGCGCGCACGCGCACACATCTTCACCAACTGTGGATTTATTTATTTTTTTTATACTGCTGATTGTTAAATCCAACCATCAAACTGGGAATAACAGTCGTGACGTATGCACAAACTCCACTACAGCAGTGTATATTTATATATATATATATTATAAAAACAAGCTGTAGCTTAGTTATTTGCGTGGCCGTTTCCTTCACTCTGATGTTAATTTCTGTAGATGGCAGGGTGCAATGCCCTGACATGTATGAAAATGGCTGGAATTGGAATCATTTGCTGAATTCTTATTCCACGAACGCACTATTAATCAGAATGTGTTTAAATAAGCAAGCCAGATCGAACGCATGATTGCAAAGAATTTTTTTTTTTTGCCTCGAGTTCCCTTTTCAAAAAGGGTTTTATGATGGTGACAGATTGAGCCTGCAATCGATTAATTCCTTTTCCATTCCGACCTATGGGAAAATTGTTTTGAAACTGGAACAACTCGGGAGTCAACCAATAGTACGATCTAGCACTATATGCATTTTTTTTCCTTTTGTTTTTGCAAGTGTGGACTTTCATGTGACCCTTTTTTACAAAGAACAGAGTGGCTCAACTTGTGATTGATCCCGCATGTCGAACTCGCCTTTTATGAACCCGCGCGAGTGCTTCAAACTGAGGCGAAACCTGTGAGGGCCCAGATGTGGACCCTGGCGACCTCGCTGTACATCTGACAAGACAGCATTTGCCTGCTTTGCTTTCTGCTTTTCTCCTTCTCATTTGGCAGCGTGCACGTGTGGCCGCCCTGCTGCTCCACAGTCAATCAATGAGCAGTGACAATTCCCATAGTGACATTTAGGCAGAAGAAAGCCGGGCATTTATCACTTTAGTTGGAAAGAAGATGGGGAAAAGAATGAGTGAGTGAGCCCATGTGTGTGTGTGTGAGGGTGAGGGAAGGATGGTGAGAAAGAGAGAGAGAACGAGAGAGAGCTGGCAAGAGCGGGCGCCACGGATGAAAAGGGGATTTCAAACGCACATGAAAGCAGCAGGAGAAATGAGCGAGGAACGAGGGAAATGAGCGATAAAAAGGCTACTTTGTGGGGGAGCGGGGCGAGTGCGAAACGGAACAAGTGAGGAGAGAAGAGGAGGAAGGGGAGGCCCGCCAGTGATTGACAGCGGCAAAGAGCAAGACAAAGAAGGAAAAGAAGAAGGGGATTGGCTGAGAAAACCCCAGGCTGTGGAAAGGAGTTACAAATGTAAAAAAAAAAAAATAGAAAGGCGGGGGAGAGAAAGAGAGTGGGGCGAGGGGAAGGAAAGAGGAGGAAGGGAGGCATGAAAAAGGGAAATTTGAGAGAGAAAAGAGAGAGGGAGCCAGACGAGTCGGGTTCATTCGAGGCGACGAGCGCTCACACCTCACACGGTCAGCATACTAAACGCCGGACCCTGTCCTGACCCAGATTAACGCAATGACATACAAATCCAATTGGGAAGCATTTGCCCACCACCCCCACCGAACTGCCCGCCCAACCCGCCTTGACCGGAGCCATCCCGTCTCTCTCTCTCTCTCTCTCTCCCTCGCTCTGTCACAGCTGCTCTCACACGCACCTCGTAACCCATCAACCACGGCCAAATCCCCTGCCAGATTGGTTGGAATATGCCAAAAATAAAATACAGTTTACACCAAGCGCTACAATTTGGTTCATAAGCTACACGTGTCACACGAGTCCATACGTAGACGGAAATGAAATATTTCCGCCACGGCTCTTCCCAAACCGGGCCTAGTTGCAACAAAATGCAATGATTTTAATCCGAGAGGAGACTGAGGGCAGCAAGAAAACGGGCAGCGACGGCAAAATTGAGACTGTGGAGTATAAGCACTGCGGCCATGTCATGACGTAGTGGGCGACATGAATGAAATCCGTGGCTGCAGAGAACCCCAAACATTTTTTTTTTTTTAAAAGACGTTAACCCTTTCAGGGACAGCGGCGACTACAGTGGACAGTTTGTCATGATATCAGGCTACAGGTTATCATTCTTGCTACATGAAAGGGTTGAAGTATGAAATTCACATCATTTCCAACTGGGATGTGATTTTTATTCATATCTTCACATGGTCATTGTTTTTTTTGGGAGGCGGGGGGGGGGGCGGGGCGGGGCTCTAGCGCAAAGCACAGCCACGCCACCGTTTCTGATGATGGACAAACGAGTACAAGAAGCCGGACTGAAAGGAACCGCCGTATTTTGAAGCCTGCGCACGCAAAGTGATTTCTTTCCAAGGTCGGCTCCCTCTTCCGGGCTCAGGTAAAGCTGACATTAGCGCTCTCAGCGGGGCGCTCGGCAGCCGCTACCCGAGGTGACCTCGGCTCCATCCGTCAGCCGCGGTCGCCCGGCTCGGGCCGCCGTCCATTAGCATAACAAGCATCCCTTCGGCACATAACTCTTGCCGCTCCTCCTTTTTCTATCAACCTGCTGCAATCAGTCACCGCTAACAACATTTCCCTTTGTGATGCATCCCCCCCTTCCCCCCCGCCATAACACACCTCCTCACCCCGCGCCCATCCCCTCCTCCCATCACTTCTGAGTTCAGGTAAAGTGATGGACAATATCCCAGACCCGCAACCCCTTTCCGCTCCTGACAGAGCCTTGATGGACAGGCTGAGGGAGGGGGTGGGAGGGGTGCGCACAGAGGAAAAGGTCCAGAGACGAACGCCGTTTAGCTCGGCATGCATCATCGCCTTCCTCGGGGGACGGCTGCCTAGCGACAACGCGCCGCGTAAACACACGTGCGGGCGGGCGGCCATCCATCCCGTGGGTACAGGAAGAGCGACGTTGGTTGCGGGGGGGGGGTTGTAACGGTGGGGAGGGGGGAGAAAGCGAATCAGGAAATGGGCGGCGTGATTTGTGGCAGAACCGTTTTGTGTCCGGGAGAGCAATCCGGCTCGGGGCGCACTTCATCTTGCGGCGAGGACGCATCTGTGTTGTTTATCTAACGCCGCTGCCGTCTTGTTACATTGAAATATTCATACACATGTATGACAAGATCAGGCCCATTATGGCGCTCTCGCCACGGGGGAGCGGGCATCAGTCAGAGTAAATTATGAAGACAAGACGCATTTCATAATCCTACGGATAGGCTTCAAGTGGAGTATCATTGCGGGCCGGCATCAATCACGGGCGCGCATATTGTCTATGCTGTCATCAGTATGATAATGTGCGATGGGCTATTTCAAGGATAAACTCGCCATTACAATATTTCACAAAGCATGTAAGCAAAGGAAAAGACATTAAGGCCTGGTGTCGTGTACGTCATCAGACATCACATGACCGGTGGTTCAAAGAGATCGGCCGCATAAACAGATGAGGCGTCGAGTGCAACGCTCTCTAAATCGTAAAATCCATATCATCTCCAACGCCGTTGAGCGATCGCGATGCGAGTTGGCAAAGCGAAAGGTCAGTTTGGATGGCGCTATGCCAAACAACCGTAAAAACCTGATTTCACGGAACCTCTGGGGTTCTATTTTAGTTACCAACGCGAGGCACGTGGCTTGACGCCCAATGTGGGTGATTTCCCAGATCGGCGGACTCGGAGGGGAAAGTCTGCGCCGCTGTGGGAGTGGTCACAGTCTACATTAATCATTGGCAATCAAAGCAGCTCCTTTGATTGCCTTTAAACGCGGTGCACTCATCCCCGCACGAAAGCCTTGACATGGTGAAAGGACATCGAGGAGGGAATTAGGCACATGGAGACCGCGCCCCCAGTGATCACGAGTGTTCCCCCTCTCCATAGATGTGCCATCCAGCGGAATGACTTAAAATAACTACAACACTATGATTCAGAGGGTTCCATGCACACTATTCGCATATTTCTGGATAAAATATGACTCATGAGCCCAACTGTTGTCCATGCGCTGGTTTTAGACATGGTCTGGGCAGGGATTGAATTCAGATCGATTTTCTAACACCAAAACTATCACTTTGCCAGGCATATCGCCAAGAGCTCATTCACCTGCGCGGGTGTGCCCACCTCGGCGGGACCCCGGTCTGCCGAACTGGGCACCGCCAGCTTTGAGCTAAGAAGAAAATCGGGATCTGCCCACATTTGCACTCTTAATCCGGAAAAAAAAAAGATGATTGAGTTTAGATGTTTTTATAGTCAAATTTGCTGAGTCATTTTGGCATCGAACGATATCGTGTAACACAGATAGACAAAAAAAGTAAATGTGATGCAAATTTGATCTCGCTCGGTCCAAACAGCACTCGTGAACGGTAGAAAACGCATATCTTGAAGTACAAATAAAAATATTATGGCGCACGCTAATAAGAAGTAGCTAGCGCGGGCCCGCCCGGGGGCCACGGCGTCGCGTTCTCGAAGACAAAGCAGAAGCGAGCAGGGCACGCCGGGCCCTGTGGTGCTGGAGGAGAAGGAGCCAGCGTGACTGCCGCATGCCCGCCCGCCCGCCTGCCTGCCTTCCCGCCCGCAATTAAGGCGGAATCAGGGAGAAATCTGCGCTGCCTTGATAATGAGCTTCGTCTGAATTATTAACGAGAGCTGCTCCCCCGGGACTCGGACTCCCACTGAGCCCATCAACCCCCCCCCCCCTACGCCCCAGCCCCCGCCCCCCCCCCCCCAAACACCCCCCACGTACACTCACACGGAGAAATAGCACACAAACGCAGCAGCACAACAATGCCAGAGCGCGGCAACATGGCCGCCACACACGTGTTGCCTGAAATGTTCATTTTAGTGCCGGTTGGCACATTTGAATGAAAAATGAACGCGCACGTTTTCTGTGTATATTATGACGCACTTGATGACTTTTTTTTCCTTTTCTGGCACGCACTAGAGAATTTGAAGAGTCGACTTTTTGTACTTGTCACTTTTTGGCAGGTATTTCAAGTTGTGAATCGTTGCCAAGGATCATCTGTGCTGCGATATGCAAAAGTGGGTGGATTACCTTCACGTGGCGCTGGAATTGATAATATTACAGTGTCGTCACGAATGATTCGATGAACTGATTTTGATCTGAGGCCAAAAAAAAAAACAGTAATGCGCATGATTGTTTTGGAAATACGAGAAATCAGCTTTTGTTTGTTGAAGGAAGTGGCAAAGTTCAAATGTAGCCTAATGCGTTTTTATGTTTTGCTTTGTTTTTGTTTTTGGGTTTGGTTTTTCAAGTGTTCCTGCTTAATTTCTGTTCCATTTGTTTTTGTTAACTTCAGGCATTGGTCTCAAAACTTTCTGTGAACTCAACCAGCAGTCTGAAAAGAGAATGTAGGGGAAATTGCCTTCGAGAAGTAATAAGAAAATTTCAAATGTTCAAATTGATGTGTTGACATAAAATACAGCGTAATCAGTTTTGAATAACAGAAAGACAAAATTTCTTTTGTGACAAATCGAAGAAGGAATTTTTACAGAGAATTTCTTGTGAGTTAAGTTTGACATTTCTATGATTATTTTTTTATGGAAAGAGCAGTGTTAAAAAAAAGAAGGCTGTGACCTACACTCCATTTCACAAGGTGGCAGTAAAGCACCAAAATTTGTTAGCCAACCGCCAAAAGACGAGAGAAGAAAATGACATCGAAGAAAAAGCACCGATAGTCATGACAACTTGGTTTCGGTTTCCACAAAGATTTACAAGGCCCACCAGGATTTTATCTTCGGCTACGATGCGACGCGGGATTTTTTTAGTTAAGGTCGGCCCAACTTTAAAAGAAAACTTTTTGGGCATTTTAGGATCCGCATTTTAGGATTTTAGGCAGCCGCCAGCGTGCTTAACAGTTCAACAGATTATCAAATACGCGTATGGGAAATGTATGCGAGTGGTTTTACGTTTAAAGCTCTTTGGGCAGTCACCGTATGATGCGGATACACTGATCAATAGTGCACTCGATTTACCAATTACACTGGATTTTCATCTGTTGGATTAGGACATGTTTTGTTTTGGGGGCTTTTTGGACGGATGAACAGACGAACTGACGGACCGGTGAAATTTACTGAGCGGAGCGATGACGGAAAGCGAGCTTAAAATAACATGGACGGACTGACCGGGGAACGATTACAATTTGGTTCGATTTGAAATAATGATGACGAATAATGGACCAGCAAAATTCCCTGACACGCCCACTTCTGGCGGTTATGTGGCTGACGCACAATGAATTAATCAATACATGGCTTTTATTTTGGCGAGTAGAGTGGCCATCGGTTCACCATGTTTGTTAAAGGAAGGGGGGGGGGGGGTCCATTTCTATCATTTCCTACATTTGTTTCTTTTGAACTAAAATCACGTCCCGCTTCCTGTAACGTGCACCTGCACTGACATGAAGGGAAATGTGTTGTTTCTGGCCAGTGCCTCCCAAAAATAGTCCTTTTCCAATTGTTTGGAATGTGTGGCAGGGACTGGAGGGGCACTGCAAGCCACTCACACAAACGCTGTCCTATTTTTGCTGCTACCAGAGGAGGAGCTGGAGGATATCGGAACAGGAACAAGGGGATGTTTATTCCCATTTTATTGCGTTGGTGTGTGTGTGTGTGTGTGTGGGTGATGAATGGAAGCCTCCCCCCCTCCCCCGCCCGACCCCCAAGTTCAGCCAGCAGCACTGGCGTGACTCACAAACCCCTCAACTGTCCCCCTCTGCGCCTCCCCGCCCCTGCGCCCCAATTTCATAACGCGTTTCCTGGAAACATCCAAGCAGTGGTGTAACACTCGGGGCCGTCGACCCCGCCATCAAACGTTCACGACATCAAACTTTTACACACAGCAACACACCACCGCGTCTGTCCCCGCAGCTGCCAAAGGCATTTGCACCCACTCCACCCCGAATTTTTTTTTTTTTTTTTTTAAATCTCCCCACCCAAAAAAAAAAAAATAAAAAATAAAAGATCTTTCAAAACAAGCCTGACAGCAAAGCGGGCACCACAGAGACCGTCTTCACCCCTCCCAAGAACACAGTGTTCCTCCATGGGTGGTTCCAGTTTGTTTGATGCAAATGTGCACAAATAGTGGCAAGCGTCACCCTTACTGCTGCCGCCCCCCCTAAAAAAAAAACAAAAAAAACATTTGAAGCCACGTGCTCTCTGCAACATCCCGGAAGACTTGGCCAAAACCGTTTCCATCGCACACAAACCCCCGTAGAAAACAACTTCGAAAACAAAGGCCGCCATTGAAGGCATCACGATGAAAAAAAAAAAACATTTCTACAAACTAAGCCTGTTTGTCAAAGTAAAAATTTCCATTTAGTGGTGGCTGTGAGCGTGACCCCCGAAACATTTGCTTTATTCGGCCTTCCTGGATTTTCTTTTTTTAATTCGGCCCTTGAAGGCAGTTTTTCTAAGGAGCGTGAAATTTGCTCGGCATGTCTATCTTCAAGAAAGAAGTCTTGCCCAAAAAAGACACAGGAAATCTGCTGCCCTTGTTTCAATTTGACATTTTTAGGTCATTTTGTACCTCTCTGGGTGTCCTTCAAAGACAAACTTACGGTACAGATTTGGTTTTATGGCTACCAAATCTCCAGAAAATCTACAAGACAGACGGTTGACACGAAAGTGCCAGAGCTTTCCATTTTGGTCCTTGCATTTGGGTGGGGCCAGCTGGCAAAGTTTGACAACTCACCATGAAACAAGAAACTCATAACTGTGTAAAGATGCACTTGCTAAGATGAAATTTGCTCGGCATTTCTTGCATGAGTAGACCCACAAAAAAAACTAACAACAAAAAAAAGTCTCAAAAGACCATGCCCAGAAAAGGAAGTCAGCCATTTTGGTTTAAAGCCATTCCAAAAGAAAAACTCATCGTAGCAATTTGCTCTCAATGAAATTTGGAAGGCATGAGTAGACCCACCAAAAATAAATCTCAAAAGACTATGCCCAAAAAGACACAGGAAGTCTGCCATTTTGGCCATTTCTAAAAGTAAAGGACAAACTGCTTATGGTTTGGTCCAACTGGTACCAAATTTGGACCATGTACACTCGATGGATCGGGGACGCTAAGCTGCCAAGCGTTGGCGTTTTTGTCAATGTGCTTGAACGGGGCATGCTCGTGAAATTTGATGAGTCGACATAAAACTGGAAACTTGCATAACTCAGCTCGCTCGATATGTTGATAGCCAGTTTTCTTCCTTGGTAGGATGAAATTTGGCAGGCACGTCGATCACGAGCGGACGTCCAAATATGTCTCTGGAAAGCATTCTACTTTGAATGCTGCAAATTTCCGCCGTTTCCAGGAGACTGACTTTGAGAGTCCAAATTTAAAGAAGGTCTACTTGACAGCTAGCGGACACGACACCGCTGAACATGCATAATTATGCAGGCGGATTTCAGTTGCCTACTGCGCCGGCGTACTTCGCTAATGTGCAATTATTCTACCTGACCCCTTTATACTTGAGTCTGGCGCAGACCCCCCCCCCCCCCCCACCCCCTCCAGTTTGAGAATACCTGCCCTACTGAGATCAAAGTTTAAAAAAAAAATATTAAATTAAAAATCGAATTAAAAGCTTCAATATGCCGGAGAAAATGTATGAAACATACTGAGAAATATACACACACAGCGGCACCTGGTTAGCTCCCATCCCTCCGCCCCCCTCCGCCCCCCCCCCACCCACTTTTTTTTAAGCGAGCATGGCTAACAGGCTTGGTAGGAAATGCTTAAACCGATGAAGCTCTATTCAGCTGCAAACTACATCTAAATTAGTTCAAGCCTGTCGAATTGTGAACTTGACGCTCTCATCCCTCTTGCGTTCTGCTCCAAAAGCCCCGGCAGCTCAAGGGAGAGGAGCGGAGGGGAAATCCGGCATTGTTATCCTATTATCTGGGAGATAATGTGAGATATGAGATTTCCTCTTAGATTAGAGTAGGCGTACTGCTTAAGGCGGTCTTGCCTGTTCGCAATCCCGAGGCCACGGCGCTTCTCGGCAACGGCTCCTCGCCCCGGCGTGCATTTTGCGCCAAAAACCCGCCAAGACGCAAAGAACGACGGAGGCAGGGAGAGAAGTAATGGATGGATGGCGGCAGTGATGAAAGAGCAGGAATCAAAGAAAACCGATGGAAGGAAATTGCAAAGTGGGCAAATTCGCATTGTTTTTCATTCTGCCCCCCCCCACACCCCCACCGTCCTGATTGCCGTCTGCCGAATTTGAATGCGTGCCCATGCTTTTGCTAATTTGCATGTACATTAATCATTTTCAGTGAGAAATGAACTGCCTGAAGGCTTCGAGGGAAGGTTGGCGTCGGCGCGAGGGGTGGGGGGGACGGGGGCCATGGCATCGTGCATCTTGGCATCCGACCGGCGACCCCGACGAATACGCCGCCTGAATTCAACGTGGCTCGCAACGCGCGAGCCGACGAGAGACGTAAGGTGCTCATAATCCCGCAACATAAATCTGCCCAACATGCATCATATGCTCTCATTCTAAACGTGTGCGTGTGCGTGTGCGTGGGTGTGTGTGTGTGTGTGTGTGTGTGGCACTCTCAAATTACTCTGCTCCCCTGAGCCAAGACGGAGGATAAAATATGAATCAGCTGATGTCTTGGATAGTTTCCAGTCTCTCCAGGCTTCCCAGCCAATCGTCAAGTGACACAAGCTTGCACATGAAGTGTACCATAGCAGACACACACACACAAACACACACACACAAACACACACACACAATCTAGGCACACTTTCAAAATCCCACCATGTCATGAACACTCTCTGACTACCTCCTTCAATCCGTTGGGGTTACGAAGCACAGTGGAACCTCTCAGGTTAAACTGCAAAACCATGGCAGGATGCTAGCCAACCTCAAATCAATATTCTGCTCCTCGGTTGTACAGTTAAAGCACGAGCAATGTTTTACCTCACATTTTCACGCTCTTCTGAAAGCACGGACGCCTGACTGATTTCAAGTTAGGTTGCAGTTCGGAAAAGTCACAATTTCCAATGGGCAAAGTGACACGCATGCTAAAACTGTGACCGCCGCTGCGAAGTGTTAGCATACGTCGGGGTGTCCCGTTATAAATGATCACAAAGCGAGCTGGGGGCCATTCTTAATGAATCGATTTGCTAAACGGCTGCTTTTTGAGAAGGGAGCTGAGAGGAGTATCCTGCCCCCGCATTTTTACGCTCATATCTCAAGTTTGGCTCGCAAGTCAAAGCAAACTACCGGCTGAGTGACTGTTCATATCTCAAAGCAGTGGCGCGCCATGTCGCTCGTATCTCAAGACAGTGCTTTTTGTGACATTTTTTGATATTTTGCTCGCCATTTTTCCACAGGTAAAATGTTTTCCTGAGCTCAAGAAAAATTAACACAAAAAAGGAGCTGCCCCCACGAAATGTTTGGTTGGATTGAATGCAACGCGCCCGTGGGGTACATACACGCTGATCTAGAATATTCAGGCGACGCCAAACAATAAGGACGACATATATTTTTACGGCCGCCTTGCGCTGCGCTACAACAATAAAATTCTACGGTAGCTTTTGTTTGTTTGTTTTTTTTTTGGTAAATCTGAGCATCTGCCTGTCAGCGTTTCCAACTGGCTGCGCAATCCTCCCCCCCCCCCTCCCCCAATGGACTCCCAAGCGTTGGGAAAAGCCCTGCGCTGCCATAACAGAAGGGCCAAGGAATAACAGATTTCTCCATCATTACGCTGACATATACATTAACGGCCAACGCCGACCCTGACGACACGATCTGACGCCCTAAATGAAGTTCTTCTATGTACCTTCAGGCCATCTCCACAACCGCTCCAACACATCAATCCAGTTCCATCGCGATCCCACCATTGAACAAGTGAGGGGCGAAAACGACGTGCACAACGTCCTCTGCGCTGACACGCTGTCAGGCCAATCACGCTGGCGGAGCGCGCACGCCTATGGAAGGAGACAGCCCCTCCCTCAGCAACGCCCCCCCCCCCACAAAAGAGGCAAACAAACAAGGCACAACGTGACGCTTGGCTGCAACTGACAAGTGCCTCTCCCATGCGCCGCGCATTCCAGATGCACCTGTGGAGGCCTTCAATTCATCGAGACACAAAGCAAACGCTGGCCACTCTGCGATAGGGATTTTTGGTGAAACCCTCACCGATTCACACGGTCACAATTTGAATTGATGGTAGGTTGTTTTTTCTTCCCCCTATGGGGCAAGGAAATTATGGTTTGGTATTTTGTCGTGCCTTCTGAAACACTCTGTTGTCACAAGATTATCCATCCATGCAAGCATCCATCTATTTTCGAATCCGCTTTTCTTTCACGAGGCGTGCCGGAGGCTATCCCAGCTATCTTTGAGCAGTAAGCGGGGGGAAACCCTGAACCGGTTGCGAGCCAATCGCAGGGCGCACATAGAGTAACAACCATTCACGCTCACAATTGCACCGAAGGACACTTTTGAGTGTTCTATTAACCTGCCATGCATGTTTTTGGAATGGACACCCCTGGTCAGTCCACATGTGTGGGGATTAATTTTACAAATTATTGATCAATAAAAAAATGTAAGTAAAAAATGGCACTCTCTCTTTTTGATCATGCTGTTACTATGGCGCGTTTGGGGTCTCTTGAAAAGTGATCATTTTGGAGACAGAAGAACCCCCCCACCCCCATGCCAGAGTTACATATTTGTATTTGATTTTTTTATTTTGTTTTAGTTTACCTCTGTATTTGATTTTTTTAGTATGCTTTGCCGGGTCCGACTGCAAATGAGTACCTGTTGCCTTACCTGCATAAATAAAGGTTAAATTAATAAATGTACAATACTGCCTTGAGATACAAGTAGCGCCGAGATACAAGCCAACAAAAAAAAAAATTCTTTTGTTTTTTGGAGGGTTGGGAGGGGGCTGGGGAGTGAAGGCTGGAACGGATTAATGGCCTTTCCATTCATTTCAATGGCGAAAGATAATTTGCAATTGAGTGGTTTGAGTTGAGAATGTGGTTACAAAATGAATTAAACTCATAGGCGGGACGAGAACGGGTTCTGTACGTTTGTTTCATTGGTTTGCCAGTCCCCGTATGGATGCATGCCCATTTTGAAATCATACAACTTCATTATTTGGTTTGAAAGCCGCTGGTCTGGGTGTTTCATAATGCCGTAATGGCTCTTTGTCCTTCTGATCAGTACAATATGGCAAATCCGACCATGCTAGCTTTCCCTAGTACGCAGACTACCTCGGCGGTTAGTATTCCTCCATTTTTTAAAAAAAATTAACACACCACAGAAACCATGAGAGCAGATCGGATTACCGCTCAACTTTAGGGCATCCGACAATAAAGGGCCAATTAATCTCCCCTGCGGTGGTGACGAGTACAGCTGGGAGGCGTAGGAAGGGTTCAAAAGTGCACAGCGCTTCCTAAACTCCCTCCTGTAAGAAGGTAATTGGGAAGTCGTGACCCGAGGATGCCGCAGCCTTCCAAGAAGTCAAAAGCCATCAGGTATTTATAGGAGCTTAATGGCGGTGTCTAGGTGTAGCCCCGGTCTAGCACTCTGATCCCGTCACCGTCGCCTCTGTTCCGCCGCGACTCACGGCGGGAATAATTTATGCCTTTGAGGAGGATTTTTTTTTTTTTCCCAGTACCGCCGCATATAGTCCAGGTTTGATACGCGGTCCCAAGAGGTTGCTTTGCTTTTAGTTGGACATACAACCCTCCAAGCCATCTCCCACGCAAACAGCCAAGCAACAGCACTTCATTTCATTTCATTTGATTTCGTCAGCAGCTTACCGACAATTATGTGCTGCCCACCCCCCCCCCCCCACCCTTCAAATTCTCCACCACATCAGAAAGAGAATCTGTTTATGTTGAAGCCAACGTTTTGCTCGTGGTTAATTCTCTTTCGCAGTGCTGCTAAAAGGAATCGCCCATTCTGAATAAAAGGCTGAAATGGTCGGACACAATGGCAAACAGACTTGTTCAAATTAGACTCGTCATGCTCAGACCATCTTTTAAATGTCCTTTTTCAAACACAATCTGACTCAAAGATTTTTTTTGAACCCATCGGGTTTCTCTTTCAAGAAGATGGATGGAAAACAATCCCAAGATGTTTCATATCAAGTAGGCTCGTTGCAGGACAAACAAGACTCTTTTGACAGTGCATCCGTATGAAACCATTTCCGCTTCCTGTTTGTCTGGACCCTCCAGCCGCCGCATGTGACCACGCGCCGGCCGCTCACGTCTTAGACCAGCCTGCTTTAAACGTCTTAGCTAATCCCCCGCCATGATTACCTGCAGCGGGGCCCCTCGTCTGGACCATGGACTGGAATAGCCCGCCACCACCTCCTTCCAACCCCTTCATTTGCCGTCACATAAATAGCAAGTCGCTTAAAGATCAAGAAGTCGGGCCTGTGCGGGTCAAGAGGTTACGTGCGGCGTAGTAGGACTGAAGTCTACCTGGAGACGTGCCTTAGCGCGGTTCACTTTAATGGGGCAGGATTAAAGTGTCAGTCAGGTGCGTGTTGTCCCCGCCATCGAGCGGTGACTGGGTTTAGCCGTTATGCAACACACAACAAGTTTCATCCAAAAAAAGGCAAATCCCCCCCCCCTCCGAGGGAGGTTGGGGGGTGGGGGGAGAAATGAATGGACACGGTACGATTGTACTGTTTGCATGACACGCCTAGAAGATGTAGTAATGGGACGACGTGACAGCTCCATGTGATAAATTTAGCAATGGGCATATGAATACATGTTCAATAATGAGATTAGCGAGGAGAGAGGAGGCGGCCAGCGCTAAATCCCGTTTTATAGCCAAGGATATCCTACGAACCCACATATCATGTCAAGTATTTGACAGGAATGCCAACAGCCCCGACAATGCGCCCACAGACCGGCCTTGGCCGCGCACGTTTCTCACGCATCGCCGCGGAAAAGCGACTCCATTCACATGCAAATGTGACAAGAAAGCGAGCGAGGGCTCCGAGATCGCCGCTCGGCGAAGGTGAGCGATCTTTCGCCGACCCTTCCCTCTCGTCTGCTCAAACGGTCACGGGTGAGGGGCGACCGGGCAGGCACTGGATGATAACGCGGGCATATGTCCGGGGGGGTGGGTGGGGGATGTATGCAAGGGGGGGGGGGGGGGGGGGGAAAGGGGGGGGGCGGGGGGAAAAGGGGGGGCGTTATTCTAGGCTCCCGGCCAGATAGACGGCGGAGGCTGCGTTGTGCGTGCTAAGTTCTCATCATCCTTTTGAATATTTACCCACTGTGGGCAGCTGACCTCGTGATCCCCCCCCCCCCCTCCATTACAAGTACGGACTCTCATTCGCTTCAAGAGGCCAACATTAGAGCAGCTACTCCAACGGCGATACGTGCAACACCCCCATTAACTTGACGTGTGTATCACTGTCACAAAGAGAGGTACAGTCCAAAGGCCTCTCGGTGTCGTCTGCACTAAATGGACCTCATGGGACTAATTAGTGGGCACCAAGGTAACAGTTTGTCTACTTTAGCAGGGCAAAAGAGGACATGTTCCAAATGCATCAGGTGCAGGGAAGTCGTACATGAGGGCCAATACAACCCTACAAATTCAACGGCAATTTGCCTGAAAGCATTCACGTTTGCTTTTTGGGTTCTGCATGGGTGCCCATCGACACTTTGGTAGATGAGACCTTGAGGGGCATGAGTTGGCATAAACCGTATTTGATAAAGGGGTCAAGACTTTATTCTAAGAGGCATCTCACACGTGCCAATCGGGACACACATAATGAGTATTTACGTGCACACATACACTCCAACTGGTGCTCAAGCTCTTTTTGCTCTGGATGGGAAAATGTTTTTTTCTTTTTACTTCATCCCGAATTATGATGATTACTCTCTCATCACTTCCTCCCAACGTTTTGATATTTGAGAGGCATTTTTTGGAGTTCCTGGGCCAATGGTAGCTTCATTTACTGAGGGGGGCGGGGGGATCACAGGCACCTGAAATGGTGGCAGGTGTGTGCTGGGATCCGTTAATCTGAGTTTGAATGTTATTGTTTAATTCTGAACACAGCGATGTCCCCATTTAAAAGAGGGTGTGCGCACTTATGCAACTGTTACTTCGCTTCTTTCTTTTTCTTTAACTTTTCCTCTCAATTTCCCGACTTGAGTTGTACGGGGTACAGTTTACCTCGAGTGGAAAAAAAGTTTTTCAGGATTTGTCGTGATCTCAGTTTTGTGTACCACAAAAACAGAGGTGTGGGGGGGGGGGTTATTCCACTTTATGGCTTCCCCCCTCCCCCAAAAAAACGTTTTAATAGTTGTTTTATTGACTGTTTTAATTGTGTTAAAGAAAAATACATTTCTTCACAGCATCTTGCCATTGGGTGCCTATAATTGATTTTTTTTCAGCTTGAGATGCACCTGCCCCCCCCCCAAATATCTATGTGCTAGAACCTACCCCCTAAAAGTACTGACATACTTCTGTAGTTTGGTACCCTTGGCACTTTGATGTCGAGACCTTTGATTCCTAGACACGTTTTTGTTCCCGGAAGTTGTTTTATTTAATTCGTGCAAATTCTCTATCAGGGGACCCAAAAAAAAAAAACATTGTCTGACAATCAGCATCCAGACTCAAGCGACGAGCATGTCGTATAAAAGCGGATGTTTCATGCACTGCTGACCTGCTTGCCAGGCTCGTTACACGCACGCCGCAAGTGGCGACTCTCCAGTCTCAAGTCAATCAGCCATCGGTGATCAATTAGAATGATTGGCAGCCTGAATGAACCGTGACGAGCTCACGCGTGGTTGCCGTCCGCGCGTGAGCTCCACTCACACCCCCATCTCGCGTCGCCCGCTCGGCGGACGCCTAAACAAAGGCTTTGGCGAACCGTGCGTGCGCATCCGCTCCCAAGTGTGCGTGGCGCCTTACCTTCCATCCCGCCGAGCTGTTGCTGTCGCCTTTATCCTTGAAATAGGGCACGAAGCGGACCATCCAGTCGTAGATCTGCGACAGCGTCAGCCTCTTCTCCGGGGTGCTCTCGATGGCGCGGGTGATGAGGTCCGCGTACGACTGGTTCCCCCACGCGTTCCGCCGCGACGACTTGGCTTTGCGCAGCGGTCCGCTGGCGTCCAGGCACGGGTGCGCGGCGCCGGCCGGTGCCGGGGCGCCGGCCGGATGCTTGAGCTCGCCCGGCGCGCCGCCAGCCAGCAGCCCGGCTCGGCACGCCGGTACGTCCTCCGGCTCCACCTTGATGCCGGCCAACGGGAGCCCCCCGCTGACCTCGTGGAAATCCTCCGGGCAGGGCAGCGGCCAGGTGCACGAGCGAGGCCGGCTTTGCGGCTCGAAATCCGAATCAACCTGATGAGCGTCCAGTTCGTCGTCCTCCATCATCAACATTTGCGTGCCTGGTGGGAGAAATCAAAGCTGCGGGGCTGGCGTGGCGTGGAGTCGGCGATACATCCACGTTATTTGATTTTTTTTGGGGGGGGGGGGGGGGCGTGGGGGCAGGAGGGGTTCTCCGCACCGTGCGTGTCTCGCTGGATCACTTCACGCCGAAAATGCTCACGCGGCTCTTCAACTTACGGCGTGGATCAACGAGGGAGGGGGGGTCGGCGGCATAGACGGATCATGATGAATCGAATCACAGCAGCGGGCGCATCATCGCGTGTAAAGACAGCAGCAGCAATAAAAGTAACAACACCTTTTCGTCCATTTTAGCCGAAAAAAAAAACCTCCAATGAAACGTCCCTTTTTTGATCAGCAGCACGTCGAAGATGCCGGCATCGATTCTCCTCCGGCAGCGGCGGCGGCAGCAACAGATGATATTCGAGATGCGTGCGCAGCTTTAACGGTCGATAAATCCACCGAGGAGACACCGGGAAGGTACGGAGAAAGGCAGGGAAGGATCACCCGGGGGAGGGAGGGAGGGGGGGGGGGGCGAGGCCTGATTGTAGCGTGAATTATTCAATCTTTCCGTTGAAGCAAGTCGGCGGGCGTACCGGCGTCTACAATTCGAATAAAGAGGCGTGACGAAGCGGTGGATTTCCAGGCAACAACAACGAGAAGAAAAAAAAAAAAAAGAAAACAGGCGTCCACTTGTCAGCTCTCATGAAAAAAAAAAAGACCCAAAAATGTCAATGAAATGCACTCCTCGCGCTCAGCTGACACGCACGTCATCCGCAAATGAATGCGAGGAGGTGACGCGCGCGCCGTGGCCGTGGAGTGCCAGGCAAGAGATGCTGTCAATTGTGGAGTGCGCTCAGGAAATCAATACACTCCCCATCGTGATCGCATTGAGACCCCCAACTCTGCCCTCCTTCCTTCCCTCCTTCTCTCTCTCTCCTCCAGTTTGAGGCTCCACAATCCTTCAATCAAAAAAAGAAAAGAAAAGCCTGGTGAGTGAGTGTTCGTTCTGGCGCAGCGCCGCTTTGTGTGTGCCAGATTCCACGCCCAGCCGTGATTTAGAGAGAAAAAAAAAATTATATCTACACGAGAGGTGGAATTTGGTCACAATTCCACTCATGCATGCACGAGTAAATGCGCGGTGGGGTGGGGGGGGGGGTGGACACTACAATGCTGTGAGGGGATTTGCGCCATGTGCGTGACTGCAAGCGTGTGTCCAGGCTGAGTGTGGAGCGTCCAAATGCCCCCCCCCCCCCACCCCACAGGGGACTGGAGAGCGCGCAGGTTTCACCTCTGCTGATTATTTGGCGGCTATACCCCAGCGAGTGTAATTTTCGATGGCGATTAGACAGATTTAACTCCGATTAAAGAAGATTAGGTAACCCTAGATTTTTAATCCGGAGGAAGTGAGGTGAAATGGGGTCTTTAACCAAATTAAATGTCCACGACACACGCCATGGGTGAGGAAATAAAACGGTTGATCGGAGATCCACGGGCGATGATCTCGATCTGTGTGCCTTGCTGGTTGATACCCCTGCCCCTCCTACTCAATTCCATCGGCAGACACCCTGGCCGCTGACAGCCACAGGTGCTCCAAATAGAACCCATAACAAAAACCAACCATAATTCGGAATATGAACGCTATTCTAATTGTGGCTCGAATACCGCTCCGTAGTTTTTTTTTACCTTTAATCAGCCAGAAAGATTGGACCCGGGCTATTTTGCAGTCTGCCACGCATTTCACGCAGACTCACACCTGTTATGTTGGTGCTTGCCGCAAGGAAGCCGATTACTTATTCATGAACTTTACAGTAAGATCCATTTTCACACATACGCACCCGAAGACGCGTGCACACTGACGCCACAATGTAATGTACTATTATTTCGCTCATAGTTCACATGATCGCGTTTTCGTTTTTTTTTTTTAAAGTCAATTTTGGATGCGGTTACGGTTATCCACAACAGCAACGATCATTTTTATGCTCCATTGTGATGCTCAACAACTTTCGGATGTTGTGTGGGATGCGCCAAGTATCTCGGTCGATGTCGTTCACGATGCTGAGCTCGGCAGACGACACTAAAAACACTTCATATTGAGGCACTTACTTGCTAACGCACGCGCGAGTCACTTTGTGGAGGAACCCAAACATATTACGTTTCATCTGGCGATTAGCCCGCCTCTTCGGTGGCCCAAAAAAACGTGCCTTCAAATGAAGCTGCAGTAATAAACTAACCACCAGAGGGTGCTAGAACTGCACAAATGGAAAATAACATAACTTCAAACTTTTAATATCGTGACATGACGACGATATCGCGGGGGTACTGCCGATATCGTTACATCCCTAATCGTGTCATCACATCACGAGACAAGTTCAATTCACCACCGGTGTGAGGTTACAGTGCCACCTGTTGGCTTGGCATGCACTTAAATGACCATCGATGTGTTTTCATTTGAGCTAACTCGGTTGGAGAATCTTTGGAGTCGTTGGAATGGACCTTCTTGAATGCTTTTGTATCTCGTCTCCCTGCACAAATCGGGCCTCGAATTTGCAACGAGAGGACAGAGGCTGGAGTCGTGGCGTCGCATTGTGCGTGAGAGTGGGAGCAGCTGCGGCCGTGCCTCCTACAGCACATTTGAGCTGATGCGAAGCATTTTTTCGGAGGGCCGCGCTAGCCACATCAGAACCATTGTTTTGAGTGTGCGAGAGCAAGTCTGCCAATGTGCCTTCTGCATGCAAAGCGGGCACTTCAAAGTGGCACAACACTCCGAGCACATACCTCATGCCGGACCCACACTTGAGCCAGTACGCCCGATGTTTCCAGCTATGACCTCAAGGTCGGCTACGCTGCCTGCATCGTTTGACCAAAAGGGGCCGAGCCGAGTTGCCTCGTTCCGACGGGTCAGAATGAGTGACAATAGGCGAAAATCTGGTCAGAGTCAAGCAAGTGAGTCAGAAAGTGAGACGGCCAAAGCCGTGAGAGGTTTTTTTAAAACGACATTGTCCCCATACCAGACATTCCACAACCATTGTGGCTGGCTGCTCTGCGGCTGATCCTGGAACAGCGCGTTCCTCGCAGCAGTAATCACCTCGCCCGGCCGCAAGCGAGGAAGCTGCAGCATCAACCAGGCGCAGCATTTGAGCCTGTCAATTAGCACCCTGGAATTCTTTTTGCAAAAGGCTCAGGGACATATTTTTCCTCCCGGCCTCCAAAAACAAAACAACCCCCCCCCCCCCCCCGAAAAAAACCCCAAAGCCTACCCTGGTTTCTTTGACTTCAGCGGCCCCTCACAACCTCACTATGTTGTGTAATATCTGCAAAGCTACCCATTGGGATCGCAATAAAAGGACGCTGAAGAAACCACAAGATCACTCAGGGGAGTTTGATGCGTGTCGAGAAACCGAAGACCACCCCTCACCCCCGGCTCCTTCCCTCTCTTTTCTTTCCCATGGTGGTTTCTCCCTTTCCCAGCACACAAGCCGCACACTCTAACAAGCATATGGGCTCGCAATGACACAGGAAGGAGACGACTCCAATCCAGGCCAACAGTTGGAGACGTTCCTTCGAAGGTGAAGCTGGATTTCAGCCCCCCTGGCGGCGCTGGCCCCACGCCGCCTGACTTAAAGACTTTCTGCTCCGAGCATGATCCCCGCCTTCGACGTGGACGTCTTTGTCATGCGCGCTGCCAACTTGGCATATTCAGCCTCGGAGACGACAAAGGCGATGGCTGCCAAGAGTTTTAATTAAGACCGTGGTGAAATGGAAAAAAAAATCAAAAAAGGCACACGCAGGTAATGACTCCTCTGCCTGTTTCTTCGATCTCACAAAATGTGATTAATTATCACTAGCTGCCTTGGCCAATTAATTACATTTAATAGGTAAATGCCCTGCCCTGCGATTGGCTGGCAACTGATTCAGGGTGTCCCCCGCCTACTGCCCGGAGACGGCTGGGATAGGCTCCAGCACCCCCCGCGACCCTAGTGAGGATCAAGCGGTTCGGAAAATGGATGGATGGATGGAGGTAAATGCCCGAGGAACGAAAAAAAATTGTGTTCCAAGGGAGTCCATCCAAATCCTCTCATTGCCATCCTGGCCAGCCTATTTGGAGAAAGCTTCCAAATTTAAACAGATAGAGCTCATCGGATTGTAGATGTGGATTATCAAAATGACATTGTTCAACGTTTGGTATGTTCATTCACTAACTTCAGTTCGACTTGGACAACTAGAACAAAAATGAAACAAATCAATCCAACTCAGTTATGGTGACATCAAAATGCATACGCATTCTAAATAAAACCTGTGCTCCGCCTCCAAAATCTCTCCATCGGCTGCATGTTTATTATGTCAGTTACCCGAATGAATAATGGTTTTCACTCGATGATTCCAAACATTCTGATTTCCCTGTAGTTTTGGTTCACAAGAAACTACCACAATATCAACACCTCAAAGGGCAAACCCTGGGACGTGCGTGGTATTAATCCTCGAGAGCCGATCGAGCCTCGTCAATATTGTGACGCTGTGCAAATTGAGAGAGGGCCACTCTACGAGTCAGAGTTCCTCCAAATAAAGCATGCGGCACATATTGCCTCTGGCAGGGAGTTGAAGGCCTCACTTGTGCATGTCAATGGTTGGCTGCGGCCACGAAAGCCGAGTAGGCCCGACGCCAAGACACTGATTAGCCCGGCAAGGCCTCCATTCTCCCGGCGATGCGGAGCGGAGGTGCAGTGGGAGTACGGCTCATCACCAAAGAGCACTGTGCTAAACACAAGTTGAAGTGGAAGAAAGCCAGGAAACTGTAGAGTACCCATGCCGGACATAGAAAGCCTTGGGCAAGGAGGCATCTGCCTCTTTAATGCATAATTCAGGCCGAGCTGAAACATCGCGCTTTGGTCCCTCAGCTTGCTGGAAAACATCCACCAGATGATCTGGAATCGCCGGCCATCATCTTGACGCAGTAGCCACATCATTAGGGATAGCTGCGCAAAGATCGGTACAAAAGCTTGATGAACTACAGTGATCCCTGACTTATCGAGGTTAATGGGGACCCGGGACCACCCGCGAAAGACGAAAATCCGCGAAGTAGGGTTTGAGTAACCCACGTGATAAGACATAAAGGAGGTTGCTGGGCGGGGTTGCACAGCCAATCAGCGCACGGTATAAGTCCACTCGTGCTGTCATTGGTCGACATCACGCTGGGAAACAATCAAGTAAAGCCATATACAAAAGCCAAAAAGTAGTTTATCATGCCAAAGAGACCGGCTTGTTCCTGTTTGCAGACTAAACAAGTTAAGATAACGACATTTGAGAAAAAAGTGAAGTTACCCGCCTCAGGACGTCGCGCCTGTGACGCGTCCACAGCTGCTATGACAAACCGCCAATCATCATCATGACTCCTGCAATTTCCTCGGCATACATTGGGTGCGTTTCCCACTTCTGCCGAGGTTTGTGTGTTAGGTCACTCCCTAAGACAACAAAAGGCGGGAGATGAGCAAAATGTGTCCAGAGCTGTTCTGAGATTGTAATGGATTGTGCCCAAGTAAGACATCGCTACTTGACTCCTAGTCTGTCTTGGGTTTTCAAGTTTGTCTTAAGGGTCTGCGTGCCTGACAGACCTGACAACTGTCACAGAGAGATAGTGGTTGACTTCCAACTTCCTGTGTTTTTCAACCATTATAAATTCTGGATAGTCATTGTATTTGTTTCAGAATGATACCGCACCACAAGTGATATCGACTCATTCAGTACCAGCCAATTCTGGACCAAGTCTGAAAAGACGTTTAAAAACGTCTTTGGGAGTGAATGAGTAAGTAACATTATTCCACGGCACGACATGGACGAACGCGGCTGGAGTGGAGCTCATGAAACAATGAGAGTTGGCGACTCGTAAGTGGACACCAAACAACGGACAATGCGCTGCGATGGAAAAAAATTGTGACCCTTATCGGGTTTGGAGGCTCCACATCAAGTGTACCGGTGCAGAGCATTGACAAAAAGGTGGGATGATTGTCAAGGAAGCCGATTGTCACAGAGCGAGGAACAGGGCGAGAATAACGGCCAGAATGGTTCGGACATCTTCAACGCCGTTCACTGGCGATTCCCATTTTGAATCACCGCAAAACTGGGGACCCTCGTGAAAAGTAGTTAATGAACCAACCACACCCAGTGCGCAACATTTCTGTCGCATTAAAATAAAGCCAAACTACTTAATCAAGAAAGGTGTGCGCTGCGCAATACTGCGACCTAGTGGGAAAAAAAATCAATCATGTTTATGTTAGCATCCGTTTGGAGCAAATAATTAGCGTATGCAAATAATATTTCAATGCCATCACCATATTGCACTGAGCAGCCATGTCGCGGTAAGTTCCATTTTGGGTTCTACGGCTGTCGTCACGCGCAAAGAACACAAGAGACAAATTCACTTGTGGAATTAATCCCTGAGGGTTAGATGTCAAACATGTTGGTTTGAACTGCCAATTTAAAAAAAAAAGGCCATTTTATTACAGTTAATGTACAATGAAATCCTTTCTCTGCATTAAACACATTCGCGAGTAACATTAGATCAATTTACCTGTCTGTACATTTATTTTGATTGCCTTAGTTTGTAGAAGTGTAGAGCTGAAGCGCAACCGACGGAGAGATTTTTCGTCACATGGAGAAAACATCGGGCTCAGAAGGAGGAAGTTGGGAGAGCGCTTGCATTGCATCGCATTAAATTGCAGTCAAGTAGCTAATTTGGCGCCCCCGTGATCGCATACGCAAAAGATGTAAGTGCAGCGACTGTGCGTACCGGCCACACCGTCCCACGTTTCCACCTCAGCAAATTTTCTCTCATCACCTGTGATTTGCAGCTAGGTCAACTCGTACGGACAGACGTCGGCCCCGAGCGCTTCCCCCATGACACGCAAAGGCGGTCGCCTTACATGGCAAATGCATCTTCCTGGACGGATATAATCAGAGGCACTCATGTCTTATTGGCCGCATTATTATGTCAACTGACAGGATGTGCATTAGTTACTTCAGTCGCCGCGCTGCAGATTGGCCATAATGTTGACACACTGGCGGAGAGGCCAATTTGGAGCACAGCGTGAAGTGGGAAGAACCTGAGGCAGATGCGAAGCTTTCATGTGTAATAGTCCCAGCTCAAGTTCCCATGAAAGAGGCACTAATGGGTTAACAGTGCAATGAGCTGGAGAGGGGAGGGAAAATCAATGCTTTTGTGGAGGGGAAGAAAGAGAGCCTTTCACAGGTCTATGTATCATTACGCAATTGAGAAAGCTAATTAGTGTGTGTGTGGGGGGGGGGGGGGCAGATCTCGCAGCTAATTATTTCCATGGCAACCAAACCTCCTGTACATGATCTGCGGTGGTGAGAAAAGCAGAGCAATTAGGAGGCCAGCCGCATTGAGGAGCAACAGTGACCCCTAGTGTACAAGGGGTGGCATGTCCATTATACTTATATACAGTATGTATACCAAAAAAAAAAAAAAAAAAAAAAGAATAGCTGTAGTAGGAAATTAGCAATATGTCATTATGTTTCATTGTTGCTCGAGTATGCACGTTGTGTATTTCGGTCCTGGGCCTTCGTTTGGGACTTACCCGGCTTGTGACAAAGACGTCACAATTTTAAAAACCATCAAAACAGAATGCAACTTACATCTGTAACAGTTTAACAGTTCAATCTTTATCTAGTAACATGACTTAAACAATTTAAAAAAAAAATACCATAAATCATACTGACCAAAGACTCCAACCATCTACAAAAAATTTTGTTGATTTCTTGTTTAACTCTTCCCCTATGCCAGCAAAGTTCAGGAACGGGCAGAACAAGTAAAAAAAAAAAAAGTTATCCCGTTAGATGGCAGAAGGTACGGCAAACTTTTGGGTCCAGCCAAGTGATGGCTTCCGGTGAGTGTATTAAAATAAACAGGGCCATATTTCACACCGAGTATGCCGTGTCAAGATGATCGTTATTTCAGTATTTTTGTTTGGTGGCCATGAGATGTGAATGGTTTCAAATTGGTGCCTTGACTCAAAGACGGTTGGGAAGCACTGCCTTAGTGGGAACTACGGCCTCTCATCTATAAACTGTCAATCTGTCATCTGTCCGTCAATGTCTCTGTTTGCTGGGATCAATCTTCTCCAGGTGAACCAGAGGTTTGAGCTGTTCCGCAAAACTGCGCATGTCCTCCGACACGGTGTCCTGGCCGGCGGGCGCCAACACGCTCAGCTCTACCAAGTAAGACAGCGACAGCCGCTCCGTGTTGTCCGTGTTCCCCGGGACCAGGATTCGCGACAGTTTGCTGACCACCACTTTCATGGCGCCTTTGCGGAAAATGTGCCCGTTGGCCACAAACTCGTGGTCCATGCGGAAGCCCATCTCGTTGAGGAACTCGGGCAAACTGTGCGAGGCGGCCACGTCCACGCAGTTGCGCACCAGTGCGTGGCGGCTCTTGTCGCCCACCTCCGGCTGCCCCAGGTAACGCAGGTGCCACGGGGCGGCAGGCTGGGAAAGCGAGCGACGGGCACGCAGGATAAAAGGGTTACCTTGCTGGCCTTTCAGCAGATAAACCAGCTCGTGGTCAGTGAAGGTGGAAGGTTCCATGTTGTCGCAAAGGCCTCGCAGGCGATGCAAGAGGCTTTCCAGGGCCTGGTCCAACACACTTCCTGAAGCCATACGCAATGTGGTGTGGTGAGATAAGGGCTGGGCAAGGTTAGTGATCAATTGCAGGTCAATCATGGTGATTGGCTGTGAGTGCATTTGCTCGATCCAATATGATTGAAATGCATGTGACAGCGACCTTTGCGCAAAATGGATTTGTATTTTATTTTTTTTAAGTTTGATCTGTAAAACACAAAAACATTATTGGTTTATAACGCGTGCTGTTGCTCTACTTCACTTTTAGAATCGTGTGCCATGAAAAAAAAATTTTGGGATTTTTTTTTTTTCTGAGACACAACACCGAGCCCTATGATGAATAGAAGTGCAAAAGTCGCCTTGCTTTATTCGGCAACAGCTAAATTTATTACACTTACTTAATCCCCCAAAAAATGAATAAATACAATCTTCTGTGTCAAACATGGTCTAATATGGGTCTTCTGTTTTGGAAGGGGGCGGCCCGGTATCAAGTGGTTAGCACGTCGGCTTCACAGTGCAGAGGTACCGGGTTCAATTCCAGCTCCGGCCTCCCTGTGTGGAGTTTGCATGTTCTCCCCGGGCCTGTGTGGGTTTTCTCCGGGTGCTCCGGTTTCCTCCCACGTTCCAAAAACATGCATGGCAGGCTGATTGAACACTGTAAATTGTCCCTAGGTGTGAGTGTGAGCGTGCATGGTTGTTCGTCTCTGTGTGCCCTGCGATTGGCTGGCAACTGGTTCAGAGTGTCCCCCGCCTACTGCCCGAAGACGGCTGGGATAGGCTCCAGCACCCCCCGCGACCCTAGTGAGGATTGAGCGGTTCGGAAAATGGATGGATGGATGGATGTTTTGGAAGGCCCTTACGTACTTTTGTCCCAAGTTACTGAGTTCAAATACTGTTTGCTGCTGCCTTCAGCTTGTGCTTCCGGGTTTTTTTTGCTTTATGTGTTACGAGTGGGAAAATATCTCAAGAGAAAACTATACACAGTATTTTAATAATAAAAACGATGCTTAAATAACGGTTCATATTGTCTCATATTCAACTCACACATTTTGAAGGCATTCGAAGCTATTTGTGCTTCGTGTAATGTTGGCAACATTGAGAGATCTTTGTTTACCGCTCAAAACAACCCATTACCCATTATTGAGTGTATGTCTGGTCTTCATGACGTATTATGCACACATTATGTTTCTACCTCTAGTCATTTCCTCTGACGGGGAATGCATCTTACCTTGTAAAAGGTACTCCATCATGTTGATGGTGCCGCCGGTAACGGGCATCACAGTGACTGGAGGAGCCTCCATCTCGCTTCAGCAACTGTAAACTAGAACAACGGTTTGCACTTCACCTCAACTCAATGATCGTGCTAAGATAGCGGGGGGGGGGGGGGGACATCGATGGGTCACCTTTGATTTCCAGAAGTTCCAGCTGCCGTAGGTCACCGGCAAAGACAGCCGGCCTCCGCAGGAAACACCGAGGAGCCAAGAGGCCTCGCGGTCGTCTAATAAAACGCCTCAACAGCAGTGCCAGCTACCAAGGAATGTCCGCGTGTTTATGAGTTAACTAATACAAGTTACGTTTATGAAGGCACCAGAACAACATTAACGGAGCTAGAGAAGGAAAACGCGGCTCTGTTCACGATGTGTAGCGGTGTAAGCTAGCAAGCTAACTAGCCGCTAGTTAAGTTGTCGGAACCGTGGTTAAAACTCGCTTCATTACGTCGCGAGCGAAACAACGCATTTGTCTGGGACGCCACACAAGACAGTTGACCAACTTGTGCTTCTTTGCTCCCGCTACTACTTTTGCTGTTCTTCTTCTTCTTGTTATTTGATTATTGGCAAACACCGCCAACTAGTGGTAAGGAGTACATTGCTACGTTTTTTATTGGTTACTGTATTGTATAATTATTACTGTACTTAATACTCAGATATAACATTTTAACTACAGTGACTAGTCACCGTGTATGTTAATAATTGCTTATTTTTAGTATTTAAAAATATAATATTCGAATTTGCAATGAGGTTCACAGCATTCTATCTGATTTCGGGATCGTGTTTCTATTTATTTTTAATAAAAATATAAAACGTTTTTATATTCTTCCAATGTTCCTCTTGTTCCCAGGTTATTCCTTGGATGTCAGTTTATGTTGTAGCACTTTTCACAGCAATCGCTATTGTCTCTACTCCCGATTCAGCTTGAGTGCAGCTGATTATTTCAACAATAAAGTGTGTAGTACAACGTTTTTTTAATCGTAATCTCATTTTACTTTGCAAAAGTGCCTTCCACTTTCCTGACTTAGCCCATTTCTTTACTTAATAACTTACCACCTCTGCATTTGATATTTTCCCCCTTCCTTTTGTGCAACTCTTTGACAAACTGCCGCCACCTAGAGGAACAAGTCAAGAAACGCGCGGCAGTGCGTGAATTGGGAGTGATTTACAACAAAAGTTACACAGCCATGTTATCAATAGTGACACTTACACAACAAACATTCATGTGACGTTAAGGAAAGCGAACAATGGAGTCGGCTTCGAGTGAATTATTGATCTGTGCCCACCCCGCCCATCGTGGTGTGAGCTCCGTTGACGTCACGTCTACTGGCGAGCAAGTTAGTAAAAAAAATATCTGCGCATGTTAGTTGTTTAACCTAGTGGCCTTTTTTCTTTCTTGTCCTCCCGGAGCGGTTGCCCTTGCCGTAATATGTCGCTTAGCGAGTCTTTCGGGTACTTGCCGTCGTCCTGGTTCGGGTTCGTGCTGCACTCGCTCGCTCTGCTGTGCCTGGTCGCCGTCGTCTACAAAGTCGTCGTGCTCCTGATTCAGAGGAGGGATGCCTTGCGAAACTTTAAGGCGTTCACGGGACCGCCGGGGCACTGGTTCTTTGGGCATGTCCTGCAGGTGAGAAACATTCAAACTTGCTGAGGTTATTCTGTTTGCAATGCTTGGCGACCTTGACGTCGCGTGCAACTGAAATGCGTTTGCATGCACGACACTTGTTGCTCAGGCATGTTGCCTTGCTCTCTTACAGTTTAAACAAGATGGGACTGACTTAGACCAGATGGTCAAATGGGGGGAGCAGCACCCCTATGCCTTCCCTCTGTGGTTTGGTCCCTGTGTCTGTTACATGAACATCCACCATCCAGATTATGTGAAAAGCATCCTGACATCAACAGGTCTCGAATCTATTTATATTTTCTATTGTCGCACGCCCACGACACCTGTGAGGATAAGCGGATTCGAAAATGGATGGATGGATGACGTAGAGCGGACGTCTGCAAGCAAGACTTTCTACGATGGCTTTAAACACGATCAGAAACACCAAAGATCCATTGATCACCTAAATGTTAACATTTTTCTTCTCTGACATTGTAATAATAGTAATTTGGTTGAATAAACTAGAATAGGTGAAGAGACCCAAGTACAATAAGAAAATTGCTTGATGCTGATAGAAAATGAGGTGTAAATTGCTCCAATTATTGAACTATCAAGGTATGTCTAATAGTTTTGGGAATGAGATGTGGATTAAATTGGCTCAATCCCCAATCAAGGAACGTGTGCTACTGAATCTGATGTCACTTGTTTTTTTGTTTTCTCATTTACCTTACAGAGCCAAAAGATGATTATGCTTACAAATTCATCAAGACCTGGATTGGTAAGACCGACTTTTTTTCCCCCCCCCTGCTGCCCGATGTGGCAAAAGTAATTAATGATATAATACATCTTTATTGATGTAGTGCTTTTAGAACAGCTGCAGTACCCGTTGACACCTGCGGGGGGAAAAATGGGGATAAAAACTTCTCCGTATGCAAAATAATCCATTTTGAACGTGCATGGCGTTTATATTGAGAAGAAAGCACTAGCTGGCGTCGGCTGAACATTTATGCTTTCAAAAAAAGTTGTCTTAATGTTGTGAACTCACTTCCAAAAAAAATGCTAAAATGGTAAAAACAACTGGAAAAAATACACCCCACCTGCATATGTTTCTTCAGAAAGGGTGAGGATTTTTTTTTTTTTTTAACGCCAGCCGTTGATGGTTATGACGTTTGCATTTGCTAAATACCTTCCAAAGTGATTCTGCACTTCCGCGCACGTTGCATCCTCAGGTGACGGCCTGCTGGTTTCTCACGGTCAGAAATGGTTCCGCCACAGAAGGCTCCTGACGCCGGGTTTCCATTACGACGTGCTGAAATCACACCTAAAATTAATGTCAGAGTCAGCTAAAACCATGTTGGTAAGTACCTACCCCTTGACATGTAACTCACAGACCAAAAAAGTGGAATTCAAATGTTCTTTGAGACGCACTTACATCCAAATATCCACACAAATCTCATTCAGAGGATGCATCAATTGCTTGTTTTGTTTTTTTTGCGGAGGGGGGGGGGGGTTGTGGTAGTGTGTCAGGATTAGGAGACGAGGTTTGGTTGCGATTGAGTCACAAACTCTCTATTACACTGAAAAGTATTTCAGCAAGAAAAGCAGAAATTGAAGCAAAAGACAGGTTGAACGCTTCCGAATATGACATGTGGACCCGCTAGGACAAATGGGAGCGTTATTCCAGCAGCGGCGAGTCCTTCGAGCTGTTTGAACACGTCAGCCTGATGACACTGGACACCATCATGAAGTGCGCGTTCAGTCGCAACAGCAACTGTCAGACCGAAAGGTCAGCCCGCGCCAGCCGCGCTCGTCTGCGCGTCCCCCTTTCTGGGCAGCACCCCAACCTAAACACTTTGCCTCTTCGCTATCTGCTTTCAGTGGAACCAACGAGTACATCAAATCGGTGTACCAGCTCACCGATTTGATCAACCTTCGCTTTCGGACCTTTCCTTACCACAACGACCTCATTTTCTACCTGAGTCCGCACGGCTTCAGGCACAGGAGAGCCTGCAAGGTGGCTCATAGTCATACGGGTAAAAGCTCCGCGTCCCATATTACGATGGGGGGGGGGGGGGGGGGGGGGGTCGGGGTGTCGTCGTCAAGTCAGATCTTCTGTCTTTGTCTTTTCAAAGAGGAAGTGATAAGGAAGAGAAAAGAAGCCCTGAAGGAAGAGAAGGAGCCGGAGCGTATCCGCACCAAAAGGACGTTGGACTTTCTGGACATTCTGCTCTTGGCAAGAGTAAGTTTCGTAACTTGAAATTTCTTTCTTAACTCATTCACTCCCAAAGACGTTTTCAAACGTCTTTTCAGACTTGGTCCAGAATTGGCTGGTACTGAATGAGTTAACAAGAGGCAATATATCCCTCTTGAGATGTTTCGTAACTTGAAAAGTTACGTCTGTTTCATATGGAGAGACGTTCGTAAGTCGAGGTACCACTGTAGTGAATTGTTGTCTTATCTTAATAGCAAGTTTCGATTGCTTGGCATGCCAGCAAGTGATTTGTTGTTTTTTTTTTATGTCCAATCGTCAAGGATGAGAATGAGCAGGAGCTTTCAGATGAAGACATCCGAGCCGAGGTGGACACCTTCATGTTTGAGGGCCACGACACCACCGCCAGTGGCATCTCCTTCATCCTCCACACCCTCGCCTGCCACCCGGAACACCAGAACAAGTGCCGGGAGGAGATCGCCCAAGTCCTGGACGGCAAAGACAACATGGAGTGGTAACATATTTCCACGGAGAGAGCGGCGTCTCTTGTTATAAGAGTCAAAGAGTTTGATGATTAACCAGGACGGTCTTTGCCAGGGAGGATCTGAGCAAAATGCCCTACACCACCATGTGCATCAAAGAATCGCTGCGGCTGTTCCCGCCTGTGCCGGGAATGGCCCGAAAACTCACCAAACCCATCACTTTTTTGGATGGAAGGACTATGCCGGCAGGTCAGTCGTGTCTCAATGGACATAAAAAAATTTTTACTGGCACCTGAATAATGTATGGTACACCACGTTTTAAATTATGATGCAAAATGGACCTCGCAACCGATGTCATCTGGGAGAGGCTCCAGCCAGGCCTTGTCAGGCTAAGCAGCACAGAAAACGAGCGGCTGAAAAATGTCGCGTTTGTTGTTTTTTTTTTAAACTTTTTTGTAGGTTCTCTCGTCGGGACGAGTGTGTATGCGCTCCACAGGAACGCCACAGTCTGGGAAAACCCAAATGTAAGTAAGGCTTATGATGAAGACATTTGAACTCGTTCGCTGCCCAAGTGTACACTTGTCAATTACCATTTTTTTCAAAAGCGCAATCCTACTCCACTGCAAATTTCAATCATGGAAAGCACTTCACTGATGCACGACCATCACGAGATGATATTTATGCCTCCTTTGAGATGTCAGCAGTTTGTGCGTTCGCTAGGAGGAACGGCTGCATTTTGTGCAACCTAGCTTTCTTCTACCGCAGATTTTTTTTAAAAGACGGGGAAAAAAGGCAGAATCAAACTTCTTTTTTTCCCTGGTGAAAAGAAAAAGTCTATTCTTTCATTTAGTAGATTTGGTGTATGTCATCAATGGCCACAATGTCCGCAGGAGCTTGAAATTGTCAATATGCTGCAAAATGGCTAGCCGCGAATGAGTTGAACAACCGTCATTTAGCCACCAATGACAAAAACAAATTTGAAAATACGATACTCCTAAGTGGTTGAGATGACACAATGGTTAGAAAAAAAAAGAGCCTACGAATGGCAAACAAAGGAAAGAAAAGTTACTAAGAAAAATGGCGTGCCAAAGGCGTCTTCCATTCTATGTTAGCATTCAGCTAGCCAGCCGCTGTAAGGTATATTTGGTTGTTTGAGCAATATCTTCTCCTATTTTGTTTTTTCCGTCATGTACATGGAAAAACGTGTGACTTTCGCACGTCTGCAAGCGCTGCCGGGTTTGAGGCAAAGATACTGAAGTAAACCGAGTGTTGCTATTTCTTTGCTCACAATTGAGAAAAGACAGGAATGGCAATTTTCCGGCGATACGCGGAAATCCGCCATTTTAT
Organism: Hippocampus guttulatus; assembly: GCF_054856545.1. Classification (NCBI taxonomy): domain Eukaryota; kingdom Metazoa; phylum Chordata; class Actinopteri; order Syngnathiformes; family Syngnathidae; genus Hippocampus; species Hippocampus guttulatus. The sequence continues at coordinate 21,783,502 of NC_141266.1, read as the reverse complement.
TTCTTAAATTGATCATTTTTGTGAATCGTCTAAATCCGGTGAGAAAATTTTAGGGGGGGGTCAGGTACCTTATCGTCGAGTTTTCACGAGCTCTCCCGATCAGTCTTCGCCCCTTTCCGCTTTTTTCATCACTAGCCATTGCCATCCCTGAAAAGAAGCAATACTAATCTCAACAGACATAACATTTTGAATCACGCCGTCACTAGAGTCTTCCAAATCCCCCCACAAACAGTCACATTTTTGTCTTTTCATGTCATTGCAGATGTTTGACCCACTTCGCTTCCTGCCGGAGAACTCTTCCGAAAGGTCACCGCATGCTTTTGTCCCCTTCTCTGCTGGCCCCAGGTCAGTTTGCGTGATGCGGTGCAAATCCTCAAGGCGGGGAGGCTTCTCTTTTTTGCCCCACCTATTTACCAAACACAAAAATGCGGACAGATTTACTTTGAGGGGTCAACAACTACCTATACAAAGTACATCTTCATTCATTGTTTCCCTACCATCTGAAAGCTATTATTTTTTATTTAAAAAAAAGGTACCTTTCCAGAGTTTGGCTGGTCCTGCGACTTGTATATATTGACTTGTATATATGAAGGAAAAAAAAGTTGTGTCAGGCTGGCCAAGTGGTATCGGTGTCATAGTGTCTGAGTATTTTTGTCGAATCCAAGTACAAAAGTACAGTATCGTAAAAGTGTACTCAAAAATAGAACAGTTCGACAAATACATAGAGAAGAGCATAGAATGGTCGAATGGCTTGCTTGCCAGAGCTCTTGTCTTGGCAGAACAATTTATAAAATGAATCAAATTGTGATTTTAAAAAAAAAATAAAAATCAGCCCCAATTGGATCTTAGTCCACAGATGTGTGTATTCCCATCCTTGTAGGAACTGCATCGGTCAGAACTTTGCCATGAACGAGCTGAAAGTGGTGGTGGCTTCAACTCTGAGGAGGTACCAGCTGATGGAGAACCCCACGAGGAAGCCCAAGATCATTCCTCGACTGGTGCTTCGCTCGCTCAATGGCATCCACATAAGGATCAAAGCTCTGGACACCTGAGTCCGTCTTGTCAGTGATATTTTAGTCCCTCTATTCACCACTATGGCTGCAGAATCTTACCCAGGCCGTCCTCTTACCGTGACCCCCCGCACTATTCCACTCTTTGCACGTTTCGTTCGTTTTTCATTAACGCGGCTGTCTTGTTTTTGGTCAGGTTTGTTTACGTTTTTGTTCATAGGTGCTGTCAATGAATTTCTTCTTTTTTTTGTTTTTCCAGGAATAACAAAAGTAATGCGTGGCCGCCAGTGCACCATTCATTTTGCGGCCAGTAAAGACAAAAACGATTCTGAAAAATAACGTAGGACATTTATTTGGAATATGAATAAGAAAACCTTTATATTACACTGCCACTGGTGTGAACATTTTACATTTCAGCTAACGTGGTTACTGAGTGGCCAAGTAAGTTCAATGTTCGCCTGACAGGTGGTCAATGTTTACCAAACATGAGTTGGAAATTTCTTTCCACATGAGACGCGTCGCCAGTTTTGAATTCAGGAAAGTAAAACCGTCACATTTATCATAATTTGGCAGAAATACAAAATTAACACCATATGCTTGTGCGGACTTTCAAATGATGTCAATTTGTAGTAGGGCTGTCGCTATTGAAAAATGTAATTTCTCGACATGTTCTTCTATTAAATTGAGAAAGCTTCTTTTGATTTATTTCAGTTGATTTTAAATGTCCTTCAATCTTTTGTTGGTAACTGTGTTGAAATGTTGGCAATGTATTTTCTTTCAGTAATTTTAATAAGGTCTTTTTGCTTTGCCTTTTAATGTTGTCGGCCGATCAATGTGTTAAAACTTTTCGGTGTTGTGCTCTTGGTTGTGTGAAGCCCATTGAGATGTCTTGTGTATGTAATGTGCTAAAAAAAAATAATAAGTTGCCTGCCTTCCTTTCATGAAATCAGAGAATTACTGTTGAGACAAATCACCACTGAAGGTTATTACAGCATCTAACAAATCAAAATAATATCAAATGTACTTTTTAGAATTAAAATCAGTCTTGAGTTATTATTATTTTTGAATGAATACTTTTGGCCATGTTAATGGAACTTGGAGAGCATTGTGTAAAAAGTTGCTCTGAATCTTAGGCGTAGTGCTGAGGACCCCTGATGGACGATTTAAATACTACATTGGCAAAAAAAAAATATTCCACCGTCCGCAAGTGTAACTCAGCCAAAAGAACACAGCCTCGAATTAAGAAATACAGCATAATGTAAACAACAAAGCCCCACTATTGGCATTACAAAGTTTCGTTTAGAAACCTACGAGGGTGATGCTTGTGCGTTGTTGTTGCTGTCCGTTCCTAAAAAGGGTCTGGTTACAACAACTACGGCTAATATGTTCCGTACTGAAGTGCACTTTAAAGGGTCAAACTCGTGTACATTATTCGATAGATTCATTAAACATATTGGAATGTATTTAAAGTCTTTAATTGTATTCCATTGATGGAATGTATTAACATTTATTTACTCAATTTTATTGTCATCTTTGTCACTTGTTAGTATTTGTTGTTTCCCACAGTACCATAATACAAGATGTAGACATTGAATACCTCACAGTACAACGAGTGCTTCACATTGTTAAATTTTTACAGCCTCCTTGTGTTTTATTCCTGAGTGTCAAATTGGACCAACCTGACACCCCCCCTCCCCCAAGGACCCAAACATACATGTGCAACCGCGCAAATAAAAAGGTAAAAGACCAGCAATTCATTTAAGGATCAATCAGTTTAATTTAACCCAAAGCAGGAAGCCATTACTTATCTTGTTGTATGAATAGTATGTTATGCCAATCAATATATATCGCTTGCATGGACAGATGAATGAAGATATACAGTGTTTGTATGTATTTGATGAGCTCTCGCACCCCCCACCAAATGAGTACAGCACCTGTGGCTGAACCAAAACTGTTGCAGGGTTTTTTAACTTTCGGGAACTGGTTTTGCCACCTCTGGTCAAGCATCCAGAGGTTTGATTTGAATGTGGATGCCAGTTTCGGGGCGAAGCACAATTCTATAAAGGGGCCTGGGCTTCTTAGTGGGGTCCTCAATCAGCTGGTACCTCTTGAGCATCAAAGCCACGACCACTTTTATCTCGTTCATGGCGAAACTCTGACCAATGCAGTTCCTAAGGGGCGAGGTGGGAAAAAAATATACTCACTGTTCGCTGGAGATAAACAGTCACACACAAGAACACGTGGACGAACCTTAAGCCTGCGGAGAAGGGCACAAATGCATGTGGGGACCTTTGGGAAGTGTTGTCTGGCAGGAATCGTAACGGGTCAAACAGCTGAGATGACCCAAGATGGCAAAATGACAAATTTCAGCAGCAAATCCTCTTAAATACTTGGGTATTTCTAATAAAGGGATCTAAGGGCTCCATTTTCATTGCTGGTGCAAGTGAAAATGCCGATTTTTGTCGGGGTGCAAAGCTGTGTGGGTGTGTCCTTGAAGATAAGCGCGGCAGAGTGACAACACTGTGACAGAAAGTCCGAAAGTTACACCTGCCTGGGCCACAGAATAGTGGCTCAGCTGGTCTAACACGATTTTGGTGAATTTGATAGGAGCGCAGTCAGACAGCGGGTGTAAAACCTTCAGAGTCATTGCACAAATCAATTAACGCTCGGGTCAAACACAGACGCCCGCATTCTTTTCTGCACAGAGATGCCTTCAGGAAAGATGTGAATGCGTCACATTAAATGGAATGGAAAGAGTCACTTCAATTGCCGGCATTTGAAGGCGGTTGTGGTATGCCCACAACGGCGCAGACCACCCTTTTTCTTTCTTTTTTTTTAAATACACTGATTTTGCGCAAAATTACCAACACAGCGGATGTGTCGCCGCACAGATTTACACCGCTCGTCACGGCAGAATTGCACCAGTCACGTAAATAGAACCCCGCGTGTTTGGAGCAATGACACGAGAAAAGCTAGGCCAGTGACACCACCAGTCAAAAGAGTTTCACTTGCATCAGGGTTCTCCCAGACGGTTGCATTCCTGTGTAGTGCAAACACCAGCAGAGCAATCAAAGAACCTATAAGAAAAGGAAATACAGTGAATTCCTATTTTTCCCATGGATATAGTCCAGAGCTACGCGATACAGGGCAGCCAATAAAAAATTTATTTACTTAGTTAGTTATTTTAGGCTTAGAATTAGGAAGCAGCTACTGCTTGTGTTGTGTGTGTGTGTGTGTGTGGATACCATATCTGACAGCTCATTCATAACAATGATAAGGGGCACTACAAGACCTCCAATTTTGGCCCACAGCCTGCGTGCACACGCACACATACACACACACACACACACACACACAATTGGGACGCCTTGTGTGGTAACTTGAAAAACTTGTACAGTATGTTGGGGCACTCATAAGTCAAAGCACCACTGCGGCGCTAATGTTGTTGGGTAATATTCCGAGAATGTGTTTTCAGCTCTCGACGGACGAAAACAGTTGCCCTAACCACTGACCTTCTGGCAAAGTTCTTCCGTCAAAAAAAGTCATTGGTTTGGTGAGTTTTCTGGAAACTACTGGAACAGGCGGGTAAAGCCGAAGGGATTCTTTGATGCACATGGTGGTGTAAGGCATGTTCGCCAGATCCTCCCTAGTGAAAGATGACACAGACCAAACGATCGCCATCATGGTCAGGTTGAGGTTGAGGTTGGAGAAAACTGTGCAAAGCAGTGAAAGCGTTTTTCTGCCCAAAGTGAAGATGTGTTTACCAATCCACGGTGTCCTTGTCACCCAGGACTTGGGTGACCTCCTCCCTGCATATTTTCTGATGTTCTGGGTTGCAAGCCAGAGTGTAAAAAATAAAAGAGAGAGCAACGGCGCTGCTTTCATGGCCCGCCACCATGAAGGTCTTCACCTCTGCTTGTATTTCTTCATTTGTCAGGCCCGCCTGATTGTCACCCTATGAAGAAAAAAAAAATGCTTGTTACGTGGTCAAATAGTGCTCCAGCCATTTCCTTCACGGGAGTCGTGGGTGAGCTGGAGCATAACCCAGCTGACTTTGGGTCCACCCTGGACTGGCGCTAACACTCGCATTCACACTTTAAGATGATGCAGTCTTGAATTAAGCTAGCATGCGTGTTTATGGAACAGGGGTGGAAGTTGCATCGTCAATGCTGCAGTAACTACAAAAAAAAAAAAAATGTTCTCAGGTGGAAGAGTTCCTCATTGAGAAATGCCAGCCATTTGATCTACCGAGGGAATTCACGAATATGATTGCAGCTGCTGTGTACGTGACTCCCAGACCTAATGTCGAAGCTAACAAGGCACTCAGAGATTCTTGAAGTCGCCAGTGGGCTCTTGACCAAACACCCAGACAGAGATTTCTTGGGATTTCAACCACACCACCTTAAAAGTCTGCGCTGGGGGAGCCTGGAATTTTTTTACACAAAGTCCGCAGTCGGTTCATATCCAAAAGAACACCTCCAATTGTTATCACACTGCGCTCCGGATGTCCTCAAGGCTCCGTACTCAGCCCGTTGTTATTCACGCTGCAAAATGCACGACTGTGTATCCATATAAGAGGGCAAGAAGAACATTAAACAGCTAGAGGGTTGGTGCACAGAGGATAACCTGCTGCTCTACATGGACAATTCATTCCCCGTTACAATTTGATGTATGGTATATTTGATGTGTGTTTTTTTTTAATGAAACATACTCTTGCTGAGAGTAGAGTGTCCAGAAAGTCCAATTTTGCGGTGGCCGGGAGGTGGTGCGGCTCCTTCGCTTCCTGCGCTAGTTGTTCTTTTCTCTGTTTTATCACTTCATCTGTGAAAAAGCAAAAGAAAAGATGATTGAGTAACAATGAACCCTTGCGAAATCGCGCTTCATTTTCACTGCCCCCGAATATCGTCCATGTTTCAACAAAAGCTCTTCTTCAATGGACACTCGCAATTGTTCGCGGGTCATTGGGATCGGGGCTTTTGGCAATTTTTTTATGGTTCTGTAGAACATTGGTGTTTAGATGGACGATGTTGGGCTTTCTTAAGTTCAACACATTTCTGATATTGTTTCTCGATATCACGGATTTTCATATTTTGTGGATGTATCTGGAACGCAACGCAACTGCAAACAGGGCTTGATGGGAGTTTCTGTGAGCAAATCAATTAGGAACGGGTGATCCTTTGCAGAGTTTTACCTGTACAGCCGTTAAAGGCTTTGCAGGCTCTCCTGTAGCTGAAGCCGAGAGGGCTCAGATGGAATAGGAGCTTGTTGTGGTAAAGAGGGTTTCGGAAGCGCAAGCAGCCAATTTCGGCGAGCTCCCTTGTTACTTTGAGGAACTCGGGTGTTCGGCTGAAACCAGAAAAATGAAGCGTTAGCTTTTCCTGTGCCAGAAAGAGAAGGAAATAATCAGAAGCACTGCAAGGCTGACCTCGCGGTCTTTTTCTTGGAGCTAAAGGCGCAGTTCATGATGATGTCCATCGTCATGACGGTGATGTGTTCACATATCTCAAAGGACTCACCGGTGTTTGAATAGCGCTCCAATTTGTCCTGGTGACAATGGGTCAGCAAGTCAGACTTGGCAAAGGCCAGTTTTAAAAGGCACGGTGTGGTGGGTTGTGGGTGGGGGGTACTTTGGATGAGATGGACTCTGTTAGGCACTGGCTTGACACATGAGCCATCCACCAAGTGGTTGGTTGATAAGCCTGATATCATCTGCCACAAACCCCAAATGCGAGGACTGTATTTTTCGCATTATAAGGCACACCTTCAACGAATGGCCTATTTTAAAACGGTTTTCATATAGAGGGCACACCGCATAGAATAGATGCTACAGTCGTAGCTGCAGTTGCGTTAGGTAACCAGCAGATGGAGCAACACTAAAGGGAATGCAATTAAACACAAGACAGCTTTATTTTTATTTCAGGCTTTAACAAGCTTTAACAAAGCCCTTAACCTGAACAATTAAAATACTACGGCCGAGAAATAAGAATATTGATCCATATATAAGCGCATCGGATTATAAGGCGCACGGTCGGCTTTTGAGAAAATAGGAATGCTTTTAGGTGCGCCTTATAGTGCGGAAACTTTTGCCACCCATGGTAGTCAAGGAAGAACAACAACATGTACTCACCAACATAGTATTTGCTGCCTGGGACATCACTTTCACATACGGTTTCAAAATATCAATACGAAACGCCGGATTCAGGAGCTTTCTGTGGATAAGCCATTTCTCATCATCCAACAACAATAAGCCGTCACCTGAGGATTCAAGATGGTGGCATGTCAAAGTGTGCCCGAGAAATGAAACTCTGGCATGAATCACTCCAAAATGTCTCTCACCAATCCAGTCCAGAAAAATCTGATATGACATATTCTTTGGCTCTGTAAGAGATGGGACACGGCATAATTTCTTGTTGTGAAGCACGGACAACAGAGGGATTTATATTGTGCCAATACGCAACCCAGATTTGCTGGGTATCTACGCTCCAAAAATGGAAGCCGTATTGCTTCCTCACCTTTTCTGTTAAAGTTCTCTGATGTGACGAAACCCCATCTAGGTATTTATCTTGTGTGTTTTATGCTTGTGCCAATTATGAAAGCAATTCAAAGGGGTGCCAATTATTCACATATTACTACTTGTGGGCTGGCCCAGTCCCGATGCCCCACCAATGGCAAGGGTCCACTGTACGCCTTTTTCACAACCTTGAGATTGACTGGCGTTTAAACTTGTAATATTACCAATCACCACGAGATGGCAGACAGGGCTTGGCATGCTCCCCGAAACTACAAGGGTAGGCTAAATAAGATTTTGTGGATTTGGAATGATTTTTTTTTTCCTCATGTCAAAAAGGTTTTTTATTTATTTATTGGTCATACATCTGTTTTATTTGCCAACCCAGTGGCACCGATGAAAAACTGTGACCCCCACCCCCACCCCAGTATTTAAGTTGATTCAATTTCTTTTGCCATTTTCAGCAACAAGTATGAGTATTATACATGAGAAATGATGGTACACTTCAATTTATTTGTAACATCTGCTCTGCTACCTCCTATTTGAAATGTTGATAGAAATGCAAATAGACACCTGAGGACGTCAAAAAGGTTTTAGCGTAATCGGGGTGGTGGATGTAGAGGAATTTAATGGGACCGTGGCGAATGGTGAAAGCGTAGGGGTACTGCCTCCCCCATTTGATCAGCTGTTCCAAGCCAGACTCATCTTGTTGAACCTGAAAAAAAACCACACACACACACGCACACAAAGATGTTCTCTGTAGCCTGAAACCTCTCAGTCTTTCCTTAATGAATGTGTTTGTATGTCTTACCATGAAAGTATGACCCATCAACCAGTGTCCGGCTGGTCCTGGAAAGATCGGAGGTTTTCCAGCGGCATCCCTTAGCTGAAGCAGCACTGCCAATAATTTATAGATAACAGCGACAAGGAGGCAAACGACAGCCGTTTGCATGAAGCGGCCCAATTCAAGACCCTCCAAGGCTTCAGTGAGCCCCATGTCGTCGTGTATCAATTCCAGAAAGAAAGAGAGGACAAGAAAGTGACACTTGGTACGCAAAACCTGCTAAGGTGCGCTGCGCTTTTATCGGCATTGTGGGCGGGGCTCGTTGAGCACAAAGTTGCCAAACAGCCACTTTTCTCCTTTGCAAATTTATGAATATTTTGATGAAGCGAACCCACGACACGGATGCCATTGAGACCTGGGAGCTCTTTCCAACTTTAAAATATGTCTTTTTTTTGCGGAGTTTTTTCAAACATGGAGTCAACCAAAAAGGCCGAACCCCAATTACGACTGTAAAGATTAAAACTTGTCCTGAAAGGATTACGTGTGATAAAAATGGTAACTAAATTCATGTTCCATCACATTTTTTCTAAAATGTATTGCAATAAATGCAACCAACTTCACAAATGCACTGTCCATTATTCAAAAATATCATTTAAGCCGCCGGAGCAAATGTCCGCGGTTTGAAGATTGAATTCACAGATTCTTTCGCATACCACCGGTGGTATTTGTATCACACTTTGAGAATCACTGACAGGGAAAAGCAGCAAATGGCAAGCTTTGACATGTTTTTTTAAAAAGTTTATTTCTGGTCCTTGACATGATGTGGAAAAAAAATTAAAAGACGGGAGGTGAACAGTCAAGGTCGAGAAGAAACTAAAGGGGTAAAAAAAAAAAAAAAATAATCTAACTTATCCCTGATGGCGAGGTGGTCTCGGACCCTCCGCCCTTCACCCAAGCCACTAAAGCTTTATATAGAGAGGTACACTTCACAGCTGGCATCGAGTCACACTCACTCATTTCATTCCATTTGGACTGAGAGCACCGACGCTCTCCATTTAAGACTAGCAGTCCGCGTGAATGCCATTTTAAAACCAGCTCCGAATATAAACTGAGTCCGATGATATTTTTTTTCATACCAGCGGCCTCATATGTGGAAGAGCCGGCATCCCGTTTCCCGCATTTTATCGGTCCTGTCACCACTTAGTGCATTGCTCAAGAGTTCCTGAGAAGAAGAAGTGCAGCATAACAAAAACAAAGGCAACTTCATCCCGTTCATTTCTATGATAATTGATAACAATACAACTCTGCGCTAAACAAGAAGAGAGTTGTATTTTTTTTCACGTCCAAATACTTTGAACATGAAAAAAAAATACAACGAAACAAAAAAAACAAAAAACAAAAAGTCTTAAATGGTCGGTCCCATGCGACTTAAAGACAATTACTCAGGTGAGCATAGTGCGTTTTACATTCAACACCAACAGGAGGTGCCAGAAGCAATTATTGCTGCGTTCCCACTTCTGGGAAATGGAAATTTCGCAACAAAGTCGATTCAAAACATGACCGAGAAGCGAAATAAGTAGTGGATGAATTTGATTTTTTTCTACAAATTGATTTGACTATTTCTTTCATTGAATCCACCTCCTCATCATGTCGGGCTCTCAGGGGTTACAGTACTGTACCCGCCATGTGATCAGTGAGGTCTTGCTACATGCCTCAGTAGGTGCTGCTGTTTTGATTTGCTTGTTTTGACTGAGGTGGAAGAAAGAGGTGAGGGCTTACAAACACAAATTGGAGAAACAAATGCTAGCAGTGACCTCAAAGGAGACTGAAACTGTCAAGAAACAGCACTTTGGCAAATATTGACCAGTTTTTCAAAAACTAGTTTTTAGTCTCCTGCCACTCCCAGTTGATATTGATTCTGTAACCAAAGCTGAACATATTTTTTTATACAATTACACGTGTGTTTAAAACAAATATTTGGCTTAGCCTTGAGTGCGTTAGCGTCACTGGATACTTTCTATGCAATTTCCAGCGGTAAACAGTCAAAATTTTCGTCAGCCTGCAAACATATCGTTTACAGTCGACAGCAAGTGACAAAATGCGTTTTTCAAAGGTGTTAGTTGTACATGGAAAATAACGAAATATTATTATTATTTTCACTGCTTAAAATGGCTAAATTAGTAAGCATCCCTTCTCATGCTGCTACATAACAGGAAACACATGACCCGTTATGCAACTGGTGTTAGAACACAGACATTCAATTTAACAGTACTCCCAGTCATAGATTCTTTTTCGTACCGCAAGGAGTTGAGGAACTGCGACGCTACACCCGTGGCTCTCCGGCGCAATTGCGAGTTGGTCAGTTCCAATTATCCTTTTCTAGCACCTGAGCATACAGTTAGCTAGCCATGCAGTTAGCTAGCCATGCCCCCCGCCGAAAAATGAAATCTTCCCTTGGTGCCAAAATTTACAGAACTGCTCGCTGGCGTTCTTGACATTCGAAAGTATTCGGAATTTTGAGTTCTTCGGGCTGCCATAATATGTGTGAGGTGAGGCGTTCATTTAGAACGAGGCCAGCGACCGTGTCCGTCGTGTGCGCACGAATGACGCTTGCCGAAGATCGGTTACTGTACGTTCCCCTGAAGTGTCCCCGTTAGGCGGACTCACGCAACGGCACAACAGTAAGCGGTGCGGCGTCGTATCAGACGAGCCGGCCAGCCGTCCAGAAGCCTGTTAGCTCAGGTGCTAGCGGCCGACTAGCGCCTCTGAAAAACCCCGTGACAACCAGAAGATGTCACCATGTAGGTATACTGAGGCATGAAATCAATGCGACACGTACAAACGTAACCGATTGACAGGTGGCAGTTTAGCCGACAGACCTACAACATCTGAGAGGCGAGAGAAGGGGTGGATTTCATATCAAATTTTTTAAATACATTTTGAAAACATTTTTTCGTTATAGGTGAATTTCTATTTAATCAAATTTGGGAAGTTTGTTTACAACTGTGTGGTGTGCCCAATTTAGAAAACACTTTTATTTTCATTTGACCCGAACTTTAAATGTCCATGTGTAATACTAGACTTCAGAAACATTACGGAATTAATTTTTTTTTTAAGTAGATGCCACACCCTTCCCCACAGCATCGATCAGAGGGAACTCATGACAGAAATTACAGCAAAATCTAATTGTTTAACAAACAGTCAGGGCACTTTTTAAGTTTTGAATCGAGGTGACTCTTCATAACACGAGACGGTAAATTTCTAAGTTCCCAGTTTTCTCAAAGGCAGCGCAGGCAAGACAACTGAGAAAATGGAAGTCCCTTGCAGGAATATAATGTCATTTAAAAAGAATGTTACAGGTAAATCTCACTATTGAAAAAAACTTTTAGTTTTTATCCTTTGGATGTGTGTTTAATAAAAGCATCCATATTTCAAGTAATGATGCCGGGATGTTTAAACTAACCTGTTGGGCGAGTACGTTGGTTTTCTCCTTAGCTTTTTTGATTGAGCACACAACGGACTCCACAAACTGCGCTGTTACACTCATTTGGCCTTTCTGCTACAAAAATTTAGTGCCACCTCTGGAGTCTTGAACACTGGGGTAGGCAACCTCTTTCCAAAAGTCATAAGTCAATGAACAACATTTTTTTTTTTTAAGAAGGCGGGCCAAATAAAAGGCTCTGGCTGGCCCGAGTTCCACAGGTTGCCCACCCCTGTTCGAAGAGGCTACCATGGGTTATTGTGCAGTACCTGACTGGGTTTACATGTGCAAGTAGTGGAGAGCGCAAAGAAGGGACGAGGAGCCACATTCTCAAGTGCACCAACGACATTAAGACCGTTGACCAACCTTGGATTTGATCCCACAAAAAAAAGCAGAAAAATAAGTAAACACAATAAATAAATAAATACAGAAAAAGGGGTAAATGCTCTTGTTCATCCCCACACCTTTTTTTTTTTGGTTGTCACTATTAAGAAAGCCAAACTTGCATGTGGGAAGGCTGAAATTGACAGTCTTTAAAGAGGCGAAAACAACTTTTGAGCAAGACTTGGTCTTTTTGGTCAATCAACACAGAAAACTCAACTATGGAAGCAGAAGGAGTTCTTTGGACCCAACATTGGCTACAATTTTTTTTTTAATTATCAAGTAACTAGAACTTTGGTTCCAGCACCAAATCTAAGCAAAGACAGAGAGCACTTGGCTGCACTTTTACCACAAGTGACCATTCCCAAAACGATAATATTCACCGTCGCTCCATTTTGCAGCTTCGAATTTCTTGTTTGCAACTTGAAAAGCATCCCAGTAAACGCGAGTATGAACACAAAAATTGGAAAAGGCGGCTTGAAGGGGAACTCCAGGCAAACATGATCTTTGCATAGGTGCCCACTAGTCGAAAGGCTCTATTGTGATGAATATTGCTTTCGTGTCATAAATACGAAGCAAATGAATCCATCTGTTGTCATCCATCTCAAGCGGCTGCCATTTTGGTTTTATACCGCCCTCTGCTGTTGACTAAAAAAACAACAACATCACAGTGCCACCAGGCTCGCATTGGGAACATCACGCCTCACCTGTTTTACGAGTTTGGTCACGTGACGTTCACTTTGTGTGCCCGGGGGCACTTTGATGTCATTTTCAGCCAACGGGACAGAATGGCAGCATCCTGAGATTGTTTTAAAACGAATTCATCTCCTGCATTTTTACCCCCACAAAGTCAATAATCATAAGAATATTTTGGTTGGACTCGTGGGGGCACATCATATCAATGAGAAAATTCATCACGAGTTTCCCCTTTGAACCTAGAAAGAAGAAGAGTGGACAAACAAACATTTAAAACGACTCAGAAAACCCGTTTGACATTTTGTGGGGGGGGGGTTCCACATGGAGCAGCAGGTCGAGCCACCTGAGTGAGATTATAATATATGTTTTTTTTTTTTTTAACGTGGATGTAAGACCACACTCAGACTCAAACATTCACTATACGTCCTCCTCCACCTCACCAATCTTCTCCGCGGCTTCCAGTGGCCAGCTTTGACGCTGCGAGGTGAATCCCTCGGGATCCTTGGCCCCGTCTTCCCTGATCCTTCGCTGCTCGGCGCCTCGCAGAAGGAGGCTGTGGTAGTTGGCGAACCGGTGCGGGCTGAGCTGCGCCAGAGCCTGCATCGCGAGCGAGCGCTCCCTGTCGGCGTCCGTTTGGAACATGCCGCCTTCCAGCATGGTGGGCCGCGAGAAAGCCGAAGAGTGGGGCCGCGGCGGCTGGAGGCGCTCGCCCGCGTCCACGTCAGCTTCCTGGTGGTCGTCGGGACCTCGTCTGGGCCAGCGCGTGCGCAGCTCCAGGCAGCTGTGTCCCTTGCGGTGGCGCTGGAGGTGGTCCTCGCGGGCGAAGGCCTTGTGGCAGAGCAGGCACTCGAAGGGCCGCGCGCCGCTGTGCAGGGACAAGTGGTTCTTCAGGTCGTACGAGTGCAGGAAGCGGGCGGGGCAGTGCGGACACGAGTAGGGACGCTCGCCCGTGTGCTTTCGCATGTGGATCTTCAACTTGTCATTCCTAGATGCAAAAACACAACAGGTGGTGAAAAGACGGCCGGGGGTTGCGCGAGGATGGGCAACCAAACTGCGACATCAAATCTCCAGTCCATTTGGCTGGTGTGAGAGCTCCAATTCAACGACCAGCCGCGGGAAATGATCCGACTTATTACCCAATTATTCGGCACAGAAATGAATACGGTTCACCATCACGGGAATCCCAGTCATATATTCTTTATCCTCTGCAAGGTGCTGAGATGAGCTGTCTCTTCTATACTGCCCTCCGGTGGCCAAAGTGGGAGGCAGCAAAATGGCCATTCAATTGATGCAAAGTGTGACAATATTGTTTTAATTCTTTGCAATTCTATTTATGTCATTACTGCAAAACAGCAAAAAATATATATTTTTGTAAGATAATATATTTTTTGGCTGTTTTTTTTTTTGGTCTTAAGTGGATTCATGACATTTCCATTCCTTTCACTGAGGAAAGTTGATTTGCGAAAGGGGTGATTTGAGTTTCCGAAATAAACAGTGAGATTTTCTCATGTAATTGCAATCAATAATAAAGTTTGGGAAACGCTGTTTTTTCATCATCCGATTATCGCGGACTTGCTGACATGGGTGGGAAGGGATCGTAAAGCCCTCCGATTTTTGCGCGAGTGTTGTAAGGTATCAGGAAGAATTATTGAATGCTCTTCCCCTAGACGGTAGAAGATACAATTACCCCGTGTAAATTTCAAGAAACATTTTTATTTGGAGGTGCCAAGTGCACACTTAGTGGCGTACCGACATGCAACGTGAGTGCCATTTAACGACTGCAGTGGTTCCTGTCGCCACTGAGCGACAATAATCACAAAAGGAAGAATGAGAATGGCGAGAAATAATTCAGTCTAAGAAGAGTGTCCACGACACACTCGGTCAAATATTGTTTAAGATGATCGCACCAAATTTCAGTTTCATTCTTCTTATTTCATTGACAGGCAGTGAGTAATTTTAATTTATGCCGAGTTGCGCAACATAAATGAATAGAATGACTGGTCATGATCGAGCTCCACAGTCAACAAACGGCACACGTACACGCACCCGATGAACTCCCATGTCATTAATGCAATTGTTTCTCTTGCCAGTTGCTCATTGTAATTATCGAATTGCAAATATGAATGGCAGCTTCAACCTTGAACAATAGAAATGAAAACAACGCATTGTTTTTCCACTGGCGCGACGGCACACTGAAACGGGCCAATAGCTGGATGCTGAAAGAGCAGCAGGCAAGTGCACACATACACCCCACGTGGTGCTCAAGCACTTGCACTTCTGCCGAAGCCCCCCCATCCTTTTTTTTTCTTCATTCATATATTGGAAAAAAAAAATAATCATAATAAAAAACTCTCAGTAATCATTTCCAGCGTTTTGATATTTGATGGGCAGTTGAGTCTTTGGGAGAATTGCACATGCGCTGCCATTACATTGTCCAGATTGTTAATTAAGAATTAGTGGACAAAAAGAAAGTTGTATCGCTTTAACTTGGTCTCATTTTTTGTATCCGACAAAGACTCGGGCTTGTAACCCAGCGCAGGGTAAGCACCTGCAGAAATCGGAGAGATGGGTGTCGTATTCTGGAGGTTTGCGTACCTGGTGAAGCGAACCCCGCAGGCGGAGCACTGGAAGGGTTTCTCTCCGGTGTGCGTCCTCATGTGTCGAGGCAGTTTTCCCGCTCCGTGGATGATCTTCTGACAGACGGGACACTGCTGAGGCATTTGCGACTTCCTCTTCCTGCCGACCCCGACCTCCGTCGTTGCCGAGGCCGACGCCGCGCCGATCCCCCGCTCGGCCACGGAGGAAGTGGTTGAGGTGCTTTCCATCAGCGTACCTTCGTTGCCAAAGCCCTCCATGTCTTCTTCTTCGGACAGTTTGTCCTCCGGGGGGGCGGCTGTGGGTGGGGGCCATTGGTTCATCCAGTGTAGGTGGCCTCCATTTAACGTGGGGCCCCTCTCTGGTACTCGGACCGCCCCGGCGTCGCCGTTCTTCCTCCATTTGAAGAGAAGCTCGTCCGGTTCCGGGCTGAGGGGTTGGGCGGGGGGCAGCGAGCACATGCTCTCCGACAGAGGTGAAGGGTACGAGACCGGGGAAACGGGCGGCGGGTTCAAAAGTGAGTCGATGTGATGCGGCTGCACTTTTTTCACCTTCTTCCGGTCCGTTTTCCTTCGGGATCCGCGCTCGACTGCCGGCCTCTGAACGGCATCCGCGTGCTGCTGCCTCTCCTCCTCTTCCGGCTCCGCCTTCTCCCCCAGGATGTCCCTGCAGGCGTCCGCCACGCACTGGATGCCCAAAAGCTGAGCCCCCCGCAGCACGTCCCTCATCCCGGAGCAGGGGATGGTCAAGGTGGCCGTGTAGGCGAACTCCAGCAGGGCGTCCAGGGCGTCGGGCGCCACGCAGTCCAGCTGGCACACGCTGAAACCTCCGCCACCGCCCTCACCGCAGCCGCCTTCCTCTGCCCCGAAGAGCCGGCGGAAGTAGAGACTGACGGCGGCCATGACGGCGCGGTGGGTCGGGTAACGTGCCCCGCGAGAGGTCAGAGTGAGGTCGCACAGGAGCCCCGAGCGCCTCTGGTCATTGAGGTGGGAGAGAAGCTCGTTGCTGTGCTCCGGGAAGGGGATTCCAATCAGACCGTCCTCGCCTGAAGACATCACCACCTGGGGAAACACAGAAAGTCTTTCAGTCCCGCAATACCGGTCACTCACCACTGGGTGGCAGTGTCGCTTTGCAAACAACAAAATTGCTGTTCCGGCTCCTTGTCAGAGGCTTTCAAAGGGGAAGCGGCTGCATTGAATTCAGTAGTTTTGAGTTGTTCTAAAAGTGGTTAGCATCTCTTTAAACATGTATGACAGTCATGTCAGCGTTGTCAAAGAGATTATGATGAGCCTGGAATGATTCAATTCACTTTACATCACAGCAAATTAGAATCGAAAATGTCCATCAACATGTTTTTGACGTCGATTTAAAAAAGTGTCTTGAGGTTTTTGGGATAGGGTTTTTTTTCTTAGTTTTTAAGTTTGACCTCTAAAAGCTTGTGCAACACAGATTTTACCATGCAAGGTAAAGCTTTATGGTTTCAGATATTGCACCTGTTGCTGAAGAAACAATAATTCATGCATAATAATAAATACATGATGAGATTACATTTCGTCATCATCATCATGATTATTATTTAAAAATCTGAAGTGCTAGAGAAAAAAAATGAGGGCAGATTCAGAATCGGCACCAAAAATTCTTGTTAAAAATAGTATTATGTGTTATGACATTTTTTTTTAAAAAGTGTTTTCAAATGAACCATCCAAACATTTTTTTTTATAATTGTGCTTGTCCTCATGATCATCATAGACCACCCTGGACTTTTATTATTTAAAAAAAAAATAGAACAAGATTATACTCAAGCCCCATAACTGAGCAGACTACATATTTCTATAGTGAAAGAGAAAGTCTTTTTTTGGGAGGCTATATTAACATACAGTACATGAAAACACACCTAATTTTAAGGGTCCCAGACGGGACTTCCGAAATTGACGAACTAGCCCGCCCCCCCTCGTCAAAAGCTGGAAATGATTATCCTTGTGAAGCCAGAGTTTTTGACACAACTGGAAATGGATTGGTGTACCAAATGAAGCGTCCAGTGAGTGTAGCTTCGTTTTTGGACATCGTGCACGCGAAGGACAGTGTAAGCGAGGCTCAGCAGCCGTCTCTTATCCCATCTACTCTGTTTCCATACATGACTTCCTTTAGAGTTAGCGATGATGCGTGCCTCACACACTTGTGTGGACGGGAGGCCTGTAAATTGTTTGAGAGGAGCGGAACAGACACAGGATTATGCAATGACGGAGCGGCGTAACCACAGGCCACTTGGTTAATTCCCTTTATAGCATTAGCCGTTTGATTAAAATACCTGAGCAAGAAGCGAGGTCCAAATGGACCCGGAAGGAAAGAAAGAAAGAAAAGAAAGACGCGCCCTCGCAGGAGGAAGTGGAAATGTAGAGTGGGCGAGAGAATGAGGAAGATTAAAAAATGCAACATAACCTAGGCTGGTTTACGCTCACATTTGTGTCCTGTCAATGACGCTAATGTCTGACTTCACAATCTTATTATTTTATTTTAATTTATGTATTTATTTATTTTTTTTACTGACAGGATGCTCCACTTGGATGAACACGAAACCAAAGTGTGGAAGAAGCTAGACTGGTGATAAAGAAGATCCCTTTTTGGCCTTCGCTACATTGCGCTTCAATTATCGCGGCTTCACTCCATCGCGTTCCCCCCCCCCCCCCTCCAAAGTACTGTATTCAGAAAAAAATGCCAAATGACTCAGAGGTTTTGTATATGGCTGTACTTGATTGGTTCCCAGCGATGTCGACCAATGACAGCGACGAGTGGATCTATACCGTGAGCTGATTGGCTGTGCAGCCCCACCCAGCAACCTCCCTTGTGTCTTATCACGTGGGTGCCTATGATCAGTGTCTAGACACACTGTTGTGTTCGCTACTTGTGCTTGTGCGTGCGCACGTACGTACGTGTGTGTGTGTGTGTGTGTGTGTGTGTGTGTGTGGCTAGGGTAGGGGTGCACGCGAGAGCAAGTCTCTCTCGCTCTCTCTCAAAAGGCAATGCAGATGAATGTTAATTACTGTATAAGGTTTTATAATTAAAGATTTAAGTAAACGTGTAATGCCGTAGTCATTGTCTCAAATATGTCAAGTATAAATACTGTTTACATATTTTAAACATGCTGGTACCCACAAACCCTTACACAAAAATTCCTAAGGGGGGGGGGGGGGGGGGGGGCAAACCCCACTTCACGGATTTTCGTCTTTCGCGGGTGGTCCCGGTCCCCATTCACCGCGATAAGTGAGGGATCACTGTAGTAGCAACCATTGGGGGGGAGGGGTGACTAAAATTTGGATGCTAATGTGCTGCGTGCGCACCAAAACGATGTAAGGCACATTACATGAGTTAAGCAGCAAATGCTAAAGTTGGTGCACGTCCATCGGCGGTAGCACGTGGGCTGAAACTTAACCAATAGATAAATGAGCACGATACATTTCAAGTTCCTGGGAATCACAGTCTCCCAGGACATGAAGTGGGAAGTCAACACCATCTCCATCCTGAAAAGGGCCCGGCAGAGGATGTACTTCCTGAGGCTGCTGAGGAAGCATGGCCTGCCACAGGAGGTGCTACGACAGTTCTACACGGCAGTCATCGAATCAATCCTGTGTTCTTCCATCACGGTTTGGTTTGGGGCCGCCACAAAAAAGGACAAAATCCGACTTCAACGGACAGTTAGGACGGCGGAAAAAATCGTTGGCACCGCCCTACCCACTCTTGAGGACTTGCACACTGCAAGAATCAAGACAAGGGCACGGAAAATCCTCCTGGATCCCCCGCACCCTGCCCACCACCTTTTCCAGCTACTCCCCTCAGGCAGACGCTACAGATCCATGCGCACCAAATCCAGTAGACACTTAAACAGCTTCTTCCCTCTAGCCATTAACTCCTTAAACAGTCACTGACGTAGTCACTCTTCTTGTACTACAAATACTGCTACTGGTTACTCTAAAATGGTTCAATGATTTGTTGTTTACGATGATACTAATGCAGCGTGTTATACCGGAGACAAATCCCTTGCGTGTTCTACATACTTGGCCAATAAAGATGATTCTGATTCTGATTAAATGTCAATGCTGCTCACCTAGGCAGAACCCCCCACCCCCGCCAAACATCTTTGATGGGTCATTAATCTCTGAACAGCGCCCCACTCTCAAATTGCGGAACAACCAGCTCGTCCCGCAGGTCACTCTCTCTCTCTCTCTCTCTCTCTCTCTCTCCCCCCTTCTTGCTTGACCGCCACACAAAGAGCTCCCCACCCCAAAAACGAATCAACAGATTTGTATTTGTCTCGAGAATGGTCATTTTGGTCTAAAAAAATGTCAAAATTTTCATCCCTGCGCAGTACCTTTTCAGGCGTGGTATGCAATTTGTATACAGGCGCCCTCTGGTGGTATACAAAACAATAACATATTTAAATGCCCTTGTCCACAATGTTACAGTGATCTCAAATGCGTTTTGTTCTTTTTTTCCAATGCCGTACAGGACATGCAATTTAGTTGTATTGAACCTTTAAGTACCAGACATTTGCATTCAATCTTTTGCAGCAACGTGACAAGTGGAGGGGGTGTGAGCACTTCAAAGACCTGCAAAATGTATGTAACTTTTATGTGCAACATGTTTCAATTGAATCATGACTGAAGTCCAGATTTTAGATTTGATTTGATTTTTTTTATGCTGGGGTCAAAAGTTGGACAACCGGATAAAGTCAAGCTGAGAATGTCTTTGCATACTGATCCTCTTTTGGAACGCGCGGGAGCTGAAGACAACCCGGCTGACTCTCTTCACTGAAACTAGAATACGCATGTTTCTGGCATTTGGGGTGCTGAGAGGAAACTTGCGTAAGCGGGGAGAACAAGCAAACTTCACGCTTCCGGAAATTGAGAACCGTGACACACCGCACACCACCAGTTCAGCGCGCTGCCCGGATCATTTCTAATATTTCCTATTCGACTCCGATTCTCATGGAGCCCCTGGGTACCGAGACCCAAGTCCCTTGTCCTGCCTCCCCTCATCCGCATTCTACCTACTCAACACTCGTAATTCCCCACACCTGAGCGGACCTGATTTTCCACAAACAACCCGAGCTGCACACACCCACAGCCAGCAGCGGCGGCAGCCCTCCGCTTGTTGTCTCCTTCCCATAGCAACTGGCAGCCCCCTGGCCATCCAATAAGAGCGTTCCCACGACGCCCTACACAACCACGCTACATCCACCAGACGAACCTGCTCCAAAACACACCCAGTCAAACACACATGCGCCCCCCCCCCCCCCGACGGGCACGCACATAAATATAAGCGCACGTTGCATGTCAGCCTGTGGTCTCATCCAACCCCCACGCACGTAAACACACACCCTGTCCCGTTTTGCCCCCACCCACCATTGTTAGATTTAACCTGTTATGTGACAATCTTAACTGCGATCTATTTAAAACTGGCAAAGGTGAACTCCACCCATTAGAAAAGAAGTCAAGCCAATTAAACGGTTGACAACAGCTTGGCAAATCAATGCTAAGATCCCCACACGCAGTGGCACAATCAACATCGTGAGTCAAGAGTAGCTCTTCGGCCCACGCCAGTGTGACACTATGAACACGAGAAGTCCAAACTTTCGGTTAGATGGTATTTATTGAGGCGCAGCCACCTTGAAGTCAACCCAAGATCACCATGGTTAACAAAATCCATTCTCGCCATTGGCCCAGCAGTACGAAGGGGCACGGCATCTCAAACGGGCTGAAGCAAGACAAAAAATATGCTGTATAAATTCTTGATTCTTGGGGTCTTTTCACATTCACTCCAAAATGCACACTTTTTTTTTAACATTATGACCACTTCAACTTATACAACTGCACTACGACTATACTCCAAAAACAGTTTGGGTCAAAAATAAAACAATTTGGGTTAAAAAAAAAAATCATAATGGACCGATCCACGACTTGGGTCAATCTGATCCAACTTTCTGGGTTGTTTTCCACAAAACAACCACCAAAAATTGGGTTGCTTTTTTTGTTAGTCCACAAGTACTGAGATCGTGTTAAAACAAACAAAAAAAGAACCTAAAATCCTACCTTTCCTGTCTTTAAGGGCCTCGGCGGTAAGCATCTCATGGCATCCATCTTTTTTGCTCTGCTTTCAAAGCACTTGCTCCTACTTCCTCCTCCTCGCCTCAGATGAGCAACTTGAAAGTTCTCCTCTCTTTCTAAGTGTCATGTTCAAGCGTTCATCCTGTTCGGCACGTACGTCGGCTTGCTCGTTTGGCCTGCTGCGATCAAAAGTGACTGAGACACCCCTCCCCCCCCCCACCCGCGGGTACATAGACGGCCGCCTACGTGCCCCCGATTACTAAAACATCCAATTCCGATAAATGTCAGCTGCTCGCCATCGTATTCGGAACAAGTTCGACAGGCTGTATCCGGCCATGGCAGAACCATGGCTCTTCAGTCAAATCAATAATCAATTATATCTCAACAGGTTAGTCCGGAAGCAAAACTTCCAAACAAAGAACAACACTTGACGGTTCAACAATCCCCTCCAAAAAAAAGTCTGGGCAAAGTCAAAGCGCCAAAACTCACATATTGGCGCCATGAGTCATTTGACGCCAAAACACAAACATTTTGAAAGGTGCAATACAAGACTTCAAACATGGAAACTGATGCCTCGCTTTAAAAAGCACGAAACAGCCAAAACCAGAAACCAAATGACATCAACGTGCCTTATTTTTTTACCCTAAAGCCTTTTCATGTGCTTGACTGAGGAAGGAAGTTGATTAAATTGTAGCTTACATATTTATGTTTCGGTGAAATACTATCATGCATAGTACGGCAGTGACAGGGCGTGCCGTATCATGTCGAAAGTCATGGGGGGTGGGAGGTGTGGGGGCGGAAATTGGTAAGAGCAATTTTAGGCAAACAAAAGATTCGTTCTTGCTGGCTGTTTTTAACTCTTTGTTGTTGTTGTGCATACAAACATGGCCAGCAAAATGGCCTCCGCATATTAGCTGACCATGCTGAGTGTTGAGTGACAGACCAAAACAAAAAGGTACATTTTTATCTGCAATCCTTTTTTTGTTTTGTTTTGTTTTTAAACAACCGAGCTTCTCAATGGATGGTGACAAATTATTTTAACAGCTCCCTTAAAAGCTATGCTTTATTATCTTTGTCAAGGCAGAACTTGTGCTGGCGAGTAATTAAGTATAGTAAAAAAATAATAATAATAATAAAAAAATGAAACGTTTCCTTCGAAACCATTATTTCGACTAATTTTAAGCCAAACAACCGATAAAATACAATACATATCCAAGTTGCCGAGGCTGTGTTTTGAACCCTGGCCACTACGCACTGCTAAGTTTATTCCTTTTAAGCATGCCGGGCCACTTTTGGGCTTCCAAAAGCACATTTTCGCTTTCGACCAAATAACATTTAATAATCAAAACAGGATGTTGTGATGATGTAAGGAAAAACCACCACCGGGATACACTTTTGGGGGAGGCCCGATGTCGCTAGTTTAGGCTAGCCCGCTCGCCATCACTAGCAGTGGGAACACAGAATGGCAGCGAGGAACAAATTCGGTGACACAAAATGGGCTAGGCCCGATGTCGCTAGCTTGGGTTAGCCCGCTCGCCATCACTGACAGTGGGAAGACAAAATGACAGCGAGGAACAAATGCGGTGACACAAAATGGGCTAGGCCCGATGTCGCTAGCTTGGGTTAGCCCGCTCGCCATCACTGGCAGTGGGAACACAAAATGACAGCGAGGAACAAATGCGGTGACACAAAATGGGCTAGGCCCGATGTCGCTAGCTTGGGTTAGCCCGCTCGCCATCACTGGCAGTGGGAACACAAAATGGCAGCGAGAAACAAGTGCGGCGACACAAAAAGATGGTTTGTTGCTCGAATATTCCGTCAAGTAACACACGGAACATAACTGCGCTAACTAGTACTTTATTCATCATAGAAGGAGATGTTGTAGGAGACCACTCGCACCAACACACCACCACGCGTTACGGCGCCATGTAGTTCATGTCGTAACACTTGTCAGAATACGGAATACGGTCAGTGTGTGTTAATATTTCATCAAAATGGAGAGCGGCAGCTATGAGTTAGCATGGTGACCTGCAATCTTGCAATATTATATACAAGTCTGCCTTCAAATGGAATAAAAGCACCAATGAAATAGCAACACTGAAACTGAAATGCTTCATTCTGCAAAACCTGGCCACTACGTGGTGTCTGACAACACACTGCGCTGCCGGGACGGACACATTGTCGGTAAACATTTTAATAACTTTATAATTGATTTGTTCTTTGAAGCATCAATGTTAATTTGTGCAATTGCAATGCTTTGGTTTGAGTGAGGCGAGCACACAGCCATAGCCAGGAAGTCATAATTTAGTCCAATATACACATGACACGAAGTACTCAGGAATGGTTTACTCTTTCAGGATTAAATGGTATATTAAAAATAAGATCAATATGAAATAATCATGAAAACTTTACGTATTATACCACGAATACACAGGGGGAGGGGGGGGGGGGGCAGCCACAACTTGGCTCAACACTCCAAAAGGTTTAAATGTCGGAGCCTGCCTTGTCAAGACCAATCTTGGTTACTCTTTTTGTTTTTATGAAACCAATTGGTAAAAACTTTGGGACAATAAACTTCAGGGACTCAATCATTAAATGATGAGCTTTAGTTCAGTGTGAAATAAAGGAAATTCTTTCATAACAACATGAAATGTGTAAACTAAACATCCGCTACACTATTCCTTCACAATGTATCCTGCCGCACCTTGTTATAATCACGCTGAAATATACGTTTTATACGACATTTCCGAACCGCTTCTGAAAAACGGGATGTCCCCATACGACCTGATCAGACTCATTAAAATGACAATTGCAATTCGTACCCGGGGAAATCTTTTTTTTTTCCTTTTTCTTCAAATGCACGTCAATGGAAAGAGTGCAATTTCAGATGAATTAAAGTAAGGTACAACGAGGGGGGTTTTCGGAGGAGCCCGCATGACATTTCCTGTCCCGGACGCGCTCAAATACATCAAGATGCATGCATCACGGCTAATTTGCCCTCATCACGTGGTATCCCTTAAAGCACACTCGGAAAAAATCGCAAGTTGTTGTTGTTGATTCAAGACATGAAACCGAAGACAAAACGTGGACTCTTTTGTCTGTATGAACCGGCGCACTTCTCGGTGCAGACATTGACACCGCAAGAGGATAAAAACACAACCGCTGGCTTAAATGTCACAAAGCACCTCTGGTTACATATTCATTACCCGAACTGGTTTCTTCATGTTAATTGTGTTTCGGGGAATCAATTAAATTTGACATAAGGTGTGCTTTTTATCTTCATTTTCCACCAAACTTATAGTCCATATCAAGAATGTTAACTCTCAAGCGGCCACCAACGGCTCGCGCTGCTTTTCGATACTATCCGTTATTCCTTTGCCGCAAATATCTGGGCGAGTTGAGCTCCGGGGCGAGTCTTTGTCATTCGCCTGCTTTCATTATGCAACATGGCTTCCTCTCGCCAAGTCGTTACTTTCAGGGCCTCTTCGTAGAATACGGAGCGTTTCATCATGGTTGTTTTTCGCCGCTGGGGGTCTCCACGCAAATAAAGAGTGAAAATTGAACAGAAGATGCATTTTGGGACGGAAACTTCATGAGGGTCCACGAGCAGCGTAACTACCGGGAAAGTGAGCAAAACGTGCACGTGACTTCTGCATTTGAAAAGAAAAAAAAAAGAAAAGAAGGGGTCACAGTGTCTGTGTGTATATCAAAAATCCCAATGTACGTACGTACGCACACACACACACAGGCAGTGTATGCGTGTGGAACTACGAGTGTTATTCTAATGGCTCTTGTTTTCCATTAAACTTAAGTAAGTTTTCCCAGTCCACCTCAATTATATCAAGCTCCAACATGAGCGGGGGGAAAAAGTGACTTTATGCTCTTCAGAGAAAAGCACGGCCGAGAGGGAGAAATGCTCTTATGAGGTCTGATGTCACATGTTTTCCAATGTGCTAGAGTATGAGTATGTGTGTGTGTGTGTTTTATTTTTTTTATTTTCACTCGAGGCCGCTTTCACAACAATATCGCTTATTTACTACTCCTATATCTGTGACTTCCGCCCGAGCGCGTTAGTTGTTTATTTGTCGAGATTACACAAGAACTTCACAACCGATTTCCTAGAAACGCCGCGGCGCGTGTTCCGAGGAAGAAAACGTGAAACTGCTTCATCCAGATAGAGGAATTTATTTCGGGCGGCTTGAGTCACAGTGGAAGCGTTCTTATGTGTCTCCACCACCCCCCCCCCCCCTCCCACCATGCAAATGGTACGGTCTCGCCTATTGCGATCGTATTATGATCAAACGTAACAACAAACAACTTGAAAAATAAATAATGTGGTTTGGTGAATTTAGATCCTCAATGGCGCCACGGTCGAAACACCCCACCAACATCCCAATCATCTCCAAATGGTCGAGTCCAACATTGCAAATGGACTTTTGTTCTCGAGCAAATAGCGTAATTGCAATGTTTGCATCTCGGTTTGTTTTTCAGGAACGCAATCTCTCTTTTTTGGTCCCTTAATTCATGAAGGAACCATTGCCCCCTTTTTCCAGAGTTAGAAATGGTGCGGTCTGGTCATCTTACGCCATTGTCCGTAAACCAGGAAGTGACTTGCTCAGATGCTACTACCCAGCGTTTTGCAATTTCAGTGACAACAGTACGGTTCAGGCCACCCCAAAATTAAAAAAGGCTCCAGTCCTTCTGTCTAACATCATCCTCCATCAATCAGGAAAACCTCATATATTGATCAATGAAACACCTCACACCAAGTTTTAATGGCTTTTTTTTCTGAAATGGTCCAAGTCCAGAATTCCTACTGTAGACAATTTCCATGAAGCGGTGAGTATTTTTTTTTCTTTTTGTTAGAAAGTCACCATCAACCAGCTCCTCATCCCCAAAAAAAAAAAAAAAGTAGTCCCAATGTCTTAGTCATTATTCATAATTTTGCTGCTGTAAATTGGGAATTTCTCCATTGTGAGACAAATTACGGTTTTCTTATCTCCTCTTGTTAACATCCTCAATGAATCATCAAGTCGGATAGCTAACAGACGAATAAACATCATCTTCAAAGTCCGTGTTGTGTCTTCACAAAATGTAAAAACTCTTCTCCAAGTGGGATATCGCACCTTGAACCAGAAATCAACCTGCAAACGTTTTTTTTTTCCATGATTAAAATTTGTTATTCCCATGTTCATAAACAAGTCAAGTTGGAATAATTTCACGTCCCAAAGTAAAGAAATACATTTAAAAAATGCTGCGGTCTTCCATGGAGCAGAAAGTGACCTGCTAACATGTACAACCTAAAGCATTCCACAAATTTTGACACTTTTTTGGGAGGATTTTCATTTGATCATTTTGCCGTTTGAGTCACAGTGAAACGACTCCCTCCAATCCGAGATTTTTTTTTTTTTAAGAAAAACAACCGGGTATTCTGTCATCACCAACAGTTTCATGCATTACACCCCAAAAAAAGTAGCGATCATCCTCACACTATAGAAAGTGGAAGTGCCCTGCTAACATACTGACAGAAAAACTGCCCGACCACTTTTTTGTAGTCGTTTTGAACAAGGTCTGTGCTCTCTTGAACGTTATGACAGTTATGATTGACATTCTTGAGAAGGGAACTGTCATTGAATTAAAAAAAAAATGCCCAACATTACTCCACGTCAATCCCACGCAGCTCAAGTATTACTCGAACAAGAACTCATTGCTCACACTGTACGGTAAAGGAAGCCCTCCTCTACATAACCAACACACGTCGACAGCCGCCGTCACTCACGACCACACGACAAAATCGACCCAAGCGGAGGCAAAAGCGACATGAAGAAGCTCCTCGTTACCGTTTGTCCTCCGCACGCTCGTCCTCCTCTCATGGCTCGTCTTCTCCCGCGTCAAAGAGCCAAACAGACTCTTTACACTTGACTTGTTTAGGGAGGGTGACGGGGGCGGTGAGGGGGGGGGGGGGTGGGGAGGTAGTGAAAGGGGCGATTTCGTGGGACACCTCGGAGGAAGAGGAAGGGAGGAGGGAGCAAGTGTGGAGGGGGGGGGATGACAGGAGAGGCCAGCACCGCACACTTGACTCGCAAGAACCTCCTTTGAGCGCACCGCATTTATTGTTTGTTTGTTTATTGAACATAAAACATATATACAGTAATAATTTGACAGAAAATAAGGTAGATAAAAAAAGTAAAAAGAAAGAAATCAATCTTCATTCAACACAGTTATTATGTTCAAGGGAGTAGGAAGAAGTAAAAAACTTATCTAGTCCTACCCCGTTATGTGATTGATATAAAAATGATTTATTAGATACAATCAGAAAAGAAAAAAAGTAAGAAGAAAGAAGTCTCCATTAAGGCTCATACTTTACCCTTAACCGTGATATTTTTACAACTTTTGGTTTGTATCGGGATTATATACTTCCACACCCTGACACTCTTGTGTCAATTTTCTCTTGTATTCATAATGGATATTTATATACCTTTCTCTATTTATCAACTTAGTTCTGATTTATCATTATATTTAATGTTTTGAATTTATCATTTTAACTCTGATTGATGTAGGTTGTTTGTACTATTTTTTTTGAATTTGTTTTTGAACTCAGCAAGCGATTTACTCATTTTCAGGTCCGTTTCGAGATTATTCCACAGATTAACACCTTTGATAGATACACTTCTTTGCTTGATGTTTGTTCTTGTTTTGAGTTTTTTGAATAAGTTGGTACCTCTTAAATCATAGCTGCTTTCTCGAATTTCGAAAAACTTCTGAATGTTTTGGCAGAGCAGGTTATTGTGTGCTTTGTACATTAATTGGGCGATTTTAAAGTCAACCAGGTCATAAAATTTCATCGTATTTAATTTGATAAATAGTGGATTTGTGGGTTCCGTATATTTTGATCTATTAATAATTCGAATTGCTTTTTTTTTGTAGGTTGAGAATAGGGAGTGTGTTTGTTTTGCAGGCATTTCCCCATATTTCTACACAGTAGGTCATTTAAGATCATGAAGAAAAAAAACACACTCAAGTTCCACTTGTTCTCTTTGCATCCAGCCACGAGGAATTCATCAAGACTCAGCCATGGACATTTAAATGCTCATTTGTGTCACGTCCTCATCAAAAGTGTGTGCGTGCACACACACACACACACACACGCGGTCTTAGTTCTAACACATGACATTATTTATTTCACTGCCTAGGGTGACAGCAGATGACTACTGATTTAGAGACATCGTTTGACTTCAAATTGTCCCAATTCTCCGAATTTCAGCCTCTCAACAGTAAATATGCTCCGCATTTCTGTAGTTCGCCATGAAAGCAGAGATTTTATCTTTGTTTTTAATCAAAAATGAGACATTTGCAAGCATCTGCTTTTACTCTGGGAAACAATGAGCCACATTTTTGCCTGTTTTTGACACGTTACAGACCAAAACCATCATCGAATTAGGTTTGTGCATTTTCCCTTTTGAAAAAGGGCCATCAGTCAACCACCAGGGAAGCAACGCATGAAGGCTTGATGAATGAAGCTGCCCAAATAACAAGCACGTTGAGCCTGCAGCAATAGCCTCAAATCACTCGATGGACTGATGAGAGCGAGTCATATCAAGAGAAGAAAGGACCGCAAAAATTGGAGATGAGGAGCGAGTGGCTCCGAAGGGATCAACATCCGTTGTCTAGACCTGTTGCAAATTCGGCGCATGTGGCGTTAAAAAGATAATACTGTAGTATCTCTACTTACAAAATGAATTGGTTATGGAAGAAATTTCTTCACGAGGAGGTTTTGTTAAGTAGAGACACGTTTTCCATGCAAATGCTCTAATCCGTTCCAAGCCTCCCAAAATTCAGACGGAAATGTTTCCTGAAGCGTAAAAACGCATCAAAATATGTAACAAATACATGTTGCAATTAGATTATTGCATAATAAATGAGAGTTGTGCATAATGTAAAAATAAAAAATAAAATGAAGACTAAAAATGATGGTCATTTAACTTTTAACTGCGTTCTCATCGTTTTTCGCCCTCTTTAGTTCATGTTCTCTCAGGAGTGATTTTTACCTGGCGTTTTGGAAAGAACTGATCCAAGGACGTTTGCGTGTATCAGCTTTTAACAATCCTTCGTCAGCATAGTGAGCGATCACCGGACTGGTAAACTCATTCACATTTACGTCAAACTATCGGACGCTTTAAAGACACATATCTATCTATCTACACACATAGACACATACGCTCGAGGTCGCTCTTAGCCAATGGGATGCCAGGATGATACTCGGTAATAGCCAATGGCAGAGCAGCTATAAGTATGTTGCGTTCAGGAAAGTCGGAGCCGAGAGTTGCAGCCCATACTGTATTTTTACCTTTCGTATCTTGAAATTTTATTTTGTAACGAGAGGCAATATTTTCCTGTTGAGGCGTTTCGTAACTTGAAAATTTCGTATGATGAGACGTTCCTAAGTAGGGGTAGCACTGTAGCTTATTTATTCTGTTAGCCGTGGGGAAATAAATTTTGCGTTTTCAACTATTTGCTCAACCTGTATTGTTTTGTGTTTTTTGTTATTGTAAAGTGTCCTTGGGTGTCTTGAAAGGCGCTTATAAATAAAATGTATTATTATTATTATATATTATTTAACATGTATCCTAAAATGGCAACATCTTGGTTTGGAAGGTTCACTTGGCACAAATTGCCTGTTGAAAAGCAGGAATTATCTCATTCAACGCCAAACACGTTTTTCTTCATGCTTTTTAAAAATCCAGGCATTACATCCCAGGTACATCTTTATGTATTTTAAAAAAAAACACACACACACATGGTAGGGTTAAAAAAAGGAATGAAAATAGCCGGCACTGAATGAGTTTTTTTTAAAACAAAAACAAAAACATTTTGTCTAACATGATGAATAACTGATTACTATTCATGACTACAATAGATCCAAATTATCGGGATCGGCCATAATCGTGCAGCTTTGATATTTATATTTGCTTTCAATTCGCGTTGCTGCACTCTGTCGTCTGCCAGGTCGGCATTGCAGCTGAGGATCTGAACTGAAGAAATAACGGTTAAATAAATCATCTTACAGCTCTTGCATTGGATATCACTTGAGAGCACGACTTGGTGTGTGTATGTGTGATTTCTGCCACACTTGCCACAATAAAAAGACGCACACAAAAAAAAGAAGAAAGCGCAGGAAGACGGGTTGGAAAAAGGAAGCGTCTGTGATTTCGAACGACATGTAGGAGGGGCTGCATGAACACGTTCTTAGAAATCACACAAGAAAAGTGCGTTTAACGGGGGAGGAGACGGGAGGGGTGGGCGTCGAGATGCTCGGGGAGATAATGCGGAGAGAGAAGACAAGGTTAAAACAGGAAAATCTCGTCGGAAGGGGCCTCCGACAATCTGTGTCAGGGAGGAGACGTGAAACAAGAGCGCTCAGCAAAGAGTTGCGTTTCAGGGCCAAAAGAGAGAAGAGGGCCGACGCAAATGGAGAAGGGAGAGCAACCGCCACCGACAGAGAGGCGGGCGAACACGCCGCCGCCGCCACGCAAAATTTCTTGCGCATGTCGCGGCGGAAGTGCATCAACATTAGCAACGTCGCCATCGCTTTCTGCGGCTCCAACCAAGCGCATTTTGGGCAAAATTGAGAGTGAGTGAGAGTGAGAGATTGAGAGAGCGAGAGAGAGAGAGCGTTCGAGGATGTGTGGGCGAATCCAATTCGACATGTGACGTCAGTTAACGTGTTCGACAAAAACTGGATTTCTCTATGTGTGGTTTTGATTTGATGAGTCCCAACCCAAACGGCATCCTGTTTAACTCGGCATGACTGCGGTGCATAAATGAATTCTATTCATGATTTGCAGCGATGTGCGATATTTGACAACCTTGGAACCCAACAAAAGGTTTTCTGAAAAAAAAAAATGGCACTACCAATCTCCATGCATGAGGTTAGCAAATCGTGTAGGACTTGAGCTTGGGAATTGACTAGTTTTGCTTGTCATTATTTGGGTGATGCCAGGACAGAAGGGTACTCGTGATTGCAAAAAGGACAAAGACTGACGATCACTAACCAACCGTGACATCGGAAAGGATCTGGTGGCTCGCTACAGCATGAGCAATATGAGCATCTCAAAAGTGTGGCTTGAGGCGACAATTAGGTGATTAATGGACAACTACTCAATTATGAAAACTAATCGACAACTATTCCGAGAACGGAGTCATCGGTTTGAGACTTAAATTTGTTCACATCCTCCGAGTTTTAGCCTCTCAACAGTAAATATTCTCCCATGTAGTCCCATGAAAATGAGACATTTGCAAACATCTGCTTTTACTTTGGAAAACAATGATTGACAATTTTTGCTGACTTTTTTATGGATGTTGCGGACAACACCAGGAACTGGATCAGAATCAATTTGTGAATATGCATTTTCTGCACTGTCAATTTCAAAATATGTCCCCTTTTTGAATAAAGGGAGGTGAATATAAAGGTGTTTATTTTATTCGATTCGGCGATTTATCGATTAATATGAAAATAAACTTTAATACAGCACTAAATGATTGTGTTTTTTTTAATGGCGGTCAACTCTCGAGGTTCCACTGAGAAAATAAAGACTAATAAAAACATTTATTTCAGTATATTTAAACAGGCATTTAAGCCCAAAGAAAATGCTGACTTTCGTTCATTTGAATATATATAAAAAATAAGAATAATGTGTGATCAAACAACCTAAACAGCATGTGACGCCGAAAAAATAAAACGTGGCAGAGGGTTGTCAGCGTACAACAATACATTGACAGCAAAAACTTAGTCGACTAGTTGCTAGAGTGAGAATATGCCTCGTTTCGCGCGGCGAATCTGTCCACAGTACTCGCGACATGTTCAACACTGCCATACGAAAGTAGATTCCTCAAAAGTGTAGACACAAGTTGCAAAATGCAACAGTAAGTATTCCGATGCATTTCCATAGACACACATTCAAATGCAATTTGGACTGAATATGCAGATTAATCCCCGAAGAGGAAATTCAATGCATATTCCGCTGTATGTTTGTGCTGCGCAAACAACACACAAGAGAGCGCAGTGGGAGGATGCCTTGCTCAGGGGCACATTAGCATTTTGCTGTTTGACAATGATCCGCCGCAGGACTGGAAGCATGACCCTCCTTTTGCGAAGCCCAAGTGCTTGCTGATAATCCGATGCCGCCTGGATTTATCATCGCAGTTATCAACGTCTACAACTAAAGGGCGTGACGGAGTGAACCGAAAAAGACATTTTCAAGCCAACGTGGCCGTGAGATGTTACAACAAGTTGCCACATCACTGGGAGGGTCTCAACAACTGCTGCTGTCATCCTTACAAGTCAACTGACTAATTTAACAAGAACATGTCGCAAACGCACGCACACACACGCACGCGTGCGCATACAAAAACAAACGCTGCAAAGCTAAGTGATCGCGATCAGTTTCCTTTTCCTGCATTCGCTCAAGGTGGTCGAGCGGTAGCCGCGATGGAGCGATACCTGAAAAAGCGAGCGCTACGCCAAGTCAGCAGAGAGTCGATCGGAGCACACGAAGTGTGACGTCACACCTTCCTGACGAGACACTGATAGCGGGCTCGGTAAAGAGCAGGCGCTTCCTGTCAATCCGTGAATATCGCGTCCGTAAAGGAGGAACTTACCGTACGGCTGACTAATTGGCACACGAGCTAACAATCAGCATCTACACTATGTAGCGGTGTTGTTACCCGTGAAGCAACAGTAACAGCGGAGTAAGACACATAAATCCTCTTTGGCATAAGGTAGCAACACTCACAGGAATATTTTCTTTATCTATGCAAAGAACGACTAAAATGGGTGCTGTACTGAACAGCCAAGAGGCACTGAGCCTACAGTACCTGTACAGCATTTATATTTTTAAAATTATTTTTGTGTTTATGTAATGACTGTTAGCTTTATATTTTATTTTAAAAAAAACACCTATCATGATATTTTTCATTACAAACGTGTTTACTTTGTATTTGGAACACATTAATGGAATTTCCATCCATTTCAATGGGGAAAGGATATTTGAGATGCAAGTATGATACAATGAATCACCAACGTAAGAGTGTTACCGGTACTTACATTGGTGATTCATTGTAAATTCATTATTTTGCCATCAAAAGCACATTTTCATTAGTGTTGTTGTTGGTACCTAATAGAAGATTCCAGATAGTCCTGACGAGGCGTCACTCAAGCAAACACTCTTAGCATCAAAGTCACAGTTGGGTATGAAATATATCTTTTTCACAAAACGCTTCTTTTCTGCATTTTCAGAGGCTCCAAAATAGGTGTTTTGGATGTTTTACTGTGGATGACTGAAAAACGAACTTTTTGCATGTGATGAGCTTCTGTGTTTACAAAAAACAATTTCCCGTGAGCCTTGAAAAGATCAGTCAGAATGCTCTAAATTGGCTTTCACGCAAGAGGCTCTCTTCTTCGAAAATGGCTGGCGTTGAAAGATTTCATGAACCCATTCAACAAACATCCATTCAACGATGACAATGTCCATTCCCGGTTGTGACACTTTGCAGCTAGTCACGCGCAAATGAAGTGAGCCAACGCAACGTATCACGATAACGAGTTTTCACCAGTCGGCGGGATGTTGCCGACACTGCATGAAGGTGAATATTCATATTTCACGTCATGCTGAAATGTCCAAATGCCCATTAAGTGTGATCTTGGACAACAACAATAGAAATATTTGAAGGAAGCACGCTAACATTGTACAGTAAGGCCGTGTCGTTCATTGTAATGCCGATATTTCTCACCCCCTTATCAGCACAATGAACGGAGGCACTTAATGGGGGGTTTTCTTCCTCCGAAAGAGGACCAAATGCGGCTTGGTGGAGTTCCCCTTCCACACATGTGACCTCAAGTGGGGGGTGGGGGGGGTCACTTTCAAATGTGGGGGTGTCTTGCTCATTACGCCTGGGTGTTTCTGTCTTCTCACTTTCCCTGAAGCTAACGCCATTATGATAAGCGCCGGCTCAGAAGCGTCAGTCTGTCTTACTCGAAGAGTTGAATCACAAGCCGCGGAGGAGTCACAGGAGTGCGCCGCGCTCGGGAGCGCGGGAGGGACCTCCGAGGCTGTCGCGGCGCCCCGTGACTAAAAATGAGGAAATGGCACACGCACAACTTCCTCTATTGACACATGTCGAGTGGGGGCAAGACTCAACTGTAGCACAGTGGACTGACCACACACACACACACAACTAGCACCTGTTGAGAATGCATCATCCGTCGGACTTTGCTTACTTAGCAGGAATGAATGAGTCGAAAAGATGAGGGAAAACTTTTCCACCAATTGAAATGATTGCGGCCAAAGAGCTCAAGACGCAACATCATGATGAGAAAGTCGAAAGGATGAGAAATGGGAGTTCGTGCATACACAGTGTTGCTGGAAGCCCTCCATTCGAAACCACCTTTCACCACGCCACAGACACATGGTAGTCACCAGTCACACGCTAGCAGAGCCAGGATCACATGCTTTCTTACACCATGAAGCAAGTACACACACTCGCACACGCTTTTACTCAGCGAGATGCTTTCGCGCGCCTCACTCGGTTGTTATTTGGGAAACGATTATCAATCGATCACATTTTGAAACAAGTGAAGCAAAATGGAGTTTGTTGTCTAAAGAACAGGACATGGGACAAATAAAGGACATCTTAAATCATCCACGCGAGGTTGAGCTTCAGCCACACTTTGGCACAAATCCGGCAAGACGCATTCATCTGCTTAGTTTAACATTTACGAGGCAGCAAGACTTCAGAACTGTCAGAGATTCTCCTTTCCCATGAACAAATAATGCTGAAACAATTCACGGATTCCTTCAATTGATTTCATCAAAATATTGGCCGAAACGTGTTGGCCTCCGCTACCGTAGATGGCGCTGTGCTCCTTTTGGCTCTTATAATTTTGAGCTTTTTCACACTGACCATTTATGTCAAAGAGAGACATGGCCATTCAGTCAGTCCATCACTGACGGACATCCGTTTGACTGACGAACGACGAGCAACTTCCAAAAAAAAAAAAAAAACAGACTAAGCAATGATGGAAACGCGTTTTCGTCTGTCAGTTCAATCGTCACTAAGCGGGTCAAATGCTGACGAAACTCTCAGTCCGTCACTGCTGGGTTGGGTGCCCGTTTCCCCTGACGACTGAAGAAAACACGTCCGCCTTTGTCTGCTGTATGCTTGTTTGCAATATGACAACGTCACATACCGTATTAGCTAAATGTGAAGCTTTTTAAACTGCCAATCAAACCTCGGGGATCATTGAACTTGAGCATACCGTACTCATAAAAGTGCAAGTGTAGTTTTTGGCTCAATTCCTGGAGCGTCTTTTAAAAGCAGAGAGCGTGGGCTGCGCTCAAACCACACAGGAGTTAACTTCCAGGCTGCCTATGAAATATTCAAGCGCTCCACCACTTTGTCCATCTCCGCAGGCCCGACGTGGTGTTTTTTTTTTTTTTCCAGGCAGCCCTGCCCGTATGACAGAAGCCCCGCCTACTTGGCATGGCATTGCCACGTCACTTTAATGGCTGCATTTGTGTGTGGCCAGCATAACTACAGAGAAGGCCAAGAAAGATTTTTCACAGCTCATCCCAAGCGTGAAATTTGCTGCTCAGCAACCCCTAACAAGATGGGTGGCCACGGTTTAATCTTATTTGATTGGGGGGGGGGGGGGTTATTGCGGTTATTGTAGCATATTTTTAAAGTTGAGTTTTCAAGGAATCAATGTTTTTTTTTTTTTCTAATTGTAGGACCAACACACATTTCCACATAGTATGATGTCATGAATTACAATACCTGAGGTCCCAGGTCAGCCCAGGAAGTCCCAAGACTAATGAAATTGAAAACTGAACAACAAAATAGAACCAAATAAAGGTGATAAAAAGAGGAGGGAGCTACTTACACAGTTTGAATGTGTGCAAATACGAAATGTCTGACATGAATTGCTTTTACAAGTTCCAACTGAGTGTGAGGTCCTGACGGTAAATGTGATTGGATGAACATGTCGGGGGAGGGCGGGGCCAGTGCAAACGAGGACAGGTGCGGTGTGAGTGAGCCAACTCCTGGTTGGAGTCAAGACTGAAAAAATATGAATGACATCAAAATGTCAACTCGAGTAACATCTTAGCTTCGACCGCAAAACATCTCAAGTCATAAAACGCCCTGGTGCCAGATCGTGATCCAGAATAGGAATTTCGTAGAGGATTAGCTGTTAATTAAAATTCATCAGTATAACTACAACTACAATTATAAAAATAATTTTACATTATATTGAATAATTCAATTCACACTTGAATAACTAAGCAATATTAATTCATTGCCAAGGATGTTTTTTTTATTTTTTTAAGAATCCAGGCAATCAATCCCAGGTACTTCTTTATGTATTTTTTTTTCTTGTAGTAAGATAAGGCAGGAGCTGAGAATGGCTGGTACTGATTAATAAATAAAAAATTTCAAAATAATGAAAAATTCCCAAAACACGTTGCAATCATCAAACATCAACACAGTCATTTCCTTTTTTTTCCAATATATTTTTTTTAATTTACCGAGTGTACAGTTAACATCAGCATTTGCTCACCTATACACAAAGTTAGACACGCTGCTCTTTATCATCTTTCTTTTCAGGACACACTAAAAGAGCATTTCTCTAAAAGTCAGTCCACTTGCTGTGGGCTGACTGCAAACAAGCCTCACATTACAAGACATTTTGTGAGGATGTCGCACCCAACATGAATATTAATGACATTAATAATAATCATGAGCTGCCTTTAATCTTGACAAGAGCATGATTCCTACCTGCAGTCCATAAACAGCGGCGAGAATGGCTCCTTTTCCGTCTCCCTCCCTTTGGTGGTCTCAGCTGCTGTCTTCCAACCTGAGAGAAGAAATAAAATTCACTTTGAGAATTTTCCATGATGACCTTGATCTCTTTTAAGTCCCACAAAAGGGGAGTCTGAGGAGCCTAAAAAGGACGTGACCTCAAATAAAGGATGTGCTGAGTGAGTACAATAGTGCACTCACTCTCACATGATACAACTCACATTTGTCATGTAAGGATTGGAGAAGTGATGCGTGTTTGGGTCTAGTTTAAAAAAAAATAATTTTTTTAAAGCCAGCCACATCCTGTAACATCATTACAGATATTATCAGTTGGGTCAACGCAAGCCTTTCGAAGCTGCGTTTTTATATTTAGCCCATTTGTAATCGCATTCGGCTACAGTAGGAGATTGGGAGGCCGCACTGCCGAAAAGTGCAAGCCGATTCTGACTCCACATATGATGATGACGATGATGTTGATGAAGCGTTGTCATGGAAGGAAGCAGGCAAGCATAGAGGTCGCGCCAGGACAGCGGAAGGTAGAGATGAAGCAGATGTCCAATTATCCCGGGCGGCCATTGGCATCCGATTGCTGTTGGATGGGCGTGACGGATGGACCTTGCACCTCCCGCCATGGCAGCGGCAGCGGCGGCCATGGTGATCACACACAGTAAAAAGAAAGGCCGACTTCCAAGGGGCTTCTGCACTCTTTCGAAAATCAGCATTCAAGCTCCAGAAATACGAAAGATTGAGATTGTACTGCATGTCGACGGCCAGGATGAGTTCCGCTCCTGGGAAGGAGCAATGTTACTTCGAGCTGAAAAGGTGGACGAAGCCTTGCTCCAAACAAACAAAATGTCGAGCAAATACGTTGATTTAAATCGGGATGTTCGGATGCCACTAGTTGGTGAGCCTTGCCTTATAGTCTTCAGTTTGTTATGATTTGCACTTGACAGCAGTGTGCAACTGCGCTGCATCGCACCAGAGAGCCACTTCTAATATTTTGACCTAAGCTGACATGAGGAAGTCAAGTGAGGTGGTATCGCACCTGCATGGGCGTCTCTCGACTGAACCACACAAGTCGTTTGAGTGTGCCCATTGCAGGGGAAACCAAACCTAAGCCAGTTGAGCTTGTTGGGCCGGTCTGTCAGAGGGGCGAGCCAGCCTCATCTACCTCTGTGAACACACAGACACACACACACACACAAGCCCACTGGCATGTCAGGCCTCCCCACCCCTTCAAGCATGCGCCAGTACACAAAACACAGGGTGCGCCCTTGTTATGAAGAGGATGGTGATGAGGATGATGGTGGTGAGACCACGCACTAACGAGCAGTGTGGCTAAATCCCCCCTGCCCCCCCCCCCCCTGCATGCGTGTGCACGGCAGGCAGGTGACGTGCGTGGAGCGGGTTAGGTTTTGGATATCAGCCCACGTCTTCTATAATTAGCAAGCACACAAATGGACTCCGCGACCCCTCCTCTCGCTCTTTTTCTTTCTCTGGCTCTCCCTCTACTTCTCACCTGGTTGATAAATTTATGCTCCAAACTATCACGCAACGGAGCACAAGGCCACTACCGTGGAATAGTAAATGTACCCGTGACGTCGCTGGCGAGTCCTCCCGTGACCCTGCTCTGAAACTAAAGGAGGAGGAGGAGGAGGTGAAACGGGCGCGGACATATACGTGCTGTATGTTCAATATACGAACGCCTCTACAAATAAATGAATTCAAACACAAGGAAGGTGTTGGAGTCGAAATGTTTGCACGCACCTGTGTGTCACCTGTCCGGTGACTCGTCGCCTCCCACCGCTCACTTCCTGGTTCGTGTCGACCCGAAATGCCAACTTCTTCCTCGTGTTGTTTTTTTGGTTTGCTTGTTTGTTTGTTTTTTAAATTCTTCAATAAATTAATATAATCCACCCGCGAGGTCCACAGCCTTCGCTTCAGCTCACAACTTGGTCACACGGTGTCGCGTCCACATCACCGGTCAAAGCCCCCACCCCCTCGCCGGCGACACTGCCTCCTCTGGCCCACTCCAACGTCTCCTGCTCCGCCTTCCGAGAACCAGGAAGCGGCTTGGCCTACTTAACGCCCCGCCAAGCGCCGATTGGCTTCGGTGTCGTGGGAGAGGAGATCGCCGGCGGTAGTGGGCAGGACCCTGGGGCAGGCGGAAGTAAGAGGGAGGCGGGCCGACCAACAGGCCCGATGAGCCGGCGGGGGAAGAAGACAGGTGGGAGGGATTGTAGCATCAGGTGGATGTTGAGCAAAATGACCTTAAAAAAATCAATGTTATCAGATTTTACAAGGTTCTGGATGAAATTGAATGAACATTAGAAGTCGAATGTGAAGTGTCAGCCAGTTAGAGGACAAGCAGCTCCTTTATGTTGCTAAACTTTGGTATCTACTGTTACTGTTTTAATAAACAACACTTTACCAACTAAACCGCAAAAAAAATATTAGTTTCATGTTCACGCAGTGACTTGTGTGCCAGTATCAATATATTAGTGGTATTTGAGTGTTGGATGCACTTTTGACAAGACTCGACCCATTGGCTGTGGATGGTGGGATAAGCAATTATATTTCTCAGCCTGGTTGCTTGCTTGCTATGGTGTGAAAGTAATGATTTTGATTGATGTTGACTATAAGAATGAAATGTTTTTTTAATTCAAACAGATTTTAGAGTTTGCATTCAGCTGAATTGTATATTTACGCTTTAAATGTGACGTAAATAATCATTTAAAAATGTGGCGGAGTATCAAGTGATCAAAGAAATAGGTTCACAGATATCCCAAATTTTCCCAAGGTATGGGGGTGGCCAAAGGCGTGGCCACTTCTGGCCACCCTGCAGCTCCGGCCCTGCTACATGCGTAGTCCATCTTCTCGTGTTCACCAGTCAGAAAAGCTGATTAGAGCATCCACCTCACAGTTCTGGTTGGGGGGTTCAAATCAAGGCTCCATTATTCCTATGCGGAGTTTGTGTAATTTCCTGGTATCGGGCCATAACCTCTTATGTCACAATTTGCAAAATGTTACATTTTTCCACAAATCAATATTGA
The DNA here is from genome assembly GCF_054856545.1 of Hippocampus guttulatus. Lineage (NCBI taxonomy): Eukaryota > Metazoa > Chordata > Actinopteri > Syngnathiformes > Syngnathidae > Hippocampus > Hippocampus guttulatus. The sequence goes on along the minus strand of NC_141266.1, from coordinate 21,743,038 downwards.
TCAGTCACCAAATGTGTGTGTCTGTGATTTTGAACAACTGTTGATCAATGTAAAGTGTTAAAAATGGCTTGCTGTCTTTGACGATGTAATGTGAATAGATGAACAAATTTAAGAGCTGATTTTTTTTTGTATCCTGAAAAGTTCTGGGGGGGGGGGGGGGGGTTCTACATAAATGTTGGCTATTGCCTAGATTTTCATATTAAATTGTTTTTACTTTCATCTCGAAAATAAACAAACTCACACTCTGTGGGTGGTGAGATTAATTTAATATCGTCTGTGGTATGAACAGCAATAGTTTAAAAAAACGTGACTCATTCATCTCAGACAAGACACATACAGGTATGTATTTAGAGGAATAAACGTTGCATTGTGTTTCATGCAGACAATAGAGTCGGTTTGATGTGGTCTTGAGTGGGAATCTCTGCTTTTCTCTCTAAGTTTGAATCCTCGTCTCTCTCTTCCTCGGTGGGTTCCAAAGTTAGAGTGCAGGAAGTGGTGAGCTCCACTAGCCCACTTTTTTATACCACCCCCTCCTTCACACAAAATCTCTGCTTGTTCTGCGCGTGTGCTGCCAGATGTGTGCAGACTTGCCAAAGTCTTGTTTAAGACCTACGCAAAGTTGATTTCTATAAGTTGTTGTTTAATTATTCTTTTGCAATGAGACTTCAAGATGAGTGATGCAGCTCAGAACAGAAGCACAGGTGCCTTCACAATGATGCCCACTGGAACTAACCAAGTAGCCCCCAAGGACCACGTGAGCCACCCATGGGCCAGTTTGAAAAAAATAATTTATGAGACGTAGTGATTTCCTAAGAATGTCGTAGAAGTGATCGTTTGAAAATGTAAACAGTTGCAGAGATTGGTTTTAAAAAGTGGTACATATTGATATTTCAAGAGTCTGTGTGTTTATATGGCTATGCTTTTATGTACACGACTATTCTTGATGAGCTTCTATGTTGTGTCAAGTTCGTGATGATTCAAAATTTCATGAATCTCAGCCGTAGCACCTGTCATGGGAGCCTTCTTAATTGCCCATCAGAGCGGTATTATTTTTACTTGGGCCCTTCGTCACGCTGCTCTCGCAAATTCACGATTGCAGTCAATATTTGGATGAATCACACTTCTTGGCTTATTGTGATAAAATAAGATGAAGAAAAAAAGTACGTCGGTTCCCGAATGCGCCTTCTGGGTCTTGTGCGCCTTTCGAAACGGCGTTTATAGGGTCGGAGGAAAACCTGGACCTGACAGCAAGTGGGTCTAATGATCAGAACGTTGTCGCCATCTAGCGATCACTGACATTTAAAGCACACAACCGAGGTTTCCGGCATGATCGGCACTTGTCTTAGTTTTAATGCCATAAAACGTCCTTGCATGACATGTTTGGTGTTATGCGTTCTGAATTTGCGTGGTGAAACTCACCAGGTCCAAATCAAACAGCGACTGAACGTAACTCCAACGTACCACGATGCCTCTTATGTGGCAACTGTAAAAAGTCATCATGCCCTCGAGAGCGGCAGGTTAAATAACTGCGCTGCTCACTGGTGAAGGAGGATATTCATTTACATGGAGACGAAATGGGACAGATTCAGGAAAACTTCACCTTGGACACAAGCGAGGCCGCCCTGCTGAGAGGCGTCGAGATTAACTGGGAAATAAAGGGGACAAGAGGCAACGCGGTGCTGAATGAATCCGGCTGCTCCCGAGTACAAGGTCACCGTGGAGCTGCAATAAAATAGAGAACTCAAACGAAAGCAGATAACAAGGCATCAAAACGTCTCTTGTGTGTTCAACGTGAATTCAAGTGGATCCAATGTTAACCTGAAAATAATTACCAACTGAATACAGTGGTTCCTCTACTTACGAATGTCTCTTCATACGAAATTTTCAAGTTACGAAACGTCTCAACAGGAAAGTATTGCCTATTGTTACGGAAGGAATTTTAAGATACGAAAGGTAAAAAAAATAAAATACAGTATGGTCCGCAAACTGCAGCTCCGAGTTTCCTGAACGCAACATACTTATAGATGCTCTGCTATTGGCTAAGACCGATCATCATCCTGGCATCCTATTGGGTTAGAGGGACTTCTCGCATGTGTTTATGCGTATAGATATATAAATGTGGAGAGAGAGAGAGAGAGAGAGAGAGAGAGAGAATGTGTTCTGCGTCCTCGGCGTTCGGATATTTTTTATATAAATGTAAATCACCCAGAAAAGGTGTTCACCAGTCAAGCGATTGCTCACTATGCTGATGTTTGCCTGGACATTTTCGAAGGTTCAGTGTTGTTTTACCTGAAATTGGAAGCAATGGTGGCATGTCAGCACAGTCCCGTCCGTCACTTCCAATCCGGCGCTGCCAGCAACCATTGTTGACCCAAGACATTAATTATGCATTGAAGGAAAAAGAGGCACAAACATATTCAAATAAGCACATGCCCCCAACACCTTCCACGGGATGATATCTAAAGCAGCTTTATTCTTATTATAGAGTCACACATACAACAGCATCATGACAATCTGTTCCTCCCACCATTCTGACATGGAATTGCTCTTTTTTTTTTTGTTTCTTTGTTTTTACTCCATTCGAAAGCTAGAGTTGTGATAAATACAAAATCAACCATTTTGGTCCTTAAATATAGATCTCGTCTAGGCATCGTGGTATCCTTGTTGCTACCCACACAGAACATCAAACGTGAGTGGAAATGGGAGGGAAAGCGAGACCGCAAAACAAGTAGGAGGCCGCCCGCGTGATGAACAAGAGGCTGGCGGGGTGTCGAGGAAACCGTGAGCGGCGTCAAAAGGAAGCGTTTGCCTGCCGAGCTGTGAAATCACATGAAAGCTGCGCGGACAGACATGAAAAGCCAGAGTGGAAGGCGGCCGAGCGGGCACGTATTTACAAAGCAGCCAAAGCAAAGTCAGCCACAGCGAACAGCGCAGAGGCAGTGAAAGACTACGATTGACACAAGTTGCCTGGAGGAAAGTTCAAAAGTTTGCCGCATATGAAAAAAAACTAAACACACGAACACACACACACTTGGGACGAAACAAAACTCATGTTTGTGTACTGCTCCTAGCTATTCACGCGTGGCGATCTTTTCGCTGTTATTACACTTTGATGAAGACGGGAGGCAAAAGGAAGCCGTGTCTATTGCCTGTACGCATTTGCTCGCTCCTTTTCCACATAAATCACATTTTCATATCTTCATAGTTTCAGTACAGTGACGTACAGTACTGTGCATAAGTCTTGGGTCACATTTAGATTTCTTGGTTCTGACCCGTGGTTTACAAAACTCTTTACATCAACACCACAATGACCAACATGAAAATACAGCAGTCTTGTCGAGGTTTCCTAAAAACTATATTGAATATGTTTTGTTACCCACTGTCACATTATGCTCACGTTTGAGTAGTAATACGACACTGAAATGTAAGAAAATGAAAAACGTACGGTAAAGATTCAGTTAAAACATATTTGCTCAGAAACACAAGAGGGAGCCCACGGACCACGAGTGTAACACGTCATACCGCATTTTAAGAATCACTGGTTTGAGAACACGCAAAATTATCTCTTAGCAACGGCCTAGCAAGGATTGTCAGCGCCAGAGCTGGGTAGAATTATTTGTGACCTGTGAGAGAGAGAGAGAGAGAGAGAAGGCTTATAAGAACAAAAGCAGGTCTCTTCCATCCTTAATTGTCTAATCATCCTTAATTGACGAATCATAAATATGTCTGCTGCACACCTGTGAGATCGCTGGCCTGTGTGTGCGTGTGTGTATATGTGTGTGTGTGTGTGTGTGTGTTAGTGCGCTCTGCTCAAGCCCAAAGGCCCACGTGGGTCAATTTTTTTTTTATGTAAATGCTAATTGGTCGCTACTTCACGGATTTTCGTTTATCGCGGGTGGTTTTGGTCCCCATTAACCGCGATAAACAAGGGATTACTGTATATCAATTTTCTCGAGTCCTTGTTCTTATTGGGGTCTCAGATGAATATGGAGAGGCAGCGGACACGGTGCACCGGTCGCCAGCCAATGGCACGGCACATGTGCACAAACAACGATTCACCCTCGCAGAGACAGGTTGGAAGCCGGAATACCTGCAGAAAAATGTAAAGCCAAGATTCCAACTCTGAACCTCAGAATCAGGTAGACGTCTTTACCGCTATTTAATCTCATTAACAAAAACAAAACGGTTATTTGCTAAAAATCCAAGAACGAAACAAGTCGACTAAAACAGATGTCAGAGTTGCTAACAGTCGGTTGGTCAAATGATCGCATCGTTCACTGTGTGTTTTTCTTTCGGTTTCTGTTTTGTCTGTTTTTTTTTTTTACATTCAATATTTCCAATTAAACAATACGCTTACATTCAAACAATCGTAAGGTCGCTGTACTATAGATCACCGAAACATCAATACTGGAAGTGTCCAAACACTTGTGCACAGTATTGGAAGCTATTTCACATGTATTGCTGTTTTCATCCACCAGGGAATGCAAATGGAGCAAATTCCCCACCCACTGTTGGTTCTTTGCTTCCGCATCCCTGCCCCTAGCTTGCCCCAACCATCACTGACCCCCATTTTGAGTGTAGGCCTGTACACACGTTGCATGTCTTCTTCCTTGATGGGTGGCCTGGTTGAGTCACACAAACACGTCATGTTCTAAGGCGACCACATCCTAGCATGAATGCAAACACCATGAAACTGTCCACGTGAGACTTGATTTCTGTCTGTATGTCCGATTTCCTCTTCCTTTTTGCTTTCACATGTTGGCAGGCAGTTTGTGTCTCAGTCCCTCTGAGTCTTTTCTGGCCACCGGCAGCTGGGGGTCGTTTTTCCCGACCTTAGGGGAGGTGTTGTTAGCCGGAGTGGTTGTATGCGTTGATGGGACGGTGGAAGCCTGCAAGGGCGAATGGAGTTTGGAGGGATGGGCCGATGCGACTGCGGTGGCTGTGTTTTGTTTTGGTGGGTGTGTGGATGCGGCGGCAGAGCCACTCGGAGATGTCGTGGCCAAAGATGGGGGCTTTGTTGAGACCGGGTTTGACTTTGCGGGACGATTCAACGCCGATGTGGTGCTCGGGGTGAGTACGGGATGGGTTTGCTTAACTGGGTGAACGGTGAACCGCACTTTGGTGGGGGAGCTTGTGCTCACAGAGCCAGGATTTGAGGGTAGGGGTGAAGCAGGTTTGGGGATCTGGCTGGAAGAGGGGGTCCGGGCGGAACTAAATACAGAAGGATGCAGACAGGATGTTGGACTTGGGGATTTACTCAGGGGAGGGTTGGATGTTGGCGGTGAAGGCGGCGCGAGTGTCTGGGTAGGATTTGGTGAAAAGACCGACGTTAGCGTTGGAGTAGCGGTTTGGGTGGTGGTCGGCGGATGGGTGCGCGCCACCTGGGTGAGAGTTGGGGATGGGATTGGGGTTGGTACAGGGCTGGGACCAGACAACGGTGACGCGGTCGGCGGCGTAATGGATGCCTTGACCCGGGCACCTTGCGGGGGGGCCGAGGACACGGCAACCACGGGCGACGGGAGTGAAGAGCTCAGAGACGACTTGGGTCCGAACGTTTGAGGCAGTGGAACCGGAGTGGAAACAGACGATGGCGGAGGGGTGGACGAGGGCGAGGGTGATGAAGAGCGTGGAGAAGGAGTGGCGATTGGTTTGGGACGCGGCGTTGACACGAGTGACAGCGGGGCGGTTCCTGTCAAGGGAGGTGTGGAGCAGGGAGGCGGCGAGGACGAGCGGGAAGGTGCATTCGGACTTGGTTTTGGACGGGGCGTCTGCGAGGGCGCCGGTGTCGGCGACGAGGGAGTGGGAGCGGGTGAAGGGACGGCAGATGGCGGCGTTTGCTTTGGAGAGGAAGCGGCAGACGTCATGTGCGGAGATGTGGAGATGGGCGGGGGGTTCGTGTGAGGGGCACATTGTGCGTACATGGCGGGCTGAATCGGCGGTTGCATTTGCGCGTTGGATGTAAGATTCGCAACGGGCTGCACCGGAGGGTTGGAGGTTAGCATTCCTGCGCTGCCACCTCGAGCTAACTGCCCTGCCAGGAAAGGAGCTGCGAGCAAATTCCCGCCAGACGCCTTCCGATGGAGAGTGGGGTGAGGCTGCAATCCGGCCCAGGAGCGGTGAGGCAGGGTGGGCTGTGATGCCGACAGCAGCCTGGCTTCTTGGGTGAGTCTGCCTAACGCGGGCAGGCCTTGACAACCGTTGCCCCCGTGGCGCAGCAGCGCTTCTTTTGCCCCCTGCTGGTTCGTCACCGAAGTGCTGCTGTCTAACGGGCCGACGGCGGCGGGAGACGGATTGCTGCCCTGCATCTTGGGTATGGGTGGAGTTGACGCTCCAAGAGCTCCACCAAGCGCCGATGGATAATCAGCCTGGAGGCGCAGGTTGTAGTGAAGAGTCCTTCCTTGTTGGACTGGCACAGAGGAGGCCGCGGCCGGAGGAGTTTTGGCCACCGGTGGGGACGTCAAGCCGCCGAGCGGGCCCACGGTGGAGGGGGAGGCAGGGAACGCTCTGGGGGACAAACCTCCCATCCCGCTCATTGCCATCATTCCGATGAGGGAGCTGACCGAGGGGCGCAGGGGTTGCAAAACGGGAGCCCGAGGAGGTGAAAGCGGAAACGTCGAGGAGGGTGACGGTGAGATAAGAGGCGAGGGCAGGAAGAAAGTGCCCCCTAGTGGATGCTGCTGCTGCTGCTGTTGCTGCATGAGGGCGATGGCCACGTTGCTGGTCGCGGCGGCCGTTTGCAGCGGGGCATGGACCAGTGGCGCCCAGATGACGGGGCGGGGCCTGGGGGACATTGCGCCACTTCCTCCGATGACGCCGCTTCTTCCCGCCGCGGCTGCCGCGATGGCGTCCTGCATGGCCGGCATGCTGTCGTGCTTGACGATCTGCTGGACCAAAATGCTGTCGCAGGAGCCCAGACTGCCCGCTGTCAGGCCCCCGCCACCTGCTCCCGGACCTCCACCACCCCGACCGCCGCCACGGCCCATACTGCCCCCGAGCGAACCTCCTTGAGATGACTTCCGTAGCAGCACCGAGTTCTTCCTGCCTGTCGGGGAACAACGCAAACAAACATTTTTCTCCAATAAATGTATAAGGCAGTGATGACAAACAACTAAGTGAGTTGGAAGTGTGAAAAAATAAAATAAAAATCAGCCATGTCAGACCTTCCTGTGTTGTGGCCGTGAGTCATCACAGATCGCATCTGGCTGTTTGTTCTTTATCTTTTGTTGTTTGAAAATAATTTTGTGTTGAGCAAAAATGGAATTAAATTAAATCATTCACTCCCAAAGACGTTTTTAAACGTCTTTTCAGACTTGGTCTAGAATTGGCTGGTACTGAATGAGTTAAAAACGTGTAAAAATGACGGTATGCAGGCCATGACTGACAGCAAACTAAGATTGAAGACCTCCTGGAAAGTTTTTATGATGATCACAGTGTAACCCTGAAGCCGTTATTTCAATGCACATTATTTCCATCAAGAAAATGTTTTCCAAATCCAAACACATCAAAGTTTTGCGGTTCGTGAGTGCCCTTTAAATTGTTCGGGTTTCACAGCTTTTGATCATTCCGTTTTTCTCTCGTCATTTAAAGATGTGCTCTGACCTTTCTTCAAAGGACGTGGCTCACAATAGTGCCTTAAGACTTGAAAATTGCTGTCCCATAATTGCTGGATTAAGATTAAAAAAAAAAACACATGGAAAAAAAAAGGCAGGAAAGTCAGAAATTACCTATGCGGTCCAATCGGTCGACAGCGACGGTCTCGAAGGCTCGCCTCATCATGGGGTGCTCCTCCAGAACCTCATTAAAGCTGTCCACACTGAGAGAGTACAGACGGCAATATGTGTCTGCACGCACGCTGGCCGTCCTCCGCCCTCGAGTCAACAAACAGATTTCTGGGATCGGAAAGGCAACAAAAGCAAATGGGAAGATCAAGAAAGGCACGCAAACAGAAACATCTTCCTCCCGGGAAGACGTCACCTCCGAAGTAAGAGCCGTCGCTCAGTTTGGTCTCCTTGTTGCCACGGGTGAGCACGCCGACACGGCCGTGCTGGATGAAGTACATCTTCCTTCCGACGGTGCCCTCTCGGATGATGAAGTCGGCCGGCTGGAAGACCTCGAAGCGAAGTTTGGTGAGCACGGCGGTGACAAAGTTGGGGTCGGCGTTGGCGAACAGCGGCATGTTGGCCACCAGGCTGCGGCAGTTAAAGCTCACGATCTCCTGCGCACACGGACGGTGGAACAACGTTTCTTGTCCATCCATGTTTTTTTTTTCATGTCTCTGCCTCTTGCTCCAGACTTTCCCGCTGCTGGGTCAACCAAATCACAACGGAGAGGCTTGTTGCCGCCTATCAATGCACTGTTTTCAAAGCCAAACAGCAATCGAGAAGCGGAATGTGAACCATAACGGCTAATTGAAGAGAATTTTTTTTTTAGTGCCAGCCTAAAAACGGCCAGGTAGTGGCATTCAAAATTTCGCTGTCTAATCTGAAAAAAAAAATAATAATCAAATAAGGTGTATTTTTTTCAGATATCATTAGCTAAATTAGCTTTTTTCGCTACTCAGTTCCAAAGTGAGCAGTGCTACGTTTCGAGCCAATGCTAGCTAGCTCTTCACATCCAACGTAGCGTGATTTTTTTTCACTTCTCAGTACAATTAGAGCAGTTTAGAAAATATGAACGCAGAGAAAGGATTAATTCAGAGAAGCTTCCAAAACAGGTATTGCAGATACTGTAAAAATTCATTTTTACCTTTATACTTCAGTACATTTTAGAATCTGTACTTGTTGTTCAAGAGTTGATTAAATACTCTACTTTCATTTGTTTTTTTTTTCTTTCAACATGAATATCTTCTACTCGAGTAGAGTGTGAGTACTTTTGCCACCTTTGCTACGGACAGGCCGAACAGCCAATCGCAGGGGACATGACACACAAACAAGCAACCGGTGACTTACTTTGACACATCTGGACAATTCAGAGTCTTCATTGAAACTAACAAGAACATTTTTGGATTGTAGGAGGAAGCCGGAGTAACCAGAGAAAAGCCACACAAGCATGGGGGGGCAACAGTCATCGGAGAAATCAGGAAAAAGTGCTGACCACTTGTCTACCTTGCTGCCCATAATTTGTGTTTTTAGTGTGTGTGTGTACCTCTTTAAGTGGCTCACTGAGCTCTCCCAGGATGTTCTCCTCGTCAAACATTTTCCCTTGGAAGCGGTGCTCATAGTACTCGTGGATTTTTTGCCGCACGTCTGCGGGAAGCTTGTGGAAGGACATGTACTGCTCCACCTGCTTGTACTGCACGCACACACACACACAAAAGCTTCTTTATGCTTATTGAACAACGTATTCTACTTTATTTTCCATTTGGGGCCTATTCATGTTTTTGTTTTTTGTTTAAATCATGAAAAAAGAAAACTTTTTTTTTTCCTGGGACATCAATCAGTAATAGTCGCAATATTTGTTTTTTTTATTTCATGGTACTTGGAGGATCAAATTTAAAATTTTGGGGAAAATCATGTCGCAAGATTATTTATTTCATCAAAATTTGAGTTGAAAAAAAATGACTACACTTTAAAATAAAATGACATCACAATTTTAAATTACATTTGAAAATCAAATAAAAATGTAAAATTAAATTTAATGCAATTCATGGTTGAAATCTGATATTTCGGGGCAAATTTGATCACAACTGTAAATCAATGAAACAAGCATACAAATTAAACTGCACGACAATTTAAAAATCAATCCCCTTATAGATACATTTCGAGTACATTAAATTAGCATTGAAAACGGGATAAGATGTCTTCCTTAATTTGCTCAACCAGAAACAAAATTTTACAAATGTCAAATGTGAAAGACGGATACCAAAACTAGACTACAGTCCAACTGTGTAATGCGGCGGCTTATTCAGAAATCTGACAAAGGTTTTGGGACACCTGGCCATTGCCTGAACAGGACGCCAAAATGGAAGAGAATATTGAAGTGGTACTCATTGCTTCTCCAACAGTTTTCACTTTTCTGACTTTCTGCCTGATGTTGGAGCATGCAAGATTATTATTATTTTTTGACATTACGCTATACCGCCCTCTATTTTAGATTCTTCCACGCCACACTCCCCAAAACACGTCTTTCCGACCTTTGGAAGCATACAATAATCCATAACGTTCCGATTGGGGTGAAAGCGTGTCACGCGCGGTCACCTTCTCCTGGTATTGCCGCCGCGACGAGTCCAACGACTGGATGAGTGCGGTGGCGTGGCCGATGAACATGGCGTAGCAGGTGGCTCCCACGATCATACTCAGCATGGTGAGCCACACGTCGGTCATGCCCTCCGGGGCCTGGGCGCCGTAGCCGATGCACAGCATGTGGCTCATGGCTTTGAAGAGGGCGTACGAGTACTGCACGCCCCACGTGTCGTTCTGCGGGGGCCAAAAGGAGCGCTGCATTTCACGCCACACATTTCACATCCCCGGTCGGCAAAATCAAGCTGTACACTTGACGTCAATCGCGACAAATTTGAGCATAACGCCTCCCTTGCGAGTAAAGTCAGCAAAGGTCTGGTCGAAAAGATTATCCTGAGTAATTATCGTGTCGAGTGCGTTAAGCAGATTAAAAATGTTTCTGATAAAATTTGAGCATTTTCGCTCTTGCCTAAAATGGTCTGATTGGCTCTGTAAAATATTATGCTGAGTGATTATCTTTTTCACTTCCGATATGATACCAATATTGCAGCTCGAGGAAGGTCCGATACCAATATCTATATGATACGATATCAGCAGTATGTTCAGAATCAAAGTGGCTAACCAGAGAGGAGCAGGAACAGAGTCGGGAATGAACTCCATCCATCCATTTTCCGAACCGCTTGATCCTCACTAGGGTCGCGGGGGGTGCTGGAGCCTATCCCAGCCATCTCCGGGCAGTAGGCGGGGGACACCCTGAATCAGTTGCCAGCCAATCGCAGGGCACACAGAGACGAACAACCACCCACGCCCACACTCACACCTAGGGACAATTTAGAGCGTCCAATCAGCCTGACCTGCATGTTTTTGGAATGTGGGAGGAAACCGGAGCACCCGGAGAAAACCCACGCAGGCCCGGGGAGAACATGCAAACTCCACACAGGGAGGCCGGAGCTGGAATCGAACCCGGTACCTCTGCACTGTGAAGCCGACGTGCTAACCACTGGACTACCGGGCCGCCCTTCGGGAATGAACTGCATGTATGTAAGTGCTAATATCGGAGATTTTAGATGTAGATCATATTTAATCCGACATTTTTTTTTCTGATATCGGACCGATATTCAATATCAATACCGGATCGTGATGCCCTTAGTTCAGTGGGAACTTTCTCAACGATCTTCTTGGCTAACGGTGAGGACCGATAATCGTAAACGTTAAACCTGTTCAATATTTACAAGTGCAAATCCTCATCCCCGAGTTTGGCTCTTCTTCTCGTATTTTCCTTCAGTTTGGATGGCCTACGGTTCCGCTCAGTCTCTGTGGGTGACGAGACTCATAATTGTCAGTGGGGACAGTACATGTGGTGCGCTGCGTTTGGCATCTGGAACACGCCACACACTGTCAAAGCAGAACACACCACGCACTGTGTTCTTTTTTTTTCTTGTCCTGTTTGGGGGTCACTCACGTTGTAAAAATAGGCTAGGCTGTTAAAAATGATTTTGCTTAAGAGTCGGACTTCTTACCACCAAGCAAGGGGCCAATTAATCCGTCTCAAAGCACATTTTAAACTGAAACACACCAATTGAGAGTGTCATGCTTGACAAAAAATTAAATATAAAAATATCTCATCAGCTATAGAAGGACAATTATGCAATTTTAAAGGTCAAACTGAATGCAAATTGGACCCACATGGAATACTGTGTGTGTTATGTGTGCTCAACACACGAGGGGACTTTCTCCAGGGATGATCCTAGCATTTGGCTGCTTGGCAACAGCCGCCTTGGCAACGGCGGTGACATGACTCAGCGCTTCATTCATTTGGGTCCTGTTGTGTGTATATTTTACCTTCAAAAAAATAAAATAAAATACACCCATTCACAAACACACTTCCACCACATCACTCTGGAGGATTTGTGTGATATTTTCCCCTCCCTCATGGGGCTATGTGATGATCATGACGCTTTTATTCCAGTCGGCCATCTTGTTGCATGAGCCAATTAACAGCAAACATCGTACGCGCGCACACACACACACAAACGCAGATAACCCGACAAGCAGGCCTGGGTGGGCGCCATGGGAAATATAAAGTGCGGGGTGTTCAAACAAAGCGAGAGTTGGCTCTGTGGTTTTGAACGAAAAAGGCAAACTTGGCCCTCTCACCACCATCAGGTTCTTGGAGACCCAGCAGTCGGGCGGGAAGTCCTGCAGCATGGGCACCAGGAACTGCAGGCAACCGTCCCAGTGGCACAGCAACAGCATCATCCCGATCAGATTGACGATTCTCACCATGGCGCTGGCCAGGTCGTACGTCATGTGGAAAATCTGAGGAGGGGCAAGCCACGGTGGACTCGGCACAATTAGCGGGATGCGCTTGAACCCCGATAATAAAGCAGGTGACTTTTTCTAGGCGAACGTGGCACCGATTCTCAATTCCCGCGCCTCATCGGAAGGCAAAGTCAAGTTGGGGAAGAGGTTTCACCCGTCGAGTGCGAGGCTCTCACCTCCTCCCACTGGTGGATGTAGCGTATGAGTCTGGAGAGCCGCAGCAGCCGAAGCAAGCTGAGGATTTTGGTGAAGCGGACGATGCGCAACGCCCTCGCCGTCCGGTACACCTCGGAGTCCAGACTGTCCACCATCAGGAAGATGTAGTCCACAGGGATGGAGGACACAAAGTCCACCAGGAACCAGCTCTTCAGGTAGTTCTGGCGGATGGCCCTGTGGCACAATCGGTTTGGTAGCGTTCCATATTTGGAGCACCGAGCCGGGCGGAAGCGCTCGGAGTGTTAGCCTCTGTGTTTGGTCACATGACGTTCACAATGTGAGCCCGAGGGCACTTTGACATCAATTTCGGTCGGCAGCAGACAACAGGAAAGGACAAAATGGCAGCGCCCTCAGATGGATAAAAAAGGATGGATTCATCTGCCTAATTCTTATTCCACAAACATAATGCTAATCAGAACACCGGTGGGCCGCACAGAAATATTTGACCTTGAGTACTACTTTCAGAATCCCCTCCACCGCCCCTCTAGCTTGATGCTAACCTCCAACGGAAATTACACTTGCCATGCTAACGGTTAGCATCGACACTTGCGGTTTTGCCTTTTCAGCAACAAATATTTGAACGTAAACGTTGGAACTAAACACTTAAGACGGATACTGTGAAGTTCTCAAAGATATGTGTCGTTTACCTCCCACAAAAAAAATAAAATAATAATAATAATATTACAGCAAGTTACTGAGTGGTCGTAGAAGAAGCCGATGTTTCTTCGTTTGGATGAGTGCACGACACAGTAGTGGGCAAGCAGTACAATGAGCAACGAACGCTTTAAATTCTCAATGTGACTCATCTGACTGAGTCGAGACACCAAGTGTTTGGGTTTTGCTAGCCGCCGCCGCCGCCGATGCTAACGTACACGCGCACACCCACTCACCGGGGGTCCAGCAGTATTTCCGTACTGTCCTCCTTGACGATGCCCGTGCGGAAGTTGAGGACCAGGTCGACCATGAAGAGCGTGTCGGACACCACGTTGAAGATGATCCACGACGGCGTGTTCTCGTCACGGAAGAAGGTGATGCCCACCGGCAGCACGATCAAGTTGCCCATCATCAGCACCAGCATTAACAGGTCCCAGTAGAACCTGCACGGGGACCAACAAGGGCTTTTTGAAACACCAAAAAAAAAAAAAAAAAAACTGGGGCAACTAAGTGAACTGTGGAGGACAAACGGATCTTATCGGTAACCTTGAGACGCCTCATCCATCTGGATTGCGTGCGCGCCCTTTGGGAAGGCGGGAGTGACGCAAAGGCCCGCTTCCGGAACGACGGCGACGCGGCGATGTTGAACGTGATTAACGGATGACACGCCAGACGACCCAATCATGTGCAGGCCACTTGTGTTCTCCTTCTGCCTCTCTCCCAAACGGTCGCTCTCTCATCCATCACCCGTATCCGTATCAATGACTCGTCTCACACACGCGCACACACACACAACAACACACTCTGGCTTTCAGAGAGTGCACTCAAGTGCTGTGGTCGATCGCTATTGAGCTCTAATTTGGTAACAAAACCTCATGGTGGGACCACTAGACTGATGAAGATGAAGTACGATTCATCACACACACATGCGCGCACAAGCACACACACACACGCCCATTTACTGCTGCCATAGCGATATATGGAGATGAATTGTGACCTTGAGGACTCCTTTTGTTCACTGTGATTACAGAGAACAATTTGATGACACGGTGTGATCCAGTGGGATGGGTAACCATGAATGAATAAGAAGGAAGAATGAAAAGAAATTGGAGTGCAACATGCAGTCCACTCGGATGCGAGATGCTCTCTTACAACCATGACTCCCTCGTTATAGTACCTTCAAAATGGCAGCGACAGTTTAAGGCAAAAGGAGGTCTTAAATCAGGGGGTGGGCAAAGTTCGGCCTGCTCTGTTCTTTCGCCCCGCCATCAAGGGTTTGTCATTATCACTACTCCGAGAGTCTTCGTTGCATTCATTTAGCCATTTTGTTTGTTGTAGCTAAAAGTCATAAGCTATGGGGTTTTTTTTTTAAATGAATGTGTTCAAAACAAAACAAAAGTTATAAAAATATCACGGTTAAGGGTAAAGTATGAGCCTTAATGGAGACTTCTTTCTTCTTACTTTCTTTCTTTTCCGAATGATATAAAAAATGATTTATTAGATATAAACACATAACGGGGTAGGACTAGATACGTTTTTTTACTTCTTCCTACTCCCTTGAACATAATAACTGTGTTGAATGAAGACTGATTTCTTTCTTTTTTAGTATTTTATTTACCTTATTTTCTGTCAAATTATTACCGTATATGTTTTATGTTCAATAAACAAACCAAACCAAATGCGGGAATGTTGATCCTGCCATTGATCCTGCCTTGCTGGGATCCAGCCCCCCCCCCCCCCCCCCCAAAGCCTTCGGACACTAGAACCGCCCCTGCTGAGACGTAAAAATGTGAGCGAGTCAAGCGGCGGCGTCAATACTCTCCGGATGCACCGTCGATGGCAAGCTGGGTGCCTGAGAAGCTTTCTGATCTGGAAAGAGTGGACCCATGCGACGACTTGAGTAGATGTGCGTACGTGTACGTGTGTGTGCGCAAAGTTATTGAAGTGGACCCCGTTGCTAGCGTGCGCATCAGAATTGCAAATGCAATTATAGTTGCTCGATGGGCGCTCTTGCCAGTGCTCTGATGAGCGTGAGCAGGTGCTGGGCGGGAAGTAGTGACCTGCGAGGAACTGCTCAGCTGGTGTCACACTCCATGCTCATTTCACCCACCGCGTCTCCTGTGATTGCGGCCTTGTCTGCCTTGATGAGAAGACGAGGGCCGTTTCTCTCGCTACGCAAGTAAATGTGCGCAATGATATGTTTATTTTTTTATTTTTTTCGTTTTTACGTGTCAAGACGCTCTCGGATTTGCGACTGCTGCTAGCGCCGAGCCGGCACGCTTTGGCTGTCGATTTATATTCATTTTGACGTTAAGCGAGGGACACCCTGGACTGGTCGCCAGTCAATCACCTGACATGCTTATCGATGAATAATTTTGTGTCTTTAATTAAATTTATAATCGTATTTGTGGGATGTGGGAGGAAGCACAAGTACCCACATGCAGTGGCTGAGAAGGGTGTGGGAGGCGGGGCCTCTCCACTAGCTCCGCCAGTGCCCACACGGGATAGATAGTGCCCAGATTTGAGATTTGAAACCCAAATGTCAGAACTTCAAGGCAGACTTCATAACTATGAGTCCAATATTGCTTCTTTGTCCCCAATTTTCATGACGCCTTTGCAACGCTTTTCAATTCCATTTCAAACGGAAACTGAAGCGATTCAAAAACGGAACCAACAAAATTCAATCCAAAATGTTAATTTTTCACCAGGCCACCACGGACGCAAACATGAAGCCAATTTCTTTTGAACCAAGTACAACCAAAGTAATAAAAAAGCCAAAGTTAGTGAACTGAAAATACCTCTGGAAAAAACAAAAAAAAAAGCAATTTCTTTCAGCCAGCTGCTCGCTTTGTTCTGAAATTAATTGATGGAAATAAATGCAATAAAGTCCCGGCCGTAGACGTCACCGAAACAAGTAATAAGACTCGCTTGGTTGGCCATGGACAAAAGTAGTGAGACGTCGCCGCAGTCTTACTGCCTTCGATCCGAGTCGGCTCGCTTCACATTCAGGATATTGTTTCTTTTAGAAAGTGTCAACCAAAAGCCAAAGAAAAAGCAAAACGCATCTTGCATTATAGTGAAACAAAACGGCGCAAAGACATCGAGAAGTTTCTATTCAGCCAATTGACATAATAATCGCCTCTGCACTATCTCTGCCTCATGACCTGAAGTTGTTCCCGGCTGAGGATTCAGAGCCACTTTCAAGCAACGGCCACGGTCCACCCAAAAAAAAAAAAAAAGTGGGAGGCACACTTATCAACTGTTATCAAAAAAGATAAGGCAACAGCTGTGGTTGCAAGCTGCAATTGCAGACGGCTAACCGCTAACAACTTTCGGTGATGGAGGTCACATGCCACCGTAGGTGAAAGCTGACCTGCTTTTTTATTTTATTTTTTGTTTTAAATACCTTTTTTTGTGAAAGTGAAACTGAACGGCTGCTTAGCATGTAGTGTCCACTAACACGATAAATTTTAATACACACAGGCGCACAAATCCCCCGTGCGATCGATTTGCGACCAATCCGCAGGCTATCGGTCGATCGCGATCGACTGGTTCTTCACTGAAGAACAAGGAACGGTAAAGGGGGCTTGAGACTTAATTGGTCTTTACTCTCGCTTCAGATTACAGGTACTTAACTCAAAAGTTATATGCGTTGAATTTTGCATGATGCACACTCAAGGTGCATAATTTACAACGGGCATACATAATTAAT
Source organism: Hippocampus guttulatus (assembly GCF_054856545.1). NCBI lineage: Eukaryota > Metazoa > Chordata > Actinopteri > Syngnathiformes > Syngnathidae > Hippocampus > Hippocampus guttulatus. The sequence goes on along the minus strand of NC_141266.1, from coordinate 21,725,956 downwards.
CAATCTGCAATTGTAATCCTCCGCCGGCGGCAATTGGAATTACGAATCTCACTGAGGCGGGTACGCGTGGATTTCAACGGAGCGAGATTACCTGCGCACGCACGCGCTCCTAACACGACGTCAGCGCGGACTTCAATTTGACAGACACGCAATACAAGTGCATGTGTGTGTGTGCGTGTGTGTCAGATGAAACAAAAAGTGGGCCAGGAGGATCCCTGGAGATCAAGTCATCCATTGTTGCCTCAGTGTGTCTTGGCCCTTGGCATTTTACGAAAGGCGGTGTCACATTGGCATGTCCACGAATGATTGCATTGTCAGCGTACACCAGACAAGTGCAATTTCCAGAGTGGAACACAACGCCATCCGTGACACTGCTCAACTTAAAATTGGTTCAGATGTCAGAAAAAAAATTGAAAGCATTTCAATTTATATTTGTCCAAGCTATCGCCATCATAAAAAAAAATCATCAAACACCTCGGCCATTTGTTCACAAGCGCCAAGCTAGCTAGCGTGAGAAGCTAGCATAGCAATCTATCTATATCTTCACTCGGTCCAACATCACAAAAAGCCCTCTGTCCACAAAACGATGAGTCAGACCATCTATGGCCGAGAGTCGTGTCAAATTAATGGTAGTGGGACAATAAACAGGAAGTTGGAACCAACCAAAATAAAACCAGCAAAAACACTCAACCGGCTTCAACAAAAACAACACGAAGATTTAACTCACATTAACTCATTCACTCCCAAAGACGTTTTTAAACGTCTTTTCAGACGTGGTTCAGAATCGGTTGGTACTGAATGAGTTAAAGGCATTATTTTTATTTTTTTTACAGAAAAGAGAGCCGGGTGCCCTATTTGTTTGTACTTTTGAGGGTCGGAATCTTAGTGCTTCCGTAAGATGCGGAGTTTCTATGTTCCTCTCAAATTCTACAAACATGCCATGCTAGGTTCATTAAACCCTCTCAGTCTGGGCTGTCACGCTCAACTGGTGTGGGGGCCACTGGAGATCAAGGCGGCATATGTCAGAGCCGCAACAAGTACAATACTCCGCAAAAAAGAGGTTCACGTATTTTTACTCTGACAAGTGGAGACGTGGCTGTCAAAATTGGACGACTTGTCACCTGCACTTTGCCTGCGACGGAAACAACCCTCACTCTGCCTGACGCCCCCCCCCCCCTCCGTCATCTCTTGCTCCCCCCCAACACCTATTCTTGTTCTGCCTTCATACATCCTCGACTGCGTCCTCCCTCTCCTTTACTGCCTTGTAAAATGGTGGCCTCCTTCACCGCCGCCAGCGACTCTTGATTTTTAAGTGTGCTGTGATCTCCTGTCAATGTATTTCCTCGACCGCTTATACTTGTTGACCTGGGGCCAATTCCAGTTGATTTGGGGTGAGAAGTAGGCTACAACCAAGACTGGTCGCCAGCCAATAACAGTATTGATCGGTGATTCTCAAATATTTTACACGGAGTATCACCTCAAGAAATACTGGACAATCCAAGTACCACCAAAGTATCCGAAATATTGTAAGTCACTGACACAGCTTGAACATTAAAAGTGCGCTTAACCCTTTCATGCATCATGTAACCTGATGGCATGGTAAGCTGTACTAACCCCTGTCCCTGAAAGGGTTAAATAAAAACCTAAAAAAAACATAACATGTACTTTAAAAATGCTGATTAAATTTCACACAAGTGAAATAAAAATTGGATCGAAAATTTCCAAAGGCCGGAAGTTGCCACAACGGATTTGCATGAAATCATCCGTGTCGCCGATAACATCAAATAAATTCTCTTCGATAAGTGGGGGGAATAATTTGCTTCTCGAGATCAGTTGCCATCATCATCAAGGCTCCCTCGATTATGTTCCTCCTGTCACTGTTTGGTTTTCTTGTTTCTTTTTAATATGTGTAGCTGATACATCTCAAAGATTTCAACCCTTGTTGTCTTCCTCTCTCTCCAGAAATTGGTCACTCAAGTCACGTGACGTAAGTCGAGTCAGACGAGTTCGAATGGAGTCCGACTTTTTCTTTTTAGGTACAACCTGCTTGGCAAAAACGCATGCATGACTTGACGTTGACTGCAACGACAATAAAGTCATCTTGTTTACAGTTAAATATCTGCATTTTGAACAAAGCGTGCTCTTTTTATTTTCTTTTTTTTGGGGCGGGGGGCGGGGGGGGGGGGGGTGAAGGGACATTTGTGCGACATTTGTGGCAACCAAGTCCAGTTATTATTAAATTGACCTGGGTCTTGCTTAAAAACCGAAGGTTGAGTAGAAGACACTGGAAAAATTTGCAATAATAAAATTTTTAAAAAAAACATACTCGAGTAAAGCCCATTGAAAAATCAAGTTGAGTAAGGCAATGAAGTAGTCCTGGTTGTAATCTGTGTACGTGCATGTTTGTCTTACCTGAAGTCGCTGTAGGGGTGTATGATCCAGGCGCCGGCCGACTTGAGTCGTTCCTGTTCCAGAGCCACGGCCTTGTGGGATCCGAACATGCGCAGGCTAAACTTGTTGACGCCGGGCTGCAGCATGGCTCCGAACTGCCTCTGGATGAAGGTGCTCTGGTTGGACTGGCTGTAGTCGTCTCCGTCCAGCCCCAGGCCGAACCCGGCCAGCGCCGACGGTCCCAGCGTATCGGGCGTCCCCGCCGCCGTGGTGTTGCACGCGGTCGTGGTGGTGGTCTCCGGTCCGGTGGCCACCACCATCACCCCCGTGCCCGCCGACGAGGAGGTGGAGGCCAGGGCGGGACGGGAGGGGGCGAATCCCACCGAGCGGGGCGGAGGGTGAGCGAGAGGCACCGGGGTGGTCGGCGTGCCTGCCGTGCGGAAGGGGTGGCCCGAGCTCATGATGGAGAGGCGGCGGCCGCGTCCTCCCGAGGGGGCGGCGGGGTCGCCCCCGAAAGAAGCCTTCTCGCCCTCTAGGGACACCTGGGACAGCCTGTAGCCCGGCGAGGGGAGGCTGCCCTTGCTGCGCCTCTTCGACTCGGCTCCGTTACGTCGGGGGAGGCTGTCACCCCCGGAGCCTCCCGCGCTACTCGGCGTCCCCGCACCCCCCACCACCCCATCCATCCGTGAGGAGGATCAAAATTAGGGGAGGGGGGGGAATATATATATCAACAGTATTTTGAGCTGCAGGTCATCTGTCGGGTTTTGGCTCACAGTTTAAGTATGGCAACAGTTGTTTGAGAGATGTTGAAGTTCCCTTGAGCAAGGCACCGACCCTTTGACGCCGACATCTCTCCTTGCATGCCCGCACGTGTGTCAAATGGCTCTCCGGTAGTGTTGATTCAACGCAAATATACGTCAGAGTGTGACTTGAATTTTCTCCCTAAAAGATGAGTAAAATAAATTCAAAATATTCAAAAAGTCATTGTGCCTTTGGGTCGCAGAATCAATCTCCATTTGGATGGCAGCGTGTGACGTTGGTCCTCAAAGATGTTTTTACTCTCCTTCCTCGTCCTTGAGAGCTCCGCCGGAGGCCCTCTCTCGCCTCTCCACAGCCGCCCTCATCGCGCCGACGCCGGTCACACCGGCACCGGATCGCCGCTCTCCCGAGACGGCAGTGGAAACAATGCCGGATCCCTTTTCCTCCGCCCCGCGCACGACGAAGGATGATCGGGTGCACATACAGGCGAGCAAGGGCGTTGGGTTCGCTATCAAGAAGGGGGGGGGGGGGGGGGGTCGTCGGTGGGCAGTGAGGGGCGCACTAAATTAGACTCCCAATCGGAGGCGCGCCAGCCCGAGTTGAGTCGCCACGGAAGGCGCGGTGACGTTCACGGTTGGGGTAAAAAAAGAAAAGGAAAAAGGGTGATGGAGGAGGGAAGACGCCGCCGAAGTCTCGCTCACGACCCCAAGCCCCCCCCCCCCTTCCAAAATAACAACGATGGATGGTTGCCGCTCTGAACACGGTCACCTTCTCCTCGGCATCATCCACGCGCGCTCCCACTCGCGAGGACCTTCCGTGACATCTTGTCCACAAGGACGCGCGCTCATGAGAACCGGGATGATGACGGCGTCCTCTTCCGCTTCGCTTCGAAAAAAAAAAAAATCAACAACTTGTTGAGTAGTCCAAGTGTCGCCTCGCCTTCCGTCCTTCGGAAGACATCCGACCGTGTGACGTCACGGGTGGATTTCACTTCTCCCCACGAGGTCGCAGAGCCTCTCGCGCGTTGATGAAATTCGATCCCTCAACACATCCGCACGCCTTCCTGTTGTCTTTTGCTGAACGAGTGGATTGAATGGACCTGTCGTCATGACGTCCGAACCCTCCCCGACATCCTCCAGACGCACGCGTCCGCTGGCCGCTTGTGCGTCATCCACGCGCGCCCATCCAAGAGGGGGTGGGGGGAGTGTGGGGGGCAAACATGACAACCTAGTCCCGCATATTACTTAAACGCAGACGAGGAGGGAAGACGCACACATTTGTTCTCCACGTGCCCACTTAACGGTGCATGTTGAGATTGTCAGCGTCATGGGTGGCAGCCACGTTTCAAGAAAACTCCTCTTTAATTGGCCATGATAGACATCAGCTGTGATCACTCCCACAGGGCACGACACAAAGTAAAAAAAAAAAAAAGATGCAATGTTGTGAAGCCGCAAAAACTGAGCCGTGATCGAGTGAGGGACAACTGCACTAAGGGAGGGGAGGGGAGGGGAGGGGAGGGGAGGGGGGGGGTGAAAGGTCAACTCTTTCTGTGATTTAAAAATTCTCAGACGGATTCGCAACCCGCTCATTTTCCACCGACTGCCATCCGAATGTCTGAGAGGCCAACCTAGGGAGGAGCGAAACAAAATAAAGCACCAGAAAGAATGGCGTCATGACTTTATGGACGGAGCAGTGTGCCGTTGCGGGCATCTGGCTCATCTCAACGAACAAAAGACCACGAGTCATCTCTCCGATCTGCTATCGTAAAAAAATAAAACAAAAGAACTGCTCCGGCGGAGAGAAAGACTGCGGCTGAAATCAAAGGACAGAGTCCATAATCGTATATTGCGGCGGTTATCTTTCTTTCTTTTTTTTAACCATCACTCACACGTCAAAGAGAGGCAAAGAATATGAGAGTGGACGGCCAAAACCGGAGCGGCTCCCTTCCCATCCCGAGCACAAGAGGAGAGAGGAGAGGTTACGATTGCTTCAAGTTTTATTGGCTGAGCCGGAGTCATTGCTTTGAAAACAGACACGCATCGTGCCCGAGTGGAAATGTGAGCTAGCTTAATCACACGCCACTGTCGCGAAGTGTAACCGTAAGTGTTCGCCGGAGACGGCCGCTGACGGCTACGTGACGTTGACGGCCCTCATGATGTTCGTGTGACCCGACCCCGGGATCCAGCCGGTCACAATGATCACCATGTCGCCCTCTTTGAAGAATCCTCTCGCCTTGCCTGTTCCACACAAGAAATAACCCAGCGTCAAGGCACGGCCGGAAACGTCGACGCGGGTTACACGGTTTAACGACGGCGTCACGTTCCCTGAGTGAGGCTGGATCTCAAATTTGGATCAACATTGCCAAGTTAGTGGCAGAAAACAAACAAAAAAACCCAAAACCCTTACCTATTTCTATTCCAAAGTTGACACGGTTGTCGACATCGTCGGCCCAGACGGGCGCTGGTAGAGGGTGAAAGAGGACGGGGAAGACTCCTCGCAGCAACTGCGACTGACGCGCCACCTGGACAAAAAAAAGAGCTTCAACTTATTAGCCAGCACGCTGCAATTTTGATTGGGATATTTTGGGCCTCGTCTAGGCATGAAAAAAAAAAAGTTCCATCAGCCTGCCATGCGGGTTTTTGGAATGTGGGAGGAAACCGGAGTACCCGGAGAAAACCCACGCAGGCCCGGGGAGAACATGCAAATTCCACACAGGAAGGACCACTATAGCGCCTGCACGATAGTAATTTTCAGGGGTTGCATTTCAAGGTAGTTAAAAAATAGCGATGGAATCAACATCTTGGGACTTTTACCTGCGGGATTTTTGACCCCACCGCCGCCTTCAAAGGCAGCTCAGTGGCTCGAAGGAACCCCGCTTGCGACCATCAGCGCGACCACACCAATGCCCAGACGTGACGCTGCGGACGACTCACCTGAGCGCTGACCTTCAGGTGGCGCCGCCGCATAGCGCGCGAGGGTGGATTAATGACACATGACTCACAAGTCAGCGCGTTTCTAATCCAGTCGTGGCCCACATTTCAAACTATTTTGGATCGCGACAAAATGACGGGCAAGTAAGTCAAATAAACGCTAGCGGTGGAGTCATGAGATAACATCGGCACCCATGTTATACTTAGAAAAATAAAAAATAAACCCCTAAAAGATACATGTTGGCGTAGGATGCAATTTATGATACTCGGCTCTTCTCTTGTTTAACGTGGGGTGAGTTTGAAACGAGCGATTTCACGTTTCTGTGGGTGCGACGCTAACAAAGGCGTCAGTCACTGCTCACTCATTTTCAAGGCAGTTGGCTGGTTGTGTACCTGCGGGCTCCTGGTGACGGCAATGATTGGACAGCGGGGCCGATACCTGGACAGGAGGTGTGCCGCCCTGTATACACACACACACACACACACACACACACACGGAAATATGATAAATATGCATGACTGAAAGCTTAAATATGTCCCGTTTATTATATCGGCGAGCAGAGGTCATCCCAGGGAATCTGTTTGCATGCACAAAACAGAAGGCAAAACACAATCATTCCTGTGGGGACTGAAAACAGAAAAAGGCATTTGTTCCGTCAGCTGATTTCCTTCGGGAGATATGACTAACATTCGGTTGTTTGTTTCTGAAAGTCTGTTTGCTATAAGGAAAAATAAAAATAAATGAAGTCCATCATTTTCAGGAAGTATTCAACAGAATGACTGCGAGTTGCAGTTAAAACAGTGTCAGGCTGCAAATCAATGAAACCCAAAAAGCTTGCTGAAAACTTGTTTGTTTTTTTTGGGTGATTATTTTGTGAAAACGTACATATTGCGGAAGTACTACCATGATGTCAACAGACGCTTAATGTGCTGAGAAATTAGAAAAGTCTGCACTCAATAATATACCTTAAAAATATACTTCATAGAAAACAAACAAACAAACAAACAAACAAAAAGAAAAGAAAGAAATTGTGATGTGCAAACCTCGGCCACATAGGGGCAGTATAAGACAGTCGCACAGATATCCTGTAATAATATTAGCCGCTCTTCACAGAGGATAAAAAGCATATGTCTTGTTCTATTGTTTGTCCACAAGTGTTGCTGCATTGTTTGTGTTCGGATATCCATTGCTTTAAGGTGAACAAGCCTGCCGCAGACATGCTAATCGTTAGCGAATATGCCGGTGGTGTTTCCCATTGTATGTGAGCATTAAAAAAGAGGAGACTATGTAGCCGTTTTAAATACACAATGTGTATTTTTTTTTTTTAATGTTTGCTTTGACAGAAACTTTTGTGAAGAACAATTGCTAACGTTATTATTTCATTTGTATCTGATGAAACCACAAAAAAATGTTTGGGGTTTTTTTTGTTGTTGTTTTTTTTCAATTGAGGGTTTGTACGGATAAGGTTAGAGTGCCCACCTGCCACTAGAGGTGAGGACGATAATGGCGCCAGCGCAGCACTTAAAGGACGACTCAACGGCCCCGATGGCCGTGACCTCTGTGGGGTCCGAGGACAGCGGGGTCAGGCGGCGCAGCTCCTCAAATAGCTGCTGGTGGAAAATGGCCGCCTCTGCCTCCCTGCAAATCTGACAGCAAGGGATGAGACAGTCAGCGGGGTGGGGGGGTGGGGGGGGTTCTATGAGCAACACGCACACACGCGCACCGAGTGCATCATGGCGACTGCCTTCACGGGAAACAGGCCCTTGGCGGTCTCGCCGGATAGCATCACGCAGTCGGCTCCGTCCAGCACGGCGTTGGCCACGTCACTGCCCTCTGCTCGCGTGGGCCGCGGGTGGACCATCATGCTCTCCAGCATCTGCGCACACGCACACGCACACGCACACGCACACGCACACGCACACGCACACACACACACACACACACACACACACACACACACACACACACACACACACACACACAAACCTCGATTTTAATTCCCTGAGCCACAGAACAGGCATTTGAATCACATTGGCATATTTTAAACAAAGTGAAATAATCGGTGAGATTTTGCGAAGGACCAAATGATTGAAAAATACAACTCACCATAACACTGACTGTAGTACAGTGGTGCCTTGATATGAGTTTTATTTGTTCGATGCCCATTAAAACATTCATATCTTAAATCATCTTCTCCCATAGAAATGAATGGAAATGCCATTAATCCGTTCTAGCCTTGCTAAATTAGTCAAATCAATATAAAATAGTTTGGGCAATTATTGTTTGAGTGAGTGTTCACAGGGTAAGAAAATGATTGCAAAATCTGACCTGCGTGGCGCAGATGACAGGCTTGCCGGATGCGTTGCAGCGACCAATCATCATCTTCTGGGCGATGAAGACTTTCTCGGCGGGGATCTCGATGCCCAGGTCTCCCCTGGCGACCATCACGCCATCGCTTTCCGCCAAGATTTCCTCAATGCTGATACACAAATGAATGAATAGGGGGAGAGGGAGAGAAGAGGTGGGGGACTTCATGTTTGGGATCGCAGCAAAAATCGAATATTTTTGCTGCGTGACTCACGGGGCAGGCATCCAAAATGAGCGTGCCGCAGATGAGACGGTTATGACAAATATCCCACCGTAATTGCACCGAATCAAATATTCATGAGACGCTCAGGAGAAATCGATCATTATGAACGGCCGCCGGCAAAGTTGGCGGCAGATAAGTAATGGCGGAACGTCGGCTCGGAATCGTAAATTGTGTCACGATTACATTAAGTGGTGGCCGTACGTCACGCGGGCAGACTGCGAGCGGCGGGTCAAAGTCCCAGCTGACACCGGCTGTCAGGCGGCCATCAACGCCCCTTTCAGCGCCGCATCATGAACTCGCCCCCCCCCTCCAGCTACTGGCCGACGCTCCAGGAATTAATCCCTTTCCAAATGCTGCTCATCATTTCCTCAACCGCAAAGCTGGCTTCTGGCTCTTTTTCTCCACACCATGGGAACTGCTGCACATTTCGCAACTTCTCTGTACATTAGTCACAAAATTGGGGGATATTGGACTGTCGGCTAAAAACTTCAAATCTCCATTCTCTTCCGCTTATCCAAGGTCGAGTCAAGGACGAGCAGCTTTAAGCAGGGAAGCCCCGACTTCTGTCTCCCAAACCTCAGAGACCCCACACTCTGTTTCCAAACTTATAATAATAAGACAACTTGCCTTGAAGACAAAATATATATATATATATATATATATATATATATATATATATATACAGTATATATATGTATAAAAATACAGATAGCAAGAGATAAATATTTTGAAATATGTCTATATCTATTTTTGGATGAGTTGGATAAATAATAAACGGGTAATGACGAGTAAAATTGTCTCTCTGGTCCATTTTAGTGACGTAACATGCTCGGTGAGGCAAAGTATATTGAACCCATTGACTCTCGTTCCTCCTCTGCAAAGCCAGAGATAGGGCCAAGGTGGGGCACGACATTCCAGTCTCCACAGATTACGATGATGAATAAAATGTTTCATCAAGTTGAACGGCCGCCAGTTTGCGCTGTACTCGTAAGCATCAAAAGCCGTGCCGGCCGGCTGTGCCGTCGCTGCTTTTATGTTTACACCCGGCTATTAATTGAGACAAAGCTCCGTTCGGGCAGAGATTTCACATGAATGACATAAGGGTGGACTCACTTCTGGACTCCTTGGCGACTTTCCACCTTGCTGATCACCTTGATGTTCCTCCCGTGCGGGCCCAGGGCTCGCCTCACGTCGCGGACGTCCTTCGCGGAGCGGATGAAACTGGCGAATACGATGTCCACGCCCTGGGCCACGCCGAACCTCAGGTCGGCCTCGTCCCGCTCGCTGACCGCCGGCATGCCGATCAGATCGCAGCCGGGCAGGTTGACGCCTTTGCGGCTGCAGAGCACGCCGTCAGCCTCCACCACCGTGTCCACCCAGTCCGGACCTGCCCCGGCGCCCCATACGTTGGCTACATCAGCGAAATCTGATCTCACTTCTGTCTATTGATTATTGATGATCAAATATATTTTGAAAGAGAAATTTGCCTTCACGTTGTTGGATTTATTTGCGCTTATTTGTGACAGCATATCATGCATCATATTGACAGTACATTATTTGTTCGGAATTCATTCGCAAATGTATTACAATGAGAAAACGAGTTTTAGATGTATCGTTCTTTTCAATGATATCACATCACGTGCAATACAGTCATTATTTATTAAAATATTTCTTAAAATATCCATCCATCCATTTTCCGAACCGCTTGATCCTCACTAGGGTCGCGGGGGGTGCTGGAGCCTATCCCAGCCGTCTTCGGGCAGTAGGCGGGGACACCCTGAATCAGTTGCCAGCCAATCGCAGGGCACACAGAGACGAACAACCATTCACGCCCACACTCACACCTAGGGACAATTTAGAGCGTCCAATCAGCCTGCCATGCATGTTTTTGGAATGTGGGAGGAAACCGGAGCACCCGGAGAAAACCCACGCAGGCCCGGGGAGAACATGCAAACTCCACACAGGGAGGCCAGAGCTGGAATCGAACCCGGTACCTCTGCACCGTGAAGCCGACGTGCTAACCACTGGACTACCGGGCCGCCCATTTCTTAAAATATGAGCTTTAAATTGATTATGTTTTATTTGTTTTCAATTACAGTGGTACCTCTACATAAGAAATGAATTGGTTCTAGAAGAAATTTCTTAACTAGAAAATTTTGGAAGTAGAGACGCGTTTTCCATGTAAGTGCCCTAATCCGTTCCAAGCCCCCCCGGCACCCCCAAATTCCGACATGAATGTTTTCTAAAACATAAAAATGCATCAGAATATATAACAAATACATGCGACAATTAGATCATTGCACAATAAATGAGAGTTTTGCATAAGGTAAAAAACTAAGAGCAGAGTAAAGAATAAAAATGACCCATCTGATCAAGTCACGTCCCATTTGAAAATACATTTTGCCACCACCTACTGGACTGGAGTGTAACTGCCCAGCACATCAGGCGGGGGGGCGACAGTCATTTCGTACCTGTTTCCTGAACTTTAAGTCCAATGAGGCCGTCGTCGATGTAGATCTTGTCCCCGCTCTTTAGGACCCGCGGTAGATCGGGATAGTCCACCCAGATGTTCTTGCCATCTGTGGAGTCTTTGTCGGCTTGTGCCGTCACCACGCGAACATGGCTGCCCTTTTCCAGCTTCACCTCCTCCTCCACTTTCTTCACAAACAAACACACGTGTTGTAGAGCGCACACACACACACACACTTTCGTATGTTTATTTAACTTTGTCCATGTGTTGCTCAAATGATGACTCGTGATTACAGTCAGCCATCTGCTCCATTTAAAGTTGCAGTCAGATGGCAGGAAGTGTTGTTGGCGGCCCAAATCCCAAGTGTGTTCGTATTTGTATACTTTCTCCATGGCGACATAACTACGATCTGTGCGCCGCGTGCGTCATGCAGAGCATCCAATAATCCAATCAAGACATGAAAAGGTTTCCAACAGCTTGCAGTAATTTAGCACGCAAAGTAGACGAGGTGCAACGTGAACACAAGAGTCCCAAAATAGCACATGACAACACCACCTGTTGTTACCACGATTAAATGCGCAGAAAGATAATAACTAAGAGGATGTATAAAAATGGACTTTTTAAACTGCCCTTGCACCTCACCCTTAAGGGTCAAGGGGGCTGCAGCAGCTAAAAGCAGATTAATTTCAACCAGCAATATGATCAAGCGTTGATATTCTTTGATCCTTGGGGTATTTCCACTCCGAGCACGCCACAGCCATGTTATTACAAGAAAAATCAACGGCAAAAAATGATCTGCGTTGTGCTGTTTTACCCCGTTCACTAATCCAGTGCGTATCTCTGGTCCTTTGGTATCCAAGGCGATGGCCACAGGCCGATAGTACAGCGGGTCAGATGTGACCGTCTCCACCGCCTCGCGGATGTTCTTGATGGTTTCGCTGTGGTACTGAAAGACAATCGATACACGTCGAGAGCGTTGTGAGAGCGCAAAAAAAAAACAATTGTGGGCCAATGCTGCGTGGACACGCACCTCGTGGGAACCGTGTGAAAAATTCAAACGTGCGATGTTCATCCCGGCTTTGACCATCTCTTGGAGTTTGGCAACGGATCGGGAAGCGGGACCTTCAAGGAAGGAAGTACATTTTTATTTACATCGCTCTTTTCAAAATATATCGCTGCCTTGTTATACACAATATATGTACTGCAACGCATGACGAAAGAAGAATCAGGAAAAAGTCCCTGCGGGATAGATGACATGATTCAGTGTGATGTCACTGTCCTTGGACGAAGCTGGGCCAATCTGTCAACAAGTCAGAGTGACAGTTGGCCGACTCCAACGTGAGCAGCGCGCGAGCGTGTCTGACAAGCTGCTGCTCACTCGCCAGCGAACACACGGCGACGGGCGACGAGATCGCCTTTTATTGACAGCGAGCAGGTGTTTTGCTGACCGATGGTGCACACGATGCTGGTGTTGCGGGCCGTGATGGGTTCCTGGTCGATGTCCAGAAGACACAGGTGCTCCAGGAAGGTGTCGGCCATGCTGGCGTCCAGCTGCTGGCGCTGGATGAAAGAGTCGGGCATCGTCATGGCCTCCGAGTAGCGTCTGATGCGAGCTGCACACGGACAAAAAAAGAACAAAAAATGGTCAACAGGCTCAGACGGGCCGACATGGAGTGTTCATCGGCTGCAGTACGCACGCCACGCGATCATAACTCATTCACTCCCAAAGACGGTTTTAAACGTCTTTTCAGACTTGGTCTAGAACTGGCTAGTACTGAATGAGTTAACGATAAGCCCATATCAGAGACGTCACTCACGATTGCGACCAGCCGAGTTTGAAAGGAAACAAGCGACTGTCGTTTTCTAACAGCTGAACGTTCGTCTGCAGGGGAAGCGCGATGGATGTTAGCTTGCGCTGCCTGAAGCGTACTTGAGTAAAAAGTCCCTCCGCCGCGCCTTCAAACGAGATAACGTTTTATTTGCTTTTGTTCTCGGCCGAAGACTTATTACCGAAGACAATATGGTCTTAATTTCCTCCCCCAGGGTACATATCGTTATCTCTACAACAAGAAATGTAACAGCGGCCTCGGCATGCGTATGCAAGATTGTATGAAGTGTCAGTCACGCTAACCGAATTGCATTTCTGTATTCATCTTGTGTGTCATGGCTGGAAAAGGACAGGCTGAGCATGCTCAAATGCCACGTGAATGTGAAAATCATAATTTGCATTCATGAGCGTGCCATGACAGAAATACGAGACGCGTCCCCCATTCATGGACTGCAGTAAGAAAAGCTGGAGATACTCAGACACATTTAGATCGAGCTCTTTTTCCTTATCGGGGGCCGTTTTCGAGTTATATGACGGTTAAGCGTGATTCATTTGATTGGCATTCGTCCTTTCTTCATCCAGTTAAGACAACGGAGAATAGAAATGTGTCTGAAGGGGGGGGGGGGGGGCAATCAACGTCATAGGGGACAGAATGATTGTGATACATTCCGAGCAGTTTGTGGTTGGAATGTTATTTGGGTTGTTTCAATACTCCAACGGGCCGGATCTGGGCCACAGGTCATAGGTCGCGGAGCCGTGATGGAGCCACCCCCAGGCGGTCGTGAATGCAAGACGGACGGTCCCGATCGATATCCCGCTCCGACAGCGGCACGTTGGAGTAGAATGGAAGCAGCCTGGGGGGGCCTTGACATTTAACGCCAAACGCATTTACATGATGTTTATGCTCAAAGGAATGTGGGGGGGGGGGGGGGACTCCACTGCTACTTGCCACTCAAGTGCTAAAGTTTACATCTCTGGGGGGGGTGATGAAAAAAAAAACCACACTCATCAGAGTTGACAAAATATTCGGAGGTAGACACAATTTTACAGGGAGAAAAGTGCTAGGTGATAGGCTACAGGCAGAATATTGTTATATTCGCAATATCGTCAGGAACATGTTCTGACAAGATGATTTGAGATACGCCAATGTTTGAGCATTTTGATCTCGAGGCACAACTGAATTTAATTTAAATAAATAAATAAAAATAATACTGCAGCTAACATGGGGCTCATAACAAGGTCCGTGTGATTAAAAAAAAAAAAAGGCTTCACTCACCCATTTTGACACCAGCAGGCACCTCTTGTTGCTTTACTCGTTTTTTTATTTAAGTGAAATATGAAATATTTTGGATGTCTTTTGAATGTCGCCTCTGTCTTAACTGCTTGTTTCCACTCAGCACGCACACTTAATCACACACGCTCATAATCAAAGTCGTGTAGCCACGCCTCCACCTGCCTCTCTCATTAACCCTCTCAACCCTCCACACACACGCACACATCACGTTACGTCAGGACGTCGGTGTGAGGATCGTGAAAGTGTCAGAAACCAAATTGGTCTAATAACGTGGATTACGCCACACAAGTGCGCTGAAGGTCAGTGTGACATTTATCTATTTGTGGCATCGCTGCAGCATTACGCAATTCACACAAAAACTGAAACACACGTTGTGTGAGATCAAGTGTGACCCTCCCACTCAAAGGTCATGAGGAACATGACACAAATCACCGGTGAGGATATCGTCATTCTCATTATTTTCCTTCGAAACATTTGCAGCAACTCCAACTTAACTGCAATCTTGAAAAAGTTTTAAAATTGGTGTGCGATCATAAAATCCAACGACTTTAGATTGCTGTCAATCAGTCATGATCTCGTGTTCCAATGAGGACAAAAATATCCCCAAATATGTGCAATTTTTCCATGCTGGGTGATATTAAGTGTGGGAATAAACCGGAAATTTGCTATTTAAAAAAAAACACGATGGCATTAGTTTTTCCAAATACAAATTTTCTGAAAACTGCAACAAATTCCAAATTTGTAGTCATTAAAAAGAAGAAAAATAATATGAAGGCAAAATAAATTAATGCAAAATAATGAATATACAATTAATATTTTTTAAATGAGTAAAAGGGTAAAATGACACTGAAATAAATACAATTGAGATGAAATAACTGCAATTCAAAGGAAATAAAATTGCATCAAATCCAATCGCATTCAGCTTAAAAAGAAATGAACATGAATAAAATTTAATTGGCCACGATTTGAGTTGAAGGTGAGGCAACAACTTGTCTCGTCCTTCCTGTTGAGATTCATGAAAATTTTGCGAGCTCAATCACGACTGGCTCACGCCGTGTGATGCGTTGACGACTTTTAGACTTTGACACAGGCTGCAATGATGTCAAGTGACCCTTTTTTGCCCCCCAACTTGTCTCTCAGCTATTTTTATTTCTTTTAAATAGTAACTTGTGACTCAGCTTGGCAGACGGAAGCAGGAGTAAATCTTTAGCTAGGGAGCAAACAGACCTTTGCACCTTTGCCGCCGCACAAGCGCAATTTAACAATGCGTGCTCATCAAGTATTCTTGTGTCATATAAATAAAATAAAATAAAAGATCTGCCCAGCACAGTCACGTTGATCAAAAGTTGTCATTTCACGCGCGTGCCTCACTTTGGAAGCCAGCAGCCTTTTTCCAAAAGGTGGACATGGTGTCCAGTATTTCCCTCGTTGCACTGCAGCTCATGACAAAATCAAACGTGACCATGAACTCGTGCAAATAATAAACTGGCGAGCATGCAAAATCGGGCCGCGGCGGAAGAAAGACGAGACGATGATAGGAAAGCCGGAAAATAGGAAAGCAAGCACCAACCTGTCGGACGCAGCAAGCCGCAGGCCGTGAATGAAAGTCGACAAACAGCCCGAGCAGGAAAGGCCGGGAGGGCTGCCTCAGCTTGAGCGCCACCTACAGGACAATTCTGGCAGACATTTGCTCATCACGAAAACCACAGGGCATAGAAAGCACACTTTATTTGGACTTGAGTCAACCATTGTTTGAATACAAAGTGAAAAGGGGTTGGGCAGTACTGTACTTGTGTGTGTGTGTGTGTGTGTGTGTGTGTGTGTGTGTGCGCGCGCGTGTCAGAGCATCCTGAAGGTGATCCTGGGAGGGGACTCGGGCTGCAGGATGAGCATGAACTTGGTGTCGATGTCTTGAGACGAGGACACGCTGAGGTGGAAGTTGAGCAGGATCTAAGCGCACAAAGAAAAAGGCCGGCCGGCCTCAAGTCAAGAAATGCTCTTTTGGAGCCCAACGACAGCCTCGACCGCCAGCGTCCTCACTTTCTGCTTGTTGTTTGGCCTTCGGCAAGTGAAACGCATGCTCAGTTGGATTCATTTCAGGTGATAAAAAATATTAAATACTGTAAATAACTACAGTACATACATACGTTAAAAAAAAAAAAAAAAAAAAAAACCCTGAGTTTTAAAAGGGCAGGTTTTTCCAGGGATATAAAAAGTCGACAACCCCTGTTCAAATGCCAGATTTGATGTCAATCAAATTCAATTGATTTTTTTTTGTTTTGTTTTGTTTTCCCTTTTTGAAAGAGGAGGTAGAACTACAGAAGGAAAGCATACCATGTCACTTGTGGTCAAGAGTGGTTTAAAAAGCCAACACACCCCTGGATTACATCTGGGGTTGAGGGGGGGTGGTGTTAAAAATAATATCTAATATCTATAAGAAAAATCATTTCCAAAAAATTTGACAAAAAAACTCTTACTGTCCAATCCAGAAGACATTCCTTTTCTTTCTGTCACTCTTAAATGCCTTTCAATTTTTTTTTTGTGTTCTTTTAATAATTCATAGTAAGGTACTTTTGTTGTCTTTGCTTTGCCTTCAGCCATTCGTTTGTAGATGCTTTTAGGATTGGCCCTTTTGGTTGTGTGAAGCACATAGAGTTGGCTTGTGTATGAAATGTGCTACATGAATACAACTTGCCTAGAATTTCTAGGGTTTCCTTTGCCTTGAATGAAGGTTGCATGAGGGCGCCAGTTTCACCCCCTCATTGCACTTTCTGCGATGGGCAAAACGGATCGGAAATGGGCGCGAAAAAAAAAAAAAACACCTCACGTGCATGAGCAAGAGTTGAATCTCGTTCTCCGCGATCCTGCGGCCGACGCACTGCCTGGAGCCGAAGCCAAACGCCAGCGAGCGGAACGCCCCGCCGCCGTCGGCCCTTTCCTGTCGCATTCGGGTCCAACGAGCCGGGTCGAAGGTCAGCGGGTCGTCGAAGACCTCCGCACTCCTCCCCATGGGGTAAAGACAGGCCTGGACTAAGGTCTGAGGGCGCAGAAGACGCCACTCTAACGTTTGGATGTTGGCGCCGTGATTGGTTGACGCGATTGACTCACTCCGGCCGGAATCTTGTAGTTCTGGAGAACGAGATCTCGGACTGGGTAGCGCTGAACCGTGATGCCGACTGGATACAGCCTGGAGAAACGCAGGTGAGTTTTGTAAGCACCGCGGCAATGAAAGTCTAAAGTGAATTCAGACGATTCACAAAGCGATTTGTGTACCCGACGGACCAACGCAGACAGACAACATGTCGTTTTTTGTCATGATTATTTTTAAGATCAGTATTACCGTATTGGCCCGAATATAAGACGGTGTTTTTTGCATTGAAATAAGACTGAAAAAGTGGGGGTCGTCTTATATTCGGGGTCTAGACATTATACCCATTCCCGACGCTAGATGGCGCCAGATATCATTGAAGCGAATGCTGAACTTGACTCCCAGGCCAAAGTGAACCCCTGTCACGAAGAATAAAAATAAAAATAGCGCTAGCACGAAGAAGAAAAATAAAAAATAGCGGTAAGAAAAGAAAGAAGAAAATAATAGAAGAGATAACAGAAAATGGAGAAACGTAGCGACAATCTGGGGAAAAGTGGGTCGAAGATCGGTTGGTTAACCGGCAGCTGAGGAGAAGTTACGATGTAATTTACATTTCAAAAACCAGAAGCCATTCATTTACGAATGTGATTGCACTTTAGATTTAAATGAGGCAAAAAAAAAATGCTTTTTCTCTCAAATATATTGTTATAATCATTTGTTTCAGATGCACTGTAATTATTTTCTGTATAAAAATTAATTTGGTGTTCAAAATGTCTTTTTTCAAACTTGAGTCTTGAAAAAGAGGGGGTCGTCTTATAATCAGGGCCGTCTTATATTCGGCCCAATACGGTATCTAAAGACAAATGAATAGTGAATAAAAAGTTATTTGCATACCTGAGAATCTCCTTGACGGTGCCTTTAAGTAGCGGTGCCCCCTCCAGAGCTTTGTGAGGGTCGCCGTGGGCCCGGCCCACCGACTCGGTCACCTGCTGCCTGACGCTTTCCTGCATAGCGGGGTTCCGAGCCAGCTCGAACAAAGCGAATTGCAGCGGCACCGCCGTCTGGACAGAAATCAACGCAATCAATCGGTGCAAGGAGATCAACGGAGCGGCCGCGTCACTCACGCACCGTGTCGACCGCGCCGGCCATCAGTTCGGTCATGTTGGCTTTGATGGTCTCGCGAGTCAACTGGCCTTTCTCCAGGAGCTGGCCCAGAACTCCGGGGACCTCGCCCACATCGGGTCTGGAAGACAAGCGCTGGAAGCCCCTCTTAATACTGGTCTCGGCTGCAAGGACACAAGCGGCTTAAGTGCGCGCAAAATGATTTCAAAATCTCAACGTTATTTATTACAAATGACAATTTGACATTTCGGTACAGATTTGAGCAAATTGACACACATGATTTGCTTTCGCGGGCCACATAAAATGACCTGGCGGGCCGGATCTGGCACCCGGGCCTTGAGTTTCACACCTGTGAAGTACAAGCCCTCATCACCCAAGCAAGTACCGAGACCTGAAAAATCGAGAAATGTTGATCTGACGCTACCGTGGTCGAAAATGTGGTCCCACGCAGTGGCATGCTGCGTCCACAAGGAGGCGCCCAAGCGCTCCAGCAAGGCGGAGGGCAGGTAGAGGAGGGGCACGGTGGTGGCCAGCATTCTTTCCACTGCCCAGATGAACTTCTGAGACTCCATGGAGGGCGTTGACGAGAAAAGGCCGATGCGCTCCCCGTACAGAACGTAGCAGCTGGCTGCGTGAGACGAGACGAGATTATCTGTCTTTATGTTTTTGCTGCAAAATATGTGTTCATACATCCGTTGGTTCAAGGGTCACATCACTGCCACGTAGATGCTAACGGTTAGCATCTGTTTATGGTGTTTGTGTGATACTTTCTTGAAGACAATCGTTGCCCTTTGCAATCTCGCAGTTGGCTTTTTCTTGTCTTGAGGACTATTTTTTGATGATTATTTTTCTGACACCCACCCACCCACGCACGCGCGCGCGCGCACACACACAATTCAACGTCCCTCATACTACAGTGTAAAACGTGAGGATTGTGACCCCGTCTGGACAAAAATGATATCTGCACAGTGCATGTATTCTGGAAGTGAGCGCCTGCGATACATGAGGAAGGAAATCCATTTTGGAATAAGGGTATAGCACAAGAAAAATGGCCACTTTTGCATTGGAGCCGTCTTGCGAGGAAAAATGCAAAACGATTACAGAGGGATCCGACATCAACTCTGACCTTCCAGCGCAAAAGCGAAGAGGTCCGGACTGGGGTTCAAGGTCAGGCTGCTTTTGCCGTGCTTCACGCCGGTCTGGTCCTCCAGGCGGCTCCCGATCATGCGGCAGAAGTCCCTCGCTACCTCGTCCATGTGGGGAACGAAACGCTTGACTGCCGCGCTCAGCATCACCTCCTTGTTGAGGAGCAGACGGTCGGCGCGCCACTCGGCACCGTTCCTGCCCACACACGGACAGTCAGTAAGGCTCTGTGTGTGTGTGTGTGTGAGAGAGAGTGTGTGTGAGTTGCTGACTTGAGGAAGACTCCTTTTTCGTGCCCGCGGATCTCTCTGTGCAAGGCCCACGGCTGCAGGACCATCCGTTGCGGGTTTAGGCCTTCGTAACGGAACAACTCAGCGATGTCTCCTGGCAACATGATGTTCACGCTGCTTTGAAGGCCCAGGTGCTCCCTTTAGCGTGCAAACACACACGCACACGCACAGTAAATCCCTGAAAGTAACACATTGAGACATAAGGTGGTGAATTGAGAACGGGTCCAAAGCATACCACATCGTACATTATGCGTCAATCCAGATAAAGATCCAACACAAACCACGTCACCTGTTATTTACTGACGTCGAGGATGAATTAGAACCAAAGCATCTCACATCACGTGCTTCCTGTCCATAGTGAGTAGTAGACTATGATCCAAAGCATGCCACATCATCCGTCATCTTTATCCGTGTCAGGGATCAGCTCATGGTCCACGGCATACCAAATCATGTGTGTTAGGTGACTTTGAGACAATGAGCTCATGATCCAAAGCATGTCACATCATGCGTTATCTTATATCGATGTATGGAGAGGATTCTCTTGTGATCCAAGGCATACCACATCACGCTATTCGGACTGAAGGAGATGAAGCCATCGTTCTCTCTTAGCAGACAGGATCGGCTGGCGATCCAAAGCATACCACATCATCGCGAGCGGGAAGTACCTGTAGATGGGTCCCAGCGAGTTGAAGGAGCTTTCCATGTGCTTGTGGAGCAGCCGGAAACGACCTTCCCTCCAGAAGGTGAGCAGATTGAGCCATCTGTTGGCCCCCGTGTGCGGGATCTCCTCAAAGCTCCTCACGCCGCCGCCGCCGCCGCTCGTCCCTACGACTTCTCCCGCTTCTTTCCCGCCCGGCGTCATGCCGAGCGCCCTGGAGGCCGTGGCGCCGCCCAGCCGGGCCGGGATGCGCGTTCTCAGTGCCGTGGCCATGCTCGTCGCGGGCGCCAGTGAAATGTCAGGTCCGGTTTACTGCGGGAAGCCTTGGAAGCGGCGGTCTTGATAGCGGCTGATGATTTATGGACGCTAAGGTGGACGGTTCAAGAGAAGGACAACAAAACACGACAGCGCTGCCCAGAAAAGACGGCAGAGAGGACGTCCAGATGCACAAATAAAGCTTTATTCAAACATTTGTTCACGCTTTCAATGACATTTGAGACACTCTCCTCGTCTGTAGAAAATATACATTTACACACCAATTGGAGGTCACTTCATGGAGAAAAATAGAAATAAAAATAAAAAGTCCTGTTGCGTATGTAAGCAATGGACAAACCTTTGTGATTCCGTTTTTTTAAGAAATTACAGATTTTACAGGGCCAAGTTGTACATACAGGAGACTTAAATTGTTTTTTAAAAAAATGTTTAAAAAGTTAAAATGTGTACATAAAATATTTTAAATAATTCACTCTAATGTTTGAATTATTTTGAACACATTTAATATGCATGGGATTTATTAAAGGGGTGGCCACTATTTCAGCAAATACAAAAACATTTCATTTTTAATTCTTTTTATTTTTTTTTTGTCTGACTGTACATTTCACAAAAACGTAATGAAAAAAATGTCCCTACGAGTGCTCACAGCCAAAATAGCTAAAACACCTTCCTGGAGATTGCAGCAAGGATGTCGTCATGACAACCACTTTTGCTGACACACAGCCCAGCATAGGACGTTACCAAATACTTTTGATATTTAACAGAGTTAAGATCAATGAATTCAAATGAAAACGTTTTCAATGGTTTTAATCTACTACGGGGCAACTTGTACAAATATTTGGAAATTATATTTGTAGAGAAAAAAATTATGTACAGTATATATGTGTATATATATTCGATTACCTTTTTTGATTTGATTGGCTGGGGGATGTCACAGTGTAATTGGTAAATCGAGTGCGTTTTGGAGTCAAATGACCAAATACGATTCCTTGCCCTATAAAGACATAATCGTATTGTACAACAGTTTGTGCTTGACCATGAGGGGGTCATTTCAAAAAGACATTTTTGTGCACCGGCACGTCGATCACATGACTTGACAAGAGCGCCCTCTGTGTGGCGTGGCAGCGGCGCGTTTGGCGCCTTTCCCTTCCGCCAGCGGGCCCAAGCCGAGGCCTTGGAAGGCGTCGAGCAGGTTGAAGCCGTCATCCTTGGTTTTGCTGTCGGGACGCAGCAGCTTGGACAGCTCGCGGGGGAGCGACACTTTGCCGCCAACGCATTTCAGGTGGCTGGCATCCTTGGAGTTCTTATCGAAAGGGAACAAAACACAACATTCGGGCCTTGAACAAACAACGGGGTGTCTTTTCCAATCTCGCTCTTTAATAAAAAATAAATAAAAACTATATAAGCATGGAGGGAGATTTTCACTCGACTGCAATGACGTGCATATCTCCCGAATGCTACGCAAACGCACCTCTGCGAGCTGATATTTTCTCCTGAAGTGAGATCTCATGGCTGCTCTCTCAGCATTCTTCTGAGCATTCGTGGCTTTGCGCAGCTTTCTGAATGCAAAAAAACATACATGACATAAAAATAAACATGAGGCTCTCTGGACTGAACTCTCTTCCGTGATCAATGTCCGTACAGTCGGCTGTTATTCAAACACATGAAATAGTTAGCATGTGAGCTCCTGAGCCAATGACAACATATCCCACTGGAACGGCGCGCTTAAAATTAAGGTTGACTACCACCTAGAGGACTGGAGTGGAATAGGTTCTGCATTTCTGATCCTGTCGATTCAATGCAACTTCCGTCAGCAATGTCACGATACAATGTAGCTGCGATCCAGCTACATGGATCGGCACCGTCCTAGCGCATAACGGTCAGATATTGACAAAGCATCATTTTTATGTTATTGATCGATTGAATCGATATGAATTCATGAAATCATTTTATACGCAAAATGATCAATGCTTTTTTATTTTGTATTCAGGTTTAAGTTTTATTTGTATTTATTGTTCTTTTTCGCTTGTGCACATCATCTCTGATCGGCGCCGAAGATTTATGTCATATGCAACATAGATAAAAAATAATAATAGGTCAACATAAATCATGGCGGCCGGCGCTGAAGACAACGAAGCAAATTGTTTGTCTCAATGGAAACACTTTTGTGAGAAAGTCTTGACAACTGCGGTGACGCCGAATCGAATAGAGATCGAGCTTGTTCCGATATCAATTTCTTTTTGTTTTTTTTACATTTTGCAATCAGTAAAGCCGAGTTGAGAAAAAATTCCAATGAGAAGGCATTCTACTCTGTTCATTTGAAGTTACCTTCAATGATGTTAGCTTTATGTACTGTACAGCGGAAAATATTCTTACGGTATCAAAACATGACCGATATCGTCAGTATCGCATGTAATTGCGCCCAAAAAAAGTGATATATATCGCTTAGTTAATATTGATACCGGCACGTATTGCAACATTACACCGCTACTTCGAACGCATGATGAATTGGAAAAGAGGAAAGATAACTTGCTACGTTTACACTTGCCTCTCTTTATCCAAGTCGGCCTGGTAAGCACGACCCACCGAAGGATACTTTGAGGGAGTTGGTCGAGGGGGGGCCTTTCCCGACCTGCCGCAGCGTCCTCTTCCTCCCGCCCGTGGAACTCTGTTGGTCTTGCTTTTGGCAAACCACTTCCTGTTGCTTACGGTGCACACGCAGCTGCTGAGCCTCCTGATGGGCGCACGAAGAGATTTTTTCACTCTTGCCATGGACTCCATGATCTACTGACGCAACAAAGAGCGTCGTTAAAAGGGAAACTCCAAACATTTTCTTTCGTCATGATGCTTTTTTATTTATTTTTTGACGATGAAGGTCGAAGCTTTTCAGTGTGAAGGTGCAGTTGCAGACCTGCCTTTTAAATGCCCAGATCAAAAGAAATCCAAGTTGTGGCAATGGATGAAAACAAAAACTTTACATTTTTTCTTCGTTGTTTGCGACGATCAAAATGTGGCCTCCGAACGAACGTGACTTACTAATTTAGACTTTTTGACGGAGGCCTGCGTTGTTGTGCTTCTCTCCTTTGGTCATGCTGTGTGGATGTGACGGGTCACATTCGGGAATCAGGACGTGCTCTCAGGAAGTAATAAGTCAGGTGGAGACCTGGGCAAGGACAAGGACGCTAGTCACACACACACACACACACAGGCAGCATGGAAAGAATGATGTTCTGGCAGTGAAAGACGGCGCAAGTATTTATTTAACCTTTGCTTATCCAGCTAAGGCAGTTGAGGACGCTCATTTGCAAAGCCTTTTAGCCTAAATAGAGCACATGAAAGCAAAGTAAAATAAGAGAGAGAGCAGACACATATTTGCTCGGTAACTGCAGCCATTTGTTGCCGATATCGGGATTTGCTGACGGGGCTAATTGTCGAAAACTGGGTGAGAGGTCTGCAGACTGGCGGTTCCACTTTAGGCAACAGATATTTGTGGAAAATGACATGACAGCAACTTCCTGAATCACGCTAGGAGGAGGAGGAGTGTATTCCAAAATACTGCCGCCTGGTAGCCCGGGTGGGCACAATGAACTGGATTGCAGCATGAAATCACGGCGCACAAACTTTACATCAGACTGAATGATTAATCTTGAGTTTCGATCCATTCCAGTAATTTTCCTTATTAAAGAAAAACACTTGTGGGGATTTTGTCAGGAAGGCTGCAAGGGATGAATGGCAATTCCATCGATTTCAATGGGCAGAGGATATAAAATGCAGGGTTTTGAGCCGTGTATGTGGTCACGGAACAAATTAGATTCATAACTCAAGGCGTCACTGTCAAACAAACTGTCCCAAGTGATATAGTTATACATTTACACAACACGCAGCTTTATGGTGAACACGTACCCATTCGTGAGCGACGCGAGACTCACCCATGGTTGAAGGTCGGTGGTCAGAGTTGGCAAAAAGGATTGTGCAAAATTCTTGATTCTAACAGATGCCTTCACATCTACCTGTTTGAAACTGAACACAAGGACCAATAACGAAAGTTATGATCAGCCCTGACCCATCGGTGTGGTCTATTCCTGGAGGAGGCGACCCTTCCTCTTCTTTTGGTTGACCACGCCACCCTCCTGCAAGGATTAGCACTTAATAAGGAAGATCTCATTAGCCGGGGCAGGTAATGCACTCCCATGACTCACGTGCTCAGCTACAAGGCTTTAAAAAAAAAAAAAGGGACACATAAGGATGATGTCATGCACACTGATACCAGCCGGCTGCTTTGTGAAGCATCGACTTGGCCCCAGTTGACCGGACCCCTTGATGTCTAATTTAAAAATGAATTGTCGTTCCAACACGATGCGGTGTACGGCTGCACTGAACATTTAATTCCTGATTCTGATTCTTTCGCTTGTCACTAGTAAAACCAGTATTAGAAGAATCCTACAGTGGGAAATTGAAGAAAATAATAATAATAATAATAATACATTTTATTTATAAGCGCCTTTCAAGACACCCAAGGACACTTTACAACAACAAAAAACACAAAACTGTGGACTTTAGCCTGGTTTGATCAATCAACTTTGATCAATATTATAGCACATATCACACTTGCTCAACAAAATGTACATGATGGCCACAAAGTGGGGTTATTGGTCACTATTGCTGAGCACATTGTGTCCTCGGAGCTGTGTGTGAGAATGGTACAATAGCTTCCCGTGCAAGGGCGCTAAAAAGAGCCACTTAGAGGATTTCCATGTGGATCAGTGTCCAACACGTGCACACACATTGCCGAGAGGTCAGCGGGGAAACGCACAAAAGCTGCATACGAAACGCACGCCATCGGGCCGACTGGTTTAGAAACGATGCGACGAGGTCACCCGGTGAGGACCGGAGAGGAAGACGGCTAACTAAAGTTAGCTCCTTAACGTGACTTAGCTTGCGCTGATACGCCACACGACATCGTACACGTGCTGACTGACAAATGCATGACGTAGCAAAGCGCAGCTTACAGGCACGGGTGCTAACAAGTCATTAAAGAATACAGGAAAATCACGTATCTTCGCTGTTAGCCAAGCAAAGTTTTTTTTGGGGGGTGGGGGGTAACTTAGTTTGGGTGGAAAATGCTTTTTGCCAGTGTAGCGCCATTTACAAAGGTATACCTGTATGTATAAATATATATTTTTCAAGCATTTGCTAAATTAGATTTCCCCCATTGTTCACAGAAAGACTCGCTATTTTTTCCTAATCCTCAAACACACATTTTTCCTTGTCTTAAATTCTGAGTGGGAGTTCCGAAACTGAAATCGTCAAGATAGGAAAAAGATCCGCAGCCTTCATCTTTTGTACAAGCCATCCTAATTTAATGTCCACTCATCCATGTTCACCAATGGATAATCGATGGCTAGCTTTAGCATCAACAACAAACTGCCACCTTTTTCGGCAAATAACAGAATACAGTAGGTTTATTAAAAAAAAAAAAAAAAACAACAAATTCTGCAACCAGACGTCGCGAGTCGAAAACAAAGTTGTGAATATAGCATTTCCATACATTTTAATAAAGAAAGATGATTTCAAGGCTGGTGTTTTGAGTTAAGAGCAGAGTCACAGAACAAATTAAGCTTTTATCTCAAGGTGTCACTGTATTTACATTAAATCAGCAAATAGTGTTGCCAGAAGATGACGACGGGCAGATAAGTGTACCCCCCCACACACACACACGGCTCGACCAAGGTTGGAGGTAAGAACGCACAATGGCAGCCTTGAGTGTTCGCTCTGCACTCCATCAAGAAGCCAGAGTCAATGGCAACAGACGTGAGCCGTCCGTGCCGTGTGACATTCGCTCCTTTTTATTTCCCCCGTTTCGACCAAGTTGTTGCAACTTGGTCGAAACAGTTTGCAGTTTTTTGTTAGCATTAAGCTAGCAGGAGGAAATCATGCAGCAGGCAACATGGTTTGGTTGTTGAAATCAACAACGTGTACATCTCTTTTATGGTCCAGCTTTGTGTTCCAATGTTGTCCAGGGTTCAGCAAGTCAAGAGAGCCAGGAAGGACTTTTCCAACGATAGGGAGATGATACACTGCGAGATCTGGTGGGCACTGCCCCTCCCAGTCACCCTAATGCAGAATTCCCACTACCAGTGTTACAAACTGGTACGATTTGGTTCAACCCGGATCTGGCTCATGTTCCCACTGCAAGCGGGAAGGCAAAAAAAGTGTCCGCGCCATCAATGGCGTGACATTGTTAGCCGTGCAACGCACGGCGCTGTCCTGTGCCATTTCTGCCGTTGCCAAGAGGTAACCATTCTGATCAACAAGTCAACAGACTCATTCTGGTCAACCGACTGCACCGTTTCTAGCGCCGCTCTCCAGTGTCGTACCACTGCGTTTGGTACGCCGCAATATTCCGTGCGAACCTCATTGCTTTCCATGGGGAAACTATCGGCCCATATTGTAGCCATTTCTCGGTGTCTGACTCCTTGCTGACTGTTGGGGTTGCAGAAAGAAAGGGTGGCTCAAAGCGGAGGAAAGAGAGATGCGTTTGGAAGGCTCGTACTCCAGCGTCCTCTCCAGAAGGTCAAAAAACTGATGGTGTTCCCTGCCCTGTGACAGCAGGTATTTCTGTGGGGGGGTGTCAAGTTAAGGTTTTAAACTCTTGACTTGGTGTTGAAAAGATGGGTGGCAAGCTTACCTGCAAAGGCTTGCACTTGGCTTTGACGTAGCGTCCAGACTTGGAGCACTCGTTCCAGTTCAGGCGGCCACAGTGGAAATAGCTCTGCTTCCTGGATAGAAGAATTTTTGTTGAATGGGGGGCGGGGGGGGGGGGGGGCTGTCCAAGGCGGCCCGGTGGTCCAGTGGTTAGCGCGAGTGCAGAGGTACCGGGTTCAATTCCAGCTCCGGCCTCCCTGTGTGGAGTTTGCATGTTCTCCCCTGGCCTGGGTGGGTTTTCTGTGCGGGTACTCGGGTTTCCTCCCACATTCCAAAAACATGCACGGCAAACTGATTGAACACTCTAAATTGTCCCTAGGTGCGAGTGTGAGCGCGGATGGTTGTTCGTCTCTGTGTGCCGTGCGATTGGCTGGCAACCAGTTCAGGGTGTCCCCCGCCTACTGCCCCAAGACAGCTGGGATAGGCTCCAGCACCCCGCCGCGACCCTTGTGAGGATAAAGCGCATCGGAGAATTGGATGGATGGTGTCCGATGTTTCCTACTCAACTGAAGGCATTTGTTTGCTCAAGGCACAAAGTGACTAATTTAAGAAGCATTCCAACGAAGGCCACTATTTTGACCGTGTAGCGCTTGTTACCTGCTCCTTCGAACCATTCTCTGAGGAATCGGCCCATGGATGTGTTCCATCATAGCAAGATGCTCCTTATTGTCGTGAGTCTGTCGGAGCAGATGTCACATCAAATTCATCTGCTCTGGATTTGCAGTGGTGCAAAGCCACAGGTTAAAGACCTGGTACAGAGTGAATCCTGCGTAGTACTCAAACAGGATGCAGCCGATACTCCACACATCGCAAGGGTGACTCCAACCCAACTCTGCAACGGACACAAGTCAGATCACGGCGGCCAAACGCCGGATATAACGCGCGCCTTACCCAGTATGACCTCAGGGGCTCGATAGTGGCGCGTGGAGATGACGGTAGAGTGGTGTTCAAGGTCAAATGTGGCACTCCCAAAATCCACCACGCGCACCGTGGTGTCTTTGAGGCGCTTCTCGTTGCACTTCTGCAAGAAGAACAGACGCAGCAAGCGGAACCGGTCCAGACATTAGAAATGTGTGATTGTGGTTCCTCGCGCACTACAAAACCAGTCCGCCATTTGGGAGTTCAACAGCCTCAGTATCATGCTCCTTGTCTCAAGTTTAAACGTTCATACCATTTAGTGATCAAGGTTTCACAGTCAAAAGTGTTCCTAGAAATCCTGGCGGTCAGTATATAGAAGTGGAATTCAAATTCCTGACGTTCCAGTTGTCAGGTCACCCCCAAGGTCCTCGCAAGTCACAATTCCTGCTTCAAAGTGTGTCAGTTGCTCGAGTATTTCAAGAGTTTCCTTTGTCCTTCCTGTTCTTCTGGATTTCAGTCGGCCCCGTGTTCCAGTTTTGTCCCATAGTTAAAAAAACTGTTGCGACTTTGCACGTATTTGGTACACAAAGGGCACCTTAGGACGTGTTCCTAACATCCAAGCGTTCCATTGCCAAGTATTCCACCTCGTGTTCAATGGCTGTCATATTTATGATATTATTGGATTCCAATGGACCAAGTCTGACCAGTTTTTGTGAGCGTTAAAAAAGTTTGCATCTGGTCCCCAGTGTTCTGATTTGGACTGAGCCCAAACCCAAAGCAACAGTATGTTTGAGGGTGGCCTGTGATGAAAATGTTTTACTCTGTTGACAATCGGCTTGATTTCAATAATGGCCGTCGTGCTATTTAATATGATAATTTTTCTCAGCAAAATGCCACAACAAGGTCAACACAACCGACAGCATACATGAATCGACATATTTCTATAAATACATTTTAAGTGGGTGATGCTGTGCTTTTTGAGAGTCGCTTTCACCAGTGCAACAATCAAGAAAGTGCTCTCTCTGTCTTTCTCTTTTTTTTCTCTTCTAACCTTCAGTTTTCCTATCCCCGGCCTGCGTGTCTGCTTTTGGTTTCTAACCTTGTCAGCATTGTATATGACAGAGTAGTCAGAGTTGACAAAAAGGATGTTCTCTGGCTTCAGGTCGGTGTGCGTCAGCCTGTTGTCATGGAGAACTGCAGTGAAAAGAGAAGGAAGGGAAGGTGGTGGGGGGCGGGGCGGGGGGGGGCGTTAGGTGGCGATTAATAGAGCGGAAGGCAACAACGCCCTCTTCTGGTTGACGCGGGTTGGTGTCAATGTTAGAAAATGTGATGACATCACAAACCGACGGTATTTTTTTCGTTGAGAAACTGTTCATCTCAATTTTACTGACATGAAGTTCAATCATATGTTTAGTTGTGCAACGTTTATGGAATTCAGACTTCAACATCTCAGCATGTGATGATAAATGACTTACTGTCTTTGAGAGACTTGCGCAATTTACAACATGGTGACAGGCCTAAAGCCATATTACCCATTACTGTAGCCCTAATGAACTTGAGTTAAACTCAGACACACTTAGAATCTCATCTCATCCTCAGAGTTGCCTCCCCCCCACCCCGCACATCGCAGCTCGCAGTCTTCCCAACTTCATAATCCTCTTACTGACATCAGACACATTTATCAACGAGCAAGTAAGGAATAAAAATAAAGTGGCTACGCCACTTGCAACGCTTCAACTTGGTACTCACAGCTGCCGGCGCGGCAGATCTGCTGGGCCATGTGTCGGATGTGGTGGATGGGGTAAGGCAGGAAGTTGTTGCCTTTCTGGAAGTCGAAGGTGCTGACGGACAAGAGCTCGAAGGAGATGCAGATGTGGCCGTAGTAGGCGAACCAGTCCAGCATCTGCACACAGTGGCTGGATTTGGGGAGAAAAGGATGGAGAGTTGCATCACCCTGACACCCAATGACTGGTCCATTGATAGAGCAAAACGTATTGATGAATGAACATGAAAGCAGCAGGCACAATGTAGCTCAGTGGCCAGGAATAAAAGTCTTAAAAACCCCCAGCATAAAATCCTCAAAACTTCGGGCAGTAGGCGGGGGACACCCTGAACCAGTCGCCAGCCAATCGTATAGATGAACAACACTCACACCGAGGGACAATTTAGAGTCTTCAATCAGCCTGCCATGTACCTTTTTGGAATGTGGGAGGAAACCGGAGTACCCGGAGAAAACCCACGCAGGCCCGGGGAGAACACCCAAACTCCACACAGGAAGGTCGGAGCCGGGATCGAACCCACAACCTCTACACTGTGAGGTCGACGCGCTTAATCACTGGCCCACCGGGTTGCCCACTAACAAGTCAATTTTGTAAAAAAAAAAAAAAAAACCTTCAGTAAACAATGTCACATGTTCCCAATCTTGAGGGTATTTTTTTTTTCAAACCAACGATTTGGGGTTAATATTTCTTGAAGTGACATTGCAACCACCGATAGGTGGTAAGTGTTGCTACCATGTCAGAAAGTACTAATTCGAGGCATCTATTTGTGTTGCGGGGGTTTCTAGGGGAGAACATGCATAGTTGGCTAATACTCGGGGTGTGACGTGTCTGAAGAAATGTGCGACGAAAGAGAAACCTCTCACTATAGTTTGTGCTGGTCTTTGCGGCTAATTTTCTCCAGCACGTTGATCTCCAGTTTGGCCGCTTCTCTGTACTTCTCGATGTTCTTAATGATCTTCAGAGCAATTTGACACCCGCTCCTGCGCGTTCGAGAAAAAGGAGTTAACATCCCACTTCCTGAATTCTAACTCGTCTTTCATGAGCGCACGATTTTGATGAGATGGGATTTTTTTTTTTTTTTACCTCTTGTGGTCCAAACATTGAACCACCTTCCCAAAGGTCCCTTCGCCCAGCGTGTCCAAGATCTCATCTGCGAGACCAACATGACTGCGTGTTAACATCATGGAGGAAACGCTGAACTGTTACCTACATCGGTCCTCGAGGACGTCCCCCTTTTTGTAGGCCAGGTGGCCGTTCTCCGTGTCTCGGTCGGCATCGGCTGCCGCTTCACGACTTCCTCGCTGGGGAAAAGTCAAGAGTTTGGTGTACACAAATGGGATATTGATAAGCAAATACGCATGTGGATGAACTTTAATAAGATGTGACATCTGACCTCTTTGGAGGCGTCAGGGCTCTATTTCCATCCACATTCGGCGACTGTTATTAATATCGGAAGCCTCAGCGTGCGCATGTCGTACTACGGCCGCTCCGTAGGTGCGTACTTGCAACCAACTAATGCATGGGCGGTTTTAGGTCAAGGCCACGATGGACGCACAAAGAGATACTCACCGACAAGCAGAGGCACAAACAATCCAGGAAGTTTTTGTACACAGAGTGAAGCGTCGTCTTGCCCATTGTGTGCAGGAGAGGATGGAGGAAGAAAAAAAAATAATAATCGGTCCCGCCGCCACTTGAGGGGAAAAAACGGGGCTGGAGATTGTCAGCTCACATCGAAAGCGGAGGGAGAAAAGTACGCAGGAACAAGACGGTCACGCCACGCATGAAGCAAAGGCGGCAACTCCAAGGGCAAAAAGTGAGAGAAGGCAACAGGACGGAGCGGAGACTAATAATAAACCTCGGTGGCGCTGACAAGCCCTCTTGGAGTGGAGGAAGACTCAAGATGTGGCCGGAGAGGGGGCGGGGGGGGGGGGGGGGGGGAGCAGTGCTCCGGTTTCACTTCACTGTGCCGCCGTCCTCGCACCTCCTTAACCTCGCCTGTGTTTTGCCACACCTGTCCTGATGGGCACTGCTCACGTATCTGACACTAAACAGCGCACGCTCGCATCACATTGGATTGAACTTTATTGGACGGGATGTCAAGATAACGGCGAATTTCTTACACTTTAAAAAAAAAAAAGAAGTGGACAAACTGTGTGGCATGTAAAAACAACTGTCAAGATTATTAGAATCTGCCTGCTGCGACTATCGTAAAAACAACAGCAAGTTTTTTTTAACTCATTGCCATTTACAACAAGTAACAAACATCAGGTCGCTTTCAAGATGTAAAAACGTACAACAATTACATTTGATACAATGTAGAAAAATGTTCTGCCTTGAAACAAGTATGAATAAAATCTGAAGTTGTAAAAATGTCGAACAACTACTTGGTGTTACAATTTCCAAATTTCTTTTGGGACTTTTAAACCAGTATTCTGAAAGTCAGAATGTGTAAAAATGTACAACGGATACGATGAACAACGAACAGATTGAAGAAAGGGGGAGATGCTTTCACTAAGGCAGAAGCTCCTTGTCGTACTTGGGACCAGGTAGGATCACGATGTCCCCGTATGGTTCGAACTGCTCTGCACGCAACTTACCAGTCGCCAAAATATCTACAAGACAACAACAGCGCAAGTATCGCATTGAATTGCAAAATCTCGTAATAGGTCAAAATCACACATTGTGGCCGTTCTCGCGATTGATCTTTTCCCTCTGATATGTTCATCTACTGTTATGTCGTCGGGGTCAAAGCCAAAACTTCCAAGTCCAAATTTGGTCAATTTTTTTTCCGCCGACAATCGTCGACAAAAAAAAAAAAAACAGGACAAATCCTGTCCGAACCAAGCTACACAACACAACAAAAGTGGAGCAGGAAAAGGTTCGACTGCTCACGCGCATTTCCACCAAGCTCGACGACGAGCAAATATGTCCACAGCTGAATCTCATGAGCGAGCGGTAATTTATCACAATCACTAATCATCAAATACTCTTTGTCAATTTGTGTCAATTGAAATTGTCATTATTTCAGCCATTTTGTTTGACGGCGCGGTGGGATTTTTTTTCTCATGTAAAATGGCTCGGCTCAATTTAAGTTTGGGAAACATCGGCGTTTGTAATCACAGTCAATCCTTTTGAACTTGGCTAATGGTTGACAACAGTCATCTTACCAAGGAGCTTCTGGAAAATGTTGCCGACAGTCTTACGGTTGGGCTCTGGCGGAAGGAGAGAATGAAAAAGCAGAGCTTTATCTTCCAGCTCGCCCAACCATGGCCTGCAGACACACACACGCACACGCACACACGTCAGTGCACACGATCACACGCGCGCGCTCGCACTCCCGTCGCTCCTCATCTGCCAGGAGTGCGGCTCAGAAGCAGGTGATGATGATTACGTCACAGACTCCTCTGATTTCGCCGACCTGTCTTCCGGCAATTCGGGGATCTCCTGCAGTGCGGCGCCATCTTGGGACACGCTGATGGATGGAAACGGGTCACGTAAAGGAGACGTTACCTCGCTCCTCATATTCACAAACAAGTGGATACCTTGCGATATGACTTTCTTTCGTACCGAGACCAAATTTGCAGCGCAAAATTATTCAAATCATCTTTCCCCATTGGAATGAATGGAAATGCAGTTAATCCGTTCCAGCCGCAAAGGTTACCTATTCTCGAAACATTTGCGGTTCATATAACCTGAAATTTTTGATCAGAAAAACTGGTTTAGCATAGTTTGGGATTACAGCAATTTCTATTCTTTGTTTTGACTTAAAAAAAAAACAACTTGCAACTGGGGGTTCAGTATCTGGCTCAAGAACACTTCGACATGGCCACAATGGCCAGGGATTGAACCCACAACCTCTGGGTTGAGAGAAAACCACTCTACCATTGATCCATGGTGCCTGTCGCTTTTTGGTTTCTTTTTTTGAAAATGCAGTTTTTTAAAAAAAAAGTTTTTCTTGATTTAATATTTGAGTGCCAGATAAAATAAGTCACCAAGGGGTAGAGCAATGCGGGGCACGGTGGTCAATTCGTGAGCACGCCCGCCTCAGTTCAGGGTGCACCTCGCCGACTGCCCGAAGACTGCTGGAATAAGCTCCGCCCTCTTGAGGATAAGAGCTTCAGACTGATCGTGTCCTTCCACCCCAAAAGGAAACCGATGTGAATTGCAGGTTGCCAGATCCTGTGAAGTGTGCTGGCACCATCTAGCCGTGGTGATGGAAAGCACGCCAAGTATTTGGAATTCTGCTCATACCTCGAGACATCCATCAGGTGGTATCGCAAGGCACCGCTGCGCATATTTCTATGAAAATCACCTTTCTTGCTCGAGTGGGTCGATTGGGGAGATGTGTTTGGGGGATTCCCGCCGGTTGGACACCTCCAGTGGAAGTGAACCAGAACCTGCCACACACACACACACACACGCATGTAACACAGGGACAAAATACTGCATCCCTATTTTTCACAGAGGAGTCAAATCCAGGTTAAAAAAAATTGACAGACCCTGCATAGTTTGGCTTTCGCCACAGGTGCTTCGACTCTACCGGTGGGAAAACAAGCTCACAGAGTCAAAGCACAAGTAGCTAAAGCTCAACCGTGTCAGGCTATTGTTGTCTCGGGACAAGAATTGCAGCTGCCCTGCGTGTACCTGACATTTCTGGCGCCTCGGGTTCTGGTCCATCTCTCGGCACCTGCCACCACACACACACGACACGACACAAGAGTCAACTCGTCATCACATTTGCTGTCCTCCAAATAAGTAGTGTGCCTCCCTCCTCCTTCCCCTTGCTAACCTCGGCGCTGCTGCCGTCGGGCCCGATCGCTCGCCCTTCCTCAGAACTACTGGTGGCCGCGCCTTCGCCGACGGGCCACAGCTCGGTGCTGGCGAGAGGCGTGATGGTGGCGGCCTGTGTCCATTGCAAGTGTAACTCTTCAGGTAAAACTGTGGGAAGGAGAGCAGCGGCGGAGGAATGGGAGGGAGAAATAGCTCGGTGTTATATTTTTGGAAAGGTGACTGAGGTGAGCTTTCAAAGATGCAGCAGGTGGAGAAGCGTGAGGACAGAGAAGAATGCGAACGAAGGTGAAAGCTGTTATGGACGGACGGGGGAGGAATACATTTATTTCATAGTTTTTAAGAAAACGGGGGTCTTAGAGCTCAAACGTAGAGAAAAATTTCTCCGTTTTGGATTCCGCACCCCCAAAAATCAGTTAAAAACAGTTCTCGGAGCGAACTCCACAGAAACTGCGTCAGTGTGACCACTTGCCAAAAGATTTGTTTGTGACACTTCAAAAGACGGTGCGTGAAAGTGCGACGCGACTTGCGATACTGACAGCCACAGGGCTGGCTGAGCAGCTCCTGATCAGTTTTCAGCCCGTGCGACTCGGCCGGGAGGAGCCGCTGCGTCCTGGTCCCAAACAAGTCGTCCTTGATCTGCTGCTCCAGCTCCTCATGGGGAATCTGCGTCTGCGGGTCCAAGAAGATCAGTTGCCTCCCCCTCTTCCTCTTCCTCTTCGGCTGTGTCTCCTCTGGGCGGGGCGCATCCTAGGACGCAAGAACAGTCGCCGTAATTTGCCAGCCAAGAATAGAACATTGCGGTTGCTAGAACGGGACATTCGGAATCACATTTGTAACTCGACAAGACTTCTGAAAGGAATCGGGAGCTTAAAGCGACACCGTGACATCATCCTTCAGTGTTCAAATCATTCCGAAGCTTCGAGACCCTCACCTGTGTCCAACGAGACGCACATTTCGCACTGAAGTTTTGTTGCGTGACCTTGGCGCTAAGTGCCATAAAACGAAAGGCTGCAAACAAAGAGGAAGTAGTGGCTCTTGGCTTCGAGATGCGTTGCCACCCGGCTGAAATCCTCCGCAAAAATAAAGCGATGACAAATGCTGTCACAGAGTAATGCCTCAACTTCCCACAAAGGGCGGCAAAGACATGAAAGCGATGGATTCGGATGCTTCCCAGGTGCTTTGAGCGATGTCATGACATCGGCGCTTTCTCTCTATGATCTCACCTCAGATCTTCTTGTACGATGATACAATACGATTGTGAAAAAGTTCAACCGCAGAGGTCAACTTGGCTGCGTATGATAGTGATATAAATTTTGATAGTCGGAAGTCAGACTGGGTAAAAAATACGGTGCGGGGGGGGCTACCGCTGGCACGCCCATAGTCTCTGACCTGCCCTCACATTGACCACGAAGAAAAATGTAAAACAGGCAGAGCTTTTGTTTTGAAAGTTGTGCTTTTTACGTGCACGCGAGCGTACGTTGGTCCGAGCGAGGTCGCGCGCAAGAGCGAGCATTTCTGTTCAAAGTGTCGCAGTGTTAGTGACGTTTTCGCGTATATAAGATAAGAAGATAAGAAAACCTTTATTAGTCTCGCAATGGAGAAATTCCAGATTCACAGCAGCAAAGTTATGAAAGGAAGAAGTAGAACAACAAAATATAGGAGCTGCTGGAAATCTCTGACCCCTGCGGCAAATTATTTTATTTTCCCCCAAAAAAGAGACGAGCAAATGACATGGTGGTCCGAATGCGAGTGCCGGCCTTATTTTCTGCACGGTAGAGGGAAGAGGGCCAAGACGTTTTGGCCTGACAAAACTGTACGCAAACCTACAATTTCATATACCGTATTGGCCCGAATATAAGACGGTGTTTTTTGCATTGAAATAAGACTGAAAAAGTGGGGGTCGTCTTATATTCGGGGTCTAGACATTGTACAAATTCACGACGCTAGATGGCGCCAGATATCATTGAAGCGAATGCTGAACTTGACTCCCCAGGCCAAAGTGAACCCCTGCCATGAAGAATAAAAATAAAAATAGTGGTAGCACGAAGAAGAAAAATAAAAAATAGCGGTAAGAAAAGAAAGAAGAAAATAATAGAAGAGATAACAGAAAATGGAGAAACGTAGCGACAATCTGGAGAAAAGTGGGTCGAAGATCGGTTGGTTAACCGGCAGCTGAGGAGAAGTTACGATGTAATTTGCATTTCAAAAACCAGAAGCCATTCATTTACGAATGTGATTGCACTTTAGATTTGAATGATGCAAAATGACATGCTTTTTCTCTCAAATATATTGTTATAATCATTTGTTTCAGATGCACTGTCATTTTTTTCTGTATAAAAATTTATTTGGTGTTCAAAGTCTTTTTTCAAACTTGGGTCTTGAAAAAGAGGGGGTCGTCTTATAATCAGGGCCGTCTTATATACGGGCCGATACGGTACTGTACATATTGGCTGTAATATAAGTTATCACTGTATCATCATACATCATGACCGTCAATAAGATTCTCTTTCCCACTTGTCTCAATATTAGACAGTCGTGACGAGGAACGTCCCCTGCGAGTTGGCGGTTAGTGCACAAAATAAATATCATCATCATCGCCTTTTTTATTCAGACCAGCGAGCCTCCTCAGGTTTGTACCTTCATGTCTGGGGCCGGCACCGCAGCCATCGGAGGTGACGAGGATGGCGGGGGAGGAGCAACGGGGGTCATTTGATCAGCGAGGGGTTGAGGCATCCCCGGGGATCCATCCCGGGTAGGCAAGATGAGGTCCTGGCCGGATGCCGTCGTGGGATCCGCTCTAAACAAGGACGGTCACAGTGATGGATAGTTTCGCAATGGACGTAAATCCGAGCAGAGAGCGTTGCGGCCAGACAGGACGTTCCTCGTGTGACGATTCGTGTTTATTATTATGTTTAGAAAATACCACAGTTTTCATGCAGGTCATATCATATTTTGTTGTATTTATCCGGCTTTAAAGGCCCATCCCTGAAAATATCGTCTGACATTAAACCGCTCCGTGGGGCAAAAAAGGTTGCGGACCGAGGGGTTAGACCCAATGTTGATCATTTCGCGGACAAGCGCAAGGCCGGTGGATCTTTGAGGAGGGATGCGCATCTGTGGGAGTGGTCACAGCTAACTTCACTCATGGTGAGTCAAAGTTTCATTGCATGCTGGAATCTCCACATGGCAGAGGCACATCTGCTTGCGTTTGTCGCCGCTGATGTGAAAATTATAAAAACTAGCAGCGATCGGGTTGAGTCAAGTCGTGACCTTTCAGCTGACTTCAGACTCGTCTGCTAGCATCCATATGTGTAGCTTCCACAGTGACGCTTACATCATCGGAGCCAATAGCGGAAGTGGCGTGTTCTCAAAAATAGATCGCGATTATCTACCAAATATTTTTGTTCTTTTTTAACCTTTTTGGACACTGTGAACCGTGATATTTATTTTATTATTTTTAATACCCGATTCACCTCATTCTCCAGCCGTAATGAGATCTCGTTCATACATTTGCATAACACATTACTGGCAATCCGGAGCAATTGGCGGCTCTGTATTTTTGAAGGAAATAAATCTGATCTCCATCTTGCCTG
The DNA here is from genome assembly GCF_054856545.1 of Hippocampus guttulatus. Taxonomy (NCBI): domain Eukaryota; kingdom Metazoa; phylum Chordata; class Actinopteri; order Syngnathiformes; family Syngnathidae; genus Hippocampus; species Hippocampus guttulatus. Next base: position 21,687,391 of record NC_141266.1, on the reverse strand, counting down.
TTCCCTGATCAAATTCATCAAAATCGCCTTTGACCAACAGTGCCAGTATTTGGATGACGTCTGAGCAGGCGTCGTTTTATCTGAGTGTTCATTTATGTGCGTAGCTGTGTAAAATGTGTGTCGTCTTTCAGATTTGGCTTTACGTGAGGGCGGTCCCTGTGGCCTCTCTCCCAAGCGTCGGCTCCCTCGCTCGCTCCACCTCTGCCGCATCTTCTGCCGCTGAAAAGGGACGCATAGACGAGAAGTTGACTGTTGCCGTGCCTTCCGGCGTCATGGGAAACGGTGGCTCACCGGTCAGGAAGTGGTCAGGCTGGGCCTGCAGAGCTTCAATTGTAACGTCGACATTGTCAAACAGGTCTTGGCCAAAAAACTGCCAATAAACACCAAATCAAATCAAACGGAAGCCTGAACGTTTTCCCACTCCTGTCCGCTCTGGTGAGTGTGTGTGTGTGTGTGTGGTACCTCGGGTAAAACTATGACAGCGGGTTCCGGCTCTTTGATGGTGATGCTTTGTGGAGACACGGTGTGTCCTGGGAGAGGGTCGAAACCAAGAGTCACATAACACGCGGGAAGCATTTCATCAGCATGACATTTGCAGTGTCAATGTGACATCAGGATCTCCTGCGCAACATAGCAACATGGAGCGGAAGCATCGAGCAGAAAAGATTCTCTCTGGTTGCAGACGGACATGTATTTTTTTTCTGTGTTATGCTCGTAACATGTTCAACTTTCTCAAGCAGCCTATCATGGAAGGCTTTCATCAAAATGGTGCAGCTCCCTTTTGATGCTAATGAGGACAAGCGATGCCGAAAATGGAATGATGGTAAATTGCTATTACTGCTCATCGGTGAAGCCGAGCGGACCGGGGAGGGTTCAAGCTCTGTAGAAGAGGCTCGTCGCTCGGGGGTTTGCTCCATCTGAGACACAAACGCAACGTGAATGGAACAATTAGGCATCGAAGCGGCACAGCAACCTTCCTGTTCTTGTATAACCTCCTCCAAGCACAAACCATCAATAAACGTATGTCTTGTAATTTCCGGACTATAGAGCGCACTTGATTATAAGCCACCACATTTTAAATGGAAAAAAAAAATGTGTGCACATATAAGCCGCACCTGTATATAAGCCGCAGGTGCCCACATTGCAACCGGAGATATTTACAAAGAAAGCCGGTACACAGAAAGCGTTTTTCAAAGTTTCAATAACTTTTCTTTCCAAATAGTGCCTGTACACGGTAGCACCACGGCAGTAAAATAGCATCAACAGGTCTGGTTAAAAAAAAAACCCATAAAAGTAACTGTTCGTTGTCGACTAATGCTTTTTTTTTTTCTATGAAGAAAAAATCCTCACTTGCCGTAACACTCGGTCAACCATTCCTTCATTCGGTTTTCTACCATCTACGCTTTCGTGTCGACTTTCACGACAATGTCTTTAGGAAGTTTTTTTTGTTGTTGTTGCCATCGTAATCCTTGGTGGATGCAAAACACAGGTCAAACGCGCCCTCTCATGGCCGGTTGTTTTCGGTGTGTGACGGATGATAGCGTCTTCCTCGACACGTATATATCAACTCGTCTCATTCTTACCTTTTATTCTTGAGCGCTCCCTGACAACCATTAGAAAAATCGGTATATAGGCCTGTTCATTATATAAGCCGCAGAGTTGAAAGCGTGTGACAAAAGCCGCGGCTTATAGTCCAGAAATTACGGTATGTGTTTTCAGCACCTGCATTAGAGTGCTGGGACTTGGCATGAACTCTTCCATCTCTCCAAATAGTGGGTCCAGCGGCCCATCGATCTCATCCAGGAGAGACAGAGGGTCTGTGCAAAGCATCATTTTTCTAGCAGGAAACATAAAGAGACGCCATCTTATTCACTGCCGGAAAATGCGCGAGATGTGCAAGATTAGGCCTCACCTGCCCAAGTCCGCCATGTCCAGCTTCCTGGGTCTGGTATACTTCAACAACTTGCCAACAAGGGACTGGAGCTCCTCTGAAGGGGGACAGTATGTGAAACCACTTTTTGCCACTTACTTCCTTACTGCTTCATATGTTTCTCTTTACAAAACGCAAAACTACTCCAGTTTCTGGGAGCAACATTTGACTGGTGTTTTTTTTTTTTCTCAGAATGGCTGCAGGTGGAAGAGTTACGAGTGGTGGCGTGCGTGTGACGTGAGCGCTTCCTCACTCAGAAACATGGCACACTGGCGATGGTAGACCACCACCACGCCATACTGCAGCTGGGAGGACAAGTAGAGGGAAAAGCGAGGCCGCGGCATGCCGGGCTGAGGAGGCTGGACCTGTTCCAGGATGTAGCTCATGATGTCGTCACTGGGAAGTCATCAAGTGCATATTTCCGGGCATGAGCAACTCATTAATTTTTTTTTTATTGGTCTAAGCAAACATACCCAAAAAACCCCAGTAAGAACAGTCCCAAAAATAGTTTCTCTGTGCTGTGCACATTTTTTTGTGCCTCAAGTTCCACTCCTTGCCCCCCAAAAATGCAAAAAAAGTAAATGTAATAACACAATAGTAATAGTTTCTCAGGCATGCATAATACAGGAAAAGACACTAAATATGAAATAGTCATTGTAACTTATGTCATGACTAACATTCAGGGCCACGACAACATAACTCAAAGGGCATAATTGAAGACCATGTTCTTTTATTTTTCAACTTTAAAACGTGTTAACGGGGTCTTAATATGACAGTGAGGCAGGTTCAAGTGAGATGATGAGAACGAATAGAAGAAAAGTGATCTTACCAGGTTCGCGGAACATTGACTTGGAGCAATTCGCGGCGAGTAACGGTGACGCCACGAGTCGCCACCAACCTACATACAGCAAAGAAGAAAAAATAAAGAAGAGTTCATCTGAATCCACTACAAGTGCAGCGGTCGTCCGGAGACAATCCATTATTTCACTGTCATCATTAGAGCGCAAAATGAGCAAGAAACCGATTTTGGGGGAGACGCGGCTGGGCTACACCCTGGACTGGTCGCCGGGCAAAAACAGACAAACAAGCATTGCCAGTCACGAAGGTCTCAATGTGTGCGTAGTTGTGCTACTTGAACAAAGGAGACGCGTGGGCTGCATAAACAGATTATTTCATTTTCTAATTACACGTCTATACCCGTATTTCGCCACTGCTTTCAGACACGCTCAATGAAATTGATTGTACGCCCCCCCCCCCAAAAAAAACCCAGATTAAGTGGCATTTTGAAGTTCATTTCCATCCAAAATGATGGCGTCTTACATCATTCGAACATCATCGCTTCTTGAAAAAAAGGGGATTCGTGCGCTGCCTATGCAGATCATTTTCATTTTCTAATTCCACGTAAATAACGGTACTTAAATCTTTTGCAAGGTGAAATACTTTGTCTGAAAACTAATTATGTTGACTAATATAGGTTTCATCATAGCACCTTAGCCAGAGCAATTATCGTGGTTTATCGTTGGCTAGCTAGTCGATCACATTTATATTGAATTAACAAATGATGTACATTTTACTCACCAAATCGTAGAAAAACATCCAGTGCCTCGCCTTAAAACAACTGGGTAGTAAAACATATTGGATAAGTGAGTTAAAGTTGTTAAAAGGTTTCTCACGAAATTGATCGTAGGTATTTTTGAAAGTTTTAGAAGTAGGGGGGATTGTCGAATGTTTCTGCATGGGACGCTGTGATTGGTCCATCCGATTTGGTTGTCAGGGAAGGGAAGACTTTCTTTTCGAGGGGGATGGAGATTGATGGAGATTACATCGCACATTACACAGAAGATTCGAGATTTAAAATAGATACCGGTGGCCTCTCCAGATACGGCTGGGTGATATGGTAAAATTAAAATTAAATCTCAATTTTTTTTCCCACTGAAAAAAAAAATCGCTTCAATTGACAGCAAACAAGCTTTCAAATTTCTTGTTTTTTCCTCCCAGTATTAACATTGCACCATCCGTCACAAAATTATTGTCAATCATTGTTTTTAAAAATCCAACACATTCCTCCGTTGAAAAATGTCCAAGCACGTTGATAAATCTGTTTTAACATATATAGTAAGGGCTAAATGAGCAAATGGCAATGTTCAGCACGACTGATCTTTTCTATGGAATTCCATTATCATCTGGAAAGCAACGTGAAAATGATCCCGCTTCTGTTGCGCTCGAACATTCAAGCTAGCTGGAATTAAAGTCAGTGCCCACAATCCTTCCGTCATTATTCAAATGCAGCAGAAGAATGAAACTCTGAGATCTTATTACAGGTGGCCAAACAATTGCATTTACCAGTATAAGTCACTTCAAGTGTTTCCTTCATTTGATTACATGCATGATTTTGGCGTGTCCCATACACAGCTCTGCAGTGTTTATGACCCAAGTCAGCAAAAATCACCTTGAGTAATAAATTATTGAACCGTGCAGTCCTACTTCCCTCTTGTAGTGGGAAAAAAAGGAATAAACAAGCACCCTGGAGCAGCACTTTCTGAAAGAAAAGGACATTTTATTCCACTGTAACTCAACCTTCTTTCATGAATGAATATTAAAAAAAAATAGCTGTCATGAAACTCTAACTCAAAAGACAACAAGCACATCCTATCTTTTTGTTTTGTTTTAAAGAAGCGGTGCGGTCACAGGAGTCTACCGCGACACTCGGTGGAGCCGCAGCAGCAAAGCAGCACTTTGCCTTGCACGCTGCCCACTTCGTAGTTGTAGTCCCACGTCAGCTCCGTACCCGCCCGGATACGCCTGCGCAAGGACATGAGGATGTGATTGAGGAAAAAAAACAAAACAACCTGAAACCAAACACGACTTCCAAACAAATGCAGGACTTATCACATATCATTTACAACACTTGAGCGGCAAACGTTTGCTACTCCCCCGCCCGTCAGCATGTAAGGTGAGCGACAAACTCACTTGCTAGCAAAAAATGCCACCCAGGGGAACCTCAAGTCATGCGTGTCCACAAAGACGTTCTGGACAAACAGGTTGGGACTGCAGCTATGCTGTAGCGCCAAAAAGAGAGGACAGAGAAGTGATGGCGATCACCTTCGGTCAAAAGACTTTGTCGAGCTCACTCACGTTGAGGTAGCGGCCGAGGTTTCCCTCCAGCTTGGCGTCGATGATGTAACATGACTCTTCGCCGTCGAAGAATTGCCGCGTGTTTTTGTGGCCGCTCTCGCCGCCGCCGCCGCCGCCGGTTGTGCCCTGCTGGCCCGACTTCCCGCCGGGCCCGCCCTGAGACGCTCCGCCTCCAGGCGCGCCCGTCTTCACCATCATGCCGTGGCCGGTCTTGAGCGCGATGCCGCGAGTGGATTTCACGGCCACTTGCTTCTTGACCACGCCTGAACAAAGCGGGAGACTCAAATTAGGAGCGCATCAGCAGGGATGCGGCTCGTTTGTCCCTCTTCTCACCCGGGGCGGCTTTGTCTTTCTCCTTATTGTCGTCTGACCCGGAGCTGATGGTCTGGACGTCGTCGCTGTCCGAGAGAGTGGTAATGTCTTGCTTTTTGGGCGTATCAGGCTTCACTTGGCTGCGAGTCAAGACGGGGCACATTGAGGATTGGATCATTGCTGTTTGAACGTTACGTTTGATTCCAGGTGGTGAGCGATAACGCACCTCTTGAGGTCTCCGGAGTCCTGTGAAGGAAACAGAAAAGGATCAGGATTCAAATGACATAACATATGCCACACTGGGAAAAAATATTTTATTAAGTGGTTCTAGAAGAGTGTGTTTTTGAACAATATGTGCATGCTTGGTCTTGACGTAAATGCTCAGCAACGTCACCTATGCACTTGAAAATGGCGGCCTCTTACCAGAGCACGTTTTCGACCGGAGAACTTGTTTTAAACTACTCGTAACTTGTTTTTTTTTAATCAAGATGTTGCTTTCATAAAAGTGCTAAAACTTATCGCAACTACTGTGCTCAATAGACAAATGAACGCCATCTCGGTCAATCACGCGACGGTGACACACATCTCCAGCTGAGCAATTTCACGTCGCGCAGAATGTAAATGGCACATCGGAACGGATCACGTGATGTTAAAACAGTTGCCCAGAGATCTTCATTTCGAATGATTTCAATCAGAATGACAAAACGCATTTTCGTCGTCGTCGTGATTTTCTTGGTGTTGACTCACCTTCTTTATTCCCTGGCTGGTGAGCCAGGAAGCCACTTTGCTTTTTCCCGTCTCCTCGGTCACGGGCAGCGACTTGTCGTCACCTTTGGCCGCCGCGGGATTCCCATCTTTGTCGTCTTGACTCCCTGAGGGAGGAGGGAAGCGTTCACGAGACAAATGTTGCTCTCGGCGTGAAATCGATCAGACCGAAGTGCGATAGGCAGGAGTGGAGGGGGGGGGGGGGGAATCCCCTCCTGTCTTTGTTATTAATTTGTTTTATTGTTATATGAAGAATGATATCATATGCTCCATGCACAGCACTTTGTAAACAGCTGCGGTTGTTTTAAAGTGCTCCATAAAACATAAACTTGAGTTTATGTGACATGGGCTGCTGATCGTGTACGTGCTAGAAGCATGGCGTTGATACTTTATGATCCTCTCAGTTTTATGTGCATTTAAAGGCATTTTGGAGGGGAAATCAACTATTTGTGTATGGGCTGAGTCTCTGTCCCATTACCCCGGTTTTGGCAGCACCAGAGTGTCGTCAAGCTACGCAGATACCACGCGGTGGAATAAGACTTTTCAAGAAGCCCCTCAAAGCAAACATTGCAAGCTTGGAGCGCGGGAGTCACTTCGGACTCAGAAAGCTCACCTTCCTTGTGGCCTTTGGCTTGTCCACGCGTGGTGTAACTCCTCCACACAGAACTGCTGCTGTAGTAGGTGTCTTTGACAAACGTGTCATCCGAACTGTCGCTTTCGTCACTCTTGGAATCCTTATCTTCTTCCTCGTTGCTTTCCTCCGACGACCTCGAGCTGTCAGCTGCGGGAGCGGTGACGAACCAGGCAGTCAAGCGTTACGATGAACTGCTACTGGAACAGGCCCACAACCGTGAGGGGCGGGGGGGGGGGGGGGGGGGGGGGGGGGGGGGGGGCTCACCCTTTTTGCCCTGCCGTCCAAAGGAGTTTGCTGCCACTAAGGCAGACGGCTGGATTTTTAACCTGGACATGTCCACACCGCTGCCCTCGCTGTCGGAGCAGTGGGCCTCACTCTCGTAGCCCTCCTTGAAGTTCTCCACACTCTCAATGTGGTCCAGGTTAGCAAAATACTCGTCGCCCATCTCCAAGCCTTCTTTGTCGGCAAAGTCATCCGTCAGGATTTTACCTGAAGGAGTCAAGCAGCGACTTTGAAATAAACAGTAGCCTTGTGTATGGTTTTTTTTTTCCCCTCCACTTGAGGATGTGACGTACCGGCGTAGATGCAGACGAAGGAGCCCTTGGCCACGTCATCCAAGCAGCGGATGCCCCAGCCTTTGTTTTGGGTCTTGAAGAGCTGAAGACGCACCTGCAGGCCGTGCTGCACCAGCCGGTTGGTGCACATTTGAGAGCAGCACTTGCAGCGCTTATTACACTCGTAGATGCTGAGCAGATGCGGCACACGAAAGCCAGTGAGTCAATGTGTGATGAGGAACCTCTCTGTCCGGTCACGCGAAAAATTCTGACCCTGTGGGTAGGCACTCCTCGAGACGCTTGTTCAGAAAGCCAGCGTTTGGGTTGATCTGTCCACCAGGAGTACAACCGGTAGCCTGTAGTGTCAGCTGATGGCAAGAACATTTGGACCTGGAACCAAACGCGAAGACGAGTATCAGATGCCCGAGCCACCTCATCTGGCTCCTCTCGAAGTGGAGAAGCGGCTCGACTCTTGAGCCCCTCCCAGATGAGGTTCTCACCCGTTTTGTTTTTATTTGACGGCCAATTCCTGGTTGCTCACTCAAGTTGCTTGTCGATTGGCTATCAAGATTCACTGCGTCAAGAGTCACGAGTAGTTGGCTTTCCCGATTTTATCTTTAGATTGACACGATTATTGGTACAAACTCACTCTCTAAGCACACCTCGGACCAAAGGATAATCTTACAGGACAAACTTCGAAAACATCAATCTCGGATGGAGTGCAACTTGACTCACTTGTCCTGACAGCCATCGGTGCAATCGCACCCAACCAGGAAATCTGGACTCGTGTTGATGAACACCCCGTCCTCCGGAATGCGCTCTTTGCCTTGAAAAGTGAGGAAAACAACTTTCATCCATCACTCGGTTCGAAATTACAGTTGTCAACCTAAAGGCAGAATCAATACGTCATTAACCGCATCCGTTGCGTGCTTACTGTAGGCAACTTTAGGGGGCGGCGTGGAATCAATCTCGTTGACGCAGGAGAGCGGGATGTCCTCGTTCCCTCTGGTGATGTCTGCGATGTAATAGAAGGGCCTGAGCGGCTGGAAGTTGCGGTCCACCAGCACGTAGGGGTCCAGACAGAACATCTCCAAGAAGATGAAGTCACAGGTGGTCTGGAAGAGGTAGCGCTGGATCTCGATCATGTTACGCAGGCAGAGGCCGCACGGGGCCTTGTAGATCACGTGGAAGGTCATCTACAGTGGGGGAGAATTTGCACACGTTCAGCACCAATTGGAGGAAGGCGGCCCGGCATCGCCCGCCGTGTCCCGGCCCCGCGTTGCTTCGGGCTCACCTTGCGGTTGACTTTGCGCCGGCCCGTCATGCGTCGGAAGTCGTACAGCAGCGGAATGAGGAGAGGGTTCTTCCCTCGGTGCATGTCGCGCTTGGCCGGCCGTACGCGGTTCAAACAGGCCGGCTGGCAGAGGTGCTCCATGTAGAAGATGCGGTCGGTCGGGGCTCGGTACGACGGCTGGTGCGGGATGGTGACCGCCGGGTGGGCCGTCGCGGGCGGGGTGGCGGGGGCCGCCGTCGCTTTGGGATACAACTGAACCGGCACGGGAGTCTCTACGGGACTGATGATTAAGGAAAGAGAATTAGATCAGCTCAACACTTCGATGCTACTGCTTGTGATGATTGTGCAGCGGCCATTTCACCTTGGCACGTTGCTGGGGTTGGTGGCGAGCGACTGCATGACTTTAGAGGCGTGGGTGCCGCCTACGCCAGGAACAAACGGAGACGTGCTCTTCTTGGCCATCTGATGTTTGGTTCTTCGTGGGGAGCACAGGCAGAAAAACAAAGTGAGCCAGTGGGAATGATTATCGCTTATCATTGATAAATCTACACGGGCGAAAACATACGTTTTATCGAGTTTTGTCCAACCACCGTGCGCACGACTTCACCAAACGGGCAGGCACACGCGCATGGGCAGTGAACATTTCCGGAACAATGAGCGATTTACAGTTGGAATAGGACACGTGCCACACGGGCGACATTAAAAACAAACGCTGTGCCGAGCATTTTTAACGAGCGAGAAGTACGAGATGAGCTAAACTGCCGGAGGTAGGCGCCACTTCAATGCGAGTGGATACATTCCCTTTAGTGAGGTTGTGTGTGTACATCTTTGGGCATACAGTTAGCGTCTGTAATTCTCAATAGACATCAACGTACTCGGAACGTGGCAACTGAGTGAGGTTACTGCTTGTTGGGGTGGTTGGCGGCTGTTGGATTTGAGGTGTCAGAAGGCCCTGGGGGGGTGCCGGCTTAATCGGAGAAACTCCAATGGGAGAAGCTCCAACATGGCCGTCGCTAGTGTACTGGACTACGGGGCCTTTACTTCTCAGTGCACCTGGAGATCAACACAACAAGCAAAGCAGTTCAATGGAAATGCAATTCCAGCTTCCCAAAAACAAGTGTAATGTGTTTTTAATAAGAAATTCAGCACCCTGTGTACTGTTACACTGAATAAGAATTAATTGCTACATCCATATGCAGTGCTACATCCATATGGATCACATGTGTCAAACTCAAGGCCCGGGGGCCAGATCTGGCCTGCTTGGTCAATTTATGTGGCCCGTGAAAGCAAATCACGTGCGTCAACTAGCTTAGATCTGTACCAAAATGGCAAATTGTCATGTGTAATAAATAGTGTTGAGATTTTGCAATAATTTCGTTACCTTGTTTACCATCACTTAAACAGTAATAAAAAAACGATTTGAAATCGACTTGACTGATTTTTAAACTAGTAGCCTATTGATTTGTTGTGCACAGGTAATAATAATTACCTGTGCACAACATAATTCTGTGGTTTCTCTGTCACAACGGCCCTCCATGGGAAGACGTAACTCCAAATTGGCCCACAACTAAAATGAGTTTGACACCCGTGATATGGATGGACTGAGCCAGTGCCAAACTACCCCAGTAGGCGGAGGTAATAAATCACTCTAGGCAGACAAGAATTTGTCGACACGTTGCTCCACCGTTTGTGTGTTCAAATATCCCGCTGCTGTATGCGTTACAACAACACAACGGCACCGATGTTACACTTTAGCATCTCGGGTGCTATGCATTGTTAGCAGTAAGCTGTTTATATGCCTCTATCAATACCTCTCTTATCGTGTCAATCAAAACTGAGGATTACAATTTTAGTCAAGGCATAATTTCGATAGCGTGCAGGTGTGTGTAACAAAGGCGCTGATGAGCATATTCGAGTGGGTGTTACCCATATTGGGTCGCGTCCTCAGCTGGCCGGCCAGCTTCTTCTCTTGCGTGTTGGCGGTGGTCATCTTCAAGTTGAACATCGGCTCCAACCTGGTGGAGCCGCGGTAGATCCACTCACTCCTCTTATCATCCTGATGCACAGCAAATGAGGCTGAGCAACCGTTTGTCCAAATCAATGAACAATAGACAGTGGATATATAAAAGGTCTACACACCCCTGTTCAACAGCCAAATTTTCGAGACATCAAAAAATGAGATTGAGATATGTCATTTCGAAACCTTCCACCTTTAACGTGACCTACATAACCTGTACAAGTACAATGAAAGACAAACTGAAATCTTTCAAGGATTAAAAAAAAACAAAAAAAACAACAACGCCAGAATAAGTTGGTTACATAAATATGCACAACCTCAAACTGATCATTTGGTGATAGCACTCAAGACTTTTTGGGTAGGGGTCCATCAGTAGCAATGTGACAAGATTTCCAAAAAATGACAGCCTGTCAAAAAGTCTGGTTGGAATGGCCACTTCAACCTGAGCACATGCATCGAGAATTTGAAGAATTAGCTGCTGTGATCCTGAAAGTTTGCGTTTTGGTGCTGGGAAAAAAAAGAATTTTTTTTTTGACATCACGACAACCTGCCAATTGGACAGGGGCGTGCAGATTCTTGCTATTTAATGCTGTTTCACTATCACAGGATCATTTGATTCAAGTGTGGTTTCTTTGTACCAGAAAAAGGATCTTGACCAAGCTGCCGTCCACTTCCTCGACTTTACTTTTCCACCAGGTTCCCTCCCACTCTGTTTTGATGATCTGGCCAACTTTAAGGAGCACCATGGGCCTGCTGGGATACGCCGTGATGTACTCCTCGATGAAGTCTCGACACGACGCGTCCTCAATGTCCTCCCACGTACGCTTCACTGTCAATTAAACAATAATATTAATAAAAATAAAAAAAAAACATTTAGCAACAGTAACGATGGTTAAAAAAATAAGAGCTACATGAATGTACAAGTTTATACAAAAGTCTCATTTCTATGAGTTTATTTGTTTATTTTTTTAATTAATAGGTTTTCATTATTTTCAATATTATTGATGTACATAATTTGTTGAGGGTGGAAGAATGCCACGTAACCAAACCGGTAATTGGATCATCATTCATTTACGCTTGCGCATTTTTTGCGCTGTCCATTTGAAAAAGTGTCAAGTCTTTGAATAAAGGGATGGAAATGTAAAAAATATTGTACTAATAGCATCATTTATGGTTGAATAAAGGAGTGATTATCAACAAGCTTGGTCCATGATCAAAATGAATGTTAGTCGCAGAGCCAATTCGAGAAGAAAAGGAGCCTTACATGGTCTGCAGACAGGGAAGAGGTCCGGAAGGTTGACGTAGGAAGCGTAGCCGTCGTCGAAGAAGATCAAGAACCTGCCAGACAAACGGGGACGTCAAGCGGCGGATCTCCTTCAACTTCCGTTTGACCTCGTCTGGCGACGCGCCTCATCTGATTCTTGGTGGTGGGCATCTCCGCCACGATGCCGGCGTACAGCCACATTTGGTGGCTGTCCTTGTACTTGGCCACCACGCGGGCCCCCACGAACAGACTCTCCAAGGTGGGGTTGTAGTCAAAGGCCACGTGGTTCCCAGAGAGCAGGCTCTTGCCTTTGTCAAACTTCACTTTGTATTTATAGGAATTTGTGCCTGAACGTGCGCACAACAACACAGTCGGTCAAGTTGCACCACTTTGAATGTTGTCAGTGGAAACGGTCGCGCACCGATGGCGTTGATGGCAACCAGGGTGCCCTTGTGCCAGGTCTTCATGCGTTTCTTGCCCAGAATGTTCATGCCCACTTGCAGCTCATCTTCTCTCTTCTTGGGGCTGATGTGGCTCACGGGCTGAGTGCTGATCTGAGACACGATCACGGCTGGCGGCGTGGGGTGAGGACCTGCGGGATGGGGAGACTGCGTTTAGCGCTGGAAAGTTTGCTAAATGGAAATATGAGAACGCAAGAGAGGAGCAAAAACATATAAAGGTATTTATAACAGCAGTAGAGTTTGGTGTCACTTTTGATGTATGCACAATAAACATTCTCAAAATGACATTATGTGGCAGTGGCTCTTATCCCTTTTTAAAAAAAAAACAATTTAGCTTTGCTTCTAGACATAAAAATACAGTTTGCTGGTATACACAAGGTCTATTTAAGATATAAAAACTGCCCATTTTATACACAAAAAAAAAGAAAGCCAATTGTTTTTGTTTTTTTGTTCAATAAAACCTTCCTGGGATTAACCTGCAAAAATGGTTGGATGGAATGATGGATGGATGGTTGCATAGACAAATAGTTTTACAAAATTTGAAAGTTCCTCCTCAAATTAAGTCATTGATTCACAAAACTGCTCCGCAGAGAAAATAAATTCTCTAGGGGGGAAAGCACGCACCTGACTGTGCTGGCGATCTGGTTAAGGTGTTCCCTGGCGAAGGTCTGGTGACGATTTGGACCAATTTGTTGACCTGCTCAGCCGTTTTCCTGATCGCAGTGGCGGTATCCTGAATCCAACAGCAACAGCATCAGCGTTATGTCACAGTGAGGCCGGATCCATGTACGCACGTCAATCTCTTTCCATTTTTGTCACGGGTAAGCTTTTGCCTATCCCAGCTGACTTTGGGCACACCCCTGAGGGGGCACAGGCCGGACAGGTCAGCGGCCCGGCCAAGGGCAACTAATTATCCCACTCACGGCCACAAACGGTCCGAAGTCCTCCTGGTGCTTACCATTGGTTCTTGAATGGTGATGACAGATTTCTGTGGCGGGACCACTGACATGCGGAGAGAAGTGAAACAAGGTATGAATTGCTCATTTGAATTACAAGAAACTGGTCCCACATGAAAGCTGATTTGGGACAAACTTAAGTCTTTGAAGAGATTTCCTGTCCCAACGTTGCCAATTTATTTAGTAGGGACAAAAAGGTTTTGGATACAGTGGTGTCTTGAGGTACCAGTTGAAATTCTTAGCCAGATACCTAATTTAAAACACTCGCATCTCAAATTTTCCCTCACCAATGAAATTAATTGGGTTAGAACAACGTTGCATTGATGCTAATAGTTAGCCAGTCCCTATGGCATTTCCCATTAGGCTAGCACTAGCATTAGGCTAGTATTAGCATTAAGCTAGCAAACTAAAGGGAAAACTGTGTGGTTGCTTTAAATACATGTCACACTCCATGTTTTATGTTTAGTTTGACGTTAAACTTCAAACGTGAGAGGCAATAAACAGCTTGAAGTCTCTTTTGGTTCATTCACTGGTTGCAAAACGGCTGCTTGTTGTGAAGTGAGTTGAGTTGACAAGAAGCAGCAGTTTGGTAACCAATGAACAATTCTTCACAAAAGAGGCTTCGAGCTGTTGCATACCACTCCCGCTTGAAGTTTATACAATACAACACTTCATTACATCACACGTTAAGCTTTTAAAACAAAATAAAAATAATACAACACAACACATAAAAAAATGAAACATCTGAAGAAGAAGCAGGACTATCCTTCTTCGTTTGTGTCCATGTGACTGTAGTGTTACAGTCTCTTGGTGACCAAGACGGGCACACCAGAAGGAGCAGTACAGTCAATTGGGTTGGAGCATTAAATTATATTCCACAAACCGTTTCATTCTTTACATTCCATTTAATTATGCTTTATAATTCTATTTTTACAGAGAGCTGTTGTTTTCACGTATTTAAAAAATATACAGTTATATATGTATATTATTTTTGGTGGTTGAACACTGGAACGGATTAATGGCAATGCCACTCATTCCCACAGGGAAAGACGATATGCCATGTTTCATAAAAGAGGGTGGACTGTATCATATTGGAGGAATCCATTTTGAGCAGGGTGCGCAAGCACTCACAGCATCCGACGGCGATGACGTCATCGTCGTCATCGTCATCATCTATCTCTATGACCTCAGCACTCATAGGGCCTCCGCCGCCGTCTTCGTCCTCTGAGCTGCTCTTGTACACCAGCCCGTTCTTCTGGTACGTCTCCCTCACCAGCTTTTCGCACTCCACCAATGACCTGAGGGCCGAGAGGAACGAGAGGAACCAGCGTGACTCGGCAAGCGCCGGCACTGCCGGTGCAGCAGCTCACTTTTTGGTATCGTTGATGAGCTTCTCCGTGGCCGCCTCCTCTTGCTCCTTCTGCTCCACCCGCTGAGTCAGCTCACTGAGCTGAGCCCGTTTCTTCTGCACGAGCTCGCTGTTCTCCACCATCTCGTTGATCAACTTCTTCAGCTCATCCAGAGAGACGCCCAGCTCATCCTCCAGAGCCGAGTCCCAGCCCTCCACCTCCATTCTGAAAGAGGCCAAATGGACAGTAACTAACCATTTTCCCTCAAAGAGTGATGGCATGCGACCAACCATTCCTCACCAAATATAGAAAACTATGGGCATTTTTAATTAGCAGGGGCTGACAAATACTGATTTCAACTGTCAACAAAATTAATCACACAACCAATGCTTGAAGATGTTGTTTGTTCACTTGGATAGTTTGATTGTGGACTGATGAAGTGACGATAGAATGGTGGAAGCATACTGCTGCCACACAAGATTTACACACACAAAAAAAACAACAACATTTTGTATCATGTTATATTGTGATGAGTTTGACTTGCACATTCGTCAAACAATTCTGGTCACAGGTTTTTTTTTTTTTTTTTTTTGTTTTATAAATTAAAAATCAGGGCGGCCCGGTAGTCCAGTGGTTAGCACGTCGGCTTCACAGTGCAGAGGTACCGGGTTCGATTCCAGCTCCGGCCTCCCTGTGTGGAGTTTGCATGTTCTCCCCGGGCCTGCGTGGGTTTTCTCCGGGTGCTCCGGTTTCCTCCCACATTCCAAAAACATGCATGTCAGGCTGATTGGACGCTCTAAATTGTCCCTAGGTGTGAGTGTGGGCATGGATGGTTGTTCGTCTCTGTGTGCCCTGCGATTGGCTGGCAACTGATTCAGGGTGTCCCCCGCCTACTGCCCGGAGCTGGCTGGGATAGGCTCCAGCACCCCCCGCGACCCTAGTGAGGATCAAGCGGTTCGGAAAATGGATGGATGGATGGAAATTAAAAATCACAAGCTATGCAACTACGCTCCTTTCCTAAAATACTGTAAACAATGAAATAAAGTCAGTCCAACTATTTCAAAAGATTTAAAATTTAAACAGAAGACAAACACAAACACCCACGGCTCCATCAGATTTCAACCGGAAGGAATTGTTACATTCTATCTTGTCAAATGCGCAAGTCAAATTTATTTGATAGTGGAGGAGGGATTTTTTTGGAGTGGGTTTTTTTTTTCGTGTGGCAATACCTCGCGTCTGTACTTATGCAATATTTTAAACTTGAAATATGGAATATATTCGCATTTATTTAACATTGAGAAGTCTGAGCATTCATTTGATGTCTATCCTGTTTTAAAGTTGCACCCGGCACTTTCAGGCCAACCATTATGCTGATGTGTATGTCCCTCGGTGAAAGTGGGTTTGACGTCCCTGAGAAAGTAGACAATTCAAGGACGACTGATGGTTATAATTAGACTGTCTATTATTCAGCCTTGGTGGTGAACCGGGAGATTTTGCTGACGTAAACTATGTGGATTGATGCAACAAAAGATACATTGAAGCTCTTGTGACACTATGCAGATTTTATTGTCAGTCATCTTTGTGATGCATTTTGGCATGCGTGAGAGTGATGCTTGTGTTTGCGCAATAGGTAATCTTGTTATACATGAAATATTACAAATAGGTGATGGTGGAGCATCTTTTTAAACACTGTAAACAAGCTCGCCGTGATGCGCTCAAGTGCTCAGACTCCCTTCTTGAACGCCAACGGACGTTCATTGCGAGGCGAAGGAATCGACTAAAACATCTGACCAAAAAGTAGCTTCGTTCAAAAGCAAAGATGCTAGCAGGTTAGCCTAGCCTTAGCGGTGAGAAAGTCTCCGGTGTGGGATGACTGCCTGCAGGTAACCTCGAGAAAGCCCACAAACTTGTTCTCTCTCTCGTTCTCAACCGCGTCACAAAGAGCGTGGTGCGGCGAAAACAGGACTGGAAGGCAACACTTACCCATCGCCAGTGTCCATCTTGCGTGCTCGCACGTCAATACCAACCACTAACTTGCTTAAGCTAGCAGCGAAATAGGTCGGCGCATGTTTCTCCGGCATCATCGGAGTGGGCGGGGTTATCTCCTCTGCTGCCTAGTTCAAAATCAATAAATAAAAACATACATAATACACGCCGACTCGCGGGTTTGTTGGTGAACACGCAAACATACTCTCTTTTTAAACTCACTTTTACTTCTTTTTTTTAGGCGGGGGTCGGGGTGAATAGGGGGGCATTCTTGTATCTTATCAATTAAACAGACAAAAGTGACGGGTTTTTCCCCCAAATTAAAATCATTCCAAATAGTTAACGTAATTTCTTAAATTGTAAAACGTAATCAATAATTCCTAAACGACTGATTCTATTAAGTGAACTGCATATTGTAATTTCTAATTATTTGATAAATTACTGCATGTCACAGAAACGAATTATATTGTATTGTGAATTTAGAAATTGTATTACTTTCCATTCACGTAATAGTATTTATTTTTCAATTGATTAAATAAAATGTGAATGTTCTTCTTTTTTTTTGGAAAATGTCATTTTAAAACGTAATTATTTTGTGTGTTTGTGTATTTCATAAATAATTACTTTTTCATGTTATTCAATGTATAGTAAAATGTAATTTGTAATTATTTAATAAATTAACATTTCCATTAATTAAACAACAAAAATATGACTTTAATACCGGAATGAAAACTAGAGAATTTAAATGTAGTACAATGCAGTCGAATAGCAAGTATCGAAAAACAGGTTGTATACATTACCAGTAATGTACGGTAAGTGTTTGGCATCACATTGGGGATGACATGGCTGTCATAGAGGTCGTTTCCCAACTCAGAAGTAGTACAATCCCTGGTCATTGCAATCATAACACTACAAATGGGAACATGAAAATTTAATTGTGATTCCATAATTTCAGGTGATTGACTGTTCCAACTAATTTCTAAAACTGTTATCTCATCAATTGAAAACATCCCCATTGCATAAAATGTAAAAAATAAAACCAAGCAGCAATTTTAATTATTTGACCTGCAGAACCCTCCAATTATGAACAGTAAGATAGAGATACTTACATTCATTGTTGAAGATGTGTTCCAGCTAAGGGGCGAACAACAACAACAAAATCTCCCATTTCTTTCATATTTTATCAATATAACAATTTATTACAAAAACAAACATTTCGTTCACGTGTTGAACATTTCTTAAACATTTACAGAATATTTATATATTTGTGTCTCTATGAGTGTGATAAAAGTTCACATCATTGGAAAACCCCTGCACAAAAGAGCAACCAAAAAGAGTCACCAAAAAAAGCTCCTTGAAAAAAGGCTTTACATACAGCGAGTGTCGAATGGGCGTTGCACACACAAAAAAATGGCCGAATTTCAACTCATTTCAACGTTTAAAATTATTTTAAATATTTATCAGCCCACAACATTGTGATCAAACAACAAAAAGATTGAGTTGGCAAAACTTTCAGTCCAGTTTCAATTGCTTGTCTCAAACATGAAAGCAATTATTCATAATAATTACTTTACCTCTATTTTTCCCCCCATTTGTATCCCCAAACACCATGATTAAACCATGACAGAAAAGACCAACCAAGCATCGCTCGTCAGACAACCACTCAACGACTACAATTAGGACGCACACAAAAATAGAATGGCTTTAAAAATACACAATGTGGGGTTTTTTTTGTAACTTATTGCTGTGTGGTCTTATTACATATTTTGTTTGGCTTCTCCTTTTTTCCTTTTTTTTTGAAAGAAAAGGAATACAAAGTGCCCATACATGGTACAGAGTATTTTGCAGGGCGAAAGAAGAGATTACCAAGCATATCTGAAACAGACTCCGAAAACAGATTGATACTTATACACGCACGCACGTATTTGATACATACAGTATGCAGACAAGGTGTTTACCTAAAACGAATCGATTGGAAAACAAATCAACCCCCCCCCCCCCAAAAAAAAAAATAAGGTGTACAGTGGAAGCTCCAATCTACTAGGACAAATGTTTGGTCAAAACATGCTTCAAATGTCATACAACTGTTGATCATAATGTGTCTCAATGCATCAGGACTGAATTTGTTACACAGTGTGTATACACACACACACAGGTTGCAAGGTTGGCAGTTTTGTTTTCTCTCTCAGTTGTCATCTTACCATTTTCAGCTTTTAAAACAATTCAACATTTTATTTTCTATTTAGTTGGTGGAGCTTTCATGCCAGTGTGCTCACTAGATGGAGGATTTTTGTAATTGGAAGTGCACGAGCAACACTGAACGGATGGTGGGTTGACGTTAGAGGTTCCACTGTACGTAAAATTAAAAAAAAATAAAAAAGGAAAAAAAATCTGCCCAGAGAAAAACAGAAAGAATACATAAGTGAAGCCACATTGAAAACAGTACTCAGTGTGAAACCCAAGTAATGTAGAAGCACTCCATGAAGTAGTGCCGACATGCAGAGGCCCGGCATGGATTTAAAAACGTCTATAAGGGAAGGATAAACAGAGCGTGTTCCCGTGTGTGTGCGCAAACAATATTTAAAAAAAAGAAATAAAATAAAAACACCTGTCATTTCCTGAGAGTTATTAAAAAGAAAAGATTGGATCCATGAAGTCTAACTGCAACAAGTTCAAATTGCCTGAGAAGAATCAGGAACGTACAAGAACAAAAGGCCATTGTGTGTGAGTGTGTGTGAACTGATTCACTACCTGTCTGTTTACCTGTCTGATTTTTGTCGAGAAAATGGCTGCCATCCCTTGATTCTTTTTTTTTTCACTCCCCCGATCGTCTAACCTGCAGTCACTACTCTCCGTGGCTCCTTGTTGAGCAGTGCAAGGGAAGCCAAAGCAAAAAGCAAAGACAGATGCTCTCAAAAGCAGGAGAGATGGATGAGTCAAAAGTAACAAAGAGGGAAAAGTCTTTGATGGGTTGGGGGGGGGGGGAGGCGGAGTACACCTGCAGTCACTCATTAAATGAGGGGTACATGGGAATATCAAAGTCATCGCTGTTGAAGGTGCTGGGCTGGTCTAGCATGGACAACACGTCCTGAAAAGAGAGAGACACATATAGAGGATTAATACCAGTGGTTGACTTTTTCCACTGCTGTCCATCCATCCACATTTTCTCCTGCTTGGGTGGGCGGAGCCTATACCAGGCACCTATACCTATATACGAGCACCACGACAAGAGTGTGTGCACTTGCATCACTCACAGTAAACATGTCTTGCTGGTTGCCTTGTGCGTGAGGGTGCTGGTCTGCGTTGCCCTGCGAATGCTGCTGCTGGCCTTGCCATTGGGGCCACACTGCCTCCGTTGCCCGCGAAGGGAATTGCGATTGGGAAGCATCTGGAATGCGAGAACCAGCTGTGAGCCAATTCGTCAATCGTCTGGGACATCAAAGCGAAAGAGAGACGCGCATATGAACGCCACTTACCGTAACCGTTTGTGTTGGCACTGGCGCGCGCGTTGATTTGTGGATAGTTTGCGCCGCTGGTCTGGCTGGGAGCAGCACCCGTGGGCATCTGGCCAAAAGAACTAGAAGAGCCGAATCCCCCCATGGGAGCAAATGGTGGTGACATTGTCTTTGCTGCTTGGGGAGCCACCTGCTGCAAAGTGAGGAGACGAGTTACCGATTATTAGGTCGATCTAAGGTGATTATTTTTAGTACTAGCCATTTTCAGACCCTTGTTTACGCTGAGATTTTTTTTTTTTTAACCTGGGATTGAATATGTGAAGTCTCAAGACATAAATATGTCTTTGAGAGGTTGGCATTTATAAACAGGATTAAATGTTGGGGCTATTACTGCTGCAACTACAAAAAACAGGGTGCATTATTGTATTGTATCTCAAACAGACATGGGGAAAAACCCCATCAACGAATTACACTAACAACAGGACCAATATTCCACCAGATGGCAGCAAAATCTGCAAATATGCAAATGATGGACTGTGAATATTGGGAGGGGGAGTTACTGTACCTGAGTATTGAATTGCGTTCCGCCACCTGCTCCAGGACCAGGCCATCCTCCTGACGGTCCTCCATGGAGGGGGCTGGCAGTGTTGGAGGGGGTGACAGGCTGTGGGCCTCCATTTTGCCGGGACATCTGGGCCAGCATCTGTCCTGCTGAGTGGGTCGGCTGTGACATCTGCGGCGCCATACCAACCGGCCTGTACAATGCGGAAGGAGGGAAATGGAAGGAAAAAACTTAACAAAAAACAACATGCATCAAAGAAAAGAACAAGATGGCACGGCAACAATTATAGCAGCCTAGAAAGGCCAGGCAACAATAGAGGAATTAGACCACAAAGCCAATAGTTTTGGCCTGGCAGCATCAACTACCACTAGAAAATTGATGCGGTTAACCCGAAAAAGCTTTCTTGTGGAATCTGTCTTACGAATGACAGAACGGCATGTCAAATCTTGTTCGCTCTGATCAGCTCCGCAAAACGTGATGAATTCTAAATACATGTGACAGCAAATGAAATGACAGTCAAGCAGGGTGTGGACCCACTGCAATGTCTACTTCAATATATTTCATTACATTTTTACCATAGGAGACACATGATTGCGAGACCTTCAATTTAAAATGACCAGTTCGTCGAAAATAATTCCAATGCAGATTGGTGGGGGCGAGTTCTTTGTGGAAATATGATTTAATCATTTCATCATAAAGAAATATCATCAATATCCAACCTGTATGTATCATTGGCGCGACCGGCGTTGAAATTGTTGACAGCGGGATAGATTTGAGCTGAGGGCGTTGAAGTGGCGATCACGCCCTTGGTCTGACTGGGGCCCTGGAAAAGGGACGGCGAGTACAGGTCTGGCTTTTCCAGGCTCTTGTTGTGGTCCGGCCCGGTCAAAGTCACCGACTGCACCGGCATCTGATGACAACCGTACCAGTGAACATGTTCCAAAAACTCATTTTGCCTCAGACTACGATCCATAAAATATAAATGATATCATTATACATTCATACATGTATGGATTGGAACATTCAGCACAATAAAGTGCCACAAGCATCACGTCACTGTCCAAAATGGAATCCTTGCAACTCCAAAATCACAACTTTTTAGGACATTTTGCTGGCGTCGCCAAACGTCGCATCGTTCAATCGTACTTTATATTGCAGACACATTGCTCCCCAACAAAATCCCCAAATCATGTTCAATCACAAATAGTTAAAAGGGTTTTATGATGATTATTTAAGGGAAGCATCTTGGCGGCTATACTTCATAAAATCATGACAATTTTTTGTGTAAAACGCTCCTGGCATTGATTGTGAGTAGTGCCACTGTGTTCCATCCGATCGGTCACCATTCGCAACAGCAAGAGGCTGTACCTGTGAGAGCGTTATCGGTCCTGCCTCGTACAGGCTGTCTCTGGCCCCGCCCCCTTCCAGCTCAGCCTGCTGCTGTTGCTGCTGCAATTGCCTGTGAAAGGACAAGACTATGAGTGACGACCGCAAGTGCCGTCGGAGCAGGCTCATTAAGAATCCCACCGCACCTGCACCGAGTGAGTGACAAACACAAAAGAAAGAAAAATAAAAATGAATACAAGAGCCCACCACCGGTCACCATCAAAAAAGAGACAAGGAGAGTATTCGCTTTACATTCTGGTGGAGCATATGCTGCTCCCATGCAAATGACACCTGAATAACCTTGTTAGAAGTAGGGCTGGGCAATTACATTGATGGATCAAATTCAAATTTGGTTTCTCATGAAAACTTGATCATTGAAGAACAGTAGAGTACTCAAAGCATTGTCCTAATCTATTAAAAAAATGTAGTCCACTTATAAAAGCTCCATTGCAGCTTTCGTCTTGCACTCTTAATTGATGTGTGTACTTCATGCATGCATGGCACCATGCGGAGCCTCAGAGGCCCCGGCAGCGCGCAGAAGGAACAGCCTGTATTTATTCATTCATCTTTACATTTATTGCTATCAGTTGAACATGCTTGATTATTGTGTTACTTTGTTGCAAATGTATTTTCTGGTTGTTCTTTCAAGTCAGGTTTAAAATTGAGTTTTGGTTACAGTTTTCAAATTAATGAATAATCATGTTTTCAAATGGTTATCCCCCCCCCCCCCCATAATGGCCCAGCCTTAGTTTGAAGTACACTACAGTCCATCTGACACCGTTTCGACATGCATTAACGCTAACACCAGGAATGCTGTCAGGAGGAAGGGAGGAGCTGGACGTCCGCCGTGAAGAAGGCGCTACTTTTTGACCCAGCCTGCTCTCACCTGGTAGCTACCTGGCTCGGGCTAACGACCACAGGGGGGCTGTTTGAGCCACTCTGACCCAGGGAGCGGGGCAGCAAAACCCCCGGGGAATGGATGGGGGTGAGGGGGTCCTGAGTCGCATTTCTATTGCCGCCCCCCACCCCAAGAGGTGGCATATAGGGAGACAGGGATCAGTGTGACATTGGGAGAATGTAAAAGAACGTGCGGACTGGAGTCATAACTAAACATTTTCCTTACATCATGACAAATTTGACATCATTTTAATAAGGAGAGTTAATGATGGAATTAGGTCAGATAATCACCAGCAAGAAAAACTAAGCTCGAAATACGCAACTCACTTGACGTTGACATTTGTGCAGATGATGTATTCAATCTCCTCAGAAAATGGATTCTGGAAGGTGAAGCAACTGGTTCTCATCCAAAGCCATTCTCTGGATTTGGTGCGGAACCTGAACATCACGGAAAGCACTTGACCCTTCAGCTTCATCACCTGCGGACACAGAGAAGCATGCTGATGTTCATGCGAGTTAAGTGCCAAACGCATGACACCACGTTTGAAGAGCCTCACCAGAAATTTACGATGCAGCGAGCGCAACCATTCAACATGAAACCAGTGCCCACGGATTCAAGGGAGCAAGCAATTTCATTCACTCACGGCAAGAACTACCCATTGAAGCATTTGACGACAGTCACCGAATTCCTTTTGGTGTGAAGACGTATGCATGCATGACTTTAACATCACTCATCCTCCAGCATAAAAATGGGAGTTGAAGACCGTGCGAAGGGCTTACAAGCGAAATAAACTGCTTGTTGGCTGGCTGGCTGCTGTGTTTGAGCACAAACCAAAGTCAAAGTGCTGTATATGAGATGGAACATTCGCATCAACTACAAGAAATACAATTATATCATTACAATAATAACAGTAAAATTATAATTCCTCGAATAACAAGTCTATTCAGACAAGTCACTGGCTGAAGGCATTTCAACTTCATCTGTTGTAAAGGCTGAAAGAATGAAGGCGAGTTGGAACGTTCATGTTGAATTACTGAAGCGATGGTAGCATGCTCACCTGTTGCCTCTATGATATTTTATGTTTCTACACTGCGTGGAAAAAAATAAAACGAAAAACGATGGGTATTTCATTCGGTAGGAGAACCCTCCCCCCACTCCCCAAACATTTAACCTATGCCCAAAAAGAAGTCGGCAATTTTGGATTGAAGTGGCCATTTTAACTTATTTTTGCTCATTTCGCAGGCGTCCCTCAAAAGTAAACTTGATTTTGTCTCATTAGAAGAACACTTACAAGACAGTTGGGCAACAATGAATTGTAAAATATTTACTTTTCATTCTTGTCTGTGGGTGGAGCACGACAGCAACATCTGGCGACTCGCCCAAGAAAGCGGAACAAAAGAAATCATCGTAATAATTATTAATTTGTACCACATTGGGTACATTGGATCCATGTGGCCTACCATTACTTACATAATAACGAAGCGCACACACGCAACACATGTGATGAGAGACAAGAGCGTGGCTGCACACTGCCTGCTGCAAACATTCACGCACGCACCACTACATTGCTGGGTCATGTTTCACACATGTGACCTTTAACAAATCACACTGAAGGGCAGAAGGCATTAGGAGACCAGTTAGTCATGCGCATTGGGTAAAATGATCCTCGGCAGTGGCGCCACAACAAAAACATGAACATAAAAACTGAAAATATGTATTGTGTCAAACGGGCGACCATAAGTAAACCCAATTGTGAAAATGATTGAATTTCTTTCAACTGTGACAACGTTTTAAATGTTGCTACCACGGTAGACCCAGAGGCGATTGTCTGTGGCGTATTTCTTGAATGGTTGTTTGTCTGGCGACCATTCCAGGGTGTAATCATAAATAAACTGGGCTGCCACGCAAACCTAAGAAGGACAACCACTGGCTACACGAACTGGTTGGCTGTTCCAATGTTTTGGGTTTTTTTGTACCTGTTGGAAGCTGTCTCGGAGCAAGCCCTGGTCTTCAGGATGGGCCAATTCCAGTATATTTTTTCCCAACAGTTCCTAAAAGACACACCTTGTTAACTCATGCTATGTAATTAACTCAATCACTCCCAAAGACGTTTTTAAACGTCATTTCAGACTTGGTCCAGAATTGGCTGGTACTGAATGAGTTAAGCTTCTCAACCAAAAAAAAAAAAAAAAGACAACATGTGAGTTCAAGCTCCACAATTTATTTTCACAAATTCACAATTCCTTTATTCAAACAACATGAAACAAAAGAGCGTTAAGGTGGGGGCGTGTACCTGAGGCTGGTAGCTGATGGCTGCCACACAGCGGTGGTCGACAAAGGTGAAAACGCCCTGGCAGTTATGGCGTGAAATGAACTCCACTGGAACACTGATACTGTTGACGTCCGTGTCACCTGGACAGCAGGTCACCTGAGGCGGGTCGTTGCATTTGAAAGAGAAATACGCCGACCATTATGACGGGCAGCATTTAACAAAGCCACTCGTGCGACTCAACCGCTTGTCAACTGTATGAGTTGTAGCAGCAAGTGACGGAGAACGGACAGAGGATTTCGAATCCCAGCGAAATTGTGCAAACATCAGACGTAATCCGCTTTCGAAAAGTCTGCAGCGTGGCCATGAAGTCATATTTTGTGGTTGATATGCTCAGAGACACGCGTCTCCACTGCCATCACAGGACTGACCAGTGAGCTGACTAAATCACGCTGGTAGGTTCTTAATTGGAGACAACGTAATGGATGCAGATGCACGCACGGCGTGAATCCAACCTGTAGTCTGCCGATGGCGACGAGACAGTAGCGACTCCCCTGCGTGTTGTCCGCGTCACTGTCTGATAAGGACACCCCTGAAGCGCAAAAGTGTATTTGAGCACAGGAGTTGCATGTACACCGCATCAAGAAGCTATTCGCAGCACTTGACTTCACAGCCTTTGTCCAAAAGGGATTCAATTCATTTCCTCCAAAAGGTCCACACACACACACCACATGTGATCACGTGATTCTCCTTTCCTTTGAGATTTCATGTATGTTA
Organism: Hippocampus guttulatus; assembly: GCF_054856545.1. Classification (NCBI taxonomy): domain Eukaryota; kingdom Metazoa; phylum Chordata; class Actinopteri; order Syngnathiformes; family Syngnathidae; genus Hippocampus; species Hippocampus guttulatus. The sequence continues at coordinate 21,661,387 of NC_141266.1, read as the reverse complement.
ACGAATTGCTTGATAAAAAGGAAAACAATCCCGCCTCAAGAGCCTCGATCTTGTGAATGGAACCACAATTTCAAAAGGTGTGACGACTCAATGTGAGGTTTGTTTGCAAATGCATTAAAAGATACAAAACGTAGAAATCACATGTCAGTATTCTTTGCTTCGTACTGTTTTTTTTTTTTTTTTATGGACGCACCTTCAGCAGCAATTATAGCCTCAAGTTTTGTTTTGTTTGTTTTACCCACCTCTGGATAGTTTCGGCAGTTCTTTTTTGTAGCAACGGCGTAAGTGTACCAAGCTTGTGGTATCATATTCAAAAGAAGTGGATGCGGGAATTGCTGCTTAAAGTACATCAACAAAACACTGACCAATGTTTGTGTGGACATGATCACTTGCTTTTTATTTTAGAGATTTTGCAGGTAGCTACAAATGGAGGGGGGAAAAAAAAAAGCGTTGCCATTTATGAGGTACTGTGTGTGGAATTTGAGGAGTAAAATGAGATGGCTCCATTTTGGAATCAGGCTGTAAGAAGGAAAATGTAGAAAGAGTGAAGTGCTGCGAATATTTCAGCGGCCAGCATGTTTTACCTGCAGGCGGCCAGGATTTGATGTATCCTGTACAGTGGACCACCACGTACTGAGGCTCGCCCTCCTTTGCTGCACCCAAACCGTTCCTAATTTGAAGCAGCGGGGGTGGGGGGGGGGGGGGGGAATAAAGATTAAATGTGCCCCATATGCAGGAGTCCGTCACACGAGCACGATACTGCGGTAGGGATAATTCGCAGCCTTGGTTCTCATCACCTGTTTCTATTCCTAAGGAAGTTTAGTCTGTTCATGGACATGGGTTCCACTGGACAGGAGCCACACCTGCAATTAGAACCAAAACCACCATGTGAAGAAATGTTGCATTCGGGCGCACCTCTCACTCACTAGATGTCGCATCAACAATAGGACAGACACCTCATTCTGCATATGAATGATCGCCGGGCTCCCATCGTCATCCTGGCGGAGGACTGCTGGCTCTCCTTCTTCACAGTTCCCGTTTTCAAGTCCAACATCCTCCCTTTGATGGAGCACAATCAGGCGATTAGCAAACCCCGACTCCTTCGAGACAAGAGCTTTCCTGCTGTGCGCTTTGGATACCTGTGTTGTTATTCTCGGCGGTGGACAGCTGCTCCCTCAGCTTCTCCGTGTCATCGGGGTGCAGCTGGTCGTACAGGGACGAGCCCAGCCAGTCGGACTGCGACTGGTTCAGGACGGGTGTCAGCGAGTCCGACACGTAAACGATGCGACCCGTCTCACACGACACCACGAACAGAAAGCCATCTGCTGCCTCCAGGATGAGGTGCTTCAGCTCCTGCAGTCAAACGGCATCGGGCTCGGTATTAAAACGCAGCGAAAAGCATTTCAACTTGCACAGTACAGGTATATCAGCTGCAACGGAAATCCAAAGCTATTACTTGTGTACCAACTCAAAGTTGCGCCCCCCACAATCCAGGAAAAAAACCCCAACCAAAAACACGCAACTATTCTTTGCAGGTTGTATCGGAATTAAAGGCAGCCACATAAGAAAGCGCAGCACAATGAATTGAATTGAAGCGTTACATCTTGACTGCGCAAACTGTTGAATTTGTAACATTCGCGTGCTTATAAAATACATTCTAGTGCTCTGTTCCTTATTGCACAAACATTTCAAAGTCTTTATTAGGATTCAAGTGTTACGAGCATGGTCAAGATCCCCAATAAATTAATATCTCAAGGCACCACTGTACACTTGGCAGACAAAGGGTATTTCAAAGACTTGGGACTTTTTCATCTGCATGTGGGAAAATACCCCCCCCCCCCCCCCCCCAAATCGTGGATTTGGAGTTTGCAGTCTCACTATTTCATTGATTTTTTTGGGCCAGTTGGAAACTTTTGAAAGCGCACAAATTTTTTAAGCATGTGAAAACGGGAAGGAGGCCAATTTCAAATTCACTTTTTCCCCCATTGATAATTTGATAATTATAGGAATGTCCAATTATCCTTGCTCTCTCGGGATGTATGACATGTTTTTAAATGCGTGTTTGTGTTGTTTTAAAAGTATATTTTAGGATCTTAAAGGTAAGTGCTGTAAATGGTATAAAAACTCACCTCAATCTCTGTATCAGGGATTTTGCATTTATTGCTGCAATGGTATATTGGGGGTCTATAACCTCTATGATGTAGGTAGGTTGACTGTATTTTGTTGTCGTGGATGTCGGAGTGTCAGGAAAATCTGTGCAATTGTTTAATAATTGTCAGCCTATTTTCAATGACGAAAAGCTAGTGTGAACCGTGATCCATCCCGCTGTCTTTAATTGGTTCCCCCTCTCAACTTAATACCATCCCAAGAGTGTCTTCACCTGGTCGGTGAGAAAGGACGGTTTGTAGGAGCCGTCCGGGTTGGTGTTGCCGCTGCCCCTCAGTGCCTTCATGTGGGATACGGCCATTCGCAGAATGGTAAGCTTGTCGGGCTTGCGTGCCAGCGCGCTGCACGTGGGCACCATATCCGACAGCTCCGTGATGTAGGCCGTCATCTTGTTCCGCCTCCGCCGCTCGATCTCGCTGTGGTTCTCCCTGGAGCGGACGGGACAGGAGGGAGAGCCGGATGGACAACGCGAGGGAGAGCTTAGAGTTAATGTCATAATGTGCCAGTGGGCCGTCTCTGAAGAAGAGCTGGGAATGAGATGAATAAATCGTGATTTGTCCAAAAAGAAAAGGAAAAAAAATGAATTTGAGCAAGCGAGTCTGCTCTTTCAATGTCAGGTGTATGACAACAGAGAGAGCAAGAGCTGACCAAGAGAAAGAGACCGCCTGAGGAGAGGGAATAAAGAGAAAAGAGAAGGATTACCGACGTGAAACATAGTGAAAGTTGTTAGTGAGCCATAAAAAATGGACTTGTCTCTGTTGGGGAAGACGCGCAAGATTGACAGGGTTGATATCCCTGACAGTCCTGTCAAGATGGAGAGTGAGCTCGCGGTCCCGACAAAAGGTTCACACACACGACTTAATTCAGCGGTCCCTACCTCGCAAAGCGCTCTTTGTCGTTGGAGCCTCCTGTGTCGTCGTCACACCTGATGAAAGAGGGAACGGGCAGATCGCCATCAGTTGGCAGCTGTCGCCACGGCGACATGGAACACAATGTACGCCATGATAAGACTCCAGTACCTGAACAACTTGTTTCCTTCGTCGTCATCGTCAAAATCAGGCCTGCAATCCAAGTAGGAGACATAAAATAGCAGCGACACGATACAATAATAATACGAAAAGGCCTTCTATATTCTGGAACACTAAACATTTTTTGCAGTCGACTGTAATGAGATGAAAGTCAAGTCTAAGTTGACTAATTGATGACATTATTGATTTTTTTTGACCAGCATAGGAAGTAGGAAGAAAAAAAAAACAGTTTAGAAATAAAACCAAGCGTGAGGCTGAATGCTGGTGTTGGCAAATGTTTTACTAGTTAAGGAGTGGCCGCTCTCTTTTTGTGCTCAGGAGATGAGCACGTCAGAGAACGGGACATCAAAGCCCCCCCCCCCCCCCCCCCCCTTCGCCATTCACAAAGCAGCCATTTCTGTGTCATTATTTCTATTCCACTTGTGGTTTTTATTTTATCTGAGGATATACTTTTGAATTGTGCAACTACAGCAAAGGATCATGTTTGCAGATTGAATTTGGGGGGAAAAAAAAAAAAGGATGTATATTGTGACGTGACAATGACGTTTGTGCAAAGACGTGAAAAAATTTGCCCAAAGTCCTCGTGTGGTTGGAGCGGCCACTTCAAACTGCGTTTAATGCACCAAGACATTTGGAAATGGGATGATTGGTTGCAAGAAAAAAAAAGTCACAATTAGTTGGTCTCAAGCTTGAAACGTTGCAGAGTCCTGACGTGTCAACTCATCAGTTCGACCCCTTTTCTTTGTATTGCTACAATGGCAATACATTTAATATTTTAGTCTGTTTTGGTCACACCGCAGGAGTCCGATTACGAATTTGATCAGAAAAACTTGGCCAATCCCAAATTCAAAGTAACAAGAGGGAAATCAGAAGGTGTCGCTCACATAATTACGAGCGTGTTATTGAACACTTACGCTGCTCGTCTCTTGCTTCCTTTTGGGACGACAGCTCCGCCACTGGCTTGGGCCCCGCCTGCTCCCATGGCCAGATCCGGCTCGGCTAAATCTATTAATAAACAAACAATGGGGCAGAAACCATAGGTCAAAAATCCAATTGGGGGGCCCAGCGCAATCAGCGACAATAAAGTATGTGACACAGACAGAAAAAGAGAAGAATATTTCAAAAGCAGTTCATTGCAGCCTTTCATCTGTAATTTGAGAGTATTTACATCCAAATCAGGTATCGAGTGAAGGAATGGCAACGTGCCTTGCACTTCTGAAGGGACCAAATGGAATGAGACAAAGGAATAATCAGAAAAGAAGCTTTGCCTTTTGAACGAATACTTGGTGGCAAATCATTTGTAGTCGCATCGAGCCTGAAGTGCGGAATTCACCAACTGCGACAACAAACACTGAATTTCATCCCGAGTGACGACAACTATCTCCAGTTTCAGCTTGTTGTTGCATGTGATATTTTCCCTTTACTTCTGCCTTTAAGATAAAGGTTTTCTTATTTGTCTCACAATGGAGGGATTCCCACTTTACAGCAGCATAATTAGGGAGAAAGTAGAAGACAAAAAGTGTATCAATATAAATATAAAAAATATAAATATCAGCATATTAAAAATGGGTGAGTGGGGGTGAATCCAGGTTTACAGGACCGTCTATTCAATAGCCTGACAGCTGTCGGCAGGAACAAGCGGCGGTACCTCTCCTTCTTATCAATCTCTTGCTGAAGGAGCTTCAATAGAATAACCGATTTTTTTACAGTGACAGGCCGACACATCAAGAAATCCAAGGGAACCAGTTCCATTGACAGCCAACCTGGCAATGGCACAGCTGAGCAGCCTATTGTGTTTTGATCCCTTCAAAAGTGGGAGGCACATATACAAATTGGTCATTCCTACAAATTCATTCATTAAAGCTTAAAGTCTGCAGTTAAAGCACATCACGCTTCTTTCATTTCAAATCATTTGTGGTTCCAAAAAAAATAATAAATCACATCGCAACATTTATTCATCTGACTAATGCACTTTTACAAATCAACAAGATAGAGTATGCACAACGCATGCAGTGCAGTTGTCGCCGTGAGCATCCACAATTGCTTCACTATCGTCATTTTTGAACGTTTATGGAAAACAAGCAAAAACGGCAAATTCAAAACAACAACAACAAAAAAACTAGATTCAACCCTTGTGGATTTCTACGCCCTGGCTGATGAGCATAAACATTGACGAGACCCCCCGAGCACACTGTCATTTCTTAATGATTTTATGACAGTAAGATCGAAATGAGACGAGCAATTGTGCTAGTAGGTGCCGAGTTGTGCAAGTCCCCTTCTCCTCTGAGCACTTAGCTTAGCTCTGAGGCTAGTTTAGGCGCCGCTGTCACGCTATTTTGAGCAAAGTGTCCCACTTGACGACAGGGTACAAAACGCGCTGTAAACAACAAGCAGCTATGTCCGTAGAATGTCGATGTGACTTTTGTGGCACTTTACCTTGGTTTGAAGATGACATGTCCGTGTGGAGCAACATAAACAAACTACTTCGGGGAAGGAAAAAAATGGACCCCAAACCCCCGTTCCTCCCTCCCACCCCCTAAGCTAGAAGCTAACTAGCACTACGGCCAAATCCTCAATGGCACGTCCCTAATGTGCACTCAACAGGTCGGTGCCATGCCTGGCGCGTTTCTCAGAAGGGCTCGAAGGTTCGAAGGCAAGAAAAAGTCAACGCCGGAGCTCGGTTTGAGGTGTTTTCCCGATTTGTGTCGGCTTTCAACCGAACTCTGGCTTCAAGATGGCGCTCCTAGCTTCGCGAGCTACAAGCACAGTGTTTTGTTTTCCGCTTCCCCCATTGGACGAGAGGCCAGCCGGATACACATGACGTCACAGGTTGGGAAACCGTGTTAAGCCACGCCCCCCGGCTTTGGGCGAGAGTACAGTATTACCACAATCACGTTTGCAAAAAAGACCACAAAAAGTTTAAAATGACAATCGTCTTACCAGAAATATACATGTAGTTATGTTTAACTATTTAAGACAAAGTATTCACAGTGCTTCACATTCGCCAACTCTACCCTGACAGCCCCCCCTCCCCAGAACTAATTAATTTCCCCCTCTAAATTTTCCTCACACAACCCCAGAATGACCACATGAAAAAAACAGAAATCACATTTATATAGATTCGGTGGCGGAGCTACAGTACTTTTGTAACGCAAAACACTGTTATCTCAAATTATATTTCCCCTTTGAAATGATTTAAAAATGCCATTAATCATTTCCTGGCTCTGCCACAAAAAAAAGAAATCAAAAGGAAAATGGCACTAACTAATGTACTTTATAAAACATACAGCAATAGTGTAGTGAAATAGAATGAGGGGAAAAAATTTAACAATTTTTGGCACATTTAACGGACATTGTGCTGCTCCTTCTGATGCGTACCCATTGGCTACCTTGAACCATCCGATTTTAGTTTTTGGAGATGTAAGACATAATTTCTCCATTGCGAGACTAATAAAGGTTTTCTTAATTCAGATGAGCTATACTTGAGATGTGAGCACTTTATGGCAGTAAACTGTAAGTAAATAAGTAAGGCAGCAGTTTGGCAAATAATCAGCATTTCAAAAACCCCACTCCCTGTTTAAGTTTACTGTCAAACTAAACAGAAAATAAAGAGAATGACACACTATTAACAACCAATGTTGCCTTAAGAACAGACCCTGCCCGTTTAATGCTAACAAATACTGTAATGGGAAGTACCATTGGCATGCTAATGGTTAGCACAACTCTTTGGCCTCACCAGGAGGAACAATACACTTGATTGGAATGCAACAGTACAATAATATAGAGTGGTTATTTATCTTTAAAAAAAAACAGCTTTTTTGAAACTGATTAAGAGCAATTGAATTGGGGAAAGGTGATTTGACAAGTGTTTTGAGTTACAACCGTGTTCACGTCACAAACTAAATTTCTGTCTCAAGGCACCACTGTACAATGAATGAAATATCAATTGCAAAACCAGATTAGTTTTGCCTTTGGAGTGTGGGTTGTGAATTTGGGTTCGTGGTATAAACGGCGTCCTGTGGGTCCGACAGTTCTGAAGTAACAAATATGGGAAGCAATGTCACACACAATTGGGCTGAGAGGCCACAAGAAGAAAAAAAGAGCTTTCTTGAGGCTTTGTAGCTTCAGGACACACATTAAACTAAAGAGGCTGGACCTAAATCTTTAAACTCAAAGTAATGTCGACCACAAAACAGAAAGAGAAACGGAGCAAGACTCCTGGTTGTTGGATTAGCATTATACTGCACCTGCATGACGGTTGGGGATTCTCAATTGATCCGAAGTTTCATGATGAAACAAATGAATACAATGGACTTCATTCTCTGTGGAATCTAAAATGAGAACAACTTGAAAATGAATCATTTGCTTCAAATACTTCGGTAAGAAAGAATACAAGACATACAAGATTGTCGATGTGATTCATAATCTTTTGTTTTTATTATTAATAACAATACTTAGGGAGTCATTTAACAAAAACAAAAAATAATAATACTGTAACCCGGACCCAGGTTTTGCTTGTGCGACCGGGGGAAGAAGAAAGCTTGCTGGTCGGTTGGTCGTGATTAGTTTGAAAGGAAAGTAGAGCAATAAAGGTAGGTGGCGGTGGAATGGGGGATACGTGGAGGAGGAGAGTGAAGAAGGAGGACATGCTGCTTGTGATGTGTGTGTGTGTGTGTGTGTATAGGAGGCGGAGACAGAGAAGAACAGGACAAGCAGAGGAGAGGGAATGTCCCATAAATTACAAATAAGGCACTTGACATTGGAGGGAAAAAAAAATTGAAATGTTAAAGCATAACAAAACATGGCTTTGCGATAACCTCCTGGCGACGTCAAATATCACACTTCGAGACTCTTTTCATGTACAAAATGTTTGCCCGGGTTCATCAACATCACCCAAGCAACTAGGCAGTGGTCTTTAACATGAGCAAGATTCCACTTGTTCCGATAAATGTGAATAAAACAAAAAAACAGCAAACACAATCAAAGCTGCAATTCTGCAAACGGGTCAAATCTGAAACAGTGCTCAACATACTGCTTCCATGAATAGTGGCTGTTCCTCAACTGCAGATGGGAAGAGGCATCGATGTGAACTTGGGTAGTTACAACACATCCCTGTGAGCCGCATGCCTCCAGTGTTGCTAAGCGCAGTGATTCCATGCGTGGAGGGCGAGAAACCCAAAACAAGGGATGCCGGCACATTGTGCTGCATGCGGTTGCACACATCGCCGTACAATTACCACCACGGGGCTAGGAATAACCTTTCATGGGTAATTTCTTTTCCAAGTGTTCTTTATTGAGAGCCCATGTGTGGGCATTAACAAACAAAAAAAAAAGGTAAAGCCCATGACAATCGGTTGATAAATGAGCATTTTTCAAGTTATTGTTGAGGCCTGTGTATTGTCTTTAACAGGAAAGTCACCCTTGCCAACATGGCCACCATGTAAGCGGGGCGGTTAATTGGGCTGCGACAATGCGCTGGCATGAAATGAATGTTGTGGTCGTTTTAAAACAGTCTTCCCCAACAAGTGGGAACATTCAACGACTTATTTTATATATATACTGTATATATATATTGGAGAGAGAGAGAAATTTGAACATTTTCTCCATTAGGGGGCAGTGTTGTATTTGGCGTTTCCGTCACTGTCTTCTTCAGGGTGCCAGCAACTCAGAGATTAAAAAAAAAAAAACAAATCTGATGTGCTCGGAAAAAAGTAAATATATTTTTGAAATCAGCATCAAGAATACGTTATGGCCATCTCTGATTAAAATTTGCTGTTGACCGGCTTCAATTTGCAAAACGACTACCTTGGGAGCATGGTCGGTCTGTTGGAGGGATGGTCACTATTTGAGGGCAGACAGTAAGCTTGAGAAAATATTTTGGGACTGTAGCTTTGTGGCATTGGAAGTGAATGAAAGTCCCAAGAGCTTGACAGAAAGTGTGAGGCACACAGTTTTGAAAGTCAAAGAAAGGAAGTGTGAGGTTGTGCAAAGACATCGCGATAGCTCGTTGCATAGACACAATTCAGGTAAATAAATGCCCCGTCCTCCCCTTTCATAAGAGGGATGCTCCATTTGTTCAGTTTTAGTCAAAGCAAAAAGCAAAAACAATTAAAGCGAGGTTTAAAAATGGTGCTCTGTTTTTTTTTTTCTTTTGAAAGAAGCCGTTATTGGGCTGTAAGGCACACAGAGTTGGAGCGAGCGAGGAAAGCTACGCGGGGCGTGGCGCGGTCACTCCCCTCCGCCCTCCTCTCCAGTTTCTTCCCTGTCTGCAGTGAGAACGCACGCGGGCCCACATCAGAGTCAGGCCACCGTTGATGACCAAGCAAGACTGAGCCATGATGCTTCCTGCCGCGTTCGTTTGGCTTTGTCCAAATGTGTGTGTATGTGTGTGTGCGTCGTGCTGTACAAAGGTGTCAAATTTGCATCTCTCTCGCCGCCGCCTGTGCCGCCGGCATACGAGTCCATGCGGCGTGCACGTCCTTGCTGTCATTCCAACTTGCTGTGGTTGTTGTTGAGCACCGCGTGGCCGTTCTGCAGCGGTCCGTTTGCCTTTGGGACCTTTTTAACGTCCTCCTCTTCCTCCTCATCTTCGGACTCGTCCGTCTCGTCCTTGTCGCTGCGCTCGTCATCCACCTTTTCCTGCAAGTAGGAGAAAGCGTGCGTGCGTGATCCTTTTGATGCGCAATGAGCCAAAGGCTTGCATGACGTCACATGAGATGACGCTTCCACCTTTCTGTCATTTGTCAACATTTTGGCGGACTGAAAGTCCCCGAAAAGTGAATAAGAATGTCTTCTAACTTTGACACCACCACAGAGAAGTGTTGCAAACGACAGGGCGGGGCTTTGTTAAGAACCTTTCGAATCGATTTCGAGCCTTGTGATTGGAATTCGATTCCTTATTGATTTGAATGCTTTCATCGTGATTCAGTCAGAAGTAGTAATAAACAAAAAAATTATCGTAGCTTTCGACAAGGTTTAAATATTGATCCGGATGCTCCTGTGAATATGTCCTGTGTCCCCTTGCATTTTTGAGCAATAAAACATTTGGAAATAAACAATGGCACAATTAATTTGTGCACATGGTGTCCAAAAGCAAAAAAATCATGACAGTTCTGTATAAACTGAAAAAGTAAAGCCACCCCTAAAAAAGAAAATAGTAAAGCCTAAAGTGAATCATTTAGCAGTATTTCTGAACAGATCCCGCATAAGGGCGGCTTGATTTCTAAGTGACTCGATGAAAAAGTGTGTCATGAAGGCACGCCAAAATTAAAAATAAAAATAGTGAACACAGAGTACTACAAAAAGTAGTCTTCACGCGTTTGTCAATTATCTTCAAACTTTTAAAATGTATTTCGGGGGGGGGGGGGGGGGGGATAAATCGCGGAATGTACTTGACAGGGTCTTTCAAAAACACTTACATTGTTGGTGAGGAAGCGGACGGCAATCCGTATGATGAGAATGGCCCAGAAGATGTGAAGACACTGCAGCACCATGAGAAGACCATTGAAGAAGTAGTAGCCAAAGAAGGGCTCATAGATGGTCACGGGGTACACCCAAGTGCAGTAGATGATCCTGCATAGATGGTCCATTTTTAGGATGACAACATTTTGAAAAGACTTTCTATGTAGGCGTGGCCAAAGGTTGCGGCCCGCCATCCACTGACAGTGACTCAACTGGCTTCACACAGTTTGCCGCATAACACGCGTGAGTATAGCTAGCAGACACGGACTCCAATAAGTTGCTTAGAGAGTTTAAAAAAAAACTGCCACGATCCATGCTAAACTTTGGCATGTCAATTGGAGTTTTCCAATATGTCAGCATTAAGCAAGCAGGCCATTCTGAAAGCCTTGTTTAGGGTTGTTTTAAATATGCACGGCCTAACTCTCAGTTTTCAACGTTTAGTTTGACAGTGAACTTCAAAAGCATTTGAAATCACTTTTGAAAAAAACATTTCACAACGTGTCAACCAGCTGCTTGGTGTGAAGTGAGCGGAGTCGAGTCCGCCGCTACCGCCTAGCGCTTGGATCTCACATTACGCTGGTCAACAGCAGTGATGGCTTTACGTGTCCCTTTGGACGTTGGTTTAAAATATGTCTTTTTTTTTCTAGCAGATGAGCTTTTTTTTTTAGATACTTTTCCTTTTTAATTTTTTTTTTAACTGTTATTATTAACCCTTTCATGCACCCTGTAACCTGATAACACGATAAACTGTCCACTGTAGTAACCGCTGTCCCTGAAAGGGTTAAATCTGAACCCCTACCTCAAGAATTTGTTAGCCCGGTCACTCATGAGTCAGGGGATCAAGGTAAAGAATTTCTGGATGGATTGCTTTCGGAATGTTTAATCAATTCAAGTTGAAGAACGCCAATTTTCAACACTACCGGAAGGGAAAGATGCCGAGGCGAGTTACGATGAAGACTGCGGCGAATACGATGAAGATGTAGTTGCAGGCATTTCGCCAGCCAGCATAGTTGAACATCTTGGCAGACTGGGGGGAGGGAGGGAGAGAGAGAGAGAGAGAGAGAGAGAGAGAGAGAGAGAGAGAGAGAGAGGAAAAATGTGAGTATTTCTCCACTAGGTGGCAGTGTTGTATTTGGCATTTCTGTCTTCTTCAGTTTGCCAAACTCAACTTAACCTTATTGACGCAACTGTTGGATTTAAAAAAGCCTGATTTGTGTGTTTACCTCCAGGAGGTAATCAGAGGAGTCATGCACCAGCATGATGAGCGTTCCGGCACGGATGTAGTTGACGCACCAAGAGAAGCTGATGAGGAGGATGGTTGCCACATGGTGGACTATCTGCTCCTTGAAGTCCTATAAGATAAAAAAATCAGCCGTTTTATCTTATTCACGCGTCCGCCGGGTTCGAAACCTGCTGTGCGCAGGATTTTCATTCAGCTGACGCACGTCGAGCAAAGTCCAAACACATGCGTTCGGTCTCATACACACGTGCGACAACAGTCCAACGTCCACACACACACACACACACATGCCAGATGCCAGAATGGATCACACAGCGAGAGGACAGAATGAGTTTTCTTGTTTTGCCCCCTCTCAATCACCCAGTAGGGTCGTTTGTGGGATTTGCTTCGATTTTTTTGATCCACTGACTTTGCGTTTGACATCGGAGGCCACGCTGAAGAGCAGGGAGCCGTAGAAGCCCAGTTCGATCATGTAGTACCAATACTGAGATGGGAGCAGAGTCTGAGGAAGGGAAATAAACCAACATCAATCCGTTTCGTGTTGTGGAAAACTTGATTTGAAAAAACAAGCAAAAAACAAAACAAACAAAATTAAAACAAAGGGGGGGTGACATGCACTAATTACACTGGTCACCAAACTACCATTTTTTTTTAAATCAGAGATGCAAGTAAACCTTTCTGGACATGTTTTTTGCGCAGATTCCAAAACTGCCCTTGTTTTTTCCGTAGCACATCATCTTTTCAAAATCGTAACAATAATAACAATAATATGTAATAGAGTAATACTGTATTTTTAGCCATACTTATGAATGAAGGGTTAGGCACAGAAACGATTTTTTTTCCCTCTGAAATCTTAACGCTATAAATGACAATGCATCGTATAATCTGGATTGCGCGGCCTTTTTTGGTCAAATGCTATTATAGACTAATAAAAAAGAAAACATGAACCCGGTCTGTTGGGGGGTAAAAAAGTACAGCCATTAGGAAAAAAAAATCAAGACCATATTGGCCTTTACCTGGAAAGTAGAAATGTTTTTCTTAAAAAAAATAATATTTTTTTCTAAATTTACCAATATATAAAAATTCATGTAATTCCTGCATCTGGCCAAAACAGCCCTTTGCATTTCATTCCAAGTGCGCTTTCAAGAGACGTACCAGCACAGGAAAGCCTTGCCACATCTCCTGCACGTCATACAGCCAAGGTTTCTGCAAGAAGGACAAGTCAAGTCAAGTCAAGTCAACTGTATTTATAGAGCACTTTCAAACAGCCATCGCTGCATTCAAAGTGCTGTACATGGAGCAATTTAACATGCACAATAAACAGTAAGACAAATCGGTAATAAAGGCGGTAGAAAGCACCAAACAGAAAAACCAAGAACAAATCTAAGTCATGCTGAGTCGAATGCCAAAGAATACAAGTGAGTTTTGAGGAGGGTTTTGAAGATGGGCAGCGAGGAGGCTTGCTGAATGTTCAGTGGGAGGTCATTCCAGAGAGAGGAACCAGCAACAGAAAAGGCTCGATCCCCTCTGAGCCTCAGTTTAGTTCTTGGTACTTCTAATAATGTCTGGTCCACAGACCTGAGGCGCCGGGCAGGTGTGTAGGGGCGGATGAGCTCAGAGAGGTAAGGTGGTGCTAGATTATTCAGAGATTTGAAAACAAATAAGAGGATCTTGAAAATAACTCTAAAATGTATGGGGAGCCAGTGAAGGGATGCCAGAGTAGGAGTTATGTGCTCCCTCTTACGAGTACCAGTCAAGAGGCGGGCAGCGGCATTCTGGACCAGCTGACCCCCCCCCCCCCCAAAAAAAATCAGCAGTCAAAACAAGATCTCAGCGTGCATGGGACACGAGGACGTAAATGAGGTGGGAGGAGGGAGAAGACAGCCGAGGTATGGCGGTTATACTCACATCGATGAGGGCGGCCAGGCCAGCAATGAAAGCAAGAAGGTAAAAGGTAAATCTCCAACTGCAAGAGAACACACACACATAGACAGACTTTCTGCTCAGTCAATGGAGAGAAACAGTTGGCGCATTTACTAACACGCATGCGAGCATACACAAACACACAACACAAATCCTCAGTTGAAGGGCAACTACAGTCGGGTGCACACATGGTCACCAATCAGGCCAGATTTGAGATCATTCAGCAGAGGCACGATTATCAAATTCCTCCAAAGTCAGATTGTTGCGGTCACACTTAAAAAAATAACATAAAAAAAAGTACAGTCACTTGACTTGAAGTCCTTGCCAATATCGAGACCCGATCCACGAACAATACAATTACTAAACGTTCAGATTCATTCTAAATATCCAACTCTGGGCTACATCCCATTTTTTCCCTTTTAAATAAAATTCAAATTGTTTTCTCTTTTTATGGGACTTAGTTTTTAATGACTTCATTTTGAGTCATCCTTTCGTGTCCAAAATAATCCTTGTATGTTTGATGCCCATATCCTGTGAGTGTAAGCTCAGGTGCTGTCCGGTTTTCCAGTTTAGAAAAAGTGAGTTCTAATCTTATCACAGGATGAGGTCGTTGTTTTAACCGCACCTCTATTTCCATGAATGATCACACACTAACTTAAGCAGCAGTGGTGATTGAGTTACTGTGGGTCATGCGCTAACGATTGTGTGTGTCAAGGCAAAAGGTACATGGAGGCATTATAACATGTGCAGGCTAAAAATAGAGCGCTACTTTCGTCCGCAGAAATGTGCTCATGGAGTCGGGAGTGACACATGAATGGCAGCAGCTCGGAGCACCGCTCTTGGCAACGTGGCACACGCCGTATGTCCGCGTATGTGTGTGCGCTTACCTGGCCTCTCGAAACTTTTTCAGCAAACTCGGCCTGTCCTGATTCCGCCGCCTTCGAAACCATCGTTGCACTTGTCTTTCCGAGCAGCCCGTCTGCTTGCAAAGACTCACGAGAGAAACCTGCATTTGCAATTGCAAACCGCCGATTAGTAATGTTTCGAGGCGAAATATGCTCGACGGCTATGGACATCTACCTGCGTGGGGTTTTTGGTAACTTTGCAAAAGTACGACTCCAATGTGGGGTTGTGAGGCACCCTGAGCCGTACTGTTTCTTTTACCCCGAGTAAAGAGGCCAGAGGCGTTGCCACCGTCCTGCAAAACAACATGGCTGTCAGTGATAGCGTGAACGGAAAATAGTAGTGGCCCCAGTAGTGCACCATGAGGGACACCATAATAATGAATTTACTAATCCAAAAGAAGAAGAGAATTGGGACAAAAGGTGCAAAAAATATATATACATTCAATTTGATGATACAATCAATTTGAAACATGATTTGACGAGCCCTGTAAAATGACAACGCTGAAGACGCCGAGACACACACACACACACACACACACACACACATACATACGCATGGAAGCACGCAAACTGACCTTTCAAAGACCTGACGGACAATTAGGAATAAGAGAGCGATGGGCAGGGCCACCCACAAATCGGTCGCTTTGGCATACACTCGTCCATCCCGGTCCTCCAGGTCAGCCCAGCCCAGACCTTCGGGAAACCACAACCGCTCTTGCCAGAACCAGGCGCTCAGCTCGGACAGCATCCTAAAACACAAGACACATTAGAAGTAAAAATGAAGATGGGGCACACATGCTCCACGCCCAGACCAAAATAGTCACAGCACTCCAAGCAAAGTGTAAGTGCAGCAGGGGGTTCACAACCACACGTGTGTCTCGTGAGCCGGGGCAGTCATTGGGCACAGTCGGTACGATGTCATTTCAAGAATTCGACAGTGGCACAATCGCTTGGTCTGAAACTGGAAGCCTGGTGGTTTGCATTTGACTGATGCGTACAGCGGAGGCCGAGCCTGTGGAGGCCCACGAGAGGGAGCGTGACTCAGAGCGACTGCAACTTTACATTCATACTTTCCAACAGCGCATCCCTCGGCCCCTTTACACAGCGCACCCAGCGAGGACGTGACGAGTTGGAGGGAGTGGCAGAGTTAAAAAGGGGGAAGCGGCATGTGAGCGATTACTCATCGTATGTGCACGGCGGCGGGGGAATGGCCCCCCTTCCATTCTTGGGACTCTCAGTCTCAGCATCTGTCAATCCTTAAGCATTTCCATCCCCACCAGTAATCTGCAAGGGTTCCTTCCCCCTCTTTGGCCTGGTGGCATGTGTAATTCTCCCCTCCCTCTATGACTTTGGAAACATGCAGCTTAGATTCTTTTTCGGATTACAGCGGAGCAAGCCAAAACGCATTATCCACACTTGCTTTGAAAGTAAACGTATTACACTGTGTAATAGTGAATCACTGGATCTGTTCAAAATGATTTTCTAGCTCCTGCCACGGCTCACAGTCGCAACCTTTAACTCTGGTGTCCCTCATGGTGCAGTATTGGGGCCACTACTGATTTCTCTCGATGCTCATCACGTGTGACACAAGACCTCCGACTATCTGACTACCTATTACAATCGGCTGTAGCTGGAGGCCCATACTTTCTCAACATCCATAAAATGTCCAGGGTCCTCAGACGAGAAGCTGCACAGCTCTGTTTAAAATTTGCTTGAATTTTCTGGCAAGCCTGTGATTGGCTCCTGACCACTCAAGAGTGCGGGGCCGGTCACCCAATGTCATTTGTAGAATAATACCAAACGGATAGGTGCTGCCTTTGCGACAGTTAGGGACGGCGATGCCAACAATAGTGACATTTGCCGGACTTCAAGATGCCGATTCTATGATTCACCAATATTGTCAACCCATGAGTTTGAAAAACTGCCATTCCGCTTTTCTACATCTCAACCTAGCCATTCAGTTTTTGACGGCATTTTCCTGTGATGGACCCATTTTCAGCATGCTGTTTGTTGTCATACCAGACACAGCTGTGCACTAGCGTATGCTTGAGTCGGTCGGGTGGGGCAAAGAAAATGCCTAAGTGAAATTTACAGTCAACCAAGATTTAACGCGTCCGTGTTAGAATCTCAAGAGGAATATTCATGTTCTAAAAAACGGCGGTGAGGACACATGCCAAAATTCACTGTGCTTCTACAGAGACGTTTTATTCGTGGGCTGTGTTTAATTATACAGTAGACAGCGTTAAACAGCTCTTTTTTTTTTTAAAAATGACATGATTTAAAGATGGAATGGAGGAACATCTGTTGGAAAAGCGCTATATACTGTAAACAAAGTTGGGTTGGGAACAAAGGGATCATTGAAAACTATGCATCGGAACAATGTGCTTTTTTTATTTTCTTTTTATCTCCATGCGTAAATCCATTTCCGAAAACGCAAGCCTGGATTGGTCGCCAATCAAATGCTTGGCACATATTGACAAACAACAATTCAGAACGATGCACAACAGTTTTCAAGACCTTTTGGGTGATGTTGCGGTGTGCTCTCACCTACAGAAAAAATGGGCTAAAAAGCACCTTCAAATTTGAGTAAAATGGTAAAAAAAAAAAAAAAAAAAAACATCCACTCAACATTTTTGTTGCTAGTCAGGAAGGCCCTGCTCGGACTGGTTTAGAGTTTCAGTTAAAAGATCCAACCAAGAGCTCATTCAGGCCATAAATTCGACGGCAGCGTCACCAGTTTTAAAAACAATGGCGCAATTATTAAAATAACTATCGGAAGCTGCACATAAAGAACATTCTTTGCGAGAAGAGCAATGCGGGCAGTAAAATACAGTGGTACCTCTACTGACAAAATTCATTGGTTCTGAAAGAAATTACTTAACTAGAACATTTTGGAAGTAAAGACGCATTTTCCATGTAAATGCCCTAATTCGTTCAAAGCCCCCCCCCCCCCCATAAGTATGCTGCGTTCAGGAAACGCCCATACTGTATTCTTACCCATCTTGAAATTTCTTTCGTAACAAGAAGCAATATTTTCCTGTTGAGGCGTTTCATAACTTGAAAATTTGAAATGAAGACGCATTCGAAGGTAGAGGGACCACTGTAGCTCGCTAGCAAACAATCGTGAATGTATTTCTTACGGAGGATTTTAGAGGCATTTGAAGTGCTCATTCCATGTTTTGAGGGGGGAGGGGGGTCTTCACATCACATTGCTACAAAATCTTAGTAGGACAAAATGAAAGATTCAACCCCCAGTGCTGTGTGGTACCCTCGTGTGAGCCGCCGTCCATGAAACACCGTACTGTATGGCACAGTCTATTTTTCACTCCATGTCATATTAGTCAATCCCCCCCCTCCCCCCCGACTCCCCAGCACAAGTGCAAGACGGGACGGCTGACATAGTTTTCCCACTTTATTTTGCCAACTCTTCAAGCCAACAGCGCGTTTGTTGTGCAATGTCCCATAACACTAAACCAGAAATCTAAACTACAACAGATAAGAAAATTACTTTGAGCAAAGGAAGGGTCCAAAGGGGAGCAACAGGCAAGTATTAGACTGTTGCCGCAAGGTTGGAGGGAATTTCCAAATCAAGGTGACATATTTCGGTTCATGTGCTGAGATCATCTGTTGATTTCAGCAGTTTTAAGGACTTTTTCTCCCCTCCCGTGAATAACATTCCATTGGTCGAGCAGATCATATGAGTCGGCTCTGACCATTTCAAAGGCCCAATGAAAGAGAGGGGATGCCTCTGGCAGGGGAGGGAGACGGGAAGTTGTGTGTGTGTGTGTCTGTGTGTCTCTCTCTAGCTCTCTCACCGCCAAGCTACGTTCGAAAGACACGGTGATTCAAAAGAGGGAGGCCCAGCTTCAGTTCTTCTCCAATCTGCAAACCCCAAAAAACAAAAGTCTCCAATGGTAAAGGCTCTTTGCGTTTTGGACTAATCGCAAAGCTAAATGGAGCAGACGGCAGCCAGGTATCGAGTTGGGGGACAATGCAGGGAACGTTAACATCCGGCTGCCATCACGGCACAAGAGCTCCGTACTGTCTCTTGACTTTTTTAATCAATGAAGAACAAGTTATCGAGTCAACTAATAGATGGTTTACCGCGGGACAGAAAGCAAGAACGGGAGCAAATCATTCGCAGCCATGAGACGTGCGCCAGAGCAAACCATTCCACGTATTCGTCGTCTGGAACGATGACTCATTCATAACACGAGTTAAGTTTTCCAAGGAAGAGCGTCTACATGCTCAATGTGGGAGGTGGACGACAAATACAGGACATCGAGAGATCACAAACTCGCTTCATGAAACAACTTTTTGACATAAACGAGTAGAAATAGAGCCCTAAATTCTTGATTGATCCCAAAGAGACGATCATCATGACACCAAGCGACTTTCCAGGACACCAGGTGCAATTCTTCGGTTCAGTACGCATCGTTTTGCATTGCCACTGCATCCAAAACGTCCAACCCGCACCATCCCAGTTATCAGTACAGCGGTTTTCGGTAAACCGCGGCGTTTTCGTTAATACGGCGGCGTAGGTGACCGCTAATGCAGTCATAAAATCAGAACTACAGAACCATATTTTGATTGAACCAAACGATTTCGAGGCCACAAAACGAGAACAATCTCATGAAAAACAGGAAGTATTCTCATGCAAGTTTGTGACCTGAAAATATTTTACAAGGGCGACAATCAGAAACAGAAGAGCTCCTGTACAAAAAATTTTTTCAATCATACTATGAACTAGAGGAGCTATGGACATTCTAATGCATGGGGTTCCCATTACACCGATTGCGATCGACCGGTAGATCGCGGACTGGTCCCAAGTCGATCGCGAGGGTGTAGAGGAGGATAAAAAAACCTTTCGATCCCGCCCGTACCGTCGCAAACCCGAGTGTACAGCTTGCGAATTGTTTTGCTGAATGGGCCATCGTGCCGCCGCCGTTTCCCAGCAGCTCTGCGGGCAGAGCCGCCAAAGCCTGAATGCGCACATTGTGGCCTGAAGTGGCAGTCGGGGGAGGCTGGCATGCTTCGCGCACACGCTTCGTTAGCGTTAACTCGGGTCAGGCCTCCCGAGTGTCAAACCAATCATCAAAATTTGTAGCATTCCTGACAAAGCCGTCGAAGAAGATGCGGCCGTCCAGCAAAGACAGTAAAAGAGTCACTCTCCATATTTGCTGACCTGTTCACGAAATGTTTTCCATACAGTGGACGGCAATCACAACAAAGTCAATGTTCATGCTTTTGACACAGATTTGTGACCTGATGAATTGGGGATTAAACCGGCTCGCAGGCAGAGGAGAAACATCCCATTCGGCAGACACGAACGGGGGGGTCATAATATTCGTGGATTGTCTTCTGCTGACTGGAGAGGCCAAGTCTGCTTCCTTGCTGAGCACAACGTGACTGGCCACATGCCATGCATGCGGTGCATGTGAGAATCTATGAGAGGAAAAGCCAACAGCTTCTCTGTCTTCTACGGAGCCTGCTCATTATTTCGAAGCGTCATAGTTCCAAATAGTACCTCAAAAGTATGACTCGTGTCACACAACCGGTGTGATACTTTCGTCCAGCGTTAGCCAGTGCTCAGTGTCAAGCTAGTTGGAGGTGACAACCAACAGTCAGGTGCCTCACGGTCCTCCAAAGTGCAGAACAATTTGTCCTTGCAATACTTTGTACAACTTTATATATTTTTTTCCCACTCCTGAAACAATGACTGCATTGCGAACAAATCAATCTTGCTAGCAAATAACATCGTTTCACTTATCTGTGTGAAAAGTACCCACAAAGTGTGAAAAGTATTTCCTGAAAAGTTAGTGCACATTTCGTTGTTGTTCTTTCAAATTATATTTAAAGAAGAGTTTTCAGGGATTCAATGAATTTCTCTTTGCTCAAAATACAAGGATGCAAAGGTCAAAGGACTTTTTTTTTCTTATGCCAACACACATTTCTGAATGACATGGCACAAATTACAAGACCTGAGGTCCCAGCTAAGCCCAGTTTCAGACTCGTGAAAATAAAAATAAAACACTAACATAAGATATAAATAAATATGGGAAAGATAACGGGGTATTCTTATTCGCATCAAATGTGTGGACATAGCACAATGAAAACGCAAGACGCTTGAATTTCATGAGGTATTTACAAGGTCATTTTGTACTTAAGGAATAATCATTACATTCATCGTGATTTCAATCTCAATCAGAGTCATTGGGATATTTATTATTTCCGGAATCATCCAGCCCTACCAGTCAGTTGTCGTGTGCATTATTTAGACAATCCATTCATTTAACTTTCACTGCAAGGCCACGCAACGAGCTGCCGATAAACGGATATTTATTTTTCATGACCAGGGCGAGAGTGTTCCACTTCCTGTAGATGTGTACATCTCAATCAGCCTAATGTATGGATAATGGCACAAAGCATGAGCCTTAAGCAAGTAATGTTTGATTAGTGCGTAAAATGCTATCATTTATTCATTGTAAATACAGGACGCGTGTACTTAAGAACAACAGTTTGGTCAAAGAGCGATAAACAAAGCATGAAATCATCACAAATGTACATATGAGCAGTGAGTTGAGCTGAAGCCCATCTCGGGCTGACTGGGTGAGAATTGGGTTACGTCCTGGACTGGTCGCCAGTCAATCACATATTACAGTGACAAACAAGCCGTCACACCTACGAACAGCAGTAATTCTCAACTGAAGGGTCAGGATTACTCAATTACTCGAGGAATCAATGGAATACTGTTATCAATAGGATCGATTCTACAAATATTTATTTGTGGCAACCCTAGCTGAGAACCAAAGAATTAGTCTAACTTGCATTTGTTGTGGGAGAACATGCAAACTACACACAGCAAGGACAAAGCTCGAATTCGAACTCCGGGAACTGTGAGGCAACCACCACTACAGGCAAACCCAAATAAACAAGTGTTTTATTGTATTCTTTTTGTATAAGTGGAAGAAGACCAGCAAAGGTTTCACTGCTCAGGTCGTGAGGTCGACTGATGCTGTTTTTACTGTGCGTAAGTCAAATCATCAATCTTAGCGTAATCAAGCGGGACAATCCAACCGCAGCGAGGAGTGTCAAAGTAATGACCGATCCTTAAAATCGAATCGAGTGTCTCAATAAATGTTTGGTTATTTACTAGCAACAGTCACTACTCTTCCAGCTGTGCGTTAGCCTACTAAGCTAACTTTCATACAGAATGCCGAACAGCGACGCTTAGTATCAAAATGCCGACAAAAACAGACCACGGTGTGTTTCAGAATAAATGTATGCGAATGTTTTAGACGTGGACGCGGCGTTTAGTAGCCAAAGGCCCGCTATTTGAAGCTAATTAAATGACTCGCGTGAGTGTGTGATGACGTCGTCGCCATTCGCCTGCCAACCCGCCGCAAAACGCACACATTTGGCCCAAAGCGAGAAATTGGGGAACCGGTACTTACTTTTTTTCTTGTCTTCTTTCTTCCCGCAGACAATTGGGGAATTCGTTCGGCTTGGCCCCCACTCCCCCCCCCCACAAAAAAAATTTGGTTTCCACAGAGACAAGCGAGCTAACGGTGCCGCTGAATGAATGTCCAGCTCAAGCTTAGCAGCACACGCAGACTCTTTACATCTTCGAAAGTTCGAATATCACTTTTCTGATGAAGAAAAAAAAAAAAGATGTCCCTAATAGGCCGTTGAAAGCAACACCGAGAGATTTACACACGTGGCGGGGTAGCGCGATGCTGCACTGCGCCCGCTTGTTGTTCCCCTCAGTTGTGTTTTCTTCTTGCTTTTTCTCCTCCGCGTTATGCTGTGTAAAAGCCTGCGGAGTCCGTCCGGCTGCGTTTGGCCGGCCAGAGGCGAAAGCTGGCCGGGGGAAAGCCAGAGAAAAAGAGTGCGGGCGCGGGGGAGCAAGGCACCAAGGCAGGCGGGGCGAGGAGTGAGTGAATAACGGAGAGGGAGGGACAACGACTCGCTGGATGGATGGCGGCCAAGCGTCCGACACTGAGACACATCCGCGTTTTGTTCCGCTCGGAGGACACACAGACAAACAGGCAGGCAGACCAGCGGTTGTCCTTACCGTTTGTCGTGCAGATGTATGCAGCTGTGTCCACGCATTTACAACAACGCCAAGATTAGCCCACAAGTCTGTTCCCTGTTGGACAATTTTCATTTAAAACAAGACCTCAAAACAGCTAATTGGTATCATAATACTTGATTAATCTGATAATGGATTAGTTGTCAATTAATCAATGAATTATTGCACAACTAAACTAACTACATTAGTGTAGTGAACTGAAATCGTGTATGGAGAGATTAAAACAAACAAACTCATGATAATAAACGGCCAACTCCCTCAAAGAAAAACACGAGATAACAGAGAACACTTGCCTCATACACGACGCGTTTTTTAATTAATGGCGCCTCCTGCTGGTCACAAATGGAATAACAAAAGACAATATTTTGAAAGAGGAATGAAACTTGAAGGGTTCCTGAAACCTTCTGTCCTATTTATGCTTTCCACATTTGGGCGTTTAAAACCACTTTATACAAAATTTGAACATTCCACAATTTCTAATATGCATTGAAGTAATAACACACGGCTATCCAGATACAGTAGAGTAAAAATTATGAACAATATTCCCCCCCAAAAATGTATGACTCAGTGAGGCATGATTAAAATGCAGAAATGCGTTTTTTCTTGCACGATGGACTGTAGGGAAATGATTCACGATTCCACCATTCCTTGCTCACGCCCACGCTTTGTAAAACACGACAGGACACGTCTGTAGTAGGATACTTTTTATTTTAACTTAAAAAGAGAGCGAATCAAAAACAGGGTTCAATAAATTAGAAATAAATATAATCGTTGTTGTCATTAATAATACATTATAATTACGCCATTGCGAGAGTCTGACACAAACAGGCCCTCGGAACGTTTTGTTTTTTTTGTTTTCTCTAGAAAATTTCTAAAATGAAAATATTGCAACCCACTCAGTCCCCTTTTCTCCCCCACCCAATAAACAAAATAATTAGATAAATAAATAAAAAATAGCTCAAATATTAAAACCTCCCGAATAAAAGTGCGACCAACCCCCCTCCCCCTCCCTGTGTTGTTCACCTAAAATCTACGTAGAAATTTAAAATAGGTTAGTGATTTTCCCATTGTACAATTTGGAATGTGATAATCCCTTTTGACGAAGATGATAATGTTATTCGTGGTCATAATAACAATAACAATGACAATAATAATAATAATAATAATAATGTTGTGTCCTTTTTCAGAGTTGCTAAAGATCTTTTTGCATGTTTTTTTCATGTTTTTAAATGCTGTTCTTTGTCGACTAAGTTATTTACACCTTCTCCCCTTTCTGTGTGTTTTCTTTCTTTGCTTCTGTCTTGTTTTACATTTTTTTGTACTGAAATGAAAACACCGTCATCCGGTCAGCCCCTCTATATTTGTCAGGTAATAGAGATGTATAGAAATGTCTATGGAAGTGATATATCAGCACTTTTTTCTTTTTTTTTTAAAGTAAACTGTCCACATACGTCAGGCTCGCACTGGACTAAAACACCCTGTCGGCGACTAGATGGCGCTCTCGGCTCTACGTGGAGTGTGTTTGTAGTATGTACACTTGTCGGCGGTCTTGGAGGTTGCTTGTGTGTGTGTGTGTGTGTGTGTGTGTGTGTGTGTGTCAGCGCAAGCACGGAAAAGCACTCCTGTGCACAGAGGAAAAAGCGCTCTGGAATTTCCACCTCGGCTTGGAAAGGTCATCTGTGAACGGAGGGATGGATGGATGGATGGATGGAAAGTATGATAATGGCGGTGGTTGACAAGGGGTAGAGAGAAGGACAGAAGCTTCGTTAGACGTCATATTTTGTGTACCGTGGTTCAAAGTAGCGGCGGGACACCAAATGGATATTGTCATGTCCTGTTTTCTTGTATATGTTGTCCCTCTGATTGGTTGAGCTTAAAATGTGCACCAAAGCTTCATTTACAGGGGCGTGCGAATATTGTTCCAGTGGCATCCTCTTTGGATGCAAATGAAGCATGTGTGTGTTATGCGAAAGTGTTTTTGCAAATAACATCACACGCCTTTTATTTATAATAGGGGGCGCTGTGTGAAAACGCTTCTCACACTGCCGTGACAGCTGCGACACATTTTTGTGTGTGATATTTGGACTGAACTCAAACGCAGGGCATTTGCTACATGTCGTTTTTCCTCTCAGAATTCCTCATTCGGTTGAAGGCTCTTCTACAGTATGCAAGAGGCATTTGTTTTTTCAACCATCACAACCACAATCCAGTGGAACCTCCAAAAGTAAAAAGGATTTCTTTTTTTTTTTTACTTGCTTGCACATAAAAGTTCAATACAACCTGTATGTAAAATTTGTGTTTGAAAAAAAACTGTCCTATTCTGGCACAATAAATAAATAAATAAAATACAATTTTAAAAAATAGTTTAAATTACTGTCATTTTGAGGTGTTATCTTTTTCCCATACCACTAGAGGGAGCCCATAACACTTTGAAAATCACTGCCTGAGATTATATTTGGTGATTATGTTGCACTTCCCTTTGTACCTCCAAACACATGATTACAATTGGAAAATAATAACGCCTATTTGGAAATATCACATGACTATCGACCTCAGTTTGAAATACAGTGCTGTTCGACCCGTATTGACACTACACACAGTAGTCATGAATAGTTTCTCTTCTCCTGTGACACGCGTGTAAACACACGCATAAGCACTCACCATCTGTTCAATGGAGCAGTGACACAAAACCCACAGAAACTCATCAAAAACAAAGCGACGAAAGAATCAAACCACACAATGGCTCAAATGACCGCTGCGCGTCAGTAACAAATGTCCAATCGTATTTATCGTGTCTTGACTTTTGTCCGCTATTGATCAGAGTGTCAATAGAAAAATCGCCCGACACAATCTGTGGTCACCACGGCAACAGGACATGCAGGTCAGCCGACGGCCGCTCGCTCGATGTGACGACACAAAGACGGTCGAGCCTACGCAGGCAATCAATCGGCCAAGGCAACCCAAACAGAGGCCGGCCAATCAACTCGCAACTATGTTTGAGGAAGTGGGCGGGGGAGGGGCTTTTATCGCTCACCAGGCGACCATTGCCTTAGCGATGGTGGTACTGCTGAAAACTGATTGGACGGAAGGATCTCGGCTGAGTTGCCATGATAGCAAAAGAAACAGAACAGCAGCAGGGAAGAAAATCAACATGATTGCAGTCAATTAAAATTGGACATTTTACTGCCATCCTGTGCTGACGACGGTTGTAATAAAAGACCATTAGCGCCGACCGTACTTTATTTATCTATTGTTCGTATTTCAATACCGGTAATGGAGAATTTTTCTTTTTGAACAAAATAACAAAATACAGTATATTAACTATATTTACAGTTTCACGTGTACATGTGGCTAAAAAGCGAAGTGTGGAAAGTCTCTGTCACTGAAATAAATGGGATGTTGTTAGCATACCCTCTTTTATTTCTTGCCGGTTTTCTCCTTCGTACCATTAAAGCTACCTTGGCCACGGCAATGTATTTGTTCTTTGTGGACCAACAAAAATTTGTGGACCAACAAAAATGAATACACTACAGCATGTCTTGTTCACAATTGTCAGGCTCAATTGTGCTCAGTTTAGACGCCCTCACCACATAACTTGGAATTTGTTTATCTTTCACTTGAATTCATCCGAGGGTGTTTGGTGCCACTGTTTTGCCCAGAAAAACATTGTCGACGTTATATTTCCTCGTTGCTCTGTTTTCATTTCGTCTCGTTATTTCTTCCCGGTGTTTGACTCATGCGCTATCACCTTTGGTTTGGCGTGTCATGAGCAAGCTCACCTTCATTTCTGTATTCATCCTCGGTCTGTCACTCAGTACGGGCGGTTGGCATCCTTGGGCCTCTTGAGCTGCACTTTCAGTCTCTTCATGCCAATCTGGAAGCCGTTCATCGCCTGGATGGCGGCCTGAGCGCTGGCCGGGTTGTCGAAACTCACAAATCCTGGAAGGGGAGGATGACAAAAAAAAAAAAAAAAAAGAGGACAGCTTGTTTTGAGGATCCTGGAATTCATGTCATCCCGCCTCAACTTTGAGACACAGCACGGCACTGTACATCAAAATAATTAATGGGCAGCATAACTCATCCTCTGTAAGCCTCCCCCACACCCTGTGTATTATTTTTTTTTTTTACCACTTGTCCTTTGCTGTGTCCGATACAGCCGCTGTCTGCCTTCCCGCTGCTCCCTTTGTCTACCACATGGGTGTGTGTGTGTTTACGTGTGCGTCTCACCAAAACATTTGCTCTGGTTGGTGGCCCGGTCAACAAACACCTTCGCCGAAATGACATTGCCAAAGGGCAAAAACATCTGCAGCATTTCGGAATCACTGAACTCCTGAGGCAGGTGGTAGATGAAGATGTTGCAGCCCTCAGGACCTGCCGCACACACAAGACAACTTTATAGGGGATGTCTGGAGAAAAGGGGTGTGGTCCTAAACACAGACTAAAAAAAAAAAAAAAAGTCATCACCTTCTCTTTGCTGCTGTTGCTGGGGCTGCTGGTGTTGCTGGGCAACCAGCGTCGGCTGCTGGGGGAACGGCTGACCGACCAATCCGTAGGCGGCGGGGTACGCCGCTACTGGGGCAGACAAACGGCGACGTTATCCGATTGGGCGGCGCCAACAGGTGGCAACACGGGAACGTCCAATGGGGTGTGTTTATTTCCAGCCCAAATGTGTCCCGTTGAAGGTGAAAACTATAAAACGTCTGCAAAAACAATGACCGAGACCACCGCTGTCCCCCACCTCCCTCTCCACTCTGTGGCGATAAATCCTCCACACACGCAGCGCATTTTCGATCATGATGCTTGACGGACCAGCTTTTAAGAAGAATAACAATATTCCACAAGTTCGCCTTCCTCTTTCGAACTTGGGCCAAACTGTTGTAGTGGAATACAGTCAATATGAAAAAGCTGTTTTCAGTCGGAAATATGCTGCATTTATCAACCGATACAGTGATTTCTTCATATATTTGTGGTTGAATAATAACTGCAATTTCAACCCTTTGCAGGTTTTTTTCCCCCCGACACTTTGCGAAGAACACCCGAGGTGTCGCCAAATCAATGTCTACGTAGGAATTGTTGCCAAGGAACTATGTTGAAGTGACTCACGGTATATGAGAGACAAGCTTTGTCTGTCGGAAAGGAGCAAAGTTTAGCCTGGGTTGTTAGCGGAAGTTACAGAGTCTTCACCGCTTCTGCACGGACACGTGCACATCCGGAATATTTGGGGGGGGGGGGTTTCTGAAGCGCCTGTTGTTAAAACTATTGAGGAATTTATCGAAAAATAGTTGACGACCAGAGAAAAAAGTAAATAAATAAGTAATGGGGGAAATAAAATACAATAAAATGGTAGCATATGTTTACCACCAAAAAGAAGATCAGACAAATTGCAAGTGGTTGATGTGTGTGAGGCTCCAGAGTGGAGTGCACCCACCTGTGTAGTGCTGCATGCCGGCATAGGCCTGCTGGAGCGGGTCCAAAGCTGCTGGAGTTTGAGCTGGGAAAAAAAAAACGATGTTGAGATTGAAAAATTAACTGTTCCTTGTTGTTGTTTGAAATGCCACATTCTGACTCAGCGCTTTTCCAATTGTGAGGCGCAGAAGAGGACTTGAGAGATGGCATCTTGTCATCGACATGATCTTCACATCAATGAATGGCATTCATTATCATTGGCAAATGTGTTATTTCAGTAGCGTGTATCAAACCGGTCGTCCATTGCACCATTTTGTTTGAGAGGGGGAAAAAAAACGCAGCATTCCTTACTTGGTCAAAAGAGGAAACAGCGGCGAGCAAAACGCTTTACCAAATCGGCTGCAGACAATCCGTATTGTTAACGTGGGCGGACAGGATTTATCGTAATGCATATGCAGTGCTACCCAGTGACCGCAGAGGAATTATTTTAGCTGTCAGGAGAGAACCACAAAAAAAAAAAAAGACTTTCAATTTTACAAAAGGTGATGGCTAATATGAAAAGGATTTCTATATGATGCTGAGACGGTCATACAAAAAAACTGAAAAGGCAAGCATTGGTGAATTATTTATGGTTCCTCGCTTCTGAAAAGTGAAAAAAAAAAAAAAAAGACTTGAAATTTGACAATGGTGAAATGGAGGCTGATGTCAAACGAATTTGCAGGCATACAATGTTGAGACTAATCATAATAATTCACAAAACAGAAAAGTGCACCGCGAGCAGAGATGAATCCTTTTGATGTCAGAACCAAAGTGAAATGTTCAAAAAAAAAAAAAAGGCCATTTGTTGACGACTGTAGTTTCACATCCATCATATACCTTGATATGTGTGAACGCCGTTGGTGTATAATGTCTCGGTGCCTTGCTGTCCGTTGGTTGGTGCGGGCACGCTGCCGTAACCATTCACTCCGATTGGCGGGGGGAGAGCTGGCACGGGCGTAGCTGCGATAGTCGGTGGAGTGTTCGTCCCTGCAGGCATGAATTGCACAGACAAAATCTCAGCCATCGTTGACGACATTTATGCAGAGTTGATTTCGAGTTGAACTAAAAATGGCTGGAAAAATATGACGGGCTGGGTGAGTATGGAGTCTAGGTATCGGTATCGGGACGATACCAGCATTATTTTAAGGTATCGGGTACTTTTGAAGGATGCCGAACCCCCCCCTCCCAAAAACATCAAAAAAAGTCTTCGTGGCCTGCAGGTGAAACAATGAATCATCTCGGGCGTCAGAAAGACATAAAGGTCTTTGTGTTGTTGAAATTGTATGTATTATAAGTAAAAGGGGCGTCACGATCCAATATTGATATCGGATAACAGTCCGATATCAGCAAAATAAATATGAATAAATAAACAAAAAAATAAAAATATAGTTTTCAACGTTTATAGTTTTTTTCCTCAGGGTCCTTTAATTTATTTTATTTTTATTTTATTCAAGTGCACTTCGTTTTTATGTTTGAGGTTGAATTTATATCACCCAGATGTTTGGAATCAGTGGGTCCTATTTTCTATTGTTGTTTGTTTGAATAGTATCACTTGATCACGTTTCTTCTAACATTTCCTACTGAAAAAAATAAAATCATGTATCATTCATGTTGATATTGTTTGGGATCGAGCTAGGTATCGGGCAGTACTCGAGGCTGCAATCAAAATCGGCATGGTATCTGAAGTGCAAAAAAAGTTGAAATTGATGGCAAAACGCCTCAGTGGAGCGAAGCGAGCGCCTACCGGAGGACGGCGTGATGGGCGTGATGGGCGTGGCGATGATTCCGTTGGCATTGAGTGCCGCCATCTGCTGCATCTGTACGGCGGCGACTGTCGCCACGGGGGACAAGTACGCCGACTGGGCGACCAGAGCCTGCTGTTGGACAAGCTGTAGCGTGGGGACGGGGGAGGAGGGGATCGTGGAAGAGCACGTGGAAGACAAAGAGACAGTTAAATGTTTCTGGGAAGATGCGAGAGAGGAGGGCGAGGGACAAGGGAGAGCGAGTGATGGAAGAGCAGATGAATAGAGATCTAATTACGAGAGCATTATGGCCCGAGTCAGTGGGTTAATGGCGGCGTGTTGCAGGCGGGCTAAATGCCAGATGACGTACGTCCTGTTGTCCGGCTAACAAGGTTAGCAGCAATTAGCCGTCGGAAAGTGAGGACATCCTTTCACGAGTGCGCCACTTGCCTGAGCGTTGACCGCCTGCGTGTAGGCGTTGTAGGCGGGGAAGTTGAGGGTCATGGGGCTGAAGATGCCCAGCTGGGAGGCCACTTGCTGCATCCTCCTCAGCCCCCGCTCCTTCTCCGTGTCGGCGAACTTCACCACCAGACTGGACGACGCCCCCTGGCACGAAAGCGCGTCGCCGTCAGCGTCAGACTTGTCATCGACATGATCTTCACATCAATGAATGGCATTCATTATCATTGGCAAATGTGTTATTTCAGTAGCGTGTATCAAACCGGTCGTCCTTTGCACCATTCGGTCGCCAAGAAGTGGCTTTCACTTTTCAAAACGCTTTGGTTCACAGCCATTGTGAAACTTGTCCAAATGCTCGCAATTTCAGCCTCGAATATTCTGATTTCTTTTGTCCTCCATGAAAGCTTCCCGATTATCTCTGTCAGACATTTTCTGACATGTTACGGATCAAACCAGAAACTGAATCAGAATCAATCTACTGAAAAAAGGCCATCTATGAAGTGAGGCCGTTCTAGCAATGACCTGTTTTGTTTTGTTTTTTTGTTTTGTTTCGGGGTTTTTTCCTGACAGGAAATGGGAGGAATCGATTTGAGCACGGTGTTTTTCTTAAGTGGTCTATTCAAGGAAACGTGATAATGGGATGGCTAGTCTTGCTCATCTTTTCATTTATTGTATAGATTTGGCTCACGCAAGCCCGGATCGCTGTTTCATAGCCAAAGGCCCGGAGGCTTTCTGATCATTTGGAAGCACCTTCAACTCACAGGCATTGTGCGACTCCCGTGCAGGCTATTGATTGCAGCCTGGGCTTCAGCGTGTCCCTGGAATTTGACAAATGCACACCCTAAAGGAACAGGAACAACAAAAGCGAGTCAGTCAGACAACATGAGCTCCATTCAAATCAGCCGTGACCCGTCGCGTACCTTTGCTGGTGCCGTCAGGTCCTCTCAACACGGTGCACTCGTCGATGCTGCCAAAGGGCTCAAACAGCCTTCGAACGTCCTCGTCGCTCTGTTGCTTTCCCAGCATGCCCACAAACAACTTCCTGTCCTCTGAGGTGCAAAGCGAACAAGGAGGAAAATGATTTGGAGCAGAGTCTGCTCTTGAAAATCATATTCTTAGCAGCCAGAGGTCCTCCAGGGGTCCTTTGAGGCCACTTACGTAGACACAAACGACGACACTACCACGGTGAGTCGGTTTCTCTGTAATATTAAACATTGGTCGTACTAGAGGATGATAAAGAAGATGTACATGCTTGTGAGTATTTTTAATTTGTGTGTCTATATGTGTTACTCTACAATTTTTGTTCAAACATTTGTTGCTTAAATGGTTATTAAACAGTAAATCATTGATGCTGACCGTTTGCATCTCAATGGTGATTCTTATTACATGTTAGCATTAAGCTAAGCTAGTTCTCAAGGCAATAAACACCATGTAATTCTCTTTGTTTCATGTTTATTTTGACAGTAAATTTCCACTGGGAATGACAACAAACAGATTGGAGCCTTCTTCTTCTTTTTTTTTTTTAAGAACTGTGAATTATTTGCCATAACGCTGCCGAATTGAGGTCACTGCCATCACAGAGCGCTCTCAAGTTTGCACTCAAGTCATAGTAAAAAAATCATAAGTCAGGGCACTCGTATCTCAAGGCACCACTGTATTCCTCTGTTAATTTTCACATTCAACTGTAGAGACTAATAAGATATGACTCACAAATTATCTTAAATCACAATTGCTTAAAAAAGGAAATATTCATCATCGCGGCCCTGACATGCAAATTTTGGCCTGTTTTATTGCCACTTCTCTCCTCTTCTGCATGGGGTACGTTGGCGGCAATGAATGAGCTGAGGTTGTTGCTGCCGCGACTCCACCCACTCCCTCACAGGCGCTTCATATTATCACAAGGACTCTTTTGCATTGAACTCGCGCCGTTTAAAGTGTGCAGAATTTCATTATGCGGTATAATTTTATGTGGTCAATGACGCTTCAAAGGTTAAGGGCAATAAAAATCCAATTGAAATGGATTGAATTGAGCTCACATTATCAACTTAACTGCTTCAACAAAAATTTTCCTGTCGCATTTTCTTGTTTTGAAAGATGACTGAACTTTCTTTGCACCCACTTGCTCCACTCACAAAAGCTGCCGGTGCCTATTAGTCACTTCGAGAAAAAATGGTAGTGAATTTTAACGCAAACCACAGCTTATGATGCTCCGGACCTTAAACATCATTTCATCTGTGCTAGTACGTTTGTTGTTTTTGTAGGACACTACCTCGGTTTTCCACCAGGGAGCAGTATTCACTACAGTGGAATAAGGAGAGTCTGTGTGTGGAGGCTGCCAAACTCCCCTGATGACTGCTCTCCATATCTGTCTGATCCATTTTGACTCTTAGTCTTCTCTCTGTCGTTCAGTGTGTGTGTGCGCGCGCCTCACCTCCTCTCCCCTCACTGTCGGCTGGTTTCACCTGGATCGGCCGATTCATCTGCGGGTGAAAAAGCATGAATACAAAGCGGTCTTGGTATTTGACAATAGTCTAATTGTGATGCTTTGATATCCACTATTAGAGAGCCATCAGAAAATGTCAACGCACTGTCACGTGTCTGCCTCCTATTAGACTTTTTGACCTCGATTACAGAAAGTCGAGTGTCTTCAAACACTATACGAGTCCTAAACAAGTACGGCAATACCACCCGGTAAAAAAAAAAGAAGAAATGACAACGCAGAAATTTTGGTAGTGGTATTCATGCATGGTTGAGCAGATGGCAAACTAACCTTTCTCCCCAAAAGGTGTGCTACGTGTGCTTGCTTACTTGAAGCTATTTGTTCCCAACTCCTATAAAATACGATTTGCCTC
Organism: Hippocampus guttulatus; assembly: GCF_054856545.1. Classification (NCBI taxonomy): domain Eukaryota; kingdom Metazoa; phylum Chordata; class Actinopteri; order Syngnathiformes; family Syngnathidae; genus Hippocampus; species Hippocampus guttulatus. Next base: position 21,628,074 of record NC_141266.1, on the reverse strand, counting down.
ATAACATGACTGTAGAAGCAATTTCGAAAAACAAGGTGGGGGAGGGGTGGAGACACATGAAGAGTTCAGTTGCCGTATTTTAAGCAGGTATAGTCTCTTGAAGTCAGATTTATGCTATCATGACACCACCAAATCATACCTGATTTAATCATAACCCGGAGGGAAAAGCCCAATGACTTATTCCCTGGTATGTACAATATGTTCTTGTGGTTTTAACCTTTGTTCGGCAAATGACATTTGTCATTTTTCACTCGGGAATTTTGACCGCGGGTGTTTCTCACATAACCGCTCTTTCTCTCCTTCTGACACACGCGTGCACATACACGCGCACATGCAAACACACAGTCAGAGTGGAAGCACCGCGGGGGGATTGAGAAGTGACGAGATTAAGAATGAAGGCCAGCTGATCTGGATTACAGGGCAACTACGTATTAGATGAGGGACACGAGTAGGGTTGAGGGAAGACAAGTAGGGGGAGGAGGGGTGGCGGTTGAAGTGACATGCGGCGGGGAGGGGGGGGGGAGCTGACGGCCACAGTGGTCCAAAATAAAAATATAAAAGAATAAACAAAATAAAATAAAAAAGATGGAGAAGAAGGGAGAGGCCTGGGGGACCCCGGCTGACTTTGGAGCGACATAAAGGGCAGATGGAAGGCCAAGAGGAACACAGGCAATGAATGGGACCGCTGGAGAGGAGAGGAGAACCGGGGGGGGGGGCTTAGCAGGCATTGCATCGACGGAGAAATGGAGTGTGGGAGGATGAAAGCAAAGCTGGTGCTGGAGAGGATGATTCAAAAAGGGAAAGAAAGAAAAAAAAGAGATGGAGAGACAGGGAGAGCGAGAGAGAGAGACAGAGAGAGAGAGAGAGAGAGTGAGAGAGAGGACGGGATGAAGGAAGCGTGATTCAGTCGTGACTCGCTCTGTCTAAAAAATGTCACGACTACCGAGATCCATCGCCCGGGATTTATTATGCATGCATGCACACACATGTTCTGCATAGCCCCTCAGCGCGCACACACACACGCACACACACACCCACACACACAGCCAGAGCAAGAACAAGTGCAAAACACACACACACACACACACACACACAGCCAGAGCAAGAACAAGTGCAAAACACACACACACACACACACACACAGCCAGAGCAAGAACAAGTGCAAAACACACACACACACACACACACACACACACACGCACACACACACACACAGCCAGAGCAAGAACAAGTGCAAAACACACACACACACACACACACACACACACACACACACACACACACACACACACACACACACACGGTGCTTAGTCATAGCACTGAGGCAATGAGACAGTGTTAATGCCACAGGGAGAAGACGAAGGCTGCGGGAATGATGGTGATAAAAGAAAAGTCAAGAAATGCAAGAACAATCCCTGAGAGAGAAGGAGTTCCTGAAAGAGAAGGTAAAAGACTTGGGGGGGGGGGGGGGGGACAATATTGATTCCAAGCAGAGTGAAAAGAACAACTACAGCATGTGGCCGACACACCCATTTTCACCCAATTGAAGCTTCAGCCGTGCTACAAAGCAAAGAACGTGAACGCATCCATTTTGCCATCTGTGGCATTGTAGGGCTCGGCCAGCATTAAATATGAATGATCATTATCCAGATATTGAAAAGCTTGTCAATGCAAGTATACTTCTCGGTGTTACGTGAGTATGGCGCAAGGAAACCCACTTCGGACGAAAAGCCACTTCCGTCAGTGCTTAGCCTGTCATTTTTTTATTTTTTCCAATAAAAATTTCTCATCAGAAAATCGTCAGTCTGACGCGATGCCCAACCTCTGGAAATGACCGCGCACTCCCCAACGCTTCTTGCTTCCTCTGAATGCATTTAGACGGCGGTGGCCGCGATGCGATTTTTCAGCCGTGACGGCCGAATTAGCCGTGCCGTGAATCAACGCGGGGTTACAAAAATCCAAAACAAAAGGGGAGGACGTGAAAAAGATGATGCGATTGAAGGAAGGGAGGCTTTCGAAAGAGGCAACAGGGAGATGTTGAGAGAAGCGAGGGAAAGGTCCCAGTGGGGTGTTAAGGCAATGTAATGAAGCTGGTAATTGAGGAGGGAGGGGGACGGAGAGGGGCTGGGGGGGCAGCTCCGGGAGAGACTGATCCATACGTTTGATTAATCAGCTCTTAGCTGTCACCACAAGCTATTGATCGAAGGCAAGGCCATCCCAGGTGCAAACAGGCTGTTCGCATCATCACGCGCGCCAGCAGAACGTAGGGCAGGGGAAGGCTAAGATGCACATTTTTAACCTCGCGCCTTTATTGACGGCAGCTGACGGCTCACATAAACCGACAGAAATTACACGCGGCAACGGCGGCACCGGCGTTCCCAGTGACCTTGGATTCACACTTCTCTCCTCATCCATCCATCCATCCATCCATCCATCCATCCATTCATCATTTCCCAGCCCTGCTCTGATTGCTGTCCATCCATCTTGCGCTATCAAGTCATCGATCAGTCACGTCTTGTTCATTGATTCGAGGCTGTGTCGTAGACGAGGCGGCTGATTGTTGCCAGATCTGTGCCACTGGCCTTCCTTCTTTCCGACAATCTATCCATCAGCACCTCCGTCTCTCCCTTCATTAGGCCTTGATTGTGACTGTGAAAGAGGCTCGGGTTGGGGGGGCTGGGGGGGGGGGCAACCTGCGCCATCGGTTCCTCTTATGTGAGATTTCTACTCAAAGTGACATCTCGGGGCGGGAGGAACACAAAGCGCGGTGAGAAGAAACAGCAGGTGTGTCTGCCGAGACAAAACAACGGCATCGGAAAATCGTCAGGGCAACCGGCCGGTTGCTATGGCGATCGTATGACGGCACGCGCGCGCACACACACACACACACACACACATGGGCTAGGTAAACAAGGATGCTGGTTGCCAAGGGCGACTGCTGCGATCTTCTGGTAAACAAAGCATTTGTGCCGGGCGGTGCTTTGCCACTATTTTTGCGCTTGCCTTCCCTTTGTCAAATATTGCAACGGTGTCAAGTAATCGATGAGGAAAAATGGATGAATGGAAGGAGGCGGACGATGTGGAAAATGGGAGGAGATGTCGCCGTCTATCCATTTTCATTATCCTCATGAGGTTTGTGGGTGAGCTGGGGCCGATCCCGGCGGAGTTTGGGGCAATCGCGGGGCGCAAATAAATGAGCAAGTTTTTTGGGGGTAGGGGGGGGGGGCACTTTTTTCTTAAAGAACAAAAGCGAGGGACGAAGAATAGATTTGTGACTTCACAGTACCGTTTAAAGACTGAGCGTTTCCGTATTTGTCCGCGGTTGTTCGCGAGTGATTTTGTGTCACGATAGTTGGCAATATTGGCCAGTCCAGTCATCATACATCTGACTGAGCGGAGGTTTTATTCCATTATTAACTGCTTTCATTTTGGTTTCATCATAATCAAGTTTGACTCTTTTACGGACGGTAGGGTAGTCGACTGGTGAGCACGTGCAGAGGTGCAGGGTTCGACCCCAGGCCCCGGCCTTCCTGTGCGGAGTGTGCATGTTCTCCCTGTGCCTGCGTGGGTTTTCTCCGGGTGTTCCGGTTTCCTCCCATATTCCAAAAACATGCATGGTAGCTAAACTGAACACTCGAAATTGTCCCGATTTGTGACTGTGAGTGTGGATGGTTATTCGTCTTTGCGTGCCCTGCGATTGGCTGGCAACCGGTTCAGGGTGTCCCCCGCCTACTGCCCGAAGACAGCTGGGGTGGGCTCCAGCACGCCCAGCGACTCTTGTGAGGAGAAGCGGATAAGAAAATGGATGGATGGACTGCGCTACGCTAACTCGGGAGGCATTTTGGCCCGTTCACCAAAAAAGCCGTTCCTCCCCACACAAAACACTCAATTCATCTCATCATCAGATTTTCAAAATTCTCGCGACGTTATACGGTTAGAGTGGCCCAACGAAACAGACTCAGCGGTTCATCACAGTATTAATCGACAACTCAGCGGGCTCGGAAACAAGATGGATTCTCAGGATATCGTCAAGTCAAATAATATACCGTGAGAATTCAGCTCGCAGGCAAAGTTCTATGTAGAATTGATCTCCGGGCGGAAATTCGCTTCGTTTCGTCCAACTTTGTATCGTGTGTCAAGTATCGCGCCGGCATGTCAGACACGGCGTACTCGGTCTTTCTTTCCGTTTAGAGGACACGCGTGAAGAGCCACGCGCTCCTTTCGAGTTAGATTACCCTCTCATTATTCACGTTCCAATTAAGACTTCATTAACACAAGCCATCTGCAGACAAGCAGGCGCTCTGTCGTGCGTTTTTTTTTTTTTTTTTGGTTGGTTGTTTTGTGTGTGTGTGTGGGGGGGGGGGGGGGCGGAGGGAGACAGAGAACCTCGCATGTGGTGCGAGGGATAGGGAATTGGTATGTGAGCAGTGGCGTGTGCATGCACGGGAACTATGCGATATATGATGGCCACTCAAGAGTTGGCTGGCGCGTCCTCACACGTACACGCATGAGTGAGGGCCTGCATGCAAACGCGCCCTCCATTTGCATGCTGCGCCGCCAACAAATAATTCAAAAAAAGAAAAAAAAAACCACGCTGGCAAGAGACAGTCACTCACACGGTACACACTTTTCCCCTCCCGTTGTATTTGCGCGCGAAGAAACACATCCTCTACACATACAGTTAATCTCACTCACTGCCTTCAGTAATGCAGGGAGGATTGTGCCAGGATTAGGGGATATTAAATCCTTGGATTATCCAATCAAATCGTATTCTACTCCCTCCCCCGCCTACGCAAAATCAGCGGAACGAACCATTGCCCCATATCCAGAGAGGAGGGGACCGTGCGCCTGTGTGTGTGTGTGTGTGTGTACTTGGGCTATTTGGAACATGCGTGGATTAAATTACAGTGTTAAATCATTTATGTATTTACATTCATTGTGGTTTGCTATGAAAACGCTGGGGGGCAATCTCCCCCCGCAAAAATGAATGATGAGACTGATTACAGCGCACAGCATGAGAACATACAATTATTTTTGTGCATATGTTAAGGACACAGACCCCCCCCCCCCCCCCCCACCCTCCTCCCCACTCCCAGCAGTTTCACATGTCCTTTTAGCAGAAGTATTTTGATCCTCGGCGATTTTTGCCTCGTCCCCACCTCCGAGCCGAAAGCCTCCCAAATCTCTGCCTGATGGTGCCACACTGCATGCTAGCCTCGCATTTTCTTTTCGAGCCGTTCTTCTCTCTCTCTCTTTCCGTCCCACGATTACCTCCTCCTCCTCCTCATCTTCTTCTTCTCCCGCTCATTTCCTCGCCGTGATTGCGAGCGTGCCCAGTAGCCAGACAAATTCATTATGTGGAGTCATGTGAATTGGAAGAAACCGAAATCAGGCCCGGGCAACCGACCGCGTCGTCTGCCTGTTTGTGTCACAACAACAGCAAACAGAATACAAAAAGCCTATTGCCTAGTTCAGTACAGTGGTACCTCTACATATGAACGTCTCTTCATACGAATTTTTCAAGTTACGAAAAATCTCAACAGGGAAAGTTTGCCCCTTGTTACGAAAGAAATTTCAAGTTACGAAAGGTAAAAATACAGTATGGCCCGCTACTCGCAGCTCCGTGTTTCCTGAACGCAACATACTTCTAGCTGCTCTGCCATTGGCTATTACCGAGCATCATCCTGGCATCCCATTGGCTAAGAGGGACCTCCTTGGATCGGTTCTTTACAAAGCGCCAGGCAAAAACTACGTCTGAGAGAGAACATGAACTAAAGAGGGCAAGAAAAGGTGAGAGGCCCAGTGAAAAGTTAAAGGACCCTCATTTTTATTCTTTGCTCTATTTCTTTGTTTTTTACATGATGCCCAACCCTCCTTTATTGCTCAATAATCTAATTGTAAGATGACTGAAGTCAAGATGGCGCCCGAGTAGGCAGCCGTCAGCAAGTGCTCTCATGAGCCTTGCTTTTTTTTTTGTTGTTTTTGTGTTTGTTTTGTCACTTTGTGTTTGTTGTTACGTCGTGTGGACCTGATGTGGACTTTTTTCAGCATTTTTTGGCCACGACATTCATCAAGGAGGAGACTCTGTGCTTGGTGGTTGCGCCTTCTCGGCAGCATGGGTATACCAGCACCGTTTTTGACTGGGAGGGATGTCGGCGCCATTTGACTGTCGTTGCTGGACAGTCCCGGGGCGCTTGTGTCTTGCGCCTGGAATGGGCAGCATTTTTCACAGCCCCGCTTTGTTCAGCGGAGAGATCAGTGCTGTTGAACGGTCTGCGGCTGGATGGATGTAAGGCTTGAGGAGCCGACGATGAGAAGAAAGGAGCGTTAGCGCGGAGCGCCGATGCGGATTTGGAACTGGGAGTCGCGGCTTGGAGTTTGAAGCGGATTACGTGGGACAGGAGAAGTGAACGAATCTCTTTTCGTCAATGGACGCTACCGCTTCGTGTTTGCTTTCAAAACTTAGCTTGTAGCAGACGTGTGCACATTTTCAGCATGACGTCTCTGATCCACTGGTGAAAGGACACTTTGATCCTCTCCTCTTTCATCTAGAACTGCTTCAGACAACAAAATGTATGCAGAAAAGTGGCGAAGATTGCACGACTGTGTCCTATGTGTTGTGTTGTGTTATTTTTGTTATTTTGACTTCAAAATGGCGCCGCGAGAGTGGCTGCCTTTCCAGCAGCTCCTATATTTTGTTGTTCTTTCATAACTTTGCTGCTGTGAATTGGGAATTTCTCCATTGCGAGACTAATAAAGGTTTTCTTATCTTATCTTATTTGTTACATATCTTGATGCATTTTTATGCTTTAGAAAACATTTACGTGTGAATTTTTGGGGGGTCTTGGAACAGATTAGGGCATTTACATTGAAAATGCGTCTCGACTTCCAAAATTTTCTAGTGAAGAAATTTCTTCCAGAACCAATAAGTAGAGGTACCGCAGTATGCTTGTTTATTCCGACAATATACTCTCTTGGGGTCTATTTTGGTATATAAAGTATTTGTATTTATTTTGATACGTTGGCAAATTTCAACTTGCATTATAACTGCTGTATTCCCCTTGTTTTTTCTTTTTTAAATCCATCTGCTGACCCCGTACTTGTCCGTTCATGGTGGAAGCCCATCGCCATTACAGCGCGTGTGTGTGCCGAGATGCAGCACGCAACACGGCGTCCCCACGAAGCGTGCGGTGCGGGTGTTTACGCGGCTCCTTCACAGCTGGATGAAAAGCAAGGTAGAGCAGCTCGGCCCGCCGCCACTACCGACCCCCCCCCCCCCCGCCCCCGCCACCACCCCGCTCTTTCTCTCACTATCTCATCGCATTGGGCTTTGCATCCCGGGGTTACCTAGCAACCTGGCCTCTCGCTCAGCACTGTCGCTTGGCAACCGGGACCTGCTAGCATAATATAAACTCCCCCCTCCCTCTCACCCACACCCCACCACTCTCCCCCACCGTACTCACATCTCCTCTGTCTTCTCACGTCTGCTTTTCACACCTGAGGAGTAGGCGACAGAGCCGCGTTCTTGATTCGAGCAGATTTTTTTAATAATCTGGCTCATGCCCCTCCCCCCCTCAACACACACACACACACACACAATAATGCTGTGAAAGCACGCATAGAGCAGAACTAACCACCTTGTCGATTTGCCTAATATGAGTGTGTTTTTGTCAGAGCATCCTGCATGAGGCGCGCGGAGCACTCAGTGAAATTTGATCCTTTGGATTTAGCGGCGCATAATCCAACAGGACTATAGCGGATAAATGTTAGACCTTTGCACTTGGAGCTTCTTTCTATTTCGGGGGAGTCTAAGTCCTTTGGGAAATGGGCCGGAGAATTAAAAAGGCTGCCTCAAATCCATACAAATTTATGATTGCAGGGGGGGGGGGGGGGGGGGAAACAGGAATGAGATTACATTCGGGGCAAAGCCAGTGACACATTTGGCAATTTTTGGAAGGAAAAAAACAAAACAGAAAAAACGGAAAGAGAAAAAGTGCAGAATAATGTAACATTTCTAATCCTGTAGTCTCCTGTCATGTTGCATTCAAATCATTTGGGAGACTGTAATTTCCTCTCGGGTGGTGTGCAATCATCTGATTGCAACATATATTTGTAACATATTTTGATGCATTTTTGTGCTTTATAAGACATTTATGTCTGATTTTTGAGGGGGGGGGGGGGGGGGCTTGGAACGAATTAGGGCACTTAAATGGAAAACACGTCTCTACTTACAAAACTTTCTCGTGAAGAAAATTCTTCCAGAACCAATTAATTTCATAAGTAGAGGTACCACTGTATTTTGACGGACCGACATTTCGGGGGCAATCTTGTCTCATTACTAATATCAAAAGGGGAGCGGCACTCTCTTCTGCTTTGTCTCCCAACATCCGTGTACTGAGTTCTACTCAGGCCGACCAGCAAGAAGGCAATTATCCCGGCAGCGGGCTGAAGTGGGCTGAGAGAGATGACCTTAAGTGAAAGGGTCGCAGCCCAGGTGCCACCCAAGTCCCGCCGTGGCCTTCCTGGTCTAATCACACGCCGGCGGAGTACACAGCCACCGCCGGCTCTGACAGATGTCTTTGTCCCAAAGTGACAGAAGTGCGCCCAGACGTCACCCCCGCCAGCGCCGCCACCTTCCAGAGACCCCCATTCTTACACGCACCACCCGCCTGGCCCTTCCTCCACGCTCATTATGGCAAACTTTTGTCTGTCTTCTTCCTTCTCGCGAACCCCGCCTTCCCCTGCTCCTCCCCGTCTCACCCGAACCCCCCCCCCCCCTCGCGGTCTATTCATGCCAAACCTCTTCATGACCCACACACTGCTCTTTATCCCCCACCTGCCCCCCCCGCCCCTTTCAATCAGATGAATTCACACGTTCCATTCACTCTTCCTCATATGGCCGTATACGTTTGCCTATGTGCGGATTTTAGCGTGTTAGCATCCGACAGACTTTGATGGATTTGTAATCAAGCTGAAAATAGTTTGGGGCAAAAAAGGACAAAATCCGACTTCAACGGACAGTTAGGACGGCGGAAAAAATCGTTGGCACCGCCCTACCCACTCTTGAGGACTTGCACACTGCAAGAATCAAGACAAGGGCACGGAAAATCCTCCTGGATCCCCCGCACCCTGCCCACCACCTTTTCCAGCTACTCCCCTCAGGCAGACGCTACAGATCCATGCGCACCAAATCCAGTAGACACTTAAACAGCTTCTTCCCTCTAGCCATTAACTCCTTAAACAGTCACTGACGTAGTCACTCTTCTTGTACTACAAATACTGCTACTGGTTACTCTAAAATGGTTCAATGATTTGTTGTTTACGATGATACTAATGCAGCGTGTTATACCGGAGACAAATTCCTTGTGTGTTCTACATACTTGGCCAATAAAGATGATTCTGATTCTGATTCTGATTCTGATTCATTCAGGGCACTTTTTTTGCATCTTGACTTTTTTTTTTTTTTAATACAGATATTTTAATTTTGTTTTCAGAGGAGGTTTGTTTTAGTTTCGTTTTCACTATTTTTAGTCTTAGTTTTAGTTTTTTTTTTTTTTTTTAAATACCTGTTATTTCGGACAGACGTATAACTGGTGAGTGAACTAAAAATTACCAAACCACTATTTGGCCTTCCTTCTTCCGTACAGCCGTGGAGTATTACAGCTGCCCTAAAACGTTTTGAACCGAGAATTATAAATTTAGCATCAACCCCAAAAGCTGATGTCTGAAATAAAACGATGAAAGCGGAGGATATTTTAGCTGCAATTATTCTATAGTTTTGTAAAATGGAGTTTATTCATTATTGTTTTGTTGTGGTTGTTTTTCTTAAACCCCCTGAGTCATTTCATTTGTTTTCGTGAGCTGTAATAACCTCGATTGTAACGCGCTACCTCGTACAAACATGGTCTTTCCATCAATGTAGTCACCTCGTGACGGAGGGTGCGCGTATAAAAAGCGTGAATGTTATAGAAAGCGAGTCAAAAGGAGGGCGGGATGCTGCCGCTGCGATCCGTGTGCGTTTGGAGCTGAGCGCACTAAGCCTACTCCAGTGCAAATGCGGGGACCCTCAGACATCTGTCAAGGTTCCGGCCCTTTCTTTGAATGCTAGACGATGAACAGCAATGAGCCAAACTAATTCTTTACCGGCGGGTATGCCGAAGAGAAGGAGAAAAACAGCCAAACAAGGAGTCGAAAGCAAAGATTGAACTCAGACTTTTCTGACAAAAAAGTCACAATATTCAGAGACAAAAAAACTAACAAAAAAAAAAGAAAGCCCAACGAACAGGGTGTAATATTTTCGAATGTCAGGTCTCCAGAGAGGGAGAGAGCAGCTGCTGGTCTCAGACTGTTGGCTTTGGATTCATGAGGGGGGGGGGGGGGGGGGGGATTTTGGCTCATTAAAAGAGTGACTTTATTGTTTGCAAAATGATGGTTTTATTTACATTTCCATTTAGATGATGCCTAAATGACAGTTTATTCTCAGGATATGAAACCTTCATATCGTCTCAGATTAGAGTGGCTGTCTTTCCAGCAGCTCCTACATTTTGTTCTTCTACTTCTTCCTTTCATAACTTTGCTGCTAGGGAATTGGTAATTTCTCCATTGTGAGACTAATAAAGGTTTTCTGATCTTATCTCATTACAACCTTCGTACCCATAACGTTGATGATTTATTTTCGGGGAACAATGCAGGGATATTACAACTTTTCATTTTTCAAATGAATTCCCTTCAACATTCGAATTTAAGTTTTCAAATTGATACTTTTTTTTTTTGGATGTAACAAATTCTTTCTCATGAAATCATGACTTGAATATTTCAACTTTATTCGTGCCACACTACGATTGTATTAGTGCACCTTTTCCTCAAAAGACGACATCATTCTCAGACTATAATTAGGGCGCCGACAACTAATATATATATATTTTTAAAGAGCGATTTATCGGTTAATTCATTTTTCAAAAAGTCAATGAATTGGGTTTTTAAAAAAAAATCCCTTCCTTTTTTTTTTTTTTTTTAAACAACAGGTAATTCTTTCAAAAACGCACAAATGTACACTGATGACGATCCGGCTCCTGTTTTGGTGTGTCACGTGTCAGAAAATGATGATCATTGTTTTCTGAAGTAAAAGCGCAAGTTTGCAAAGGTCTTATTTGAATATTCACTGTTAAAATCAGGCAATTTGGACAGTTTTAAGAGATACAAATTCGCCAACAGACTATCCCGCCTCGAATGACAACGTTCTTCTCATGGGACGGCAACTTAACGTGCTCATGATAATACAACTCGATTCTTCACATTCTAACCTTTTTTTTTTTTTTTTTGGTCAAATCTCCACCGTACTTATTGTACAAATACAATAAAACATTTTCAGTTTTGTAGAGAGGGGAAAAAACCAAGCGAGAGTTGCGGCATTACAGGCAAAGCTTGAAGGAGAGTTCGGATTGCCCAGCGGCCATCGGCCGGCTGATTGCATTGTAACTCAACTGCTTGGATGCGGACGCGCGTACCTAAGACGCTCGATGTAAACGAGGCCCCGCGTGAGTGCCCGGAGCCAAACTCGTATTTTACCTGACGGACGCCGCCTGGTTTCACCTTTGAGCTCCTTTCGACCTTGGCATCTGACAAGACGTACAACCGGGCAGGCAAAAATCTGATCCTGCTAATCATGCAACCGCGATGAATTTATTTACAAGAGAGGCCGAGTTACAACTGTTCCTCGCTGAGTGTATTCGCGCGTGCGTGTGTGCATACATGCTGGTGTGTGTGTGTGTGTGTGTGTGTGTGCGTGTGCTCGCGTGTGTATCCTAAAGAGGCAGGTGCTCTCTTGGGGTCATACTTTTATGAGGCTATGATTAGATTCTGCCTCATTTTTGTGGTGAAATATGAGGCGTGCCCTCTTTCTCTCTCTCTCTCCATGTTGCATGTACAAATCCACTCGCGCACGCGTACACACACACACACACACACACACGCACGCACGCACGCACGCCAAAGACTTTTGTTTAAAACAAACAGGCTAAATCCCTATCGGTCTTAGCTGTACACAAACCGCAACCCCCCCCCCCCCCCCCCCCGGCCCCCTACCCATCGCTTTGCATGCCTCGTCTTCATCACAAACTCTGGCTCCGCCCTCTTTCTCTCATCCCACAACACAAACACACACGCGTACACACATTTGATTCTACATTTGTCCCCCTACTCCCTTCCCGTCCCACACACAGCGGAGATAAAAATAGAGAATCAGAACGAGGGAAGGGGCGGGGGTGGGGGCAATACACATCACAAACCCCATCAGGCGGGGAGAGATAGAGGCAGAGGAGGAGGAGGAAGAGGAGAGCGAGAAAATGAAAGAGAGGCAAGAGAGGAGGAAGCACGGTTGCGTTCTAATTTGAAAGTGCAGCAGTAAGCAGTGAAGGGGAATAGTAAACAGTGCTGCTGACCACATAAATATGCGAAATTAGCCCACAAATTTCACCCTGGCGGATAATTGCTCATCATAGCTTTGGCCCGTCGGGAGGCCTCCTGCAGGGCATCTTTGATTCCCCACGGAAAAACACGCACAACTTTACACGCTTGGCGGAGGCCATAAGGCGAAGCTCCCGAGTTGAACAGTTTGAAACTCGTCGATAGTTCAGTCCTTCAGCTCAGTGAAGTAAGCCAAGGTATCGAGTGTGTTTTAAGGAGCGTTCTGTGAAAAGATACTTTTTAAAAACATACAGTAGCGTCATAATGAAATCTATGCAGGTTTTGTCGCGTTTTCTCCTTCAACTGTGTGCAACTTGGCCACCTGGGGGCAGTCTATGAAAGACGGACATACTCCATTTGTGGCCTCAGCTCCTCTCTCAGCTCGTCAGTACAGCAATCACAGTTGTTCTTTGCACAAGATAAAGAATACGTGCCCGGACGTTTTGCTATATTCTCTTTCTACGTGTGTTGCGCCGTTTGCATTCAACTCTCCGTTGATTCAAGGCTAAAAGGATGAAGATATCACACGCGGATGCTAATTTTTAGCCCGTGTGCCTATCCATGGATCACGTCTGGAAAAACTCAGAGGTCTCAGTAAATCAGTATAATACAGACATTTCACAGAGGCGAAAGGAAAATATGCCTGCGTGTGCTGTTTTGAATTGTGAATCTACCTTTGTTGCTGCACTGTTTGTGTTCAAATTAGCGCCGCCTCAAATTAATCTTTTTTCGGAGTCAATTATCCTGTCGATGTTTCATCGATTAGTCAGGGAATCACCTCCCCACCCCACTGTACAACATCCCCGTGGCATACATTTTTGTTCTGACCGATTTTTGCAGTCGATACAACCGAGTCGGTCCACTTTTTTTCCCAGCCCTCGATACCACTTGTTTTCAGACCCATACCAGTACGAGTATTTCGGCCCAATAAGCTACCCGTCATCGGTTCGCCCCTAATTATAAATCCTCTACATAGGTGCGATCATTTCCCCGTCAATGGTATTTCCATTCTGTATTGTAATTATATTTAAATATACAAGATTTATTTGTCTTCATGTTTCATGTTTGTTTTGAGAGGCAACTTCATCTGGGAGCGGCAATAAAACAACTTTTTTTTTTTTTTCAACAGTTACTCACAACCTGCTGTTGTCCGGTTCACCGCCGCCTATCTTATAAACATGCGCGCTACTCTGAAAGTTACAGTTCAGAAATGCTCTGTGATTAGCCTGGAACAAATCCAATCACTCCACGTGATTTATCAATTTGTTTTAAGAATGTAAACAACTTGGAAGACAAACCGGCACGTGTCATCGTTTATCACTTCCTCGAGGGATTTTGATGAGCCCAAAAAAAAAACATCGGCGACAGAACAGCGATGCCCGCAGCTACCCGGGATCCTCCCGCAAGCTCGCCTCGAACTCCTTTCAAGGTAACCGCTCGAGAATTGCGCCACGACATACGCGTTGAATCGATATCATCAAATACAAAGTGGATATTTTCACAAGTGCATTGATGCGCTGTCATAATGATGCGTGTTCATAATTTACCACGCTACCAGTGTGTCATGGATGCAAAGCTCTTTGTGTGTGTGTGTGTGTGCGTGTACATAGTCTAGGCTCTAATTAAAGAACAGAGCTCCCCGGATAGCAGTGAGGCATGACAGCGCACACCTGCTAAGCTGCTTATCGCACTTTAATTTCACCTATACTAAGATTCGGGGGAAGTCAGCGTGACCAAGCCAATACCGCTTGTTTGGATGTGCGATTGTGTAGCAAGTCTGAAGTGGAACAAAGATGAGGGGAGTGATAACGGGCCGGGTGAGGGAGGAGGGAGCACATTTAAATGGCGAGAGAGAGAGCGAGAGAGAGAGCGAGATCAACGGCGGAGAACAAAAGGGAGAGATAAGGCAAAGATTACAGAGGAAATACAGCAGCTGTAGCCTGGCAAAGATCGAGATGAGGAGAGCGGAGAGAGCCAGCTGGAGAGGCGGGGAAAAAGCTAAAGAAGTCATGTGCGAAGCTGATGGCGAGGAGATGCGGACACTTTCGAATGCGCGCGCCTTCCTTTGCGCGGTTTTCGGGCGGCCGTGCGAGCGTGTATGCAAAGTGAACGCCACTCGTGACCGAGTGTCACTTCTGGTGAGCGCCACTCCACTCGAAGCGCTACTGGACAAAGTCGCACTTGTTCCGTGACGTAAAAGGAGAGAATAGGCATCGCGTTGTTTGGGTCTGTCGAATACGGAATAGCTCTATAACTCAACGTATAACGAATAAGTGTTTTGAAAGGACTGAATATATTTTTTTTTGCATTTTCCTCATACAGACAACGCTGTCAAATCAATGGAATGGAATGGAAATGAAAAATGATTTCGCCCGATGCTCCCAAAAAACAAAAATGTTTTTGTTTCATAACAAAAATGTTACTCTGTAAGATTGTATTTTATAACAACAGAGTCATGAACTTACTTAAATAGAAGGTTAAGAATTAAACAGTTTAATATGGCAATCCAATTTATGGTGCTGATGTTCCGGTGTGCCTGTCTTGGCGCTTTCCATTCCGTTATGCAGACCCAAACAAATAAGAATCGTACCTCAACACTAAGTGACTCAATAAGATGTGGTAAACTCGCCCCCTTTTCAGAGAGGATAAAGAAGATATGCCTGCGAGTATTGCAATATCGGTCTACACTTGTGTTCTTTTACTTTTTAAATCGCGAGAGTTTCGTAGTGGACTTCCCAAAGACAAGTCTCATGTAACCGAAAACATGATAAGCTGTCCACTGTAGTAACCGCTGTCCCTGAAAGGGTAAAAAAAAAAAAAAAACATGTATGTAGTAAATAAATATACAGCAAGTCAATGTATGAACAACACTTCTAAAGTTCCATTCAAGGAGCAAGATGTCAAAGGTTATAGCTCAAAGCAGGGGCGGGGAGCCGCTCTCTGAGCTGTAAAACTTTCCTTCGAGGACAAGGATGAGAAGGACAAAACATCCCCTTCGATTCTTTGGGACAAATGGGAACCTAACGGTTTGCTGTTTGGGCTTCGTTCTGATTTTGAGACCAATTTCATTGAAATCAGAAGAACGCGGTCGCTGAAATTGTTGTTATTTGAACACGGTCGTCTCGAGGCACCGCCGTCGATAAGTTTGAGGTGCAAATGTGGACCTATATGAGCCCGATATACATGAGCTCTTTTATATCCAAGAGGAGATATCGCTGTTGCATCAAATACGGCAAAACATGTCCCGGTCTCAATTTGCAGCCACCGTGCCTGATAAAATCTCCCCGTGTGCTTTGATTTCCTTGGAAGTAAACAGAAGCTGCAGGATGTTGGCCATCTGTCCATCTGCGCTTTCTTATTCTCTCTTTTCCCAGCCTGGTTCGAACTGACCCGTCATCGAATGGCGCATGCGTGCGAACATGTCGATCCGCCAATCCGGATACTCTTCACTTGACATGCCACCAGCACGTCCAATTTAAAAGACGCACGCAGGCACACACACTTTCAGCCTCCGTCGTCCCACGATGAGTGCGGGATCTGACTATGAAAATGAGTTAGCGAGAAACTAATCATGCGGCTTAACAAGTGGAGCCGCGGAAGAAGAGGAGGGTGTGGGCGGTGTGAAACGGTCAAAAGGGTCAACTAATCAAGAGGAGGGGAAATGAAACGAAGTGTGCGAGGGTGGGGGCGGGGGGGGGTGCGGGCGTAAAAACGGCGACGTCGAGAGGACGACTTAGGAGAAGGGTCGCCGTAAATGACTGTGAAATGAGAATCCGAGGAGGACGAGCCAGTGCCCAACCAGGAGGGGGGGGGGAGTAAAGGACATTAAGGGGAAAAAGGCGCATGAAGGGATACCACAGAGATATTTGAAAGCAGCGAAAGGGACGCTTGTGAGCAGAATATTCAGTCATATTGCGCTCGCATAAAGGCAGCAGTTGAACAGAGGACAGAGGGGGGGGGGGGATTTGAATGGAAAAGGAGATAAAAGGGAAAGCAGAGAGGGCTGAATGAGGACGAGATGAAAAGGACGCGACAGAGGGATGGTAGGTGAAGACAAGGATAAATGGTCTCAATCCGGTCGGAGGGGTTGGACAAAAAGGTGACAGCTAGTCATGGCAGATAGAAATTACAATAAGAGGTGTCACTCATAGCGGGCAACCCATGGCAGCTTCACACTGACCTGGTACCTTGGGCTTCGGGTGCTTTGCTGAAACTAGGTTGGAATATCCATTAACGCCCCGCCCCAAAAAATAAATAAATTAAAGTCCATCCCTTGTTTGCCAAGAACTGGGTGCAAGACGAAAAAACTATGACAGAGCAAAGGGACATTAGGAAGCTGCAGGTAGAATTAGCAACATTTCTGCTTGATGGGTAAGTTAATCACTCCTTTTCACATTTTTACTTGCTTATACGTTCCAAAACATAAAACTACAAACTAAATTTAACACACCGTTTTGACTAAGTCATGCTATCAACGTAGCATCCACGGCTAACCTCAGCTCGTTCCCAGAGCTAATAATAGCGTCGCATCGCTAGCGCCGCTATTTTATCAAAGCTGGATGCGCTTCAGCGAAGTAAGGCAACATTCGAAAGCTATTTAACCTTTGATGTTAAAATACAGTTTGGATTGTTCACAGTGAGCAGGCGCAAATTTGAGGTCTCGCCTCCCTGTTCATACAGGATACACTTCATGATGGTGAATCTTCTTGTCTGTTTTTTTTGACAGGTGGTCTAATGAATTTAAGCACTCACTGCACATGAGATTTGTACTCCCACCCACCACCCCCGCAAAAAAATATATATATATATTTAACTGTACCTTGTCACTGAAAGCGGACACGTTACACAAGCCCTTAAAGGGATAAAAAGAAAAATCTAAAAGCCATCAACAGGATACATGCAGACACCGCCATACTACTCACAACGCTGATCAACAGGCCTCCATTTTGTCGTAAAATGGACAAAGTTTGTTTACGTGCCGGGCAAAATGGCGCATAATCGTCATTAGAATAAATTCAACGTGTCGTGCGTATCACGAAGGAGGGAGAGATAAGGTCAGCGGATGACTCAAAAGAGGCGGGGGCAGCGGCAGACAGTCAGGAAACATAAAGGTCAGCCCCCCTCAAAGCGCCCCTAATTGGATTAATGCCACACTTCACCTGCTGTGTTTGCACGCGTGAAACCATGACATGATTACAACTCGGCGTGTGTACATATATCATGCATGTATAGTTGCGGAACCTCTAAAGTACTGTGGTGGAGAATGCCAGCCACAGGAAAGGATATCATTTCACCTAAGTGGTCCGAAAATGATTTATTCACAACAAACAATCTTTCGACCATCTATGCCAGTGACATACAGTGACAGACAGAGCAGACCCAGATTTCACATTGCAAAAGCGCATTTTGTGAGGAACTTGAGACAATTTGATCAGTATTTCCATGTACTATGTAAGATACAGTGGTACCTCTACTTAGGAAATTAATTAGTTCTGGAAAAAAATTGTTAACTAGAAAATTTTGTAAGTAGAGACGTGTTTTCCATGTAAATGCCCTAATTCGTTCCAAGCCCCACCAAAATTCAGACATAAATGTTTCCTACAGCATAATGCATCAAAATATGGAACAAATACATGTTACAATTAGATTATTGCACAATAAATGAGAGTTGTACATTATGTAAAAAACAAAGTAAAGAATAAAAATGATGGTCATTTAACTTTGAACTGCATCCTCATCGTTTTTTTGCCCTCTTTAGTTCATGTTGTCTCTCAGAAGTGGTTTTTACCTGCCGTTTTGTAAAGAACTGATCCAAGAACGGCGGCTTTTAATAATCCTTCGAAAATGTCCAAGGCAAACATCCGCAACCGTGAGCGATCGCCGGACTGGTGAACACTTTTTCGCTGTAAAACTATCGGAACGCCTCATGACCCGAGGGGCGAAGGACAGGGACGCTGCATAGACACATTCTATCTACGAAACACAGACACACGGTAGCGGTCCTTCTTAGCCAATGGGATGCCAGGAAGATGCTAGGTAATAGCCAATGGCAGAGCAGCTATAAGTATGATACCTTCAGGAAACTCAAAGCTGCGAGTAGCAGCCCCTACTGTGTTTTTACCTTTCATAACTTGAGATTTCTTTCATACCAAGTGGCAATATTTTCCTTGAGGCGTTTCGTAACTTGAAAATTCCGTATGAAGAGACGTTCATAAGTAGAGGTACATCTGTGTGTACCTTGGCTCAACAGTCCCGCCCGCCTCTCGCTCAATGTCAGCTGCGATAGTTTCCCGGTAACCCACGACCCCAAATGAGTGCCGAAAAATGGATGGACGGGTTGACTATTTTGTATTTTGGACATTTGGAGCCCCCGCTGTACAATAAACAGGGATGACATTATCGATGTGAATATTCCCCCCCCCACTCCCCCACAAGGGCGTTCTATCGCGACTCCAACCACTATGCCAGCGAGATCTTATCAGTACACTTGCCTGTAGACAAGTTGCGGGAAGCCAAACTCTGATTAGCGGTGGAAGGACTCAGCCAAAATGAGATTGAGGGCGGCTCGGGGATCCTAAATGCACGTCGGCCATCCTCTCCTCTTAAGCGTCGCAAATAGTTTGCGATAAGGGAGGAGGATGCCATTTCCACGTCACCTATCTCTGTTTTCCACTTCCCGCTCGCAGCGCCGGGAGCCCCGGAAAAAAAAAAAAGAGGTTAAAATAATGCAAACTATTTCAAACGGTTAGCGTAAAATCCCTTTTTAAGCGCTCGGGAAATCAGGTCAGAGAGAAAAGGCGAGGGGCGGGGGGTGGAAAAGCGGCGAGGGAGTGACGGAGAAGTACAGCGTATGAGACAGTCACAGAGCTCCATCCATAATGAACGGCGTCCTCGGCCCGCTCAGCCGCGCCACGCGACGCCTCACCAGAGAGCGAGCGAGACAAAGGGGGAACGGCCACATTAATTACACACGCTCTCCAGGCGGCAGCTATCACTGCGGGCTAAACGCCTGAGATGGACCGACGGAGAGCGATGGCAACATGGAGATGATGATGATGATGCGTTAGCCGTCCGCCCCCCCCCCTACCCCAGGGAGAGCGAATGTTTGTCCTTAGCAGCACGACACCTGCTGGCTTGCCCACTTATGTCTTACGTTCTTATCAACGGCAGCTCAACTTTCAGGAGCGCGCACGCACGCAGGTAGACTTCTTTGATCAGCAGAATACACGACGGGCCGTTGGGAAGTGCAATCGATGTATCGGCAGATAACTGATTGACAAACAGGCGCCAACTATTTTGGCAATCGAATCGTTTGCCGCTGTTGTTTACGTTGCGCAAATCCTCCGGTTTCAGCTTCTCTGTGACCTCATGAATGCAGCTACCATATTAGGAGAAAAGTTCAATTGGGTGTGAGAACCCCTTTAAATCACTGGATTGCGTAAAACCTCGTTTGTAAAATGAACGCAACATCGGTGGCAATTTCCGTGGAGTTTTCACTAAGCTAGTGCACTTTTTTTTTTTTTTTAATCCTCAGTTTTACAAGTCAGTTTTACATCCATCCATCCATTTTCCGATCCGCTTATCCTCACAGGGTTCACGGGGAGTGCTGGAGCCTATCCCAGCTGTCTTCGGGCAGTAGGCGGGGGACACCCTGAACCGGTTGCCAGCCAATCGCAGGGCACACAGAGACGAACAACCATCCACGCTCACGCTCACACGTAGGGACAATTTGGAGTGTTCAATCAGCCTGCCATGCATGTTTTTGGAATGTGGGAGGAAACCGGAGTACCCGTAGAAAACCCAACAAATCAACTTCTTGCATCCAGATCAAACAAAGACGAAATGGTGGCTGACGCCAAGCTTTCTATTGTCCGCCCTTTTAAGACAACATCAAAGTTTCACTCTGGTGCAAAAGGCAAAATTACGGAATAAAAGAAAAAAATAATTTAAAAAAAAAAAAAAGAGGCAATATTGCGCAACATCAAAATTCATGTATTCAACCACCCAAACACCAAACCAACGCATCCACGTAAATAAATCTCCAACCACATTATGAAACTCTCCATAAATATTGACACTTTATACAGCTCCGGCACACGACCAGAGACAAACAAATTTTGTACCCAATAATTCCGTGTACCATTTCGGCACGGTTGCGTCATCTTGAATTCATCCTTGACGCAATTTCATTCCACAATCAAAAATGATCCACGGGTTCACTCCTTGTTTTTTTTTCCTTTAATCATGAACCTAGACGTTCCTCTCAGTTCATCATGACCAAGAAGAGCCTCCGAACAAAGTCCGAGAAGCCTATGATGATGATGATGATGATGATTTACATGAGCCCTTTTCAAATCCCGAACTTGTCTATCGCTGTACACGATTGTAGCGTGTGAACATGAAGGGTGTGGAGCGTGTGATGCGCACTTACCCCCGGTAGTGTTTTCTGCTCGTGAAGGGCGCTCTGGGCTTTCAGCGCAGACTCCCTCGCACAGTACGTCAGAAATGCACATCCTGTCACAAAGACAACCAGTGAGGAGCAAGAAGGGAGGGTCGGTAAAGTGTAGTAGTGGCTCAGGAGGGAGGCTCAAATATTCATCGCTCTCCGTCGGAGTCTCTGTATCAACCCCCCCCCCCCCCTACCCACCCCCTTCCTCTACACACATACAGTCGAGAGGAAGACCACCATTTAAGAAGACTTTGACTGATTTTCTCTCCCTGATGACTTGTCAGCTGCCAAGGTTTATTGTGCAGGGGGGGGGGGGGGGATTACAGATATGAATATTCATGCACTGCAACGATACCTAACACCACCATGATGATGCACTTGAGAGCAGAGGACACTCCACACGGGCACGTCACAGTTCAGAACGGCACGCCACGAGTCAGCACACACGACAGCACCACAGGCGTGTGCGCGAGGGCTAAACAAGGCCTCGCCGGCGCCGCACACTCACTCAGGTCTACGCCGGCCGCAAATACCAACCACTTGGCATGCCTCACGATCACTCCAAATACACGCCCCTCCCCTCCCGCCCCCCACCCCACCCGCTGCTTGCCTATGGGTCTGTACCTGCGTCTGTGTGTGTGAGGGAGGCTGGCCGGAGCCGTTTACTACACCTGTCACCAGCACTAAGACAACAAGATTAGCAGCAGGTTAGCATCCCGGTAAGAGGCTGATGAAGTTACGTATGTCAAAAAAGGAAAACAAGACGCCATGATTAGGACAAGGACGATCACAAAGGGCTGCGGGTAGATGGGAGGGGAGGGGCTGAGGGAGGGGGGGGGGCGTCACAGATGACAGCGGAAGCCCCAAAGTGGAACTTCCTGGAACAGGCTCGCTCGAAACGTCACCTGACCTGAGTTCAGCCAGCTAGTATCGCGTCGGTGGACTGAATCAACTAATCGTGGATAGTTGGCAAAACGTATTCGTAATACGAAAGGGGATTCGTTTAATCAGAACTTTTTTTTTCCCGTGTTAGCGGTGCGCAAATAAATTGATTAATCGCAACTATTTTTGATTAATCTTGTCCAAAACCTTTTCAACAGCTTATCTCCCGCTTAAAAACAAAAACAAGAGACAAGAACCGAACGATTTTACGTAGGACAGAGGAAATGCTGGACGACAATCACGAGTCGACCGTACTCAACGACGACAACAAAGACGATGTCAACGGGCGCCGGGACTTTGTTGACATTTTTCAGGGACAAAAGTTCATTTTTGTTTCAAAAGCAGCAAGTTTTCTCCGTGTTCTGTTCAGCGACAATTTTGTTGCTACGTTATTCATCAACCCCCAAGGAAATATTTTGGGTGAATTCATTGATGTTAAATTGTTGAACATTTGATGAAAATATATCAGTGGTGGTGTCCAAAAGGCAAGTTTTGAATGATGTCATTTCCCTGAAGGCAGAAAATGGATTTTATGAAGGACATGCCACCTCGCCCTAGCAACTTCTTTTAGTTTATTAGCTACCAACTCGCAGTTTTTTGCTTTCAGTTCCCATCACAAAGGTTTGTGACGCCAAGTCTTTTGATTTGGATCTTCCGTGACTGCTGTCTTGCATTGGAGTCCATCTGCTCGCCACGTTTGACATTCAGAGTGACGCCGCAAAAAAAAAAAGCTCATCGTGCTCACCCGTACTCCAAAGCTTACATCTGACGCTTACATCTGACGTGCCGGATTTGATTTCACACGAGTGTCACTGTTAATATTAAGAAACCAAACATAACGTGTTCCACTTCGGAGGTTCTCCTGTAAGTTAACTCATTCACTCCCAAAGACGTTTTTAAACGTCTTTTCAGACTGGGTCCAGAATTAGCTGGTATTGAATGAGTTAACAAGGAACAAGATGCACGCACGAGCACAGACACACACACACACACACACACACACACACGCACACACACACACACACAAGCATCTCACGGTCCATCTCATTGCTTTTAAGAGGAGCTTACTGTGGCCGAGAGGATTCTCAAAACAGCAGATTCTTCCTCTTGTATCACACAGGCTTACAGGCCCATTACACTGATTGGCGCATACAGTCTAATCTGCTTCATAACACACACGCACATACACACACGCACGCGCACAAAAGAGCACCTCCGACAGTGTGCATTTTCCACAGTTCATCTCAAGTTTGCCTGGCGTATGTTTAGATGGAAGTTGGACATGACGTCTTTAAGTAAGAGTCGGGGCAAGGGGTGTTCAGCGTTTTCTCGCTGTCGCGCTTGCCGGAAGCCAAAAGGAGGTGTCGCGGTTTCCATGGCAACATCTATCTGCGAGCGCAATCCACGTGCCGGCCCGACGGCGGCGCTCACCTTTGTGCATGCCGGTGTATTTGTCCTTGATGACGGTGAGCTCGTAGATTTTGCCAAACTGCTCAAAAATGGGCTTGAGGTCCTTCTCCTCCAGGTTGCGGGGAATCTGGCCCACAAATAGCTTGATGGCGTCGGCTTCCTTCATCGGGGCGGGGGTTGTGGGAGGGGGCGGGGGCCGAGGACCAAACAATTGAGAGGCAGGTATCCCCCCCAAAGTGGAGGAGTGGTTGGCACTTTCCGGATCTAAATGATGGAAAACAACAAAAGTTAGGACACTCGTGGGTGTCCGAAGTTTAGCTTGGGGGCTATTTGCAGCCCACAGTTTTGCCCCCCCCCACCCCACCCCTCGATACTCTTATGCTCCCGCGGTGTAATCCAGTCATACATTTGAACACGATGAAGAAGCTTTAGCATTATACTGAAAAGAAATAAATGGAGGATTCTTAAATGTTTGCATACTTGAACACCAAAGTATTACTGAATTGAACACAAATAAAATTGACAGCATTTCGCCGGCCACAAAGCATAATTGCAGAGCATAAAAGTTCGTTTTCAATTTTTGGGGGAAAACGAGGCAAAAAGTATTTTTAGAACACACATTACTATTTTTTTTTAATTGATACTCTAACAAAAACCTTCGAACAAGTGAACAAGTAAGCGCAAAGGAAAAAGACCCAATTTAAAAAAAAATGTGCCTTCTAAAAATTGTTGTTTCTTGTTTTCCCAAAAAATTGAAAAATGACAATTATACTGTGTGGCCGATGATTTTAAAACTCTGATCAAACATATTAAAATGAGCATAGTACATTGTTCAGTGCAGTTCAGTTTTATTTAACTTTTAAATCCAGTAGCTTAAATATTTCAGTTTTTTTTTAATGTTTAGGAAGGAAAAAAATTACATTTAATTCTTAATTGAATCTTTAAGTCCATTTTTTTCTCCTGTAATTATGAGCAGTGTTAATGTTCAAACTGTGCATGATGTTAAAGTGGCTTCCACTATAAAATGCAGCACATTAAACATACATATATTTGTTTAAAAAATTCTAGGGCTAAACCGGGCCCTAGGACGATGAGCCAAGAATTTTTCCAGATGCTACTTCCTGACAAATGGCAGAGAGCCACTGAAATAAGAGAAGCTGTCACACCACTACTTTTCACCTGTCATCTCGAACAAGGTACAGCCTGTTTTTTTTTTAAATATATATACCGCTTGACTTCATTCCCACTAGGAAAAGTGATTCAACGGTCAATTTAGATTTTACCCTGTGAAAAACTGGGGACATTTTTTTATAATTGTTTCTTAAAAGTGAGTTTCGCCAACAACTCTGTGATTACTTTTGAATCGAATAAGCATAGCGAGAACATCTGCCTGACATTCAAGAGGTTCAGACTTTTGGCCCTTCCTTTGTGATGTTTGGGCGACCGCACTTCAACACCGGAGGCCCCCCCACCTGACCCCCCCCCCCCCCCAAGGCTGTACGCTCAGCATCTTGCTGGATTCCCGATACAGCACGATTACAAAGAAGAGTGGGTTTTTTTTTTTGTTGTTGTTGTTGATGTTATTCCTTTCCTACATTGCAACTAGCTTTAGCATGTTAAATAATCGAACAGGGATTTTTTTTAAATTAAGTTTGCATACAGGGGACTTGGGCTTGTAAAAAAATGTGTAAATATATTCCACGAGGGTTTATCATATTTTATTTTTAGGCGCACGTTTATAGTACCGAAACGATCTATAAAGCTTGAAAATGCACAGGATTGAGTCGCGATTGTGTGTGTGCGCATCTGATGACAAAGAGGCTAAGCGCAGCTTCTGTTGAACAATTATGCAAATTTTAATGAGCCAATCAAAAAACAATAATGGCACTGTTTCCCTTCGATCAAAAGAACATGAATGGGACTTGGTGGGGGTGGGTGCTAAGCGTGTGCGTGCGTGTGTTACCTTTTTTTTTTTCCGTGGAGAAAGCGGCCGTGGCGATGCCTACAAGTGCAGAAAGGAGAACAACATGATTGTATAGGACGGGCTTCTTTGTTTAGGCAGCTGGAGGTTACAACACGGATGTCATAAGGGGGGCTCCCTTTGCTCTTTGTCCGACCGCCCCCTTCCTTTCCCTCCCTCTCTGTGTACGTACACACACACACAACACACAACACACACACAGGGGAGGGAAAAACCATGTTTCAAAGTCTTACCTCTCGCAGGTGAAGCTTGTCACACAGCCAAAAAAGGAGTGATGCTCGTCTGGTCGTCGTCCTCTGTGTGAGCGTGTGCGTGTGTGTGCGCGTGTGTCCCTTCCTCTCGTGCGGTGGATGCTCTTCTCTCTTTTCTCTCCTTTGTGCCTCCTACTCGGATACTACAAGTTGTGTCTTTACGATAAATAAAGAAATAAGCCCAGAGGAACACTATTCTTAGCAACTAATGGTTTCAAGTGGCATACACTTGAGAGGAACTCACGAGGAAAAAAAAAACAAAACAAACAAACAAACAAAAGAAAAACCGCCGACTTCCTCGAGCTAGCTTGTTTTCACTTTGACGACGTGATGATGACAAACTAAATGGCGGGCGAAAAGGCTTAATTGCTGCTGCCCGTGAAAAGAAAAGAGGAAAAAAGCGGCTTCTCCCTTCTTCTTTGTCGTGACTGTTCCGCGCTGCTCTGGCTTAGCTTTGCTGTTGCGTTTTTTTTTTGTTTGTTTGTTTGTTTGTTTAGTTTTTAGGATAAAAATGTGTCGCACGCGTGTTTGCTTGCGTCTCCCCCGTCCGACGACTGCCTTCGCTTTGCTTTCACATCCTCGTGCAGCTTCATCGCTCTCCCTCCGACTGCCCCTCCCCCTACTCGTGACGTGTTTCGGGAACCGTCTACAAATAGCATAAACGTTTACACCAAATACACGGACCCAGGATCATTACAACCCTCACTTTCCTACAAACAAACACTGTAAAATAAAATAAAGTGACATTTCCATCTAAATAATACCAAATAAATACCTGTCAAACATGTTTTGGGTCAATTTACGGGTCAGAATTTGTAGATGTTGCCTTGGTGTCGACGCCTATTGTTCTTGCCTGGAGCCCTGGCCTTGGTGCTGAAACGAGACGCTCCCTTTATTCCGCCTCTTTCTGTGGGAAACAAACAAAAGTTCGATCATACTAACGACAACAATCTTTGTTCCGATGAAAATGTAAAATCTCAGAAGGATGGTTCATAAGTGATCTTATCCTGACTGGGACCCGCCAAGTTGCGACCCACTTTTGGAGAAAAACGACAGTAAATCATACAAGAGGTGTTTCAGGACCGCTGTCACAAAATATAGAGTCAGCGCTATAAATAAAGGGACAAGGTATTCTCACGTATTTTCCTCTAAACGCTACCATTCTTTTACTTTGTTGTTACAATACTGTGGAAAAGTCACCACTAGCTTTATTTTTTAGAGTGATCGTTCACAACAATCACTATGACTTGTATAACTTGAATTTATAGGATGAAGAAGCAACAAATTACATTTCAACAACCCTTCACCAAAACACTACATGGTGAACCAGGACTTTTCCATAGCACTGTTAATTCTTGATTATCATTGCAACGTGTATAGTTTATATTGTTGCACTGAATCTGCACTCGTTTAAATGTGACGTTATCATTAATACATGTACATTTGTATTATATTACCCATGATACATACCAGCAAATTTTTCACTCATTGATGTATTATCTATCAACGTCATTGTAGACGCCTGCCAATAATTTACTTCCCATTTTGCATGAACTGTCCAAATGCTAACGATACATTAATCGCTTATGGGTAGAATTGCACTCCTTGTTTGTTTAGTCTTGTTTTGTTAATGCACTTAAACGAATGAAGCAATAGTCGAGTGAGGAAGGGGCGAGCTGGGGGGCCGGGGGGGGGGGGGGGCTATATGTTCGCTTGCGATGCGCGCCCCCAACGCCGCGCATGCACGCGCTCACGACCGACTACAGCTGCCGCTCACGCCGGAGAGTGAAATCACACTCACGCCCACTCCGAGTAATGACGGAAGGGGAGGGAGGTGGCCTACTTTTCACTCAATTGTGCTGTTTCACTCAATGACAGCGAGGCGACGTAAGCCCAACTAACCTGACGTGTGCGTGCACGCGCGTGTGCGTTGGTGTGAAGGAGAGGGGGGAGGGGGGGATCACAGAGTTCAGGGTAATTTACTACAGCTAAAGGTCACCATCTGCCTGCCTTGCCTCGTGCCCTCCGTGAGCAAGCAACCCTGCCACATACGTGTACCACGCGCGCATGCGCATGCGCACACACTCATTTCCACGTATTTCACCGCACCGGGGGCGTCCGGCGGTAACCCGGCAGAGGCACGCAAGCCCCGCACGAAGCGCTCCGAGGATGTTGACCGCATGCAAGCAGGGAAGGCCTGCACGCCACCGGAGCGCTGGAGTCTTCCCCACGCGACAAAGAGTGAACACTAAGAAGGCCTGCAACGCACCACTACAAGGAAGCTGATTTGGGAACCCAGGTCGCGCCATCTTTGACTGCCCCAGAAAAGCGGGACAACATGCTGAGTCATCATCCGTTTAAGATCATCCAGTAAAGTGGCTGATTGTTCGCAACTTGGATGGCAAACATCACATTTGATGCCAGGACAAGCTCTCAATGTTGAAGGGGCCAGAAGTAATGGGACACACATTCATCCAACTTTTGAATACTTGATAGCAAATCCTTTGCAAGCAGCCTTAAGTGTGAAACCCACCAACGACCTCAGCAGATGCTGGATTTCATCCTTGTTGATGCTCTGCCAGCCCTCTACTGCGACTGTTTTTTCACTTCCTTCTTATTTTTGTCTTCAGCATGTGAAATGGGATTCAGCTGATTGTATGCAATCAGCTGACCCGAATCAATAGGATTCGGGGCAGCTGATTGAATTAGCCATTACGTAATATTTTACTTAGTTGCCTCAATTTTTGGGGGGGGGGGGGTGAGATGATGATGATGATGATGATGATTGCACAGTATGCCTCGGGTCATTGCCCTCCTGCACTCCAGCGCCATCCATCTGATGAGTTGCCAAGCATATGGCTGAATATGAGCAGATAACGTTCTAGGATTCATATCCTGCTGCTTTTGTCAGCGCCGTCCCGTTCCTAAATAGGGGGGAGCAGTTCCATTGGCAGATATACATACATTTCAAGTTTGTTACAGCTACAGCTGTTGTGAAACCGTTATACAAATAAAGATGTGTTGTGTTTCATGTATGCGCGGGCCTGGCCATGAACCACACTTCTTTTCAAGGATCAAAGATGCCAGAGACAGAATAGGAGGTGCTCAAAAAACTTGAAAGTAGGTCATCCCCACATTTTGTTCACCTCAAAACCCAGATTAGGTTACGAGCCTGACATGAAATAATAAATGATACGCCGTAACATAAAAAAAACTTAAGTGTCACGGCAGACGTGAATTTACTGGTATAAACAAGCCCTTTGATGTGAAATGGCGTCGTCTGCTCGTTGATCGATAAAGTAGCTCTCATCATTTTACCGTGACGATCGGCGACCCAATAAAAATTGACCCGCAACCCATTTTCGTTCCCGAGTTTATATTTGGGAAAGCGGGCCCGCGATAAAAGTAAGACAGGAAGCCCATTTTTATTAAATGAACGAGCAAAGACGCTTGGCACCCAAAGTGAACATTTGTCAAGTTGCCCCTGGTGAGTGGAATTTCCCCACTAACACGCACAATTGTGCAGAACCCGACTTAAAAGCTCCAAATAGATTCCGCGACGAGAACCAGAAGTTGTTTTGTTTTTGTTGAAGCGGTTGAAGTTGAATTTAGGTGACAAAAACAAACAAACAAACATGGATGTCAATACACATGCAGTCATACAAAAAGTGCAAAGATGTCGCTTTCGTCATCGCTTTTAACCACTCATTAAAAAAAGGTTGGTTATCAATCAAGCGAGTCGTATTTTTAAATGAAGGTAGCTCATTGAAAAAAGAGGCTTTTAGTATTTTAGCCATTAACTTCACCCTAATATTTAATAAATACGAAAGGTTTTCATTTTCTGATACAAATGTAATCTGGAAACGAAATACATTCGAGCCATCACATTTGACATTAGCAGTAGAGAATGAATAAGTGGAAGACATTTCACGTGAAACAGATGAGCTCACCTTGGTGTACAGTGATCTCTCGCTACTTTGCGGTTCACTTATCGCGGTTTCAGTGCATCAGTGTTTTTCAAAAGTATTCATCCAAAAAAAAAAAAAAGCGAAAATGCCGCAAAAGGTTCACGAGAGGCAACAAAAGTCAGCAAAACAACAGTGAGTCACATAGAGCAACATATACAGTACTACATGTATATGTTTACTGTATTTAGTTATTTATACACTAACCTAACCTAAATAAATGTATACTGTATATATATATATATATATATTCACCAGGTGCTCCGATTGAAAAAAAAAAACAAAGGTCAAGCATGGATGAGGACATCAGGCGGATTGACAAAAGAATCGATCAGTGCTCCCCTAGGTTAGGGAACAATTTAGCGATTACCTTTAAATAGAACAAGACACGTTTTGGGCGGCACGGTGACCACGTGATTCTGCGAGGTTGTCATCCACGTTCCAAAAACACGCACGTGAGCTTCAGTGAGGAGTCAAAGGGGTTTTGTATGGATTTGGATATCCGATAGTTGTAACTTTCGACTGTAAACTTGAGAAACACCGATGAATCGAAACATGACTCAATGGCGCCACCCATTGACAGTAGCGGCCACACACTTTTTTTTCTTTGTCAATGATCACAAGTCTTTCTTCATCCGTTGTTTCAGTTTTATTGAGTTCACTTCGCATTGGGATAGTAAATTTGTCGCACTGTTTTTGTCTACTATGAGGTGTGTGTGTGTGTACAGGAATAAAAGGTGCGTTTGTAATAAAATCTGGTGGTTGATAGAGAGAGAAACAACAAAACAAAATAAATTACCGGTACATGTTCTTTGATATAGATAAATTACTATCCTTTCCTTTTCACATATATCTAAAGTCACTACGGGAGAGACAAAATTTGGAAGACTCTGAAGCACGCGAATGAATAGGAAAGCAGACACGGAGATTCTCTTTCTTGATGTTAGGTACGTGCCAGGTAGATGTGAATCAATTCGGTGGACAACAACTAAACTCAGTTAAAAATATAAGCGCCGACTATGTTCAACACATCTTATCCACATGAAAAACATACATAATATACAGATGCCTCACCTTACAAGTGGGAGCGTGTGTGCTGATTTTGTGCCGTGTGAGAGGTATTAAAAAAAAAAACAGGAAGGGGGCTTAAAACAATGAGGGTACTCACACACATACAGTATATACAGTTGATCATCACAATGTGCTCAATATTTGCCGTCAAGACAAGGCGGGACGAGCATGTTTTATCACTTGCGACATGAAACTTCTGTTGAGTGTGAACTGTTGAAACTGGACACAATGACATCTTGGCCTGTTTGTGTGATTTTAATGACAACCACAATTGGCTTGATTTAAACTGAGCTGAGTGACATCACCTTTGCTCGGGGACCACATGGACTTTTTGCATATTTGGTGTTTCAATGGCTCCTTTGGTTCATCCTTTTTTTTTTTTAAATAATTTTTAAATTTTTTTAGCAATTAATGCTGAAAGAGCACTTAAAGGGAACATTTTTGGCAAACAAATACGTCAGAAAACCTTAGATAGTTGACCGATGAGAGGCTGCAGGATACACAAATACAAAAAGTAGAAGCGGTCCACAATGTCCTGCGTGATGCGCATTTTCTAGTTTTTCTTCTGGGACTCTATGTTCATGATCGGCGTAAATCTATCACGGCGTGCGGCATATTTGTGCACATAAGGCGGGTTTGACCCAACGCTGGAAATTTTGCAGAACAGCGCAGGAAGGCGGCCCTGGGAGAGGGAGGGTTGCGCCGCGGTGGGAGTGGAAACAGTGGACTTCAATCAAAGTGGCTCCTTGCATTCGCAGAAGCACATGCACGCTGTTCAGTGGGCACTTACAGCCCGGCCGCTGAGTCAATCGAATGTGCCAAAATGGCAAATTATGCGCAGCGCTCGATGAATTCGCCGGCGTTTGCACAACAGCAGAGGTGCACTATCTACAAAAGTTAAACCCTTAGACTTGGATGTACGACTTTATGTCTGGTGAAGATAAGAAGTCTTTTTTTTTTTTTTGTAGCTGCTTGAAAACAACTTCATAGCATCGTCCCTTCAACGAGTTGAAATCAAGACTCCCTACCTGGCCTGTCCTCTTGGGCTAACACGGTGAGTGAAGAAA
Organism: Hippocampus guttulatus; assembly: GCF_054856545.1. NCBI lineage: Eukaryota > Metazoa > Chordata > Actinopteri > Syngnathiformes > Syngnathidae > Hippocampus > Hippocampus guttulatus. The sequence continues at coordinate 21,596,473 of NC_141266.1, read as the reverse complement.
GGCAAGATGTGGCCATTTAACGGGGCGTGTGCCGAGAGAAGCGGACGCTTTCACTGGATTTTTTTTTGCCGCAACTGAGAGCCAAACCACTAAAAGGTTATCGACAACATGCCTCCACAAGTGAATGATCCAGTTTGGGCTGTCCATGGTGGGGTGGAGGGTGGGGGTTGTGATCGGGCAACTGGGGCCCAGTCTTGAACTTCTTGCACACCGGGGCTTGCCTGCCTGCAACTGGCCTGTCAGTGTCTCTTGGCACGTAGCGCTGCGCTGTGCGTGCACGAGGCGCAGCACGCCGTCTTGTAGTAGGAGTAGACGCAGAGCCTGGCCTGCACCACCATCACGCAGTTGTGCCGTCTGTCCCTGCAATTCTCGTCTGTGGTTCCAAAACAAAGCAAAGGAGAGAGAGGGTGAGGGGGTGGGTGACAGGTTGGTGCACACATATTCTCCAGACGGCGTGTCCCAAAACAAATTAAACGGTAACCCCGCCCCTACATTGTGGGGGTGACGTTATAGTCCACCCTTGCAATAATTGAAATCCCAAATATAGAACAAAAATCGATTTCAATGGTCCCGAATATTGTACCGATCCCTCGTTGTGATTGTTGTTCAACAAATCGCACCCCCCCACCCCCAAACAAAAACTTACTCAACACCTCACAACATAAATCAATAATCATGTCTAAAAATGTACTTTGTTCACTATAAAATCAGACGGCCATTGCTATAGGCATTAAAAAACAATTAGGAAATACTAATTACTTAATTTAAAAAAATAGTAATAATTCTGGGGAAAACCATTTTTAAAACCCTTCAAAATTTCCAGAAGCGCTGACAAACATTGAATACACAGTTTCCATGAAAAACTGGTCCTGCCCTATACTAGGAGCTGAGTAGGGCTAATCATTTTTTAGAAAGATATGAAGGACAATAGCAGCTCAATAACATTTCAATTTTGACACGGTTGACTTTTTGGGGGGGGGGGCACAAAATGAGTTCTTGCCCCTTCAGTTTTCTTGTTAAGCAGTTTTGTGGCATCCTCGAATTGTAAATGTTATGCGAGAGAGCCCTGTGGAACTGTTTTTAAGCATGCTTTAAAAAATAGATCATCAAAAGTGAAATATGTGCAGAGTACGCACTCTGCACATATTTCGCTAATCACAGGCTGACATGTCCTTTGTCCATATTTAAAATGGTAGTTTGCCCCCCCCCCCCCCCCCCCGCCGCCACCACCACCAAAGTAGCCCTGATGAAAAATTGTGAGCCCCTCCAAGCATTCAAATTTTTCCATCCTTGATTCCAAATGGCGATCGCCGAATGCGATTTGAGTGAAGTGAGTGCTGTGCAGAGCGAGCGGCTTTCAACCTGGGACTTGCGGGCTGCATGGTATGGTGTTGCAGATTTGTTCCTGTACGGGCTTCATGTCGACACCACAGTTCTGGCTGTGCCTTTTGTCCGCGGTCAGACAGCGCACCTCCCTCATCTGGAGGCCTTTTCCGCACGAGCGAGAGCACTGACACCGACGACACACAAAAAGCACATTGTAGACCGCGCCATCGGCATCCGTTCCATCTCGCGGGCGTGTTTGCGTCTCACCGCGCTCCACTCGGTGGTGAACCACCGCGGCTGGCAATCGCCCATCTCGCACTCCTGCACGGCCGCCGGTTTGTCCGCGTGAGCGCATTCGGCCGAGGGCACGACGGTGAAATCGTTGCCCGTCTTCTGGACGCAAATGACGTCCCGACGCTGGGTTCCGTTGCCGCACGGAACGTTGCACTGGAAGACCAACGTCACTTGGTCACAAGGCAAAATAAATGCAGAAAGTCGAAACAAGGCCGGAAAAGATTGAAAGGCGGACATTTACGCCTACGCTGGCTGATTTGAAATCAAGCATTCTAACCTGCGTCCACGGGCTGCTGTACCAACTGGCGACGGTCACACAGGGACCCCCGTTGCAAGCTTTCAGCTCGGCCGGCTTCTCCCCTACGCAGCCGCCGGCTCCCTCGCCCTCACGAACCCCTCCGCGCGTCAGGCACACCACCTCCCTCTTCTGCACGCCGGGCCCGCACCGCGCCGAGCACTTGGAACAAGCGGAGCGGACGGCGGGTTACCGACGAGAGCATCCCGTGCATTTGTAGGTGTGGGCGGGGGGCGGGCGGGAGGGAGGGAACACTCACGGTGGAGGTCCAAGCGGACGAGTACCAGTTGGTGACGCACGGGCCCATGTTGCACTCCTCGCTGCCCAGCGGCCGAGCCCGGGAACTGCACTCCATGTCGTTCACCACGCTGCCTTCGTCGCTCACGCAACGCACGCTCCTCGTCCTCTTGCCTACGCCGCAGTCCACCGAGCACTGTACACACACACACACACACACACACGCGCACATGACATGAATAAACCCTATGACCTCATGATTCATATGGCCAAGTTAATCTACTGCACTTGAGCAAATAGTGAACGATTAATCGCAAACGAGGCTTCAAGTTGTTTCATGCATCATCATATATTCTTTATCCTCCTCATATTACTGCCGTATGGATGAGCTGAGACGCCTCAAAGAGGCCTTACGAATCCCACTAGTGTTCTAGGCAATTTACCCCCACTGCAATATGATTGGCTGCCTTATCCAGTGGGATTTCTTACAACGGCTCAATGAAGTGTATCTGTTTGTCTTCTACTGCCTCCTGGTGGCCAGGCAAGGAAAGCACACCAGAGGGCGCAAGCATTCAATTGCAATGCAATGTGACAAAAACAAAATGAGAAATTTTAACTCGAGATGCATTATTGTAAACATTTTAAAATAGTGTCGTCCCATTTTTTTGGAATATATTTTACATTATATACATTACTAAGCTTTATTTCCAGGCTTTTTAGGAGAGGGTTATATTTTTCAATTTCAATATAAAATTCATTTTTTACATTTGCATTATATTTTTATATTATTATATCCCCACCAGCCGCCTCTCCCGCGTCAGTTCCCAATCACGGCTATTCGTCTGATGAAGTACTGCAGTAATTGAAATAAAGGTAAAACACTGCCAAAGCGCAGGTGGTGGATTTGTATTTTTGTACGTTACCGTGCTCCAGTCGGAGCCAACCTCCCAGTGTGAGCAGAGCTGCAACTGGCAGGCCTGGGTGGACTCGGGCGGGACGAGTCCGGCGCAGCGCTGGGGGTGGACCATGGTGGAGCGGTTGCCGAAACTTTGCCTGCACTGCAGCTGGCGTTGCTGCGCGCCGGGCCCACACGACACGCTGCACTCCGACCAGGCGCTCGCCTCCCAGCTGCTCGGACCGCACGGAGAGAGAAAACAACACCGTCACCAACATGCAACTTTACACAACACGCAAAACTGAACTCGGGCAATTAATACATTGTATCCTATAAGGATGACAGAATGCCATTTATTAAACTCCCTCAAACATGAGACAATCTTTTTTTTTGAAAAAGCTCTGATTCGAAAACAAACTAGCAATAGTCTCTCTTCCGAGGTGGAGGTCGTGCGCGCGTCTTTGCTCACAATGGCGGACAGGCGTGCATATTGCAAGGCTCCTCATCTGGTGTCGGCTTAGCGGCAGAGTCGCATTTCCTCTCGGGCACTTCCTCATCTGTGTGGCGATCAATGCAGATGATCTCTCGATATTGATGGCCTGTGAGGAGAACGCCGGGGTGAGACGTGTACTTGCGCTCGCACACGGCAGCCACACGAGGGAGACACAACACATCATTTCAAACTGGTCAGGGGGAGGCTCCCACCCAGGCTCGGCGACGCCATAGCACATGGCAGATGGGCTGTTTTGAATCCAGTGGTGCCTTGAGATAGGAGATGAACTCGCACTCGTAATTCGAAGCAGTCTTATCTCAAATCATATCCGACTGAAATGAATGGAAATGCCACTCACCCATCACAGCCTTCACACCCCCCCCCCGGCCCCCCAAAAAGATTGTTGTAATGTGCATTTTAATGAGCAAAATTAGCTCTCCATAATGTTGCACTTCTTAAAAATCTTAAAAAATAGGCAGTTATGACAGAAATGGAACTCAAATTAATTCAACAGTGTTTGTCATACAGTATTTTCTCAGCCTGCCTTGCCCACCTGGGGCCTGTAAAAGACAGATAGATGGATGCACTGTACTTGGATGTCTGTACTGAAAACATATGTCAGCTCCTCGCAGAGGATAAATAATATGTGACAGTGAGTACTGTTATATTGAATGTCCCAGCTCCTATATTTTGTTGTTCTACTTCTTCCTTTCATAACTTTGCTGTTGTGGATCTGGAATTTCTCCATTGCGAGACTAATAAATGTTTTCTTAATATTTTGCTGTACTGTTTGTGTTCAACTATCAGTCACTCAAAGGGTTACATATTCGTTTTTTATTACGTGTTAGCATTAGTGTGCATGTGAGTGTTTGTTTTCGATATAGTCCAACGCAGTGCTGTGTCCTTAGGTCATTCATTGCTCTCTTTGATGTTGTGTGTGTTTGCGCACTTGTGGTTGGTGGGGGGAATTTAATTCATGTGAAGGACTTTGAGTTGCATTCTTCCGTAGGAAAAGCCTGATTGATTGATACTGTAAATACATAATGTGTAATCTTCTTGTGTAGTTTTTGAGTAAGCTTCAGCTGAGAGTGGCATTAAACATCTTCAAGACTATTTCACAATTTGTTACTACTGCTTCTTGCGAAGTGAGTTGAATTGAGTTCATTGCCACCATAATCGCACTCGCATCTCAAGTTTGCATTCGTGGGTCAAAGGACGAAAAAAAAAAAAGCTTGTTCCGTGAAAAACACACGGTCCAGTTGAGTCATATTTCAAGGCACCATTGCACTAGCATCTATCCTTCTACGATATTTGCTTTGAGGCGTCGGCATCAGGTGCGGACGGAAGGGGGCGGGTCTGACCTTTGCCACAGGAAGCGGAACACGGCGTCAAAGAGCCCCTCCTCCACACGAACGGCGGCTGCGTGTCCAGTGGCAGGTCAGTGCGAGGCGGGATGCGAGCGTACCGGTTGGGCGCGGAGACCCGGTGCGGGGATCTCTCGCCGGCCCAGCGCTCCGACGACAAGGGTGCGAAGAGGGAGGAAGAGGAGGAGGAAGATGAAGAGGAGGAGGGGAAAGAAGGGTTGGAATGAGGAGGAGGAGGAGCGGCGGCAGGCACAGGTTCTTGGATGGACACGCTGTGGGCACCTGCGCACAAGGAGGATGCCTCCAGTCCATATGGGTCACGCATGCACACGCACCAGAACCAGAACAACATACGCCCCCTCCTCCCATTCAACGCATCATTCATTACTCCAATTGAATTGATGTAACTTTTCAAAGAGATCTGCGATGAATGTTGCATTTTAAGCCGTGCGAATGTACTGACCGCGAAGGGACGCCCGTCCCTGCGTCTGCCTCTCACTGGGCGTCTCTCCTTCTGTCTTTTCCACGGGGATGTAAAACTCGTAGTCGATGCCCGGGTTCTGCTGGTGGAAAATGATCTGCACAAACACCACACACAGTCACATATAGACTGATAATATAACAACAATCGCAGGCATATATTCTTTATCCTCTGTGAGAAAAAAAACCCCAACTCTTATTACGGCACCTTCCTGAGTCACTGCAGTGCTATTAAAAAAAAGTGCCATCCTTTATCCTCAATTGTGTCTGCATGAGTGTATTACACAGGACTGCCTCCTGGTGGCCAAGAGAAACACGCCACAAGGAGCAGCACGATGAACTGGGTGGCAGCATTCAATTCTAGTTTCCTAAAATAAATAAATAAATCGCAAATCCCATAAAATGGGAGGGGGGGGGGGAGAAACATGCTTGCGTTAACACGCTAAGAAGTTGTTGCTCGTAAATGCAACTGTACATCTTGACTCGACAAAAGTATGCCGCTGATCTGCTGCAGATTGTGTGCATGCATGCTGCACGTGCACCTCACGTGAAGCATACTCGGGCGGTCGAACAACGCTTACAATGTCCAAGGTCATCCAAACATAACTCAGCGGGGTTCCCGTTTTAATGTGCTATTTTTATTTTTTTTTTGCTATCTAAAAAAAATGTATACGTGTGTGTGTGTGTGTGTGCGTGCGTGTGCGTGCGTGTGGACGTGAAGAGACGGGACATGCAGGAAGTCATGCTCCGCTGACTATGAATCCTAATAAGAAGGTTCTGATTTCCATTAGGATCGTGGAGAGTTTTGTGTGTTTTTCAAGCGGCACCGCCCACACGGAGATGTTGAATCTTCATCCATCTGGAAATGTTTTCACTGCATCCATTCACTCACAGCGCAACCTGAAGTTGTTTGATATGCCTGAAGGCTTTTCGCACGCAGCCTCTGGTACACGTTTGGCAAAGATATGACTATACATTGCATCATGACAAGTTTGACTCGTAACGTTAGGACTCGATTCTCGATATGAGCAAGATCATATTGAGAAAAACATTGGCGGCTGGATCTCGAAAGAGGAGTTTAGCAATGAAGTAAAACAAGCCAAAATCCGGTCATTGAAGCGGATGTTGTGTGAGTGTTTGTTGACTTTTTTCGACCTCCTGCCCCGAAGTGACTGCAGACAAATCTGCTGATGACTCCCTTTTTCTTTAATAAAATCTTAGCCCGAGGTTAATGTTGTTATTAGCCGGCCCGCTTTCGCCAGTTTCAAGATATCTCCTCTAATCCCGCTCTCATGCTGACACAATGTTGTCTCGCACCGAGATCTTGACACACACGAGGGGAAGCTCAGCCTGTGGCCACGCATGCTTTTACAATTTTGTTTGTTCTCCGATGTCAAATAGTTTGTGCGGACGCCACTTTGGTGCGGAAGACGCATACTCACATAGAGCTGCAACTGTGTGCTGGTGGGTCCGGGCGCCCTGAGGGACTCCCCACGCTCGTCTTCCCCCTCCGCCTGCGCTCGAGGTCGGGCGTAAGTGAAGGTGGTCCCACCCGCCTGGTATTCCCCCGGGGGGTCCACGGCCCAGCGGCCGTTCACCACCGAAGCCCCCGTTCCGCTTCTCATGGCTGCGGGGTGAACAAGGTGTGTCAGAGGCACTAAAGTCGGTTAGTCAAAACACACCGGGGCACTCTCATTAGCAAGCGCAAGCTGTCAAGACAAATAGACACGCTCACTTGGCTTGGCCCTCAAACAATGTGAGCCTTATCTTCTCCGACTCTGCCCAGCCACAACATTTACAATCTCCCGCTAAAGCCAGCAAACACCCCCTCGAGGGCCAAACTCGCACTTTAAACAGACACAGTGGTGCCTCCAGATACAAGTTCATTGCATTCCGTGACCACACCCTCTGCACCAAAACACTTGAATCTCAAATCATTTTCCCCCAATGAAGCGAATGAACGTGTAATTTGTTTTGCAATTTGGGAGTGTTCAATCAGTTTGTGGAATGTGGGAGGAAACTGGAGTACCCGGAGAAAACCCACGCAGGCCCGGGGGAGAACATGCAAAGTCTACACAGGAAGGCCGGAGCTGGAATTGAACCCGGTACCGCTGCACTGTGAGGTCGATGAGCTAACCACTGGACCACCGGGCCACCCACTCAATAATATTGTGTTTTATAAAAGCAGAGTCATCAAAATATAAAACATTCAACAGTTTGGATGTTATAATTTAATACTGCATCCAATTCTGTGTGCTGCTCCTTCCGGTGTGCCAACCTTGGCCACCGGGGCGCAGTATAAAACGACAAAAGTGGCACCCCGACCACGACTCCCGCTTCTTCTACTCGAAGTGATTCATTACGATACTGTTTTGGGTTCACAGTCCTGCGATGTCACACACTCAATTTTGTTCTTTTGTATTCAGACTGTTGTTCCGCTTTCGCCACCAGGTGGCAGTACACTGTTCTATTTAACCGTATGAATTGAAGCGAAGAAGAGAAAACGAAGCATTCCAAGATCAGTCGCTTTTTTGTCTGAGGACATTCCGACAAGATGACGAAATGCCTCAATCCTCAGCCATCCTGCATTTTGCGCCTACCGAAAGCAACTGCTCTTGGTTGATTTTGTCATGCGCATCTTTGAGCATGACTATTGATTGATATTGGATTTTTAAAAGGTCTTTTCTATAAAATAGATCACAGATCTACGTAACATATCGACACAGTAGGTCAGGAATAAAGCAATTGCATCATGTGACCGATTGATATTTGCTTTTAGCAATTCTCCGCGATGGCTTTGGCCATTTTTCCTTTGGTATAAATTATACGCGACATCCAGGACAGATATTCATCAGTCATAATTCAGTGATAAACGGGGTTCGGCTGTCAAGTTTAGGTTTTTTTTTTTTTTTTTTGTGAGCCGCTCACCCAGGTAGTTGGGACTGGCCCGCCTCTCCGTGATGTTAATAAAGGTGGCCCCTGCCGGGATGTCCAAGATCTTGTGGTAGCCGAGGGGAACGCTGACATTTTGGAAGCTGCCCGTCACCTTCTGACAAGCCGTGTCCCGCCCACCGCAGACGCCGCACTTGTCCAGCACCGAGCCGGAGCCCAGGACGCCGTCGCAGCCCTCCGTCTGGTGGCCGCCGGAGGGAGGGTCGACACAACAAAAAGAAAAAACAAGGGGAGGGATGAAGACAAATGGACATTCCGATCTTGTAAACATTTCGCATGCGCTGTCGGTGTTTATGTCGCTGATGCTGTGCAATTCGGACATTTACGAGCGTGACCGCTGCCAAATGCTGACAGGGTGAACGAGGGCAAAAGGAGGCTGACCAAGCGCCCGCTTTTATGAGAATAGATCCACTTTGGGATCTTCTTTTTATTGTGGCTTGCCTAGCCGGGTTCCCACGGAGCCTTGTGTTCCGATTAGAATGAAACCGAAGAACCAAACGGAATGAAAATGCTCCTTTGAAACACCTCCATCAGAATAAAAAGGCCAAATTCAAATGGAATTTCATGGGAATTCGCACGGGTGGCGTATTCCGGAATAGCCAAGCTGCGTCCGGTCGGCACATTCTCTGTCTTGATGGAAATGCGTAGTGACGTCGTCCGATCCGCAATGGCAGCGTCGTCTGCGACGGGAGAACTTGTTTTGAACTACGGTTTTCACCGATTTATTGGTTGCGGTTAAAAAAAAAAGCACCCGAACCAGGTGCCAACCTTTGGAGTCCAGCTGCCGTGGCTGCTTTCCAGCGCTTTATTGTCAGCTGCGAGTGTGCGCATGCCACACCGAGAATACATAATGCATAGCGAGGAGAGGGTAAAAAAAAAAAAAACAGAACAACCCAACAACAAAAACAAATAAAACTCGACAGCTCCAGTAGCTTGCAAATGAGGCTTCGGACCCGCGTCACTGCTATAGAGTGCCTTGTTGTCAGCAGTGAGTGCATGCGCATCGCAGCAAGAAAGGGTAAGACGGACAAAATTGCATTCACGTTTCCAAGTCGGGGAAGAAACATTTGATTGACAGTCCAGCGTTGTTTTTGCACATTCAGCGTTCGGAAGATTCCATCACTTTATATATATACTGTATATATATATATTTGTGAATCTTTTCAATTTGGCAGGCTCGTGAACGACACCCTCTCTCTGCGGTATGCCCAATTTACAAGACATTCATCAATTGGCATCGTCGTCAATTTTTGTGCAGTCAGGTCAATGTCGGTCATTAGAGCGGCACCAGTAAATTGTCCCGATTGACATTACGTGGCGGTTTGGACAAATTATTGGACAAAATCTGTCATTTCCCTCTAAAATAATGTTAATTCTTAAAAATGTCATTTATGTTGGTGAAAAGAACCTCTGGACGTCACAAGTGAATTTCGCCGCACTCACCAGACATTGTCCTTGGACGCACACATCGTTGGAGGTGGCATTGAAGCAAGGCGTCCCGTCTCGCACCTGCTCGGCCTGCCGAACGTAGAAGCGATAGCCCGCCGGACGGCACGTCAGCTCGCATTGCTTCTCCGGGCCGACTGAAACACACGTCAAGAACGTCAACGGCTAACCTTGCATTCAGAAGTCAAAGCGACAACTAGTTTTTTTTTTCTTTCTTTCTTTTTATGGCTTTCGACGCAGGATGACCAAACGGGGGCTCGGGTCCAATGGAAGCAGTAGAGAACATCGCGTTATTCGGGAATGCCACTTGAGTTCTACGCAGTCGTGTCAAAGTGCGGCAGCCTAGTCATATTGCAGTGGGGGATTGTCCTGGGATTCGTACTCACGCTTCATTGAGACGTCTCAGCTCATCTGAGCTCATCAGCAGAGCACTGATATTAGTCATTCGACACGGGGCATAAAGTGTTGTTGTAAAGTGTGTTGACTTTCTCGCAATTGTAGCGCAATATCTCAAGTCTTTCTGGTGTGGTGCCAAACATCCGCTTTCAGGAACTAAGACTCCAAACCAAACTGATCAGTCAATTCCCCAACCCCGCTCGCAAGTGAGCACATGCCCACGAGAGAGCGAGACCTTTAATCACGAGCAAGGGCTGAGATTTACGAGGAGCCCGGGAGGCCCACGCTTCACCGTGAAATATATGGAACTGTTCATGGAGAGGGGGGAGCGACCCGAGGGAGTTGGAGGGCCGCTTTAAAAGAAAACGCCAAAAAGTTTTAGCACTCACATAGACTAGAGAACTCCGATACGTCACAGGGGAGTCAGAGTGGTCCGCAAGTGGATTTTTTTAAATGGGCTAATGTATTACGTGTTACTCTAGACCAGCGGTTCTTAACCTTGTTAGGGGTACTGAATCCAGCCAACTCATATGCACATTCATCCAACCTTTCATGAGTGAAAAATAAAAACACGATTTTTTTTAATATAAATTCACACATAAAAAACGCAAAAAAAAGTAAATACAATTTCAAGACATAAGTATACGTTTTTTTCAATAGTGCACAAAATGAACCGTGCATGACGTACTATAACACTTTGACTACTGAGCGAACTAAATTTCCCGCAGCACTGATTGGACAAACAATGTCATGTGATCATCTGCAGCCAATCTGACTCAACATTGACATGTTGAGTCAGGTGTGTCTTAACCTCCACGGAAGAGGCTCCGTCGAACCCCTGAGACCGATTCACCGAACCCCCGGGGGTCGATCGAGCCCAGGTTAACTCATTCACTCCCAAAGACGTTTTTAAACGTCTTTTCAGACTTGGTCCAGAATTGGCTGGTACTGAATTCAGAACCACTGCTCTCGACTCTTGACTGCAATGCAGATACGGAGCATTAACGGCTGACATTGCAGTGAACCGCTGCCTGGTTGTCGATTTGACGTTTACGAATTCTACCGTCCCCTACTCGCTATGTCGCGATTCACTTTTGTGCTTCTTCGTTGCACTACATCTTTATCGCAGATTGCCTACCGCTGCTAATTCGAATGAACTGTAATCCCTTCTTTCAATGGCTTGATTGAACAAGCAGCAACGCAATACAGTACAGGAATGACGAGCACATTGTTCGCCGCCCTCGTTGATGGCCTCAACCGACGCCGCCACTCAACATGCAAACTAGCATACGGTTTAGCCAGTTGACAGCCAGCCAAGTGCATTGTACACCCTCGCCGGCTAACTTTCACACCATTCACAAGCCAGTCGTGACTTTAAAGGGCACAGGAATCCAACGAGTGCTAACTATTAGCATCGATAGTTTCACAGCACTTGAACCTAAACGGTTCACATGTGGACAGGTAATATATAAAGAAGGAGATTGAATTTTCTACTCCTCTGGGAAGAATCTGGACCCGATGTCGAAACGGGTCGCTGGAGATGTCTTTAACTTTCAATTGAAGAGAACCTGCCTTTGTCCATAACAGCGTCATACGTTCCATTCCCTCCCTAGCGCTAAAAGAATGAGATGATCTTACTCTCGGAAAGAATGCGTTTCCAAATAAAGACGATTCCTTTTAAAAGTGACAAAGCATTTGCGAAATGACTAACACAGGCAGCTGGTGGCTCCAGGGATCGACATTCTCTCGGAGGTAAGAGACTGGCGGTGTTATGGGGTTAAAGTCCTCCAGCAATGGACGGACGGGTCTGTGCTCATATGAGAGATAGAGCGCGATAGACATGAGCTCATAGTGGCAGAAAAGGGTCACAGATTGAGTTGCATATAGGTTTGGCGGTGAAAAGGACATTTTTAACGCTGTCTCCGCTAAATTACTCGAAATCCACCCACAGTTCCACGCATATACAAAGTATATTTATACTCGATATAAGACTTTAAAAAAAAAAGTGGTTTCTTCTCCAAATATTTTGACTTTGGAGATTTTGGAGCTGGTGTTGCAAAAAAAAAAAAAAAAAATTCTGTGTGTCAATTTATCTCGCTGTGGGTCCACTCTCAGTCGAAACATATATCGCTAACATAGGGCCTCCGGGTGGCGCGGTTCAAATAGCAGATGCTCAACGTCTCCTTGGGCAGCAGTGGTAAAAATCACACACACCTGCTCAGGTGTCGTATGTGCGAGTTTGAAGAATGAGCGGCATTTCGAGGTGAAAGCACCAGAAAGGGTCCAAAATGCAGCAGAAAACCACCAGCCGACATCAAGTCAAGTTAGGCGTCACCGTTGCTTCCCTGCTGGATAAAGTCAACATCGTTAGCTAATTTAATTTAACCTGCCGCTGCTAGTTAGAACGAATTGTCATCCCTCCGCAACCGCTGGTGCTCTTTCAATCGCTTTACTGGATGAATGGTCTCAAAATACCTTGGCCGCAAGCGCACCTTCGCCCACCTGCCGACGGCCTCAACTGCTCCCGTCACGCTACGCGCTCGCTCGCTAACGCTAAAGCCGGTTCGCAGCCGGCCGACCGCGCAGCCTCATTTTCTCGTTTCCATGTCACTCAACAGGCCACCCCGTCTTTGAAAGGCAGGCACGCAGTTTGGCGTTGCAGATTCTACAGGGGAGGAAGTGGAGAAAAACAATACCCGTTTGTAGCTACGTCGACATAAATTCGAGCAAAACTCGGTTGCTACTTTTGTGAATTTCATCTAATAAGGAATGACGAGTACACTAAACACGCGGGGGCCGGCCGAAAGCGAGAGGAAGAAGCCGAGTCCCCGGCCTGCCTTTCTGTGTCTCTTTCCATTCGCTCTCATAGTTTTTCTCTTTTTTTTTTTGGAGAGATTAGACTGTAGACAGTGGCGGGGGGGCGGGGGGGCGGGGGGTAAGGGTGGCGGATCAAAAAGTGCTCTGCGCGCGCATGCTCGTGTAGCCTTCGTCCTCACTTGCTGCAGGTCAATCTTTTTTTTTTTGGGGGGGGCGGGGGGACAATATCGAGCCAATGTCTGTCGGCCTGATTCTCTCCTCCGCCGCTTCTGTCCCTACCGTCACTCTCGGAGCTCACTCGGTGTTTCAGACAGTGGAATATTTGTCCTCTAAATATACTTCCTCCCCCGCTATCGCTCCATCTAAACACACTCTGGCAGAGAAAGAGAAAGCGAGAGGCAACGCTGGGGCAGGAAGTGATGGGAGGGGAGGCTGGGGGGAGGGGGTTGAAGCCGGAGAAATTGAAACCAAAAAAAACAACACCAGCACGTGCAGCGCTTACAGAGGACTTTCGAGCGCATTTCAGATACGTTGGGAGGCCTCGGCATTGGGCATCGTGTTGTAAATATCGATCCGACTGGCAACAGGCAAAATGGCTGCCGGGAGTTCAGTTATGGCAAAATTGTTTTGAAAAGAGGGCACGTCTCAAACTGGACTCAAGCACAGAGAACCATTCTCCTGCACGGGACTGCATTTTGTCTTTCACATTCACGTGCTCGTCCTTGTCGGTCAAGTCCTGCAAATTGCCCTATTTTGGATATTTGGAGTTGCGCAAAGATTTGGTGGCCATCCAATGGGTGTGGACTGAAGTGAACACGCTCAAGTTGAGCGCGTCAAAGCTGACGTCATGTGCAAGGACGCGAAGAGTGGAAGTGAACTGCGGCTCGTTGTCTCCGGCGTAATCAAACGCGTACGATTGGCCGTGGAGCTTCCCGTTTGAGGGCGGTTGTTTTTCTTCACTCCTGACTTTCTTTCTACGTTCGCCTCGTTGAATGACAAAAGCCAGAGTGGATCGTGGTTGAAGGACTCACTTTTCAGAAGACCATTTCGCTTCATATCCAAAACAGGAGACAGAGAATATAAATTAAATTACCGAGAATATTAAAAATCTCGGTAATTTAAATGTTTATGGAAAATACGCAAAATTGATTAGAACATAATACATTCTCCCCTTTGATTTTAGTTTTCATAATGAAGTAGAATTGAATAACCAATTATTTCAGAAAATCGATATTTATGCAAGTAGGCTGCTTTAGAGTGCCTCGTTGTCCGACGTGAAGGTTTTTTCTCCAAATGACAGAAAAAATGAAAAACTGATGCGAGGCAATTTTTCCTGGGATTCTTGATCATGTAAATCAAGGGCTTTATCTCACGATCGACAATTTCTATTTGAAATGAGACGTCAAGGAAAATCGCACTAAGTATGCAACTTAAAAACGAGTTAAATCATTTATGAAGAAATTTGGAGTCTCATAACATTTGGAAAAAGTGAACAAAAATCCCTAAAAGTTTCGGTTCTCCAAATTTATATCAATCATGTATTAGTTGTTGTAGTTCTTCGCCACTTTTGGGGGGGGGGGGGGGTCCATTTATTTTCTGGGCATTTCCTGTTTTGGAAATATTTTCCGGCACTGTTTGATCAAAGATTACAGTTTCTTTGAGGAGGCGTTTGTTTGTTTCCTCCCCAAATTCTATTTATACCACTCTAAATTCCTAAAGAAATTATTCAACAATAGTTTGTCTCAGAATCAAACGAGCCATGAAGCTCGTTATGGCCCGTGGACATCAACTTATCGTCAATGATGACTGTCTGATGATCATCTGCAGTGCATAGAAAAAGTCCGCACACCCCATGATATTATTTTTACCAAAATGAACGTGAGCTCTAACCTGCACAACCATACTGCATTAAAGTCATTGCAGAAGTGTGCACACCCTCATAGCTGGGAATATGGCTGTCCATAATGAACCAGCTCACATTGAAGCGGACGTCAGCGCGCACACCTGCCGCCATTTCACGAAAGGGCCTCTGATTCAACTAAAATAGAGTTCCAGCTGCTCTAGGAGGCTTTTCCTGACATTGCTTTCTTGCAGCTGTTGAAAGCGTTCTTCTTCACAATAGTCACACAGAGGAATACGTGATTATCATTTTGATCATTTTAAATTTTGGAATTAGCAATTCCGCCAGACGACGAGTCAACTTTGCCACGCTTGTTCGGCCCGAACATATCGACGAGGAATGCAGAGGCGCTGCGTGCAAAAAGACGGATGGGAGCGGAGACATATGCGGACAGAAATGTTCACGCATAGACATCCAGGGAGACCAAGACGCAACAGTCGGATGTGACGGAATGTGCTGGAACGTAACGCCCCGCTTTGGCCCAATCTATTGCATTGTCGAGGGGCTACGGCGCATGTGAAACTATTAACAGGAGTCGACAGATGAAAAGCTTTGCGTCACACAGAGACGAAAATAAACAACTTTACGCATGATTATCGATACATTTTGCAACTCTCCCGCTTATCCCGGGAAAGAAACGCACACCAAAACATGACAAAATGTGTGTTGTGCAAAAAACATTGTTTCAGTTGTTTATACAACAACAGGACACGCTCTCAAAAAGATCAAAAGCAAATTTTGGGGTCAGAATGGTGGAAAATATGACAAAATGACTTTTGCTGGTTTCTTTTCTTTTCTTTCTTTCGCGACATCACGAAACGTGGCATTTAAACTGGATGTTCAGATCTCGACCTCAATAGTGACGTTTCTAACAGTGTCCTACATTCCAAACCTTTCAGAAAGCCAAAAGAAAACAAAAGTCGGTCAGGCCACGTCGCCTTCATGTGACACTTGCATCCTATCACCTCCCTCTCGCTGCCTCCATTTCTCTCCGGCTTTTATCTCATTCGGCAGGAATCTGCTGAGAACTGAGTCAAAGCAGGGAGGAGAAACTTGGCAGCGATGAAGGCAGACAGAAAGGGAGAAGTTGGACAAATGAGGGGGGAACAGAAAAGAAGGGGAGAAGGTTTTGTGTGTGTGTGTGTGTAAAAAATGAGTTGGGGCCCCATTGGCTATCTTGTGGCTCCACCTCACACATACCACACCCCACCCCTCAAAAAAGTGACATTTATCCACAGGTGGAAGAAATGGCCACACATTTGAGTTACGTTGAATTGTTTAGAAACGACAACAAAAAAACATGACTCCAAAAGTAGAAGTCATGATTCAACTCATGGACTTGTACTTTGGTAAAGGTATAAAAGCAGGCGAAATGATTTTGTAATGGCAAAAAAAAAAAAAAAAAGTGTTTTCGTAGCACTGCTAATGTTGCGACCTGACGACCAAAAATGATAAATCAGCTATGACTGAAAAGACAGGGAGAAGAATTACAGTGATGCCTTTGAGTTAGGAGTTGAATCCGTTCCTTGACTATGCTCCTAACTCAAATCACCCGGATCTCAAATCAACCGTCCCATTTGAAATGAATGGAAATGCCTTTAATTCGTTCCAGCAACAACAAAATTCACACTTTAAAGAAAGCCAAAGAGCACTGGATTTTAAAATAGAAATATACACTAAAAGAGGATGCAAAAGAAAAAAAAAGTGCTTCTATGGTTTGTGAAGTATCATCAAAACACACAGTAGTCAGTGTGTGTCTTGCCCCTTTAAATGGGACGCCCTCCAGCAGTGGTCTCAGACCTTTTTTTTTTCCTGTTAGGGACCAATTTTTCACAGACCGTCAACCATTCATCAAAAACAGGAGGGTGAGGCTTATGGAGGTGGGGGGGGGGGGGGGGGGTAATGCATATCCCATATTCCACTCTGCTCAAATGTTTTTTTTCTTTTTCTTCAATCAATCTGTGCGGCCTGGTGCCCCTCCCCACTGTGGGTTAGTCTTACTCTATTTGTCTCAGTGAAGAAAAAAAGGACCAAAAATGGCCCCAGGACATAGTTTGGGTGCTAACTAATTTTGCCAAAGTAAGGAGTACAGTGTATCGGTTTTGAATGTAAGGAGTAAAACTCAATAGTAACGTTATTACTTGGCAGTAGCTCAAGACCGGCGGTTGGGTGACGCCTGCTGAGTGTGTCCTCACCCTCAGTGAAAGGCTCCCAGTCGTAGAGACGATCCATGAACTCTTTGGCGTTGAAGGCGGCGCACTGCTCGGCTCTGGAATCCAGCGGGACTCCGGCGCACACCTGAAAGACAACAAACAGCTTTCAAACAAGCGCGCGGCCATGTTGTGGATGTTCGGTCCTCTGAGAGGCAATTTTGAAAATCACGGGGTGGGGGGGGCGCTAATAACAAAAAAGAGGGGAAACGGCTCATGGAGCACAAACACACATACACACATACACACACACTCGGTCTGCGCGCGGCATTTTGGCAGCCGGGGCAGCACTCCGCCATATGGAAGGAATCGATTTTCTGCGAGCGGCCAAGCAGATAAATCCATCTTGGCCTTTTGAGTTTGCCACCGCAAACTGCGAGCGACTCCAGCAACACGTGCGCGCGCTCGCCGCATTCAAGCGCGCTCCACCTGCCTTTCAAGCAGCAGACATGAGCGCTTCGATTTCGCGGTCGGGGGGGGGGGGGGGGGGGGGGTGGAGTAAGCGCTCGACTGCCAAACGCCGCGCCGCACTCACACGAGCACAAGATACACAAGTTGATGCGCTACCGGGGGAAACGCTAACATTGAATCCCCGCTGCGGCAGATCATTTGAATTTACGGAATCCTTGTGGAGAATTTTATTTGTGTGTTGAACACAAGTCGCGGTTTGATTTGCAACGTGGTTTGCATTTGTTATGTTTGGATCGGGACTTAAAATTTCAACACCGCTTTTCCTTATGTTGATACTTGTTGCCCCCCCCCCCTGACCCCCACTCCCCCCATCGCTTGCTGCTATGAAAAATGTGAATTTAAAAAGCAGATTATATATATTTAAAAAAAAGGAAACAAATTAGTTGCTCATAACAACGCGAAATATATGAAGTAAGAAAATCGAATGTATCCGAATACTCGATTATTCTATCAAATTTTCAGTAGAATACTCCAAATATTGAAATCGTTGATAGCTGCAGCCATATGTTCAACTTCATTCATTCATTCATTTCCCGAACCGCTTCATCCTCATTAGGGTCGCGGGGGGTGCTGGAGCCTATCCCAGCCGTCTTCGGGCAGTAGGCCGGGGACACCCTGAACCGGTTGCCAGCCAATCGCAAGGTACACAGAGACGAACAACCATCCATGCCCACACTCACACCTAGGGACAATTTAGAGCGTCCAATCAACCTGCCATGCATGTTTTTGGAATGTGGGAGGAAACCGGAGTACTCGGAGAAAACCCACACAGGGCCGGGGGAGAACATGCAAACTCCATACCAGAACTGGAATTGAACCCGGTACCTCTGCACTGTGAAGTTGACGTGCTAACCACTGGACTACCGGGGCGCTTATGTTCAACTTCCCGATGATATTGTTTCTTTGTTTAATTAAAAAAAAAAAAATAAAAAAAAATCTTGTCCCTAAAATGAATTCCAACGATCTCCTTGGTTTTAGTCTTTATTCATTACGATCACACATGAGGCTTCGGCGGTTCAAATGAATGAATTGCATTTCAGGGGCTGCAACAGAAACCGTACCGCCCAAAAATAAAATAAAATAAAATAAAAAAAAACTTTCCGAACGACGGCTCACGTCTTGCAAAACTCTCAAGTTGAGGCCTTTTTACACATCTCAAGACATCCCCCCCCAACCGGAGTTGTCGGATGAATTGTTGCAGCCTTACCGCCGGAATGTGATAAAAACCAGGACGATGTCTGCGGTTCGAACACGGCATGCTCTTTAGCTGCGAGACCGCAATTTGTGAAAGCTAAAGGGACAAGTGCATGTGCGTCCCCCCCCCCCCCCCCCCCCCCCCAACAAATGCAACAAACGCAAGGCACCAACGGACATCAACAAGGACGGTTTGTGGCTTGCGGTCTGGCACAAAGTCCGAATTTGTGGGCGGCTCCCAAGTGCGTCGAAATGTTAAGTGGAAACACAAGTGCGTACGTGTGTGTGTGTGTGTGTGTGGGCGGTTGAAGGTCAGTATACAAGCGGCACCTGAAGTCTTGAAAGCTTGCCTGCTTTGCGGTGGTTAATGGCTGTAAATACTCGCGGGGGATGTAAACACACGTTGGGCTCCGATTCCAAGTGGGTGCTTCCTCTGCGGCGGACCCGCGACGGCGGGGGCCCCTCGCGCAAGCGCGGCGGGTTTGGAGCGCGGTTAGGACGAGCAGGTGCTTTTCGCGTGAAATGGAGCAGATGGACATCCATGCTGGGATTGCACTGTAGAGGGAGTGTGTCAAAATAAAGGGGCGGGGGGGGGGGGGGGTAATGGACTAAATTGGCGAGGTGGGGGGGGGGGGGTGCGAAGGAAGAGCCAGAACAGACGTGGGGAGACAAAACGTTCGGGGGATCTGGAGAGTATTTGCGTGGCGTGGGAGCGGGCGTGGGCCCCCCCCCCCCGTGATATCACCAGGCTATGAGAAGGGAGAGGTGGGACAGGGTGGCAGAAAAACTCTCCCAAATATTGAAAAATATCAGCGAATAGGGGGGCCCGGTGGGCCAGTGGTTAGCGCGTCGACCTCACAGGGCAGAGGTACCGGGTTCGATTTCAACTCTGGCCTTCCGCGTGGGTTTTCTCCGGGTAATCCGGTTTCCTCCCACATTCCAAAAACATGCACGGCTGGTTAATGGAACACTCGGAATTGGCTATTCTCGTCTTCGGCCCCCTCCACAGGTTTCCAACGGGCTTGAGGTCTGGGGACTGACATGGCGATGGGAGGAGCTTAATTCTGCGGCTACGAATTTCAGAACGAGAGTGTGCCTCTGCGAGACGGTGATGATGGAGGGGACTGTAAATCCGTCTCAACTGAGTTATTGTACTGCGTTTGCGTTGTCCATCATCGGATGCTAATTCCGCATGAAGATCACAAACGTTTTGCTCACGCAAGGGAAACTTTGACTGCTTCAATGGAGGCGCTCAGGACTTATGAGACGAGATGTGGCGTAGTCTGAAATTGTGGAGAGGGAAGAAGAAGGCGCGGGCGAAATGAACCGCTGGCGTCTCGCTCGCGGCCGCCTTCATTAACGTGCCAAATCTTGAAAAAAAATGAAAACTTGCATGCGGGCGACACAAACCAGACGGCTTTTGTTTACACGCTGGGACCGCCTCATCTCAAAGTCAACACCGACTGTTACCGTGACGACCACTTTTGGTTAGCATCGCATGGCACATTCCTGGATGTAGTAAGTGGTGCCTTGAGATAAGAGTTCAGTTTGTTCCGTGACCACCCTTGTAACACACAACATCCATATCTCAACTCACCATTCCCGATTGAAATGCTTAGAAAAGTCATGAATATATTAGCGCCACCCCTAAAAAAAACGAACAAACCTACTCAAAAACACTCATTAAAATTAAATGAATTTAGAAAAATGTCAAAATGAACCCAAAAAACTATGAAAAATCCAAAACTATATGAAAACCTTGTTCAAATATCCCCTCCTTTGAAACCTGCGCCTCTTGATGCTAACTGTTAGCATCTCAATGTAGTTTTGCATTGTTTGTTAGCATTAAGCTAAGCAGACGTTTTCACAAGACAAAGCTATGTTGTTCGAATGACATCACCGATAATTGTCTTTGTTTTACGTTTACATTGACAGTTAACTTCAGCTGGGACTGGCATTAAAATGCATTGAACCCTTTTGGGGAGATGAATTGTTCACCATGTGCCAAAGTGCCGCTTCTAGTCAGGTCAGACAAATTGATATCACTGCCACCGAAGAATTGTCTTATCTCAAGTTGACGCTCGCAAGCCAAAGCAAACATCATCCGAAAAACTTGGAAGCGCGGGTCACTTGTATGTCAAGGCCCCACTGTATTTCTTTTTTTTTTGTTTTGTTTTTTTAGCATCGAGCGTGTGAGCTCATCCACGAAGTCTCGTTCATCGTCTTAGTTAGGTAACCCTCCATTCGTTCAGAAATCAAACCGTGAAAAATCGGCCAAGCGCGGTAGCGATCAGGTTCATAATCTTGACAACGGCGCTCTCATTTTGGTCCCCCTTCGGGGAATGTCGCCTTTCCTTCCAGAGGTCAAGGCCACCCCCTCCTTTATCCCCCCCCCGGCCACCTGAAAAGTCCAAAAGGTTCACATCTCCACGCGCCTTCCCTCGTACAATCGCTCATTGTTGCCTCGCTGCCACCAATCAACTCGTAAACTGCTTGAGTGGGATTTATTTCACCAGGCAAACTTGGCCTGCTGGAATAACGAAGGAGCGAGCTGCTCTCAAAGCCAACACGCGTCCCAAAAAACTCCCTTCCTCATTTCACTGCACGTCTTTACAACATGTGAGGGTTTGCTGTTTTTTTTCCCCATTGCCTAAGAGAGACGGAGGGAAACAAAAAAACAAAACAAAACAAAAAACCTCAGGAAATAAAGCTATCTATCTTGATACGACCGACGAATGGTCCATTTTCAAGTGGAATGCTTCCATTTGGTTCCAATCAGTGGGATTACCAATCCATTCGATATACAACTGAAGCTTTTTCTCATATGTCACGACATCAAAAGGCGTAACAAAGCTCCAACTAATCAATTTAATTCAATTCAGAGGAACGTCCAATCATCAGCGACATCAAAGCGATGCGTGTGCTTTTTGTTTTTTCTCAGAAAAGACAATGGGACACATATCTCGATCCATGGCATGCCATAGCATTCCAGGACGGCACATTTTTGAATGGAACGATCCACATTTTTTTTTTTGTTTTTTTTTTTTAACTCAAATGCATTTTCGATCCTCGTTTTTCCTAAAATAAAAGTCAGGTCACTTGATTCCCGTATAACAACTTTTTGGCGGGTGTTTAAATCAAGAGAAAGCTTTCTGTTGTTGTTGCTGGCACCATCGGAGGCGGCGGTAGCGGCGGCCCGCCGCGGCGATTGACGGCGAACCGTGGAGGAGCCTTTGTCAAGAAAACACCAGCCTGAGCTGACAGAATGAGTGAAGGACATATGCAAGCAAAGAACAGCTGCAAGAAAAGTCAATGCAGCTGCTCAAAGGGTTTCTTCTCGACGTGGAGTGCAAAAGTGCACGTGCGCACGCACACACACACACGCACAGCCATACAGTACCACACACATACAAACACACACGGGTCCTAATCACACATAACACTCCCGGGTGAAAAACAAACCCCAAGCCAGAAACGTCGAATAAGTTTTGTACAAGAGAATTTTGTGTGTGTGTGAATGGAATGGTCCCAGTGGTGCGTCATCCAGATTGACGCCATACAAGTGAGTTTTTGCCTGCACAGCTGGACATGTGAACTCGCACAAGAGCGACTGACACGGTCATTCCTCAAGCATTACGGCCATGTGAGGCGCACACGCACGCGGCCCACCTTCGCAACACAAAACTGAAATCTGAACAAGGTCAAGCCCTACAGTTCGTGTGTGTGTGAAATGAGCATTTTGTCCTGAAGCTAAATTGAAACCATCTCATGATCCAAAGTATACCACATCATATCCATCTACTCAACCTATCCATCCATCCATTCATTTATCTATCCATTTCCCGATCCGCTTTATCCTAACAAGGGTCGAGGGGGGTGCTGGAGCCGATCCCGGGTGTCTTCGGGCAGTAGGCAGGGGACACCCTGATCCGGTTGCCAGCCAATCGCAGGGCACACAGAGACGAACAACCATCCGCGCTCACACTCACACCGAGGGACAATTTGGAGTGTTCAATCAGCCTGCCATGCATGTTTTTGGAATGTGGGGAGCAAAGCGGAGTACCCGGAGAAAACCCACGGAGGCCCGGGGAGAACATGCAAACTCCACACAGGAAGGCCTGTCGTCAAAACGTTGTTCGCGACCGCGGCAACATCCACATGCTGTCTCTATTCTCACTTGACAATCACACTATGGTTTTATGGTTTAAAAGTGATACAGTACAACATACTGCTTGGGGAGCCTGAAAAACTGAAACTGAATTGCAGCGTTGCCTTGAAAGATGAAATCACTCATTGTGCGGGTGGGACACGACAACGGTCTTTTTTTTTTTTCACTCCCTATGTTTGGCCATGTCTAGTTTTTTTAATTAATTTTTGTAATCTGGATGTGGGTGTGTGCACAGATCCATTGTTTTTGTTCGCGATTAGCATTCGACGGCAGGAAGCAGCCAGACCTCAACCTTGACCGTCCCGGCCCCCCCAAAAAAATACAGTTACAAGGAACTCGGAAATGATATTAAAAAAAAAAAATAGCATCGATCAACAATATCAGCCGCCCTCCTGCAGCCAACCAGATACGAGGCTCACAGACAACCAAAAGGCACAAGGACGTGTTTGGCAACAACAAAAAGAATGACGATGACAATAATACGAAGGAGATAAGCGAAAGCAAGGTGGGAAACGTAAGAGGCGGCGGACGGAATGTTCCTGATGTTGGCTGACAACAAGCTGACATTGTTTCGTTTGCAGCAGCGACTTCATGATCATCGTCATGCTTCCTTCTGGCACATACGAGCGCTTTTATTTACAATTCCTCAAACAAGTTGTTGGAAATGTCTTCTTTTTTTTTGCAGCCCAGAGGGGTCCAGCTGGGTAGTCACAAGTTGGTTGCAACCTCAAGCATGTCTCGCTCCACATTATTTACAAAAAGAACCAACTGTTCACATAAACAAGAACTTCTACTGTCAACTGAGACCAGAAGTATATCCGGCACACACGAGAAGCCTTTCCAAAGAACGCAGCCACTACTGTTAGCTTACATAGTCGACGGCTTGTTAGCTTAATGACCAAAACTATTGCTAAATTGCCTCCCTTCAGATACGAGTTAAGTTCGTTCCGTGCAACCCAAAGCACTCAAATTCCTCATTGAAACGAATGGCAATTACTTTAATTCAAAATAAATAAACAAACAAACCAAAAAAAAAAAACATTTCGGTGTTAGCACTCAGTTTGTGCGTCACATTGTGATGCTGCAATCTAATTCATCGTGTCTGGCTCAGCTACCGCGAAGCAGAGTCATACTGCAGTCTTGCAGACACAAACAAAGAAGAATAGAACTTTTGACTTCGTCTCCTGAAAGTGAGTCAGTGAGATGCGGTCACAGTGGAGGATAAAGAATATATGCCTGTGTGTGTGTGTGTTGCTATTTTATCCATCTACATGTGTTGCTCCACAGTTTGTGTTCAAACATCCGTAGCTTTTCAAACTGCAACTACCCATACCAACCGTTAGCATGTAAACGGTGTTCTGCCTTGTTTGTTAGCATTGAGCTAAGTGGTAATTTTAAAAAGATGACGAGTAATTGTCGAGGGATTTTTTTTTAAACGTTTGACATTGTAGTTTCTACAACGAGAAGGAAGAAAAAAACACAACTGGGCCGCTGTATTGTTGCGCTCGCATTTCGGTCCTGCGCGCGCTTGTCACGTATTCCACAGAAGGGAAAAAAACTAAACCAAAAATAATTTGCGTAATTAGTGAATTGTGAACTGTAAATAAGCGCAGAATCACTGTGTTATTTTTAAACCTCCTTCCTTGAAACAGAACAAAACAACCCCCCCCCCCCCACAAAAAAACAACAACAAAACAAAAAGGCATACAGGCACCATGCCCCTTTGTAACATTGTTTCACTTTTCAATGAAAACACATGTTGGCCAGAACTTTTCTTTTTACTCGGCCGGAGCGCTAATAAACCGAAAAAGAAAACGGCTGCTGATAAAACGTTGAAAGAAAGACTTGAAAAGGGAAGCGCGCCGCCCTCACTCACGCCACACGGGAGCTCGTGATTCAACCCACTGCGGATTGTTCCGTCGCTCACTTGTGCGCACACCCGCCGAATAACGCGTTTCCTGTGTGGCAACGCCCCGGTCATGACATCATCAGGAGATGGAGGCCAAGGTGAGCGCCTTCTTAGCGCCTTAGGTCGGCGTGAAGGCGCGTTGAAAGGCGCGCCGCAGGTTGCCGACTGCGTGAAACAGATTCGCTCCGCGAGGAGGGTCGAGCGCACGGTTGTCTAGTGGAATCTTTGGCTTTTTACGAGGACCCGGAGTGTTGAAACGACATGTCTGCTGCTGCTGATTTCTTCTTCTTCTTCTTCAGCTGGCTGCTTCTCAAATTCCACCTTTTCCTTCCCCCCGCGCTTCTGACAGGAGGTCCTAACGCACACACGCTCACACACAGGTCCGTCTCGCAGGCACTTTTCCATGAATTCTCCCTTTCTTCTGGCGCACACTCGCATTCTGTTGCGACTGACCCCGCTTCTCTCTCCCGCCGTTTTAACTTTCCCACAAAGCAACGTGTCGGCGTCGTACTCGGGGCGCGGATCAATCCTGCACGCGGCGTCCACAAAAGAGCGCGCGGCTCAGCTGGCGCGCCTTTTCCCATCTCCACGGAAAACGTATTTGCAACGCAACATTTTCAACCCAACGTCAAAGATCCTTTCAAATATCCTTTCACGGATTTTTCAGGAGTTTGCACACGGCCACGTGAGATTCCTTTGGACCCCCCCCATTCCCACCCCACCAAAATGCAGGCATCTTCAATCCAAATTCGGAGGATTCTGGTTGCAAGGCAAAAGGTTGTTATTGCAAACATCTGGAACCCGTAAAAAAATGTTTCAATTGCTGTCAAACAATCTCATAATGGCAGATTTCCTCGCCGCGACATTAATTTGTGGTTTTGCCAAGAGCATGTTTTGTTTTCCACGAGAAAGACAAATGTTGACTGAATACAAACCAAGTCGGGCTATCAGGTCTGCAGACTCGGGTCAATTCGTGGAGAACTAGAGTTCAAAACAAACACGGTGAAGCAGCATTTAGGTGTTGTGCTGCGGGCAGACGGAATCAGCGAACCCAGCAGAAATCAAGTCAATGTTTTTCCAATCGAGAATACAAACGATGATGTTCCTTTTCACACCGGTGATTCTTTTAAAGCATTTTTTCAAATCAGATTCTCCAAATGTTTTTCAGATGTACTTTTGTTTCTTTACTTTTTAAATGTCTTTCACGCTTTTTTTGCAATGCTGTGAAACACAGTGACTGATCAAAGCTGCCTTCCCTTGCCTCTTGTGTGTGTGTACTTTAAATGAAACCATGTCGCTGCGACTGAAGGACAACTCCCTCCCTCACTCCTCCGCACTCTTAATCGTTTTCTTGCAAGTCGAACCCCCCCCCCCCCCCCCCACAAGCTAATGCTGCCATTTTCATTTGCACTTCACGCTGCTGCACGTTCCTGAACTCATCACCTCCTCCCCAAAACAGAACCCCCTTTCGCTGCTACCGACTGAGTCGCCCCCCTCGCAGTCTGACACTGAACACGCACCTCATTTCCATTTTCACCGTAAAAACAAAAAACAAAAAAACCACCGCCAGTCACACTCATGTTGGGCTGTGTTATGAGACACAGAAATAATTAAAGTTATAGTCGCTCGCCTTCACTCACCAACACGCACACGTGCGCAGGCACAATATGCTGAGCAACGGGCGCGAGCGGTAAGAAACAATATGCATGATCGTTTACTGTACTCAAGTCGATTTTTCCAGCGGTCTGTACTTAAGAATTTATATTTCCGACGACTGAATTACTTTTCCTCCCCCTGAAAAATAAATACATAAGTAAATAAATTGCTCTCCCACCTCCTCTCCATAACACACGCAAGCTAACAACGAGGCACTCTAAAGAGGTCCCACCAATGCACTATCTGACGGGAAGATGCGTAAAGAGGGCATAGCTAACTTGCTAACAGCATGTTACAATATTTAAGTTGCTGGAGTTCTCACATATATGGGAAGGGCCTCCAAAGTTCATCACAAGGGGGCATTTCAGTTTTGTTCAAAAACATTTTTTGAAAACTGAAATAGGGAAAAGCAATGTAAGGCAATGGGCTGTAATTTTTGTGACCGCTGTTAAAACAAGCAGGGCGCTGAGTAATGCAATTTTGATCATTTTGAAGATGCCTACAGGCCGGCATAGCTGTCAGAGGGAGGTCCACGCCATTGTGGGAGTGGTCAGAACAGACTTGGCCAATCCAAACAGCTCCTTTCCTTCCCTTTATATGCGGCGCACTCATTGCACACAAAGGTCCCGACATGGTGGAAGCACATCAACACCGCGAAATGGTCACCAATCCTCAAATCATTTGTGTGCCCCCACCCCGCCTCACTTGAGGTATGCCTCACACAGGGACCAAAGTTAGGATGGACTTTCTGCCACCAAATTGTCCCTCTGCCATCTCCAAGATATTCCTTCCTTCAACTCCGGGAGTTGAGGTGAGTTCAGGGTTCTACTTTTGGGATCTAGTGAGCTGCAGAGCACGCGTACCCCAGCCCAAATGTGAACCAGCCAGGCCGGAACAAACGAGACTTGTGCCGAGGCTAAAGCGGTCCCAAATATGCTGGGCGATTAGAGCTGCTGCCAGAGAACAAACGCATTTGGTGATGGGGCCTATCCAAGAGGAGAGCAGGAGCAAGGCGGGCCGGGGGGGGGGTGGATGGCAAATTATCGGCAGAGAAAGTCAAGAACCCGAGCGTGCCGAGTGGGCGCCACTCACCGTTTGGAGAGCCCACTTCCGCTTATCGGCTGCACTGGCTTAATGCGTGCGCGCCACTATTTTCGTCCCTGGGATCAAATCTGAGAGGATCATTTTCCTCCCGTTGATTGCATTTGCGCCTCGCGTCAGGATCGATCACGGCGGAAAATCGAAAGACGAG
Organism: Hippocampus guttulatus; assembly: GCF_054856545.1. Taxonomy (NCBI): domain Eukaryota; kingdom Metazoa; phylum Chordata; class Actinopteri; order Syngnathiformes; family Syngnathidae; genus Hippocampus; species Hippocampus guttulatus. The sequence continues at coordinate 21,568,718 of NC_141266.1, read as the reverse complement.
TTTGCTAAAGAGCGAGCCCGAGGGTTAAAGCGCTCTCGTCGCGTTTCCAAGAAAAAGCTTTACAAGGGTTGAGTTGCGCTTGGGTGTCGGTCGCAACGTGCTGCGGCAGCGATTGGATGAATGAAGTCAGAGACTACGTGCGGCTTAAATTGGTGACACTGCCGGGAAGAGGAGCAGGATTTTTTTTTCTTTGTTTCAAAAATGCATTGGATGTGTTTCAAGGGCAGTTGCAGCCAAGGTGACTCATGATTACTATTGGAGAAAAAAAAGCTTGTTTTTATGATTTAGAAACAAAACGAGAAGCCATTGTGACCGACAGTCCGCTCCATAAGTATTGGGACAGGAACACAATTTGTCATCGGTTGAGCGCCAAACTCCCCCACGATGCCTTTGAAGAGAAACCAAGATATGCTCAAAATGCAACCGTTCAGCTTTAACTTGAGTCGGAATGACAACAATTCGAATAAACTCCGTCGTCACCTCCCTGTACAATTATGCAAATTAGTATAAGTGAGGCCTGCCAGTGGGAATGATCACTCCTCATGATCAGATAATCGGCTCATCAAGCCATGAGTCAACAATGAAAAAAAAAAAAGCAAGAACTTCACAAAAGGCCAGCGGTTACAAAGTGGCTGAAATGAGTTGACTGATGAGGGTGCATGGGATAGGGTGAGAACCTCAGTCATCCAGGAGATGAGGTGGCTCGGGCATCTGCTTATGACGCCTCCCTGGTGAGGTGTTCTGGGCATGTCCCACTGGCAGGTCGCCGCGGGAATGACCCAGGAAACACCAACTGCCCTGGGAGGACTTCAAGACCCCTCCGGAAGAGCAGGGTGAAGTGGCTGGGGAAAGGGAAGTGTGGGCTTTTCTGCTTAAGTTGCTTCCCTGTGACCCAACCCAGGTAAGCAGATGGCAATGCATGGATGGATGGTTGGAAGTGGCATGATTTTTTTTTCTCCAAAAAATATGTTTTGCATATTTTACCTCCAAGTGTTCCTCGACCACCCCCCCCCCCTCTCCAAAAACTAGACTGCAAATTTGTCATTATAGCAACAGCAGAAGTTAAAATGTGCTCCTCTCAACCACTTTCATGGTTCACAGCTTACCAAATATGGTTCGCATGCCTGATAAACGGTTACGTTTGTCCTTGGACTTGTGGGTGGTTGAGTTGGACATTATTCAGGCATCCAGCGGACCTCCTCGAAGGGTTTTGGTCCTCTCTAAATGTCACTTTTAATTGCGGGAGCTCCCAAGCGTGGCATTCTTGTCTCGGCGAAACCGCAGCCACGGCGAGCTTAGCTTGGCTTTCGTCACCTGCCTGGCCAGTCAACACCCCCCGCTCACAATAAACCCCCCATAACCCATCCAGCTTCCATACAGGACAGCACAGCAGGCTACTACCACCCGTTACTGTGTACCATCATGAGCAAAGCCTCCAAGCAGATGTGTGTATTCTGGGTTTCATCCTGACACACACACGTGCACACACGTTTCATCGGTTCCATGTCAGTGCTCATAGACAACAAGGCCAGTGTTGGCGCTAGGGAATGATGGAAGCCTCCCAAAACACTCTGTTGACCTTCATGTTCTCTGTTGGATGCCACCGGCCTTCAACACTCTGCCCTCATTTATGGTAATCGGGACTGTAGGTGACACACACGTGCGTGTTGAGGAGCTTGAAGGTAGACAAAGGTCACGTTGTATTTTTTGCAAATACAGTGGTACCTTGAGATACAAGTGGCCTGACTGACAACATTTTCACGATAAGAGCCGTCATACGAAAACATTTGAGGGAATTTTTTTGGCTGTGCTTTGCTTTGCTTTGACTCATTTCGTCATAGTAGCACTTTGGCAGATAGCGAGCTGCCGTTCAAAAGAGGCTTCGAGCTATTTTCCTGCCCCTCCCAATTGAAACATTCTCTAAAACAACAACAACAACCCCAAATATACATAATAGCCATTTAAAACAAACTGATAGCGCCGTCTTTGAATCTGCTATGTTAACCCTTTCAATGTCAAAGTAGCAAAATTGCACCAAGCAACATTTACGGTCTGCCTTCATCTCGGAACCATTTTCAAACTACCACCTTTTGAAATAATGACATCAGAACTGAATATTTATTGAAAACCCTCTGGTGCCGAAAGGCGTAATGCTAATGCTATATAGCATCTGTGTAGCGCCATACCCCTTTAACAACACACAGGCAATATAGCAGTACCTACAGTTAAACATTCTTTCTCCTCAGCAAAGAGAAACAGATATTAGTGCCGTACTGATGACTCTTTCAGTGCCACCGGGTGGCCAAAGCCGGCACATTGAAAAGAACATCACGTTGGCCAACTGATGCGGTGTGATCAAAACAATTGGATTGAGAGACATTCATCGTCGGGTAGGGCATCAATGAGGGTGCGGTTTGACATCTTACCTGTGAGAAGCACCTGCGATATTCCTGCTCGGGACCGGCGCATCGGTAGTTGTGCGGCGTTCTCCTCCGTCCTCCGAGACCCGCCTCGTCCCCCACGTGTGGTCCGAGGGGATGCTGAAGCGGATACGCGTTGCCGGCTTGTGGCACCTGGGTTCCGAATCCCGGGTGGGCCATCCTTTCCCTGTGCATGGGCCGGTGAAGAGGGGAGGCGTAGGCAAAAGAGGCGGCGCCCGGCCGCGACGGAAGCGAGCCGGGCGGGGGCGGAGCCGTAACAGTGCGCCAGTCGAAGCGGCGGTGACCGGCCGGGACTGATGATGATGAAGATGAAGAAGGAGAATGCGTCAGGAAGTGAGGAGGAGAGGGTGGTACTCGGACCCTCCTGTGCTCGCTTTTGGCAGGCGATTGGGGCGTGGCAGTCGTGGCGGGAACGGCGCTGGTTGCGTCCTCCTCCTCATCGGCGGACAGTTTGGACGCCGGCGTATCCGAGGTGGTGCCGTTGGCTGTGTGACGAGCCTGGCGGCTAGGCCGGTGCAAAGGCAAGGAGAAGGGGACTTTCCCGTAGCCAAACTGACCCGGACGGATGGCTGAGGACCTACAAGACGCACACAATAACATCCACATCCCAAAAATGAAGTGATGATGCTAACGTCAGGATCATTGTCTTGATTTTCCAAACTTTTGTTCTAAATGGTGGAATAACACATGCATCCATTCTTTATCCTCTCAGGAAAGTTTCCAATATTAGCGATATCAGTAGTAGTAGTGCAGCGCTAGCATTAAAAGAAGATGAAGAAAAACTGGGAGCTGAAGTCTGACCTGACTCACATCCCCAAGTAAGAAAGCAATAACACAGTTGTAACATAATTCAATGTCTGAGCAGGGCATCCGTTTAACTTGCAATGCTTTAATGACCCAGAACGTAACAAACGCTCCGTAATGCCAAAACTAAAGTCCAAGCAGGTCTTTATAAAATAAATCCTTTTGACCGCAGTTACAAAATCATCATGGTCACAGCGTTTACACACCGAGTCTTCAAACACTTTTCCCGAGTGCCCCGTTGCTCGTTTTGGAAGACATTAAGCCTAAATCAGACAGGAAGATGATAAATTCCGTCCTCCCAGCCTGATGCCTTATGCAAGCCACGCTAATTTTATTTCCTGCAAGTCACTTTGCAGACAACCTCGCAAAGGTCAGATTTCGCATTAAGTCTAGTACGCTTTTGTCCTGGTCTGGAAAGCACTCCCCCACCCCCGAAAAAGCAAAAAAAAAAATGTCGGCTCACCTCCTGACAGGAAAACCCTCCCGAGCGGCGCCGGCCGACCTCCTGCCGCCTCCTGCGCCCGCCCGCAGCGCCGTGGGGCCCCCGGGCCTCCTCACGCTGCGCTGCTGCTGCTGCTCGTAGGCACGCGAGGCCGCGCGGTAAGGCGGCCGGTACACGGACACTCTGTTCCCACCGGTGGCGGGGTACTCCGCTTGGTAGAAAGCCGCCGCCGGATGGTCGCTTCCTGGCGGGGTATTCCGGTAGAGCGACAGCCCCTGGTTGGGATCGGGTGCCCGGTGATTGGGTGGGAGTTGACGGGAAGGGTGGAAGGTATGCCCGCCACCGCCGCCCGGGAGATACCCGCCCCAGTTGGTTGACGGGTAGGAGACGGAGGGCGGGCTGGGCGGAGGCGGCAGACACTTCCTGCTTCTCTGCGACACGCCCACTCCACATGACTGGGAGCAAGAGGACCACTCCGCCCACACAGACCACACCCCTTCCACAGGCTCCGCCTCTAACACTTGCCTGGACCTCCGTCCGGGTACCTAATGCACACACACACACACACACACACACACACACACACACACACACACACACACACACACACACACACACACACACACACACACACACACACACACACACACACACACACACACACACACACACACACAAAACATTTTCACTTCTTGCAGCTTAGTGAGGGCGAGAGGCAGGATACACCCTGGAGTGGTCACCAGCCAATCACAGGGTGCATAAAAGGGATGCCTTGACATCCAAGTGGCACAGTGAATGAATTTAAGTGCCGTACTGATGAGCCGAGAGGAATTGAGACGTCTCAATGAAACATTATTGTGAATCAACAACAAGCAAACAACTTTTTGTACTCGCATTAACCCCGATGGACAATTGAGTCTTCAAGGGATCCGACTTTCAAGATTTTGGGATGTGGGCGGAGCCACAGAAGCCACAGTGATCATTCAATGAATTCCTGTGTTTACACCCTAAGGCTTCTTCCTTGGCCTGTCAGAAATCATTTTTGCAACGTCGTCATTATGCCAACAAAAGCTAGCGTTGGCCCAAGACTTTTCCAAAACGCCGGAATTCCACTGTCGACACTCGTTGCGCAATCAGAGCAAGTCCTCTGGCGGTAGCGCATATTTTCGCACGCACAAAGTCATCTTTGCTGTGCCCTCGCGAAAAACATGATGACATATCATCGCAGCAAAGATGTTTACAGTTGCTGTTTATACTCCAAACGTGCTGCAGCAAGCAAGAAACAGTGGCAAAGTTCGGACGTTTTTCTGAGTGACCTCACTGAACTTCTCACGACACCCCGCCCAACCCCCACAAAAAGTCTTGGATGTACGTGCAAAGGAAATGCGTGTGTTTGTTTTGCTGCGCTACAAAAATGTGCTTAATCCAAAGCTCACTTTCCAGGCCTTCAAGCAGAACATCGGAACAGGGCAATATTGGAGTGTTCTTTTCATTCGAAAACGAGTAAGCGTGTTTAGTCTACAGCAATCGCAGCCCACAAAACGACTTGCTTCAAGTCAGGCATTTCCAGGACACAATCTAAATTGGGAGTTGAAGGCAGGCCATCGAGATATTTTTTTCTTTTCATTTGTAAAGGTGTGTTAAGCAATAGTAAAAAATTTCGCTCCATGGGTTTTTCCTGCGTTCAAAATTGCGCGGCGACCGATTGATATCGCCGAACACGGTGTAAAGCTCCAGCCGCGCGGATTGAACGATTGATGTCCCTCTGCGGCAGCTTCGTATTTTAACTGCAGTTGCAGCGTTGCGCCACTATGGGGTGCTTTATCAACAGCAGTGCAAAGGAACGACGTGAAGCAACTACCGAAGAAGAAACTGATCGAATCATGCGTGTCCCCCCGCGAGTCGGTGCGATCGGCATCCTGAGTTGATGTACAAACAAGTAAATATTGCCTTTTTTTTATTGCATTCAAGCATGTCATGTTATTTATTTTTAAGCAACCGCCGAGTCCGGGTGAAATAGAGCAGAGAAATTACCGCAACAGGCAGTTTAAATGTAATTATTCACGGTGTGGAAATTTGGTCCGAAACATTTTGTGATAGCGAGAGTCAGAATGCAGGACAGGACGAGTCGGCGAGGCACGAGTATGTGGAATCGTGAGCATGTCAATGTGGTTTTACACTCTTGTTAGCATTAAGCTAAGCAGACTTTGTGAAAGCAAAGCTACGTGGTTGTTTTAAAGGCTTCAAAAAGTCAGGATTTTGCTTGCTTTACTTTTCTGCAATTCTTTTCAACAAGTCGCAGCCCTAAGATCATTCAAATGGATGCGTTTAATGTGAAAGCGCCCCATCAAAAACTACCAAAAGGAGAAATTTCCACATCTTTCCAGACGTGTGGAAGTGCTTAGAAGGGCAAGAGGCCAGCTGTCCCAATACTTTTGTCCGGGCATGATCCTCAAGGCTCACGAGTTTCCTTCCTTCTCACGCCAAAATGTAAATCCTCAATCCGCGCGAGATCGGAGGGGATTGAGTCACCTGCCAAGCACGCAGCTTGACAGCAGATGGACGGCGGGAGGCAAGCGCGGGTGTGTGGGTGCGGGTGCGCGTCGTGTGTTATGACGTGTAGGGAGCGAGCAAAGACCGGCCAGCCTTTGCTCTCTTTCTTCTGTGGCGTCAAATGATAAAAGACATTTTGTAACAAGTCGCTCGCTGGCCTGCTTGGCACAACAGCAAAGAAAAAATTAGCGCACAAAAGTTTCCATTCAGCAAATTGGGAATGCTCCACTTCGTTGCTCGCTCAAAGCCTGTCAAGTGTGTCAATATGTGCGTGTAAACACGTCGCACACGTGTGCGCTTTGCCGAGAACTCCGAGGGCCGAACGACACATTTAGGGAGCGGCGGCGGGGGGGGGGGGGGGGGGCGACAGTGTGCTTGGTCAAATGTGCTCACTAGCGCCCAAGCCTGTTCCATAGCGTTAAAGTCAAGACATGCTGGAATGCAAATGACAGGTCCGAGGTAAAATGGCGGGAGGGAGGACAAGGAGAGCGAAAGGAGCAGGAGAAATGAGTTAGGAGGGGCATGGAAGGGGAGGGGGGGGGGGGGGTCAAAGCGGACAGGCCTAATGACTGTGTGTGCGTGTGTGTGTGTCAATGAGTGACATCAAACACACAGCTGCCACATAGCTGGAGCATTAATGAGGAGTGCGCGGTGACCCTGAAGGAGGGCGGCAGTGACCTCCTGTTACTTGCTACTGCTCCGACTCCTCCAACCCTGTACCGCCAGACCCGCAGCCCACCGCTCAACTTTTTTTTTTTTTTTTTTTAACCCAATGATCACAAAGGCGTTACTGTGGCTCCTTGACAGCTACGCGCCCCACCATAGGAAAAAACGGATTAATGACTCACAAAGTCACACACGGTCGGCTAAATCACAAGCTGCCTTGCGTGGGCGGCGGCGACGGCGGCGATACATTTCGTGAAGGGCCAGACTTCAAAGTGGCCCAAAAAAATTTGGCCATTTGGACAATTAATGATATTTTTTTTAAGTGTCTAAACCACTCATTGTTTGTAAAAAAAAATAAAAAATATCGGTTCTTGTAATAATCAATATCACAATATTTTATCAATAGGATAAAAGCGGTTCGGAAAATGAATGAATGAATGATAACCAATTAGTAGACAATCGATTAATTGTTACACCTCTAATAATGTATTGATCACATCTCAAGTCGTCTTTCCCCATTGAAATATGTGGCAATACCATTAATCCGTTTCAGTTTACCCCCCCATTACCAAAAAAAAAAAAAAACATTTTTGAAATGAGGATTTTCATGAGGAAAAATCAGCACTGTGAAATATCGTTTATCTTAAAATAAAAATAAAAAGGTCATGACATAATAAATAGAATTAAATGTTGTCAGACTTTTTGCGTCAATTCAACGGTCATTATGCTGCTCCTCATGTTGTGCGCGCCTTGGCCAAGTAGGGGGCAGTATAATACAAATACAGTCAATGGCGCCAGGACAAGTCACAACTTCTCATATTGGTTATTCTTTGCCGAGGACAAAGAAGATATGCACGCGGGTACTGTTATATTTTCTGTCTGCATGTGTTGCTCAAACATTTGTTGGTGGCGTGAGGCTAAAAACTACAAAGTCCTCTGGAATGAAACTGGATCACATCCACAATGTTTGGCATCACTGGGATTCCAAAGGAATTGAAATTCTGGGCCAAGACGGAACAGATTCATCGCGACTTCCATGCCAAAATCCGAGCACTCAAACAAAAGCGGAGCGCCATTTTTGGGCTTGTCAATTGTTTGTTAGTGGGCCACTTCCTGGTTGCTACAGGATCACATGTGACAAATTAACAGGACAGGACGCTCCAGTTAGCAAAGGATCCAAGTTATGCCCCAATTATGTTATATTTCAACATTTGACAGGTCATTGCAAAGTGGGAAGTACTGAATATTGCAGGCAGTGATATATAACGACACGACAAGTTTGAATTCACACCCGAGACGTGGAGTCATTTTGCAATAACACTTTTATAATTTCACACGTGGCTGCGGTCAAAAAAGCAAAGCGCGGAGAGTCTCTGTTGCCAAAATGCACGACTGCAGTCGATGACTGGAGCCAAAAAGTCTCGTTTTCCTTCGCTCCGCAATTATAAGACGGCGATTTGCTTCTTCGTTGACAATTTGGCCAAGTTGAGTGTGATTCAAAACAAATGCGCAGCGCCTCAAAAAGTTCTTTCACGGCAAGAACGCCAGGGGTCACCGTTTTTCCGCCGCAGTGACTCGGGGTCAAACCGACGGGCGCGCGCGGACTTCAAGCCCCTGCTTTGACCGTTATGGGATGGCGAAACAAGTGTGAAGCAACCGGTTTGATGGCTTCACCTTTCACCTCGCCAGAAAGAAGTCAATGGAAGCAGTGTGTGAGGAGCTCATGACTCACCTTCCTCTTGGCCGGCTTGGTCACAGAGGTCGCGACCTCCACAAAAGCCCACAGCGCAAACAGCCTGCAAGGGGAAGAAGAGCAGAAGCTTTAAGAAAAGACAAAAAAAAATTAAAAATTGGCTGACAGGGCTCTTGATGGGATGACGCTGACGTCGATGTGTTTCGTTTTTAGTCATGATGGCCCGACGCAGGTGGCGGGCGGGCCGAACTCGAGTTGATTTTCCATCCGCACATAAACATCATCGACATCAGTGTGGGAAAAATCCTGCGAGGTGCTAACAAACGAATGGCTTTCGACAGCAAGCATGTTTTCCCTTCGCATGCCTTTCTCCGCAACCCTATACAGCCTGTGGATGTGCTACGCGCGCACGCACGCACGCGCGCGCACTGGCTTGCACAATCGGTCAAACGGCTTAACTTCACCCCGCGCTGTCAAGCTTCTTTTATTCGCGGTTTGCCGGAGAAACAAAGCGGCTTACGTTGGAGAATTGCATTTGATGGGGAGTTTTGACATTTCTGAAGCGTAGCGGCCCGCAAGTGAGGGCAAAGCAATCGATGCAAGAGTTTGATTTCACTTTGCTCGAAGGTGGACTTGATTGCTGGCTGTGGTCTTTTTTTTTTTTTGGGCTTGGAAGGGATTTTTTTTTTATGCTTTTGGTCATTGCTAAAGCAGGTTGGAATTTTTTTTTTTTTCACCAATAATGATATCCTGTAACGTGATAAAATGAGAGGCTGTCCACCGTCGTACCCGCTGTCCCTGAAAGGGTTAACTTGCAAAATGAGTTTAAAAAAATGTGACAATACAAAGAATTGGCCATCACTCCAAAACAAAAAATTGTCCAGGGCGGCTGTCAGGAGGCCCAAAGCAACATTGAAAGAACTGCGGGAATTTCCGGAAAATATGTGTGACAATTTCAGGCTACTGTACGTTGTAAGGTGGCAAGACGGAAGCCTCATCTTACAAAAAAAAAAAACATCCAAGCCCAACGACATCTTCAAACACACTTGAAATCTCCCAAACACGTTTACACGAGCTGTTCCGGGCTCATCAAGGCAACGCTCAAATTTTGGGATCACCAAAACACCACCAGAACTTCAATGACGCGCGGTAGCGAAATAGGAAGAGTTCCAAATAGCAGTCACGGTTAGTACAAAACTGAAAAGAAAAAAAAAAGTCAGGAAAAAAGCCTCCTAGAACTGAGTTAAGTTCATTTTGGGAAATTGGGAGCCACCTGAGTCATAACTCAAGGCGGCACTTTATTTCTTCGGGGCTTGGCTTCTCAAGTGCAGACGAATAAATGCAAAAGTGAGTTTATTTGAAGGTGGTTTGACGTTTTTCAAACGACGTTAAAATATCCTTTTTTTGGTGGCAGGTTTTGTGTCTCCTTCCAAGCAGTTGCCCTGCCTTGAAGCCAATTTGGCCTCCTCGACTTTCTTGATTGACTTCTTGCTACCGCAACGTGGTTTTTTGGTACTTTTGGGGCCTTGCAGTCACTTGCAAAGCACGCAGAGTGCAGCTCGACTGCGATTTTCATCTCATTTGGCTCGTTCAACAACTATTTTGAAAAGGATTCCCGGACAGAGACGAGCTGCTAAACAGTCCGGGACAAGCAAGTGTGGCAAACATCCCAGCCGAGTGGTGACATGCCACTAAACGCCTCAGTCCCATTCAAGAACTTTTGTCTTCTTTCTGCGAGCTTCTGTCTCTAAACCCCCCCCCCCCAAAAAAAACAAAACAAAACAACCGCGAGCATCACCGCGGCGTGCAGCCCGCAAGCCACACTCCAGTCCGGCTAATTACTGATGTGGTGCACCGCTTTCTGCCTCCCTTTCGCAGCCTGTACACCACCCCCCCCCCCCCCACCCCCAAAAAAAAGACACACGCACGCACATCGAGCGACTGACAAAAGGGTCCACGGCACAAGAGAGCCACCGAGGCCGAAGTAAAGACCTCCCGCGACGAGCTCGGCGTTTCTGTGACACATTGTTCCAACCATCTCGCTGGCAACTTCAACGGCGTCCATTTTAACGGCAATCGAAGCGCAAGCACATTTACCCCCCCCCCCCCAAAAAGTTCTTAAGTTTGCGTACCTGAAGACACAAGCGAGCCGCATGCTCCACACAGACTCCGCCGGCGACGATCAGTCCAGTTTGGGGATCGATTATCGGTGCGTGTGAGGAGCGGTGGTGGGGGTGGGGTGCCGCGTGGGGGGGCGGGGGGGGCAAGCAAACAATGCGTCAAGTGTCCAACTTGTTGTCGTTGCCTCTTCACTCTCGTTTCCTCTTGCGTGCGCGCGTGTCCCCTTTTCCTCCTGTCACTGTTCTGCCTGCCTGCTCGCCCGCCAACGTGCAAAGTGGGAAGGTCTCCCGTCGTCGCGCCCCCCCCGCGCCGAACGCACACACTCCACCGGACCACTTCACCCGCCCTCCCTACACCTTTCCTAAAAAAAACTTTTTTTCTTCCCCTTCTTTTTCCTGGATGGTCAACAACACACTTTCGCCAAACCTATTCTTGACGCTAAACTTGTTTTTTTTTCCTTCCACATCAGCTTTTTGCGATCGTTTTTAAGCTTTGCGCAAGACGGATTTTTACCATGCGTTCAAGGGCGGATCCAGCATTTTTTTTTCCTTTCTAAAGGGGTGCTTGACCCATACATTTGGTTGAGAAAACAATTTATCCAAATACCTTACAAAATTAAATAAAATGCTGCTTGGTTTTAATTGGGGATACACTGATTTCTGGTGGGGCTAGAGCCCCCCCCCCCATAGCTCCAGCATAGCGCCAACCCGGCATGCCTTATCATTTATAGTTCACGTTTCAGAAAAAAACAAAAACAAAAACCTAATCCTTCATTCGTAAATATTAAATTGATGACTATATTATGTATTGCAATTGTATTATAATCGGCGGCCTCTGGTGGAAGTTGCCGATACCAGTCACCCGATACTTCAGTCCGAAAAAAAAAAGGGGACAATTAGTAGTTTTTCGTTTTTCTGCCTGGCACTAAAAGTCGCTAGCATAGATTGATGAAGAAACATATTTGTAGCTGATTATTTACTGATGGGCTGGGCTGATGCACTGAGATTGACAGTTTGCTTCTTCTTCCAGGCGATGACTCCAAAACACTTCAAACTGTAAGAACTGACTGTGAGAATTTAGTTGTGTGCAAAAAAATTCCCAGTTTGGGCCAACAATTCCACTTCCTAAATCTTGAGCATTTTCCCGAGCACTGTCGATCCAACTGCTGTCGTATAAATCATCTTTGGATGCTAGCAAAGACGCGCTAGCAGCTGCACTAAATCATCCGCACCAACCAGTAATCGAGTCAACTTGGCCGACCGCCTCGAATTCAAAATGGACACTCCACACACGTCAACACCACCGCAAGACGTCAACGCATGTACAGTATGCGGGATGCGGATCTTGCGATACGAGTTCAAGTCAGGCCACGACCACGCTTGCAAGTCAAAACATTTTAATATCACCTTTCCCCATTGGCTCTCCGAGTACAATTCAAAGTTAAATATAACTGAAGCGTACTTGGCAAGTGATAGGCAGACCACTAGAGGGAGGCCACGCTCGACAAGTAAGTAGTACGCATGCCACACTTGGAGAATCACTTCTCTGTATTATTGAGCTTTAGGAAATCATGTAGTGATAAAATAATTAACTGCAATGTATTTTATTTCTTTTTACAAAAATATAATTCCATTCAAATTGCATTTCTGTGACCAGTTACGGTTTTATACTGCCTTTCACCCAGAAGTACAATTTCACCCCCCCCCCCTTCAAATTCATTGCAGCTGCTTTTGGTGTGAACATTGAGGCCACCGGGGGCAGTACAAGAGTTAAACAAACAAACAAAGAAGAGTTGAGCTCAGCTACTGCAAGTGACTCAGTTAGCCGCAGATGTTTTTTTTTTTTTTGTTTGCAGCGGATAAAGAATACGTGCTTGCTAGTCATCTTACGTGGTCTGTCCTGGATGTCAGATCCTCTTAGGTCCTGCTTTTTGTGCCTACAGAAAGCAATGTCTGTCGCTCCATTTTATAAGACGCATCTTATGGCCTGATTATTGATGTATATTGTCAGATAAGTTGATTAGTTTGGGGAAAGTGGTGGTTTCCTCCAGTCAGCTATCTCTGAGCGTGATTCCAGCTCATTCCTCCTCTCAAAGCAAGAGTCCTCCGCCCAGTCCAAGAATACGACTTTCCTCACCTTTCTACAAAGTGAGAAACCATCCCTGCACCGCCCCAGCGGGTTAAAACACACAGTGAGTGCGAAGTGGGACAAACGGACAAGTGGCACTGGTCTCTCTTGTGATCCAAAAAAAATGTTTGTTAGCGTTTCGTGAAGCAACCAGCTTGGTGACGATGAAAGTGGCGCGGCAGAGAGAGGCGGGGTTTTACTGAACCAGGCATCTTACTTCCTGGTTTGAAACATAGCCACAAAAACAAATCCTATATCATCAAAAATTTGCTCGGAATTGCGCCGAATGTAATATCTAATCATATATGCGCCTTTGAGTGAACTGCAGATAGGTTAAAAATCATATGATATGGTCCCTTTTAAAAATGAAATGCCGTAAATGCTCTCAAAATACGCGGCGGGAGGACTTCAATCGGCTATTTCGAGCAATGGAGGGCCGTGGGAGGGGGTTGGATTACGGGATATTATTTATGTCCATGACGATTGTCTGTAAACTTGCGAGCATAACTGCATGTGCGGGGCAGAGGAGAGGCGTGATGAAGGGATGACATAAGTGTCTGTGCGCCCCCCCACCCCCCACCCCTCCACCCCTTTGCACGCACATTATCACGCTCACGCCGACACGGCGGGTCCTGCCTCAGCTATCATAACTCTCCCGGGATCTCAATTCATCCGATGGACGCTCCATTGTGCTGGCTCGCACTGATGGCCGCCCGTCATCCGCTCTCGGTCGGAAGCGGCATCTGCCCCGTGGCGGGGGGTGGGTGGGGAGGGGGTACAAAAAGTATTATGGGATGCCGCAGGGCCAACACAAACATGAATGTTCTGGAACAAACCGCGAAGGAGGGGCGGACGCTTACGCAGCGTCACTTCCACAACGTCAGATAAACCGGAAATGGATCGGCCGTTGGGGAGACTCCGGAAATTCCCGACGGCCGCCGTGCACTCGCTTACTATCGTGGCAATGCAGCAACGCATTGATAAGTCATTTAAATCCGATTATCACTCTGGAAATAGGAACATGTTAATAATATTACTTGTTAACCCCCCCCCCCCCCCCCCCCCGCGAAGAAGTGTTCATATATTAGAGTGACGCGTTACTGGCATCAACCAATCACCATCTTGCGATAGCTCGATGATAGGCACTAATTTGCATTAAATGTCAGTGAATGACGGCCATGTTTTGTTCAAGCGGAGCGGCAAAATGGTGCGCACGCATGTGTGTGTGGTTGCGACATCCGCAGAGCAGATGTGCAAAGTGCCACCTCCCACAGTGTTGACACTATTTTTATTTGCTTGTGATTCCCCAACATTCCCTGTGAGTCACAACAGGTTTCCTTTTTCTTTTTTTTTTCCCCCACCGCTTACTTCCATTTTAGAGAGGGTTTTCCAAGACGAAAAAGGACAGGACGGCAAAATGTTTTGGTTCAACTAGTTGGATCAAGACCAGAGGGGATTTTCTTTTTCAGGCCAGATTGGACTCGGATGCTTATTGAGCAACTTGGGGGCCATAAACCTTCCAAGTGAGTGAAAAGTTCAAAGGTCTCGGCGCCTGATTCTATTTACAGTGGAACCTGACAGCAACGCTGGAGGACCTCCCAATTAGTTGACTCGGGAACTCTCTCTCTCACACTGGGAAAGCTCGTCGGCACGCGGGCTAACAATTAGCATCCGCAACACAAGTAGACGGACCATATCACAATAGTCATAGGCATTTTTGTTTTTGTATCCTCTGCGATGAACAACAAAAATCACTGACGTACTGAGAAGCTGAGAAAGGAGCTGAGCCTCCAGTAGAGTGCAGTCACATGTCTGGGTTTTTTTTTTCCTCATCATGGGGAAAGATGATTTGAGATACGACTGAGTTGCTCGTGAGAGAAGAGACCCAATAGGAAATTGTATCAAGGAATTCGACTGTATATTTCTGCTACGTTTCTAGGCAGAGGCCGTGTGACAGTAAGTTTTACGAGCAGCGGTTTTCGTGAGCCCGTGCGACTCCTGAGTCATCGTGACGCCGGGTCACTGTGACTCATGTTTTCATTTCAGAAGGACATTCGAGTCGACGAATGCCCCGCACTCAAGAGTAACATTTTTCCACTCAGGCCTTCCCCAACCAGCCAAGTGGCCTAATCGCTACAACCGTGCCAGAGAGACTACAGGCTCTTCAATGTGCTTGCCCTCTAAATGACCTTCCAGGGGACGGCTCATTAGAACGTTTTCCAAAAGAAATATCATTTGAGCCAATTCGCTGAAGTAGATTGCATGCATTATTAAGCAAGGTTATTCTAGTTAATGACAACAAAATAAATCAAAATTGCAACTGTTTTGTTAAAACACCAAACAAATTAAAATTACATCTTACGCTTTAAAACTATACGTATACACACAAACAAAAAAAACAACAACAACACAAAGCATTTTTGAAAAGTACAGAAAAAAAACCTATTCTACAGACAAAAACTATCTGAATAATTTTTTTTAAATGTCAAAACAGAATAAAAACTAACTATAATGCAAAATCTAAAACGATTAAAACTCCTCAATGTAACTGCCACCGGACACAAATTGTTGCGTGTTTGGCCGCAGTTTGGTCAGGTGACGTTGGCAATGCGAGCCCGAGGGCGCTTTGATGTCAATTTATAGGTGACAGCAGGGGGCGGTATAACCCTAAAATGGATTAAAAACCGAATTTGGTGTCGAGACTTGCCAGAGCGCTGAGTGCATATTGCGAAGACGTTTTGCCTTGAGTTTCCCTTTCCATGAAAACCCACCATCGTTTTAGAGTCATAAACAACACAGTACAAGAACCCCTTTGACTGTTTACTAGCGCTGAGCTGCCACGTTTCATTGGACTCGCTACCCAATTATCAGTCAAATAACTTTTCTCACTTTTGCAACAGTCCAACAAGATGAGTCTTTCCTAATGTCAAGCGTCATTTGCTGGATACGGCTAGGCACACCTTCAAACGGGACTCATCATCAGTAAGGAAGTTGTGGAACAGCCAACAACAAAACGGAAAATGAGGACATTTTGGTGCATGTTCAACACGTAACCGCAGCGGGCGCCGTGTGACCGAACGACAGCGTAATTGGCTGTCACGGTTCTCATACGCCATCCACACCCACCGACGCTAATAACGGCGGTTGCTTTTCTTGGCCGACACGCCGGCGATGGTGACGGAGATTAGCCGACATCAAAGAGCGTCAAAGTGCCACCACATTAAAAGAGCCGACCGGGGATTTTGAAAGTGCAAATAGGGAAAAAAAAAAAAAGTCAGCAGGAGGAATGCGGGTGGATTCCAGGCACATGTATTGACATATGTTGGATTCAAGAGGGTGTTGTTAGAGGGGTGGAGATCTTTGGAATTGGCATCGGCGTGTCCATCAGGAAACGCGATTTGCCGGAGGTCACTGGCGTGGCCGGCGGTGTTGTGTGACCACTCGTAGCGGACCGCCTGCTCCTTTGAAATTCAGCGGCGGCCATTTTGATGCCCGCCGCCAGCAGGCGCACGATCCATCACCGCATCTTTTGTATTTACAACGCTATTAAAGCCGCGCTTTCACATTTCCGCCAAGTCCAATATTACAACATTGTTTGCGTAATATTATATACCATGAGTTGATGACCATTTATTTGGGGGGGGGGGGGGGAGATGATTTCAGATACAAGTGCTTTGCAAGCACGAGATAAACTCCCCTCAAAGGCACAATTGTATCATTTGTACAAATACAGCTTGGATGTCAGAAGATCGAGAACCAGTGTCCTACTGCACAAAGGGGTACATATGGTTTGGGAATTCTGAGGGGGCGGTCGTTGGATCTCAAAAAGCGGACAAACCCCTCCGTGTGAGGGAGTGATGGCCGCAATCGCCGGGAACATGCAAAGCGGGGGTGTGCACAGAAAGCGGCCTGAGACGTGGCGTGTTTTTGTGCGCAGGCGCCGCGTGTCGCAACAGATCCGCTCTCGGTCTCAGATGACTGATCTGACGAATAGCGCTCGCGCTTCCGCACTGGGTCACGGCCCCCGCAGGGGTCATGAATCACTCAGAAACCTCTGACACGCCATTATGTGCCACTAGCGCCATCCCCAAAGGCCTCCCGCCCTCCCCGAGAGCCGCTTTTTACGGTCGGCGTTCACGAAGCCCCCGGGTGGAGGGTCACGAGTGTCGCTCCGACGGCCGACGCTAACTGGGCGAACGAGTTTAAGTGTCGCCATTAGGTAAAGGCCGCCATGAGCCGTTTTGGTTTAGGCGTGATGACGATAGGAGTCGAGGGGACTGGCGGGACGGAAACTGACGGGGGAAGAGTGACATCTCCGGAAAGGCTCAGAGCAAGCATGAGGGGCATCTGGGGAGTGTTTGCACAAACTTGTACTGCACGTGCGTTTTTATTTTGGGTCTGTGTGTATGGCTGACGTGAAGCCTAATTAAGTTTGCGCTCATTTAGTGGCCAGATGTATTTATTTACTCAAATGCTAATGGGACGAAGTGCGCTAGTAAGGGGAAGGCCTTCACTTCAACATGAGCAAATTTTCTTGTGATATTTGAACCTAGAGTAACATTAACTATTTCAGTTTTATACTTTTTTCAACTATTTGATAAATATGACCATTTCCCGAAAACGTTCTTTTACACAATGTCTTTCTGTTCTAAATTATTCTCAAAAACAAGACAAGTTTTTTTTTCTCATAATAATATGCGTCTGGCACATTACAATTTTAGTTTTGTAACGTTACGACTGCCGTATTTTCCGCACTATAAGGCACGCCTAAAAGCATTCGATTTTATCAAAAGCCGACAGTGCGCCTTATAATCTGATGTGCCTTATATACCGGATCAATATTCAGATTTCTTGGACGTAGTATTTTAAACGTTCTGTACAGCGCTTTGTTACAACTTTAGCGGTTGTGAAAGCGCTATATAAATGTATTGTATTGTATTTAGCGTAGCTCCATCTAGTGGATGCATTGCGCAACCACAGCTACTATTGTAGCTTCCATTCTATGCGCCTTTCAGGCGCCACCCTACATATGAAAACAGTTTTAAAATAGGCCATTCGTAGAAGGTGCACCTTATTGTCCGAAGTGCCTTATAGTGCGGAAAATACGGTAATTGTTCTTCATAATTCACAAAGATTTTTTTTCTCGTAATGCGACTTTTGCACATATTGCATTTTAATTTCCTATCGTTACAACTTCTTTCTTGGACAACTATAACATTTTTTGAAATGTCATTTATTAACTTATACTTTTTTTGCCGATTGTAACTTTTCCACAAAATATGAGTCCCATTCAACTACAACTATAACAGACGTTTCTTCTCCTCTTTGATGCTCATAAAGTCACACATTTTTTCTTGTCACGTGTACTACAAGTTTATACATTTAAAAATATATATATTTTCCAAGTAACACGGCACTTAGTCGTAATGTCGAGAACAATAAACAATGTTGGGATGTATCGGACAGTCAAGTAAAGTTTGAAACTCAAAGTTGGAAGAATTGGGGAGAAATGTCAAGAAAGGAGGCAGACAGCGGAACAAATAAGTTGCACGCTTGCCTGGCGGGATGTCAGGGTGTCTCATGGAATTGTCGACAGACATCTTGAGATTCCGCATAAAACGCAAGATCATCGCCAACACTTGAAATTTACAACATGCGGGAAGACTGCACACTAATTCAATCAGGGGGAGACTGTATCGGTAGGTGTCGGTGTTTTGGTTAGCGACAGAGTTCAAAGTTGCCTACTTGCTACTGAAACAACAGGTACTGATGCGCTTTGATGACATTTTATTTTGTTGTTCCTGAGGTGGGGAGACACAGAAAGCATTCTCCAATGCATTCCACCTTGCAGGACCATATTTCAACTACAATGACAGAATATCCAAGGAGTGGTAAAACATTTAGTCATCAGGAGGATTTATAATGGCAAAAATCACACATCTGAGGAACAACAGCGGATGATATAAGGGGTACGTGTCATCAGCAGCATTCCCGGTAGCGGTCCTGTTGGTGGTCCAGAAAGTCAAACTGGGCAAGATGACACCGTCATGAAATGACATCACCCATCAGAGTATATGGGTGTCCAAAGTCGGTCTCAAGGGCCGCTACGCCCCATGTTTTAGATGTGCCCCTCTTGCAACGCATCTCATTCAAACACAGCTTGTTGCAGAGTTGATCATTTGAATCAGGTGTGTTGCAGGAGCCACGACGGATCCTCGAGGACAGGAGCCGGACTTGGCGAGCAGTACAGTCAGTCGTGCCTTGAGATAAGAGAGCTCATGTCTTGGAAAAGCTCTTACTTGGCGTTACTCAGAGGTGTCAAGTCCAGGTCTTGAAGGTAAAAAGCCCCCCACAGTTTAGCTTTAGCCACAGGTGCTTCTACTGCTGCTTGGGAAGAAGCACCAATGGCTCAAGACAAACTACAGCAGGGCTTTTAGTTTCTGGACCTGGATTAGACACCTCTGAGTAACCCCACTTAAGAGTTGTCGCAAGATTGAAGAAGTCACTGGGCCGATTGTTGACTTTGACTCGCAAGCTCAAGCTTCAGATACAAGACGTGAATGGTGGTAGTGAACTCAACTGAAGTGACTTAACAAGGCAGCAGTTGAGCAAACAGTCAAAAATGAATTTTTAAAAATCTGCTACGTGCCACTACTAAATAAATTCAAGTTGATTGTCAAATTAAGGTTAAAACAAAACTGTAGCATTCCGCTGCCTCCTGGTGGAGCACATCAGAAGGAGCAGAACAATGAATTGGATTGCAGCATGAAATTCAGAAGCCAAAACTGTGTTTTTTTTGGGGGGGGGGGTGCATTCATATCATTATTTAGTATAATACCATAGAGTGCTAGTTTCCCGCATTAAAAACACAAACTGTTTTGGGGGGATGGGGGGGGGGGGATGAATGAAAATTCCATTCTTTTCAATGACGTAACATGATATGAGACACGTGTTCTGAGTTCCAATCGTAGCATTCAGCTCGTATCTCAAGGCACCACTGGTGCCTAAAACAATGGTGGCCATGTCGAGTGGCCATAATGTGCACTGGCTCGCCTTTCCGGATTGGCTGCGCTGCAGTAAGACTGGAGACATGTCAAGACCACAACTGAGTCCACTCACAAAGATTTGAAAATTTATCACCACAGTCTGGTTTAGCAAACATGGCAGCCGGCCGCAGCGCGTATAAATATCACATGAAAGTATGTTGGCGTCCGGCCTCCTAACACTGCGTGTGTGTGTGTGTGTGTGTGTGTGTGTGTGTGTGTATTTGGACTCTCACTGAGGCGGCAATGTGCTCAAGTGTAGGAACTGTTCACACACCTGTATATGCACTTAGTGCAACATCATTTCCCCACCCGGTAATGCAAGAAGTACCATCCTGAAACGTGAGAGTCAATAAAGGGAGTTCTCCCCAGTTTCAATTTGAGACTGGTCCAATGTGATCTGCTTGGGAAAGGCATTCAAAATCAAACTTGGCACTGATTGGGCAATGTCGCTTCTTGTGCACGCCTACCAAATTTTTTCTTTTGATAAGTCACGGCAACAAATGAAAAGGCCACCTCTATGATTGGCACAGATGGCATCATGGGCATAAATAAATACATGAAATAAAAATATAAAATGCAAAAAAATATATAAATAGAATTAAAAACAAATACAATAAGAATATGATACATATAATGACAACATAAAATGAAACAATTAAAAAGTTGGAAAATTTCACCAAATAAAACAAATAATGAGGAAAAAACATACACTGAAATAAGATTATTCAAATGAAAAAATGATGAGAAGCATTGGACAAATACAAGAAAGAATGACTTTAAAAAAATGGGAAAACTAAACAAAAATAGAAATAACAGAATACCCCCCCCCCCAAACAGTAGGAAAAAAACTAACGGAATGGAACAAAAGTCCTTAAAAAACTCCATGGTGCTCTATTTTCTTGATTTGCCCCCATTTCTTATGGTTTTAAAATAGTCACCTGGCAAGAGCCCGGTTAAAAGTTGAGAAGGCTTCGACATTTGGCACGCTGGAGGTGACAACCACTGACTGAACTGGTGTGAAATCCAAGTCGAACGAGGCGACAAGGCCTGAGAGAAGCAGAAGAACTTTGCCGCGATGACGGACAAGCACACAAAAGGCGCCGAACAGAAAGGCGCCTGTCAGAGAAAAGACGATGAAAGGCTACGTATAGAGAAAACGCCGCAACGGCAGATTAGCGGGCGTCTGACAGCGGGGGGAGGTGCAATGATTCATGGCACTCAAACGGAGTCAATATTTGCTCCATTCCGCCTGTCCGCTGCCAGGCTGCGTGTGCAGTCAGATGAGAAAAGCGGCAAACACTTTGACACTCGGGGCTGCCACGGTGAGAGCGGCCATTGAACAGACGCCGCGTCAGCTGATACTTGCCGTGGCTGAACGTCAGCTGGCAAAAACTAGCCTCGCGGATCGGAAACGCAATGGTGAGCGCCGGTGAGACGAGGACATTGGGCTCCTGAGAGGTCACTGCCAGGGGGGCCTAATTGGCTCACCATATGACCTTGTTCAAATTCATCCAACATACAACCTTTGTTGACTATTCAAGGGACAACAAGCAACGTCGTGTACGAGTGTGTGTACGAAGATGCGCCGCCGCTCAGAAGTTGGTCAAAGCTAAAAAATGTGTTTTCAAACTACTTTTTAGCACAGGCATTCTATTTATTAAACCTGTATTTAGTTATCCCCACGACAAGGATATTAACAACAGATTCTTCTCTGTAAATACAATAGATGGCAGCTATTCTTCGGAGAAAGGGATCACGCCGGCCCGCGAATAGCAAAAGTTCACGGCAAATTGACAGCCGTTGCTGACTAACTAGCTGCCCCCAAAAAAGTAACCAAGTAAGCTCGCCAAATAACTGATGAACTAATGAAAGAAAACAGACAAACTAGATGAGTAAATAGTCAACTTTACATACAAACTACTAGTGTACGATAGCTAGCTAAAGATCAAACAAATCAAAAAGAACATTTGCATATTAACAACCAAGATGGTTAAGTAAACTAGCCTCCTAACAAAGTAATTAGCAACCACACAGGCTAGCAGGCTAACTCACAAAATGACCCACGGACAAAAACAAAATAAAAACCACCCACCCAAACTGACTAAACAGACTTAACAAATCAATAAGTAAAATTACTGAGGGGAAAAAAATAAAATTAACAGAAAATGCGCGAAAAACAAACTACTACTTAAGTAATGACCAACAATGCAAGCAACTAACACACAACGAAAAGCAAACAAACAAAAATGAAGAAAAGTGTTTGTGGACAATAACACTTCACAACTTTGACACACTAATAAGCAAGCTCACCAACAGACAAAACAAAAAACAACAAGCTGGCTAACTGCTAGTTCAAGAACTAAATCAAACAAGCTAGCTCACAAACAAGCTCACAACAAGAAGTGAGCACAATTCTTGGCAGATGCAACTTGCTCGCAACAATCCAAATTTGGGTGCGAATATTGTAATAAAAAGGACAAAGAACCCCTAAAATGCCAACAGGTCAAGCCTTTGTGTGAGTATTTATCTTTGTATACAAGCACATTAGCGGGCCGAGGGTGCGGGTGAGGCCTGAGGGACCGACGTGTCACAGGAGCCTCCTTTGCACACAAGACGGGACGTGGGGCTGCCGAAAAGACACAGGGGGGGCCCTGTGAACTTCAATCAATACTGAGCCTGAGCTGCGCATATTCCCACACAAATTTGCATTTCATCAGAATAACTGGTTACAAATTAGAAGGGCCCACGGACATTTTGGACCCGATTGGGGGATTTCAATGGAAAGCCTAAAGACAACTCAAACTCAATAAAAGATGACTTTGGGATATTCTTGGGATTAAATAAATCCAGCGGGAACACGCGAGGTCAAACTTTCTGTTCCAGCGATGAAATAATTAGAATTGTATGAACCGATTCCGGGAACACGTGCTCCATGTTTTGCTTTAGTCACATGTGAACATTCTGAACTGTCATCGCAAGGTAAAAATTAGTTCGTCGTTAGCCCTGATTCAGAAAGTGTTACGTGGGTTCAACCCAGAGGTACAACCAATCAACCACTTAAATGGTTCGTTTCCAAATGTACGATCAAGGAGCCGATGTCGTGTTATGCTTACGTCGAAAATGTTATGTAAACGCTAGCATTGGTAAGGTTAGTAAAGTAGATCCAACCAAATGATGGTTAAGAAAAGTAAAATCAACTCTACAACTAATTGAGCGAGTTTGAGCACAATGTTAATTGCTAGCATTAACATTTGTCATTTTCGCAGAGGATAAAGAATATACGACGTACTGTTATATTGTCTCCATGCCGCCGCACCATTTGTGTTCAATTCATTAGTTCAAGGGGTTGCAGCACTATAACAGATTCTATTTAGTGTTAGCATTTAGCCCGCAGACTGAAAGGCTAAGCTAGGAGGTTGTTTTAAATACGCCATTTTTATTTAGACATTAAAATCCAACAGGGAGTACCGAATGGCTTGAAGTCTCTTTTTTGGTAGAATTGTTCAACCATTTGCTGAAGTGCTGAGAACTGAATTGAGTTCCTTGCCAACCATCTTGCTCGTATCTCAAAAAAACTTGTAATCTCGAGTCACTCTTATCTGAAGGCGCCACTGTATCCGTGGGTAATTTGTCTATTTCCAGCCAGAGCCGTGTTACTCAATTTACATTGACAACCCATCCACGTGTAACTTACCCACTGCAAACGGCTCTGATCTGATTAAGTCTCTTCTGAACTAAGCGCTCCTTCTTCACCGGCTTCAAGTTACCCTCTGAAAAGACAGGGAGGTCAAAACTCCCCGGGGCAACCCTGCACAGCGTTCAAGTATGAGGGGAAGGAAAAGAGAGGAAAGGTTTATTCAACATGGAATGGGGAGAAAGAACTTTTTTTTTTTTTTTTAACGGCTGTTGAAATGTTTTGTACGTGTCGATGGCTGGAAACGGTATGCTTCTCAGATGTGATATCCAGAGATCTGCGAGAGGTTGAGATGCATCTGTTTCACATGCGTGACATATCTTCTCGTCCGCAACGATATCGAAAGACCAACACGAGAGCATTTAGCAAATTCAAAGCTGATGTCAGCCTCTTCCTCTCCGCAGCCACTCGCCTGCGGGAGCCGAGTGCAAATGCAAATATTTGGGAATGGCTTTATTCGCTTAAACTGGCCTGAGAGTCAACATGACCCCCGACCTTCGTGTGAACCCACAACAACCCCCCCCCCACCCCGCACCCCCTGAGAAGGATTCAACAGGTTGGCTCCAACAATAAACTCTTTCACACAGGAAGCTCGCTCTCAAATACGAAAGGTGTCATCAGGGAAAAGCGGGTCAAGCGCGTGCGGCATAGCGCGCATATTTCACATCAGATCCAGGCCAGTTCAGAACTGGCTCCAAGCGAGCGGTTTCGCATCGCAGTGTGCAAGTTAAATTTACATTTTGCGCCTCATCAAAACTGAAAATGTAACGCTTTTTTTTTTTTTTCTCGATCGGCTGGAACTGTCCCAGAAAGGCTTCACTGGGCTGGAGACAGGTCCCTGCAATTAAATAGAGATGTCAAAACTATTCATGTTTATTACTCAATTAGAAAAAAAAGGTATTCTTATGTGACGCCCCTGGAATTAACCTGAAGAAAACGATAGGAAAGTTGCTCTTTAAATCAACTCACTGATTAGCAAAACTGCTCTGCGAAGCAAAAGTTATTTTGAGCCTTGATAACTGGACGCGTTTGTCCGTCGGTTATCTACGAGCACTCAGCATCGGCCCCCGGCCGTCGAGAGAGTTCCACTAGCTTCCAACAAAAGAATCCGAGCGACGCGATGAAAGCCGGCAGATCAGAGAAGGAGTCAGTCCAGACCAAACAAGGACCATGTGCAGGATTTTGCTGTTTTTAATCTTGCAGTTTGTAAGGAAGAGAGAGGGAGAAAAAAAAAAACAGCCTGGAGACTGGATGCCAAAAAGCGGCCCGAGTGGGCCAGTCGAGGTAGCAAAAAAATGCACATGGAAGCTACGCTAACTGTTGTCCAATTGGATGAGAAACATCTGCTCCAGCGTTATCCAAACATTCATTTCGACACGGCTCAAAGTGAGGAAATCATGACAATTTGGAAGCGTGCTCACTCAGGGTTCCGACAGCCCACCGCAAAGTTGAATCAGAGAGGTTATAATTCTTTTTGAAATTGCATTTGAGACCGACTTCACAATGTTCACGGCGTCGCCTTCCCCCCAATGGAAACGTGTCTCGTCAAAAGCAAGTAGAGATTTGGTGTCGCGTCATGCCAGCTCAAGAGCACAAACCTTGATTATGAACTGCTGGCAATCAAACGATTGGTAAGACACTCCCGCTACCAATCAGGAGTGTCGAGTGACGAACATGTGATGCGTGATTTTGAAACCGCGGGAGGAGACGCGCAAGCCAAAGAGCGAGCGGAAATTTGAAGCCAGTGTCTCTGTTGGGAAAATTCAATTTACACTCCCCTTGTTTCCATTCATATACATTACACACATGCCCCCCGAAGACACGGGCACAATTTCGAACGAATGCACTGCGTGCTTCAAGGGACATATTTAGCCTTCAAAATGGTGATGCATGGGAACATATCTGGTCACTTTGAGTTGGAGGGGGCCATTTCCGTGAAGCCTGTTCGTCTACTTGGCGTTCTAATAAATTCAAAACAGTAGCCTGTCGAATCAGATGGTGTGCACGTATTGAAAAACGTGCCCGTTTTCCCACTGGTGTCATGTAAACAAACACACGCGGTTGGACAACACAGTCGCAAGCTAAGGGGGCGGAACCATGTGACCTCTCCTAACCATTACAAAATTCGGGAAAATTCAATTGTGTTACATTGCTTATCATCGACAAACGCTTTGAGACTTAAGTAATCCTTTAGAGCAGGGGTGTCAAACTCATTTTGGTCATGGGCTACATTTGAGATACCGTTTCCTTTGGAGGGCCGTTATGAAACCACAAGTTACTGTAATGAGGGGTTTGGTAACAAGAAAATGCTTACAAAACGTCTTATTTATCACATATGAGAATGTTCAATTTTACTCGAGATTTTAGCAAGCATCGTGAAAGTTGACGTTTGATTTGCTTTCGCGGACCACATAAAATGAGGTGGCGGGCCAGATCTGGCCCCCGGGCCCTGAGTTTGACACCTGTGGTTTAAAGTCATTGTTTAACTTTGAATCTGCTTCGGCTTCAGAAAAACGACAACCCACATTTTTTCCGGCTTTCCAACAAGTTACGAACGGAAACCAGCAACCGAATTACTATTTAATTCATGCCGAAAATAATCGTAATTTGTAGCCGTAATATGAATAACCTGTCAAACCGGAAACCTTCACATTGGTCGGTAGCAAAGTACAGCATTAGTGCATAATGCACAAATATTCGACCGCTGCAGCTCTCCTGTGACAAAAACTCCATCTGGAGACATCCAATAAATTGGGGGGGGGGGGGGGGGGGGGGGTCATTTCGAACAAGATTTCAATGTGTGCTCAATGATGTGGTGAGCTCACTTCACTTCCTTGCCAGCGTTGCAATTTTCGTCCGTCAAAAGCAAACGTCAACACTTCTAAACGCGATGAGGACGGAATTAATCCGGAGAAAGCTAAATTGTCTTCGGTGTGCGTCTTGTGTTGGGGCTCACCTGGTGGGGGGGGGGGGGGGTCCTCTGGTGCTGGGGTCACTGTAACTGATCACTCTAACCCAGGGGTCTCAAACTCAGGTCCTGGAGGGCCGCTGTCCTGCATGTTTTCCAAGTCTCCCTGTTGCAACACACCTGATGCAAATGAACAGGTTCAATGTCAGGCTTCTGCAGAGCTCATTTGAATCAGGTGTGTTGCAACAGGGAGACTTGGACAACATGCAGGACAGCGGCCTTCCAGGACCTGAGTTTGAGACCCCTGCTCGAGCCAGAACCTTCTGTTAGCGGTGCTTCATTTCAGCAGCTTTGCTTTTCCTGAAGCGCTGTCCTTTTTTGCCC
Organism: Hippocampus guttulatus; assembly: GCF_054856545.1. Lineage (NCBI taxonomy): Eukaryota > Metazoa > Chordata > Actinopteri > Syngnathiformes > Syngnathidae > Hippocampus > Hippocampus guttulatus. Next base: position 21,541,839 of record NC_141266.1, on the reverse strand, counting down.
CCTCACTCTGTATACACACACACGAAAGGGGGGGGGGGCATGTATTTATAACAGGGTACCAGAGAAAAAAGTCAGGCGGGCCTATTTTGGGAGGTCTAGCCTTCAATCAGTCAGGCAGACAAGGCGGCCGTGATACCGGGAGAACAATAGCACGCTGCCTGTTTATCTTCCTCTGGGCTGGCCTGGAGGGTTCTGCCTCCTGGTCCGGGTCGCCGTCACCCTGCCCTGCCTCCCTGCAGCAGGAAAACAGTCGAGGGACAAGAGGGCGAAGTCCTCCCACAGTCTCACACTTGACAAAGCTGGGGAGGGAATGCGCTTGCAGTTGTTTGTCACCCCCCCCCCCCGCCACTCTGTCCCGATGTCTATCTATACCACAAAGTACTTTTATCTTCACTTAGTGCTACAGTACATGAAGGAATTCTGTGTGTGTGTGTGTGGGAGCTGTGTAAGGGAGAAGGGAAGCTGATATTGTTATCCATTAAGTCAAGATTTGAGGAGTGTGTCGTGTAGCTAATGGTGTGTGTCGTGGCTACGCAACCACTGGGCAATGTTGGAGCAGCACACATGACGATGAGTACAAAATCTGCTCAAGTAGACCACAAAAGAGGATTACAATATCTGCAACTATGCAACATCGAGTCTACAAATGCTGCTCAAAATATTTGGTACGCAGGTTCATTTAATGAGCTCCGATAGCAAAATGGAAAATGTACTTAATCCATTTCACCCCCCCCCCCCCAAAAAAGAAAATGTCATGTATATTTTAGGAGGAAATGTTAAACTCCACAAAGCTGCTGTTCAGGTGATTTGTACTTACCTTCTTCATTTTTTTTTTAAATTGTAAATTTGTAAAAATGCAGGTTTAACTAACCCTAAAATACAGTCAGAAAAACAAACTAATATACAACATTGTAATATGTAAATTAAATTACATTTTGCATCTCTTCAGGCGCTTGCTGGACGATACGGGGAACCTGCGATTTCTTTTTTTTTGACGTACAGCATTTAGAACGACATCACGGGGGAAAAGTGTTCCTTTGAGAAACATTTGCACATTTTTATAGCCAAGAGTGAACAATAGCCTTGTAAAAAGCAGGTGCATCTCATATTGTTGACAAAGCACACCAAGTCCGAAAGCAGCGCAAGGACTTGGAAGCGGTTGAAAGAACCTAGCGGGACTCAAGTCATCTTCACCGAGCATGGGTGGGTTCGCAGAAGCGGCGTGTAGCGGCCTGTGGTGCTCGCAGCCAAAGCCGAGACGTGAAGTCGTGGCTGGAATGACACCACTGACTAATCGGGTACTTGGAAGGGGACTACAGTGCTTCCAGGTAAATTTAATCCCCCCCCCCCCGCTCAAAAAAAAAACTTTTCTTTTTCAGTCAGGGTTTGGAAGAGTTAGGCCTCTAAACCTCCCCAAAAAGTAAACCAATTCTTCAAAAAGAGGCTTGATGCTACTTCCACTTGAAGTTTACTGTATTGTCAAAATATCAAACAAAGAACTACATTTTGCGTATTTCAAACCACCACAAAGCTCCGCTTGAGGAAACGAGAGTGCGAGTAAACAATGCAAACAGTTTGCATCGAGGGATGCCATTTTGGAAGTAACCGAGACGTGAACACAAACGGTGCAGCAACACATTAATGGTGACAATATTCACTGGCATTTGATATTTTGCTGAGAACTTGGCCTGCTATTGGTTGTTTTTATCTGCATGACTGTATTCTGCGGGCTCCTGCTGGCCAGAAGGAGCCTGGGGGTCGGGGGGGGGGGCAGAAGGTTGTCATTTTGACTGATTTGAATGGGGAAGGAGAATTTGCGGCGCAAGTGTTTTGAGTTGAGCAAGAATGTTGAGTAAACTCATCTCGATGCACCACTGTACCCAAAAGAATTCTCAGAAACGCCACAGCCTGCCTAATTTTAGTCCCCTGTGACAAACTGTAGCTGTGTCAAATGAAGGTCAAAGTGTTCAGGTGTGTCACAGATTGTGATCCTTTCCGCTGCGGAAGAACTACACACACACACACAGTGCTGATTTTTCCACAGCAGGCTTTGTTCAAAGCTGCTCCGTTTATCCACCCTTGTGTTGTGACTCATGTCTTTTCCATCCTGTTGCCCTCCCTCAATTAAAAAAAGAAAGACGCATCCAATCATTCTGACCCGGACCTTGACTTGGCAGAGTCCACCAAAACACACACGAAAACACACCGTGGTGGCTTGCTGCTCCAACTCCTATTTTAGTCAAATCCTCCTGTCTCCAGCATCCTCCCTTTTCTTCCACTCTTTTAAAGGGAAGCCAATTCCTTTATTCTCACAGCATGACATGGCCTAAGCGAGAGGGGGAGGGGACGTATTTAGTGAACACATCACAGAGCATTGAGATTTATGAGTGAGCAACATTAATGGAACTCAAAATAAAAAAAATAAGTTTACGCAGCTTTATTGGAAAGCGAAGCTGCACTTTTCCAAGCTGGAGGGCAGCAAACCAAATGAACATTGGTTACATTACACACCCGTTCCGAGGGACACGTCCGTAATTTTCTCACAAATAGTTTGCAGATGTCTTATTGAGATACAGTATACTGAACATGGTTTTCAACTTCGAAACAGCTCCCATGTTTCCCAAGAACATTTCTATGACACGAGTTCACGAAAATGTCCCAGGATGAAGAATTATAGCCGTTGACATGCCGCCTTCCTCTCGAGTTTGTTTTGAAGGGGCGGCCTTATCAAATACATCAAATCCAGTTAAGATGCCGCACAACGCGCCATGCGGCCACACCCGAGTTGCACGGGGGAATGGCAAAAAAAAAAAAGACAAGTTCGAAGATAACCCCATCACAAGGCAGTCACCAAAAACGGCAATTGTATTTTGTGACGGCGAATGAAAACATGAAAATGTTTCAGCGTCGTCCGGTTGCGTGACTTGATTGGGAAATGTCACTTCTGTCCCCTTTAACTCATTCAGTACCAGCCAATTCTGGACCAAGTCTGAAAAGACGTTTAAAAACGTCATTGGGAGTGAATGAGTTAAAAGTGGGCCCGGTTACTCCTGGAGTCTCGTAGTCGCGAGAGGCCCATGAGAACTTCCTCGACAGGCCTTCTGCCCAGTTGCTGGCCGCCTCGACTCCGAACACTCACCGTGCCGCTCTCGCACTCCTGATCGCCGACCACTGGAAGCCAAAACATTTGTCGTCACAAAAACAACTGGGCTTGTGAACATGGGCCACGCTATTATCGGCGGTCTTTACCAAACGTGTAATTGTATTGTGCCAGCTGAGCAGAGCGGATCTTCTTGCTTAAGGTGGCGCTGGCGTCTTCATTCAAATCCACCATGAAGCTGGCTTCACGAAACTGCTGAACCAACTTAGGACAACACAAACATTGGACTTGTGCCCCCCCCTACGGGCTGCGACCCAAGATAACCGGGGAGGGAACGTAAATTTGCGACTGACCTGTTTAGCGGCTGCCTCACAGCTGCTCCCAACGGGGATGACCATGACTTGCACCGGAGACAACCAAAACGGCCTATGGAAGACCAAGACCAAATGGTGACGAGTTTCGTCCAATCGAACACAACCTGACAAAGGTTTAATCTCACCATTTTCCTCCAAAGTTTTCAGCCAAGATGGCAATCATCCTCTCCAGTGAGCCCAGCACGGCACGGTGGATCATCACCGGCCGATGGGATTTGCCATCTCGCCTAAAAACAAACACGGACAGTCGCTTAACCAAGATGTCGTGATGAGGAGTTGGATCCAGAAAATGGATTCAGTACATTTCCTGTGGCAAATCGATGCCAGTTGTCAGGCTTCAAGTTGATCTCAGAGGTTCCCCGGTGAATGAATTGCAGTATCAGAGAATGTGCACTTACCCCACGTACTGAAGGTTAAATCTGATTGGCAGCTGGAAGTCCAACTGGATGGTGGCGCACTGGTGCTGTCGACCCATCGCATCTCTGATTTGGATGTCAATCTGCAAATGACGCGTTTGGGGGTTGGAAAAAAGGGGTGATGTATTAGAAAACTCTGCCCCAAATGTGCGGGGCAAATTGCAGTTTTTGCGAAGAGACGTGCTCATAAAATGAGATGGCACCAGACTGGAGCGGATGTCGCTAATTGCTGCTAACACGCCTGAACTGGATGTGGAGGGAGGATTTTATTTTTTTATTTCTTTTAAGGAGCTGCGAGTTTGTTTGTTGAAGCGCACCCTGACTTGACCTGCCTCAACTGTCGGCGCACACACCTGAGCTGTAAAATCTTATGTCTACTTGCAGGCTTCAATAGTTTTCCTGGCAACAGAGTGGTGTGCGAAAAAAAAAAAAAAAAGGGGGTGGGGGGTGATCATATGAAACATTTGTGAATCAAACCACGTGCATCCATATGTTATATCAACATCAATAAATATAAATCAACAAAAATTATTCTCAGCACATGCAAATCTATTCATCTGGTCGTCAGGAAGCATTATCTGGAAACGAAGAGTTACTACTTCCGACGGTGGTGTGGGAGTTGATCACTTAAGGCCGCAACACTCAGAACTTCAGTTGTCGCTACTTTCGAGTCGGTCTGCTTTGCATCTGGAAACGCAGCTGGCCGCAGCGACGGCCGTGCGCGTCGGTGCGGCAGCCGGCGAGCGTTTCTTCACCTTCATGTGGTTCTACCAGTGCGGCTTCTCCCATGCTGGTTGCGTCAAACAACTTGGGAGCAAAGTCTGCATTTTCACGTCCTTGGTTAAAGACCTTTGAGTAGAAAACGTTTTGCTGTCGAAACTATCGTTTCACCACAAATATAATATTTCTGAATTCACGGTGAGCAGAGAGTGACGGCTTTTTTTTTTTTTTGCGCTAGGCTAACCTTTTAGGGTTTTGCATTACCGATATGGTGTGATGATGCACTGCCGCCTCAATTTAAATATTAACACCACTTTAATGGTGTTTTAAACATCCAAAATCTGACGCATGCAGTAGTTTCACTGAGTTTTCCAAAAGCCTTGTCAAAAATGTACATCTTTTTTCACTTTTCAAGGACCGGGAAAACACATTTTCACTCCTGTTTTCAGACACACTTTCGACCGAGAGCGGAGTATTTCTTTTTAAGCCACGCTGTCGCAAAGGTGATCCAGACTTTGATTGATGGCCTCGCTCACCTTTGGCCCATAGAAGGCTCCGTCCCCTGGGTTCAACTCCCACCGCTCGCCGAACTGCCGCAGGCTCCGCTCTAACTGCTGCACGCAAACAAAAACGTCGGCCGAGACTGTGAGTGAGTCCCAGTCTGATCCTCACGTCGTCGCCACGTGAGGGTGTGTGCACGCATTTAACCACACTCAATTGAACGCGCCTTAATCGCTGCTTTGAGATACGCATCTGCACAGCGGGTTGATAACAGCAGCTTGCTACAAAGTGGCGCGTGCTTGCTTTGTCGTGGTACCCTGCGACTCGACGTTCATTTCTTTCTTTGAGTGAGCGCCTACCTGCTCGGCGTGGTCCCACTGCTCGGGCTCCCCGAGGCAGGGAGTGGGACGTGTGGAGAGGAGGCAATGGAAGGAAAACCCAAACACGTGATAAACGCTTCTCACAAAGTCCAAACAAGCCACAATTTCACCTTCCAGCTGTGAGGGCATAGGGTGGGGGTCAGGGGGGGCGGGGGGGGGGGGGCAACAGGGGAACACGTTAACGACAATAACAGACGTACATTTGGAAGCGTCCAATTCCACATAGGTGGGACGCCCACTGGCTGCAGACTTGAAAATGGTATTTGAGAGGTTAGCGTGGTGGTGCGAACAGGATTACACGCGCGCAGTGTGCAGCACATGTTTAAGTGTGAGGTTGGATCAGGACAAAGCGGCGCATTTAGCGAGCTGGAATGTCAGCACGATTATTAGTGTGGCCCATCTATTCGCTGTAATATGATCCCACGTGTGTCCCATTTACAGGTTGTGTCGGAATACAAACGCTTTTGGGCCAACGTTTAAGATGGGTTATTCCAGCAAATGTTATGATCATATCAGGGATGGACATTTTGCCCAAATGGGAAACTTAATGATTAACAGAGTGTTGGCAATTGTGTTTTATTAGTTATTTAATTCGGTTTAGCTATCTTGGGCAAGTGACTTCATTTACAAAAGACCCCCCCCCCCCCAAAAAAAAAGAAAGTGCTTTTACACCATCTTGTGGCATCTCCGGCCAATTACAACATTTTTTGGATGGGCATGACTTACAGGGTTTTCTGTAGAGTCGTCCCATCACATAAGAGTTTAATTCATTGTGTGACAACTCTCCGTAAATCAGAAACACTCACATCTCAAAGAATCTTTCCCCATTGAAATGAATGGAAATGCTATTAATCCGCGCCCCCCTTCACCCCAAAAACAACAACTATTGTTGTGTGTATTATTTCAAGGAGGTAAACTAGCACTCCATAAAATGAGACTTTATGATAAATTCACTAATTGCATAAATGTAATTAAAATGTATTTATTTCCGGTCCGACTGCATCAATTGAACGCGGCTCGCTCTGTGCGCCCGCCTTGGCCACCTGGGGGCAAGAGTAGACATCCATCCGTTTTCAAGAAGGCTTATTTATCCTCTAAGAGATGCGTATGGCAGGCCACGAGAAAGAAGCCAATCATACTGCAGCGGGGCATGCGCTACCTAGAAGGCAAGTGGGGTTCAATAAACTTCATTGAGACACCTTCATTCCTCTTAGCTCAACAGTCTGGCAAACATTCCTTCTACCTGGAGGATAAATATGACTGAGTAGTGTTATATTGAGCTAATTTCTCCAACAACTCATACCCCAAGGCACCGGCAGCTGCTGGTGGCCAAGTACGGTCCATGTAGCACTTGAGTTCGCTTTATTACGTACCTGGTCAGGCGTGCAGAAAATGTGAGCATCGTCTTGGCAGAACTTGCGGACCCGGGTGAGACCCCCCAGAGCGCCGGAGAGCTCGTTGCGATGCAGCGCCCCGAAGTCGGCCCAGCGCAGAGGAAGCTCTCGCCACGAGCGCACACGCTGCTCGAACATCAGACTGAAATTCAAGATGGAAAGAAGTAAAAAAAATAAAAATAAAATAAAAAAGTCATGGCCTCCTGATCATAAAATGTGGGTGTGTGTACCAGTGCGCGGGGCAGTTCATGGGCTTGAGCGCGTAGGTCTGAGAGCCCCCCGAGGTGACTGTAAACATGTTGTCGCTGTAGTGTTCCCAGTGACCCGAGCGTTCCCACAATGCAGTGCTGTACAGAGTCGGGGTGATGACCTCGGTAAAGCCTCGCCGCCGGTACTCGCTCTGCCCAAGGGAGGGAGGAAGGATGCGTGCGTGTCACACAGAGTGCAAGAACGTGCCTGAACTGTCAGCGCACGGCAATAAATGCAGACTAACGAGCCCAATATCCTGACCGTTGATGGAAAACAACAATGCCCTCTGGGATGTGTTGAGCAGACGTGTTTGACATGCTTGCACCCGGTGGAAAAAGGCAGAAAGGGCCCCTCCCCCAAGCTAAATTTGCAGTTAATAAAGCCTCAAAAGACGCTCACCTTGATGAAATCAGTGAGGGTGTTGTACACGTGGGCTCCTTTCGGGAGGAAGAAGCAGCTTCCAGGACTGACATCATGGAAGAAGAACAACTCCTGCTCCTGGGAAAACATGACACAATACTTTTCATTGACACCGACATGCGGAAAACGTTTTCTTTGGCTGCTTAAGAAGTATTCTTACGCAGTAGTGCCTTGGGATACTATCGTTTCAAGTCAGCTTTGCCCATTGAATGGAATGGAAATGCCATTAAGCAGCAGCAACCAATCATATTTCAGCGGGGCGTGCCCTGCCCAGAATTTGAGTGGAATTCATGGAAACCCCTCCGATCTTCCAGTTTGGCAATGATATTAGTCATTCTATACAGGAGACAAAGAATATATGCCATGGTGACGTGAGTTCAGTTCGCTGGAGACATGCAGCCCTCCTGCCTCGAGTTTGAATGGCGAGTTTGTGATTGGCTCACGACCAGTTCAGGGCGCACCCTTGCCTTGGGCTCGGATAAATCAATATCTCGGGTTTGGTCTTGTTTCGTCAAGAGGCTCCATTTACCGTGCCGATGCGTCTATGGTCCCTCCTGCGGGCCGCCTCCTGTTCCCTCTCCCACTCGTCTTTATCCTTGTCGCTAGGGAAGGCCACCCCGAAGAGACGCATCAAACCCGGGCACTCGCTGTGATCGGCCAGGGTCAGGGGTGACAGCTGAGGGGGATGAGAGAGAGAGCAAACGTGGGGATGGAGCAGAAACATTCGCGTCAATGTCAGCGCCGCGTAAAGAATTGGCAAAAGGGAAAGGACGAGCACAGTACAGCCGAACGAGGAAGGGGGCGAAGCGATGCGAGTCACGGAGTTTCTGATAGATGCGCACAGAACAAGTGTGTGTGTTTGTAAGAGCTAAGGACAGGAAACTGGCCTCTGACAAAAAAACATCCTGCTGCTGCCGCCATGGAATCGCAGTCAGCGCGGTGACGGGTCAGTATGGAAAACGGCTCCCTCATGGATCAATAACCACGAGGAACATTCCGTTCACACAGCCGCATTAAGCCCTCCACATGTATGGGCCGCCAAAGCAAACACTTTGGCAGATTAGCAAGGCTTAAAACTGCACTTGATTACCGGGTCACCAAAAACTCTGTTGAACATACAACTATTTATTCTTGACGGCACCGCTTCGTTTTCAGTTCAATTATGAGAGTGTTACCATTGTAAGGCTGCCCTTTGACCATGACAAAAAGCCGTTATTTTATCTTATAGCTAGCTAGCTATAAGATAGAGAAGGCCATGCGAAACAATTGCTGGGTTGGCATGAGGTAGGCTATTTTTTTTTCAACTGTCCCGCGGGTAACACCTCACACGGACAAACGGGTATAGATTAGATAGACAGATACTTTATTCATCCCACAAGGGAAGTAGGTTTGCTTGCGCCATTTATGTTGCTGTTATAAAGAGTGAAATGGTAGGGGGGGGGGGGGGGGGATAATCTTATGGGTGAAACATTTGCAGCCGGTAGCCCCCACCTTACCATCACACACATGCACCTCCTACTAAGATGATCGGCAACCCCCCTCGCTGCCCATCTTTCAAACTCGGCTTGAAACTCATTTTTATTCTGTGTCTCTTGACTCCGCATGAGACCCGATTTTAGTTTTACGGTCTTCGTTATCAATTTGTTTTATCGTTGCTGTGGGACTTATTTTTGCTCTGTGTATACAACGGTGGTTGTTTTAAAATGCTCTATAAATACAGTTGACAGTTATTGTCTTTTAATGGTCCATCTTTGTTGGGTACGGCACTTTGTTACAGCTGTGGTTTATTGTCAAAGTGCTCCAGAAATAAACTTGGGTTGAGTGGTTAACCGACCGGATGATGGAATCAATAGCTGCCGCCAATGGCAAATTCAGAAATGGCAGATTACGACATTGTGCGATTGGCTGGCAACCACTTCGGGGTGCCCCCGACCCGTCAAGGGGATCAGCGGTGCACTCACTCGCTCTCACGCATGCACGCACCTGGAGCATCTTGAACGCCCTGAGGAGGCCAGTGTGTGGTAGGAGGGGCCCATTACAGAGGGCTATGCTGTCTCCACACCTGTGTCACACAAATGATTGTAAGACTATGTTCTGAGAGTGTGTGTGTATATATATATATATATATGGTACATTTTAGGTGCGTGTGTGTGTGAACACACGTGCCTGTATACCGTAGCAGTTGGGCCGTTCAGTTGCTCCCGTGCAAGCCGCAAACTGAGCATGTCATCCTAAAAAAAAAACACACAAAAGAAAAAGGCCCGTTATAGGACACACAAACGCAGAAAACGTTCTCGCTACAACTGCAGACGAGTCCAATGTCTGACACGTGGGGAGGAAGTCAACAAGTGGTAGTTATCAACAATGAAGAGTGGGGCTGCATGGCAACCTAGCGGTGGCAAGTCTGTCTCAGAGTCAAGAGGTCCTGGGTTCAAATTTCAGCTGGTGCTCCTCCTCTGTGGGGTTTGCCTATTTCCATGTGCTTTTCTAGTTGAAGTCCGACTTCCTTCCACATTTTAAAAAGCCACAATAACTCAAGACAAAATTGTCCATGTGTCTGAAATGAAGGTAAGCGGTTGTTTGTCTCTGTGTGCCCGGGGATTCATTGGCAACCAGTCCAGGGTGTACCCTGCCTCTCGCCCAAACTCAGCTGGGACAGGCGCCAGCTCAGCCGCGACCACAATGAGAACAGCTGCGATAGAAAACGGCCGGAGTGGCTACAAGGTTTAAATCTAAACTCAAAACTTGTTGTAGAAATTGTTCTCCCTTATACCCTGAGATATGGATTTTGGCCTGTTTTACTGCCGCTTCTCCTTCCTACTCCCGCAATCTCAAACACATGCGACCGAAGCTGAGACAGCGTTCATTTGAGAGAGGTGCTCATTTGTCTGAAGGAGGATGATGGATCGGTGAGTAATTGGAGCGCGCGAGTGTTACGAACCTGGAAGAGTTCACTCATCTCTTCTGCATCGAGTTCCAACCTGGTCAGAGGCAGCTTGAGGGCAGCAGCCGCCTTGCATCGCTCCTCCACGTCACTCAGAGACAAGGCAGCGCTGTTGGCAAGGGAAGGGCGCAGGTGGAACATCAAAAGACAAACAGACATTTCACGGAGGGAGGAGGAATGTCAAAGAGGGGCTCCTATTTCAAGAAATGAGGCCAAGGTGGGTCGGGGCCCCTGCACACGTGATGTAACGCTGGCTTTCTCTCAAGGAGGGATATGGGTCGTCTCGGCGGGGGATTTGTTTTGCTAACTTGGGCCAAACTAACTTAGCTTGTCACTTCTGACTTGACATGAATGGACACCAAACGATTCAGGCAACAAGTTCACGTCAATTTTTAAATTGACGTGAACTCTTGTCGACGACGAATAAAGTCGGAGAGTGCGTTGAAATGACGCCGTGAAAGTTGCTCAAAAACTAAATTTGAAACCATACGATCACATTTGTCATGGGGAATTTGAGTATAGAAAGTCTACACACCCCCTGTACAAATGAAAAGGTTTTTATGATTAAAAAACAAAACAACAACAACAAAAGCTGATAAATCATTCCAAAACGTTTCACACCATTGTGACCAAAAACAGTACAATAAAAAATTGACTCCTTTTGAGAGAGGTGTGAAATTGATAACTGGGATAAAGTTGCACAAGTGTGCACACCCGCTAAGAGACAGCAATACTGGCGTGTTCACAATAAACCAGCCAGATACAAACTCATTAACTGCGAATTAGCAGTTCCAGTCCCTCTGATTGACTGTGCGTTTGCTTTGTCTTTAGCGTTTTGCAATGCTTACATTAAAGCGAGTTGCAATCTCAACATGGCCGTTGAACCGAAAAACATGGGAAGCAGAATAGCCGCTCTAACTTACCTAAATTTAAAACGGCATGACTCCATTGGTGTTAAGAATACATTTTTTCCCCAAATGTTACGACGAGCATTGTCACATTACACTTTCCATTTTCTCACATAAAGCTACATTACAGACGATCATGCCATCCCATCATTTCGTAGGTTACCATCACTGTTTATAACAGAAGGAATACACGAAGATTAAAAGAAATCAAGATATTGAGTTTTACTTGTGATAGCGCACGTGTGTGTTTTACTGACACTGTTATTCCATCTGTAAGCTTTCCATTTGATTGATTTTAGAGGCCAGCGTCTGACCTGTCATCCAACAAATGATCACAGTGAAGGCCGAGCTCCGTCGCTCCTTGGCGATACACTCTGGCGCCAAACTCCCTCTGCAATACTCCACCCAGCACGTATGCTCCTGTTCGCCATGCTGCCTGAACGACATGAAGGTGCAGTAGACTGGAACATTTCAACTTTACAGCCATCCCATTTTTAAGTATCACTATTTAAAAAAAAAAAAAAGGATGTTGACATGAGGACCACAAAGGCACCAAATATGCAGTTAACTTTAATGAGTTAAATTATTGCCGGTGTTTGCTATTTTTAACAACGCATTCACCACAAATCAGGCAGTAGAGATAACAGCAGAAAATAGGACTGTACTGCTGAAGCTTGCACAAACGCTGTATTTATGTATATTTAACGAGGTGCTTGATTATACCGATGAATCATAATATTGCAGCTTGTAAAGACAAACTAAGTAGCAAGCACAGAACTAAAATATGCAAATGTTTGTACCTGTCTTCCCTCCAGTGAGTCAAAGCCAAGAAGCTGTAGTTGACAGTTAGCCTCTAGGGGACGCCCAAGATCCCACAGCTCCTCGTTCACCTTGCTCACCAAGGCTCCTCTCTCACTGCAAGGGGAAATGAGATTAAGAAAGTGGTTCAAAATTGAAAAAAGAAAAAAAAAAAGAACATGCAGCTTGATCATTTACCGAATACTCTGTGCGACAGAGAGTGGCGTTGTGACCCCGGCGGTTCCCTTCACAATCGTGCCATCACCCACATGGACACTGATGTGCTTTTCAGAAGCCTCAACTCCCCTGTTGCCCTTTCGCTTCCTGAGAGACTCGAAGACTTGCACTCGCTCTGGCAACGCCGGACACGCCTGAAGACAAATGTTGACAAGAGGGTATTGACATCAAGAAATGCTTCGTGCAATTAAACTGTTGAAATTGTACTTCCTAACTGTCCAAACTCTTACATCCTAATTACTTTCGAACTACATTATATTCCACATCATAAAAAATGACAAAATGCAATAGCTTGCAGTATAACAGTAGTGCTATGAATTTTTTTATTTTTTTTGCATGGACTTCACCTAGTAAGACTGTGTACGCCTATAAAACTGTAATGCTTGGGTCTAGCAATCTGTTGGATGTAAATATTCCTGGACTAAATGGCCGATACGGTAGGTCATACCAATTATCATACAACAATTTCCATTTTTCTGTTAAATTATGCTATAAATTTCCTTATGAAAACAGAGTTTGAGTAATGCAGACATGACCCCCAAACTGCATGACACATTTTCTTGCATTAGCAGCATTATTAGGTAGCAAAAATCTTAAATTATACTTGACCATAAATGAACTCAGTGTAGCTAATAAAACGTGGAGGGAAAAGCTTCCCAAAGTGTAATATGTGTAAAACAAGTGCGCATATTAAACTGGAGTTTTGTGATCCAGCAATCTCTTAAATGAATTGTAAATAGTCCTGGGCTTTTAACTACTGATTTCAAGTCCAGCAATATTGATGGCCCACAACAACATCACATCGCACACGTCTATAATTGAAGGGGTGAAAGGGGAAAAAAGGACTCTTGCACTGGAGTTCAAACTAAGTGCACATAACTGAAGGGTACTGTTCCAAAAAACTCAATACATAGATGTCACTTGTGGTGAACATTTTTTGTAGCCACTCCAAAAACACAAAAAGCAACTTTGCTAAATATCAGCGCCACGATGCTTTGAGTGGAAAAATGCTGTCTTCCTAGAAAGAAAAGTACTTTTTGTCCCTGGTATCTGCGAGCTGCTACATAGAGCCAAGACGCAGTTTAAATTTTAAACTATCGTGCGATTCTAATGTTTAGTTTTGAAATAATCTTAAAACACATTACGGTGAAAGCCACTTATGATAAATTAGTCTTGAGTGACAAAACTGCTGCTGGCCACACTGAATGACATCACAGCCCGACCTCCTGCATGCTAACGTTAGCATATCATGCTAACCGCGGGGAAAGAAAACACTTGCGCACCTTGCTGTACTTCCGGCACATTTTGCTCGCGCTCGCCTGCCAAAGCAGCGGCCGAAGTAGAAGCGTCGCCGCCATCTCAAACACACGCGGCCGGACGAGCATTCGCGTCACGTCGTCCAACTACGAGCAACACCGATTTGCACTAAACACACGCCGCCATGATTCCGGAACAAGACGTGCTGTGACGTCACCGCTTTCGTGAGCGGACAGGAGCGTTTACTTTGCTTCGCATCTGCACGGGAACGTATCAATAAGGGCCGATGCGACGAGAGACTTAAAATTGGGCTGGAAAATGTTCACCTAAAAGCGCCCCCCCCAAACAAAAACAAAAAAGAAATACAAACAAAAGTCAAATCATGATACACCAGCTTTGCGTTATCCCGAGTGTGTCTACAATTTACTAATCGTCATGACAGGCATTTATAATGAATGCATCTTGAAGGGATGAGAAGCATAAATGGATTTCGGACGCAAGGGGAAATTAAAACCGTGTAACTGCTCGGCAGCGTTTATTGAGAACCCGATCATAGCAAGATAATCCAGACAAAAGCTAATAAACGTATACAACTATTTGAAGGAAACTCCGACTCGACTGAGATAAATTCCTATTATTAAAATACAGTGGTACGTGTTGTTCCCAACTTTGGACACACGGTGGTGCTAAAGCCACTCCCAGATAATCTGTTTAGGGTAAGTGACGTCAACCCAAGCAAACACGATAGTTTCACACCTGAATGTACTCAAACCACGAGAAAATTAAACCACAAAAAGGTGACATTTAGTTGGCAAGACGTTGGGCATGTTGCCAAGGACCGTTTACGGGAGGAAAAACAAGGAGAATCTGCTTGGAATCAGGGAGAATATGCACTCAGTTCAGTTTCAAAACGTACACGACCGAGTCGGCAACATGGAGAAAGCAGGATTACACCTGACCTGTCATTACACCTGACATGCAAGGGGCGGGGGGGACTTTTAGTGCTGCTCCAATGAGACGTTATGAATTTAATATATATAAAAAGACAATAACACAGTGCCTATTTAATGTTCTTTCCCGTGTGTGATGCTGATAGAAGTTCTACTGTTGTATAGAGAGCTGTTTTGTTATATGGAGGTGCAGGACTGTTTAAATGTCTTTAGAAGATGCACAGAAGAGCGGGTGCCTGAAATAACCAAATGCAGTGTGGAGCACAGGATGAAGGGGAGGGGTGGGGGGGGGGGGTAAAAACTCAGACCCATGTATACACTGACTGTGAGGGGAACCTGTCCATGTTGCTGCCCTGATAAAGAATTGGACAGTCCCACACTGGTGATAGCGCATCATTGATCTAACTTTTCCCAACCAACCATCCACCTTGTGTCATTTTCTTTTAAAAACATGCCACAAGGAGAGTGGTAAATATTTATAGTGTGTGACAGAAACAGCTAAACTGTCAGAGCCAGAATGAAGTTAATTGCAGGAACAGGAAAGAAAACATTTTTAACATTGTGTACGACATTCGCTTGCAGGTGAACTTGAGGGCATTATACCACTTTCCCACAGATACTGGCTGGAGACGTTTGTTCAACTGAAGGTGGCGGGAGGCAGGCCTTTAAATGTATATTTAGCATTTCTCAATGTATTATTATTGTCAGAAAAGGAGGGGGGAAATTTTGGAGAAATGTAGAGAAAGTGCAGTGACTGAGGCAGTCTAGTTGTAGCCCACAGACTGTATCTTCCTTGAAAATTGACGCACATCATTGTGGATCGATCTACCTGGAACAAGAGGAAATCTATCATCAAATTGTTTACAAAAGTAACTCAATTTTCAAGACCTATGGTGTTTACATATGATGGTTCTGCTGTTTTGGTTAGCAACAACATTCAAATGGGCACACTATTTGAGGAATGCAAGTATATATCCAAAGTGGATACCGTGCCTGGCGACCATTACTTGAGGAAATATAATCAGCAGTTTGCGCTGCATTTTTCAACATAGAAAGCTATCGACTAGTAACGCACCTATACAAATTGTGTGTATGAACACCGAGTTGGATGAAGGTATTTCGCACCTGGCCCAATGTTTAAGTATGTTTGATGTGGACGACAGGGAGGTGCGAGGGAGCCTCGAATCCTGCAAAGGGAGAAAGGACCGCTGCCTTTTTTTTTTTGGCTGAACAAGTTGGCAAGTGCACAAGCTTTCTGAAGCAGAAGACATTTAAGACCGTGACGAGGGCGATAATTACGATGAAATAAGTATTCAAATGAACAGCAGGTCAGATGTCAGTGCAAATGTGTTTCACCATATTTACACCAGTTTCCAGCCAGCCTGAATTTCGTCCACGATAGCTACAGTATACAGGCCATAAATGGCAGCTACACAAGAAAAAGAAGCGAACATTAACTATAAAGCGCTATTTATTCAAGAGCGACTCAAATCCTTCCCGCCCCTCTTTCATTGAAAGTCTGGATTTTATTCAAGTCAGGACATGCAGGAGCTCCCCAAAATACTGGCAGACACCCCATTAACCGCTTTCCAGCCACGATGCTAACTTGAAGCTCGCTCTGGCAAACAGGTACAGTGGTGCCTTGAGACGCCATCTGAATTTGTTCAGTGAGCACTCAATGCTCAAAACACTTGCGTCTAAAAATCACATTTCTCCACTGAAATGAGTGGAAATGCCATTCATCTGTTCCAGCCCCCCCCCCCAAACACATTTTTGTCTTTAGCAAGGAAAAATAGCAGACTTTAATATTGTGGTTTGTAAAAACACATAATAGTAATAACTACAGGAAAGAATTCCGTTTGTGCATCATTTTGCACTCAACAATCCAATTTGGCTGCTCTGTCTGCAGTGCCCACCTTGGCCACCAGAGGTACTACAGGACAATACAGATATGAAAAATGTACTACCTTTGAGGTACACAGCAAAATGCCGTCATCGGTATTTTTCAACGAACATGTGCCTTTGCCTATCATGACACGATCCGTCTCAATGTCTTACTCCACCATTTGTTGAATACGCATTGCTTCGTGGTTCCTAAAATTGCAACCATGTACAGTAAATAGTGTTTTTCACATGAGCGCAAAGCTAGGCAGACACATCAAGCAGTTATCTACATGTATCGTCTTTGTTTTATGCCTAGTTTGACAGTAAAATCCAACTAGGAGTGGCACGACGCATCTTGAAGCCTCATTTCTGATGAATTGTTCAATCGTTGGAAAAAAGCCATTTGTCCGAAAGGCGACCAGTTTCTTGAAAACCTTGCAAGTCGGGTCACTCGTATCTCAAGGCACCACAGTACGTTTGAAATTATAATTAGGGATGAGCATTTGAGTACAGATACTCAGTTGTGTGTGTGTGGGAGAGGGGGGGGGGGGGGGTTTAAAAAATATGATAGCTTATAAGGGGAGTTATTTTGGGTGATTGCATCGATGTAGCTCAATTTCCCCATCGCATCGGTGTTCAAGCAGAAAGATGACTCGTTGACTAGTATGCCCATCCCTAATTAAAATACAGAATTATTTCCTCTGTTTCCATGTGCTGGATTAAAAAGAAACAAAAATGAACAAATAAAACAGACATTCGAAGCTAAATGAGCGTTTCCAAGGCCTCGATCACACTAATGACCAACTGCAGCAGTGAGCATCATTTACAAGAGTTGGAAGAGGGTGGGAGCGGGGAAAAAAAAGCAGTCAGTCACTCGTTTATATTTACAAGCTTAGAATTACAAAGTCGGGAGGGACAGTCTGGAAGTGAAAATTTGTAACGTGAGAAGACAAGGGTTATTCACATCAGGAAATTCTAGGAATTCACTTCAAAACACCGTTGGAGGACAGTGCACACATTCAAGCGTTCAGAGAGGAAAAGCAACTTTGGAACAAGTCGTGCTTTATGATTTGGAATATTACACCCCCCCTGTGAAGTAAGAGAGACCTTTCATGAAATGTATGACAAATGTAAGGAGTTAAAAAGGATGTGTAGCATCTATGCTAGTTTGAGCTCGACGCTCCTCATGTGCGTTGAGGATGCCAAAGTGAGTCTGCAGATAAGCTTATACAACACGGTTCACTAACCATTCTTTGAAGATTTAATTGACTATTTACACACAAGTGTTACGATTCAAAATAGGGAAATAAACCTCGGCTCATACCAGCAAGGCAAACACACACTGCGGTGGGTTTAGGCTAGCGTTGTGGCTTGCGCTCCCTCTCTCATCTCAGCACGTCACAAAACTGGACCACTTCAGTAGCGCGGCGGTTGGAAGGGTCTCTTCTGGCCGTGGAAGGGACCGCCTGCGAAGGGAGGGCCAGGACGCTTGCTGCCGCGGAACCTCCCGCCGCCTGGCTCGTTAAAGTGTCGCGCGTGCTGGCCTCGCTGCGGAGGTCTGTGCGGGTTGGGGACGGACAGCATGGGGGGCCTTTGAGTAGGCAGCGCCAGGAGGGGCACCGGACTGGGAGGGTGGTTGCGGGGCTGCCCGCTTGGACTCGCTGGGGGTTTTTGCCCAGGAGGCGCGGCGGATTGAGCCAGAGCTCGTGCGGGCGCGCCTTCGACCGCGGGGGACGTTGGTGTCGAAGGAGACGTGGGCGGAGGAGGCTGCAGATTTGGGGCCTCCTTCACCCGGCCGAGGAGAGGCGGAGGGGCACCAGGTGCGCCCGGGCGGTGGATAGGGGGTGTATGGTGGGCGGCAAAAGGCTCTTTGACCGTGCCGGGACGAGGCAGTTTGGGAGGCTCGCCCAACAATGACAGCAGTGGACGCGGTGAGGACCTGCTGCCCCTCAGGCCTCCTCGCTCCACACCGTCATGTCTGCCCGGGGGCGGACCGGCTTGCATCCGGTCGACGGGTATGCAAATTCCACCGACCATGACCCCCGAAGGAGACATGGGAGGCGGGGGAGGTCGAGGTATAGTGGGGGGCGTGCCAAAGAAATGGGGTGAGGGAAGAGGCGGGTGTAGGAGGTGGGAAGGGGGCGGAGTCTGCAGACTATCACCATGGTAAAGCATTTGGAAGGGGATTTGCGGTGGAGGCGGAGGAGGGAGAGGGTGAGGGATGGGAGGGGGCGGAGGGGGGTGAGTGAGGAGATGGGGTGGGGGTGGCATGGCGGAGGGCATGTCGCCGCTTCCTCCCTGGCCGACGCCAAGAGGGAGGGAGATGGCGTGGGGCGAGGCAGAATGGGCTTCCATGTACTCTTCCTCTTCGTACCACATTGACCCGCCGGAGCGCGCGCCGGCCCCTCCCCCTCGCCGAGAGTCTCGTCCAATCACGCGGATGCTCTCCACCGTCTTGATTCTCTCCCCTGCGGTGGGCTGGTTAGAATAGCCCACCGTCTCAATGGGCGCACCCTCAGTACAGGGGGAAACGAGGGTCTCGATGCGATGGTAGCCCCCGCCGTCCTTGGCGTCCCTACCTGGCGACTGTCCACCCTTGAGCTTGTCCTCCCTTTTCCCAATCGCACCTCCTTCTTCGGAGCCCGCGCTTGCTTTTCGAGAGCCGGCCGAGAGCCGTCGATCTCCCTTCGCCCTGGCGTTGCCTCCTGCCATCGCAGCCTGGCTGTGTTGCGCATCTTTCTTCGCCTTGGTGAGCTCCTTACTGGGTGCGGAGGCCATCTGCTTCCTCTTAGTTTCGTCGCTCCTTTTCGCACCTCCATAGCACGGGGAGGCGAAGTCGCCGTCGTTGTTACTTCCCGACGGCGTGATCACAGCGTCCCAGGGTTCATTGCGATACGCCGTGGGTGAAAGGTTATTGCTGCCAGAAGACCCTAAAGACTCGGCCAGGCTCCCGGGCGCATCCATGATCTCGTCTTGGGTCGGGGTACCGGCAGCCTCGTCACGCACCGGCGTTCCGTCCACGCGATCGGGACTGGTGTCACCTAAAGCCAGTGTGAAACCGGGATTGTCCTGCAAGAAACTGTTGATTTTGGATTCGAGGCTGGGAGGAGCAACTGCAGCGGCGAAGCGGGGAGGATGGGGTGGGGGAGGCGGGGATAGCTGACGGTCCTTCTCCCAGACTCTGTTCCTGCTCGGCGTGTCTCGCTTAAGACTGTTTCCCATGGTGGATTTCGGTTTCAGAGGCTTCGCTGCCGCTGACAACGACGCGGCTGCCATTTCTGGGGAAGCTCGAGTGGGCTGAGCAGAGTTGGTCACAGTGTGCAGGAGAGATGACAATGCTATAAAAAGATGAGGATAGATTTTTAAAAAAAATTGAAAAGGGAAGAAATAAAAAAATAAGGTAATTTCTTGCTTTTCACAGACGGTCCAATACTTTTGGATACCTGGTGGGTTTTTTTTGGACAGGGCGCTCAGTATGCCTTCGGGTGTGATGTCAACACGTGACAAAATATTGGCAAGAGCGGGGCTTGTCGGAGTGGCTTTGGAGGCCGCGGACTGGGTGGAAGGGGTGCTGGCTGTACCTGGAGATGGCCGGGCTGAGGGGCTGCCTGCTTGGGGCAGACAAGAGAATGAAAGAAAGTCAATTAACTCATTCCCTCCCAAAGACGTTTTTATACGTCTTTTCAGACTTGGTCCAGAATTGGCTGGTAGTGAATGAGTTAAATACCAATCGTCCTGGAAATGCATTCAGTAATCATCAAAAGGATCATTTAGGCATCCAGTTGCGTTGGCGCTTGCCCACTGCCAGCCAATTACGCAAGCAATCATTCATGCTCGCAATCACACCTATGGACAAGTTTGTGGGCGGAAGCTTAAGTACCCAACAAACACGCCAAGTCCAAACAAGAAAGTCAGCAGTGAGATTCAAACAAGGATGTCCAAACTTTGAGGTAGACATGCCAACCGCAATGCCATTTGTACACAAGTAAATTTACGATATTCATTCATACCCGTGCGTCAACAAACGAATCCTACGACTCTCATTGTTGTGAACTGAAGTTCTATCTCGGGCAGTGGCACTCTGGGGAGAGCGCACAAAAGTATTGAACCGATTTATTTTTTTTAAAGCCGATTCAGTCCTGACGTGGGCGGTTGAGGAACAGAGGACTTTCGCGGCAAAACCAATTTCACGCATTGAAGCTTCTGCAACGTCAAACAAATTTGCCAATCAACCATCGGTTCTGTCAATGTTGGCCATGTCCCCACAAGGCCACGCGAGAAACGGGACGTCCACCTCTCAGGGAAAACGCATGATCGAATGAAAGGAGTCAGAGATCCGTGGCGTGGAATATCAAAGCAAAGACATCATTCTGCGTGACAGCAGCACTGTATTTACCGTTTCATGAGAAACTAAGACTATATACATACCCCACGCCACACACACACACACACACACACACACACACACACACACACACACACACACACACACACACACACACACACACACACACACACACACACACACACACACACACACACACACACACACACACACACACACACACACACACACACACACACACACACACACACACACACACACACACACACACACACACACACACAGACCTACCTGTGTTCTTCATGGCGGCCGTGAGTGAACTGAGGATGGAGCTGATCTTTCCCAGGTCCACCTTGGCCATGTTGACTCCCAGAGGAGTGGATGGCGTTTGAGAGGCAGAAGTGGGTGTGGCCGGGGTTACCGTGGAAGCACCGTTCGCCTTTGAAGCTTTGGTAGCTGTGGTCGGAGTTTTGGAATCTGCATCTAACTTGACGTCAGGAGAGGAGATCTCGCCCGTCTTGCCACCTGCTGATTCCCAGAAATGGAGAAATGCGTTTTCAGGGACGCGTTTACTGTACAGTCAGGTCAGAGGATGAGGGCGGAGCTCGCAGGCTAACCAAGTGTTAGAGAAGAGCGCTCCTCTTCGTCAGACACGTCCATGTCTTCCCTGCTGTCGCTCGGCAGGTCCCCTTCGTCCATGGCCTTGCCGTCCAGCTCCGGGTCCACCTGCGCTCTGGCGGCACCCGTACCCAGGAGGGGGGAGTCTGAGCCGGTAGGGGAGGGAGCATCTTCGGACGGGGAGGGGATGGGCGAGTCTTCGGGCCCGGGTAGATTCGACTTGAGGGAGTCCAGTTTCCTCTTCAGACTGGCCACACGGTTTGCAAAAGCACTGTATGCCTGCGCATGTGGACAGAAGAGGATGCTGTGGTTGTCATGTCATGTCCCCCCCAACCCCCCCAAAAAATTGAAACATTGTTATTGTACATATGACAAAGGAGACAACTTGTTACCACACGTCACGCGGGGTGAATTTATTGACATAACCTGCATGAACACACTTAACCTGATACTTTGGCTGCGCGCAATTGGACTCAAGTTGCGTTTTAAGCACGCATATCGAAAATACTGCGTCAATGGTGCCTTCACTTACTTTGGGACTTGGAATGTTATACTGAGCACCATGTGAACTCAGCATTGTTTACAAACCCATCAATTGATCATTTAAAAGGTGGTTGTGATCATGAATAAAACTTTCATACAATGTGAACACAAGATATGACAATATTATTGCTCGGATACAAATTTGAAAGCAGTCTGGTTTTGAAGGATTGCCAAAACGAGCCCAAAACGGCAGCTTCAAATCATATCGGCAGACTTCATGTTGCCGGACGATTTTGAGGGATTGGATTCTCAAAGGAATTCCGTAGGGGCGCTATTGATGGGAGCAGCAGTACATTTTGACGGATTTATTTGGCCTAAGAATAACAAAAACAAACAAATCATTTCAAGAGAACCTTTGCGCCACATGTTGCGGCCCTCGCAACACCACCACGAGAATGAACACTCACATTAGCCACAATCTTGACCTCCTTGTACTGCGTCTCGTAGAAGATATCTGCGTTCTCCAAAGCCTCCAGCAGGGGGGGCCCCGTCTTCAACTCCTCCTCCAGGAAGCCAACAACCTCCTGCAGCTTCTGACAGCCGTCCTCAAAGTCCTTGGCGAACTTGTTCCCTCCCGCCTTGTCTGAAAACCATTTCAGGTTCCAACACAAAGCGGCGCCACACTCAATTCAGAGACAAAATTGTAGACGCAAGCGAATGCGGTCGGATCAATTCGAACCTTTCAGCCTCTTGAGCGCTTCCGTGCTGCAAATGTCCAACCTGAGAGCTGTGAGCTGCTTCTCCCGAAATTCCTCTTCTGCAACCGCCTGCTTGTATCCTGACAGTTGCTCTATAAGCGAGCTGGGCTAAAAAACAAGAGACCGAGAACCACAACATTTGGCTACCACTGAGCACAGGCAACGAGCAACGAATGCATGAATGTCTGTGCGAGACTTACGGCAAACTCTTCAACGATCTTGGACTTGATTGCAGCTTTGGTCTTGGCTGGAGCAAAGCATTGAGAAACACACATTAAAAATATGCCTTATGCTGAAGCTAAAATGTTACAGTGGACTCTCGAATGCAGAGGTGTCCAAACTTTTCCCCCGCGAGGTCCGCATACAGAAAAATCAAAAGGAAATTCTTCAACTGTGACATACTGGACACAATAAAACTAATCCATTCATCCAACCAGCCATTTTTTTAAACCGCTTATCCGCCATCAAGCAATTAAAAAAATGTCCAGATATTGTACATTATTGTATTTTTTTTAACCCAAAAATTACAACATTAATGCTCTCTGTTAAATAGTTGAGAATTTTTCTGAATTTTGGGGTGGTCCAATGTCCGGTATCACACATTTAGAACCAAAACAACAGCAGGAGCGAAGAGGAGTCCGCTTTCACTCTCAAAACCTGGAAGAGCACTCATGTGAAATGTTCACAAATCGCACTTCAACACAAAGTGGAGCGAAGCAATTTTGCTTCCAAAATGGATTTCTTTACTCACTGGGGCCAAATTTTGTTGATATTATAACTTGTCAATAGTTTGCATCTTTGTATTATAGACTTTGTAAAAAAACTTAACGGAAGAGATGCCTGTGACCATACATTTTGATGGCTAATTTGCTGTCCCACAAATTGCTGAAAATTAAATTAACCACAAATGTAATAATCTAATAATACAATTACACCCTTTCAAATGCAATGGATTCTTATATTTCTACCTAATATGAATGTCAATATTTATATACTGACCTCCCTAAAAAAAAGGAAAGAAAAATAGACTGTGGGTGAGCAAAAACTGCACATGAATGAAAATCTCAACCAGAAACAATCTTGGGAGTGGGGGGGATTAATAAAATGACACACAGCCAAAACATACAATAAAATGCTCCATCAACAAACAAAACGGCAGTCCAATATTGCACATGTCGGCACAGAGGTATCTAACGGCACATCCCTTAATGCACAGGTGTCTAACTCAAGGCCCGGGGGCCAGATCTGGCCCGCCACGTCATTTTATGTGGCCCGCGAATGCAAATCATGTGTGCCAACTTCAATGATCCTTGCTAAAATCTGTACCGAAATGTCAAAGTGTCATGTGCAACCACGTTGAGATTTTGCAAGAAATGTGTTCCCCTGTTTACAACTCACCTCAACAATAATTAGACAAAACAACAAATAGTTTAATAGTAGTAATCCATCAATTTGTTGTAACACATGTATTTATACGGTTTGATGATTCAGCATTTATTCAGTTTCACCGACATAACTCCAAAGTGGCCTGCGACACAAAAATGTTTGACACCCCTGCCTTAATGTTTAACACTACCAACCCAGTTAGGAGACTTGAATAAAAACAATGTGGAGTAATAGTGCAAAACCGTTTCATATCAGTGATTCCCGAAAGAGGCCATCAACAAACCCGAGCCAAGAACACCAACATGTTGATTTTGTGTCACATAAGGCCACAGTTGCCTGGCCAAGGTCCATGTTGCACTTTTAGGAATTGCATGACAGCCCCGACCAAATGCCCCCCCGACCCCAAAAAAGTACGACACGCTTACCAGTCACGGGTGGCGTCTCTCTTCCTTTTTCCTTTTCCTTGACCTTTTCTTTTTCCTTCTGCTTCTCTCGATCTTTTTCCTTCTTGTTCAAGTTGACTTTCAATTGGGTGAGGAGCTCCTCAGGGTACACGCTGCGCTCCTCCCAAATTGACAAGATCCTTTCCACGGACTTGCGCACCTTTGCGTCCCTGACGACATGACACGCAGACACGCGCATACATGCCGGTTTCAATGTCGTTCAATCAGAGCGAGATTCGGAGGAACGCGTGGACGAGAAGATTGTCGCTCACTTGATGAGAAGGGCGGCGTTGGGGAGAACGTCAGCAAAGGCGGAACGGAACACAATCGCGTTCTTTCTTTTGCAGTTCTGAATGACATCATTGGCAAGGTAGAAGAGATTCAACCGATGGTTGTTGTCAGCTGAAAGAAGAAACACAAACAGACTGGCAAATATAGTGACAAATATAAAAAGGAGTCCCCACAAATAAACAGAGGACTTTCGGGTAGAAATGCCGTTTTTGTTTTCCCCCGCACCATAAGGCGTTTTGGAGAATAAGGTGCACCTTTAATGAAGGCCTATTTTAAAACCGTTTTCATATGTAGGTCGCAATCGTGGCTGCGGTTGTGTTATGCATTCACGAGATGGAAGGACCCTGAAGGGAATACAATACAATACAGCTTTATTTATATTGCGCTATCACAACGGCTGCAGCTGTAACAAAGCGCTTTACAGAACAATTCAAATACTACGTCCAAGAAAGCGGAATATTAATCCATACAGAAGGTGCAAATGGATTATCAGGCGCATTGTCGGGCTTTTGGGAAGATGGAATGCTTTTAGGTGCGCCTCATAGTGCAGAAAATATCGTACTCAAATTATTCTGTCCACCATTCTTGGCTGTCACTATCGGATATTTTTTACAATCGAGCAATCGAATCACACGATAGAATTTATTCTGCGATAACATTTCTTGTTAACTCATTCACTCCCAAAGACGTTTTTAAACGTCTTTTCAAACTTGGTCTAGAATTGGCCGGTACTGAATGAGTTAAATGGTGTTGCCCCGCACCCCATTAGTTTTTATGAGCAGATTGTTGCCTGCGATTGTGTAATGATTAAATGAATCGTAAAAAGTATGTAATATTGGTCAATAGAATTTCTATTGAAGGTTAAGACCTTTTTTTATTTCAACATTCAGCACTTAATCTTTCATCAGATTGCTGACTAGTTGCGCCTTGAAACAAGTGGGCCACGACGACGCGCACCTTTTTGGCTAGAATTACACATGAAATGGTATGAAAATGACACGGCGATTGGTGTGACCCAAATTCTCTCGGAAGGGATTGACTCAGTAACCTTTTTAAAACCGACAGCGACTTCTTGGGTAGCGATGAATGCTAAAAGGGCTACAAGTTTGGTATCCACTTGCAGAACCTGAACGCACCCGACAACATGTCATTACAGCGTATGCATATCTTGGCTGCGAACGATGGTCACAGTCGATGAAGAAAAAGCAGTTTATCCACGGTGATTACAGGTACAAACGTCCTCAATACTTCGGCGAGCGTTCATCGTGACAGCCTTCTGCCAGTCACGTGTGGTGTCAACAAACCCACACGAGACCGTGAAGCAGTAAGGCACATATGTCAGATGACAACAACAATGCAAACAAATCAGCATTACCACTTCCTACACATCACAGAGTTTCATGAAACGTGGTACGATAAACGCGTGAACATCACACACGCCAACGTGCGGGAAAGTAAGACTGTACCCCGTTTGTGACGTACAGAACATCTTTCGATTTCAAGAACGGATGAGCGCCCGAATGGAGAAGCACAACTCGCTGGCGTCTCATTGAGCAACATTTTTTTTTTCCATTTGTCTCCCGTATATTAAATTCATGAAGCATGCAGCCAAACGTACCCCCTTAATGAGTGACCGCTGGACAACTTTGCAAATGCTTTTTTTTGGTTATAAATTTCCATTTTCAAATTATTTGACCAGAGAATGCAACCACCAGTTTGGGGGGGGGGGGGGGGGGGGGGTTGAGGCATGCCTGGCGCTGCCAACAGTGGATGATTACGACTGTACAAGGGGAGTCAACTGAAAAATTACACGTGAGACGGTCGTGGTGGCTCACACACTCTCATAGTCACACGCGCGCAACAACATACAATGGCAGCCCAAACAACAATACACATTTAACCATTTCATCATTTTAACCATGCGAGATGGGGAAAAAAAAAACACGCAACTCATCTCAATGTCTGGTAAGAAGGAAAGCTCACTAGATGCTAGCGCGGCAGCGTTCACGTTGCCTTCTCAGAACCCCAGCGGCCATTTTTGGTCACCCCCTCCCCATGACAGTCATGACCAGTCAAATCACAGCATATGCAACTCATACAAAAACACATTTTATGAAATCATGATGATGTTACAAATGGAAATAATCCTTCAGCATTCGGTGGGTAGAAATGCCGATTCATCAATACAGTGCAATTCAATATCGATTCTGCAAATACGCCTGAATCGTTTCCCCAACCTGGCCACTGAGGGGCACTTTGCATGAGATTCCTGTTGTATGGCCAGAAAGCACATTCAACCAAAACGACAACAACAACCACAGAAGCAAGTAGCAGCCAAAGCAGAGGACTGTCAATGTCTTCTCTAAAATCTGACCATTGGGCTCTAATTCCCCTGGAAATTGACAATCGCAAGATCTTTTGGAAGCTGCGGCAGTATTTAAAAAATAATAATAATCCCCCGGAAATTGACAATCGCAAGATCTTTTGGAAGCTGCGGCAGTATTTAAAAAATAATAATAATCCCCCGGAAATTGACAATCGCAAGATCTTTTGGAAGCTGCGGCAGTATTAAAAAAGAAGAAAAAAAAAAGTCCAATCACGCGACAAACCGGAGCAACCGCTTCTATCGAGACCACCCGGTCGCCGTGTAACCAAAAATCAAAACTCCATTTCCTCATACGAGATGCAACTCGACAATTCATTTGTCCGCCGCCGAGAAGCTGTCGCCGAATGCCATGGAGAAGGTTGAAGCCGGAGACGCTCCAACGGCGTGATTTCCAATAATTCCAACACATCACAAGTATCTGTCCCAAAGCTGTGTCGCGTGATGACTGGACTTACAAAAGCGACTGACCCCTCCGTGGCGATCACTTCTCATTTCATGTCCAACGAGTGGGTATGAGTGTCAAATGGTTTGCACGCCAGAGCCCCGCACAGAAGCCACACAAGGAGCAATTTAGCTGACAGAGGCAATAAATGAAAAGTTCAGTTCTACGAGTCCCTACCGGACCACCAGGGGCCGCCGCGCTCATAGCGTCGTCTTTAGTGACCCCCCGAGTGACCCGCGGCATGTTTGAAAGCCAGTGGCACTCAGAAGACAGCGTAGTTGCTTTTCAAGACCGCGAGTTCAAACCCAGCTTGGATCAAAACATCGCAAAAAAAAAAAAAAAAAAACAGTCAGGAGAGGATGTGAATGAGAAGAACGGCAAATATTTTGAGATGTAATACATCATTTGAATGTAGCTGACGGGGTACGAAAAGCTTGCTCCTCCATATTTTGGACAAAAGCTTTTGCCATTTCACGCATATGAAATTATAAATATGGTTACGCACTGTTCTATATATATATACAGTATATATATATATATATATATATATATATATATAAAATAGGGAAAAAAAACCAACACCGTGAACACTCAACTTACGAATGCCCGTTGATTGAAGGATTTGAGTTTCGCAGACATTCTTTGTAGAAAAATGTTGGGGGTTTTTTTTTTTTTTGGTATTATTTTCGGTATACGAACGGTCTTGGCGTGGACGAGAGAATGAATCGATGTTGTGCTTCTCCTTATGCTGCGTACCTTATTGGCCACGTTCACAACACTTTGCTGTCAACTGAAGAAAAACAGTTGGATCCCTCCACGGCGGAAGGCGGACATCTGTTGCGTAGGTAGATGGGCGTTCTGCCTCCGCATCCGCAAATCACAAACGATTGACACGGTTTCAAAACTTTTTGCACTCTGCGAGCGTCGAGTAACATTGATAATGTATGCACTATGGAAATAATTGAATGGGGAAAGCGGAGAGAGTGCAACAGCAACTTGTGTGCCAAGTGAGAAATTTGATGCACCCCAAAAAAGGGATTTCAATGTTTTTACTTGGTTTAAAAACCACTGCCCCACTAGCCATATCAATGGCACCATGTTGGCATAGTTTACGTTTATTTCAAAAAAAAAAAAAAAAAAACAGCTTCAGGACAACTTACATGTACCCCCCACCCCCTTAATACATTGGATCGGGACTTGGCATCAGCAGATTGTCAAAATCAGGTAACTCGAACTCTGATGAAGTAATCTGATCGGAAGATCCCTAATATTTGTAAGTGGTGAGGGACCGGAAGAATTCAAATTAATTGGACGATTAATTGGTGATCCGCATTTGCCTTTGTTGAAAATAAATAAATAGTAGGGCCTTAGTAATCAAACTGCGACAACCAGATCAGCGGCAATTATGTCAAAAGTTGCAATAATATAACTTGGCATCCTGCTCAGCGTTGCTGCCGTGACGGTGCAAAGTGCGGGTCACTGTGCTTCGTGCGTTCCATCAAGCATGCACGTGTAGAAAAGCAAACCATAGGATCAGAACATGACAGACAAAACTTTGAAGTCTTCAAATGTTGACAGCACAGAATTACCACATTGACAGTTGAGCACCTGCAAAACAGAGAGACAACTCAAACATGCCCGAAGGTAACAAAATGTGAACCAGCCAAAAAAAATAAAAAAATAAAACTCTCAGACTTCAGACAAAAGTCCTGTCTCACTCGGGCCCTGAAGTTGCCTCTGATACTTGAGCTACAGCTCTCAAATAGTTAGTATTTGGATATCCAACTGGGACATCTTTTCATTTTTATTTAAATACATTTTTTTGTACTTAAATGGGAAATCAACTCCAGAAAAAAAAAATTAACAATATGTTCTATGTGGCCCCACAAGTTGAAACCCGGCATTCCAATTTACATCAGAATGCCGTTTTTATTCATCTGAGGGGGGTGGCCATTTTGCCACTCACTGAAAATGACATCACAGTTGCTCGGGGCTCAGCTTGCAAAGGTCACATGCCCAAACTCAGGAAACATTATGCCAAGACTGAATCCAACGTGCTTCTGCTGTGAATCCTTTTGCCTCCATTGCTTCAAGACATGATCAAATCAATTCCACACAACTGTGGCGATTCTTAAGCAATTCGTCGATTGTCCACCATGCTCATCTGTTCAACCCCACCGACAACCAGATTTCAGGCCTGCCAAAGAGATGCTGCATGAGCTCAATTGGACATTGCTCACCTCTAACAACCTTGATGAGATGGCAAAGCTCACCATTATTTATAAACGGCTGAGTGAGCTGTTTTCCTTGCAGGGGCTTGACCAAAGCTCCGAGAGAAGTCATGTACCGTTTATATAGAAATGACTATCCTTACGTTATCGTATTCCTTCAGCTTTGCCGGTGCAAGACTACAGTTGCTCAACAGCTAGGACACTGGGTCCCATCACGTTCAGTGATGCATGTGAATCCACGTTGTATATAATCATCCGACCACTTCTTTTGGCTACGAAAACCGCAACATTGGGAGACCTAATACTGTGCTCTGATCAATCTCTTGCAACCGAACCCCTCCGAAATTTAATTGGAGATCCCTAATCTCGTCCAACAAATTACATGTAGCCCAATCGTTGAAAACGAACACATAAACAGGTGCAACAACAAAGAACCCATGCTTCATTCACGACTGGCAATCCAAATATGGAAGACCAAACACTCATAATAACGTCACTGAAGAAGACTTGCATTAAATGTCACTCAAGACGTAACTAGCAGGCGCTCGAACGGCGGTGGGGAGTGTTGAGCGAAGCAGGGGCCAATCCATGACAAGAAACAAACGTTTGGACCTGGAGGCCCCCTTGTGAGCAAGCTTGCAGCCAACTGGAAGCAGATTGTAGCTTTGGCTTGATCATAATTAGCGGCGCTAATGTTTTTACATTGAGAAATCCATTCAATCTTCACCGGGCGAATTCAACGCGGTTTTCGAGTTCCACACGAATTAATTTCTGCGCCAATTTGTGACGTCTCGGGACACAAACGTATTCGAATTAGCTTTAGCATAGTTTAGCTTTTAGCTTAAGCTAGAGCCCGCTCAGGCTACTCACATTTCTTCAGCCACTTCATCCAGTAGCGCACGACGAGGCCGCTCTGCTTCTTGTTCTCGATGCACCAACCGGAGATACTCTGGATGGACTCCATTGTGTTCGATATTCCTTGAAAGCGGCGATCTAGAGAGGCTTCGAACGCGGCGTTGGAGCTGCGGGCTCCGTGGCCGCTCGCAGCTCCGGAACCGGCGGCCATCTTTGCAGGTTTCGCTCGCTTGGCCAAAAGAAGAGGTTGCCCTGGCTGGATGCACATTGCGACAATATAATTGGTTGCTGGGATGCGTTCTACTACAATATGATTGGCTGTTGGACCCGCGCAGCTGCAATATAATTGGCTGCTGTATCTTGTACCGAGGCGGGAACAGAAGTGGGCGGACTTTTTACGAACTCCACTCGCTCTCACTCTAATAAATTTAATTTATTATTATTATTGTTATTATATATTGATCCATATTTGTAAAGGTCATCCCGTCTCTTCTACATTGGCAGCCATTCTCTCCTGGATGCAGGGCGTGTCCTGCTCAGATGCAAGGGCCAATCATTGCAGCAGCTCGTGTCCATCAGCCAATCATATTGATGATGATAATTCCCGCGAAAATCGTTCTCGTCGTTGAGGAACGACGGCAGACAGGCCACACACTACAACTTTTCACTTGCACCATTTCTTTATTTTAGTTCAGTAAATTGTTGGTTTAGGGGTACGGTCCCTATTATGGAAAATTGGCTTTTTTTGTCCTGTATAGACCAGGGCATTCCAAGACCTCGTAGAGTCCTCCAAACATGAAGGACCAAGCTTTAGTTACAGCTGCATGTCTTCTGTAGTGCTCTTTAGGGTTGACTCTTCAGAAACTCTTTATTGACCAAACCACAGCCCAAACCTATTATTTTTCCATTTGTAGACTCCATGAGAATTTTTATATGCTGTTTGGCTGCACATCAAATCTTGAGTGTGCATTTTTTTTTTAATGATTGGTCTTGACAATAATAAAACTCACCGTTCACTGAAGGGATAGACTTTTATTGACAACTTGACTCAATACACACCAGTGGTCTATCGCAACAGAAATGTGTGGTTAAGTGATTTATATCACAGTGTAATCTTTTAGAATAACCTAAAAAAAAAAAAACATTTGCCATACATACCACCACTCAGTCACACACATATATACGTGTAATCTGCCATGTGTTCCACAAAAGGCTTGATTGATCGTCGTCTTCTAGAACGCAACATGTCACTTCATGTGTCCTGCAGAAATATCCACAAAAGCTTCTATTGTCCCAAATTCAAGTCAATCGGTCAGTCGGTCAGATGTTAAGTCCCAGGGAAGGAAGTGTTGTTTTGACGAGTCGGACTGAAGCACTTGTGTTGTTCCTGTTAAGGTCCTCACTCATCGGGGCTGTCCAGAACACTCTTACTGAGAGCCAGATCCCAGTAGTGTTCGGTGCCGTGCTTCTTGAAGTGTTCCCGGGCCATGTTTTCTGTGGGGCACTGCTTGAACTTTATGTCCCCAAAGGAGCGCTCTTTTGCTGTGCCCTGGACGAGGATTCAATGGCGGACTGTCACAAAGCAGCACTAAAGATACAAATTGAGTTGCATCAGGAGACAACGTGGAGACACTCACCTCCCAAATCAACCAGCACTTGTTGTTCCTCCTCGTGTCGTCGTCGCCATCCGGATCTGCGCGCAAGTCAGATGTGTGAGCTGGAGATATCGTCACAAACAAAATGACGCCGGGTCTCACCATCTCGTTTGGAGTTGTGCTCCTGCCACTTGATTCTGTGCATCATGAGCTTCTTGAACTTCTTTTGAGATTTGGGGCCTGCAACAAGAAACGCTCAGTCAGAAGGAGAACCGAAGCCACGTCATGAGGTCCAATCACTCCATATCAGCAGAAACCCTGACCGACCAAATATGATGAATGTTTTTTTCCCCTGCACTATTGGTCTGTCCCCACGCCGTTTTTTTGGTTGTTTTGTTTTGTTTTAATGGATTCATGACCAATTTAGAGTGTTGACAACAGCCAAAGAATAAATCTAGGAATGCTCTTGAAACCTCAACTATCTGACCCGGCACGTGCTTTTCACTTCTTAAAACACTCCACAGCCGTGCAGCATTACGCCGCCTCGAGAATGCAAGTCTGGATGTTTTGTAGACAAACACAAGTGAAAAGAGTGAAGCGACATGCATTTGAGTCCACCGAAATGCTTCAGTGCGGAAAGAACCGGTCGGCCACAAAGGTAAATGTGTGCACATTCTTTTTTGCTAATCAAACTGCCTAGTCTGCTTCTACTTGTTGCTGGGGCGGGGGGTTCTTCTTTTTTGACCTTTGGAAAAAAGTTGAGGTAACCAAAGTTGTTTGCTTTTGTTAACTGGTGAAGGCTTTTGATTTCCTCACCTCCCTCCACCACAACCAAGTTGACATCTTTATGGAGAACGACCGTGCCAGTCAAGTAGAGCTGGTTTGCATTGGCTTCCACTTTGAACTTCTTAGCTGGATTTTGCAGGTTCCGGATCCTGCGCGGCAAGAGAAGATGCCATTTTTCAGAGTTGCGGAAGATCCGATTCACGCGGATGCGCTCGCGACCGACCTGTACACCGTAATGTGAACCCCGTTGCTGAGATCCTCTTTCAACTTCTTCACCTTCTTCTCTTTGCGCTGCTCGGCCGTGAGCTTTCGCGCCGCGTTGGCCTCCTCGTGGGCTCTGCACAAAGGTCAAAGTACACGTCAAACAGGAGAGAGCAGTGGATGAACCCAAGCGGCGTGATGGGCGACCGACTTTTGTCTCTTGGCCATCTGCGCTCTGACGTGGGCTTCCACTTTGGTGGGGTCCTGAACCGCCTCGGTTCCCAACACTCTCATCAGGTTGGAGATGCGAACTGCGAAAAACCACGGCGTACGTTAGCCGTGCGGACAGGTTGTTGATCGTCGCGCCTGCGTGGCCTACCTTTGGGTTCCGGTGGAGGCATCAGTCCGAGACGGACCTTTTCTTGTACTTCTTTTTGGCCT
Organism: Hippocampus guttulatus; assembly: GCF_054856545.1. Classification (NCBI taxonomy): domain Eukaryota; kingdom Metazoa; phylum Chordata; class Actinopteri; order Syngnathiformes; family Syngnathidae; genus Hippocampus; species Hippocampus guttulatus. The sequence goes on along the minus strand of NC_141266.1, from coordinate 21,508,046 downwards.
TCCCGTCGAGTCTGTCGCCTGAGCTTTTTCTGTTCTTTCTTGGTCAAGTATACGCCCAGCGTGACCAGCTTGTCCTTGTCAACTGGTGGCACACCAAAAAAAGCACACGCACACACACAAACACTGTAACCGGTTTAGTCCTGGAGGATTGTAACAGTAGCGCTACGTAAATAAAGAAAGAGGAGAGTCACGTCAAACACTTACCAGGAGGGCTAATTTGGGCAGGATGTTCCACTAAATTGGTCACCCCGAAAAGCACCACCTCATCAAGTTTCGTTTCTGGCTTTCTTCATGGGGTACAAAAAAAAAAAAAGAAAAAAAGAAAAAAAGAAAAGAAGAAAATTTGGAAACCAGATTTTTAAGAGCACCGACATTCTGACTTACTGTTAGAATAGTAAATGCAATTAGTGTTGGAGTGTGTGTGCGTGTGCGTCATCGGCTCTCACATCTCAATGTTGGTGGGCAAGATGAAAGAGTCCCACCATTCGATGTTGGGCACTTCGCTGTCACCGATGTCCTTCCTGGGCGCAATCAGAGCCAACTTGGTGGACGCGTGGATCCCGGTCTTCTTGGCAGCCTGCGAAATCTCGTTCTGTAACCTCTCCAACTGGGCCTGTCGGAACAAACAAACGGTCATTCTGAAAAGAGAGTGTCCGAGGGCTCCGCAATGGTCCGCGTGGCGTGAACTCTGACCTTTGTTCGAATTCTTTGAGCGATCTTCTCAAACCGACCCTGCTCGTGGAACTTGAAGGTTTTGCGTGTCCGCTGAGGCACGTCGATCGTTACGCGATTGTCAAAGTAGGACGTGGACTCCAGCTCCTCGCCGGGCTTTTCTTTGAGTTGCTGACGGAACTGTTCCCGCTTCACCGCCCGAATGTTGGCTGCACCCAGAAAGGAAAGAAAAGTCAGCTCAATAAAGCACAATTATTGGACAGATTTAGTAAGACTCAAGCCAAGCTTGAGCCAAGCCAAGCTTTCTGCTTTTTATCAACCATTAAATGTTGATGACATACACAAATAAAAGGTATTCCGTGTTGAATATTCCATAATTCCTTGAAATTGCTTCAAGATAGCAGTACTGCACAGCAAATACCTTGTCCCCCTATTACGTCACAAATCTGTCAGTAGGAATGGGATTCTTTTTTTTTTTTTATTCCTTCCCCTACTCTGGTAGTCATTAATTACCAATACTGATTCAGTCATTAACCATTATATATATATATTTTTTTTTTTTGTTTTTCTGACAAATACTGGAGTCAGTTCCCCCCGCCCCCAAACCATTTAAATGGACGTACCTTTGAGCGTTGGCATGCGATGCGTCAGCTCGATCTCTTTGCCGGTGGCATCCACTGTCCTGCCCTTGTCGTCCAGGATGAGCGGCGTCGGCTTGTTCACTTCCTTCACTTCCACTCTCCTGGAGCGGCGCACAGAAAGAAGGAAAAAAAAAAGTTCCGGCCAACAGGCATCCAAACCAAGTTTTGCGCCACTTTGTCCGAGACTCACGGTGGGGCGATTCCCATGGCGTGAAGGTTAGCCAGAGCCACAAAATTGTGAGGGATGGAGTTGCCCAACATTCCGAGGATGTTGGGTTTCACCGACATCTGGGACTGCAGGCGTGCCTGCTCCTCGGCTACCTTGCGAGCCTTCTCGATGGCGTCGTTCATGAAGCTGGCGGCCTGTGAGGGCATAATCGAGCCACCCATGCCGGCGTGGCCCAGAAGGCGGGACATGGGAGATTCCATTTGTGTCTGCTGGGTAGAGAGGAGGCAAATGTCAACATTTTCACCCGTAATTATCAATCTCTGAAACAGTCAACTATTATCCACAATCTTCATTGGACCACAAACAGTGATGCTATATACGTAGACAGACAATGTCACAATACTCAAAGGCATACATTCTTTATCCTCTGTGGGGTAGGGGTGGGAGACGAGCATTGCAGCCTATTAAGGCACTCAGAAATGTGACGATCTGAATGTATACAAATAGCCACTTTCTTCTTAGTCTGACTGTATTGGCATCATGCTGCCCTTGATGGCCAAGGCGGGCAGACCAGAAAGAGCAGCACAACATTATAGAGTGCTATTTCTTTAATAATTATACATATTTTTAGCATTTTTTTCTGGGAGCCGGAAAGGGATTTTTATGGAACATGTTTATTGGCAGTCTATTCCGGCAGGTCTTCTGGCCTGCAAATAGAGGGTTCACTGTAATTACCTGAGCAGGAGATGGAATGTTCAGTTGCTTCCTTCGCTGTTCGATCTGCTTTGTGGCTTCCTCCATCATCTGTTTGATCTGTTTCGTGACCCCGCCCCCACACCCCCCAAAAAACAAAACAAAAGCAGTGCTGTGTGAGTCCTCCATCTCGGCCATCGCAGATCTGCTTTGCGGTGAAGACGTACCTGCATTTTACTGAGCATGCCTGGGCTCTCCGACGTCAGTCCCAGATTGACCTCGGGCTCCTCCACCTCCTGAAAGCGAGGCACCCGTTTGCGTTTGGTCACCGTACCGCCGTCGGCAGCGGCGGCTGGCGCGACGACACCTTTCGCTCCGCTTGTGTCCGTGTCGTCACCAAACACCTCCTGAGAAGCACCCCACCGACAATAAATCTTTCAAACCTTTCCACTGGGGGTCGAAGTCAGAACATTTGCATTCAGGTGGTCCTCGTATACCTTCAGGTCTCGCTTGCGGGTCTTTTCTCCATTTCCTTTGTTGCTTCGGGAACCGCGGCTTTCCTCCAACGCTTCGAAAAGACGCTCAACAAAACTCCCGGCTGACTCGTTCAGGAAAGGGTGCAGTTGGTCTAAGAGGAATCGAGTGTGAATCCACAATTGAACCGGATCTCAAACAATTGTAACATTTTTTTTTAACTTAAGTTTCCTCTCAAAATTAATGTGAGCAAATGGCCTGAAGAGAAAATTGGATATTGACAAATTAATGTGATACTGAGATTAATGTCATATGACAAAGGGGAATTGAACCTGATTGTTGCTACATGTGTTCAAGAACCAAGGGCCTGAATAAATCCACTGGCCAAGGGTACCTGTCGTTTTCCTTTTGTCCAGACCTTTCCCCACGCACTGCAAAGCCACGGTGACCACAGTGGGCTCCGAGAAGCCGAGCACCTTCTTCACGGTGCGCTCCACCCATGGCCTCATCTCCTCCACCTCCTGTTTAGGATGCGACATCCTCTCGTCTGCCAGATACACGCAAACATTACATTTAATTTACACACACGTTCAAGTGCATTCGGTTGTACACACACACACACACACACAAAAACAACGGTATTCAGTAGTACTTTTACCGTTCCGCAATCAATTGACACAGTTTAGACACTGGGCAAATTGTAGCTACGTGGTTTGGATGTGAAAATGACAGTCTAATAAAAATGAGTATGTCTTGATTGACTGAAAACGCTGTCAAGTCAACCGACCCGCGAAGAGTAGCTGGCTGGCTAAATGCTAACATTAGCAGTGTTAGCACAGTGTTAGCACACGGGAACACGGGACGTAAAATGAGCCGCTAGGTTACCTCACAAAGTCTTCCTTGTTTGCTGATCAGGTATGAGGACAGCGGCGTGGTGAAAGTAAGACGGCTCGGTTAGGCTTCGAGACGTTTCTCACACCACGAAGCTCGAAGTTTTCTCCACAACTGAGTTGGGGCGCGCGGTTGCTACCGTTCACACAACGTTGTTGTCTCGCAACCCGGAACAGGAAGTAGTTATTTTTATTCTTCTGCTTCTTTCTTCTTCTCGTGGACACTTCAGGGGATATTGGAGGGTTTTGTTTGTCGCCCCCTAGTAGCACCTAAACGAAACGACCACGTCATCATTTATTTCTTGTGGGACTGTAATGAAAAGTGGATAAAAGTTCTTATAAATACAATATATGTATGCAGTTTTTTATACTTTGTAGATAACTATGAGAACACCCAATGTGATAAATCGTTAATTTATAAAATATACAGAACATAAGTCGCTCATTTAAACAGTAAAAATGATTGTGTTCGGTCAATGTTATAATCAGAATAAGGCGTAAAGCCCGTGACTATATTGCCCAGGGTGGGGGGGTTAATCCACCCCTCTGTTGAAAATTTTCAGCAGCACTGTCATTCATCGACTGCGATTCGTCACTGTGGAGTGAAACAATTTATCTATTGATCACAGCTGTGAACATGTGAGTATCAGGTGACATGACTGCCCCCCCCCCCCCCTCCCTCGTTATTTTGACTATCTTTACAGGAATTGGGTCAACTGAGTGGAGTTGGAGTAGCGCGAGCACGAAAGCGCTTGTGTGCCCGGGGCCACCGTTCGTCTGCCAGAGAGAAGCCCCGCGACCCCCCCCCCCCCTCCCAACCACCCCACACTCCCGCCCCCTTCCCTGTGCCCAAACTCCAAAATCACTGCACAGCTCTACATGACATACAATTAAAAAGAGAAACGAACAATTGTGTGAGAAATGGTAGAAGAAATAAATATGTGAATACAAATATCTACTTGACTGATCAAATTAATAACTGTTGTACGAGTGTAAGGATAAATATATCACTGTATCATAAAACTAAAATCAAGTAAAACTACTCGATAGTTTAATTACCGTCACACACGTGGACGTTGACGCTATGATAAGACAAAAATAATGTCAAACGACTCAACTGTTAAATTTGTCAAGATCATACAAGTTCATTCTAAAAAAAGATACCCTTTGCTATCTGGTTGTCTCCTCGTGAGCGCATAGTATTTTTGTTCTGGTATTTTCCTTGTTTTGTATTCTCGTTTTTTTTTGTTTGTCGTTTATTGGATGTTCTTGTCCTTTGAGTTGACAAGCAATTTTCGTTCGTATCGATCCTTGCCTCTTGTAGGTGCTTTTGGTTTGTTGTTGTTGGTTCTTTGTGACCAGCGACCTTCGTTGTACTTTGTCGGATCTTGCGTTATCAATGAATATTTTGGTGACCAAAACCTCTGATCTGTGTTTACTATTTGAAAATAGTCTCTTATTTGAGTCGAGGCTTAAATAAGAAGACATATTGTGTGCGTGGAAGAAATTTGACATACTGCTATCCATTAACGGACATGCTTTTGTCCGCTGACTGAAAGAACAAGATGCCATTCGGAGACTATGTTCTATTTTTTTTTTTGAAGTATCCCATTTATTTGGGAGAAGGTCTTTATTCTTATTTTTTTCTATATATATTAAATATTGTCCGTATCGGTCTGGAGGTGGACAACTCCGGTGAATGAGTGAGCCTTTTTTTTTTGTTTTGAGGTCTGACATTTATTTTCCCAAATAGTTTTTTGAGATGTCTGAGTTTTGTATGGCTTTTAAATTGAGTTATTTGGACAAATCCTTTCAACTCCCACCGAGCCCAAATCAGACAAGATACGCTGACATCACGCTCACTCTTTGTGACGGACCTCACATGTACCGTGTGTACCCCAAACACTCCCCTCAGACCCCCCCCCCCCACTCCACCCCAATCTTTTTGCCAGTCCGCCGATTATGTAATGATGGCTGTGCACAGAAAATGACAATAGCTCATTGCTTTCCATACAGGACACCCACACACACGGCACACTCCCATGAACACACACTTGTTCCTCCACCCAAAACACACCGTCACTCTCCCGGAATACAGACAACTGAATAATTATTCCAACTATTCCCTCTCCACATAATCCCAATCCAGCCACTTGACAATGTTGTCACTAGCGCCGCATTAAACGCCTCATTTCAATGTAAAGTGTCTTATTACATAAGAAGGTAATTTATGAGAAGACATTGGCAGCCTCACCCCCCCCCCCTCCTCCCCCGCTGCCCCCCCCCCCCCGAGTGGTGCATCTTTTTGTCTGGCTCATTGCGTGTTCTGCTACGTTTCATCACAATGACCCACTTTGCTGCTCGTTTATTTGACAGGAGGCACTAAATCACCCCCTCTCCGAGGACCTCTGCTGTCATTACGTTCACACAAGGACCTCTGCAGCCTCCCCAACGGGCCGCAACGTCGAGCACGTGAAATCGCTCCAATCCCAAATCTGCCTCTCTCTTTTTGTAGCCGCCCATCCTTCGCACTCCTTTTTTTTTTTTTTTTAACACTACATGCTGCCTCCCTCTTTACTAAAGGCATGGCGCTAATTTAAAAAAATTCTCTTTAGTTACGACACGTCCTAGCGGGCCTTTATTTGATGAGGAGCCCTTTTTTGATCCAAATTTTTGAATGGAACTATAGAGATGGAGCATTCAGGCAAGCAAAGACAAAAGGATGCCTCTATTTGAGGTGAGGTGTTTATTTGAATGAAGCCATTTATTTGAAAAACTATTTTCCTCATTATTCTGTGAATACAAATTGTCTGTTGGTTGACGAGAGGGGGGTGCCTATTTGAGGTGAGGCATTTATTGGAGAAGAGGCCTTTTTACCAATGTTTGTGTTTGAGTGGCGCTGTATAAGATCCTGCCCACATTTTATTCAAAAGGTGTTGATTGTTTGAAAGGAGGCCTTTACTAGAGGTGAGGTTGGAAAAAAAAGGGGGTGTCTAATCGAGGAGAGGCACTTATTCAAACCGTTTTTTTTTTTTGCTTGTGGATAGAGCGCAGTCAATTGCTGTCTTGTTCAGTGAATAAAAAGGAAGCGTCGATTTGGACTCAGCGTTTTATTTCAGGTGGGTTTTTATTTATTCAAATACGTGTCAAATCCGGGTGAATGGAGCTACTGATTGTAAGAAAGGAGGCGTTCATTTGATGTGGGGTATCTATCTCGGGGGTGGGGGGGCTTTATTTTTCTAACATTGTGCCTGTCAGGAGCTTGACACTGCTGTTTGTTGACTGTACAATGGAGACGGTTATTTATTGGAGGCATTTATTTGAAGAAAAAAAAAAGGTATTTACTTTTTTTTTTTTTTTTCACCGCTGTGACACCTGAACTTTTCTTCTGGGGAATTTCTAGTTAAGCACATCTCATCTTGTCTTATCTCATCTTGTTGTTTTTGCAGAAATCCATTTGATTGACACCCCCGCACCCCCTCCCCCCAAAAAACAACAGCAACAACAAAGGAGGCATCTATTGGAGATGGGGCAATTTTTTGTTTTGTAAACAATGTCTGGGTGGAGCTGCACATGCTGCTTTCCCTTTCTTGGAAAAAAAAAAAAGAGGCTGCATCTATTTGTGGTAAGGTGTTGATTTGGGCAGTCAGGCAACGTACTCAACGTCTAAAGTCGGCCAAGGCGTTTATTGGAGCAGAGTGCCACGATTAGGCAAGAAGCGGAGTGTATGACGGTGTCAACACAAGCGGAGCCGAAGAAACGGTGACGTTATGGTCGCTTGCCCAGCGGCGCGGCTCCGGCCCAATTACGGCCCGCCGATGTCACGAGACGGACACGTGCGCCCTCGAAAAGTGCGAGATCCTCCGTCAGCGCCGACGGCCCACGCGGACGCCACCCCTGAGGCAGACTTCTGTCTCATTCCGCAGACTATCAACATGCCCTTTTTGTTTTGTTTTGTTTTGTTTTTTTAAACCCCTTGAGGACTGGGTGACGAATACTCGCAAGTGTGTATGTGTGCTCAGCGCTGTTCCATGAAAGGACCTGACATGCATTGAGTGTTTTATGTAGTATGAGTGTATGAACCCTGTTTTTGGAGTTTGGTTGCATTTGTAAGCCAAGCCACGATTGGTCGTGAACCGAGCCCCCGAGCATTCGGTGATGTCATTTTCAGTCGACAGCACGTGACAAAAATGGCCGCCCACTGGGACGGATCAAAACGGAGGGGGGGGGGGGGGGGGTTGCTGCTTCATTCCCATTCCACAAATGATGTAGACATCAGAACGCCGTGTTTAGACTCGTGTGTCCCAATTGAACTTGTCAAGAACATTTTTGAGTTGACTTCCCTTTTAATGGTTGAACAAACATGCCGTTTATTTTGCTCTGAAGCTTGAAAAACATACAATTTTGGAGATAGGAGCATCAATACATATATTTGACAGATATTTGCATGTTGCTTCCGTTTCCTTTTGTACGTATCAAGTTAACGCTCGCCAATCAGAGCCAAAGCAATTGTCCAGATGGCGATTTGTATTTGTCCAAAAAAAAAAAAAAATTGTAACTGGGGGGTCACGTGTATTTCAAGGCACCCGTAATTCAAAAGGCGTTTGCGTCCTCTGTTGTCTTTCCCAAAAGTCAAGTGAAAGGGGGCTTCCTCCTCGTCTTCATCTACAGCCTCCAGACGGGCACGAGGGAGGGAGGGGGGGGGCAGGGGCTTCTCTGCTAAAAACTGCATGGATACAAGGGGGGGCCGAGCGGGGGTTGGGTATTCCGCTGTGTTGTGTCACAAGGCTGGCCCATCCGCACATCACACAACGGTTCGGGTCTCTCTCTCTCTCCACTCTGTATGTGTGCGTGAGTGAAATATTGGTGCATTTCTTACGACTTTATGGACTCTTGGTGTGCGTGTGAGGCATGGCTGATTTCATCCAGAGCAAGCGGGGGAGAGGTGGTTGGGGGCATTAAACCACACCCTCAGAAAATGTGCCACTCCCGCACCCGCACGCACCAGAGTGTGCCCGAGCTCCAATTTCTTGCAAAACATTCCACATACAGAATTACGTATATTCACAATCGAGGGCAATTACCTCGCCAGCTAGAGGCAATGTCAGCATTCGGCTATTCATACCCCATTTCTGGATAACGTGCCGCCTTGAGATCTGAGTGGACATTCGGACCGTTTTTTTTTTTTTTTTGCTTTGAGTTGCAGTACAAGAAGAGCTGCAAGGTGGCAGCCCACTCACCTTGACTGACTTGACAAGAAGCAGCAGATTGAGAGCAGTTTTCCCAAAAGGCGTCTTTGAGCTGATTCTTGCCACTGCCGGTTGACGTTTACTGTCAAAATAAACATCAGACAAAATATTGAAAGCATCAATGACATTGTTAGAAAACAATGCAAAGCATCATAGATAGGCTCATAAACATAACTGGTAAAATATGGAGACAATACAACGATACCCATGGGGGTATATTCCTGATCCTCTGCCAAGAGTGATGACAATTATTCACTTGTAATTGATGTTTTAACTTTTTGTTTTGTGATTAGCTTTCATATTTATCTTTTACTTATTGCAGATTGGTTCTGCATTTTTTTCTTTTATATTTTAGCTTATTTCTTCATTTTTTAAATTTTAATTTAGTCTTTTCCTCAAATTTGTCAGTTGTCATGAATCGCTTTTGTTTTATTTCAGTTTTAACTTTTTTTGCTTTGTGCCGATTCTTTTTATTTTTCTGTTTTTGCTTGATTTATTTTGTCTGTTTGTTTGTTCTTGACTGATTGGGGTTCTTTCATTCAATTTAATGGTATTGTTTTTCATTCAATTGTTTTGTGGTCATTTCAGGGCTTTTGACTGATGCCTAGCTATTGTTTCAAGCGCCCCACCCTCAAACCCCTGCAAATTACCTCAACATTACACATAAAAGTGACGTATTCGAAGACACACACACACACACACACACACACACACACACACACACACATGAGCAAGTGTTGTGTTCTGCTTTGGCAGCTGGTAGGAGGCACCCGCCCCCACCCGCCATCAGATTATGGAGGTTGAAGTCACACACGCTCGAAAATGTCCATCCTCTTAACGTGCACCCCCAATGTGTCACATTTGCTTGCTGTCTGCCCCTTTGAAAAACATCACACGAGTTCTTAATTCAGTTTTAGGAAAAAACAAGTCATTTTATTCCCAAACTCTCCATTTGTGTGATTATTGAAAAAAATGTAGCCAGAGCATGTAATGAGTGAAGGTGAACCAAAGACTGGAAAACTAACAGGATTGGGGGGCGGGAGTGAAGTACAAGGGGGTGGGGAGTGAGCCGGTGAGCTGGGAGGAGGGGTCAAGTGTTAAAGGAAAGTAGTAGAACAAGTGAATAAGAAAGGCTACAAGATTCCCAAATGTTTCCCAGTCGTTAAAAAAAAAAAAAGTAAGTGCAATCAATCGGTCACGCCTTGGCCGTAGAAAAAAAAAGTGGAAATCAAATCCCCCAAAATACAAAATTCTCAAACGGAGAGTCTGATGAGGAGTCGGCGTCCGATGGAGGCGGGGAGGCTCTTTCGACAGACTCGCTTGTAATAAGGCTTGCAAGATGCCTCGCGACCACCAAAGGAGCCACTCAAATCAACAAAATAAATAAAAGAAAAGAAAATACACTTCAAATACAATTCAAATCATTTAAAAAAAATCACTGGTTATAATTAAACAAAAATCAACAATTCAAAAAATAAAACAAATTAATCTTTTAATTCAACAAAAAAAAACGAAGAAAAACACTCAATCAATTCAAATATAGAACAAAAATGGGAAATAAACACAAAAAAATAAACAACTGACCTGAAGTCAACGACAAAGAGAAATATGTTTGATAAAATAGACATAAAATCAAATTCAACCAAACACACCCCCAAAAAAATTAATACAAGGGAAATAATCCAATACAAAATCAAATTCAGCAATAATTGGAACAAACTAATTAAAAAAAATAAAACAAAAATAATGTTTGATAAAATAAGGAAAGAAAAATGTAAACAACAAATCAATCAAAAAATTAAAAAAAATCGAAATAATGTGAAACAAAACATCCAAATGGAAATAAAGTGAAGGCGTTTGCATGTCGGCCGCCCCGCTTGCTCGCTCGCTGGAAATACTTTGAAAAATAGTTGAGTGGAAATATTTGTAGCACTTTTGCATGAGTTGCTGGTTTACGACGCTGCGGTCGGCACTCCTCCTCCATGTTTGGACTCGGGTGTTCCAATGTGGGTTAGCAGCACAGGAGGAGGAAGGAAGCGTCGCTCGCTCGCTTGCTTGCTGCTGGCAAGTCAAGACAAGTTTGTTTACATTTTTTCATCATTTCAAGTTTCGTAGTTGCACCAGCCTTCAGTGCACCTCCTTCGGTCCCTCGATTCGGGCGGGAGCCGACAGGAGGGAAAAAAACAACAACAACAAAAAAGAGGCTAGCAGAATAGCCTCTGCTGACAAGATGGAGGCGTTTTTGTGGAATCGAGTTGTGGCAGATCGTTAGCCTAACAGCACAATTGCTGAAGTCGTCAATTTGTTCTTCACGTCTGTGTAGCTCGTCAGTCACCCGAGTTGTGGTAATACACAAAAGATTGAAGCCAATTTCCAAAATGTTTTGGGCAATCAGGGTATTAGGCTACCAATCGTTAGCTTGCTAGCATAATTTCCCATCTCATTTCAAACTCGATACTGTATCGATAAAAATGAGTGGTGCGTCATGATGCTTGGCAAAAGTTTCATCGATAACCGGACCCCCTTCTTGTTTCTGCAAAATGTTGAAAAAAATTATGCTATTAGGCTAACAAGTGTTGCTGTTATGGCATGTTTCGAAGTTTGAAGGTTCAGGCGACTACTGTCAAGATGTGTTGTGTGTTTCTTTTTTTTTTGTTGTTGTGAAAGCAAACAATCAAAATGTAATACAAATGCACTCCAAGCACCAATTGTTCCTTTTGAAAAACAAAAAAATAAACACATCCTGTTTGGTAAAAGGCACAGTAGTCCGACGGGTGAAAAAGAAAAACACACATGTCAACAATGTCGTAAAAAATAGTTGACGCCCTCACTGTGCGTTTTCCTCAGCTGCCTGAAAAATAAATACCAAGAATAATAAATAAATGCAGTGTCAGATCAACAGACAGATAAATTAACGATGGGAGCGCTTTCACGCCGACGCGTTCTCCGATTACATTCGTGAGTTGATGACGTTGTTCTCCAGAGTCCTTGAACGGATCACTTGTCCAGTACAGCATGGATGCCATTTCCTTTTTGTTCCTTGTCGTGTCTATCTACAACCCGTAAAAGGTGACATCGTCCGCCACTTCCTCTCCTGACAGGAAGTGCCCCATTCTTTTTCTTTTTTTGGAGATTTCAGTTTACTTGCAATCCTCCTCCGTGCTTTCTTTGCACATTTTGACACTAGTTGTGATTATCGATACGCGTTTGATTTGCTCCGGCGCCGCTTTGCTCTCAGGTCTCCGAGGGAGTGTCCCGGTCCTCATGGTCTTCCTGTCGACGATCGTCAACAGCGGCGGCAGCTTGGCTTTGGCAGCGTGCGGTTTTCTTTAGATCCTTACTGAGCTCAGGCGGCGTGGTGGAGGACACGGCGCTGTCCTGCGTGGCCTCGCCGCTGCCGAGCGCCAACGCGCCCGTTTTCCGCGGGGAGAGAATGGGCGCGACATGCACCCATGTGAGGCTGGGCTCCGACACACGAGCCGTTTTGTACTCCGACGGGTTGCCTGAACTGTCAGAGCCACTGTCGTTTCCCTTTACGGGATTTTGGTGCGACGGCGACGGTGGCGATGACGACGGAGGAGGAGGAGGAGGTGGAGGAGGGAGAGGGGGAGGGGGACAGGGGCTGCCTGCTGGGGCTCCTGTGTCTTCTTCCTCACTGTCGTCTTGGTGCTTTTTCTCTTGTGTGCTGATGGGAGGGCACTTAGGGAGACCTGGAGAGGGCATCGGAGAGTCGGTTCCTGTCCAGCTGAGTCGGCGTTTCTGTAAAAGTCAATGCCAAAGTCATTTCACAATCAATTGTGCGCGCGCACGTGTGAGAGAGAGAGAGAGAGAGAGAGAGAGAGAGAGAGAGAGAGAGAGAGAGAGAGAGAGAGAGAGAGAGAGCGTGGAACCTGGAAGATATGAACTTCAACAAAACCCTTTCATGCACCCTGTAACCTGGCAACATGATAAGCTGTCCACTGGAGTAACCGCTGTCCCTGAAAGGCTTAAATTGGACAGGAAAATATAAAAATATATATTTTTAAAAATACAAAAATAAATGGATACATAAAACAATACAAAATATATACAACGAAAAAAAGAAACTTCAATTCATAATATCAGACAATAATATAAATAAATAAATAGAATACAATGACAAAGTGATACAAAAATAGTCTTAAGAAATCCTCTCTCAACATGAAATGAATGCAATCGGAAAAGTTTAAAAAAAAGTTTTAAAAAATTGGACATATTTCAAAATTCTAAATAAGAAATAAAAAACATGATAAATGAAGAAAAATACATGATGACAAATTTAATTTGACTTAAAAATAATTACTATCATAATAGAAGCAAAGAATGGAAAACGTTTGAGCATCATGACTTAATGATTCCATTCAATTCATACTTCTATTATCAGACTTGACTTTTTCACAGTAAATACAGAACTGTCATGTCGTTTCACGCCATGAGCACAAATAAGTTTGGGTGTAAATGTATTTTTTTCCGATGTTTCATACCTCGAAAATGTGAGGTGACATTCCACATATGTTCACATGCGCCTAAAAATAAATATGGAATTACACTGGTTCCCCCCCCCCACCTAAAAAAAAAAGTTTAAAAAAAAGAGCATTTATGACGGGTGTCACTTATACATGGATTTTCAGTAATCGTGAATCGGACCGGAGTCTATCCTTCGCTAGTAGTGGGAGTCCACTGTTTCTACATGTCTACATGTGTTGCTCAACCATTTGTGTTGAACTCTCCATTGTGCGGCAGCAGCTTGTGCTCACCTTGACCGGGATATGCAGTTGATCCCTGTGCTTGTGCGGCGGCGTGGCGCCCGGTGCGTCCTGGATGGCACGGGCGGACGATGCGGCAGTGCCGGGGACGGACGACGGCGGGACGGTGGCGATCTGTGGAAACCACAGCTTCAACATCATCTCCACCTGGAGGAGCGTGTTGAGGTACCGTTCTCTGAATAACGAGACACACACATGCATTCGATGAGAGGAACGTCAGCAAACACATCTGGACACCCGACATGATATTCGCTGGACGTTTCATTATGTACACGCTGTTACATGAGTGGGTCATGCGCTGGCTGCAAGATATATGACAACAACACTCACAGGTATAGATTCTTTATCCTCAACGAGAATCCTCAAAAGAAGTACTGTTCTTCGTTTGTGTCTCATTGACTGTACTGCCTCCCGGTGGCCAAGGTGTGCACACCACAAAGAGAAGCTCAATAAAATGAATTGCAGCATAAAATTATGATGCAGACTTTTTTGTAATTCTTTACCTTTTAATTAATTATCTTATTACTGTATGCTTCTATAAAGAACAATATCATAGCGTATTATTATTCCTTGTAAAGTTTTTGGAGGGAACGGATTAATGCCGTTTCCTTTCTTTTAAGTGGGAATAGATCATTTGAAATAGATGTTTTGAGTCGCGAGCATAGTTGTGGAACAAGTTAAATGTGTATGTCACGTTTTTTTTTTTTGTGTGAATATTATTTGCTACCGTGTTTTGTGGAAATTGCTTTCAGTACATATGATATTCTTGAGTAGTTTACCATGCTGAAATGAATACCGTGAAACATATCAACAAATACGTACATCAATATCTGATATACTCTATGGTGTTGGGGTTTGGGCTCCATCTTACCCACTGTTTGGTTTCTGCAAAACACCCACAATCCTCTGGATGCGATCCATGGCGACGCTCTGCTGGAAACTGCTCAGTCCTGTCAATCACAAACATAACCCCACCCAATCAATATTTGGGCCGAGACCTCGCAGTCAGGACAGAGCAAAGCCGTCGTACCCGATTTAATTTTGAACACGTTCAAAGTTTCTTTATGACAAGAAAAATTGTTTGCGACTGTTAAAACTTTTTGATAATGTCTGGCGAATGTCTTTGGAATCTTCTGCAACTTTTAACGAACCCTGACGAAAAAACAACAACATGAATATTACCTATTTTATGAACTGATAGGTAGCTCTAGGAAAAATCAGGGCAGATTCGGAATCAGCGCAAAGAATTCACCTAGAACAGTTTACTTGCATCTCTGATTTATCCCAAATAAATCTGAGATTTATTTCACATTTATCATTATCCCCAAAGATGCAATTTACAAAATGAGCCAACATCTGTCGCTTTCTGTTGGCAGAAAAAGAAGGATGGGAGAGGATTTCACAGTCAATATTGTCCTGCAAAAAACACACTGAGCTTGAAATACAAACAAAAGTGTGCTGCCATCCAGTGGTCAACAGTGATATTACACTCAAAATAAATGTGCCGCAAAATAAAAGTTACAAACTATACCGTGCCACCCCCACCCCCCCAAAAAATTGTGCAATAGCGGGACTATGAACTCGCAACCCGTGATGGGGGTCAACTTTTCTTCATCTGCTCTCTCGACATTACAGTGTACAGGTGCTGCCCCTCGGTATCGAGTGATGACGGCTGAGGTGGCTCGGGCATCTGTTTAGGATGGATCCTTGACAACTATGTCTCTTTAGTAAGCTGTTCTACGGGGAACGAGGCCCGGGGAAAAAGAACCGGGACATGCTAGAGGCCTTAAGAATTACATAAAGTAGTGGGGGAGAGGGAAGTCTGGCCTTCCCATCGATCAATTGAGAATCACTGTCAACTTTTTGTGACATTTTTTGTTTGGCGGTGCACTGTGAAATTTTTCTGTAAATTATGGGCCCAAACTCAAGGAAGGTTGAGAAAGACTGAGCCACAAGCAGTGACCGCTTGTGCAATACCTACCGCGGTCAAATCGGCCCTTCTTCAGCCCGTTCAGCAGCTCCAGCAGTGGCCTGACAAAACCCCGCAGCTCAGCACACTGTGACGGCAAGCGGTAGAGAAATTGATTAGCGCCAGCCGTCCTCGCCGTCTCTTCAGAGGTGGGCCGGGTCTCACCTTCTGGGCAAACAGCAGGTCGCCCTGCGATTTGGGAACCTGGCGTGGCAAAGAGCCGTCCTCCTCTTCCTCTTTACCGGCGAAGCCGTCGCACGCCCACTGCGAGCCGGGACTCCCGGACGCCCGGCCGGAGTTGCCGGCCGTTGCCGGCGGGCCCCCCGCCGCCGCCGCCGCCTCCAGGAGGGCCGAGGAGGAGGCGTCGGTCAGGAAGACGTCGGTGTCGTCCGAGTCACTGAACAGGAGGCTGTCGCTGGAGCTCAGCGAGTCAAAGGAGGGTTGGGATGACGTGCTGCCCTGGGACTGCATCTCTGTCAAAAAAGGGGGACACAAGCAAATTACATCCAAACGCTCACGTGCTCATGTGTCGCTTCACAAAATGGTGGTGTCCTACTTTAACATGGCATGGGGGGCAGCCAGTCGACACGCAATGCTAGCACATGTCTCGCTCCCATTGACGAGATTGGAGACGGAAGAGTAAAAATGTGAGCGGGGGGATGGGAGTCCGAGCGTAGCGGAATCAGAATAGGCAGTCTCGTTCTTTCAGCCTCCAGTGCTCGGCTTGTAGCGCCGCCCTCGCCGGCTCTGGCTGAAGCTCCATCCTAGCCCCCCTTCCTGAACACAAGACCCCCACCCCCACTCCCTTTACACACACACACAAACTGCTCTTTCCTCTCTGGGTGCATTCTGCATGCCTCTCATCTCATCTTCCTCATCCTCTTGTGTACGCACTCGAGCTGGCCACTCCTCTACATTTTCCTTCCGCCACTTCCTTCAATAATATTTAGGAAAAATGGGAGTCCATGTTAACAGAATGTCAAGCATTTTGGGGGTTCAACGTTTGAAGGCTTCCTAAACCACCGCCTAAGAGAGGAATTTAGTCATTTTAGAATTGCGCCGTAGCCCTGACCAAATGCTGTCGCTTAGGTTCCCCACCCCCGGACCATTCCTTTCTCTGGGAGTGATCCCTGCCGGACCCTGAGCCCTGGGGGAGGTCACAAGGATACTCACTTGTCACGCCCACTTCGGTTGACGCGCATTGAAAGTCCATCGTTTTGGACTTGTAGCTATAAAACACACTTTTTGCTTGTCGTATGAGATTTTTAATTCATCCCGACGAATTCATTTAAACAATACAATTTATCTATTTAGAACAAGTCCACGGGCAGCCAATGAGAGCAACGAAAATACATTTAAAAGTGTTTATGCATTGAACTAAGAAAACATAATAATTCAAACAGTGGAAATAAAAACAATGTAATGAACATGCATCACATAGACAGACAAATTTTTGTTGAGTATGTTGTTTTATGCTGTTTAATTTCCCCCCACGGAAAGAAAACGGTGTCTGTCTTCTAAGGTTGTAGCAGGCAGTCAAACAGGATGCGGCTAGCTTGCCAACTTCGGGAACCCCCCCCCCCCCCACGTATTGAAAAATGACGTTACTTACCCTCCGCCCGATGTATTCACGATTAAAAAAAAAGAACAATACTAGCTGTTCTTGCTCCGAACTGGTTCCGTCAGTGAGCAATGGGTGAAGTGAACAGCATCTGGGCGACCGGCGTCGGCTTGGACAGAGTCGTTACACGTCCACGTCCACTCGGGCCGGCCGTGAGTCGCCGTGTGTGTATGTATGTGAGATCGTGGGCGTGTGGGCGTGTGTGTGTGTGTTTGCTCGCTCTTTCTTTCTCGGCTCACTTTACGAGCGTCAACATGTGCCGGGATCCACGTGCCCACGTCATCGGGTCCGCCCATTGGCGGAGGGCTTCCGGGGGAGAGCGAGCGCCATTGGTCGACAAGCGCAGCCAGTGTTTGGTTTGCTGGGCCCCGATTGGACGGCGTCGCGACCGCTCGTAGCCCCGCCCACTCATGTGTCGCTCGTGTGTTTGCTTCTTGTGTGCGTCTACTACAGCGAGCGGGTGTAAACACACTCGTGCGCTACCACGCCCACCGGCAGGGGTTAAAAAAAGAAAAAGAAAAAAAAAGCCTGCTAACCGAAAGTCTGCATCGCACGCTCGCAGTAAAAAACCTGGCGCAACATAAATATGGAATTGAATTAATTAAAAAAAACAAAACAAAAAAAACATCTGCCGGTTTATCTCCTTTTCACTTTACAATCTTTTTTTCCACAATTCATCCATCTCTGTCCATCCGTCCATCCCAGTCACCAATTTGTTTGCTTGTTAATATATATCCATCCATTTTCCGATCCGCTTATCCTCACAAGGGTCGCCGGGGGTTGCTGGAGCCTATCCCAGTCGTCTTCGGACACCCTGAACCGGTTGCCAGCCAATTGTAGGGCACAGAGAGACGACAACCATCCACGCTCACACTCACACCTAGGGACAATGCAGCCTGCCATGCATGTTTTTGGAATGTGGGAGGAAACCCGGAGTACCCGGAGAAAACCCACTAGGCCCGGGGAGACATGCAAACTGCACACAGGGAGGCCGGAGCTGGAGTTGAACTAGGTACCGCTGCACCGTGAGCTCGACGCGCTAACCACTGGATCACCGGGCCGCTAAATGATGAAGTCAAGCAGGGTCTTTGCACGTGCCGTGGCCAAGCGTCGAACCACGATTGCTGCGGCCACAACGCAGGGTGATAACCACTACATGATCACGACCTCGTTTGTACAACTCAAGTGAAAGCGAAAAACAAACAAAAAAATCTTCTTGTTGGATTTTCCTGACATTTTCTTTTGAACTGATTCCCACTGATAACAAGTCAAACATATCCGAGCTCTCACGAAGGCTGGAACACTTTTTTGAAATGATTCGTCTTGGTTACAACATATCATATCATAACCTGGCGTTTGAACAAAGGTGTGCAGACTTTTTTTTTTTTTAAATCCACCATATCTGTCTTTTCACCTCTATCGATCCAACCACCCATTCACGACATAGTTTGTCCTTTCATGAGTCTACATTTATGAGCAGCCACACCAGTGCACGTCTTGATGAAGCCAAGTCTGTCGCGTGGGCAAGCGAGCTCCGTTTACATGAACGTTACCGCGTCAGTCTCCAGGCAACACGGCTAACTATTTCATTTGACGCCGACGTGACCGTTGAACACAAGAACACTCTTGTGGTGTCGTTCCAAATGCTTCAAGGCGAATGTCAAGCATTAGACAAGAGACTTGACTTTCCAACTGGTTGAACGCTCAGCCTATTATTCTGATTAGTCGTGATTAGCAATTTGTCAATCGGCGAAAGTGGCATTGATCACAGCCTAAACGTGAAGGCTCATGCGGCCGGTGATTCACGGTCAAGTCGGTGCCGCCTTGAAGGTTGACTACAGTGTGGACTCGACGACCCCCGCCCGCCCCCGCTCGCAACATCGCAGCATGTGACACTCCACACGCTGTCAAACTGTCACAGGCGTGTCGTATCGGCCATTTACGCTCCTCTTTAATCTATTCATCCAATTCCACTGACTAAATGAAGAGTATCTATTTATGAGGTTCGGATGCTCCATTGCTCGTCACGGTGAAACGTATCCATCTGTCGTTCTGATGAAAGTTGTGTTTGTGAATTATGAATAAAGTAGCAAAAATCAACCCATTTTTGGGTCGGCCATTTTGTCGACTTGCTGTCGACTGAAAATGACGTCACAGTTGCTCAGGGCTCGGGTAGTGACGAATCACGACTTACCTGTTTTCCGAGTTGGTCATGTGACATATGAAGGGTGACCGGTGATTGGTCGTGCCTCGAACCCTGAGCAACAATGATGTCATTTTCAGTCGACCGCAAGTGGCAAAATGGCCGCCCCGTTGAGATGAATCAAAACGTGTGGATTTTGCTGCTTCACTCATATTCCTCAAACGCAACATTAATCAATGAATTAAGGCTGCGTCTGAAGTCGTGGGGCCACATTTTTGACTTTTCAGATCCGCGTCAGGCATAAGACAACCTTGTTGACCTTTTTTTTACCATCAGTTTAATTTTTGTAGCCCCCACCCCCAAAAATCAGTACTATAAGTTTTGTGCGCTAATTTTAAAGAGCCTTGGAAATATGTCTGCAATGGGACATTAAAAGGCTAGAAATTGATTTCGTAATTTCAATATCATGTCATCCCACCTACCTTACTGGTTATCCTGCCGTTATGTAAAATACTAATCTGACGCAGTGTCAGTTCAAACGACTAAAAACCACAACGATACATTTCTATGAAAACTCAACTACAGGCAGTGCTATTCAATGATGAGCTTGAAGAATTTTCGATAAGGCTTCCTTCCGTATTGGATGTCATTATCGTATTTAATCACCCCCCCTCCCCCCAATTTGGTGTTAGTTTGATTTCTTTAAATCCTAACTCTTGCTCATTGGCCACCGGTCACATGCTTGCCTTGTCGTCTATTGACATTTCCCCCCCCCCCCCCTCCTCTAATAGTAAGCTTGTCATTATGGAGGCTTTACTTGCAAGTAAGTGTTGTTCACATGCAAGCCAGGGATAGAGAATGAGTGAAGAGTGGTGCGTTGTGAAATGGGCCAGGTCACCCAACCCCCCCCCCCCCCCCCACTAGATACATACAGACACGCACACACGACATACATATGAACCCTCTGACTCTCTGCTTAGGGCGCGTGCTCACACACACATACACACACACATAAACACACGCGCGCACGCACACACACACACACACACACACACACACACACACACACACACACACACACACACACACGCCACAGTGCTCCGTCCTCATGCTATCGACAATACCTGCCATTGATCATGAGCATGGGGGCGGGGGGAGGGGGGAAAGGAGGGGTCACCCAGAGACGAGAATAACACGAGCGGAGCAGCCTCAAGTCATGTCAGCAAGCGTATAGTTAACCTTTAGTCACAGTAAACCTGCGGAAGGCGGGCATGGGGTCTGTTTGTGGATACACTGAGCAGGTCAATAGCAGAAAAAAAAAAAAAAGACTCTCCCCATCCCCCCACTCCTGCATTCCTCAGCAACACATGAACCCAGCGAACCTGCTTGGAGTTCATGGGTTGTGAAGACCACCCCCATCATTTCCATCCCTGCAGTTCCCCTCCCCCCATCTCTCCCATCCCCCACCCGCTTTCTGCACTCATGTGCGCTTGCATGCATGCTCTCCATCAATATTGCCCCTACAACTGGAGAGACCAGTTGAGCCGGCGCCTGTAGGTGTTGCTTTTCTACATATGTACATCATATGCACGTCCATGTCATGTCTATACATATGTATGTATATACATACAGCGTGCAAATCAAGTCAAACGATTAGCATAACGATTCAGCAGGGGAGCCTTCCGAAGGGGTTGCGGTGGAAATGAGATTAGGCTCAGTTGGAGTTAAGTCACGAGTGGCCCTCGAAGTCACAATAAAGCGTAAACGGCAGGTTGAGACTCTGCTCACGCTTGCGTTTCCAAAGCCAGATATGGCCGACGAGCGCTTGTGTAGTTCATGTCAGGACATGAGCATACAAACTTCCAAAGGGGGGGAAAGAAAAAAAAAACAGCTCGAAAGTGGGACAATTTGGAGTAATATTCATGGGGGAAAAAAATAAAATGCAGTTGCACCTGTAAGCGTGGTTCTCGACGTCCGTCGGCCGTCAGCTCAGATTTTCCCCATTGTTGCTAAGTCACGACCCACTGCTTTATTTTTCAGGTAATGCGCAAGAAGAAAACCGAACGGCTCAAAAAAAAAAAGGCTCTGAAAATGCTGCGTTTGAAACGGGACTACACCACATTCTCAGAGTTCCTTTCCAAGCGCCCTGTCGAGAAAAACCTCAAGATTAGCCTGACAACTGCAAGCGAGTGACACTGAATACCACGGTTACACAAAATATGGTCACAAAAAAATAAAAAATGAAATAAAATTTAAAAAAATCACTTGTATATTGCTGGCGCTGACGTCTTCTTTTTGGGAAAATAATATTTACAAAACTCATGAGACTATTGCGTTTTGGACCAAGGACAATTAAAAATCTTACTTTCTAAATAAAAAGCAGATGTGATTATACACGTGGTCCTCAGAGAACAAGTCAGAACGCCGTCGGTCGGTCACTCGATGCAGTCGAAAATTCCAATTGACAGCAAAGCCAATGTTTGTATGAAAACGCGTGACTATAAATCTGATCAAAAACACAAAGTCATACACCGACGCCGTTGTTAAACAAGGACCCCCTACCTGCCTGCGACCCACCCATAACGAATCCATGACCCACTTTTGGGTCCCCACCCCGCCAGGTGACAACCACCAAATTCGAAACGGGTTTCCGTTGTGTGCAAGGGAAACTGGAAAACAGGCGAGATTCAACTCTCTGAACGAAACGACAGAAATAAATGACATTTTCCACGACCTTCTAACGTAGCGAAGAGCACGCCGCGCAACTGTCATCATACATGACGCTTGCCTGCCATTCGCGCGCACGCCTCACAAGACCTCATTCCTGCCAGCATTAAAAGATTAACTCTGTGTGTGTTTTTCTTTCTTTTTCTTTTTTCTGAAACAATGGGTGTTAAGATGAATAGCCACGCAGGGTTAGCCGCCCGCGTTGACCAACTTTTCCACCATTCATCTTTATGCCGTGTGACAAGAAGGGGCAGCGAAAGCGGACCGCTGCCGGGTTGCGAGTCGACTATCGGAGGTTTTGGGCTGCCGAGCCAGGCCTGAAAACAATTTTATGGTTTTGTACTATTTAAGACAATTACATTGGCACATTGATGAAAAGAGAATTTTTGAGGGAAATCTAAATGTGAACCGTCAAATCTGAGCCACAACAAAAGAGGAAACAAACATTGGAATTTTCTGGTCTTTTTTTTTTTTTTTTTGTCAGTTCCTTTTGTTTTCTGTTTTGGATTCCGCATGTCGTTAACCGCTGCGTTTGGAAATGCTGGTCAGTATTGAGCCTGTGTGTGAATTGTCTTGTGTATGCAATGTGCTTTGGAAGGAAAACCGCCTCGCCTTGACTATTAACCCACACACATGACAAAAGAGCTAGCTTCTCTCCTTTCAATTCAAGCGGAGGACAAGCCCCCCCCCCCGACAACTCCAAGCCCCAAACAACATAAACAATCAGCTATGATGCAACGCAGCAAAAATGAGGAATGGTCATGAGAATCGCGCGTTGGTATCAAGCGGTAGACGTTAAGGATTGTTTCACATATCCCGGTTGAAGCCAGATACTTGTGAGGCAGCATATTGCTCTGTGCAGACGGCACGCTTCAAGCTCAGCGGGGAGGGGGTGGGCTGCAACAAAACCATTTTTGAAGCGAGGGTGGGGCGAGGTGCCGCATTTTTGTTGTTAAAATGTTACATTTCAACCAAGTGCTGTCGACTTTTCCAGCTTGCTTAAAAAGGATACACAGTTCGAGAAAAAAAAAACAACAACTAAGTTTCAGTGTATTGGGGAAATGGATTAAAAATAAAATGCATGAAAATAATGGGCAAAGAGGATTTCATCTGGCCTTGGCTTGTGTCCCCAAATGACTGAATGCTACCTTGCAAGTCGTCAGAACAGATAAACGATGTCATTACATTTGTGAAAACCCTTTTACACACATTAATTAAGGCAGTGCTTCTCAAAGTGTGCCACGTGGGCTCCGTCATGTAAAAGAATCTCAAAAAAACGAAATACTCAAATTTTGCATGGGGTCACAGCATCTTTAAATTTGTTTTCTTACCCAGTGTGGTGTATATGTTGAATGCAGTTCAGTTGTATTGAACTTTTAAGTGCATTTAAGTGCAATATATTTCAATTGGATTGTCTAAAAATGCTGAACAGTGATGTACATAAAAAAATTGAATCATTTAAGCAGTTGTTTATTGTCCTATCCAAGCACGGTGTTACTGTTCAAATTGTACATAAAGTGACAGTGCCTTACATTAAAATCATTTTGGGGAATTGAAAACTCTTGGGCCTACAACACTACTGTAATTTAACGATTTTTGATGGTGTTACAAAGCACTCCAAATCATTTTTTGAGTTGGCACTTGGAGGAGAAACTTCAACAACCACTGGTTTAAGGGTTAGGGTTGCGGTTAATGTAAACGTCTGGTGCCACGCGAGATTTTTTTTTGGTTGGAAATAAATAAATAAATTGCAGCGTGACCCGCAGAGATGTGTGTTGCCGAGCAGAACAACATTCATAACCAAAGAAATCTCCTCTTCGGACCAAATTTCACAACGATTATGCACGTGAATATCAATGTGCGTGTTTATGATGACAAGACAGGATTATATCCAAAATCTCCCTTCGTATTTGGTTTTTTTTTTTGTTTATTTTTTCCCTTTCTGGAATATAAACGCAAGCAGCTTTCACATGTCGGCGAGGAGCTCCCTCCGCGGAATTTATGAATGAAAACAGTGGGCGCGCCCTCTCAGAAGATCTGGCCAATACCGTGCCGAGTCAATTTTTCCACGCCCACACAAAGGGGAAGGGCAACGACCAATGGCTGGCCAGCAGGGGCGGCTACGATTGCATAATTTGGCTGAGGCGCCCCCTCCGCACGTTTCAGCGGGCAGGTCGCTACTCGCACGCGCGCGCACGCCCAGCAGCGAGGGGGGCGTGACGACAACGCACGTGACGACTATTTTCTGGCTATTTTCGAGCAGCCGTTTGAAATGGGCGGTTTGTCTTTGGACGGGTTAACGCGTGATATTTTGTAGATATATAAATACACATCGCGCTATTGACGACCGATGCTCCGTGGCAACGTTGACACGTTTACAAGCAGAAACGGATATGCTTGTGCAGGAGTTTTTTGCCTCACTCAAATTATCCTCAAATGAGGGTAGTTCGAGCGTGGTTTTTTTTTTTCTCCCCCTCTCCCTCCCTTGTTTCTTTCTGACTTTCGGGTTGAGTGAACGCTGGCGCGTTTTGGCTGCCGCTGCTCAACCCGTATTGTTTTGTGTTTTTTGTTATTGTAAAGTGTCCTTGGGTGTCTTGAAAGGCGCTTATAAATAAAATCTATTATTATTATTATTATTATTAAACGACTCGTCGTGGAGACATTTGGAAGTGCACGTAGTAAAAGCGAGTGGTGTAAACGTGGTGAGGGCTCCCCCTAGAGGCAAACAACGATACTGCCAATCAGTGGAGTGGCTGCCATTGCTTTATGTAACTGTTTACAAAGTGATGCGAAAAACGCGTTCAAGACAAGCACACACACAAACCCAAAGCGAGTATGCGCTCAAAGATAATGGCCTTAAATATAAATGAATTCTAGATATTCAGCTCAATAACAAACACAGATTCCTCTTCTGTCGATCAAGCTTCCTCTGATCATTTCCATACAAGTCTTAGTCGCCAGTCTCTTTAGAGCGACAAGTAAAACTAATTTGTTAATGTCACTGATATAGTCTCAGGTGAACCGCTTCGACTCGTCGCAGTAAGTTGTATTTCCTGGTCTGCGGTTATAACGTTTCCCTTCTTTGCCACCCAACCCAAAAGGTGTGGTTTGAACTGATGAGTCTCACTTCGCCTCATACTTTTGATTGAAGTCTAAATGTGACCACTTTTGGTGCATTCCACAGTTTATAATAGAATGAAATTATGTCAATTTCCCTCCACTGAAGACTTGACAAATCGAAGACCAGAGGTCAACGACAAGGCTTTTGAAGTGCTCCCCATCGCCCATTTGCTTATGTTTTGTTGAATTACCCGGAAAGTGAAAATAAATATCACAGGGACAGTGTTGTTCACAACTCTACAAGACTTGCATGATTATGCCACTCCCAGTTGACCTTTACGGTCAAATTAAACATAAAACCAAGAAAATTACATGGGTATTGAAAACAACAAAGTGTACCTGATGAAAAAGTCTGCTTAGCACCATGCGAAACAATGCAAAACACCATTAGCATGCTAACAGTTTGCACTGAAGGCTGCGGTTTTTCCCCCCAAAGAAATGGATATCAGAACACAAATGGTGGAGCAACACATGAAGACAAATAGGAAAACTGCAAAACAGTTTCAGGTGTTTTCCCCACAACTGTGGTTGCCCCCCACTATGTCACTATTCACTTTTTTTTAGCTTCACAGATTTTTTTTTTTTGTTTCATCCTACTGACACGGCAGATTGTCTATTATATTGCAGGATTTTGCTGTGATTATTTCTCCACACAGACTGTTGACAGCAGAGCAACAAAGCGCAAGATGGCCATCTCTGAATCACTCGACACACAGAGTGACTTAACGCTTTAACCAGCGATTCACCGAGTCTCACACGACTCAACAGACCGGGCTCCCATGTTTCAAAGCCACACACATTCAGACGCAGACACGGATTTGCGGATTTAAAATTTGAATCCATGACAGTAAATGCAATCAAAAGATCCATCCATCCATCCATCCATCTTTAATTTGAGCTCCTTATCTTCAAAAGGGTCGCCAGCGTGCTGGAGTCCATCCAAGCGATCTACGGTAAACCCTGAACTGGCTGCCAACCAATCGCAGCACACACAAAGACAAACAGCAATTTGAGCTGACAATTACACCTAGGGAGAATTTTGAGTGTTCAATCAATCTGCCACGCACGTGGGAGGAAACCGGAGTACCCGGAGGAAACCCACAAAACATGTAAACGCCACACAGGAGGGCCAGAGCCCGGGATCAAACTCTCAACATCTGTACTGCGTGGTGGATATGCTAACCAGCCAAGACACCGTGCCGCCCCACAATCAAAAGATGAAGATGTTAATTTCATGGCAGTCCAAAGCAAACGTCATCCGAACGACAGGAATTGTTCATTTTGAAACGTCATCAACGAGTGCGACTTCAGTGTTGGTGACAGAAGGCAATGAACGCTATTAACCCAATTTCATGCACAAATAATGACAACCTCTGACCTGATGACCTGACAAGATGTCCAGTGGAGTAATCGCTGTCCCTGAAAGGGTTAAGCAAGAGGAGAAAAATGGAAACATGTTGGAATTCATGACATTCCATTTTGGGCACACAACGGTCAAGATATTTTGGCATTCAAAAAATATATTACTTTTGAATTGATTATTTTTTTTCCCCCCCAAGAAACAACTATTACCATTTGAACGATAACTGTCATGCATTGAAATATTCCTATCGGTGAAATAAAGTGATTTTCAAAATAAAAGAAACGAGCCCTTTTGACACAAATGTATGAATTCCCTTGAGTTGTGAGCATCTTTTTTTTTTTTTTTTTTTTTGCCCTTCTCGCACCCAAACGGGGGGCGTTCATGAATTGCCCTTGGCTGCTTTGTGCTGGCGACTTCGCTCCGTTTGGTTTGCGTCACTTCAGCACCTGTTCAAGGAGCCTAAAAGCCAGTTCGCGTCCAGCCGCTGGCGACTCAAGTGGCAGGTGGGTTCTCTGTACCCCAGCGGCGCGCTCTCCCCCCTTCGCCCTCTCTCTCTCTCTCTCGCTCTCTCTCCCTCACTCGGTGTCCCTTTCTGTCCCCCTCGCTCTCTCACTTCACTCCTCATCCCTTCGTCCGCTGTTTGTACGTTTGGCTGTGTTTTGTGTGTGTATGTGTGTGTGTGTGTGTGTGGGCAAGGAGGGCTATCATGGACTCTGTGGCTCCTTTTGTGCTGCTTTTGCTGCCCGGCCTCCATTGGACAGCTGCCGGTAAGAATTTCATTAACATAATAATCAAGGCTAGGTGAGGTGAGGTCGTTTTTTTTTTTGTTTGTTTGTTTTTTTGCATTTTTAAACGTGTTATGTTACCAAGAGGTGCTCGGTATAATAATTGTAGTGCAGCAGTGAAAATCCATCAGCGTGATGAAGTAGTTTTTTTTTGGGGGGGGGGGTTGTAATAGTTGAATGACTTAAACTTGAAAGTTCTCCCTCTTCTGTTTTCTAGAGGACACTAGCTGGACCTACACTGGTGAGTTACAAAGTTTCTTTACTTTTTTGAGATGGTTTAAAAAAAAAAGAAAAAAAAAGCAGTTGTGTTATTTAGGACGCCTGAACTGGGGTGTTCATTTGTACGCAAGACAGTGTAAATTAGTTCATTGAATTGTTGGGTTTGGAAATTTGATTTTTCAACCGGGATAGGAATTTTAAAATAGATATTTTTGTCCACAGCAGCGGTGGTCAACCTTACTAAACATACTAATACCATCGAAAATTAACACAAAAATTGCAATAAGTACATTTTCTTTGTACTTATTCCAGTATTTGCATTATTCTTTTGCTTTTTTTCTTCTTCTTCCTCTGAGCGTTTACTTATTTTTAGAATTGCACGGCGGGGCCTTGTTAATTGCTCACAAGGGGCTTATATTGCCCAATGGCTGCAGGTTCCTCACCCGTGACCAAAAACCACCAATAACATTGTTTCAAGTTATCAAAAAAGATACAAGGCTTCCATCGAATGACTACCCAAAACATTTGAACAAATTGGGAAGGCTCGTGTGCGTGTGTGTGTGCGTGCGTGATTCTCCCCGCCTTTTCTCCCTCTGCTTCCCTTCTCCTTGCCTCTCTATGCGTATTAGTTACAGTTGGGCAGGCTGGCGTGAGCACAGCGGTCAAACAGAGATGATGGAGGGCTGCGAGGGGGTAGCGAGGAAGAAGGGCGCAGGCCAAAAAGGCAAGTGAAGAGAGGCAAGTGCACGAGGATGACCGTCACAGGCCAGCGTCAGAGAGCGAGAGGGTGAGCGCCGGGGCGAGCGTGAGAGGGAGACGGGACGGGACGGGGGCCGAAGCATCGCCAATTGTGTCGTGTATTGTCGCGGCGCACAATAAACACACAGGTTATTGTGATGCGGACCCACACTGAGCGTGCCTATGCTCCGGACAATGGCGCAGCGGGCATGAATGGGGCGCACAGCTGGCATGTATTCAGGGAGGGAGGCGCCAATGCACTGCATGCGTTTGGAGATACCAGTACCAGTACCGGACACCAAGTGGTTTCTATTCAAGCTGGTTTCGACGTGGGCGGAACCCAGATGCCTTTCTGCTTACCGGGGTTTTAAATAGACTTGTATACTCACATCTGTAAAGAAAAAAAATGCACCGAGACTACGACATGGATAGCATGACACAACACAGCGGTGCCTTGAGATAGACGCCATCAATCGGCTGATTTTTGCTTTGAGTTGAGAGCTGGTAGCGTCATAAAAAAAAAAAGTGTCAGGAAAAGTGTGATTAAGACAGAAGGAAAATAGCCAAAGCAAGGTGCGAGTGGTTGCGCAGTCTTTTTCTAAAACGACATTAAGTGGCATTCAGAACCAAAATCAGAACGCCATTAATGAAATCACCACATTAGAAAAACGCAGCACTCAGCAAAAAAGGCGAAAATGGGCAAACACAACAAAGAAGAAATGACCAAAAACAACAAAAAAATGATCTTGGGCTGACAACCCCCTGACACCAAAGAGGAGAAAAGCTGCAAGAGCCATTTTGATTTTTTTTTTTTTTTTGGGAGCAGTTGAGGCAGCGCACGGCACAAGGGAAGAACCTTTGTTGCAAAAGCAGCAGTGGAACATTTCACCGAGCGGAAATGTGCGCCTGAAGGGAGAAGAACAAAATGGCTGGCAGCAGGATGACCCGTAGGGTCATTCACAAGACTTGCGGCCCGAGACAAAGGCCTGGCACGCACGGCAGACGTGCTGGATGTCGTTGAGTTGGGGCGGGCGACATTTGCGCCCGTCGTCCTGCGTCCGACTCTGGAAAAAGATTTCTGATGATGGATGATTCAGTGCAAGGCTGACTGCAAAAATTTACCAACGGGTCGCTGGCAAGCCGGACCCCGGCCAGTGCCGCACAGCGCTTGTGCTTGATGTCAGAAATCTGTTCGAAACTTTACATCCGACAAAGGCGCAGGGAAGACTGCTTATCGAATGCGGCAGATTTCATTTGGATGTTTTGAATTGTTTTTGAACCGTCCCACTGACATAGGGATGCACATAAATGATCGAGGCGGGGGTGGGGAGGGGGCATGTTTGTGGGGTCAGCTATCTCCAAGTGCCCACTTTTGTCATGTCGAGACTCGAGTGTACAACTTGCAGCAATGAAAGCAGTCACTTTGATTGGCTATGAATTGACTATAGCCACTCCCACAACAGCGCAGCCATCGCTCGTCCCGATCCACCACCCTGTGTTTGTCTGCTAAATTTCCTCCACACTTTGAGTGTAACATCAATTAATCCCCCAACCCTCCCCACCCCTCTTATTTTATTTATTGTTATTATTATTATTATTATTATTTTTTACGACACCCACATATTATTTTGAAAACCGCAGTACATGTACCCAACAGAGGACAGGTGGAAATGTGGGAAAAAAATCCTGGAGAAAAAGTAAATTATGGCCTGGCAGCTGGGGGGGGGGGGCAGTGCCCCCCGCAGCCCCCACTAGCTCCGTCAGTTGCAGTCATGAAAAAAGGGGCCCAAAGTCACAAGATTTCGTGAATGATGTCGTTGAATTGTATTAGCGTAACGCTGCTTAGTTTCAAAAAGTATTTTTCTCGAATGCTGACGAGTTTTGATGTGTCGTGCCAATTCATGTCACGACGATTACGATGATGCACGTTGTCGCTTGTGTGGCTTTGCTTCGAGACATTCTCCTGATGTGGACCTCTTGAATTAGAGGACGGCTGCATTTCAGGCCTTACTACCACACTCGATTGTTTGGTTATTGTGTGCGGTTGAATGACAGCCGCGCACGATGAGGCCTCGTGCTCGCTTGTTCGTTGAAGGGGGAAAGAAAAAAACAACAACAAAAAGAAACAATTGCATTTTTTTTCCCATGTTGGATGGCAAGTATGCGGAGGCAGTCCGTCAGCGCTCATTTGTGTACGTCAATCATTGCGCGCGCGTGTGTGCGGCTTTGTTGCCGATGCATTCAGGGCGTTCGCAGTGGTGGACCGGCGCAGAGGGTGAGAATTTTCGGCCTGCGGTTACCACGGAGACCTCCATGACGACCAGCGTCGGGGCTGCGGGGCTCATTTTTGAAGTTGAGTTATCATGCTGCGGGTTTGTGCAGAAAAGAGAATGATTAGAAGTGCAACGTGGTTGGAAAGGGGGCGCGGGTGGTGGTGCTTGTTTACATCATGGATGGTTGCAAGATGGAGGTGGGGGTGGGGGTGGTTGGTTGGGAGGTGGGTGGGGGTTTGGCGGACATGCTAACCGTTTAGCGACAGCAACTAGTTTGCGTCTATGGATAATCTCTTCAAAAGTGGTCAAACGGACGAGGGCCGGAAAATAAACGACATGAAAAGCAAAATGCTGACCGGTGACGTTCATTGCTCTGTTGGCTCTTTTGCATGTTGATCTCAAGATTTGAAGTTGAGAGATGAGATGTTCAAAAATTGTCCCGTTACGAAGCAAATTAGGTTTTGGATTATTAGGCCACGATTGTTGGATTTCAGGCATCTCGCCCCAAATGATTTCTCACAACTCCTCTGAATGCTTGCCTTGGGTGGGCGCAGACCTATTCTTTAAATCCCTCCATTAGGTTTTCGACACACTGCATATTCTCACGTCTTATTTTGTTGTAAATTGCAGCCCACTAAGGTCTAACTATGGACTATCGAGACTGGAGCTGAGATTGAATTAACGAAGCTACTGTTCCCTAATGAAGGCATGGTGGGTCAGTCGCAGTGGTCGGAACATTTTCCCGAGTGCGGCGGTTCCTCGCAATCTCCCGTTGATGTGGTGACCACACAAACTAAATATGACGCCAGGCTGATCCCGCTCACCCCATTGGGCTACGGTCAGCACGGCAACAGACCCTTCACGCTCTACAATAATGGACACACGGGTAACCATGGCAACACTTGCTTTTTTTTTTTTTTTTTTAAATCATACCAAGCCAGTGAAATAATGTCCGGTGAAATAATTTGCCCCCCCCCAGCTGTGATCGAGCTGCCGGACTGGATGACCCTGGGCGGTCTCCCGTGGCTCTACTCGGCAGTGCAGATGCACCTTCACTGGGGCAGCGGCGGCCCCAGTTCCGGAGGCAGTGAACACACCATCAACGGCCAGAGCGCAGAAGCAGAGGTATGTGTGAAATGGTAGAACGCCATCGCCACTGACAGGAGGGAACGTTCTTTAAAAAAATAAAATAAATAAATTGTTCTACTTCAATGATCCATCTGATCATTTACGTGACAATACAGGAGTGAAAAACTGGGATTCCAGCCACTATGATGGAGTTTTTCACTCCGACTAGGTGGGATGTCAAATGTAACAAACCACAAGGCTGAAGAAATCGAAATACCCGACTTAAATACTTCTTGCTCCACGGATGGCCAAATGCCGGCCCACGGAACACTTGAGTGGTCCCTTGATTCATTTCCCCCATAGTTTTAAGTTGTAATATCACCAATCATCACTAGATGGCAGACATGTCTTACTTGTGCTTACACTGGATCTGATACTGTTCTATATTTCTATGTGAGGAAACTTATTTGTGTGTGTGTGTGTGTGTATCTTTTAGTTTTTATTTTTCGCTTCAAAGCCTTTGCTGGCTTAGGATGGTCAATCTTTTATATCAAGTCTTCATTGAAAAATGTATGATCAAAAATGAAATATATTAAGAGCACAATTTTACCCATAGAAAAAAAAAACGAGGTTGGGGGGGGGGGTACTAAAGGTAGTGAGAAAACGGATGACCTCACTTCCCTCCGTGGTGAGCAGGTGGTGCTCACACACGCAAATGTTGCAAATCGAATGAAAGGCGGCACAAATCAAGCCCGTTTCCAAGCCTGGGCTGTCAGGAGCCCGATTCGGCGGCATGAAAATGGAGAGCTGACAAACCGGTGCTCTTGCATCCTGTTTGCAGCTGCACGTGGTGCACTACAACTCCGAGCTCTACCCCAACGCGTCCGCCGCCATGGCGCAAAGGGACGGCCTGGCTGTCTTGGGAATTCTCATCGTGGTAACGTCCAAGCCACGCTGAGCACGTTGATGCAAATTGGATGCGCGTTCTGATTGGTTGCCGTGATCTTCTGCAGATAGGTGAGGAGACCAACCCGCACTTCGACAACATCATCAACTTCCTGAGCCGCATCAGACATGCAAGTAAGTCCGCCGAGTGGCAGGTGGTGCCGAGATGCAAATTGAATTTCTAATTCTGTGATGTCTAATCCATCTGAAAAACAGTATTCCTTAATGTTGATTATTTTTCAAAACAGACAGGAAAGACAAAAATAAGAAATATGAGACAGTTGTTGTCACACTTTCTCCTTCACTTGTGCTGCCTGCTCAATCTGGTGGGCATGCCTTGGCCCAGACATAGGAATAGACTGAACTAGAGCTCCTTTCTTAGCTTCTCAGTACGGCACTTATGTTAATGAATCTATGCACAGGATAAAGCACACGTTGACATGTCCCTATTTTTACGGGCAATGTTGTAAGATGAGTTTGGAATGAAAAAACATTTCGGTCTCATACATATATTTATTTATTCTTTTGCTATTTACGGATAGCTTGTGGCGAATGTCTTGATTCTAATCACATTATGATTTTTCTTGGGCTTTTCTACCAAAAGACCAGAAAGTGTTGATCCCAGCCTTTGACGTGCAGTCGTTACTCCCCAAAGATCTGGGACGCTACTATCGCTACAACGGCTCACTGACGACGCCGCCCTGCTACCAGAGCGTCGTGTGGACTGTGTTCCACGAGAGGGTTCAAATCTCAAAGGCTCAGGTGGGGCTGACAACTGCATATACTTGCAACTAAACTTCTCTTCCGGCACTTTTCAATCGCAACAGATCCAAGATGAATTTTCAGCCATGACCAGTTTGCAGTTGCATATTCTAAAATGTAGTGCCACTGGGCACAGCTCTAGGCACTTAGCGCAGATCATCTACGTTGCATGTAAGACCTTTTATTTTTTTTAAGCTTTGTATCGTTCAACATGCAAAACAACTTCCAACACCTCACATGTTAACAAATCTAGATACCATACATAAAATAATTACCAGCCAGCAGGATAGTAGCAGAATACAGCAAAAATAAAGATGACCTACATGCACTGTATAGTAAACCAATTTTTTTTTCTCCCCCCCACCAAATAAAATTTTGGTGTTACATGTATTCCAGTGGACAGCCACGAAATAAAGCAACTTACTTTTTCTTGTTGTTGTGTATCCGGAGGTTGCATTAATTCCACGATGTGTCCTCCGCAGCTGCTGAAGATGGAGGCCATCCTGTACTCCAGCCAAGCGGGAGATCCCGAGCGGATGCTGCTGCAGGACAACTATCGCGCCACGCAGCCGCTGAACCACAGGGTCGTCTTTGCCTCCTTCACTGCAGGTGACAAATCAGCTCGTTAGCGACCATTTTGCTGCACGTTTAACTTATCGTTAACTTGAGTCCCTGTCACATGATTTTTGTGGGGATTTTTTTTATGAGGCAATTTTTGCAGCATCTGTTTGCGAAAGAGACGACTGTTACTTGACACCTCGTACCGCTTTCCTGTGTTCTGCTGGGAATCAACAAGAACGGCACAGCGGGAGGGGGTGGAGGGGCATGTAAACCAAAGTGCACAATTAGCACTACACGGGGAGCAAAAAGTGCAACGTGGCGAGAAATGCGAGAAATATGAAAAGAGATGAGGGGCGACAAACGGAGGGGTGGTTGGAAAAGCCGGCAAGAAGAGCCGTGTTTGTTTGCGAGCTAATGAGAAAAAAAAAAGACGGGATTTTGCGCAAGCGAAACACAGACTTCATTGTTTTCCCAACTGAGAAAAGCAGAGGGGGAAAAAGGAGGACTAGTGAAAGAGGGGGACCGAGTTGTAGACAAAGGCAACGCGAGAAAGGATTTGTGCAAAGTGCTCGTTGTGGCGAATGATTGAACTGGAAGTCCTGAAACCATCCCGTCAGTCCGTCGGCGGCACTCATCAGACGCAAAACTAACGATTCCGTCTCTCTTGTCTTTGCCTGTTGCAGGGTCGGGCAAGGAGCTCTCTTCAGGTAAAGCCCACCTCGTTGCGCGTCGTGCTTCTCCCCGCCTGGGGGTTTTAACGCCTTACCCCCCACAGGTGAGGTCACCGCCATCGTGATCGGCATCATGTGCGGCTGCGTGGGCCTTGCCGTCATCGTCCGGTTTATCGTCAAGACCGTACGGTAAGATGCATTGCCGGTTCCGGGTCGCTCCTGAAAAATGGTAAGCGAGGCAGTTTGTCGTGGTTCTGCTGCGCGTTAACTCTCCTCCCGTCTCTTGGCAGATTTTGCGCTCTCATCCACCGTGAAACGTCCGCGGTAAACAGGTGGCGCTCAGCCCTTGACATTAACGGTCCCGTTTGTAACCTTCCCTTTTGGGTCAAGAGAGATCTTTCAGCGCTCTTCTACAAGCGGTGGAATCAGAAAATGGACGGAGCTGCCTTGAGATACAAGCGACTTCGTGTAGAGATTCGAGCCGTCGCTCAACTTTGAACAAACTTGAGATACGGCCACGCTGTGATGGCGGTCAACTCAGTTCAAGTCACTTCACAATAAGAAGCACTTCAGCAAATACAGAACAATTCTTCTTCTTCTTCAAAAAAAGAGAGGCTTCAAGCAGTTTGTTGCCACTCCCACCTGAAGTTTACTCAAAAATGAAACAAAACAAAGAGGATACCACGTGGTGTGTTAAAGTCAACCACATAGCTATCCAAATGCTAATGATAATTAGCATCTATGTTGTGGCGCTTTCGCAGCTTGATATAAGAATAATCACTCTCATGAATTCTTTATCCTCTGCGTACAACAACTAATATTAGCACCATACTGATGATCCGAGAGAGGAGCTGAGACTTCTCAAAGAACAGGAATTTGTCCGTCTGCCTCGTACTGCCCCCACATGGCAAGGGCCACACAATTGATGCAGTGTGACAACAACTGTTACATTCTTTTTAATTCGAGTCGATGACGTACAGTAAATTACAATATTATCGAGCGCTACAATTCATTCAACTTGGATCTCAAGGCACCACTGTACTTAGGGAACCGTGAATATTTCTACAATTAGATCCCAACCTGAAAAAGATGAAATTTCAGACTCAGCATCTATCCAAATTCCAGGGGACTGTTTTGGAGGACCCGCCCTTATGCGGTCGATGAAAGTGAGGCGCCAGCGAAATCCACAATACTTGCTCGTCGGTTAATTACGGACATGTAATTTAGTCATTGTGTTTATTCAGTGGTTGCGGAACGGTCAACAGACTTTTGACCTGTCCAAGCTGCAGCACGAGGAATCTCTCACGCTAATGACGGCTGCATTCCATTCGGCTAAGCTACTTTCCGATAACGTGCGTTTCACCGACGTTGACGTTTACACCTGCGTGCGCCAAGTGCAATCCAAGTGAAATGCACTATGCAATCCATCAAGTGGTACCAGAGGCAGTGATTTTGTTTTTGTGTTTGTTGGGCTCGAATAAATAAATTCAGTCAATATGTAATCTTGGTGGGATTTAAACATGAAAGTGAAAAATAAGAGAAAGTGAGCGTGAGATTAGCGCTGAAGATAATCTGATCCTCTTTGCTCTACTGCAATAACGTGCCCGATACTTATGACTGGCTCGCCTAATTACCAGTTTGAAAGAAAAGACGCGCCAAAGGTGAGCAGGTTTGAATCAAAATGGCTTCAAAAGCTGATTGGACCTTTGCGCTGTCTCGCCCTACGTGTTCCCAAAGCGTCCTTACCGGAGTTATTTCGACTTCAAGTACAACATGACTCTCTTTTCACTCTTATGGTCAGGTCCAGAAATATTGGGATATGGACACAGTTCCCACCACCACCACCGGGCAATCTGCTCAACTTCAGCCAAATGCTTCAGAACTCATTTGCCAGAAGGTGCTTCACAGTGCAGATGGACAATGACCCGAGGGATCCTACAAAAACCATGCAAAGAGTATCTGAAGGCAAAGAACGTTATGGCCAAGCGCGTCACCTGGCCCGAGTCCAACTGAGCATGCATTTTACTTACTAAAGACAAAAGAAGTGAAGAGAAAATGCGACAACAAGCAGGAAGTGAAGGCAATTGTCGTCAAGGCCTGACAGAACATCTCCAGGGATGAAATCCACCGTCTGCTGATGTCATTGCTAACGTTCCACACATCAGGCTCTGTGCGACCGCAAAGGATTTGCCTCCAAGTACCTTATTTTCCTGGAGCCTATCCCAGCTGACTTCGGGCAGTAGGCGGGGTGTTCAATCAGCCTGTCGTGCATGTTTTTAGAATGTGGGAGGAAACCGGAGTACCCGGAGAAAAGTCACCCAGTCACGGGGAGAACATGCAAACTCCACACAGGGAAGGCCAGAGCCGGGATCGAACCCACGACCTCTGCACTGTGAGGTCGACGCGCTGTGCGCCTTATAGTGCGGAAAATACGGTATTCAAAAGGCAAAAGTTTGCTTTATGATTACTTGCGACCCCATCCACCTGATTTCAAATTAAAGGTGACCGTCTGCCGTCAAAGATCATCTGGTTGGTTTCATCTCAAATCCACTCTGATGGTGTTTACAGCCCAAAAAATTAGAATTGTGTCCATGTCCCGATGTTCATCGACCTGAATGTAATTGTCGTGACAGTCTTTGGGAACTCCTGTCCTTCAGATAACTTCAACCCCCCCCCCCCCCCCTGCATGACCCCAATCTAACACAATCAATCGTGACAAATCATACGTTGCTCTTTGATCAAGTCAATGATTTTATTTGCCACCGTGTTTTGTGTTTTCTATGATTGTGTCTTCTTGTGACAGCTCGACCTCTAGCTGGGACGTCCTTACCAATAACCGACCAGCTCCAATGCAAAGGTTGAGCGAAGCACCCAAAATGATTCCTTTTTCAATCTAAAACTTCTCTTTGCTTTCACCAACCATTCACTTTGACTCACCTTCTTTGGCTAATCCCTCCAATAGTGACGGAACAATCCCAGAGGTAATCAATCTGTCAAGTGTTTGTTTAGGAAGTGCGAGCGGAGGAGCTGAATTTTTGGCCAAGAACACTCTGGCCTAGTCACCAGCCACGAGCATATAAAACCCAACTGATGACGTTTCTATTGACCAAATCACCACACCATTTTCTGAACTCCGACATCCATTTGATTAAAGGGAGGAAAAAAAAGGTTTTGAAGTCCGTTGTGACATTTGCAATTGCACATATATACCACAAAATGGCGACAGAACGCTGACGATGGAAAGCATGTCTGTAGCACGTACACAATCATGAAGCCGCAGTACATAACTGTATTTAGTAGTTAAGATAGTCAACAAAAAACAGCTGCATACATCACATGAGGTTCATCAACAGTTTCAGCGAGCATAATCCACTTCGAATCCAACGACGGTAGCTAGAAACCGAATGACAGCACAACGTGGCTCTTTCGGGTTTATCTTAGCTTAGCCACTTAGCTTTAGCTACCAGCCAGTGACAAATGACAACGCGTTTCGCACACACCTCTGTTTTGTGTTTACAACGTCAGATCTTGGCAATGTACTGGGCGTTATTTTTGATATACGAGATGCTTTCGGTTCGGGAGGATTTTCATCCATCCACGCGAGAAAGAGGAGTAGTTTCGAAGAAAATCAAGTTGTTGACTCCAGTTCCAAAAACTCGCTAGCAAAATGGCTTTTTGCATCTGGTTTATTTTTATCCATCCATTCATCCATTTTCTAATCCGCTTTTGCTCACAAGGGTCGCGGGTGTGCTGGAGCCTATCCCAGTTGTCTTCAGGCAATAGGCGGGGTACACCCTGGATTGGTCGCCAGCGAATCACAGGGTTAATTTTGATGGGTTAACGTTGATGATTTCATTGCTTATTTTAAATGGATAAATGACAGATATTTACAGATTTTGACCAATCAAGTTCAAACATGGTCCATTTTTCCCCTCAACTAGGGGTCACTTCAGTTTTTATACAATGCTTTGAGGGCCATACTACATCATGTTTTTGCCTTTCTAACACCGTCAAACAAATGTTTATAAACCACAGGCTTTTGGGGGTGGTTAAAGCAGTTCCTCTGGGATTTCCTTTGCCTTTAGAATTGTTTGGCAGCATTCCTGAAATATCCCATAAAACGAAAACATTTGGTCTCAGGAAAATTGTCTTTACCATGACATTTTTCCCCTTCATTTAACATATATTCTATATTCTTAATCTTTTTTTTTGTCATGACAGCTTGATGTACAAGCACTGTAACATCTTCTCTTTCCAAGTTCCTGATTCGTTTGTTCACTAATAACTAATCATCTCATTTTCTTCATGAAATAATGTCCATTCCAGTAATAGCGCGTCACACGCGCAGCCTTCTATTCCTTGACAGAGAGCGACCTCTGGTGGCCAAACTGGCAAATTGCTCTGACACGAAGAAGGGACTGAGTCTTGCTTTTTTTTTCGGTTTCAGGATGAAGGAGACCGAGAAAGCAAAAGAGAAACAACAAGAGATGGTTCTTAACTCCACTTCTCAAGCAGAGAAGCGATCGTCCCCGCAAAGCGAGCCTTAGTTAGCCAGACGCGCAACTTTCCAGGACAAAAAGAAGTGTTGGAACTCATCCATGACAGGAAAATCCAGTTTTGTAATACAAGCATAGGAAGGAAATAACGTGGATGAAGTCATGAGCGCCTATATTGGAGTGTTGGTGTCAAACATCTCGTGAGTTTGCACGCGAAGCACTTAAATATGTCACTTTGCTGGCTCTTTTTTGTTTTCAAAGTGTTTTACGACCGTCTGACATGCGTGAATTGTTCGTGTAAATACTTTGTACAGTGTTTTTTTTTTTTTGGTCCTTTTTCTGATTCAGCCATTTTTCCATCATCTCCATCCTGCCTTCAAGCACAAGCACGAACTGCACTGACTGAAATGTTGATGTGTTCCATTTCTATACCCGATGAATTCTTATTATTAGCCTGCTCAGGGATTTGAGCATGAAAGCAAAACGGGAGTCAGCAACGTCAATCGGCACATACGAGTCGAAAACAGAATATGACTTCCGGTGCAGCAGAAGGTCTCTTCGCTATTGTCGTTGTCATTTTGAATTGTAATCGTATATTCAACAGGCGCAACACAATTAAACTCAAAAAGCGCTTTGCTTTGATCATGAGTCAAGTTTTTTTTAAAAAACGCCCCAACAAAATGATGAGCAAATCTCCCCTGTGTGGATTTTCATGTTACCACTTGGCTTGCGTTTCAGCCACCTCAACAGCCATAACATAACAAGACATTGCAATTCTCAACTTGTGGATTTAGATCGTTCCCCCAAAATGTCCACTAAAAATCCCTTTGTCGCGATTCGCAAGTGAGGAATGGGTGAAAGATTGTGACCGCAGTTTTTGTTAAGTCAAGGAAGACACAACCAGGTAAAAGGAAAAAAGTCAATCTCAGGCAGGTTCTTGAATCACTTGTGGCGTTCCAAACAAAGTGGAAGGAGAGCAGGGGATTGCCAAGAGGTCTGTGGTCATTTGGAAATACTGTACCTCAAATGATCGCCATTCAAAGCGTCCGCTGTGCAGGGGCGGTTCTGGATCAATTTCACTGAGGGGGCCGGGCTGGGGCCAGGGGTTTTGATGGGGGGGGGGGGGGGCACATTCAACCCAGGGCTAAAAAGACAGATTCGAAATCTTATTTGACTTTTTATTTCTTCAAATTTTGAAATTGTAGTCATAACATTACAGTGATGAGAAAAAAACAGTATTAGGAGGGCTAAAATGTCTGCAAGCGTAACAATATGCCGTGTCCATCTGTTGAGAATATTCAAGCCAGGGGATGATATGGTACCAGCCTGCCCGGGACAAAAAGTGCAAATACACTGAAGCTAGATGTTTTACATGCATATAATTATCCAAATTTTAAAAGGCAATGTCTTATATATTCCATCCATCCATTTTCCGAACCGCTTGATCCTCACTAGGGTCGCGGGGGGTGCTGGAGCCTATCCCAGCTGTCTCCGGGCAGTAGGCGGGGGACACCCTGAATCAGTTGCCAGCCAATCGTTGATCCTGTTAAATAAAAATTAAAATAAAAAGGGAGACTAAAAAAGTTACACACACACACACACGCACGCACACACACACACACACGCACACACGCACGCACGCACACGCACGTCGTGGTAATTCCCTTCTTTGCGGACTGCTTCTCATTTTCCCGCTCATTTTTAAGTGGTGCAGCGCACTAAAGAGTCCGACGAGAATGTTAAATCACAGACTTTGGTTCCACCTTTCGCGTCGTCGGCGACTCGGCGCGATTGCGTAATCTACGCTCGGAGGGGGGGCCACAGGGGGGGCCAGAATCAGTGCTACAGGGGCACTGGCCCCCGTTGCCCCCCCCCCCCCCCCCCAGAACCGCCACTCGTGTGACCTCAACCAGGAAGTTGCGCAAACATTACCTGGCCGCCCCATTGGCCGGCGAGCCGACGAATCGGCTCGATACAACTTTGTTTTCTCGGACCGATACCATTACATGAATACACTCCTGAATACTCACCGATATCAATACCAAGTACTGTGATGACTGTTATACCAATACCATGATGACGTAGGGTACAGAAAATCTCAATGAACGCAATGATGATTTTCTTATTACCCACTGTTTTGGTCTCACAATTGGTTAGCTTAGCCAGCCAGCGATGAGGGTTCGACCCACATTTTGAGTGTGAATTTAGAGGCGTATTTCTTCCAAAAGTTTCAGATGGTTTTAAGGTGTAAAAGTAAGCACACCTGCACATACTCCCACTTAAGAGCTCCCATATAAAAGCACTCTTACCTTTTACTGGTACAGCAATAAAAGTGAGCAGTGATTGAAAAGCCAATTCCCTCATTTACAACTTTCACATTTGCTTTCCATTTATCGGCAAGAATAAGGAAAGAGCGGCTCAGCATGGGCCGCGTGTGGCTATGACTCAAGGGCCTCAATTACCCCCACTCCTTTTGTCCAAACAGCCCCCCCACCCACCCTTCGCTCTCTGAAAAGCCCCTTTGTACTTTATGTTTGTAATTATCGTCCTCGTTTATTAGAAATCGCCCTTGAGAAGTGACTCCCAACCATTACGTCAGGAGAAATTCTCAAATGAGCAAGCACTCCAAACTAAGCTTTCCGCTTACAACATGCTGGTCTTTTTTGATGATATGAAAAAAAAAGTCAGCAGGTTAAAGAGCATTCTCTTCCTAGGTTAAGCCCTTTTCACAAAAAAAAAAACAACAAAACAAAAAACCCCAGAAAATTTTGAAATATTGACCTAAAATTTATTTCTTCATGCTGGTATTTGGATAAACCACATCGAGTATTCCATAAGTCTTTTGTACTGCCTTGACCCGCTTGCAGATGCATTTTTGCCTGTTTGACTGCCGCTTCTCCTCTGTTTTTGTCGGGTGGCGTGCCGTGCCGTGCCTCGACCCCCCCCCCCCACCCCCATAAAAAAGATTGGGGAAAGAAGCAGAAGAGCGACTTCCGACTGTGAAATGATGTCAAGGTCAGGATGGATTCAGTTGAGTCTTAGCAGTTGAGTCACCAAACGTTTCCTTGAGATAATGGCGG
Organism: Hippocampus guttulatus; assembly: GCF_054856545.1. Classification (NCBI taxonomy): domain Eukaryota; kingdom Metazoa; phylum Chordata; class Actinopteri; order Syngnathiformes; family Syngnathidae; genus Hippocampus; species Hippocampus guttulatus. The sequence goes on along the minus strand of NC_141266.1, from coordinate 21,465,933 downwards.
TCAAACGAGTGAAGACGGGAAATGGAAAAGGACAGGAGGAAAAGCTGAGAAGAAACCAAAGCGCCCGTTCCCATAGTTGGCACCTTAAATTCTGTTCAGTCCTGTTGTTTCTCCCGAAAACTCCTTAAGTTCATTAAAAGTGCACGGCTGCTTTTTATTGTGTCGCTCGCTGCTCCTTTTCTTCTTGCGTGCTACTGTTTGGTCAACCCATTGCCCCCCCCCCCCCCCCCGCCGCCGTCGACTCGCTTCTCACTCGCCACTCATTCTTTTATTCTCCTCTTGCTTTTCCTCAATAATTGTTGTACACTTTCACTTCCTTCGCAGCCACAGTTGACCGTGTGTGACATATTTATGTGTCTGCTCGTCTCCGTGACGTGAGAGGTCAGGTACGGCCAATGCGGGCTAACACACGGGGCACCTTCATGAACAGCAGAAGGAATTTACAGCGGTACATCAATTTAAGAGTGATGCGACGCAACTTATTTCCATATACGAGCTGGCGCTGGGCCGATTTTATTAATCTTAAATTGCACACAATTGGAGTCAGGAGCGCTAAATGTTGGCAGCGACCTTCGCAGCAAGCTACACACATATGCTACGTGTGTTTGCTAGCTTAATTCGAAGACACAATGCAAAACACCACAGATGTACTCATGAAATAAGCATGGTTGTTGCAGTATTTTTAATCATTTAAAGGGCAACAACACTGCCCAATAGATGTTAATTATTAGCCCGTTTGTCTACGGGGATTCCCATTGTATGTTAGCATTCAGCTAACGGAGGCTAGGTGGTTGTTTGACAGTAAGCTTCATTTGAACTCAAAGTCTAGTTTTTTTTGGGGGGAGGGGGTGAATTGTTCACTATTTGCCAAACTGTTGTTTGTCGCCAAGTGAGTCGAATCGAGTGAGTCGAGTGAAGTCGCCTGCCTTCCGCCAAAGAGGCGCCTGTATCTCAAAACAACAAGTAGGCCAATCCACAGCTTGAACCTTCAGAAACTCGTAAGCCTTCAGGCACCACTGTGTGCGTGATGCGTCTAAATGCGCTACGCTGACATCGGTCTCCGTTGTGCGGAAAACAAGCAATCGACGCGTTGCGTTTCCTCGACACCGCCGCGGGCCTGCGTGGGACCAAAATTTCGACGCAATGACACGACACCAAGGCTAATGAGGAATAATGAGCCGAGAGGAACGCCGGCAGATAGCAAAGCGGCAACATCTAATGATGCGCTGTGCCACAATGGAAAGTTGAGCGAGGACGTTAGCAAAACTCCCCGCGCCCTCGCTCCAAAAAAAAAAAACTCAAGTGGAACCACTAGCAACGAGCAGCAGCGCTCGCACACATTTGGTTGCGTAATGCCACCAGTAAAATAAATCACAACGCAAAACCTCCAAAATGTCGCAAGGCAAAAATATCCCACGGGGTTTCTGCATCCATTTTCTACATTGTACTGCTTATCTGCAACACCCGCACCGCACCCTCAACTGGCTGCCAGGCAGTCAGAAGCAGAGGAGGGTGGAGTAGCAATAAAGTAAACGCCGGTATTTTCGAACAACACGACTGAAGTGAAAGTCAAAAGCAGCTCTGTAAATACAGGATTTACTTGAGGAAGAGTATTTCACTATTCTGTGAAAACTACTAACGAGAGTAACTCTGTGTGCCCCTTTATTTTATTTAATTTTTTACAGACCCCCCAAAATTATAAACATTCAATGTACATTTTCCACAAAAAAATTGGGTGAAATGGTGAAAACAAGCCTCGAAAAAATGGGGGGAATCCAAAATATTTTAAAAAGTAAGGGAAATAAAATCTCCCAACATGTGACTCAGCGGGTGCCCAACAGCGAATATAATGGGGTCGACTCTCGTTTTAAGTTGTAATACCACCAACGATCACTAGATGGTAGACATGTCTCTAGTTGCGCTGACATTGGGTCTTCTGAGCAGGCCTGGTCATTTTATTTTTTTGGGGGGGCAGATAGCACAAACATAGCAATAATATGCAAATTTTGAGTGAGCTGCTTTTTGTGAAAAAGACAAAAAAAAACCAAGCAAACAAACAAATAAATAAATAAGTCGACAAACGCTCACATCCAAAGTTGGAGTTTGGAGGCAAAAGAAACGGGGAAGTCTGCTGCCCCCCCCCCCCCACCCCTTTCATTCTTACAAAAATCTCTCATCTCTCTGCCGCCATCTTGTGGTAGCTGATGGGCACTGTCAAGTTTGAGGCGGAGCAGTTGAGTCCTTACGTGTGTACGTGTATATGCATGTGTATGTACAAGATAAATGCCGTGACGTATAACTTTGATTTATAAGACACAGAAATAACTATGAAGGAATTCCTTAGTTTTTTTAAATGCAGACTTTGTACTAATGAAACTTGTCACATCAAAACGTGATATTTTTAACATAAAATTTATCGTGGCATTACGCAAATATGCGTCAATATTTCAATAAAGAATCAGTCAATACATCCCAAAAATGAAGAGTAGGATCCGTTTGTTGTATGAAGGGATGTCAATTTAAGCAGCCGAGCAAGCAAGTTAACCTGGAACGCGCCGGAAGAAAGCTGGCGATTGGAAGAAAGTCAAAATCACGAGCGAAGCGCCGGAATTCGCTCCCGGAAGTTAACACAATAAAATACTTTTTGAGCAACCGATTTAAGCCCAATTTCCCTTTTTATTTGTCATTCCGTTCAGGACATCAACTCATATGATGTGAATGAACCTTTGCATCTAAAAAGCACACGAACAAAAGGATACATGCACGTCATTGAAAAGATTAGCCACGGGACAAGTGGTTTCCTAAAAAAATAAAAAATTTAAAAAGGAGCATTTCAATAGGGTTTCAAATTTTCTATGACAAGTCAAATCAGGAAGATCATTATCTGTTCTACTTCTATTCTCACCAGTAATGTTTGTTTGCAACATCCCGGAAACTCGGCCGTGTCAACTTTGGAGAAGCTTCGAACTTCAGCCCGCAGCAGCTTCCTGAGGGGATATTTTGAAGTAAAAGGGCGTCCCTAATTTGCAAACAAAACAAACGGCAACATCATTTGACAAAACAGTCAAAGAGATCCGTTGAGAAATCGAGTTTTTTTTTAAACCAGATTGTCTCCAGACCAGTGAGTCTCACAGTGTAGTATTAGTACCACTAATGGTACGTGAGCTCCCTCTGGTGGTCCATGAAATAATCACTGCCTATCCAGTTGAGTAGTATTAAACTTTTTCCAAACAATACATTTGCAGTTAATCTTTAAAAACTGTTCTGAAAACTTATTCAGGTACATTCTTTAACTTATGTGCAATACATTAAAAACAAAAACAAACAAACAAAAAACAAAACACTGCTTTTTTCCCACAACCAATCATAGGAGTGTCACAATTCTTGCTTCCTTGTACACGAGTTGAAGAAACCGGGTTCGGCATTTTTGGAAACTCTTGTCACGTTGCTAATGAGCTATTACTTTTGGCGGAGAAGTTAATGATTAAAAAAAGTTCAAAGCAGGTGAAGGGGCAGTCCTAAATGTGAATAAAACGATCAAAATCTTCAGAGATTCATCCCATTGGTCAAATCAGGCACACCACAACAAACATGGCCGACAGCAACCACAGCCATGTTGCTTTCAGGTTCGGGGCGTGCCCTTTCGTGTCGGGATCCTGGCACCCTCTGGCGTTGTTGCTGGGCTTGGCGCTTTTGGTGTTTCCCTCAAAATGGACCGGCACGCACTGGTTTTCCAGCACCTCACAGGCCAGGATCAGATGTTTGCTTTCCCGGACGACGTTCCTGATCCCGCAAGTGCCCTGGTCGCTCCTCACCGTGACGAAGGAGAAAGGCTCCTGGCTGATGCACAGGTTCTCCTTGAAGGTCTTGCCGCCTGCGCTGGAGCACACGGCCCTAACCCTGTCCAGGTCTTTTGGGTCCAGGAAGGATTGGGTGGGTCTGTCGCAGCCGCCGTTGTTCTTGATGTAGTTCCTCCACTCGTTCACATCCAGAGAGGCGGGCAGCCCCGAGCGGATGTGGCGCTTGACGAACGTGTTATAGCCGTTGTTCCATTTGGATCGCTGGCAGGGAGCGTCGTTGCGCGCGCGCGTCCGATGAGCCGACAGGACGCAGGCGGCCACGAGCAACGCCAAGCCCGCAGCGGCCATTCCCCCCAGCAGCCCTTGCGGCGATGCAAATTCTTTCACGTCAAGCCAGAACAAACGGCCTCCGCCTCCTGTTACAAGGACGGCACTTTGTTTCAGCTCGCTGCTACTGCTGCTCTACACGAGTCACCAACAGCTGTCTGCGTTTCCGCTCAACAAAAAAGCAAACAAAAAAAAACCCAGACGTTGGAAACCGCCGACATTTTCATACCTTCTCTTAGCAAAAGAGGAAGCTTCTGGTTGGCTGCCAACCCGAAAGTTCCAGATGTGGGACCTTTCTGTCGTCAGGTCTTCGCTCGAGGTTGCACATTTCCCGTCTGGGCGTGAGAGGTGGGGGGGAGGGGCTTGCTGGCTGCATGCGGAGCTGTCTTATGTAATGCAGTCTTTCTACACGGCAGAGGTGCACTCATGGTGAGACGGGATCCCTCGACGTCCCAAAATAGCCATCCAAGGTCCCCCGGTGCCATTTGCGGATTCGTGTGCGGTCCGCGTTTGTCTACAGAGATGAATTATTTGCATCCCGGTGGCCCAGTGAATCAAATGAAGTGCATCTGCTTCATGTTTCTTGCCAAATGGAATTTGTTCTATTTTTTTTCTGGCAGAGAATCTGGACTGAAATAGAAAAAAATTGTAGACTCACGTAGCAAAGAGCGCGAGCCAAGAGGAAAGAGCACGTAAAAGATGGACAGGGTCCAAAGTTTGAGATCATTTCACACCTGATAAAAGCAGCGAAAGTGCAATGTGCTTTTTGCAAAGTACAACCAGCTTAAGTCACCCAAATGCACAACCGCGTAAACATCATTTGCTGACTTAATATAGCTGAGCACTGCTGGGTTGAACACATTTTCCGCACAATAAGGCGCACTTAAAAGCATTCAACTGTCTCAAAAGCCGACAGTGTGCCTTATAATCCGATGCGGCTTCTATATCGATCAATTTTTGGATTTGTTGGACATCGTCTTTTAAATGGCCTGTAAAGCGCTTTTTTGCAGCTTCAGCGGTTGTGAAAGCGCGATATAATTAAAGCTGTATTGTATTGTATTCCCTTTAGCATAGCTCCATCTAGCGGATGCGTAATGCAACCGCTGCCACGATTGTAGCTTCTATTCTGTGCGCCTTATAATGCGGTGCGCCCAATATATGAAAACCGTTTTAAAACCATTCATGAAAGTTGCGCCTGACACTCCGGAGCGCCTGGTAGTGCGGAAGATACGGTCATCCCGCCACGGGTGGCGACAACACGCAGTCGCGGATGCTCACTCGATTGCTTTACTGAGACGCATTCTTCGACGATTCGCCTCAACTGACGCCGTCATTGTCGCAGCTCTGATGCTGCAATTTTTCAGAACACACACACACACACACTTGTTGTTGTTTTTTTAGGTCATCCGCACGATAAAGTGAAGAGGACGCTTTGACGACAAAGCGGATGGGAAGATGGACAACGTCCACTCCAGAGGACGAAAGGGCTACACTCAAGGTCATTTCTCATTTTGGGCCCGATAAGGTTGGCCGGGTTCGAGGAGGGCGAAATTGTGTGACATTAGACAGAGGACAGGAAAGCGGAAATGATACTCCGTACGAGAGGAAGAACGGGACATTTTATCATTGCAAGAGCGCCGATTCGAGGCTCCAAAATGGTTGTTTTTTTCCCCTCCCCACTCCGATTTTGCAACATGACCTCATGAGAACGTTCAAAAGGTTAAGCGCCGCGTTTCAACTTTTGAACTTGACTATTTTCCAGCAACGTGTTACAGCTCCATACACACACACGCGCACACACACACACACACACACGCATTTGCCCCGACAAGCAATTTTATGTCATCCTGGAGAGAACAGGCTTCACTTTGTCACAGGCAGCTCTCCTTTCCCAACCGTAAGCAATTTCATGAAGTCATTCCATGACAATGAGTTTCCCATTCTTGATTCACTGGATTTCCACTGGCCAGTAATCCACCAACATTCAGTCAAGAGACGCCAACGGGACGGCGTCCAGGGTCTTCCCTGGCTCTAAATCAACGCAGTTCACAGACGCAGTCACAATGGGCAAAAACAGCCCCATTATGGTTTTTTTGATGGGGGGGGGGGGCAAAGAGCATTTGAAGGTAAACTGAAGCAAGCGGGCGAATGACAAACGCTTTGCCACAAAGAGAGAGGAGTCTCTTTTTCCATCACTTTGGCCCTTCTTCTTCAACCTCTTCATCACGGTCATCACTTGTTTGATCTTCGCCTCTTCGCTGATTCACTCGCACATCCTTTACGCCGCAACAATGAGAGTTAAAAAAAAAACACACGCCGCCAGCTTCCAACGCTCTCACTCTTTTTCGTCTTCTGCTTGAGGTCCTCTCCCTTTCGGTTTTCCCCTTCTCGACGTGCATGAGGAATGTGTCAGAGCAGCACAAAAGAACAAAAGCGAGACTAGGGTGAGGGGGGGGGGGTGGTGGGGTGGAAGAATAGAAGAGTAGCCAAGGAGGGGGCCCAGAGAAAGTTGTGAGAGGTAAAGGGAAGGAGGGAGGACAGAAATGTTGAGGGGCGCAGCTCACGGCTGATTGCACCTGAATACTGAACGGCCCTTTGTCATCACGTGCTGACATGCAGCATCTCACACACACACATGCACGAACACACACGCACACACACACACACACACACACACACACACACACACACACACACAGAGCCTGCCATTGGCTGCTAACAATACAGCCGTTTCTTTTTTTTTTTTTTTTTCAATTCCCCCTTGGTTCCATGCGCATGTTTTGTTAGCATGTCACGGTCATGTGCTAATCGCCAGCTTGCCGGGATGAAACATGAATCTTCCCCGCTGCGGCCACTTGCCGCATTGTAACTTTTGTGGCATCATCGGTCACTTTCAAAAGATCAATTGCCACTTTGGGAGCGGGGCCTACGTGATAGAGCTCCGCAGCAACAGAGAGGTCGAAACACGCCGCAACGAGTTGGATGGAAACGATGCCAGTCAAGCGCTCGACAGGAGCAGAATGCGGCAATTCGAGCTCTTTCATGCCGATGCCCAGTGCAAGTTGACTATGAAACTGAACAAAGAGTTGCCCCCAAAAAAAAAAAAAAAAAAATGAAAACCACGTTTTACAACAGCCCACTAGCTTAATGCTAACAGGAATGGAAAATCCCATTGGCAAGCTAACAGTTAGCATTGACAGCTGGGATTTTATAACCCTTTGAAAGGAGGACTCAAGACGAAAATTGTCTTTCTAAAAATATATTCGAGGTAGGCCCCGTCCCCCACCCCCGAGTCTAAACAGGATTGTGATTAATAAGCAGGTGACTCCCATCTGTTTTGATCCATCTCAGGGAGCAGGCATTTCATACAGCGTCGCCCCCTGCTGTCAACTGAAAATGACGTCCAAAATGCCCACAAACGTCATTGTTCACAGGACAAAATGGCAGTGAACATTTTAAGCTGCTTAATTCTGTTTCCGTGAACACAATGTGCATTAGAATCCTGTATTTAGACTAGTGCGGGCACGAAGAAGACGTTATTGCTAAGAGCTTTTTTTGCCTCGAGTTTCCCCTTGAAGCAATGGATATTTGAATATAAATGATATGAACGATATTAACAATAATGAGAGGCATATATTCTTTATCTTCTATGAAACAACAGACTGAATTGAATTGCTTTGCATTCTATTTAATTGTGTTCTTCCTTTGTGTTTTTACAAAGTGCAGTGTTATGGAGTGCTATTTTTCAGTATTTAAAAAATGTTTGGTTTTTTTTTGGGGGGGGGGTGGAATAAATAATGACATTTCCATTCGTTTCTGGAGGGGCAGATTTAAAGTAGGCATTCAGAGTAGGGAGGCGTTTTCACTCAAAAACGTCATTCAGAGTATAAAGTTGTCATGTTTGAGAATCTGGTTACAATTTGGGGGGAAAACAGTTGCGCGTGACAAATGAAATGATAACAGCTTTAAGCCGTGATTTGGAGTACAGTTGTAATGTTTCAAAAAAATATATTACAATGCCCTTTTACTGTGCATCTGGCAAACATTTAGAATTGAGAAATATTCAGTCTTCCACCTATTTTGTTATTCCCCCCGCCCCCTCCAAATAACATGTTTGTTGCTTTACTGTTGTATATGTTAGTTGTTTCATGTACAGCACTTTGTATGCAGCGATGGCTGTTTGAAAGTGCTCTATAAATACAGTTGAGTTGAGTTTTTGTAACGGTGCTGTCTTATACATTGCAACTTTTACCCTTGTAAAATTTGAGAGTCGTCTTATTTCTGAGCTCAGCTCGTTTTTGCTTTTCGACGGCCGCAAGATGCGCAAAGTCATGGCTGACGTCAAGCAAAGCCGCCGCCTGGCGCAATTAGCGGAAGGCGGAGGAATTTTGGACACAACCGCGCGTTAAAGGGCGCTCGTCTTCAATTACCGCCGTGTAACTCTTCTTTATAGCTCCTTGCGTGTGTGGACTGACACGGAGCCATTGCGTGCATTGGAAGCGCCCCCCATGCCCTCCTCAAAGTCGCCCGAGTGACGGCGCGCTAATTCGCCGTGCAGTGTAGCGGATGGGATCATCCATCATGAGTCAATAGTTAACGTCGGCTTTGTATCGGTGCCATCCATCATGGGCGGCCAGTTTGCGCGTGCGTGTGCGTGCCTGTTCCTGGTGCGACTACCTCCCACACCGCGGCCCCCACCCGCCCTCCCTTCCGTTCCCGCAGCGGGTGTGTGTGGGGGGGGGGGGGGGGGGGCAAAGGGAAGCCATCGCCGATCTGCGCCGATCCCACCTCTTTTCTCTTTCTTCATTTCCTCCTCCGGCAGCCCACTAGTGGCCCGTGACGCCCCCCCCCCAGCCCCCCCTTCACACAACGCACACACCGAACACCACCACCCCCTACCCTTTTAAACGGATATTCCAGTGTGCAGGCCAGAAGCTGTATCCTATTACGGCGTTTATATTTTTTATGGCGGCAGCATGACGGTGGGGGGCGGGGGGGGGGGTCGTCTGCGTCTGCGCTGGCTCGAAATAATCAAACTCACCGCACCCACGCCTAACCACGTCATCAATACATAACGGTTTCTATCGTTCAACGACAAGAAAGCATCTCCAAGACAAGCTGCCAACAGGGGGCGTCATTTTATTAAGGTACCGTGGATCCGCGTTTGCAATCTGGTTGTCGACGGGGGCGAGGCCGTATTAATGCGGGGCGTGGTCACGCCTCTCCACGAGTATGCCTATTTCCCGCGGAGCAATTACTTTTCATTTGCGGCAGGAGCAGAGTCAAAGGTGGGGAGGGGGGGAAAACATCAGCAAAGACCAGGGAAGAACCGAAGAGGACGAGCGAGTCTCTACTCGAGGTGCGCACGCAGCAGCGCTCCAGGAGCAAAGACGCAGGAACAATGGAGCGCAAAATCCCGGATTTCTCCGGCACTTGGGAGATGAAGAGTTCGGAGAACTTTGAGGAGCTCTTAAAGGTGTTGGGTGAGTGATGCAAACCTGTCACATTTCCGATGCTTTTTTTTTTTTTTAGGTCACATCACCACTCTGTGCACCGGCGTCTTTTACGCACGGGCAGGGGGTCTTTGTCATTCTGCAGACGCCCAAAAATTCAAGTGCCCTGGCCTCAGGCCAGCGTCACTGCCCCCCCCCCACCCACGACCCCAGTTGGGCTGCCATAACACAATAGAGACAAACGGCGGCACATCTGCCTGCACTCCGATTGTGTGCGTGCGCGCGCCGGGACGCGCGTACAGTGCGCGAAAGGTCTCGACTGATCCAAAGTGACAGTCGGGAACAGCAAGGGAGGGGGGGGGGGGGGGACACCTGCTGGTTGCAAGCTTTTGGCTGCGCTGTCTCAGAGCCCCATTTGAAGGACTAATTTGGTATAAAACACATTTGTAAAAGTGCTAAATCTGGTAAAAGTGGTTTCGAAAAGGTACATTTTGGAAATGTACAAAATATGATACGTGGGGAAAAAAATGCCAAACTGCTAAATGTGATTAGAAAAAAGTAATTTTGATCAGAGTGCGAATAGTTGACAAAAGTGGTTAAAAAGTAAAATTGGCAAAAGTACTTCATTTGGTCCAAAAAGGTAAATTTCATAAATGTACAAAATTTGTGGTGGGGTTAAAAAAAAAAAAAAAAAAAAAAGGTAAAAGTGCTAAATGTGATGAAGTGATTTTTGGTCAAAGTGCAAAATTTGGTATAAATGGTTGAAAAGTCAATTTGGTGGACAGACGCGCAAACGCGCGTTTTTCAATGAACGACGACATGTAAAATGTGCTTCTTTTGCCAGCCGAGTATTCTGACTAGTTACTCTTCCACGACCTGAAAAATACTGTATCCTCAATCAACACTAACGAGCACTCCTCCGTTCGTCCTACGCAATTAGCACTTGGGTGACCCCGCCCCCACAATCTCCATGTGGAGATGTAGCGCAGCTGGATGCGGCCTGTCAGCAACCGCCGTCTCAACGCTTGCCTCAACCCCCCCCCCCCCCCCCCCCCAGGCTTCCTCCGCTCCCTGACCTCTGAACCCGGCCCCTCAGTCGGCGGGCGAGCACGCCCTCGCGAGGCCCGAGCTGTTTGCGTTCAAGTCTTTTGGGTGTCTGAAAGTCAGATGGGATGTCAGTCACTTGAAGAAGCCCCCCCCCCCACCCCCCACCCCCAACTTGGCTTTTAGGTAGACACAGGGGTCACTTCATGTCTGCAGCTCAACTCGCTGCTTGAAATAAACCCGCACTGTCAGAAACATCGACATGATTGGCAGGATGTCCAGTCTAAACCAGCAGGTTAATCCATCGTTTCATTATTGGAAAGCAGGAAATTGGTTTTGAAGTAGCGTACATTCAGGTCAGGACAAAAAAACAAAACAAAACAAAAAAAAAACGGTCAAACGACTCACCCGTCGGACTTCATGAGAACATAAAGATGCAAGTGATCACATTTGACCTTTTTGGCATCACTTCGGAGACTTCTGTGGAGGTACCTGAAAAAGAAAAAAAAAACTGAGCTGAAGTCCGGTGGGATTTGCTGACGCAGCAGTGTTTGAACTCAAAGTTCGGTTTGACTTTTAGGGCCCAATTCCCCCCCCCCCCCAATCTAAAATATAGTTTAAAGCAAAACAATGGAAAGAATGAAACCCTCGGTGTGGCGTGATTTAATGCTTCAATTCAATTTATCGTGTTCCGGCCTCGGCAACCAGAGGCGCATAACAGCCATGCAGACAAATAACAGTACTTCTATGACTAAGTGACTAAGATGATGTACTGATCATTTTATTTTATTTTATTGTCGAGAATAATGAATAGCGCCTTTGTGTATTCTTCTATTATCTATCTACATGTGTTGTTTCACCGTTGGTGGTTCAAAAAGCCATTACTTCTAGTACCACAACAATCGATCCTAACCGTTAGCATATAAATGGCATTTTGTGTTGTTTGTTAGCATTAAGCGAAGCAGACTTTCTGAAGGAAAAGCCACAGTATGTGCTTGCTTGCTTTAAATTTCTTTGGTTTATAATTTATTTGACAGTAAACCTCAGCTGGTAGTGGCATTTAACACCGAGAAGTCTTTTTATTTTTTTTAAAGAACGGTTCACTATTTCCCAAATTGCTGCTTATTGGCAAATATTACATCAGGTCACTCATATCAAGTGACTACTTTGATTACTCCAAATGAAAATAGAAGTGAGATAGCAATTAAATGAAAAACTAAAAAAACATCCTGAAGTGGAGCGACAAATGTAAAAGCGAGGCAAGCGTACCCGAGGTAAAAACAAAACAAAACAAAACGAGAAAAGCAGGAAAGTACGGCGAGCAAAAGTGACAATGCCCGCGCGGTACGTGCCGTGTGGAACTCCGGCTGCCCCCGTGAATGACTCCGCATTTCTTGCCACGTATATATTTACTCCTGTTGACAGGCGTGAATGCCTGTGAGGTGGGGAAACTCGACTGCTAGGCGCACACGCACAAAAACACAGATGGGACACTCAAATACTATGACTCCCGTCTTTTCAAGAATGCCGTATTCAAGGAAAAAAAAAAAAAAAAAAACTTCACTGGTCAGTAACTTCAGATTTTCTTTTCGTCCAATCATGAACGTCAACTAAAAGTGGGAACTTGCAAATTCAGATATTATCCAACAATTCCACTTGATTCCGTTTTGACTGATTTTGTCAGACGGAGGAAAAAGAGAAAATAGCCTGCGGCGGGAAGCAGTTTGGGTGTGAGCGCACAAACTGGATATGCTGGTGCGTGCAAAGACGACGAAGTGGAGGGCGAATGCAGATGTGCTGGCCGCGCTTTGTCATATGACCTCATTGTTTCCTCTCCGGTGGTTCACGGGACTCAACGTGAGAGCGATATCGACGCGGGTTTCACGCGATGCCGCTTCGGTGCGACGTCCAAGTCATCTGTTCTCTTGAGCCGGGTGCACTCGCGGTTGGAAGCGTCGAACGTTTCCACCCCTATAGCGTTCACATTCTCAAAGTCCTGATTTCACGTCATTCATTTGCCATTTGCATACGACGAGCAAATTTGTCATGTCAATTTCATTTCAACAAAATGGTGAAAAGGCCTTCGTGACAACGAAACGTCGGACGCGAACTGCCGCCGCGACCTTGCGTTTGAACAAAATGTACAGTGCGGGATTCCCCTCCGTTGCTTAGCAACGCAGCTGATCGACTCGTACAATTTTTGTACTTCCGGTCTGAGAAAAACACGTCTGGTAAACGGAAGCGGATCTCGCTGTCTGCGAAGACTGAAATTGTCTCTCACTTTCGAAAAGGGGAGTCTCCCAAACGAAGCTCAGCCGAGACCACCAATTGGCAAAGTCGACGATTTTTTGACGACGTCATGGCAACAAAATCACGGCAGAGTTTCGAGGCCAACGGCCTGAAAGATGATCGTCAACGGCTTCGGGGCGCGGCGCATCCTGAACTGGAGAGGACACTTTTCATTTGCTGACGGAATGTTTTCAGAGATGAAGTGGGAATGTGACAGTTGTTTGTTTCATGTCATATAAAATCATTTTGTCTTCATACCGTACCCACGTATTTGTCATTGACACGTTGATACTCTATTACGTGTTCATGTTTTTACATCTATACATGTTCAGGCTCTATTCGACATTTTAGCCGGCGGCCATTTTATCGGAAATGGTTACAACGAACTATTGTAATAACGTACGGATTTGTTTTATCCCTCGAGGTACGTTCAAGGTTCGACGGTATCCATTCGGTTGCGCTCACTGGTTTGGCAAGTATTCACTTTGCCGGCTTTGGCCTTTGTTTGAACCTGAATTTCGAAATCAAGATGACGCAAGCGATAGGGTGCGGGGGAGGAGAAGCACAGGAGGTGGTATCGACGTGCGATACAGTATATGCGAGTGTCTCCACTTCCATAGTGTGATATGTTGAGCCTACATCTGAGACTCTTAATAATATTTTTTTAATCCAGTAAAGTACATGTTTTCCTTCTTATGTGCAGTTTAGCTTCATCAAACTTTTGAGTTGTCACATTGCCCGTTTTGCCTGTGGGAGTGGAGAGAAAAGAGGTGTCACCAGATTCAGGGAACCAGGAGTCACCACCAAAGTATTTATCAAAAACAACTTGGAAAAAAAAAAAGTCCAAATTCAAAGAAGCAGAAGGAAACAAAAACGCTCACCGCTCGAGGAAGACATGAAGCGACAAGTGGACGGCAACACGCACACCGACAGAAACGATATCAACAAATTGAGGCGACAACGAGGCACACCTTGACCAAGACGCGAGTGGCTGGATTCAGCTGATTGCATGACACGAGGAACAGGTTGGGACCAAAACGTAACCAGCAAACAAGACATGAACAAGGGACGCAGTAAAACAAGACCAAACATGAAATAAAACTCAACCAAAATCGAAACAAAGTCAACAAAAACAAAACAAAAAAAGTGCTCGTTTGTCAACATCGAAAGACAAGTTTTATTTAACTTTTAAATACAATACGTTTCAACTGCATTTGCATTTTTTTTCTTCTATGTTTTCAAACACATGATCAGCTTTTGTTTGTCCGCCATGTTGGTGCTCAAAATCGGATTTGGAACAAAACAACGTGACAAAATTTCCCCCAAAACGGGTCTGTCAAAATGCCAAGTGTGGTTGCGATGCAAATTTGAAATCTGACCCCACTGCACATTTTGAAAATCCAATCATTGCTTCCGGTCCACTTGAGTCTTTTGTCCGTGGAAAGAAAACGGCGATGTTTTTTTTTTTGTATCATCGGTGTTTCGGGATTCTCGCTCCAAAGGCTAACTTTGGTCCCGCCGTGTGTGTCTTGCAGGCGTCAACGTGATGCTGCGAAAAATTGCGGTGAAGGCGGCGTCCAAGCCCCTAGTGGAGATCACGCAGGACGGCGAGACGCTGTCCATTAAGACCTCCACCACTGTGCGGACCACCCACATCACGTTCACCGTGGGACAGGAGTTCAATGAGAGCACCGTGGACGGCCGTCCCTGCACGGTACGCTGGGGACGCGAGAACATTCCGACGGATCGCGTCACTGACGGACGCCAGCTGTCCGCGTTGCGTCAATCTGTTTGATTTGGCCTGATAGGTAATCTCCACCCGTCCCTCGGTCCCCGAAGGACTCTTTACGAAGCCTTTCAACTGTCCGTCCCCCCGTCCCCCCCCAGCCCCCACCACCGCAGTTCTCGCTATAGGTGGCCTGTTTATTTGACTCCAAGGCAAACACGGAAGTCAGTGTTGGCGTCTCTGTGGTAACAATTGGACATTGGAATTGTAACAATTGTGGGATCGATTCTGTTTGGGGGGGGAAAAGTCGCTCAAGCGGCGAAAGCGTAGACTCTTCTTTCACTTGGAGCTAGTTCCACTCAAGCAGTAGAACGTGTTTTGGGCTGGACGCACGCGTGTCGCTCACGTCGCCGATTGGCGAGCAGTCGGAGGTCAAGGCGAGCTTGGTGCTACTTTCGCTGCACCAGCTAGCTAGCAACGAGCTTCACCAGGCTACTAGCGCAGCTAATCACGTTGCGGTCCCGCTCCTAAGTCACGAAATCATCACCTCCGTTGCGGCGTATAAGCGACGCTTCTGACAAGAATCGTCCTCACGAAGAGATGACAAGGAAAGACGTCAAAGGCATGCTAATTGCTAAATTAAGCTAAATTTGACCTGATAATTTGTACACTGTCGTAACCGTTGTCCCAAGAAGGGTTAAAACACTCCAACTCCCGACAAAAATATTTGATGGTTGAAATGAGGTCTAATGAGCTGTCATCCCACTGTCGGCTTCCTGTTCATTCAGGTCGTCAGTGACCTCATCGGTCCATCTCCTGTTTGTCTCTCCCACTGCTCAGAGTTCTCCACGCTGGGAGACGGACAGCAAGATCAGCTGCGAGCAGACCCTGCACAAAGGGGAGGGGCCGAAAACCTCCTGGACCCGAGAGATCACCACCGATGGCAAGCTGATCCTGGTAAAGCGACACAGAAAGGAAAAACACTTTTCTTGGCCTTATTGTTTGCAGACGTTGACGGAAATTTCAACGCGGTTCTGTTGTGTTTCTGACAAAAAGCACTTGCGTCTCTTTTCAGACCATGGGAGCGGACGATGTGGTGTGCACCAGAGTCTACGAGCGCCAGTGAACAAGAGCACTTCTCACTTTTGGTCCTTTCACGTCTCATGCGTCACCACACAAAACGAAGGCCACCGGCGGGAGACGGCATCTTGTATTTTATTTTATTTTTTTAATGATTCCAAAACAATGGTGCTTTCAGATAATTCGTTCGAGAACTCCTGCAATCATCTTTGCCAGTTGAAATGCACAAAAACTCCATAAAACAGTTAATGCCACCACCGGCAAACCCCCCCCCCCCCCCCACAAAAAAAATGTGGTGCCTTTTTGTGTATTCGTTTTTCTAGCACTCTGTATTTTACTTGAGACTTTTTTTAAACCGTTTGCGCATCATGATTTTATACTGCAATCCAATTCGGGGTGCTACTCCTTCTGGTGTGCCCTCCTTGGCCACCGGGAGGCAGTACTGCACTATCCAGTCAGTCTGACAAACAAAGAAGAAGAAAAAAAAAGACTTCTTCTGCGGTACTTCTACTCAGTAAGTTGCTGTAATATGTTAGATGGAACAGTTTTGTGTCCTTGAGGCGCAAGCAAATAAACTTCATGAACTGCAAAACAGTGGTAAGAAGCAATCTGTGGCAGCCAGACCTGTTCCTGTTTTTCTTTCTCTCTCTCTCTCTCTCTCTCTCTCTCTCTCTCTCTCTCTCTCTCTACACACACCTCACGAGAATTACCGAGTCATTTGGGGCTTTTGATTCATCCAACCTGTATCGATACAAAAGACTGTCGTGAAAGCGATGCATCGCGATCTAATACGGTTTGTCCACCGAGTCTCTCTCTCTCTCCCTCTCTCTCTCTCACAAGCTACTCAAACGATGAATGCGGGCAAACGAATGCAAGTCCTTTTTCATGGGGGATAAAGAATATATGCCTGTGAGTATTGGTATGTCATGATGGGTTGTTCCCCTGTTTGCGTTCAAACATCAGTTGCGTAAAGGGTTGAAAAATCGCCACAACCGATGCTAACGTTAGCGCGTCAAAGGCTTCAGCTAGCGGGCCGTTCTTCAGGTTCTTAATGTAATTGTCTCGTTTAAAATCCACAGCCCTCTTTGTTTGACGTAAACGTTGACAGTTAACTTCTTAAAAGTCGGGTCATTTGTATCTCAAGGCAGCTCTGTGGCGGCATTGTGTAGTTCGAATAGTAAATGCATCCTCTCTCGTGTCTTAGCCTTGCACTCTTTGACCATTTTTCTGGGCTCTCATGAAAGCGTTACCGATTTGAAATATGTAAAATGGTTGTGCGACCAATGCGCGGCTGTTTCACTCGCCGCGTGTCTGTTTCCAATTGTATTCACCGACTTATCTTCTTTACTGTTTGCTCTGTTGGCCCTCGATCACTTTTTCTATTCCATTTGCTATCCATTACCACACGACGGCCCTGCCAAGGTTCTTACTTTGCGTTTAACTGATATGACTTGTGATGCTACGAAGCAAAATTTTCTCTGAGAAAACAATAAAGCAGCAACTTTGACTTAAGACTGAAGTAAGTAGTTGCGGAATTTGTTCTTGTTTGACTGAGGGCTCCATCATATTCGGGGGCTTACGGTCAGCCGCCCGCAACGAGAATAACTTGCCTGTGCCCTCCTCTTACACTTTGTCAATCATCTCTTTGCCACATTGCCTCAAACTTTCTCCCTTGGCGCTTTTCGAGTAGGCAAATATTTCCGTGGCTACCCTCACTGTCTTCACTCCCTCATCCCACACTTGATACAGACCTGCTCATCCGGCAGATCTCTGGGCCCTTCAATAGTGCCAGGAAACCACAAGACATTTAACATTTGGCTCAGTTCATTTTCAACTGGAAAGTATGCGAGGCTCGAAGGAACCATTTTAATTTGTGCAGCGGAAAGACAAACAACCTCAGTAAGCTATCATAATGGGGTTAGCACGGAATGAGAAGTTGCATGTGACATCCGTGGTCGAATTCATGTTATGCGGTACCAGTCAGGGTGACGTGGGAAGGAGAGAAGCAACAGAAGGTTGGCAATCGTTGTCATTGGCCCTCTCAGGGACAGCAGTTACTACAGTGGACAGAGAGCATGAAAGAGTTAAAGTACCTGTTAAGTGAAAAAGAATAGAGTCAAGAGTGTTGCTCACAGCCCTGCCCAATCCGAATAATTCAAAAAAGTCACCCCACGTTCAAAATGTGCCTTGAAAATCATGCTAGCTTGCGCTAGCGTCGGTCAGTTTGTGGTCTTTGTGGAGAGTGGACGGACAAATCGGTTCAACACTTCAGTCTTTTTGCAGGTTTTCAGCAATTATCTTTCAAGTTTGAGTGTTTCAAGAGTAAAACAACTTGTAAAAGGTTTTCGGACTGTTTTTGTCACAGTTCAGTCGATCAATACTTCAGAATGAATTGATTTTGGACTTTGCAAGTTCCAATGTTAACAAAAAGTAAGAGACTATGCTTCGGTGTTTTATTTTTATACACATCAAAATTATGAAGGGAAATGCTTTAAAAGACACAACTGATGAATCTCTCGGGCAGACAAGCAGAAGTTGGGTAAGCTTCTAAGGATTTGTCACCCCTTTGTCCTCTTAAGTCCCCCTTCTGAACACATCCAGATGGTCTAGACTCCAGTTCTCCTCAGGAGCAACTCTACAGCCAATAAGCTAATGCCATTTCGTATATTTACTACCGGTAGGTTGTTGTCGACCAGACAAAGCAAATTGTACGAATAATCGAACCACTCCTTGCAAGGAACTGAGGAAGCCTTAACTTGGTGGGAGTCTGTGAAAACAGTTACCCGGCAACTGCCTCATTAGAGAGGTGTGACGGTGTTTCCTGAACTTTATTGAGCCAAGGCACCCTTTTCACAGGAAATCTGAAGGCACACTGCCGGCAAAAAATAAAAAAAGTATGAAGACGGAAATAATGGCAATTTGCTCTGTTTGTTCATTTACTTGTAATTTGTTTGTTTCAGTGTCTTTCTGTCTGTCCGTCTATAATTATCGCTTTTAAATCCAAGCATGAATGCCAATTGGAGCGAAATCTGAAATCGCAGAACTGCAGCTTCACATATACTGTATACTGCCACACAGTGGCAAAGACGGGGACACCAGAAGGAGTAGCACAATGAATTAGACTGCAGCATTAAATCGTGATGCCCAAAATGTTGCATTGTTTACATTCAATTTAATGATGGTGTTACTCTATGTTTCAATAAAGAACAGAATGGTAAAGTGTTATTTTTTATTGTTAAAATAAATGAATACATCAATAAATTCGGGTAGGCTGGGCTGGAATGGATTACTGGCATTTCCCTTCATTTCAATGGAGAAAGGTGATTTGAGTTAGATGCTAACCATATCTCAAGACACGCTGTTCACACTTTTTTTTGGTGACCTTTTTCTTTGGTGGTGTGCTGTGAGATTTCTCCAATTGAAAATAGAAGCCTCGCTTCAATAAAAAGTCACGAAACAATGCTGTACACAAAAAGCTCAACCAATCTCAGGTCAACTCGTATCTCACAGGATGCTAGCTGAGGTTGTGGACTGGACGGAAGGTGGGAATCAGTTTTTCGGGCGACTCTTTTGTCAAATGGTCACGGAGTCAAGATCAAGCGGGCGCGCCCCCAGTGGCAGGAAATGCCGAGAGGATTACAAAGTACAGCTGATTGACAGCAGATGTGCTTAACAAGGAGAATGTCGTTAAGAAGGAGAACGGGGCCGGGAAGAATGATGGATCACTCGGGGGTCTTATGACAGCGCTCACACACAAGAACAAGTCACTCGGAGGGGGTTGTTAGCCAGGAATTTAGTGATGCGAAAACAGCTTCCTTTCCTCGACCAAAACTATCTCCCTTATTCCTCCTCTCTTGCCCTACAGCTGCGTGCAGTTACAGTGTGACCCCAATAAAGCACCCTCCCCTCTACCTCCTGCCCTAATAAAAAGGGATAAATAACTACCCCTCCCGAACTGTTTATTACCCCCTGGGGCAGTAAAAAGCAGCTGTCACGTCTCGCTTCAAAACGCCCGACTTACACCGGACACGCAAAACCAAACAAAAACACACACCCTGCCCCCAGTCTGTGAACACTTAACGCGTATGACATCAAACGCTCGCAAGCGTACGCACAGCTCGTAAAACACCGAAACGGCTCACCTAAAAGGTGACCGGACAGCGCGTTGCGCCAAAACCTGACGAGATTCCTGCAATAAAGTCCACAGACACACCAGCAAAGTGAATACATGCTGGCATCCATCCAGGCTGCAAGGTACAGGTACCGTGAAAACGTGTTTGCCCTCTTCTCAGATTTTCATTTGTCTTGCACAGTTTCTACCCTTTAATGAATAATAAGATCATCAAAGAAATGTAAATGATCTCTGAATGGTGATTTCATTCATTTCGGGGAAAAAGACTATTCCAAGCTACCTGGTCCTATGTGGAAAAAAGTACTTACCTCTCTTGTTAAATTATGGCTTCGCTGTGGCTAATCTCACTTTTTGGGAAAGATTAGTTGATTTTGACCACAGTCAAGCCGGATTACCTCGAGACAAAGAAGTCACTTAAGTATAGAACCTGTCTGACAAAATAAATCCCACTGCTGACCGAAAAGAACGTCAAAACTTGTCTTGCGTTTCCAAGAAACATTTGAATGACTTCCCGGGGAATATTCTCTAACCTGCCAAAACGAAAGTTGAACTTTTTGGAAGGTTTGTTGTGTCTTGTTAGATTTGACATAAATGCAACACACCGTTTAAAAAATAAAAAATAAAAAAGCACCATTAACAACAGTCAGCCATGGTGGTGGTAGTGTGGAGAAAGGAACGAGCCCCTCTTGGCCCATCTGGGGCTGCTATTTAACTTCAGGACCTGGACGACTTACTGTGATTGATAGAAAAATGAATTCTGTTCTTTAACAGAAAACGCTAAGGGAGAATATTCGGCAAATATAGTTGAGGACGTCAAACTGAAGCGCCTTTGAGTTCTGTAACAGGGCAACGATCCAAAACAGACCAGCAAGACAATTTCTCAATGGCCTAATCGAAAGTCCGCACTTGAATCCCACTAAAATTCTGTGAGAGGATGTTCATGCTGACCACCCTTCCCCAGTGCTGCAGACTAAAGCAGTTCTGCAAGGAGGAGTTGACCAAATCATCTCCACATAGATGTGGAGAAATCATTGCCAGTTGTTGAAAATAAAAATGCTTGATATCAGTTCTTGTTGCTGAGGGCGGCCCAACCAGTTGTTAGGTTTAGAGGGCGAGTATTTTTTCACACAGGGCCAGTTTGCAGTTTGCTTGGAATGTTTTTTTTATTTGGGGAGGGGGTGGGTTGTCTTTGTCTAATGTTTACGATTTTTTTGATTATCCTAAATATTCCAGTGAGGGAATTGGGGAAAAAAAAGAATGTGGAAAGAGGACAAGTACTTTTTCACGCCAGTGTATGTCAACGGAGTAGAAACAAACCTTGGGGAGTGAAGTTAGTTCAGTTGCCCAGGGGGTGGCGGGGCCCACAGTCCAGTGTGGGTTTGATGGATGGCCTACTTTCAAGCAAGAAGAGGAGTGTGAACACCTCTGCATACTTGAGGATATGTCACACAAGGCAAGGTGGGGTGATTTGTGCTCTGACTGAAGCAATAATTGCAGCGCAGGTCAAGCACGATCTTCACTAGCGAGTCAAGAAGTGGGAGGGCTCCTGAAATAAGTCAGGAGCACGATGGGCCAAGAGGGGCTCGTTTATTTCTCCGCCAACGCACGCGTTCATATAAAGCACCGGCACGATGGTGACGACATCATTCTCGTATATTCACACCGTTCATGTATCCTCTTACACAACTGATGCGCTTCTCGAACGTTCACACGCAACAC
The DNA here is from genome assembly GCF_054856545.1 of Hippocampus guttulatus. Taxonomy (NCBI): domain Eukaryota; kingdom Metazoa; phylum Chordata; class Actinopteri; order Syngnathiformes; family Syngnathidae; genus Hippocampus; species Hippocampus guttulatus. The sequence continues at coordinate 21,444,363 of NC_141266.1, read as the reverse complement.
ATCCGTGGCCTCCGGAAATCCAAACTGGACCACCCAGCAACGAACAAACTTGCATACAGTTGAAATGTACCGTGACAACAACCAACCTTTCATTTGATTTTGGTCGACACTCAAAACTAAATTTTTAGATCAATTTGATTTGGAACAATTCATTCCACAGCCCAAATGGCCACCCTTATGGAAGACTTCATAACTGCAGAAGTAATCGTTTAAGGCCCATTGTAACAGTCTCCCCTACCATACTCGTGCAAGCAGAAGTTAATGACTCTAAAATCAAAGTGAAATGTTCAGAAAAAAAAATTAAAGGTACTAAAAAGTCTAATGAAGCAAGAGAGGCAACCAGATGGGACAAGGGAACTATTTTTAACCGCCGGTAGATGACTAATCTGCCGTTTTTTCGGAAGGTTGGAACGGATTAATGGTGTTTCCATTCGTTTCAATGGGGAAAGAGGATGTGAGATACAAGCGGTTTGAGTCAGGAGCATGATCACAAAACAAATTAAAACTCGGTAGGCACTAAAATCTCAAAGCACCTCTTTTGATGTAAACACGTGACGGGAAACTGTTTTGACATACTGATGATCTAAAAATCAGTCTCTTTCTACTGTTGAAACATGTAGCAGAAAATAAAATGCAACGTCATTCATGCCCTTTGGTGCACGGTCCCACCCTGTACATTCAAACCAAGCAGCTTTGAATGTATTCCGTGTCTGGGAAGAAAAGACAAAAAACAACAAAAAAAAAACTTCCTTACGAGAAAAAAAAAATGCATGAAAGAGGATCACTGCGGTGAGTCTGAGTCAGACTGAAGGAGGCGGAATGAGCTTTTAAAACTTCCCTACATGGTGACTCATCCGCTTTTGTTCCAGACATCAACGAACAAGAGTATATCAAAGGTGGTATCAACTACCCTGATATGATCTGCCCCCTCCTTCTTCTTGTGCGAGACAACGCTCTTACAGTATGCTCGTCATGAATTAAGTCTTTGTAGCCATGAAGAATGTCACGACAATCAATCTAATTACAGACTCTGGAATCGACTGAGGGCACAGAGGAGCCCGAGAGACAGAAAGCAGCATTAGAGGCCCGCCGAGTGAGTTTCCATCTTCACCTAGGTGACCCCGCCATGCATGACGTCCGATTCCTGCTTACATGAGCTCCGACTTGCCGGCCCCCCCCCCCCCCCGCCCCCCTTTCCTTGTCTTTTCCCCTTTTGACTAATTCCAGATGACGAGCACGTCGGAGGCGGACGCATAGCTGAGGTGCGCGGTGGTGTTGCTGGATTGCTTGCAGAAGACTCATGTGGGCAAGCGTGGGCGGAGGAAGTACACCTTTTAAAACTAACTAATTAACTAAATAAATAAATGGCAGATGCGCGTGTGTGTTCCCACAGCCACACGTGCGCATTTGCTCGTGCTGCACCTTTGGAGGGATGCCAACCAAGCAGTGTGCCTGTTTTGGTTTCTGCAAACCGGTTGAACTTTTGACCTGCTTTTGCTTAAGCATGACAATATTCAATTGTACTCGTACGTAGATGTAGCCTGGCACAATTTCTATTTCGTAAGAGGCATCTCGTTCTCCAAAGAAAACAGAGTGAACAGATGGGCCCCTACTAGGTTTCCAATGCTGTTTCTGACCAACAGGAGCATCTATGAAGCTGTTCAATTTCTCGAATTGTGAGCTACCTTTTCTTCGAGGGAAAAAGCCTTCAGGTCCTGCAAATTCTTGACTTGTCTCAGGCCTGTATGGGACGACAAGATTTTTAGCTGGTTACTGTCTCAATTTGCTATCATGAACAAAGTTCAGTTTTTTAAATATCCGCCAAAATGTACCCATATTTCACAACTTCTACAAGGGTGTGTAAACTTCTGAGCACAACTCAAAAGTCAACACAAGCACATGCATTGTAATTCTGCCCTACACAAGGTCACGTATGCACGTGATTTCATATGTATTCATTTCAGCAACGGAAAAGCAGTACTGCTTTATATCCGATCCAGCCAAAGTGACGTCTCGGGAGCGCCTGGTGACTGACAGTCTTCTCGTCTGTTAACACTTGACTGTCACCGACCTGACTTATACACAACCGCTCTGCACGGATAATATGTGACACGCAGGTGTTAGACGGATTTCTACAGAAACGCAGCTCCACTGCTAGGTCGGACATTGATTTACTTCTGTATCCCAAAAAAATATCCCACGGCCGTGTCAACTCCTTGTGGCCACTTGGCATTGCATTTGCTACCTGGCATTCCATTTGGTTTTTAAACACATTACAGCAGAAAGCTGCCAGGTAATTTCAAGGTCAAGTTGGGCGATTCATGGAATGTATTCTTCGGAAAGTATTCTTGCTTATTTGCACAGAAGGTGCTAGTTGGCAAAGTGCTGCCAAGTTAGCAACTTTTCTGACCGCTACAGTGAATGTTTATTCCATCCATCCGTCCGTCTATCCATCCATCGTGCAGAGGTGTCCAAAAGTTGTCCCCTAAGGGTCGCACTCGGAAAATGAGATGATGTCAGGCTGCCTGCAACTAACAGTTATTGCAATAATCGATTAACCTGGTGATTATTTTTTTCCAGAGTAATCAATGAACCGGACTCAATTTCATTTCCATCCCTGTGTATATTATAAAAACAGCACGTTATTTCATAAATATCAGGGGATGAACAGGGACATGAATTAATGATGATTCAGGTCATGGTTTGGTCTGCAAGGACGTAACCATGTTCACCCTCCAAGTTGGCACAAATCGATCAGCACGTGATTAAACCTCCGCCGCCTGAAGACGCGCGTCGCAATAAATTACAGGCGGGAAAAATTAGGAATCTGACATCAGGGGTCCATTATGAGGGAAATGGGAAGAAATTAGCTGATCTTTCCAGTGAGCGAGAAAGGAGAAATGGAGGCCATCGCAACGGCCCCTCGCAGCTGAGATGCAAGACAGACATGGAAAAGCTTGTAGCACCCCCAAGTGGACAAAACGTGAACTTGTTCCTTTCCTTCCCCTTCTTCACCTCGACAGCATGGTTATTGGTTACATCCACTTGAAAATATGTTTTTTGTCGGATGCAAAGTAGAAGCATATAGAAAGGTCACAGCGATGTAAGAGCCTCTCTTACTCAAATCAACTGTCAAATGATGTGCCCTAAAAAGCCCTGTGTGGTCACGTTTTGTAAAATTTGAACATTTGTTCAACGCCAGGAAAAACAATGTCGGAAACACATCCATTTCCCACTCTCTTTGTATCCTCCTTTTCATAATCCAACCCTGTTTACAGCAAAACGGTGTTCAATTACAGTCAAGTGGCAAAATGTTTTCTTTTTTTGCGACCAGTGGGCACTGTGTTTTGTAGTAAAACATTGTATAATTTGTATATTGTTTCCATTTGATATAAAAAGGGTCACATTACATACTGTTCTCACCGCAATTTCAGAGGAAGTCTGAAGACAGCAGTAGCGTTCTTGAAGACGACACAACCAGTGAGGAGGAGGATGACGGGGACTGTGGTGAATTAACCGCCATACGTATTTGTATGTTGTTTGGATGCATTGACTTCCCGTACTTTGTATTGCCATTGACTGCGCATGTGTGAAATGTTAACCAGAATGTCTTGGTCTCTTCCCCCACGTTGCTAATTGTGGAACTCGGCGGTCGAATATAAAACAATAGAAAACGCGTGTGTCTGCTTCGTCATTCAAGACACCACATACTGTGTGTGAGTGTGTGTGTGTGTGTGTGTGTGTGTATATATATATACACGCACACACACACGTACATTTAAATGTACGGTGTGTATATATATACATGGGCGGCCCGGTAGTCCAGTGGTTAGCACGTCAACTTCACAGTGCAGAGGTACCGGGTTCAATTCCAGCTCCGGCCTCCCTGTGTGGAGTTTGCATGTTCTCCCCGGGCCTGCGTGGGTTTTCTCCGGGTGCTCCGGTTTCCTCCCACATTCCAAAAACATGCATGGCAGGCTGATTGGACGCTCTAAATTGTCCCTAGGTGTGAGTGTGGGCGTGGATGGTTGTTCGTCTCTGTGTGCCCTGCGATTGGCTGGCAACTGATTCAGGGTGTCCCCCGCCTACTGCCCGGAGATGGCTGGGATAGGCTCCAGCACCCCCCGCGACCCTAGTGAGGATCAAGCAGTTCGGAAAATGGATGGATGGATATACTGTGTGTGTGTGTATATATATACATATATATACACTGTGTGTGTGTGTATCTATATATATATATACATGTATATACAGTATATATATACTGTGTGTGTGTTTTGAAAATACACACACACACATATACTGTGTGTGTGTGTGTGTATATATATATATATATATATGGCCTGTGGTCCAGTGTTTCGCGCAACGACCTCGCAGTGCAGAGGTACCGGGTTCAATTCCAGCTCCAGCCTCCCTGTGTGGAATTTGCATGTTTTCCCCAGGTACTCCGGTTTCCTCCCACAGTCCAAAAACATGCATGGCAGGTTGAACACTAAAATTGTCCGTGAGTGTGAGCGTGGATGGTTGTTTGTCTCTGTGTGCTCTGCGATTAGCTGGCAACCAGTTCAGGGTGTCCCCCCCCCCCCCACTGCTCCCCACTGCTCGAAGGCAGCTGGGATAGGCTCCAGCAACCCTTGTGAGGATAAGCGGATTGGAAAATTAATGAAAAAAAAATATACAGTATATACATAACCCCCCCCCCCATATATATGGGTTCAGAAAATGTATATATATATATATATATATATATATATATATATATATATACAGTATATATATGAATAAAAGAACAAGAAAGAATCTAGCTCCAATTTTGAGGGTTGCCAGGTTGTTTGAAATCCCCCTTTTTTAAGTTTCCCAGGGGAAAAAAACCCCAAACTTTTTTTAACACCTGTATTTAAGCAAGCCACAAGTAACGAATGGAAGACGAACAAGTCTGCCTGAGAGGGAAGGAGAAGGCAGCGAGAGAGGGAGAGCATGAGGGAGGGAGGGGGAGAGAGAGAGAGGGAGCCGTTGGTTTGAGGTTGGCCAACATGAACTGACGCTGCGCGCATTGAACGAGTGCGCTTGTTGGACGCGAGGCCAGCCGCAGGATCAATGCGCTCTTTCATCGGCCCCGAAAGCGACAAGCTCGGAACGGCAGGGCACACCGGGAGACTGATCTTCGCTGTTCAGAGTGCGCGTGTGCTTCCCACAAGTCAATCCGGGCATCAGGGAGGAGCATGACCCGGCGGACCTGTTGAGCGGGCCGGCCAGCGCGCAAGTTGACGCACACGTTGTGGCTTGAGAGGCGCTCCGAGGGAACAACCTCTGTGACTGCGTGGTCGCCTGACACTTTCGGGAGCTGGTCGTCGCTTCTCGCGATGATTTAACCACTTTTACACGCTGACTCTCGCTCCTCGGAGTTCGATATGGATCATCATCACTGAAGGGGACCAACACCGCCTCCATCACTGTTACCAAATCCCGACCGAGATGCCACTGGGGCACATTCTCACTGGAATTGAAGTATCTCTGCACTGAGGAGAGCACCGAAAAGTGTTTGTTTTGTCTTGGCCCCATCATCCGGGAGAGGAACTTTGAACCGTATCAAAACCATCGCGAGAGACTCAGTTGGTGGTTCTGAATGGAGCTGCGTACATGCCTGCTGTGCATCTTCCTTCTCAAAGGTATATCTTTACATGTTTAACTTGTGCTTCTCTTTGAGAAGGAAAATGATTGCTTCAAATATATGAGAACACTGCATCACATCCAAGTACACAGGAAGCTTAGCGTGAACCGTGATGCCCGCCTCAAAGGCTATTTTCAAAATTAGGTGCGATTATATTAAAAAAAAATAAAAGATTGTCATCTGTTACAAATATGGATGCGCTTCCAAAAAAGGGGGGCTCGTCTCTTGTTACTGGCAGCTGCTTTCAACTCCATATCTCCTTTCCGCTTGACATGTCAAGTTTCCTCAACCAAGCTTTGCCGGCATTAGGCATGAGTTTTTGGGGGGGAAAAAAAGTTCCTTCATCAATTCTGGAGAAGGTGATCAAATAGGGTTAGTCGCAGAGGATAAAGAAGATCTGCACAGTTTCGTTCTCTTGGGTTTGGCTCCCCTTCAAGCTTGACTTGAATGGACGCATGTTGAGCATCACCATTCGCCACTCTCGTTTCCAAGCGGCCACACACGCGTTTGCACCCCAAGCGGGGAAAGCAAACAAACGTGCCATTGTTGTCTCGAAAAGCCACGCGGCTGATAAGATGTCAGCCAGTCGAGCTTGCATTAAAAAAAAAAAAAAAAAAAAAAAAAGTCAATTAGGTTGTGCAAGGCGTGCTACCTGTCTGGACGCTCTGTCTCACACATACACGCACGCACGCAGGCTCATACAAAATGCTCAATTTAAAGTTGACAAACGGCTAACACGCTGGTGCAGAGTGCAATCACAAAGTCCGGAAAACGAATGGTGATCACTTTGAAGGCACGAAGCCGCTTATCTCGAATTTACTCGCTGTACTTTCTTCTCGCGACATGGCTCGCTCTCATCAGTCCACTGACTGACTTTCGTTTTCCGCTGTAGGCCGCGCTCGCTTGTTATTTAGGCAGCTGGACGAAGCCTGAACCGTGCCTTCGCCCCCTAGTGGTTGGCTCATTGAGAACGAGCTCGATTGGCTCGGCGGCATGGCTCGAACTTGAAACGTAAATATCTTTGACAACGTCAGGCCCAATTTTATCATGGCAGCCAAAATCGTAATTGAGAGTAGATATTGATTCAAGTGTGTGTGTGTGTGTGTGTGTGTGTGTGATACGGCGGCATGTAGGTGAGCGAGCATGCGTGTCATCTTAATGCTTTCAACAGAGCTCCCATGATGCTCGCAGCAGCCACGCTCTGTTTTCTCAGTTTCACACACAGTCCGTGTGTGTGTGTGTGTGTGCGTACGTGCGCGCCTTGGCTGCGGCCATTCATAAATTCTGCACGTTTTAATCAAGCCGACTTTCATTCCCACGCACGCCTCCTCTTTCCATCGCCGTTCCCCACGAGAGGGTGACGGATGAGAATAAAATGATCACGATAATGGAGAGACAATCTGTGGTCGGGCGGGAAATGCGCCTGGATTTGAATAAAGGAATCCAACACCTCACTGGGGGCTGCTTCAATTAAAAAGACATCGAGAGACGGGAGGGAAAGAGGCAGGCGATCCTTGAAGCGCCATTTTGCAAGGTTTCGTTGTCTTAAACGTATGAAAAGCCCGAAATGAGATGAATTTCAGGGACAGCGGTGACTACAGTGGACGGCTTCTCATGTTATCAGGTTACAGAGTGCAGGAAAGGGTTACTAAATACAAAATCATCTCAAAATACTGTACATAGAACTAAATAAATATTCTAAGTAACCAATGAATGTAACTACATTTCCACAACAAATATTGCAGACTCTTGATGGTGTAAATGTTCAATGGGACGTGAAAAAAAAACAAAAAAAAAAACGCTGAAGTCTCTCGTGACATCACCCAAAAATCCGGTTTCACAGGCAACTTTTTGTCCACATTTTCCCATTAAATATCAGATCAACTCCAAAGCAATGGACTTTCGGCCTTCCGTTGCAACGCGTTTGTGTACGTCCAAATAGATTCATGTCAAGATCACTTTTCACACACGCGCACAATTACAAGAGCGCCCGGGAGCCGAGCGTGTGGTTGCAAAGAACCTGGACGCGCTTCGACTTGATAAATGTTTGCAGCCGGTCGCCATGGCGATGGGCGGTCAGACAGACTGTGGTACAATGTCATATATAAACTCCAATTAAAGCATGCGGTGTTGTTCTTTAAGGCGTGGGGAGGTGTCGGTGGGGGTGGGGGGTGGGGGGGGGTCCTGTGGTATTGAGTGGGGAGATGGACAAAAAGAGGCCCCTTTATGGTTTGGAAGAGGAGGATCAAGGAGACAAGAAGGAATCTTATTGTGGAGAGTTGGGTGTGGATGCAGCCACAAGAAAAGCGCAGGGAGAACCGAAGGGAATAACCTGTTCAAAAATAAACCAAAGGCCCATAAAGGGGAAGATTCCACGCTGGTGTTCTCACTGATGAACCAAACGCTTCGGAACATCTGTGTGGAATCAAGAAGGATGGCCGCGACCCGTCCAAGTCACTTGAGGTTTGGCCGAGTGCGAGCAGCGCGAGGAGCACGGTTTGGAAGCCGCGCTGGCTTTGTGAAACGCTGGCCCGCGAGTGCGAGTGGAACGCGGTCGCGAAAACGGGGCCCCGTATGACGGAAGCGAAACAGCCCGGCGGGTGATAAAGTGCAGAGAGCAGCTACAAGAAAGACACGCGTGGAGCTGGAGCGGAGCGACGGCTCCAGTTTGGCCCCCACCTGATTGGAATTTGTGGGCATGCGGACATGCTGGGCGACGTACCGTATCACCGCCGCAGCAGTGCTCAAGGCCGACTTCATCATCGTTCTTACGTATGCTGTACGGTCAGTCATGTCATGTATAAAACCACAGTAGCGGACGCTCACCAGACACTTCATTCAGTACAATCAGGCTCACATACAAGAAACGTACAGTGGCTGGAAAAACAAGAAAAGTCTACACACCCCGGTTCGAGAGTCAAGTTTTGGCGATATTAAAAAAAGAAAAATCATTTGGAATCTTTTTTCCACCTTTAGGTTGACCTATCACCTGTTCAACTCAATCAAAACAAAACGCAACAGTGGGGCCTTGAAATAGGAGTGACTTATGATTTATTATTATATTTATTGTATATATATATATACAAACATACTTATTATGTGTTATTATGTTTATTCACATTAAGCAGTTGAACGCCACTCGCAGATGAAGTTACTCTCAAACTAAACAGAAACCAAAGACAAAACGACCACATAGCTTAGCCTTTCAGTCTACTAGCTTGATGCTAGCGCTAAATAGCATCTTTTTGCTGTGCTCTAAACCAAAAAGCAGTAATTTATATATTATTTGAAAGTATTAACCCAGGAAGGCCTCGTTGAGATGAAAAAAGTTAAATAAATCTCCCTTCCATGACTCTCTTGTCAAGACAATCCAGATCCCTTTCAGTCTACTAGCTTGACGCTAGTGCTAAATAGCATCTTTTTATCATTTATATATTATTTGAAACTATGAACCCAGGAAGGCCTCTTTGAGATTAAAAAAAAATAAAAATCTCCCTTCCATGACTGTCTTGGTCATGACAATCCAGATCCCATGCTAAACGTAGTCTGTTTTGCAAGTTTTAGTGGCTGAAAGTTTGGCGTATTCACGAGCCAGCGAGCTGGCTGACAAGCGTTTTGCCGTTGCCCGTCTCCTCTCGGCGTGGACGAATGAAGGGCAGACTTGTGCTCTTCTCAACAGGGCGCTCACTATGCTCCTCAGCAACACACCCGTCGTCTTTCCTTCCTCACCTCTAGAGTGAACTCCCTTTTTTGCCCTGCGACGCCGCTACTGCTCGCCGTTTTTTAGCCATCCTTTTTCACTCGCTTCCTCCTCCTCCTCCTCCCGTTCCCTGCCAAGCCCGCGCTCCCCAAAACCGAGACAGAAAATATACCACACTCGAGTTGTGAACTCGTGGCTTCAAAGTCCACCCCCCCCCCCCCCCCACAGAACTCAAAGGATCATGCGTTTTGCTGCCATTAGGACGCATTCGAGCAAAACATACCTTGTGTTTTCTGCAAACATCACGAGCGCTGTTGTGCTTTGCGTTTGGCTGCAGTGCATGTACATACAAAGCCTCTAGTCAGTTGTGGTGTGGCAGCCGTGTGTCTGTGTGTTTTTATGGATGAAAAAAGTCGTGACTCAGGAAAACAGCCGCCCCCCCCGATATGTTTTTTTTTCGTACAATTTATTTTCCGATGGAAATGGCCCGCACCACTCAACAAACAGTGGCTGAGTGTGCTTCCTCCGATTTAAATACAATTCTAGCTATTCAGATCGTACACGAACGCAGATTTGCGTGATCGCTTTGATTCTTTTGAAATGCTCTCAACCAGGGCCTCACCTGTCAAATGGTTTTAGAATCGACGACTCTACCCTTTTTTTGCAAAATAATTCCCCTCCATTTCTGTTTGTGAACTGATGAATGCTATTTGCTATCGCTAAATCAAAAAACAAGTATCACACGAGAGACAGTGATGTTACTGATGACGCACCCAACTAAAAAGTCAGTTGCACTAAAACGACACTGACCAGTCACAATTTCTACTCACTACCCACCTCTGGTAAATACTCATCTTGATTGAAGTTCTGTGTACGCTCATCACCCGTGCTCAATTCTCCAGGCTTGTGTCAGTGCTTCAACATTGACGTGACGCACCCGCGGATCTTCAGCGGTCCGGACGACGCCCTTTTCGGATTCTCCGTGCTGCAGCATGAATCGGAAGGAGAGAAATCGTGAGTGCCCGCGCGTGGTACCGTAGCGCGGTGATGTTTTGTTTTTGGGTTTCTTTGCTGCGAACTGACATTTCGCTTTGTGGCCATGCAGAATGCTGGTGGGCGCTCCTTGGGATGGGCGGCACAACAACAGGAAAGGAGATGTGTACAAATGTGGCGTGGGAGAAGGGAGCCACTCCAACTGCAGCAAGTTGAATTTAGGTGAGCGCCAACATCCTTCACGTGAGGACCCAAGAGGAGAATTGTTGGCCTGAACTGTTGCTTGCATCCATCTCAGGCGAGGCGGCCTTCCACAACATATCGAAAAACCTGAAAAACTCTCACCTGGGGATGACTCTCACGCCCGACTCGCCCGATGGACTCTTGGTATGTGTCTCGGACCCTGGTTTTATCGCTTTCACGACACTTTTCTGGATAAGACAAGAAAATTGTACAAATAGTGTAACAGTGTCATGATACCCTGTGCTAACAGTAAACAAATCGAACAAACTTGATTTATTATTTCACAATAAGCATCAATCATGGTGCCCAAAGATAAAAAAAAAATCTAAAATATATCCCCAGCTGTTGCTTTCTGGAGGCATAAAAAGGTGGATGGAAGAGGATTTCACATTTAATAATCTCCGGCAAAAAAATTTGAATTACTTCCTGTTTTTGTTCTTCTTCTTTCAATGCTCGTGTCAGACAAAAGTGTGCCGCCATCCGGTGGTCAACAGTGGAATTACATCATATAAATGGAAAGAAGAACTAAAGAGTTTCTGTAGAGATTGGAGAAAACAGAAAATCCACAAAATTGCTGGACCGTGACGCCGCACTGTGGTTGAGTTCTTTTTTTTTTTTTTTGTTTTCATGTTGCTGCGAGCTCTTACCCTCAAAATACTGGCATTTTGCCTTGCTGCCACCCATTCGGTCCAGCTGCAGCTTCAGCCTACAGCCTCAAAAACATGAGGGAAAAACTTGCTGCTTGGATGGTCGCATTTTGTCCAGACAAATGGAGCGGTGGCCGTCCATTATCTCCTGAATTCTCACTGACGCGTGCGGCCGCGCAAGGGTTGGTGCCTGGATTTGCCAAATAGGTTGCATGACGGCTCGCTTACAGTGTGTTTTATGCAAATCGTCATTTCTCCAGGAGAAGTGAATTCAGCCAACCAAGGGAGCTAACATAATTGATTAGTGTTGGGTGCTGCTGTCTGAACCGCTTCGGTCACGCCTAAATGTTGAATTTTCGAAGCTTGAAATGTCTCTATTGAATATTTTGATGCGAGTAACATTCAGTATTAGTAATTTAAACTCATAATCTGATGGCACAGATATACAGTACTTCCAAACAGGATTGCAATCGTAAAGCAGCGACACAGTTCACTGAACCAGCAGCAACGTTATAACATTGTAAGCATGTCTCCAGCAAGGAGCCATCTTGGGGGTCAACATATTACCGTAATGACCATACATAAGGCGCACCGGATTTTAAGGCGCGCTGTGAGCTTTTAAGAAAATGGACGACTTTTCAGTGCGCCTTATAAGTGCGGAAAATACGGTAGTCCTATTATCCGTTTCAAGCCGGCTTCACATTCAATCTCTCCACTTATGAGAGCAGCGGTTGCCACAGGACCGATGACGAAAACGTGCGGGTGTGTAATTTTGCGAGTCAATGACCTCCGCCGGGTTGGCGTTTTGTCGCGTTCAGTTTAAGCCAGTGTGTCTTTGCACATTCGCCAACTTCTCGCCGCTGCTGTTGGAGCTCGCTCGTTTATAGGCCATGAAAAAACTGGCCGGCGCAGACCTATTTGAACGCCTGTGCGTGTGTTTTTCTTGAGGCCGGCGGTCAGGTCTATAACGGGCTCGGAATGTGTCTCCGGCCTTTTGTTAATGAAAGACCTGCAAAAAGCCAACGCACCTCTGTTGAGTTTCTTCCATCTTTTACACTGCTCGTTTTTCCATCATCAACTGATCCGCTTTCTGTCATAACAGGACAAAACATAAGACAGGATGTTTCTCTTTCCGCAATTTGGCCGGCCCTTTCAGACCCACTTTTGACTTGTGTCTCTCTTTCGTCCTTTTCTTTCACTCAATTAGATCCAAATTGCCTGACTGGCCTGATGTTCTGGCACTGCCAAGATGATAACAATAGTCCCCTCCCCCCCCCACCTCCATCTTTATCCACCTCTATGTTCTGTCCCCCAAACCGCACTATTGTGATTTTTCCATGACTGACTCCCTCTCTCGACTGTTTTTGCTCACTGTTTGCCCTTATTTAGTCACTTTAGCGAAACACCATATGTGTGTGCCCGTTTGATGCTTCGGATCGCAAGCAAATAACCAGCCGGATAACCGGAGGTCATCCAGAGCGACACCTCACTCTATAGTACAACTTAGAATATGCGGTGTACAGAATATGCCAGCAGTAGTAAATGTCCGGTGGTGCCTTGAGATGAGAGTTTAATTTGTTTCGTGACCATGCTCCTAGCTCCAAAGCAATCCTATACCAAATCATATTTACCAACTGAAATGAATGGACGTGCCACTAATCCGTTCCGCCACCTCACCCTAAAATATATATATATATATATATATATATAGTGTGCAAGTTGTTTCGTTGTTCATATAAAGCTGAAAGCTCATCGCAAATTTTTTTCCCCCCTATTTCGGCAGGCATGTGCACCACTGTGGTCTCAGGAGTGCGGCACGTCCATGTTCAGCACCGGCATCTGCGCCTCTGTCAACGACGACCTCCAACCGAGAGAGATTATCGCTCCGACGGCGCAGCGTAATCACGCACACGCACATTCGGAAGGATGCAGCTGAGACCAAAGCAAGTCTGTTCTTGCAGGGTGCACAACATACATGGACATAGTGATCGTGCTGGACGGCTCCAACAGCATCTACCCCTGGTTTGAGGTGCAGAGCTTCCTCAGCAACATCCTCAGCAAGTTCCACATAAGCCCAGACCAAATGCAGGTAAAATCAACCTTCACAGTTGAACGCAAACTGCTCAGCGATGATCATATTTGCTCACGATTTGGCACATATCGGAATTGGACGCTTCCGCTTAATCATAGATGTTTTGCTTCTCATCTGAGCAGGCTTTATCAGATAGATAGAACATCTCTAGCCTGAGTGTTGGTGTGGAAACCCAACTACAGTGGTGGCTTACACATTTTTCAAGCTATTGTTGGAGTGAGGTTTTTTTTCCAAACTGTTGAATGACACGCCCATTTGAGGTTTCCTCTCAAATGGGCTTTTGTGTATTGCAAACAAGCACACTATGTTATTTCAAGAAAGGCCTGCTAGCTTACAGCTAACATGGATGGAAAAAGGCATTGACATGCTAACGTTGGCATAGTTGTGATTGTTCCGACCCCTTTAAGCGACAGATATTTGAAAGCAAACTGGCGGACCAGCACGACAGAGACATGACAATACTCACATGCATATATTCTTTATCCATGTCCAAAAATGAATATTACAGCAACTATTTGTGTCTGCATGACTGTATTGAACACATCCCAAAAGGAGCAGCACAATCAATTGAATTGCAGCATTAAATCATGATGCACAAACTGTTTGTGATCCATTTAATTGTTGTGACTATGTATTTGTAAAGTACAATATGAGTCCCATTTTCCCTTCTTAAAAAAAAAAATTGGAGGGAGAGGCTCGAACTGAATTAATGGCATTTTGATTCATTTTCACAATGAAAGATGATTTGCTGGACAGTTCTGGTTGTAGCACAAAGTTGTTTTAGACTTTGGAGGTTCTGCTGAACCATTTGAACCCTTAGGCGATAGGAAACTGTTCGACAAGCTAATTGAGCCAAAGCATGCGCACGCACAGAGAAGCAATTTAGTAAATGTGCATTGCTGCCGTGACATCAAGGGGCATTTGGAGGACAACTTGACACGCGGGGTGGGGGGGAATGGAGAAAGGTTGGTTGTGGGTGGGGGAGGGCGGTGAAAGAGAAACAGGCAATGTGGGGTGACAAGGAAATTCCTCTGGTTTCCCATAGAAGTCCAAAATTCCAACAACTCGCTGTTTGCTTAAGGTGGGGGGCCGGTTGTGGTTTTTCTTTATACAACTTGCATATATTTTGTCAATGACAACTGCAGTGGTGCCTCGAGAGACAACTTGAATTGGTTCAGTGAAGGCTCGATCGATCATCTTTGCCATTGAAATGAATGGAAATGCCTTGAAACCATCCCAGCCTTCCCCCAACAACAACAAAAACTTGTAACGTGTGTTTTAGTGAGGAAAAATGACATACGGCAATGACAGGAGTATTCAGCGGGTTTCATCACACCGCATCACTTGAACGGCCGATGCGCTGATCTTTCTGTTGTGCCCACCTTGGCCAGCTGGGGGCAGTTTAAGACAGACAGACGAATATACTGATCACTGAGGCATCTCAACTCATCGCAGCTCAACACTACGGCACTAATATTAGTTGTTCTGCGCAGAGGCTAAGGAATATATGACTGCGAGTATGCCTGATTCCATTGTATGACTGTGTCTGTCTTAACCTGTCTTCAGTGAATTACTTGGAGGGTTGAAGTGCCCAAAGATAGCTGCTATTTAGCATTAGCATTAAGCTAGGGGAATGAAACACTAAGCAATTTAGTTGTTTTAAATACACAAGGTTCTCCATTTGTGTAATTTGTCTTTGTTTTTGCTTAGTCTGACTGTCAACTTCAACTGTGAGTGGCATTAAACAGCTTGAGGACTCTTTGGAGAAGAATCACTCACAAGTCAAGTCGCTCGTATCTCAAGGCACCACTGTATTCATGTTTTCAAGCTAAATCCAAGGCCAGTTTAGCTGTGAGGTCTAATGTGGGCCAGAGACCATTCAATCCAAAAGTGTAAGACTTCCTTTCAAGGTTTGGGATTAAAAGCGCTATGGCCGTCCCATTGCAAACATACTAAATTTGCACGCGTGTGTGTGCATGAAGGTGGGAATCCTGCAGTACGGTGAGGTGGCAGTCCACGAGTGGTCGCTGAAAGAATATCAGACCACACAGGAGGTGGTGGAGGCTGCCAAGAACATCAGTCGCCAGGAAGGACGAGAGACGCGCACCGCTTACGCTATCAACATGGCGTGGTAGGCCTCATCTTGCACGATCACTTTTGGCTCTTTTCCCCAAACGGTTTTCTCTCATTTGGTCTTTGCGTGACGTGTATGTTGGCATAAAATGACTCAATGTACTTATAGCGATTATTATTATTCAGTCATGATAAATAGGCATCGCAAAAACAATATTGAAAAAGTGAAACAATTTAATACACTTCCAAATATATGGCAGTCATATGATATTCTGCGTTTTATATGATCGGTTCGATTGTTATCATATATGGCATTTGAATTGAATTTCCCGAATTCGCAACAAAGGCTACGAGTTGTGAAAAGACGACGTCGGGTAAGCCTCACTCTCATGAAATCAGATACAGTCCACGCAGACAATATATCTGCAACATGCTGGCTTCTTTAATTTGCTCCAGATCCGCCATCACGCTCAGACCGAAATATTGTATGCCAAAAAGGGGCGGAGCCAGATGGGCCGCTAAGCCAGGCCGAAAGAAAAAGCGCGCTATAGGCTCAAACCACAAATTCTTTTAAATAACCCTCTACCCCCCGCCCCCACTCTATTCAAAATAAAAATTCCTGCTTGACAAAACCTTTTACTGCTGTTGCGCACACACGCACAAACACACGTGTGCGCGCACAGGTGCTTTTATATAGATATATATGAGCAATATTATTGAAACGTAGCAATACTCTTAGTTGAGTGCAATTTGTGGCTTCTACATCCACCTGTGCCTGGCGACCCGTCCGGGGTGTACTCTAATGTGAGCTGAGATACTTTCCAACTCACCTGCGACCCTGACGAGGGCAAGCGCAATAGAGATTAGATGGATAGATTTTTCGAGCAAATACTTTTTTTTAACTTAATAATTGTCTGAAGTCCAGTGAATGTGGGCCAAAACACATATTCTTGTTATTGCACTATTGTGGGAACAATTTTGTGCGTGTCTGGCCTCCAATTTGGCATATCATCTGCCTTTGTTGGACACACCCACGCGTCACGTGGTAGGCTGGTGACAGCCGGGCGGTTGTCACGGGGGCAAGCAAACACCGGTGTCTGGCTGGCTGCTGGCTCAGCGTTGCCGCAGGTGAGGCGACGCCCGGTCAGTTAAGCTGCACTCCCACAGCTGTCAAAACATCCACGCGCACTGTATACAAAAGGACATTTTTGTGTGGTGGTCTACCTTGGGATGTAAAATATGTGCCTTGGCTCGATAAAGGTTGGAAAACACCGCCATAATGGACGTGACAGACTGAACAGCCGCCCGATTCTGATCCACAGTTTGTTTCATCTCTTTTCCATCCGGAGTTGCAAAGTAATCTGTGTGACGAATTGGCCTAGGAGGAGATGATGTAAAATAACTCTTCAAAGAGCATCAAGTATTCAACTTAAGAATACTTAACGGTGCCCCCAAACACTTCCCGCTGTTTTCCATGTAACATTACACATGCGTGGCAAAAAGGGAATTTTGACAGTTGCTTTACACAAAATAAATTATTAGAATCATATCTAGGAAACCTGGATAACCTTAAAAATGGTGTAATGTCTTTGACAAGGAACAAGAACCATACACTAATATCAATGTACACAGTGATTTTCAAAAACGATACGAAGATTCTTATAGATAGTTCGTTAGATACTGCAAACCTGCTTTGACCACCCGACAGCGGCGCAGCCCTCCCTCTCGAAAAATTCACCGTCCTCCACTCATCTGCGAAATTACCAACCTTTGATCCGACCTGTCTCCATGCAGATGATATGCCGTGCACGGCGCCCATGGACATCTTAAAATAACCTGGACTGCCAATGCTGCTTACTTGCCATAGGGAGAAGTAAACCCACTGGCAGCCATCTTACGTTGCCACTTGCTAATTGCGCCTAACTTGAATACTGTCGTTTCTCTCCTGCATTTTCACATTATTTTCTGTCTCGCCGGTGAAAATATTGATGTTGTCGTTGCTAATAAAATCAAATCAATCTGTGGTTGTATCAATTTTTCAGTCAAACACAAAGTTAAAAAAAAAACAGGATGTGTGGTGTGAGAGCAGATGACAAAGTCAAGCACTGCTGTCAGACCGAAGCCTCCGATTGGATTAGTCACTCCCTTTATTTGGTGTTTGATGCGCTCGTTTGACCACGCAGACCGCACGACCATATGTCACAGCGCACAAGTGTGACTCTGTTAAAACGGCTTGTAAATGCTTGGCAGCCTGCAAATGAGCTCATCTTTCACCTCGCCTTCCCACTCCTCTTTTCATTTGGATGCCTTCACATTTTCCCGACGACTCCCCCTCTTATTGGTTTAGTTCACACAGGGACAACTTGCACTTTTCACTCGGGGAATCGGGGAATTATGTTTCTATGCAGGCTGCACGGTGGGGTGGTGCGTAGGATATCGGCCTCACAGATCTGAGGTTCTGGGTTTTTCCTCCGGCTTCCTCCCGCATTCCGAAAACATGCAAGTTAGGTACAGCGAAGTCTTGGAATTGTGTGATCAACTTTGCTTTTTATTCGACAGCCTCAAGTTCATTCTTTTTCTATCTCGGTCTGCTTGTCTCCTGTTTGCCTTCCGAGGCCTCCTGGCGTCCCCACACTATGTAATTTGCAGACTGGTTGCTGGGGGGGGGGGGGGGCGCTTGTTTTTTAACTTTTGCACTCTGGTACTGGTGACCACAATGTTAAATTTAGCCCGAGGGAGCTGGAGTGAGGCCTGAAAATGACTTGAGTGACTATGCTTCCCGCTCTCCTACACAGTGGGTTTGTGTGCGTGCGTGTGTGCGTGCGTGTGTGGCTTACCAAGCATAAAGCAGGTCCCTCCGAGTGCAGGTTTCATGCAGACAAACAGGGTGCGGCTTATGTGCAAGCTTCCGCTTCATGATGCCACCATTGCATAGGAATGCACAGATGACCTCTCTCTCTCACACACACACACACACACACACACACACACACACACACACACACACACACAGTGACCACTTTTGAGTCAAACGGCGGGTACGTTATTTGTGTCAAGTATGATTAATGTGTGGTTCACTCAGCATCCGCACCATTCCTTTCAAAGGGATCGCGCCACAAGCAATGGCAATCGAGTTCATTTGGTACATGATACGAGGGTGGGGAACCCATGTTTGAAATAAAATTTAAAAACTGATGCAAACCATCAAGCAAATCTTTTGGGGCTTTTAACAACAGTTCATCTGCGGTTAGAATTCTACGGCGGGCCGCATCAGTGTCGTACATTGGTCCCTTGAGGTACGAGAGACCCACTTACAAGTTTTTGGAGATACAAGCCATCATTTGGGGGGTTTTCTTGCCTGAGGTTTATTGTCAAATTAAACAAAATGAAAAAAAGAAAAACAAAGTAAAGACATATACTGTATGTAAAACAACCACGTAGCTCAGTCTTTGGTCGACAATATAACAGTTCTCACCGTCACATATTCTTTATCCACTGAGAGGAGCTGAGTGCCAATGTGGAGCATATCCGCCTGTCTGTCTTGTACTGCCCCCAAGTAGCCAAGGCACGCACACCAGGAGGAGCAAAAAAAACGGTCATTCAGTTGGTGCAAGGGGTGACAAAATGGATTCGATTGCTCAAACATAGTGTCTCCCTTTTTTTGAACCAAACCTGTGTTTTCTCCTTACGCAGCACTGAGGCCTTCAGCGCCGAGCGAGGGGCGAGGGAGGGCGCCACCAAAGTGATGATTGTGGTGACGGACGGAGAGTCGCACGACGGCGAGGAGCTGCCCGACGCTCTCCTGGAGTGCGAGACCAGGAACATCACCAGATACGCAATAGCTGTGAGTACCTCGCCACCCCTGTCACTTCATCTCACCCGCTGCACTGTGCCTACTTGGCAGTAATTGGTAGTCAACGTTTTCCATTCGCTCCACACGCCCGCAAGTAATCACACAACACTGCCGAGCCCAAAATAGCGTCTTCAAATTGCCAAATGAACACTTTGGCCTCACCGAAATAAGCGAGTGGGTTTGTGAGCTCTATCTGCGCAGCTCCGCCCGACAAGAGGCAACCGGAGAAGCGTTTTGTGAGCGAGGTTACCCAAACTCCTCCTGTGGCCGCAGGGGAATGAAGGCTCTCTTTTGTTGAAAAGCACAACACCGCAGACAGAGAGTGTTTGCAGTTGCATGGGCCACTGATAGCGATACAACGTATGCTTCTAAAATTGAATTATCTTTATTTGTCTGCGTTTTGAAGAGAAATTAAGTTAGCTTACTTGTAAATACAGAGTTCATTTGAACCTTTGCATATCTAGAAAAGCTGTTCAGTATTTTTTTTTCAGCATTCTACTTTCTCACTCTGCCCACCTCCACCCCCTTTGGGGGGGGGGGGGGCTTGTGAGCAAATGTCATTTTTAGTATATGCCGCGGGCCACTGAGTAATGGATGGCGGGCCGCCAACGGCCCCCAGGCCGTAGTTTGGATATCTTAAACCCATCTCTAAATTGACACCCTCAGAGGAGAAGTACTGCTTCTCGCTGAAGTGTGTGAACACAACATTTTCAGGAAGCCTTGGAACACAGATGCTCTCTCTGCTTTGGAAAAAAGTGGGTGGGCAAATGTGACCTGAGGAGGATAAAGAATAAATTCAATTTAGAGTTGGCTCCACACCACAAAAAAAAAAAAAAAAAGTTAATTGAGAATCACGTGATAAAAATGACAAAATCTAAATGACCAAATCATCATCAGGTCTACATAATTAATATATATATATATTATTTTTTTTTCAAAGGGGAAAAAAAAATATGACGTTGACTTGGTCCCAACACTTTGCATGCAGGTCCTGGGCCACTACCACCGAAGGCAGCAGGACCCCGACACCTTCATCAACGAGATTAAGTACATCGCCAGCGACCCGGACGACAAGTACTTTTTTAACGTGACCGACGAGGCGGCGCTCAACGACATCGTGGACGCTCTGGGAGATCGCATCTTCTCACTCGAAGGTGCGTGTGATTGGAGCGAAGCGGATGTATCGGCCAACCGTGCTGTCGTTGCGCCGGGTTGGGTTTTGGGCAAAGGTCCGTGGAAATAATGGCAAATCAAAAAATGGGACCACCCATTTTTTGGTGGACATGAGAAAAGCCGCTGGTATTTGACCAAATTGTCAACTCAGCTCTGATCGTCCACATAGGGCATAGTTATTTATTGCTAATAACTTTATACAACACGCAAAAAGAAACCTATCACGCTAAAACGTCAATCTGGCCACGTTAAAATGTGAAACTTTAAATTGTGAACATGTGAAATTTCTGAAAATGATCACGTCAAAACGGGAAAAATTATCACATTAAAAAAACACATTGAAACAAAGTCAAACTTGTCGCGTTAAAATTTATATGTGATTTTTTTTTTTTTTTTACGTGACGTGAATCACATTATAACGTGATTTTTTTCTTTTTTTTTGGTTCGGTTGTTTTTTTTGGTTTAGCACCAATACACTTCCATGAAAGGGTTTTGTTGCTTTCGTATTTTCTTTTCCGTCTGAAGCGGCTTCAAGTGTTTCTCAGTTTCAAGAATTTAATGTTGCTGACCCCTGAACCGCACTGAAAAATGATATTGACTAGAACGTTGGAAACATGACAAGCACCCCTGTGAGAATAAAAGAAGTGCCAATGTGTGCCTTGTGAAGGAAATGACCGTAGCAAAGTTTAGGCCTCAAGAGAAGAAGCCTGATGAAAAGTGACGCCGCCAAAAATATGCGGAGAAATCAAAGAGGAAAGGAAAAGGGTGCGGCATTTTGTGTCACCCGCGGAGTTTGAGAGAGTGTGCTGAAAAGAGGGGGTAAGGGGGGGAGGGGGGGGGGGGGTTGAGGAAAGGAGGAAGGACACGCTGAGCAACGAGAGGATGACGAGCACTGACCGGACTCTTCCTCTGCGCTCTTGCGCAACTCGCAGGCACACTGGGCAACCAGAGCTCCTTCCACATGGAGATGTCTCAGATCGGCTTCTCCACACACCTGCTGGATGTGAGTGCACGTTGTTCCTCACGCACACACACACACACACACACTCGGGGGCGGAGGGCGTCTGAATCGCGTTCTCTTGTGGCGTTCAGGACGGGATTCTGTTCGGGATGGTGGGCGCTTACGACTGGGACGGCGGCGTGCTGAAGGAGGGCGCCAGCGGGAGAATCGTGCCGGCCAGGGAGGCCTTTGAGAGCGAGTTCCCCCTGGAGCTGAAAAATCATGCGGCTTATCTCGGTACATTTCGGATCAATGTGCCGGAGTCCTTAATGTCATCTTTCCAGTCAAAAAAAACCAAGAGATTTATTGGATGTTTTTTTTTTTTGGCGCAGGTTATACGGTGTCATCCGTGCTGGTCGGAGATTGGAGGAGGCTGTATGTGGCCGGCGCGCCGCGATTCAAGCATAAAGGCAAAGTCATCTTATTCGAGCTGAGCGACGACGGCGACGTCAACATCGTGCAGGCCCTCAATGGAGAACAGGTGCCCCGCCCCCCACCCCCCGACAGGCTTCAAAGAGTGACAATGCCACACTCTCGTCCTGTCAAGCAAACTGAAAGAACATGTCGGTCTTCCCCAGATCGGTTCTTATTACGGCAGCGAGCTGTGCGGTATGGATGTCGACCAGGACGGGATCACCGATGTTCTCCTGGTTGCGGCACCCATGTACTTGGGCTCCGGAAACAAAGAGGCTGGGAGAGTCTACATCTACACACTCAGTGGGGTACGAATGCACATGGATGATCATTTCCCATCGACAAACAGCCACATTCAATATTCTCGCTCCCTCTCAGGAAGAGGCGTTCGTCTCCAACGGGACGCTGAAATCAGACGAAAAGTCCCAGGACGCCAGGTTTGGCTACGCGATGGCCGTCGCTCCGGACCTCAACCACGACGGATTCACAGACCTGCTGGTGGGCGCCCCGTTGGAAGATGACCACCACGGGGCTGTGTACGTGTACCACGGCCAAAGTATTTACGTCAACCATAACTACAAGCAGGTACTCTCCGGTCTTCATCACCGCGCGGGCTCAAAGGTACCGCAGAATCCAATCGCGGCGATTTCTTGACTTGCAGCGTATTCCGGCCATGTCGGTGTCGCCGTCCTTGCAGTATTTTGGCCGCAGCGTCAGTGCCAGGTTGGACTTGGATGGAGACGGGCTGATCGACTTGGCGGTGGGAGCCCACGGCAGCGCCGTGCTGCTCAGGTGAGCCTAAAGAACCGGCAACTGTTGGTGAACTTCAGTATCTGGGGTCCTTACCAAAATCGGTCAATGACAGTTTGACAAAATTTCAAATATGACAATTTGAAATTTTGGTTCAGACTTTCGCAAGCATCATGGAACTTGACATGTTTCATTTGCTTTCATGGGCCTCATAAAATGGCGTGGCGGGCCAGATCTGGCCCCCGGGGCCTTGACTTTGACACCCGTGCTATATACGATGCCTTGGCTTTCGCAGATCTCGAAGCATCGTGCAGATCAACGTCAGTCTTTCCTTCCAGCCGCACTCCATCAACGTCATCCAAAAGACGTGCCAGCGCGGCGGCCGCGAATCCGCCTGCCTGGACGCCACCGCCTGTTTCACGGCCGCGTCTCGCTCCCCTGGGCCCAGCGGCAACGGTTTTGGTGCGTCATCGAAGTTGTCGCCTCCCACGTTTTTGTTCACTTTTTTTTCCGGATGGCTTGAACCATTGATTGATCTCTTCCGTAGACCTGTGGGTAGCGGCAATGTTGGATGACAGGAAATTGTCAGCCCGGGCGCTGTTTGACGACAGCTCCCACAGGCTGACCCAACTGTCGCTGCGAGCTCACACAGGACAGACTCTGTGCTACAAACTGCCCTTCCACGTCTATGTGAGCATTCCAAGCCAAACTCGACAAATTGCGACTGCTCCACTTTCTCATTTTCCTCCTCGCTCTAATCCAGGGGTGTCAAACTCATTTCACATTGTGGGCCACATACGGCCTCGGTAGATGTCGAGTGACCATTCAAATTATACCATGCTCTGCTATAAATAACCAAAATAATACGTCTTTCCTTTGTTTTGGTCTAAAGAAGCACAAGAACATTAGGGAAATGTTGAAATTTAATGAACATATCTTGCAAAACATTTCATGAAGCACCTTAGATTTCCTTTGACAAATGTGCAATTTACTTTTATCATTCACATATATGCATTGCAACGGATCATATGTACAAAGGCACAAAACTTAAACAGTAATTGGTATTGAAAAATATAGTCATGCATTTTAAGATTAAACAAGATTTATAAAGAAAGGAGTTTTTAAATCATTTACACATATGCACATCAAATCTAAATTTAATCCCTGCCTACACCTTACAAACTAAGGAGAGTGCCATTAAATGTGTAAAGAATAAAGTATTCACATGTCCTTAATAGCGTCTGCTGGGTTGGGTCTGTCTTAGTGACAGACTGAGACTGCTGATCAAAACAATGTGTCCCCTAGCGGATATTCCATAAATTGCACCTTATTAAAATGATTCATTCCCTGTCTTTTATGCATTTTTTTCTCTTTTAAATGATCCTGCGGGCCTAATCGAACCTCCTTGGGGGCCGTTTCCGGCCCATGGGCTGTAGGTTTGACATCCCCGCTCTAACCTGTTGGTCTTTGATAGGACACGGCCGACTATATCCGCCCGATCAGCTTCTCGCTGCGCTTCAAGATCAACAACACAGAGAGCGGTCCCGTGTTGGACGAGGGCTGGCCGACGTCGGTCAAGAAATATGTGAGCGAAAATCGGTTCGCCTCGCAGTTCCCGTTTTCCCCCTCGGCAAAACATGATGTTCTTTCCATGTGTTCCTTGAGCAGATCCCTTTCTTTAAAGACTGCGGGGAGGACGACGTGTGCACCACCGATTTGGTGCTACAGGCCCAAATGGACATCTCCGGAACCAGGTAAGGTTGCATAAACAGCCTCTCGGAACGCGACAATTCTTCCATTCAAGTTCCAATGAGTCAAAGTTGTCCCGTTTCCTCCCGCAGACATAAACCGTATGTGATCCGCAGTCCTCGTAGGCGGATGTCAGTGGAAGTCCAACTGGAGAACAGACTGGAAAACGCCTACAACACCAGCCTGACGCTGCACTATTCACGCAACCTGCACTTCTCCAGCCTCAGTATTCGGGTATGACCCAGAATTGAAATTTGCAGATATTCTGGACAAGAACGATGAAAAAAAAAAAAAAAGTCATAAACCCCAACACATAAACTAAAACATACAGCACCAGATTCAGAACACAGTTTTATTTTATTACTTTCATTATTATTGTTTTTTTTTTAAAATACAGATTATTATGGAGGTCATATTGGGATACCATTTTCGTCATTATAACTGATCAATACGATCAGGGAGTTTTTTTATTTATCTCGAAATGTCATTGATTTGTTGTCTGTGTGGCTGTTGGATAATATTTCTTTGCATACTAAAAAAAGAAGACCCCCCCCCCCCCCGACGTAGATAATTATTTACCAGTATTTTAAATGCCCGAACCATTAATCCTGTCGGAATTTGAGATTATGGGAAGCATTCGATTTTCTCAAAAACCCACAGTGCGCTTTATAATCCGATACACCTTCTATATGGATCAATATTCTGATTTCTTGGACGTTGTTCAGTTAATTCCGTTTTTCACGGCCCTCTGAATAGGGATCGTCGGTCAGCATGGAAGGATCACTCTTTCTGTACTTTTTTGACACATTTATTGGAGCACTTTGCAGCAGAAGTAGTAGTAGATGTAACAGAAGTAGTTGCAGAAGCAGGTAAAACCTAAAGCACACATAAATGCAGTAAAAAAGAATTATATCTATCTTTCTGCATCACGATGTAAATATGTATAGAATTGACATTAATACTTTTATTGTAACAATACATTTAATAAATACTTTAATCAACCATGATTTCACTATGTATTATTATCGTCATTATTTTAAACGCAAAAAAACATACATCACAAACATATCAAGTCGACTCGAACAAAAGAACTACAAGTCCCAAAGGTCCAACCCGGAAGTGGAGCGCCGGCATGATTAAGCCCAGCTGCAACGCAATTTACTTCGTTCAAACATCAAATTGCAGCTGGACAAACATGACAACTATGCAAAAATTAGTTAAATAAAGACACCACTGTTCTAGAAACACTTTAGCCACGCTGTTTAAATTGCCGATTGCGAACGGTAACTGACTGTGATTGCATAGCGATGCGGCAAACATAAAGCACAACGGACACAATGCAAAGCAGACAAACAAAGCAACCGATCATGATCGAATCTAAAGCTAACTTTACATATCTGGTAAAGAAAAGCACACGCGTAGCTTACCATTGGGCCATGCCGACGACGAAGCGAGTGTATTCACTAACGTAACATAATGCGATGCTGCTTTTTATACGTCGCGCGAACTGTCACCTGTCAGTGGCAGCCCCGCCCTCTTACAGCGCCAGGTGAATCCAACAGACGTAGTTCTTTAAATGTTCGGTAAAGCGCTTTATTACCGCGTTTGTGAAAGCTACATAAATATTAAACGATAAATTGTATTGTATTGTATTTCTTTAGGGTAGCTCCATCTAGTGGAGGCATACTGCAACCGCAGCCACTATCGTGGCTTCTACTCTATGCGCCTTATAATGTGGTGCGCCCTACATAGGAAAACCGTTTGGAAATAGGCAGTTCACTGAAGGTGCGCATTATACTTCGAAGCCCCTTATAGTGTGGAAAATACGGTAATTGAACATCACGCTTTTGGGGATTATTTAGGAATCTGCGTTTGTTAGACCACAATGCCTTCTGCACCGTTGAACATCTTTTTGTTTGTAGGAGGACGGCAACTTCAAGATCGAGTGTACAGGGCTGGGCTCCAATAGCCACTCGTGCAACGTCAGCTACCCGGTCTTTCGCTCCCAGTCGAAGGTACCCCACGCGGGGACAACCGCATCGCACGCCACACTCGGAACGCGCCCTCTCGGTCCACGTGTAACGCATCTCGTCTCTTCTACGCGATCAAAGGTTCACTTCATGCTAGAGTTTGAGTTCAGCTGCGCCACCTTGCACAATCGAGTCCAAATGAAGTTGAACGTTGCCAGCGACAGCGTGGAGCGAACGGACACTCTCGGGGACAACAGTGTCCAGCTGCAGAGTTTTGTCCAGTATGAGCCCGACCTCTTCGTCAGCAGGTCCGAGGATGCACCGGGACCAGTGTTTTAGCTTCTTTTTGGCATCCCGCCTTTGGGTCTTGATGTGCTTTTTTTTTTCTCCGCCTCCCGCAGCGACTCGAATTTAAACCGTTATGAAGTCCATCCCACGCGGACAATGTCAGAAGCCATCGGGCCGGAGTTCTACACGCACTTTAAGGTACACTCACAAGCATTGACTTCATTCCGGGTTCATACAAGAAAAATTTTGCGAAGTTTGTTGATTTTAAATTTTTTTTTTTTTTTTTTTTTTTAAAGCTCCAGAACCTGGGTTGTTACCCTGTGAGTAATCTGGAGTTGAGGCTCCTTCTGCCCTCGGCGGCTGCGGGAGACAGAGTCTTCATGACGGTCACGGACATCTCCTCGCACAACGTGAGTTGTCCCTCGTTTACCGGCGACGCCCTTCTCGTCTTTCTGTGTGACACACCCGACGTTGTCTCCCAGGCCACGGCCGTCAATTGCAGCGTCCTGAGTGATCCGGCGCAGCTGAAGAACCGGCAGAGGGACGTGCGCCCCCTCCACCCCGAAGACATGATGGAGAATGACGTCCTGGTGAGGACCCGCCCCCGCGCCACCTCGCAGCATCGCCGCCATCCGGCGATTTGGTTGGCCGAGCCATCCGCCAAACTGCTTTTTGTGTTTGCGTAGAACTGCAGCAGGTCATGGTGCATCGAGGTGACGTGTCAAGTCCAGCAGCTCCTGAAAGGACAAGCTGAAGTCATTCGCCTCAGCCGCAGAGTTCATGACGACTTTTTCCGACAGGTGAGCAGCAGTTTGCCTTCAAATATTTCAGAAAGTCTCGTCCTGTGATGCTTGTACGAAGTCTTTAGAACGCAGGCCCACGGGCCCACGTGGTGCCAAATGTTCACACAGACGAAGTCATTTGTGATTTAATTGAGACAAAGTCTTCATCATTTCTGTCTGTACTGTATACATTTGATGACATTTTAATTGTTACGTCATTTTTGCTCGTAAAAAAATGTGCGTTGGTTATCTAAAGGTGAGGAAACAACGGTTTTAGAAGACTGAAACTTTTGAAAAGCAAACCTTTGGAAACGCATGCAAGTGCTGAAAAAAAAATTACATTGGTAAAGGGGAAGTAAAGTTAAAAATGATTTTTACAATCATGTGTTTTGTGTGCCCACACAAGTCTAACTATGGTATTCCGATTCATATTTCGTTTGTGGAATATGAATGAAGACGACATTAGTGACTCGACTTTCCTTTAAACGAGGGGCGACAAATTCATTTTTGTCGCGGGCCACATTTTAGTTAACGTTATGATTGAAACTATCTCAAGAAGTCAAGAATAACTATTGATTCAACTGTTGTTTAAGTTATTAGCATGAGAGGTTTGGCAACAAGAAAATGCTCAGAATATCTCTCTTATTTATTACGTATGAGAATTGTAATTTTTGGTACGCATTTTAGAAAGCATCATGAAAGTTGACATGTTTGATCTGCTTTCGCCGGCCATATAAAATGATGTGGCAGTCCAAATTTGGCCCCTGGGCCTTAGGTTTGATATGCGTTTTCAACACACAATTTTGTTGTTCTTTTTTTTTCTTTTAAAGCACAGTGCTGTTATTGCATTTGACTGCGAGCGTCAACGTCACGATACGCCCATGGACTTGGCAGCTACGTAATTGTACTCTTGAGGTCACCACGCCTTGTACGTCCTTGTTGTCTGCAGGCCAAATATAAATCGGCGAGGATCGTCGGCATGTATCAGATCGCGCCTCACGAGACCAACCTCATCAGCCTGGCCACGGGGACAGTTTGGCGAGAGGTAACAGCAGCAACGTTTACACACCTCGACCGGAATCTTTCGACTTTCTCCGAAACGTCCTCTCGCCTCAAAAGACTGTGCTGGAGGTGCTGAAAGGACGAGCCATTCCCATCTCGCTGTGGATTCTCATCGGGAGCATCATTGGTGGCTTGCTGCTCCTGGCGCTCATCATCTTCATACTATGGAAGGTGAGCGCGCGGAACAAGCTCAGGTTTCAAAAGTCAACACACAGTGTGGACGGGGCCATCGTGGATAATCATTTACCTTCATTTTGCACGCAGCTCGGCTTCTTCGCGCGCAAGCACAGAGAAGATGAGAACCAAGACGACTGAAAGAGATACTCGCTTGGCTCTTCGGGCTCGTTCCGCCTCCGAGGAGGCCCAAACACAAAAAAAAAAAAGCATCAGGGATGGGGGGTCCTTCCTAATGGGAGGTCCTCAGCCCTACGATAGAAACGCACTCGCCTCAAGTTCCAGGGTTGGGAGCACTTGTGTAAATAGTTCTTTTGTTATTTGGAAGTGGATCAAATCACATTTCTTCTATTTAATAAACAGACATGGTCTTGGGGTTCACATTTCAAACGATTGCTGATTCTCAAAAGCGTCTAATTTTTAAATAAATTAAATGGATGGAAAAAAAAAGAAAAGATTTTTGATTTTTGTTTTACCGTCAACAAACACAAAAGTGCGAGGATAAGAGAGAGTGTCCAAAAATGACAGCGTCAGTTTCCATAATCCTTGATGGAGAGGCGCAAATCTGGTTAAAACGCAACTTTTGTGATACTTTCATGGCAAAGACGTCACATCGCGCACGCCTTTCATTGTCATCGATTGCCTCACATTTCAGAAAAGGCCAATCGCTCCATTGCATTTCGGTTTACTCTTTTCGCCAACAGGTCTGCATTCTATTGAGTGAGTTTGACTTGACTGTCAGTTCCTGAGAAATATTTACGGTATTTTCCGCACTGTAAGGCGCTATGGAGTATAAGGAGCACCTTCAATGAATGGCCTATTTTAAAACTGTTTTCATATATAGAGTGCCCCGCATGAGACGAATAGGATGGAAGCTACAATAAATCAAAAAAATATATATATCAACAACATCCCACTCAGATTTTTATTAAACAATCATTGCTAAACTGGACATAAATTCACAACCGACTTAAATCAACTATAAAATCATGAATTGACGTTTTGGCAGTTTGCAAATACTTTAAGGGATGACTCAACTTGAGGACGAGGCGGTGGCGTGGATGTAGGATTCGAGCAGGAAAATGGTTTCGTCCACTTGGTTCTCGGCCGAATCCAACCTTGTGCGGGAACAGGAACAAAGAGGAAGGACATCAGCGAGAATCCGAGGCGGCAAGTCGCCTGCACGCTCCGCACTCCTACTTATTGATATGAAGCCGCAGGGAGTCCAGCTGCTGCTTTTCGGGAGCCGTGATCATCTCCTCCACCTCCGTCAGCTGCTCCGGTTCGGCCCCGCCGGCCTGCAAGGAAGCCAGGATGGCCTCGATGCGCTGAGACTTCTCCAGGAGGCGCCTGCCAATCAAAAACAACACTTTGAAACTGCCTGACGCCCACGCCATTACGCAATCAACAAGAGCGGGTGCTCACTTGCTGTTGGATGTCTCAAACAGACGTCTGTGGATGAGGTTTGCCACCGTCTGCGCATGCACACACACACACACACACACACACACACACAATTCAAAAGCTTCCCTTCAGACATGGAGGGAAGGACAGCTTATGCACAGCTCTGGGGATAAAGGAAGATTCTGATTTTGCTACTTTTAATGTTATTTGAGTAAAACGGATTCGGACAGATATTAATTCTATAAACTGCTAGCAAAACTCCCAAATTTCAAATCCAAATACATGGATTTCCTTTTCCCGAGGTGGTTCTCAAAACGTGGTATGAGTACCCCTGGTGGTACGTGGGCTCCCTCTAGTGGCACAAGACGAACCACTGAATTAAATGTTACAAATTCCTAATGATACAAAGTTGTATTGTTTTATTTTGGGGGGGTTTTTTTAAATCCATATTTGTTAAGTACAGTTTGGTTGTATTTTTTTTTTTAATACAGTTGCTTATATTCCTGGATTTCAGCGCAGGACTGACATCGGAAAGTTGCAATGTTACGTTACATTGGCTTGCAATAATATCAAATATACGTTACAGGACTAAAGCCTTTGTCACATACTTAATAAAACCTACACAGTATTTTTAGGATGGTGGTAATTTGATGGCTATGCATTTTTTTTTTTTTTTAGATGTAAAAATTTCGAGACCCAGTGATTTGCCGCATTCATTGGCAAAAAATGTATTCAGGGCACAGCAGGTTTTACCTTGTAGCAGTTTTGAAGCAGCATCCTGGCCGTCGAGAGCTGATTGACGGTGTAGAGATAAAATGTGCGAGACGGAGCAAAGTCTGGAGTCTTTGGGATTTCCTGGCGAGAACAAAGGTTTGAAGCAAAAATTACAAAAAAAAAAAAAAAAAAAAAAAAAACTAAATGTGTTCTCTGAATGAGTTGTCTACCTGGAGCTGGACCAGGTTCTGTGAGAGAAGCGTGTAGAGCATGTCTTTGGCCTCCTTGGCGGAAATCATGGCAAAATCCTCCACCTGCTTCTGCTCCAGATGTTTCTTCTTCAGCAATAGGCGGAAAATGCGCGCCGATCGGGATCCGAACCTGCCAAAATGGGGTGACAAGGACACGGTTTGGATGGACGTGAGCTTCAAGTGGAGTGGGAAGGGTTCAAAGACGAGCTCACCTCTCCTGCACGACAGACTCCAGCGTGGCTCGCGCTAGATTGGAAAGTACTCGGTGCAAATCTGACACTTTAGTCAAGGACAGTGAGAGATTGTTATGTTTTTTTGGGGGGGGGGGGGGGGGTTCCAGTGCTTATAGTGACATCAGTTATTCGTTGCTCAGCAGGCCAATAATGGATATTTGAAGGCGATATTCATTTGGTGGTAAAAAGTGAAAATATTGACGTCAAAATTTTGAGTCATCGCGACAAACTCCCAGTGCTTCACTTGTTCAAATTCCTTCAAGGACACGAACCAGCTTTGCAGATTTGCAACACCAACGTTTTGTTTGTTCCTATTCTTATATCTGTGTTTAAAAATTCAAACAAAAAGCTTTTGAAATTGTCAACAACAAAAAAAAAAGCTCCCTAAAATTTTCCACAGTCAAACTGAAATCACAATTTTTTGCTTATCACTTATTACCATTTTTAAAAATATTTTTAAAAAGTACATTCACAACATGAGAATGTGACCAGTTTCAGGTGCTAGCAGAGAAGCTGACATCTCCAAATAACCCATTTCTTAATTGATTGCTTTATCGGACGTTAGATTTTGCAAAAAATGGCTGATGCCGATCTGCGCCACGATGTAGCCCAACCGTTTATCAGTCTATCACTAATTAAGGATATAAAGCTCAACTTGTTTGAGGAAGGCGGCCCGGTAGTCCAGTGGTTAGCACGTCGACTTCACAGTGCAGAGGTACCGGGTTCAATTCCAGCTCCGGCCTCCCTGTGTGGAGTTTGCATGTTCTCCCCGGGCCTGCGTGGGTTTTCTTCGGGTACTCCGGTTTCCTCCCACGTTCCAAAAGCATGCATGGCAGGCTGATTGAACACGCTAAAAATTGTCCCTAGGTGTGAGTGTGCATGGTTGTTTGTCTCTGTGTGCCCTGCGATTGGCTGGCAACCGATTCAGGGTGTCCCCTGCCTACTGCCCGAAGACGGCTGGGATAGGCTCCAGCACCCCCCGCGACCCTAGTGAGGATTAAGCGGTTTGGAAAATGGATGGATGGATTGTTTGAGGAAAATACATCCATCCATTTCCTATCCCGCTTATCCCGTTCAGTGTCATGGATGGGCTGGAGCCTTTACCAGCTGACTTTGGGGGAAAAAGGCAGAATAAACTCTGGATGAGTTGCCAGTTATTCTCTGGGCACATACAGACAAATTATCAGTTTTTTGTTTGTTTTTGTGTTTTGTTTGTTTGTTTGTTTGTTTTTTCAGAAAAGGATACTGACAACGTACATTCCGCCTCCACTCTCGCCAGCTTTGCTCACAAACTCCATCTAACAAAAAACATTGTGTGTTTGTTTGTTTGTTTTTTGGTGATGTGAAGTTGTCATACCGGGTCATCCACCAGCAGAGAGAGGTACTGGTCCAGAATTTGTCCGGGGATGTTGTAGCCAGCCGGCAGGGATTTGAAGATCTCGTTGGCCGACAGGGGCTTGGTGGAGGCGGCCGCTGGCGGGGTGGTCACCTCGCTCATCCTCAGCATGGTCCTTACGATCTCACTGCTGGTCTGATGT
The DNA here is from genome assembly GCF_054856545.1 of Hippocampus guttulatus. Lineage (NCBI taxonomy): Eukaryota > Metazoa > Chordata > Actinopteri > Syngnathiformes > Syngnathidae > Hippocampus > Hippocampus guttulatus. The sequence continues at coordinate 21,411,589 of NC_141266.1, read as the reverse complement.
GAAAGCGCGGAGGCAAAAAAAAGCTTCAAATTCGACCGTGCGCAACGGCCAAGGTGACTGTGCCAAAAAGCCCGACCTGGTCCAGCTTGTTGGCCACCGCGCCGATGATGGCCTGGTCTCGAAAGTACATATGGAACCGCTCAAAGTTCACCTGCCAGTAAATGCCCTCGTCGCCGTGAGTCTGAGCAATAATTGAAACCAGATTCATTTGGTCAATTGTACTGAAAATATCAATGAGTATATGTGAGTGTGTGTGACAGGCACCGCTGAGTCCGTCCTGGCCTTCTTTGCAACGCTTTGCTCTTCGGCATCCTCCAACTGCCTCTTTCCTCGTCCCACCAACGTCACCTGCGGCACCGTGTAGCAGTCGGCAAAACTCTCTGGAGCCGGCGGCTCGGTGCTGGCGGGAGCTTCCGCTGAATCCGCAGCGGCTTTGCTTGCCGTCCGAGGGCAGCGTTGAAGAAAATGAGTCTCCACCAGTTTGGAAAAGGCAGAACACACTTCCTTGTATTCCATGCTGTGGCCCTCTGTCACAAGCAGCACAATGAGCCAAGGGAATTACAAAAAATAATAATAATAATTACAAATAGGGCGTGACGGATTCAGATTTTTTTTCTCTGTCTCCGCGTGTTCATGCACAGTTACGTGAAAACTACGTCATCTAAACTTTATCTGGTGTACAATCTGCACAAGACATCATTCTCCGCTACTCCAATTCTTTACTGTTCCATTATAAATTAAGATAATATCGGGCGTTTAATTGGTGATACTCCAGCCGATTATCGTTATTTTGAAAGGGCAAAAATGAATTGTGAATCGGCCAGGCCCTCCAAATTTTTTTTTCTAATTTCTTAATGTGTTACTGACCTTCCATGGTCTGCGTGAGGCGATCCGCGACTGTTTTAACGATGTTGCTCATGGTCACGCGACCTCTCTGCAGCATTTCCTCAACGATGAGCTCGCCGGTGTCGCCGTAGAGCGTCTTGGCGGTGTAGATGTAGCGCGGGTAGCGGAGGATCCTCAGAATGAGGTGGCAGCTGGCGCGATATTCGCTGGGGCTGCCGCGTCCTTTGCGGCCCGGGCTGAACACGCAAGTTCCGTGTTGCACCAGCACACAGAGCGACTTTTTCACCTGCCATCACAAGCCCAAAACGGCCATGAAAACGTGCACCGTACCTCCATTCACCTTCTTGGGGAGATAATAAAACACATTCAGAACTACCAAGTTTAAAATTGCCCCGCTGGAAGTGTTTTTTGACAAGAAAAGTGAGTTTGCTGCTTTTTTATTCCCATAATTTAATACAATCTTTACTTCGGGTCCATGGAAGAAAATGCTCCTCAAAATCATAAAGTTGCTCCTTAAATGAAGTCACTGATGAGCAGAACTGCCCCACAGACAAAACATAATTTGGAGCCTTGGGCTTGGCTTCTCGCCCAGTAAGCGGAGACGGGCTCTACCTGACCCACGACCCTCATGAGGACAAACATTGTAAAAAGTAGATACATTTTGCATCATTACAAGAGTAACATGTAATACAAGAAGCGGGGTTACCAAATCCAGAGAGACGCCAGTTTCCTGAAGGATGTTCCTCAGATTTTGAGTGCCACCTCTGAGCAGAGTTGTGCCCACTTTCTCCACAACTTCTCCAAAGTGCTCCCGAAGCAGAAGCCCGCATAGACGCACCTCCTGGGAAGTCATCTTCCCCAATTTTTTTAAAATAAAAAATAAACACAATTACAGTAATAAAGACGCGCTAACAACGCTACAAAACGAAAGGTACTGTTGAATATGAAAGGAGTGACACTTTCGTCATGTGATTTACAGTAAAGGGATTCTTTTTCTAGCCACAATCCTTTTTATTCAGCGACTGTTTAAAGTTTAAAATGTGTCTCTCACGTGAAGAGCAAACCTGTGGACGAGGTTAACGCATTGTGAGGCTGCGTCATGTCGCCGCGGATACCGGAAGTAGTGGCACAGTTGACAGTAAGATCGTATTCATTTCCGGGGACGCCTACGTGGTGCATTTTGGGAATTGTAGTTGACAAACTGGGTGACAAGTCAACTCCTGAATTAACGACAACAACAAGTTCATATTGTACTCATATTACTGTTTTTAATTCAGTAGTCGAAGTTAAAAACCTAATAATATTTTGTGAGCGTCTACATTTGTTGTTGCTCTGTTGTCCAAGTAGGTGCGCAAAGGGTTAAATATTTTCTTACCCAAACAAGAGCTGAAATTCAACACTATTATTAACTGCGCACGCCTTTCTCTTCCCGAAACCAGGTAAATTTGTTCTCTTTTGTATAAGAAATTGTAAAGAAAACGAATATGTCGCTCTTGTTTAACTTGCTGATCTGATCACCACCACGTATGACGTATTTCATAAGAATAAGGAGAAGAAAACCTATATGCGTCTCTTTTAACACTTACAGAACATCGATTATCGTGATGGAACAAGTTCCTCGCTGTGTTAAAAGTATAATTGGCACACATCGGATTTTTATATGAAAAGTGCAAAGGCAAAAGAAAGAAAAGCAAAACATGACGTGTTGTTCACAGATTCACACACACACACACACACACACGCACACACACACGCACACACACGCACACACACACACACACACACACACACACGCACACACACACACACACACACACACACTTCAGACTTCCAAGGTGGCTTTGTTCATGATATGGAGGATTTGCAAAAGATCTGTCAAGATCTTCAGTTGCTCAACAACAACAAAAAAAGTCTGCAAGTAGTAAAAATGGAGATTAACAGTGATTGTGTGGGAAGTGAACTTGCGGCTGGGTGGAGAGGAATCCCGTGATCAACAGCACATTTTAAAATGACCACAAGATGTGCTGTGTATTAATTTTGACCAAAACAAATGCAGAGATATTTTTAATTCTGTTTCGCAAAAAAATGTGTTTCTTGCTAAGCTCGTTCAATCACCCTGTGACAAAATGGGAAAACGTTTGTAAATGCCAAAAGAGGCTTGAAGAAGGCAAAAAAAAACAAACACTTTTTTTTTTCCTTATTCGACAAGGCCTTACGAAATGAGACTCCTCCTCTCACTCTGTCTGAGTTTCTTGGCAACAATGTGGTGAAGTGGCTTTGCAACGAGCACCAAAGCAGCGAGCGGAATAGTGCGGCAAATAACCGAAGACAGGTTCCCCACAAAAAAAAAAAAAAAGTGACTGCGTTATTTCTCCTTCCAGACTGGAACGGCAGGATGCCTCTGAGTATCACCAGGGCCCCCGGAGTCACCGTGTTGACGCTGACGTCGGACCCCGAAAGCAACTGGCCTCCTTTGTGCCATCTCATCAAGGGCCTGTGCTACAGCCCCTCATGCTATGAGGTGTCCCAGCACCTGAAGGCGAATATGGGCTCTTCTCAAGTCATACTGGGGGTGAGCTTTCAAGCGAACACACTTGAAATACGACAGTTGGGCCGATTGCGCTTTTTGGGGTGACGGTTCACCATCGAGCGAAATTCTACTGCTGCTGTATACCGTAACATTTTAGTGTCATCAGCAGAAAAATTCACTGGAAGACTCACAGAAAGGGAGAGGTTCTTGCTATAGAAGAACAAGTTGCGCAAAACATAGTCACACAAATATACGTTCAGTGTTTTTTTTTTTTTTTTAATCTACTCACCATTATTTGAAAACTGGACAATTCGTTTAAGAGGTGATCCTAGGACCTCCCCATACTTTTTGTTTTTGTCCAAATTTAAAACAAATAAGTGAAAGATCAATATTTTAGATACCTCGATATGTTGGACAAATGAATTTACTGTGGAAAACTTTTCATTCTTGGAGTTCCGGGCACTTTTTTTGTTGGAATTTGAAAACAAAGGGAGAAAAAAAAAATCAACATGTTGAAAATATGAAACGCCATATTTTCCCTTTTACTAACAAATAAACATCGACTCCAAATGTGGGCATCCTCGACAACTAAAGGGGTCAGTGCTGAAAAAAAAAAGAATTTGTCTAATTTTTGCGCCATTGTGAAATTTCACCCCAAAAGCCAACATCACAAACTTTTCGGGTGTTCATTTAGTCAGGACGAGCCGGCGATGACACCTGCTGGGTTCTCCCCATCATAGGCCCTCCAGATCATGGTGGGCTTGACCACCATTGCTGTCGGCATCATCCCCATGTTCGGCGGTTACGAAAACCCCTGGTGGAATATGGACGTCAATTTGTTCTCGTTATGGATGGGACCAGTGGTAAGCTAAGCAACGCCCACATTCAGTCGAGTAATCTGCCACCTTTTTGCTCTTTCGAAAATCACCCTGAGAAGCCTCCACGGCCCAGGCTAGATAGTAATTAGTGTCAAGGAAGTATGTTGATGTGCCACATCTGAACCGAGAGTCAAACTGTATATGGCGAGCGGGAACGGTGTTTAGCCTGTGTTGTCAGTGGAAGGTACAGAGAGTTTAAGCTTTTATCGTCTAAATGGCCACCTGTTTTATTTATTTATTTTTAATTTAATTAAACAAGAATTCCGCCCTTTGCAGGGCCCCTTGTTTTTTTTTTTTGTTTGTTTTTAAATTAAACAAGGATTCAGCCCTTTGCGGCGCCCCTTGATGCCATGCTAGCGAAAGCAGACTGGTTGTTGGACCACCGCCTCAAAACAGGCGAAGTAAAGCGAGTGTATAAAATTTGCCGGAATTCATTTCTGTGAGGCTGTGGCTGACCCGCTATAAAGTGTAGAAATTTGGAAAAAGGTGGCACTTTTTTAAAACTTTGTACCCTCTAATTGTTACTTTTCTTCATTTTGATACATATTTCAAAGTTTTTTTTTGGCCCACTTCTACAATTACGATACACTCTTCAACTTTCATTGGCTTAATGGAGAAGGGGAAACAAAGTTGAAAATAAAACGACAATAAATATGCTTTCTAAAAATATTAACTCTCTCGTGAGTGTCAATGTTACTTTTTGGTTATGTATAGGAAGCAGGTCACATTGATCTGTCTACATTTTTAGTGTCCCAAAAAAAAAAAAACACCACAAGAGAAGACTTGTGCTTGAGATTGTGATTAAAATGACGAATGTGTCTGCAATTTTGATCGGTTGTTTCTCTTTCTGCTTCTCCTGTAGTTTGTGCTCTTCGGTATCGTCTGCATTTTGTCTCAGAAGTACCCGAGTCGATGTCTGGTGAGCAACATTTTTACATTGGAAAAAAAAAACCATTTTGGGAGACAAATAACCTTCTCGACTGTCCGACGTTTTGCTTTATATGTTAGCATTTACCGTTAGCATTGACTTGCATCCGCTAAAGTTGATGTGGCCAAGCTAACGTGTTTCGAGTTGGAGGTAAAAAAACTTTTGGGATTCCAAAAAAAAAAAAAAACACTGTCGTTAACGATAATTTGCGAAGAGGCCTTTGCCTGGAAGCAAGTCGGAAACTGATGACGCTTAAGAGGCTAAACGCCTTCGGAGACATTACGTAGATGTCGTTCGTTCATTGATAGCGTCTAGATAAGATGAGTGCATATTGTTTCATGAAAAAAAAACCATGAAGTGATGAAGCGACAAATTTGTTTGCGATATTGTGGGAATCTGACTTGTGTCTTCCTGACTTAGTTTGTTTACGCTTATTTGGAAGAATTTTGTCAAGTTATAGTTAGCATTCGAAAGCCCGCGAGTCAAAGTGAACAACTTCGATTTGAAGTAGATCAGTTCATTTGCCATTATTTTAGCATCTAACCCAAACATGTAAGTATAATACATTTGTTGTTTATTGTAATACGGATTCATTTATCCGTTGTGTTAGTTAAAAAAAAATGGGTGAGGACCTTGAAGGGGGCGGGGGGGGGGGGGGGGGTCCGCATCGTAAATAGCAATTGTTGCAGTTTTATTTTTCAAAATCATTCAGTCTTAATAACGTCCCATTTTTTGACGGCAAGAGAGTAAAAACGTGTGCTAAGGACTACTTTGAAAAGTAGCTTTCAATAAGTTTAAGTGCATTTTAATAAATCTAAATTTTTCTTTTTTAGGTCATCGTCAATGCGGTTCTGAACATCTGCGGCATGTTATTCGCCATGGCCGACCTGATCCTGTGTGCCATCAACATTGGCGTGATTGACATTTGGGACATATGCCAGCCTGACTACTGGACCCCGGACAACCCCACGGACAACCCCACGCAGAGTCCCAACGAGAAGTACTTGGAAAAACGATGCTGGCAGGGCGTTGACCTCATGCTTGTAAGACTTCAGCGCCTTTTTACATATCAAGTAAATTCAAATATGCAAAGACCGAACCATGCAGTAAAGCCCGATCCGTCTGGATTATTTTATTTAGCAGATTCCAATATTTGTCATCATGAAATCCCAATAGCCGAATACAGATGAATAAAATAAAATTTTTGGTCCCTTAATGCTTTTAACAAAATTCTGAATTATTTTACAAAACAATTTGGCATTTGTATTACTTTGTTTTTAGGAAATATTTTTTCCTTCAAAATGTTTTCTAGTGTACAAAATTGAGCATACTCCTTATGGTCATATTTTGTGGTTGAGAGGCCTTCAATTTTGCTTTTCTGTTATTTCTTATGGGACCAGTGGAATTTTTTTTTGTAGCCTTTTTTCTCCACATCTCGAAAAACATGCTTGCAGCTCTTCCCAAAGCACCCACCTGATCTGAGGCCCTTGATAACATTACTCTGCCGTCTCCAGATGTTTCTGAGAGGCATCAACGGTATCCTGCTGCTATTGGCTGTCGTGCAGCTGTTCCTGTCACTCAGTGCCGCGATCTTGGCCAGCAAGGCTCTGAGGAGGGGCGAAAAGAAATGCCAGGTAACACCAACTTATCATGTTACTGAGTCAAATTGACCCCTTGTTTGAAAAAATAAAAAAATTTAAACATGGGAAGCAATTTAGGAGGTCTGTATATAGTTGAGTACAGTTGAATATAGTCTTGCTGGTGTCATTAGCTACCAGCAGGGCAACAACAGCCAAAGGTTCAACTGTTCCAATCTTGGCCCGTAAGATAAATGACGATTAATACAAACTTTATAAAAACTTAACATAAGTTAATAAAATGTTAAGAAATAATGGGTTTTGATATATTTTATGCTTCCATTGAATGCACATCGTGCTGATCCAGTTGCTATGCACGCCTTGACCAGCTGGGGGCAGTACACAACAACTATTGTAGCACACAAAGACTTTCACAATTGAAGTAAACTGCATTCATGTTATTGAATGAAGAAAATGTACGAATATCGTTACATGCGTCTGTGTGTGGAACTAAAACATTTGTGCATTATTTTTAGGGCGTTGATGATCCAGAAGTATACAAGGCGCTTCTGGAGGAGGAGGAAGTCATCGCCAAACCTTCACCCTAAAACAGGAATTTTTTCTTTATCATCTGGGAAACTTTCTGCTTTATATACGATGGAGCCTTTATCATGCTGCCACTTTACAGCATCTCCAACAGCACTTTTATAATATCGTTTGGATATTTCATGCACTTATTGAATCATTTCATATCATTTCAAACGTTTACAAACTTGGCTGAATTTCTACATAGATTTTCCGCTTCTAATTGCACTTGCTGATATGGTAATTATTTTTTTTCATACTGTTCTTGTATACTGGAAGTGAAAGAGAGATTTTGCATGTTTAAAAATAAAATCTATATGTTGTTCGTTGTGAAATAAATAATGTGTCACAACACCAGTTTGGATTTTTTCTTTTAATTCACAAAATGATTTTTTTGGTAGTTGTGTTGAATCACTAATATGGTGTCACTATTGAACTAGAACTCTGCTGTTAAGTTTTGGCATCAACAAAATATTTTAACTACATATTCATAAACAATATACACATATATCAAATGTTTTCTTTTAGAAAATACAAGTTGAATCTTGTAGTATTACAACCTCCAAAAATAACTTTCTATTTCAGTTCTTGAGTATATTTTTTTCTTGAAAAATATTTTGACATAGTACAGTTGTTTTTCTACAAAGGAACAAATATTTTGATATTAATCTTGTCATGTTCTGCCTTAAAAACAACAAAAATCCCAAATCAGGTGGTTAGCCACAAAGTGAATATTCAGGTGTGGAATATACAGTGAAGAAAGCACATGACTATAATCAGCAATCGCCATTATTTGTTTCTGAGGATTCCTCCCGCCTGTTTGTGTGGTCCACTTAAAGCAGAACTGTCTTGGTCCAGGTCCAGGAGGAGCATCTTTACCCCCGGATGGAGAAATTCATGGTCTGATTCCCACTGCAGCCACAAAACAAAGACACCTTAGTCCAAATGACAAAATGTCTTCTCAATTGCCTTACCTGCTTAAACAAAGGAAACTAAGCAATCTCATAAATCCAAACACCTTTTTCACCTTTAAAAAAATAACTGCATCTCGTTGTCTTACACACTCAAATTGAAGATAGCAATTAAGGAAAAGGAATTAAAAAATAAAGAGAACAAGGACTTTGGAGGTAGAGTTGTTGACTTGATGGAATTTGTGGTGTATTGTTTTAGTAGTTGTGTGTACCTGTTGCTGCGGAGGCTCAGCACCGACGGCGAGCACACTCATGCTGATGCTGACACAAAGCACCAAAACAGCCAAAACCAACAGCGTGATGTCCATCCCTCGAGTCAGCCGCTGCCCAAAAACAGATACAAAAATGGAGAAGTTACGGTTGTTGCTCCTTGCAGAGGATAAATATATACCTCAGAGATTTGGTATATTCTTTGTGTGCATGGCATGTGTTTCTGCATCCCTTATTTGAACGATTTGAAAGGACACAGGCACGCCAAAGTTGACTTACGATAGTGTACAGGGCCACATCTTCACAGCCGCCGCCGTACAATGAGCTGCTGCCACAGAACAAATCAACGGACAGCCCCGCCAGATCCAACGCGTACAAAACCACGGCCACCACCGACAGGACGGCGCACAACACGTTGGCAGTCACTGTCAAGCCAGCCTGACGACAATCAATATGAAAAAAAGATTTTTCATGTACAGTATGTACTGTGTCATATTTTTTTATGCTAGTCTACTAAGCACCACTTGATGGTGGTGGACTATTTTCTTTCATACTGAATTTGACAGGAAAATTAAAACAAGTTGCATTTCAGGTCAGGCTAGTTTTTTGCTGAAGATTGCTAGTCATCAAATTCTCTTAAATCCTGTTTTTTATGCCAAGAGAAAGCGATGGCAATAAGTTTATTTCTACACTGTACAACTGTGGGCAGATAAGTTAGCTTGGAAATATTTTTTTTTGATTTGTTTACTTGAAACGGAGAGATTGGTTTGGACAATATTTTTGTCTTATCCATTGCTCTTGCTCTCTTTCAATTTGTGTTATTAATGTACCAACATGAACACAAATTACATTTTTAACTGAGACGCAAACCAGCTCATTCGAAGAGCTCATTGGGTAGGTAGACCAAAAAAAAAGTTAACTGCATTAATAGCGCATTTAAATGTTATATAAATATTTGTGATGTTTTTAATGGATCATTCCGATATACTGTAATTTGATCAATAACAGCAAAGAAAACTAACAAAATGTATAAAATCTGTAATGCCACCTTGGTTTTACATGTTCCACACTTAACGTTGCTACTTTTAAAAACTTATTGAAGAACTGATTATTGAAAAGTGTTGCACCAAAACATTAGCACAAATTTGCTCTTTGTAAAAGTTTCAAAATAAACTATTCTTTCTGAATAATTGCAAATGTTTTGCGCTTTATAGTTAAATACAACTAAACAGTATTTTGGTAGTAATTATTTTGCCGACCACTAGAGGGAGCCCACATGGGGTGTACTCACAAAGCAGCAGGACGGGCACTGACCCGACAAAAGCGACAAAACTCCTGCGGTGATGAACTACAAAAATGACAGAAAAAGATGGAAAGCGAGTCATCTTTTCATAGCAAAATGTTCGGCGTCTTCGAATGTCGTCGTTACCACGGTCCCGATCCAGTAAGCGGCTCCCACACTGGCCAAATCTCCGGGGCGTGTCCGTGTCCTGCCGGCACCCAAGCCCATGTTGACCACTCCCACCAGGATCTGGATGGTCTGCAACATATCATAGCAACACCCCAAAAAGCACATAGCTTAGCATAGCCTAGCCTATCGAAACATAGTCTGCAAAGACGTCACAGGTTCCAGCCAACTGGAAAAGTACAAAACTTGAGTGCATTCAAAAACACGCTGAATGAGTTAGCATAAAAATTGGACTTCTCAAAATTATTTTTGTCAAAATAAAATTAAACAAATTAATTAAAGCTGTATTTTTTTCCAGAGATACAAATAGCATGAGATTAAAGATTTTTTTTTGCGACAAAGGTCACATTTCAAGATCAAATCTGTACTTTTTCTACCGATATGACAATATGAGTCTTTTAAAGTTATATTTGTGCAATTGAAATATGATGACGTCATTCATTCATTTAAAAATAGGTGTGCACATAGAGTCAGAGGTCATTGTCGTTACCCCAAGAACAACTTTGGCCTCGCTCTTTATCACCCTGCAAGGCGAGCAGCAGCAACTTTGAATCAAGCCCATCGCGCTCATCTGATTGGTTGCCACCGTCACCACGGCAACTCTTTTGTCTCCCACCGCTGTCAGGGACATACTGGAGAGATGACACACCTCATTAGGCATATAGGTACGTACGCACGCCGACACAACTACAGACAATCAGAAAGAATACGATTTGAAAATGACAGCAATTGTTTTGTCTGTTAGCGTTGCTGAAGGTAGATTTTTTTTTTCCAGTAGCACGTCGGAATGTTGACACAAAAGTACCACAAATATGCTTGGCTTCAGGCATTTGCCTCGACAAAAACCCTACATTTTTTTTCTCCCAATACTGCATCAGTTTAAGAAAAAAACTAGTTTTTTTAAAAAAGGCATATTTTCACAGAAAAGTTGTAAATCTTGGGGCGGTGTATATTTAAAAATTTGTTTTAGTGTTTTCAACAAAAACTTGCATAGCTTTGAGGGGGGGGGGAAAGATCATTTTCAAAAATTGATTTTATTCTTAAGAAAAAGAAAAGAACCATTTTATGAGGAGGGGAGTTGTGTGTATATATAATTAAAATATATATGACAAAAAGTTCCATATTTTGGGGCAAACAGGACAGGAATTTAGTTTGAAGTGACAGTCGTATTTTTTTAAAGATTGAAACTATACAGTATACAAAATAATATGAAAATTCTTACCCGCTGGTTCTTCGCTCTCGGCCAGCTGTCATCTGAAAAGATAAGTGCACTAAGACAAATGTCCACAAAGAGTAGGCTAAGGGACACTTCCTGTCTGCTTTTTGGGTCCTTCACATTAAAAGCTTTCTAGATGCCACGCAAGGTGACTCCGAATGAAAGCACCTGTGAAAAACAAATCCATCGGTCCCTTGACATACAAGTTTATTACATCGCTCTGGAGGAGAGACTAAATAAATAAATACCATTTTTAAAAAGGGGGAGCGTGCTCCTCCCCCTTAAATATGTACTTGGAGGGCAGGGGAGAAAAACATTCCTCAAGCCCAAAAAATTATTTAACAAGCAGCAACACAACCACCAAAAAGCATTTTCAACAAAAGTCGGGAGCGTTACCTCGCTGATCTCATTGATGCGCCACTAGTTTTTCTACGCAGATGATAAAGAAAATATGACCATAAGGACTGTTATAGGATCTGTCTACATGTCGTTACTGAACCAATTGATTTTTTTGCTGAAAGGTGTTCAAGCACCGCGGCGCTAATTAGCATTAAGCTAGCGCTTTCTAGAGTGTCACAAAGTGTCATAAGCAGGCCGCAATGGGTATGGACGGTTACCTCTTGCCTGGCGACGGGAGCCTTGATGACTACAGTGGCCAGCTTGAGGTTGACGTAGAGCAGAACGACGGCTAGCGCCATTAGAGTGGCATCGGAAAACGTCAGCAGCCTCTGACAGAACAACAAGATTCCTCATCATGACAAAAAGCATCCCCACCGTCTTCCTAGTGGAGGTTTACCTCTGCCAGGAAAGCCACCGTTTCGCAGTCAGCATCCAATCGCTGTCCTCGTCTTTCAAATCCTGGTTGGCACATCCACAGGACGGAAGCGTTTTCTGCATCGGCCGCGTACAAAACCAAGGCGGCCAGCGCAAAAATGGGGCAGGCTAGGTTCAGCAAGCTCGTGAAACACTTCTGCAACACCACATCATCACGCAACAGCAACATAACGTCACAACTACGACACCACTTGGCAGTTCAATTCATGGCCAGAATGTAACTCAGAAACAATTTACACAAACATTGTTGGGGGAACGCATCTTCTCGAACAAGTGTCTCAAACTCAAGAAACGGTGATCAGATCCGTCCCGGAAAATCATTTTAAGCGGCCCGCAAAGACTAATCATGTGCATTGACTTTATGTTTCTTGCAAATTATCTTCATTTTTAACAGCACTAAGATATGAGATATTGCAAGCATTTTTTTGTACCCCATCCCTCCTTTAAAATGAATTGAAAGATGGTTCAAACAATTATTTACTACTTATACCGGTGGTTGGTATAAAAAATGGGGCAATTCGTGAAAAATAGTGGCAGACTTTAGGAGTGAGGACTCACCATGCCAGGAGACGGCGAGCGTGCAGACAAAACTGACATGATTCCTGTCACAATGAACTGACAAAAGATTTTCAGTTAGGAGACCACACATTCTTTTCAAGTCTTCTATTGAGGGATAAGACCTGATACGAGGGGTCTCCAAGTCAATCTCCACGAGCCCCTATCTAGCCTTTTATTATGTTTCCCTGGTCCAACCCACCTGATTCAGTCTATCAGCTAGCTTCCCAAAAGCCTGTTAATGCTCCCTCATTTGAATCAGGTGTGAACCATATAAAACAGGCTGGATAGGGGCTCCTGAGGACCACATTTGGAGGCCCCTGCCTTAAACTGTGTGTGTGTGTATTGCATATCATAATGGCAACGTACCACTGTCCCCATCCAATAGGCAGCACCCAAAGCGGCCAAGTCTGCAGAGGCAGTGCTGGTCCGCCCTGGCCCGAGGCCGATGTTGAACATGCCTACCAGGATCTCCACCGTCTACATAACAGCAACAATACAAACAAAATATGACTTCATTCTCGCACAGCCGTTACAAAAAAAAAGATATTATTCGCTACCACTACGACATTTTTACAGCATTTTGTCTCTGCAAGAGAGACTGGAAGAGTAACAGAAAGGCAAATAAGCACAGTACGCTTTCTCACCCCAAGGGCTGAGATGAGACACGCTTTTGCGTTAGACGGTGACATGTTGCCGCCAAGCCGAAGCGTCTTCCAGGCCTTGGAGCCCAAATTCCAAGAATGATGGAACAGTTGTACACGAGTGGAAGCTGAGCGGACGGCTTTGCGTTTTTTTGGGGGGGGGGGGCATGAAAGCGGCCACCTGGCAAAAACTAACATTGTTATCAAGTGGAAATATGCTGAGAAAAATCTGCTATTGTTCCTTTATTTGCTCATGTTCCTTCCTGGCGCTTTTTAAATCATGTTTCAAATGTGAGCTTGTTTAAATGCAACAACGCGCTTAAAAAATAAATAAAAATACAAAAAGGTTCGCAGTCAAGACATTGTACGTAAAACGTCTTAACACCACTGTTCCAATGCCAAATTTGTGTGAGGAAAAAAAAATAAGCCAAAGGAACATTCTTCTAAAACTTTTAAGACAATAATGCCACCCAAGTAAAAAAAAAAAAAAAGTTGTAAAAGACAACATCTGAACTTTGATATGGTATATTTCAAGGCTCTTGAAATAGCAGTAGGTATTATAAGAGGTCAGCTATAAGAGGGTGTGCACAGTTGTGCAACTCACCACGTTGTCATAGTCATTTTTATTTGAAAAAGAGTTCAAATAATTTGCCTTTTATTTTTGTATCCTAAAAGGTTGCCATTTGAACAGAGTTGTGTAGACTTTCAAGTCTACACAAGCAGTGATTTTCTCTGCAAGCGGTTCATTAAAATCCATTTACCTAAAAAATACATGAATACATTTCGTAATCTCAATAATTGTAATATTTAAAAAATCTATTTTATTTATTTTAATCTTCCCAGTTTTATTAGTGTGATATTGAATCAAATGCAGGTGATGAAAACGGTATTTTGATTCTGCAAATACATGTTGTGATTGAAAACGAGAGCCCATTAAGTTTTTTTTTTTTTGTATTTCAGGTGAATCTGCAGGGAGTGCACAGCGCTGGGGGGAACAAAAAAAAAAGGCAACTCCGAAATGTCCTTGTAATTTTATTTGTCAATATTTTCTGAGCTTGAAAAAGAGAGATGCATTGCAAGTGTGAAAAAATAAATTTTCCAAATGCATCAATTGTCAATGCCGCCGAGCACACGCACACACACCCACAAAGGGAAGCACACACACACAAAATTCAACTCAAATCCGCCGCATCTCGAGAAAAGTGCAAAAATAAGGAAGATATGTGTTTTTTAAAAACGTTTGATACTCCAGACGTGTGAGTGCATTCAGTAGATATAAGGTGCACGTTGAAGAAGACAAATATAAAGACGACGGTGCATGTTAGGCCTCGACTTCCTCCAGGAGTGGCTTGTATCCACCTTCCGGGTCATCACGGCTCTAAAAAGCCAAAGAACAACAAACGGCATAGTTTCATTTTTCGGTACAAACTGTGACCACAAAAAAAAAAAAAAAAAAAAAGATCACGTGGCTTTAACTGGAAACTTTTGGGGTATTTTGGAGCAGTAAATTAATTTTAGATAAGGACATGCTCTTAAGAGTTGGATTTAGGAACGAAAAATACATTTTGTATATCAAGAATTGAAATCAGTACATCGGCTCCATTATTTACTATGGCTCCAAGTTTCCCAATTTCATTTGATAACCTTAAAAAAAAAATAGGAACGTAAAAATTAAAACATTAAAAAAATTAAAAAAACACGAGGCCGCCAACAGGGGGCAGGCAAACGTCTCTCAACGGAAGTTGGCTCGTTACCTGCTGCTGGTTGCAGTCTTGCTGGCCGCTGCTGGGGTGACACAGTGATTTGAAGGCCAGTACACAGGAACTGATAACCAGGCAGAGTTCCAGCACGCAGAGCACGATAGCAATGCCATTGATGGCTTTCAGCAGCATCTGCACAACCACAAATAAAATGTATTGTTATTATTATTATTGAGAAAAAAAAAACATGAGCTAGCTATGTTTCAAATTCGCAGACTGCGTCCTCTGAAGGCAAGTAGCCAAAGTGGGACACATTTAGGTTCACTTCAACCCTCTCGCCCTGCAATTGTTTTTTTTTAAATGTTATTTTTATTATTTACAGGCACCCAGTGTGGATCATGCCCTGCCATTTGTCTGCTTGGCGTGAGGCCCAACAAAAAACTGTGGGCACACGCACGCCGAGAACATCTTTTTTGGTGGTCATTTTCTTTTTCAAAATAATCCAAGAAAAGACATGGTGCCCCCTAAAGGTGCTGGGGGTAAATGCAGGCCTTTAGTCCGGAGTCCCTATTACAATTAAATCCGCCATTTAGAGCAACCCGATTTGTGCTACATGGTAATATCAGTTCTATTTGTCTGAAAAGAAAAAAAAGGTGAATGTCTTCTCATAACATGACAACTTTCTTCTGGTTTTGTATGAAAGTGAGGGTGCACTCACGAGAATGAGGTCTCTCCCCTCCGAGCAGCGCTTCTGGTAGTACTGCTCTGCGGGACTTGGGCTCAGGGTGGTGGCACGCTTTCTGGACCAATAATAGTCATCGTTGTCGTCATCTCGGCATATGTTCCAGATGTATATTTGGGACATGTTGATGGCGTAAAGGACAATGCCAGCGATGGCGAAGCCGATTCCTGATAAGTTCAGAAGGGCGTTGAGCAACACCTAAAACACAAAGGTACAAATGAGTTATAAAGGAAAAACATGGCTCATAAAATGGTGAATGTTGAATTATGAATGAAAAAAGAAATGGCTCTCTAAAAGACATCATTTTACCTTTAAAAAAATGTTAAGATTCACAAAATATTGTGACTTTTTAAAAAAAAATTTTTTTTTTTTTAAATAATGACAATGATTTTTTTTTTTAATCTAGGAAATGAAATAGCACTTTATAAATGTTTCCTGGAATAATCTGTAAAATTAAAGATTATCTTGAAAGATATTTTTTCTCACTTATTTATAAGGTTTAATTTTTTTGTTTTATTCAAAAATACCTTTAAATTTTTCCTGGAGTAATCTGTAAAATTAAAGATTATTTTGGAAGATATTTTTTCTCACTTATTTTTAAGTTTGTTTTTGTTTTATTCAAAAATACCTTTAAATGACTCCTGTCAGTGTTTAAGATCATCTATCCCTGACACAGAAGATATCTTTTATTTATTTATTATGTATCTTTGTAGCAATTTGCAAGAATAATTTGTTTTCGGGCGGTGCGGTGGTCTTCCGATGTGGTGTTTTCTGGTTCCCCCGTGTCTGCGTGGGTTTTTCCCCCCCCCCCGTGTACTCCGGTTTCCTCTCACGTTCCAAAAACATGCACAGCAGGTTAATGGAACACTCTAAATTGTCCCTTGGTGTGAGTGTGAACACGGATGACTGTTCATTTATGTGTGCCCTGCAAATTGTCTGGCAACCGGTTGAGGGTGTACCCCACCTACTGCCCAAAGGTGGCTGGGATCGGCTCCGGCACGCCCCCTGACCGTTGTGAGGACAAGCGGATCAGAAAGTGGATGGATGGATGGATGGATGGATGGATGGATGGCGTCGAGTCATTGCACAACCCAAGAAACACTACTCACCAGACACGGACTGGGGAACTTCTCAGAGAAAATGCTGATGGTGCCGAAGAGGATGAACTGTGTTCGACAAGACAAAAAAAAACAAACAAACAAACATAAGAGATCAAAATTTAACATTTGTTGACACTTTACTGATTCTACAGACCTGTCATTCAGCAGTGCTTAGGTGAGCAAAGCAAGTTGTGGAAGGAACTGACCTGGAAGCTTGCCACTCTTTTACACATAACTTTAAGTTGCATTTTGTTTAAATATATATATATATATACACAGGTATATACTGTATTTATATATATATATACACACACACACACACATACATACATACATATACACACACGCACATATTTCTTTCTTACCAGTGCTCCCAACCAATGAGGGAAGGCAGAGGAGTCCATTTGCCAGCTGGAGGCGGGCCCGGTGCACATGAGGATGGCCCCCAGGCCGATATTGAGCAAGCCCACCATTATGTGCAGCGCCCCCAGTACGGACTGAGAGGTCCCCATGATGGTCCTCAGGTGCCGCGACACCGAGCAGCACACGGGGCTATAGCACAGGCCCCCCAATATTTGGCACAGGGGCGGCCAGCTACTTTTGGGGTTGCTGGTGAGCGTCAGCATTGTGACCCCGTCAGCCTTGGTCATGGTTACGGACATCCTGCCTGGAAAAACAACAATGAAAGCACGTTAATAGAGGCAAAGCAGCCTGGCGTCACCAACATGAATCATCTAGCGCAGGGGTGTCCAAAGTCGGTCCTCAAGGGCCACTGTCCTGCCTGTTTTCCAGCTTTCCCAGAAGCAACACACCTGATTCAAATAATCAGGATTGTTCTAATGCTGCTTCAGAGCTGGCTGATGAGCCGATCATCTGAATCAGGTGTGTTGCAGCCCGATTTTTCGATGTGACGTCTTAACCTTCTTGACGCTTCAACCAACGACTGTTAATACACATGCTAGTTTAAAGCGTGACACCCAAATAGAAATAAATCAGTGTCTTATTCGATTATCTTTTGTCGAACTTTATTTCGAAAAAGAATTTGGAAGTCAGTTTGGCTGTTTGCAGTAGAACACTCAGCGCTGCCACCAACGGTCATAGCCTGTACTGCATTTTACAAATCTTGGCTTGTTCGGAGATAGTTAACACTCTTAAAGCCTCCGATCTAACCTCGTACTGCTCTCCAGCTACGAGTAACACTCTCAAATTCCAAATTTTACATAAATGGATGATCCCATCTCGAGTATGGAAACCAGGATGTCAGGCCTCGCCATTGCTTCCTCCCCCACCAAAAACAAACACGCAGTGGAATTCCGTAAGGTCAACAAAGACAAACGATTGATCAATTATTTGATTTATAACAGCCACACAATGGATCTTACTTGTTTCTTCGTGTAGATTAAGTCGATGGAATACAGTATACTTCGATCAAGTGGTAGATGACGTCTGTTGACCGAGGAGGACTTTCCAGATTCCACTTGTTCCGGGAAAGCGCAAGCAAATGCTGCGTTAACCCCTTATTTGCGTATGGAAGAGGATTAGGGCCAATGAAAAAGAAAAACAATAAGGTTGGCAAGAAGATTCTCACTTTTATCTCAGATTTCTGACTTTAAAGTGAGAATTCTGAGAACAAAGTCAGTTTTCTGAGATAAAAGTGAGAATCTTGCCCACCTTGTTTTTATTCTTCTTCATTGGCCCTACTAATCCTCTTCCGTACTAAACACAAGAGCAAAACACACGCACGCACACACACGCACAAAAGCAAATGAAAAAACACCCTATGAAAATGCTCAACAGCAAATCAAAAAGCACAAACAGCAGTAAACCATTAAAACATAAAAACAAAACACAACAGCAAAAAAAAAAAAAAAAAAAGACAAAGAAAAGCCAAACACACACACACACAAAAAAAAAATAGCCCAAAAATAAGTTAACAAATAAACCACAATACATTTTTGTCTCGAAAGTGATTGGTCCGCGGGGGGGAGGGCAAGAGGGATCGGACTCATGTCCTATTGCAAGAGGGGGACAGACAGTCTGATTGACTGACTGTGCCTCTCTTCCAAAAAGCAAAGAGTCCTATCAACCCTCACTCGCATCCTCTCAACAGTACCTACCCTTTCTTTCCACTTCAGGGCTGCCTATAAGGGGAAAAAAAGAAAAAAACCGAAATTAAACTCCTAGAAGAGACAGGTACTAGTGGGGAAATCCGACTCATCGCTGACCAGAGGAAAGGACCGCTCTCGCCCGTTCTGCCGGCTCCAAAGTGCACTGACCGTTCATAATTGTGTTACATCACCTTTTCTTTGAACAACATTCAATAAACATTTGAGAACTGAGGACACTCATTGGCGGAATTATAGGTGGAATTCTTCCCGCATGCTTGTTTGATGTACAGCTTCGGCTGTTCAACAGTCCAGGGTCTCCATTGTTGTATATTTCAATGGCAGACAGGTCAGGACTGCTGGCAGTCCAGTCTAGTACCCGCACTCTTTGACTACGAAGCTACGCTTTTGTAATACGTGCAGAATGTGGTTTGGTTTGATCAAGCTAGCCCATGACTACAATTATTCATGCTCCTTAGTTGTATTTAGCTGTACTTAGCCCCACCCACATGCGAGCCGGGTATTACAACCCCACAAACTGAAAGGACTCCAATTGACAAACAGCGAATTAGCCGAGCGGGAGTTTTGGCCGTGGCGAGTCAGTGTCGGCACAATGGACGTTCCGCAAGGCGGGCGCATCCTCGCGATTGCTCGTGATGTTTGTCCGCGTTCTTGCCATCACCTGACGACTGACACCCGGCTCAATGCACCGACTGTGCGCTCAAATGGAAAGCATCACGGCACCTATTCAACATTGCCAATGTCCACTTTGTCAGGGCCGTAAGAAAAGAGAAGAAAAAAAAAAGACGACCAGAGGGATAGAAAATCTTTGCATCCGGTACGACATGTTTATTCTGAAAATGAAAATCAATTGAGAATGTTCAAGGTAAAACAGCCATCGGGTTAAAAGGAGCTATTTTTTTGCACCGAGTTGGAACAAAAAAAAGCACCCAGCGCTAGCGTCTGAATATCGGGAAATGCGACACGTTAATCATAGCACGATGCACAAAAGTCAAATCAGAACCTGAGCTGTGAAATGCTCGGTTCATTGGGAATTCTGATTTGACGGTTTACAGAATTCGTACCTCATATAACAATTTGCAAGCAAATTTGAACGCAATGTGCGTGATCGTGAAAATTGAATTTTCATCTCAGGGTGACGGCGGAGCTTGAAGTTGGGTGACGATACACTCCTCGCAGCCTTATAAATTATTAGCATCCGGCACCCAATTTTCGGATTGATGAAGAATCCCACAGGCATGTTGGGAACCTGATGGAAAAGTTTGACAAGAACCCACCAAATCTGATCTTGTTCAAAATTGAACAGCTAGCTTGGTGAAGAGATAAATGCTATTTTCTCCTCCTTTCAACATGGTGGCGAGTCTCAGAAATCATTTGAACTCATGTCTGGTGCGTACGTGAGCTGCTGTAAATGGAAAGCACATTTTTGACTTGTTTTGTCTTGCACTTTTTGAACATGACACGCATCTTTCTGTGACAAAGATAGAAAAGCCGCAACCGCGTGATTATAGGGCAAGCCAGGGTGTTTCCACATTCGCCAAAATGTCGTTTTTCTCCATCTCGGAAATGCCAGCGAGACAAATTCTGTTTTGTGAATTAAATCCACCGCGGCACTGCAAAAACAGACGTTATTTTCATTTTCAATCTTTATATTGACAATTCAATTGGAAAAACATCGACCGTCACACAAGAAAGAAATATGCTAAATAGATACATTTAGCAATGTGAGAGATGAGGAAAATGTTCAGATATAAACTGCTTGAGTAATGTCTTAGGCAATACATAATTTGGTCATAGTGGTTAATAACAGCGCATACATTCATTAACTACGGAATATAAATTTGATTAAGGCGTACCACTTTGGGAGAAGCAAAGACAGAACAATTATCATTCAATGGGTGTGTTAGCTGTGTGCTAATGATGTCAGAAGAGGACAAAATGAGATTTGTGTTCATGGCAACTCAAACTTCTTTGCCATGCCCAAGTACTGTATCACACAAACACTAAGGAGTGTCGGACATGAGCATCACAAACGTACTTCCAATTTTCGGACGAGTCAGACATTGAAGTCGCAAGAAAAAGGCCAAAGCGAATCTAAAATGAGAGATTCAAACCAAAAATGGCAGACTCCACACAGGAAGATACGGAGCCGGGATCGAACCCATGACCTCTGCACTGTGAGGCCGACACGCTAGCCACTCATCCACCGGGCCACCAAACTGGCTTTTGGGGCTGAATTTAAAATAAAAAAAAATCTGCGATATGTTCGATGTCGAAAGGGAATAGTCAAACTGATTCCCCAATTCTACTTTCAAGAGAAAATACAGGACTTCTTTTTCACACTTTTTGTGGATGTACTTATGATAGACATGGCTTTCAAATCTCATGTTGTCTTCTTACAGGGTGGACTTTTTCAAAAGCGTTTTTAAGTTTTGATCCTAATATGTCCACTTGGAAAACAAAATGGCAGACTTGGGTTTTTTTCAGGCATGGCTTCGGAAGGCTTTTTCGACTCACGACAGACTCGCCGCCAACTTTCATGTGGCAGAGGGGAAACTGGCTTCTCAGGACAAAATGGTGCGTTCAAGGCACATTAGGGAGCAAAGTGTCGCAGCATGGAGGCGTCAAGTCTTGATGTCAGCGGGCCATTAGGCCGAGTGAAGGCACACGTACAAGTTCTTGTGCTCCTCCCAGTAGTGTAGCTCATCGTTGAAGCTCCAGGCGCAGGCCAGGTCCTTGCTGGTCTTCACGGCGTGGATGGCGCATTCGCCGGGCACCTTCTCGAAGAGCATTTCGGCCACGGCCACCACGCCCAGCTTCTTCTGGCTCTGGATCAGCTGGCGGATGTGGTCGCCGTCCACCGGCTCGGGCGAGGAGCTGTAGGACACCACCACGTTGAGTTTGTCGTCCGACGTGGGCACCTGAAAGCGGCTCCTCCCGGCGGGGCAGTGGTAGTTCTTGGGGGCGAAGAGGCCCGTGGGCGATTTGAAGACGCGCACCGACCAGCCCACCCAGTCGTACTTCTTCTTAAGCTTGGCGACGATGGCGTCGGCCAGCTGCTGGTTGCTCCAACTCGGGTTGTCCCTCACCAGCCGCCTGGCATCCAGCTCGGCCTGCTTGGGGAAACTCACCACGCAGTCCTCGATCACGGCGTTCATCTTCTCCTGCGCCACCTTCATCTTCTCGGCCCAGTCCTTGAGGAGAGCGTCTTCCTCGTCGTAACCCTTCAGGGCGGCGTGGCCCAGGAGGGCGATGATTCCGAGACAGAAGAGTTTCTTCAGCCGGGCGCAGAAATCCTCCAGGGGCCGGCGGCTTTTCTCCTCGTAGTTGAGGATGATCTCCAGCACCGACTCGCCCGAGAAGTTGTCGCCCGTCACGGCGTTGTAGAGAACGTGCAGGTTCTTGTCGCCGCCGGTCTTGTCGAAATGCTCCAGGAAGAGCTTCTTCTTGACTTCCCGGAACTTGGGCTTGGCGTTGAGGATGTCCATGTACTTGCGGAACTGGTTGGTGATGTTCTCCTCCACAGAGAAGTAGGTGGCATCCATGCCGCTCTTCTTGATCTCGTCATGGATGCGCTGCATCTGGTCGGAAATGGCATCTAGGCGGTCGCGCACCTTCTGGAACTGCTCCTTCATGAAGGTGGCCTCCTTGCTCTCCACGTTGTCCAGCGCCAGCTTGACGATGGGGGCGGCGATGGAGAAGACGGGGAAGAGGTCGCCCACGATACTGGCCACAACCTCGGCGCCCTGCTCGAAGGTCTCCATCACCGTTTCCACCATGTCCTTCTTCTCCGACACGAGCCTCTGCAGCTTGGCAGACATCTCTGATGTGGGCACGGTTCTAATAAAGACGAAAATATCAAAGTGACTGAAATCATTTCTCATGCGACATTGTCATGCAGTCGCTGTCTGATGAAAAACAAGTTTTGTTTCATGTTGTGAGAATAATGAGAGATACAGATTTTGCCAGTATTAAGGTTAAGCTAACATGCTGCCCTCAGTCGGAAAAGGGTGGAGAGCCCCCTCCGGGTCGGGGGAGAGATCTTGCCCCAAGTGGAGGAGTTTAAGTATCTTGGGGTCTTGTTCACGAGTGAGGGCAGGAGGGAGCGAGAGATCGACAGGCGGATCGGTGCAGCGTCTGCTGTGATGCGGATGTTGTATCGGTCTGTCGTGGTGAAGAAGGAGCTGAGCCAAAGGGCGAAGCTCTCAATTTATCGGTCGATCTACGTTCCAACCCTCATCTATGGTCACGAGCTATGGGTCGTGACCGAAAGAACGAGATCCCGGATACAAGCGGCCGAAATGAGTTTTCTCCGCAGGGTGTCCGGGCTCTCCCTTAGAGATAAGGTGAGAAGCTCGGTCATCCGGGAGGGGCTCAGAGTCGAGCCGCTTCTCCTCCACATCGAGAGGAGCCAGATGAGGTGGCTTGGGCATCTGATTCGGATGCCTCCTGAACGCCTCCCTGGTGGGGTGTTCCGGGCATGTCCCACCGGGAGGAGACCCCGAGGAAGACCCAGGACACGCTGGAGTGACTATGTCACCCAGCTGGCCTGGGAACGCCTCGGGATCCCCCGGGGAGAGCTGGAAGAAGTAGCTAGGGAGAGGGAAGTCTGGGCTTCCCTGCTAAAGCTGTTGCCCCCGCGACCCGGCCCCGGATAAGCGGTAGTAGATGGATGGATGGATGGATGGATAACATGCTGCATTACTATTTTCCTGTTTAATTGCTAAGCTAACATGCTATATTGCGTTACTGTCTGGTGAAAAAAAAAACTGTTTGGTTTTCTGTAACAAAGCCTTCCTGATCTGGTAGCAGTCTCTACATTCAACACCAGATTCTGAACTACAAGTCATGCCTTCTCCCTCGAGCTTTTCATTGATCCCACATTAAAAAGATCAAATGTTCTCCCCTATACAAGCAAATAGCCGCTTCTCAAATTGAGATTAACAAGAGAGATAGAAAGAGAGCGCTCAAAGCCGCTGAAGGTCCAGGTTGCCACGGCAACGAGGCAATGGAAAATAACTCGTCTGCCCAGCTTGCTCCAGGATTTCGTGACAGACAACAGCACTCAGGTTGTTTCTGTTGCCCGGTCTGCCGTGTGTAGTTCCCATCATATACTGCGGTTATTTTTGTGTTAGCTCTGATTGTGAACACTGAGCAAACTCTCATTAAGTACAACTGATGATACACTTTCTTACCCAAATTTTAATCATTTAAATTTAATTTGGAGGAATGACTCATCAACATCATGTCATTTTATGCTGTAGACGATATTTAAGTGTTTCCACTTCAGTGGCTCACTGCAGGGTTCACCTGCATTACATTGAAAGGCTAGTGAAGTGTCCCTATGCATTTTACGTTCAAAACAAACACGTGCAGAATTTTGCAACGGATTAAAAACACGAGAGGGTCACATTATTAGAAACAAACCCCAGTTGCGTGTCTATTTAGTCAACCCCACAAAAACACATATTAGCGTGACGTGCGCATGAAGTGTATCTCATGAACTGGCTATGAGAGCCATTCTACGTGTTGTTTCTCATGCGACTCGTCGCAACATACAACGTGTGTATCCCCCGAAAGCGCAGGAATAATGCACATAATATCCAATATTGTTCAAGTGGCCATGTAGTCTCCAAAAACAATATCCGATCATAATGGCACTTAAGGGAGAGCTGAAAGCCGACAGGCCGTTAATGAGCTCTCGTAATGGGCAAAGCATCGATCGACAAGCTGAAAGCCAAACATGGCAAGTTAACAAGATTCTTCAAACCGCACACGAGCAAAACTTTCGCAGACGCAAAATCAACACAAGACAAAAGCACCAAAACCCGGAAAGTGACGTCATAACCAAGCACCGATATGACCAACGCCCAGTAAAGTTGGACTCAACACTTTTTTAAAAATACCGTTCTGCTGCCAATATACTGACTTCGACCACTTAGCGTCAGCAAAAGAAGCCACTCTCACAAATTAAAATCTTTTTTCTCACAGAAAGCACAAAGCGTTTGAGAGCGCAACGGCCATCGATCAAGTAACGAGATAAGCACACCAAGTCGATAAAAGTCATTTTGAAAAGGTCGGCAGCAAGCCTGCGCGGGGAAATGTTGAGTTGATTAGCGATTTAGTCGTACTCACCTCCTCTAAAAGAGACAACAACAAAAAGTTGAGGAGATAGACGTCAAAAAAATTCCAACACGGTGTACTTTCGAGTTCCGGTCACGTGATTTAGGCGCACCCGTTTTGGGTGTGACAACTATTGACGTCATCATCAACCTGCCCAACTAACATTAAACAAACTTTCATGGTTTCCATGGTCACCGTGCTATACTTTTTTTTAAATGTTATATTAAAACCTATGTTACAAAGTGCATGTAACACAAATTTTCACACAAAAAAATTCAATCCAAATTTTTAAAACTTGGTTAACTAAAAATGATGGTACACTCATACTGCAACTTTCGTGTAAAATAACTTATTTCGGAAAGAAATTTGGCTCTTGCCTCATTTTTTTTTTACAGTAAATGAGATGAAAGAAGTTACCTTCCGAATTATTCAGTGAGACATTTTTAAAAATTAAATTATAACATAACTGAGCTGTCCCTGAGATATTTGCAGTGTGTGTGTGTGTGTGTGTTGAAAAGAATTTGATGTATCTCTACTTTCTCTATCTGGTGCTAGAAACAAGTGAGCACTCAAAATTGATATTGTTCTCCATTTTAACGTTTCAATGTTTCTTAATTTTTACTTAAGACCCGCGGCATTTTTTATTTTTAGTTTTTTAATTATTATTTTTGCCGATTAACTAACGCAGTAAGTGCTGATGTGATATTTCCCCATACTACATTCCATTTTTACAGGTCTGCTTCACTATATTTTGGAGGTGTGGTCATAAGCCAACTCTGTTTACATTACCAACACATAAAACGGATTTATGATGTGGTACATTAGACTCCTTCCTCGAATTTCCCAAATCAGAAAATAACCTTCAAGCCATTTTGGGTCTTCTTTTCAGTTGATGTCTTCTAGCTTTAGGCTTTCGCAGGTGGCTCCTCCTCGTCTTTTGAGAGTAAATAGGAAACAGTACGCTAAAAGGCATTAGGTAAGAAACCAACAATAGTACTGTTGACACAGTCAACACAAAAGGTTGGCAAGAAAGCACTTGGCCGAAGCCTGAAAGACAGATTTCCAAATTGATCTTTTTCGGCAAGAAGAGGGGACACGATTAAATTCACGACACAATGTAAAAACAGAACGCTACATTCTTCAACTATTAAGAGATTAATTCCTTTTTTTCTGCTCTTTAGTCGCAGTAGAACATTATCCTGACCCCCGAATGCTAATAGTATCGTCCACTTTTTCAGACCTAAAAGTGCCCATCTGGCATCTAAACACACATCTCTCATTTGCTTTATTCCAGGTCGCTTCCACACACTTCCAGTGCATTTTTTTTTTGAAAATCAAATGACAAATTAGTTTGGTGTTTTGATAAATCAGCATATTTTAATGGAACATGTATTTATGTAGATATTTTTTTTTTTTTTTTTGCACAGGCAGTGGTTCTGTACATTACATTCTTCAAAAAAGAAAAAAAAAGTGTTTTGTCCATCGAGAAACATATACCTGAAAAGGAAAACAAGTTTGAGAAAAACAAAAGGCAACGTTTAGAAGACTGGAAAGAAAACAAACATCACAGTGATTCAAGCATGTTAGATCAATCTTGGAAATCAAACGGGGTCCTGCGTTATGACAATAAAATCTGAGGGATATTCTCTTTGGTGTCTTCTATCGTCTAGGAATGTTGGTACGTGAATGTTTATGTAAACAGGAAGTCTGGCTAGCTGCCGCGCGGCTATATTCACTAAGCCAAAACATGTTGGTTGTTGATGAAATTACAGACTCGTCTAACGTACACGTTATTTGGGAAACGTTTAAAAGGAGAGATATCATGATAGATGTTGTTCAGCTTGGTCGAGGAACGATATGCAAAGTGTGCTCACGATGAATGGCTAACCAAAACTAAACGTGGGGTAAAACTATCAATACGATATCAAATTTAGATACAAGAGCACCACACGTCACTCTTTGGCAATTTCACAGTAAAGTTAACAAAACAATGTTTGGAAATGATTTAGCATGACCCCGATTGGTGACATAACAGGCTCATGACTGAAGCAGCCAATTGGCACGGCAAACAGAAGCGCACCCCACCTCTGACGTCACATCACAAAGCGCACAAGAGAAGTAGCTACTGATTTTCTGATCTCTTATTTGTTCTAATACATTTTGATGTTCTAACGATTCAGTCGTTGATGCTCTTTTTAGGTTGACTAATCCATCTACTGGTCAATGGAAAAAAATTATTTACTCAACCATTTTTAGGGCCGTCATGACAATCCCGTGATATTGTGAAATGTTATATCGGGGGTGCCCAAGCCCGCTAATCCATTTTTGGGATTCGGACCCCTGTGACTTCCCTGGTTTCAAACTATAGATCTATTTATAGCATACAAGCAAATAAAATGTGCAATTTTCTTTTATTGTATTTTCCACATGTCCCCTTTAATTCAAACTCGTGGCTCTAAATCAGGGGTGTCCAAAGTCGGTCCTCAAGGGCTGCTGTCCTGCCCGTTTTCCAGCTTTCCCAGGAGCAACACACCTGATTCAAATAATCAGGAACGTTCTAATGCTGCTTCAGAGCTGGCTGATGAGTCGATCATCTGAATCAGGTGTGTTGCAGCCCAGAGAGATGGAAAACAGGCAGGACAGTGGCCCTCCAGGACCGGAGCTGGACATGCCTGCTCTAAATGGTCTGAGATGAAATCAGAACCTCATAAAATCAACAAAAGTGGATTGACAGAGTCCATTCCATGAACATTCTTTGATGACGGTGCGTTACGCCCGACCCTACTGCGGGTGGATGCACAGGAAGGCCCGCTTGTGCTTGCCGTAGTAGTAGGACTCCACGCTGAAGTTGTTGGACTCCACCACCTCCTTGTAGTGGCTGACGGCGTGCACCAGGCAGTCGGGGAAGCAGCGGTTGAGCGTCAGGGCCACCGCCATCATGTTGCCCTTCAGCCTCTGCTGCTCGATCTGCTCGTAGATCCGAGTCTTGTCGATGGGCCGCGGGTCCACGCAGAACGACACCACCACCCTGATCTTGTTGTCGGTCGTCAGTTCAAACCAGTTGGCCCCGCCGCTGCCGTGGAACTTGCGCCCCGCCAGCCAGTTGTAGAAGAAGATGCGCTCGCGGTTGTTGAAGGCGCGCACCGACCAGTTGACCCAGTCGTACTTCTTGACCAGCGTCGACAGCAGCGAACGCGTGAAGTCCTCGCTGACCGCGCACGCCGTCTCCTTGAGCACCTCCTCCAGGTCCAGCTTGGCCTGGTCCACAAAGGTCTCGGTGCAGTGGTCCACGGCCGCTTTCATGCGCTTCTCCACCGCCTCCATGCGGTCCTGCCACTTGGTCATCAGGCCCATTTCCACTACGCCTTCTTTGAGGGCGGCGTAGCCCATGACGGCGATGAGACCGACCACAAAGAGCTTCTTGAGCCGAGCGCAGAAGTCCTCCACCGCCCTTCGGCTCCTCTGCTCCGTGGTGACCACCGTGTCCAGCATGGGGTCGCCCGCCGTGTTCTCCCCCATGACGGCGTTGTAGAGGGCCTCCAGGTTCAGGTCGGCCTCGGTGTTCTCGTAATACTTGATGAACTTGTCCTTCTTCTTCTCCTTCATGCTCGGCTTGGTGTTGATGAACTCCTGGAACTTCTCGTACTGGCCCAGGATGTGAGCCTCGCGGTCAATGTTCTGCTTGTTCATCGATGTCCGCTGCAACTCCAGGGCGATTTGGTCGATCTCGGTCTGGATCCCCACCAGCTTCTGGTTGACCTGCTCGATCTTCTGGCTCAAATAGATGGCCTCCTTGCCCTCCGGGTTGCTGAGGATCTCGGCCGAGGCCATGAACACCGCCTCCAGGATCGGGTGCAACTGGCCCACGGTGGCGGCCAGGACCTCGGACGCCTGCCCGATGATGTCCACCCCTTTCTCGATCTTGTCCTTGTTGTCCACCAGCCAGTTTGCCACGCTGTTCATGGTTGCGCGATTTTACGGCCGCAAACGAACGGCGACAAAATGAATTCCGCCACAGCCGGAGACGTTCCTGGAAAGACATCGAGAGGGAGACCCTTACAGGACGTTTTTGATTCCATTTGGCCCACAAACTCTAAACAGTTGCCAGGTGTCTGGTTTAGTGACGGTCAATCGGTAACCCGTTTGCGGGGTCTCATGCAAATGAGAACCCCGCAAAGCCAAAACGAGTATTTGGAAGCAGAGTCGAAACAGAGCAAGATGGGAGACTACCCAAATAGGTCCCAGGATGTCTCGTATCCTACAAAACTTTGTTTGACCTTCACAACAGTCACGCTGTCGCACTACCAGATAAATAACATTCTCTGTCTTGGACCTGGTGAGACGTCACACGACAAGACTCTGCCCAATCGTCGTTGGTTGTTTGTGCCCGTGCCGCGTCCAGTCTCTCGTCACTGTCTTCCTATTGGTCAGTGCTGAAAAACCAATCGAAGGACAACGTAGGACATGTCACACTACGCGGCAAGACGAAGAAAAATTCTGGTTGTGAAGCATCCCAGACACCAGAAGGCCAATCTTTGAGTATGTCATGCGAGGCGGGCTACGGTGCGTCAAGACAATTCGAAATCGGCTACGACACACAACGGTTCTCTCTGTCGGCTCAATATCGGGATACATTCATCTGGTCTGACATCGGCAATCAGTCAGTCTCTCTCAACAGACGTTCTGAAATGAACATGGTTTGGGAGAACGGTCCCGTTTCATGCAAATGAGCCACTGCTCACCACCCAAACTTGACCGTGAGAATCAGAAGCAAATTTTGGACAAATTCTTGCTACTCATTTGAGCTTCCAACGACACTGCTCAGATTTTCGGCTTGGATCGTTGTTGAGGTCGCCGCCAAGTCACAGCTGGACAGAATCGGTCTTGAATTCTGAGGAGCCAGCTTCGAGACGCGCTTCCTGACATGAGGCAACAGGAAAAAAATCTACTCGGTTGCGAAATTCCACACTTAATTGCTGGACAGTCACTGCAGACAGCAAAATATGCGCTTGCTTTTCCATGACATGTCCTCTTTCAAAAGCTCACTAAAGTCACCAGCAGGTACAAACGCCAAGACGGGTCTTGGCGTTTGATTGGCCTTCTACCTTGTCTCGACACGCAGAACCTATTCCGGGTCCCGTCTGCGCATGTCAGCATCAGGCCGCACCCTCGCAGCCACACGGTCACAACAGAAAGTACACACACACACACACGAAGACCATCAACGTAACGTCGTCTTTGGGACGGCTCATTGGGTTGGACTGGTCAAAGAGTGGTGCCGAGCCAGCGCAAACACACGTGTTCACAGTGGAGGAAACTAGGTGGGGGATTTTACTGCGCAGACACGATAAAAGTGACGTGTCGGCTGGAGAAAAGACACTGGGGAGATGATCTAAGTTGCGCTTCAACTCCCCGGAGTGGCCTGGAAAACGGCACACCCAATCCTGGCTAATGAAAAGCCTTCGGCAGCGTACTTTTTGTGCAACCTTGTAATCACACACACATGCGTGTGCGCACACACACACACACACACACACACACACACACACACACACACACACGCACACACACGCTCACACGCTCGCGCAACGCAGTGTACATTACCGTGTGTGTTTCTGTTTGACAAAAAGACAAATGAGAGCTCCCATTTGAATGTTGATAACTGGAAAAAAAAAGTACATGACAAGGCTCTTTTTGTTTTTGGGGAATAAAAGTTATTTTCATGCATTCGTTAATGGTGAATGTGTAAAAAAAAAAAAGGCTAGTTTTTTTCTTTTTTGCCCCTTAAATATTCCAAAATGACTTTTATTCAGTCAAATGATTTTGCTTTCAACACATTAGGAGTCACTTTTTGATCCATTTTTTTGTCAATTGTCTTTTTTGTGTAATACATATTTTGTCGGTGATATGGTATCTTAAATATATTGACAGTCAGTGAGACAAGGGGCAAAAATGGGAGAAACGGCCAATGTATCCGTTGCCATCTTAATATCATCTTTTTCTTCTCATCTTTTTGAGAGGAGGCAGGACGGTTCATTAACGCCACTGCGATGCGCACACTTGCTGCAGTGATGAGGTCACTCGGTGTCGTTTTACTCGACGTTCATTGAGACATCGTTTGACACGTTCTCATAAAATGAGAAATTGTTTCATCAAAAGTTTGGCACACACACACATACACACACAAAAGTTTGGTCTTGTTAAGGTGGAAATTTTTGCTAAGGGCGAGGCCCTTCTCCCAGAGTTGCACCCCCCCCCCTTTTTTTTTTTTTTTTTGCAGCTTGCAGGGAACTCGCAAACAGAAAAAATGGGCCTCCCTCCCTACATGCGGCCCGTGGCCTAAAGGGCACCACCCGAAAATTTGTCCCGATTTTTCAACGACAACAAAAAAAATGCCCTTTCCACTCGAACCAAGAGCAATCGATGAGTCTTGCGCTTGACTCGAACATTCCAGGCCACTTGACAGCACGTCACTTGTGACGCAAGCACCACACACACACAACTTCACTGGCCCAAAGAGCAACCAAAAGCTTGAATTTTTTTTATTTCTAGATCTATATGCAAATTTCTCCATTGTGAGAAAAATGAAGGTTTTCTTATCTTAGCCATCACGTCCTCATCTTGAATGGTCTCAATTCACGTGCAGTGCAATTAGAGACTTAAATTCTTGCTATTTCACGTTTTTATTACTTTTTTTTAAACCCCAATATGCTTTAAAGTGTCAACTTATTGAGCATTAAAGCTAAGATGGCATTCAAATCAAATGTTCAAAATGTATTGGAAGAGCAAAGCAAAGCTTTAATTCACTCTTTCACTTTTTTATTAAACCGTTTTTTTTTTTAATCTAAATGTGTTAGCTATTAGCCCGTTGACAGAGGTGACATTCAAATCTTCAACTTGAAAGGACAAAGTGCATTTGCAGGGCAACACACAGCTTAAAATCTTCCATATTCCTTTTTTGGATATTTGCTTTTTTTAAATTAAATCCAAGTTCACCTTAAAAATCCTAAACTTCCATTTTCCTTTCCACTCTCATTTCTTTTTTTTTTCTTTCTTTTTTTTAACCGAAGAGGCATTAAAGCCAAGCCCAGCTTCAAATCTTCAACTTGATCAAAATCCACTGGCCAAGCAACAAGAGGCTTA
The DNA here is from genome assembly GCF_054856545.1 of Hippocampus guttulatus. Lineage (NCBI taxonomy): Eukaryota > Metazoa > Chordata > Actinopteri > Syngnathiformes > Syngnathidae > Hippocampus > Hippocampus guttulatus. Next base: position 21,379,413 of record NC_141266.1, on the reverse strand, counting down.
ATATTTGCAATTCGGTTTTCTTTAGTCTGAACCAAAATTGAATTTTGATTGGAATTTGGAGAAAATTAAAGATCGGCTCACCTTCAGACTCTCTCCAACTTGTTCAGTAATCCTGCCGGGAATGCAAGCGCCAGCCTCTGCTGGATGTATTTATGCATTTTTTTTCTCTCTCTCCCTTTACTCCCCCTGCCCTCTCTCTTTCTCTCTCTCTCTCTCAGAGCCTCGGTGTATCTTGTCACGCCCCCTGTGGAACTCCTCCATCCTTTCCCAGCATTCCGGACGGATAGATAGACCGTGAGCCACACTAGAAAAGAAAGAGATAACACCCTGTAAACACTCGTCCCATGCAGGGACTTGTTGGGAGAAACACCCGGCATGTGTGGAAGTAAAACAGTGGTGAGAAGTTACAAAGAATACGTATACTTTTTTTTCCCCCAGTTATCTGTACTTTAACCAAGTGTGTGGCAACCCCTGAATGGGACAAACTGAAACAAAAAAAAGTGTGTGTGTGTGTGTGTGTGTGTGTGTGTGTCAGAAAGAGTGAGAAAGGGTGGGTAAAGAGGGGGGCCACTGGAACCGGTTCTCCCCAAGACAAAAACAGCCTTGTTGTGGCTGGGAGCCGGTCGCCATGGCAACCGCACCCACTCCCACCGCACTCGAACTTCCGGTTCGCAATAGAACAGCCATCGCTCGGCCCCCAAAGGCATAAATTAGCGACGGCAGGTGATTGGTGACCGGAAGAATCGCTTGGTCACAGCGCGGCGGCCGGATGAAAGGCCACGTTTGTCTCGGCCAGCACGCCGTGACAGTCGGCGCGGAGACACGTGACGTCACGCATGATGACAAGGTGGGGGCGTGACAGAAATTTTAGGGGAAATACGCCGCGGATTGCGTTTGCTGTGAAGCCTGCTGATCGTTTGCGGGGGGCACTGTGATTTTTAAAGTGATTGTTTTGGGGCTTTTCATGACATCAGGCAGGTCCAAATTTTAAACGGGGTGTCAAATGTACGGCCTGCGAACCAGAAACGGTCCATCCCAGAGCCCAAACTGGCCTTATACAGTATAGCTACATGTCTGCATTATACTGCCCCATGGTGGCCAAAGGCACTCACACCAGATGGAGTCGCACAATGTGCATTGAAGTGAAGCAAAGAATGTGGAAAAAAAGATATTTTCAAATTAATTTAAATATGACTTGACTGTATCTTTTTACTAAGTAAAATATAGAGTCCGTGGAGAATTTCCATGAATTCCCTTGGGGGAAGATGATTTCATTCGCGCTTTAATAATTAAACCTATTTTTTAAAAAAAACGTTTTTCATCTCATCTCTGTTGCACAGATTTTTCATTTGCCGTTGGATGTGGAACGCATCCCCGGCGACAAATAGGGGTCGAGCGTAACCTTCGGTCAACCTCTTTTTGTCTAACAAGTCGACACAGTCTCTTGCCGTCAAGGCCGTTTGCTGTGTTGAAGTGACGTGAAGAATGGCTTCCTATCGACTAGCTTTTATCTCTTTGACCTTGGCCGGCGTCTCATGTTTCCAACACGCCGCCAAGTGCTGCTCTCCTCAAACGTCCCTCTAGCGTGCCCGCTGGCCAGTGTCAGCAACTGCAAGTGGGAAAGAATTTGCGAAAAATCATTCTGAAGAACACACTCGACTCAAAGGATGATTTCAAGTTCATGACTGGGTGAATTCATTGTATGACTCATGCGAAGGTTATAAAAAGTCAACACACCCCTGCTCAGTTTGGTGATATAAAAAATTGAGAGCTATTTTGCAAATCTTTTATAAACTCAGTTGTTTGTTTTTGTAATCATTTCAAGAGAGGGTGTAAAAATAAGCGAGTTAATGTGGTTGCATAAGTGTGCACACCCTCTTAAACTGGGGAGTTCTGCGAGTTCAGATGAAACCAATAATATTTAAAGTCATGTTAATCAGGAGTCAGCACACACCTGCCACCAGTGAGTGAGTCCGACGAACAACAAATAAAACGCAGCTGTTTTAGTAGGCTGATCACGAATTTTTATTTTATTAATTTTTTTGCTTTCTCGCAGAAGCCTTTAGGTGTTGTGCTAACAGTGACTCCTATTTGGAACTGTTGAAAATTGCTTTCACCTTAACTCGGGCCCCTGTCGATTTTGTTATGGACATTTTTTTTCTCCTTTCTTTACCTCGGTGGACTATTTCCGTCCTTGCGTTTATTTGAAACGTGCAAGGTGCCAATGTCATGAGCGCATTTGGATAACGCCTGTGGGAATCGCTCTGTTGCAAACAAGCCACACAAGATAAGTATGGCGCTCTGAAACACAAATATTATTTTACTATTGCGAATAGCGGACTGGACAAACCGGTTTGTGGCTGCAGTCAGAATAAAAATGAGTACAAAGCCCTGACAGGTGCATCATATTTCTTTTCCTAGAATGACTGGATTAACAGTCATAACAAAAAGCACAGTTTGGTTACGATTCCGATGTTGAGTGACTCCCCAACACCTCCTGCCCCACAAAAAATGTTTTAATCTTCAAAGATGACCATCATCTTCCAATTTAGAGTCACATTTTTTAAAAAAAACATCCGAATAAAATCTAAACAAATTTAAAACGAATCAAACTTCTTTTTTTTTTTTAAACACCGGTAGCCGCAGCACATGGACGAATAAACCACCTGCGGCGCTAGAGCTACAGGTTGCGCTACTTCTTCCATTTTTGCGGATGTGGAATGTTTCCCTCATGATAAATGGGTTCACTGTACTGTCACGCGATATGAATATTTCAACAGAAACCTTTTGCCGAAAAGGAGGATGTCCCCGCAGATGTTTCCGGGGCAAGCGCGGAGCAGGACATGCAGTGACACATTCGGCCTGTAGGGGTCAAAGGAGGCTGAGACAAGAGGGAAGATGAGCAGGAAAAAGAGGTCGCCTTTGGTAATCTGTCAATCTTTCAGGTCAATACCAAGCGACAGGAGAGGAAATGGAAGAAGATTAAAAAAAAACAGGTGGGAGGGAAGCGCTATCGATTCCACGACGCTCAGTCGGCTTTCTCCGAGCTCCAATAACACAGCACACAATCCAATTATCCTTATCGGCCTTGAATGTTGCTTGGCGACAACCCCGCTGTCTTCGTTTACTTAAATGAGATGCTGAGATACACGCACGAGTCAGCATAATGTCCCTTTTCATCCAATTACAAAGGAGTGTTCAGGTCCAGCTGGAAATCAATCATAAAACGAACAGAAGAAAGTTACAAAAAAATCTGAATTGCTTTATAATTTTACACATCACCATTTCTGAGAAATAATGTCTTCGCCCTTTGGAAAAAAAAAAGTAATACCACTTCTGGTGTCATAGTTCAACTTCACGGTTTTGTGCCTGTACCTGCACTCCCTTTGCCCGGAATAAAACATTCGAGAAACCAATGTGTTTGCATAGCTGGCCTTGGCCAACGGTCCTCATTTGCTTAATGGCCCGTTATCAACTGGTGATCCAGCAGGAGAGCGGTGAAGCGTTAATCTTTACAGCATCACAAGAGAAAGTAGATACAGCACACGTCTTTTGCGGGTGGCCATATGTTGGGAATGACCGATGGAAAATGCGACCATTTCTCTTGCTTTTTTCTTCTTTGTGCTTGGTCAGCTCAAAAAAGAAGCAACTTGTAAATATTTAGACGAAAAACATGCTGGAATGTGATTCGGCAGGGGAGTACGAGGTGGGGGGGGGCCTTTTGGAATTCGCCCCCCGCCCTCCCAGGCCCACTGATGACAAAGTATGCCCCTGCATCTTATTGGCTGAAAGAGGGAAGATCATCCCAGTGGAGGTCTTGGACTGCTGAGGCTCTTGTTCACTTCCTGTTTCTCATGCTCTTCTAGTGTGTGTGTGTGTGTGTGTGTGTGTGTGTGTGTAATGAATGACCAGTATTTCCAAGCGTTAAAAGTAATTTGATTACTTCTTACTCTTTCCACTATAAAGATTATATGTATGGACGTATACACTTGTAATAAACTTACACACTACTCATATTATAGACATACTGTAGATATATAAATATATCCAGGTGACAGTAATGTAATTTCATTAAAATAAAAACAAAACCCATCAGATTTATTATTACTCCTTCCACTAAATATACAATATGTACAGTTCAGAGAAGGGATGGGTGGATATACATTTATATACTGTAGATATACACATATTCAGATTACAATAATGTAATTACATAAAAGTATTCAGATTGATGACTCCTCAAACTAAATATACGCATCATACAGCTACACACGTATACAGATCGTCGTAGCACGATTACACAACAATAACCACATTACTGATTACTGTTACTACTATTATGATACAGTACTCTTGTTGTAATTTAAATAATACTTTTATTTTTATTACTTTAAAAGGTAATTTACTGACTTTAACTTTCCATGCCGCCTGCGTCTTATTATGCCAAAATTCTTTCATGTACTGTACTCACCGTTCCACCAAACTGGAAACAATTTCACGTTGGTCACCACCAGGGGGCTCTACGTACCACTCGTCCGCTTCACCATATCCCTCGAAGGCTCTTTATCCAATTGGATCAGTCCAAGAGCAGGATGGATGCCTAATAAGATCCTCCTGAGCCGAGAGGAGCCTGCCGCCATCGATCCTGCCCTTTCATTTCGCTTATGAAATATTGATATTGGCCTCTATCTGGTCCTGCAGATGGAGGCATTCTGTCTTTTTTTTTCTAATGAGGACAGACTTATTTCCTGTCTGTTCTTATGTCAAAGTCTCATTCGCGTGAAGGGTCGTTGCCAAGTGAACGGTGCGTCAAAATCACCCCCAGTTGACTTGCACAGCTCCACACAGGTGATTTGTGATGCCGATTGGTTTCAGATGGATCACGAGGATCAGCTGTGAACGTGGCGGAAAGGTGTTTGACAACCGGCAATGAGAGTACAATTTTCCTTCTGTACTTGTCTTTTATCTTACTTTTTATCTTGTTTTATCTGTCAAACAAAAACCGAACATTGACCATCTGTTCGAAAGGTGTGTGGCTCTTCTTTGCTTTTAAAATGCAAACCTCCTGTAAGGCAGCGAATGCTATCCTCTGCAGGTCGGAAGTGGGAATTGCACCCTATAGCAACAATGGTTTTTTTTCCGCTTTATTGTTTTATTTGTTGTGATGATGAATAAACAACATTTTTCCATGTTCATTTTTTCATTTCAAATACTAGTTTCCTCAATTTTTAGGATAGATGCTTGAAATTTGAAAAAGTATTTCCATGGCGGCTGGGGCCTGGCGCAAGGCTTTTTTTAACAACAGGGAGAGAATGAAGAGTGTGTCTGATCAATATTTGCTACCTTTGGCCAAAGGAAGCGTAGCCGCTTATCAATTTGCTGCTGCTCTATACTGCACACCGTGATATCATACACACCTGAACATACCACAACACAGGGAATAAATTCACCACGACATGACTAGAGATGGATACAATATTTCAATTCATATCCCAAAAAAATCCGAAATGAGTGAAATAGAAAGGGTCTGCTTTAAAGCACCTTGCCATTTTTCTATTTTACAGCCAGCTGCCCGGCAGGCCGGCATAAGACTGGACACAGTGTCTGCGAAATGAATTCTAAACATGCTAAGCTAAGCACTTTGCTACATGCCCGCAGGGGGCTATAGCGCTGCGGTCTGGGAAACGCTGACTCCGGTGCGAAGGGGAATTCAATTAGCAGCCGCAGATGCTAACGGTGCAGTGTCAATCACATTTGTGCTGAGAAAAAAGGAGCAGCCTATTAGATTAAACACTTCCCCACATCCATAAACGACTTGTCCGCTGGCAAGAAGCAAAACGCATTCAATGCTCACCATGCGCTCACTTTATTTAGACCATGAGGGAAAAAAACTATCCATTTTGTTGGGATAGGGAAATTATATTTGGACACAAATATGTGCGTATGTCTCTTCTGCTTTATATATCACTGTGGCGATAAATTGAAACATCGATCATTCTAAAAAGTGGAACACTTGTTTTTGGGCTGTAAATTTGAGAACTTTAGCATTAGCATGTTAGAATTAGGAGGGTTAGGGGGTATGTTTAAGATTAGGAGGTACGCTGGTTGCTGTTAGGGCCAGGGTTTCAAGTTTGGGGCACTGAGGGTTAAGGTTACAAGAGAGAAGCATTTTTCTCAGATTAGGGTTAGGTTTGGAGGTTTAGGGTTCGGGATAGGGTTGGGTTAAGGGTTACTGGCCAATGGCAGCGGTCCCCAACCTTTATTTGCCCCACGGATTAGTTTCAGGTCAGACGATATTTTCAGGAGCCGGCCTGTTAAATACAACGGCCGGGTAAATTCAACAAAATAATATGACCTGCATGAAAACTGTGGTATTGTCTAAAACATAATAATAAACACGAATCATGACACGTCCTATCTGGCCGCAACACTGGGTGGTCGCTATGGTAATGGTTAAACGTGCCTTCAAAATAAGATACACGGCAATTAAAAAGTGCATGAAAAATACGACTCGCCATCGCCGCATATTATGCAGACTACCTTGTTGCGGGGCAATCTCCCGTTCGAGATAAATCCATATTTTAAATAGGACTTCTGATACTGTGTATTAAATGTAGCCTTCTTTTTCTTGAAAGTCGTCGGCTCCTCTTCTGTCTCCTAGCTGGGCCTTTTCCCCTTCCCAAAGAAACTTTCCAAAGACGATTGTTTTGTTTTTTTACTCATTTTGCTCGCTTCCTGGGTTTCGTTTTAGCGGTAACATATCACGTGACCGAGATGCGCGCCTTTACCTGAGTCAAGAGTGACATACTGTAGATGGATGTAACAGAGAATGTGATAATTTTTCAAAATAAAACATCTTTCACATTCCAAAATGAATAAAGTGGAAGTAATGTAAATGATTTAATCTTTCTGTGCGGCCCGGTACGAAATGACCCAGGGACCGATACCGGTCCGTGGCTCGAGGGTTGGGGACCGCTAGGCTAGGGTATTTTCGTCAATGGTCATGGTTATAGTTTAGACACTTAAGGTCTGAGATTTAATCCCGCTTTGGAATGTTTTCGAGTTTCAATCAGCGTGTACGCACACAGCAACATTCTTGTGCCTCTCCCAGTAGTGACAATCTTCTGGGAAACTCCAGGCCGCCGCTGACTCCTTGTGGCGGCTGACGGCGTGAACCACAAACCCGCTCATCTGTTTCTCCAGGACATCCACTACCGTGGGGGCGTTGCCCTTGCGAGCGGCGCCCTCCATCATCTCCAGTATGGCATCCCTGGGCACCGTCTGGGGCCCGGTGCTGAACGACACCACCAGGTTGATGTTGTTGACCTGCAGAACTTCAAACCAGTTGCGCCCCACCACATGGTGGAAGCGCTCCCCGGCTCTCCAGTTGCGGTACGTGCTCCCCGAGTGGTTGATGAGGCGCACCGACCAACTCACCCAGTCGTACTTCTTGACCAGGAAGTCCAAGAGCTGCTGGGTGGTCTCCTGGAGGTTGTCGCTTTGCTTCTCCTGGAGGAAGTGCTGGGCGTCCAGTTTGGCCTGCTCTGGAAAGGCATCCACGCAGGATTGGATTGTGGTCTTCATCCGGAGTTCGATTTCGTCCATCTTGCGGCTCCACTCTTGGATTTTGTCCTCTTCCTCCTGGTGGTTTTGGGTCAAGGCCGTGTGTCCCATCAAAGCAATGAGACCTAAGCAGAGAAGCTCCTTCATGCGCACGCAAAAGTCCTCCAGAAGGCGACGGTTCCTGGAGACATACCTGACGACACATCACACGAGCAGCACCTTTTAAGCCTGTCTTCTTACAATATCAGCAGTTTTAGATTGGCACCCTAACCCTGAACTCCAACTTTATTCAAACCCCAAACGCATCTGATTGGACGTACCCTTACGAACTCTAAACCCCGCCCCTAGCCCGAAAGCCGAAATCAAATGTTAACATCTGGTCAACCCAAACCAATTGTTACTCCTGACCCTAACCTGTCATACTAACCCAAAAAGAAATCTTCTCTCTAAACTCTAAAACCGTCACTCCCCAATCCTAACTTGTAGTTGAATTCAAAATGGCTGCAACCAATTCAGCAAAACTAGCTTTTGATGATCGGCCGCTAGTTTTGTTGAACTGGTTGCGTGAATACTAGTTGCAGAATCCCATGGCTGTTTAATCGTATTTGCTTGCGTTGCCTAACACTAACTAAACCTCTGGGTAAATTATCTTAAAACATGAATGCTAACCCGCAAATTGTAAACCTAACCAACAGACCAGTTAACTATTAACTAACTATTCCAGTTATTTCAAATGTAAAACTCGTATCTGATTAATCGGTTGACTAGCTAAAACAATATCACATCAAATAACAAGTTTGTTGGTCCCTCACAACAATGGAAATATCAATTAAAGGCAGAACATTTGACTCTATTACAAGAACTTGTCCTTTAGCCAATTTTAGTCGAGCTAATACTGGCATGATTGACACCCGATACTGAATTTACCTTTCCACCACGTCCAGAATGGATTCTCCAAAGCTGCTGTTACCCATGAGTGCGTGATAGAGCACAAATAAATTCTTCTCGCCACCACTCCTGGAGAAATGCTCCAGGAATAACTTGGTCTTGACCTCCCGAAACTGCGCTTTGGCCTCGATGATGTCCATGTACTTCCTGAATTGATTGCGGAGGTTCTCCTCCACGGCAAAGTACTGCGAGTCCAGCCGAGCCTTCTTGATCTCGCAATCGATGTCCTCCAGCTGGCCTGAAAGAAGGTCCAGACTGTTGCGGACGGTCAGGAACTGCTCCTTGACGTAGAAGACCTCCTTGCTGTGGACGTTGTCCAAGGCCAGACGCAGAACCGGAGCGGCGGCCTGGCACAGCGGGAAGAGCTCCCCCACCGCGCTGGCCACAACCTCGGCGCCGCGCTCCAACATGTCCATGGCTGCCTCGATGGCCTCCTTCTTCTCAGCCAAAACCTTCTCCACGGGATTACTCATGGTCTACAAGACAGGACAATTCTCAAGTACATATTTGTAAAGCGATGATTGTTCTGTCCACAGTAAAAGTTTCGGGCCATTTCATTAATATTAATTGTGTTTAGAATATTCATTTAGTTATCGCGGTGCATTGTGGGTAGTAGACACCATGTTTCATCAGATGAGCCATTACAGAAAGCCTGACCGTGGTCGTTGCAACTGGTCCTCCTGAGTTATATTCCTTTCGTTTCACCTTCGAAAGCAATGGCGGTAAGTCTGTCCTGTTTAGCATTATTTAGAAATGTGTTTCGGAGATCGTTTTCCCTCAATTGTTGTCATTGGAAACTCGCTAGCTCAGAGTACTGCTAACGACGTAGCGACGATGCTAAATCAGTGCTAACAAGCTAATTAGCATGCGAAGGTACTGCGAAAACGCATTGTTTATCATTGTTTGTCACACTTTGAGCTGCATTTACAGTATGTCCTTTGTTAAACACCTGGCGATTTGTGTTGTATTTATGTACACAACGTTAATGCATGTTTTAAATCCCTTCATTTCAGTTTCACTCTAGAATTCATTGAGCTGATGTCACAGGTGTTCACTGTACGCCGTCAAGAAGACCGCAATAAAGGAGCAAGACGCTCAGTTTCCTGGCTCATGAATAAATGGGTTTGGCTTGCTGTTGACCTGCGTTAATATACTCGTAGTATCTAACACGTAGCGAAAACAGTACAGTGAAAAGCCATTGCTTTCGAAGGTGAAACGAAAGGAATATAACTCAGGAGGACCAACGACCACGGTCAGGCTTTCTGTAATGACTCGTCTGATGAAACATGGTGTCTGCTACCCACAATGCACCGCGATAACTAAATGAAAATGATACGATATGCTCCCGTTTCTTGACAGCAAGAAAGTCAGAACAGTCACTAAGGAACACTTTACAAAGATCTAGTTTTCAAAGCCTTAGCGCGTTTTAATGCATTTAGGAGGGGTACAACGATCATTTAAAAAATATATATAAGGATTCACTGTACATCCCGACGTGTACTCTGCATGAGCAAAATCTCGGTCCTTGTCCCTTTTTTTTTTTAATCAACATAGTTGGTAGCTATCAGCTGTTGTCGTGACAAAGCTGTCGTCAGACCGGCTGAGCCGAGCTCCACGAGGCCGAAGAAACAACAATGAGAAAAAAAAATGAGTACAGCAGGAGAGGGAGCGTCTGACATTGTTGTTCCACTCTCTGCATCCATTATTTATGCCGGCAACAAGATTCCATAAGCAGCCACTGTCGATTCAAAAAGTCACTTATCTCTCAGCCAATCAGGGTTGCCTGAACCCATTTTAGTGTCAATGTTTTTGTTGTTGTGGTTCTTCACGTTGGGTCATCATACGATTAGGTTTAAAAATTGTAATGTGCCTATTTTGACAAAGTAAAGAAAAAGATAATGATACCACTCACCCCCGCCCGGCCCACCTCCATTGTGTGGGTGACGTTCCAACGACCCCACCCCCAGGCAATAAGTGGAATTTACAACACTTCAATTAATCAACAATGTCACAATATACTTTAAGAATCATCACTCAATCCCAAAAGATGTACAGTACATTATGAATTGAACCAAAAGCCGTTCTGTAGGCATAAAAAGCAGGATGACAGAAGGTTGACGTTCAATAATCTTCATCAAAAACTAGGCTAAACTGAAAGTACTTCCCATTTTCCTTCTTCATCGAAAATTGAAATTTCATTTGTGTCAAACTAACGCCATCTAGTCCTCAACAGTGGAATTACACCCCAAATTAAAAGGAGCAAAGACAAATTAGAGTTATGAACTGATATTGGTACTACCTAGCAAATTTGAAGTTTTTTTGCATGATTTTTTTTGGGGGGGGGTAGAGTTGCCACCATTTTCAAACCTCATTCATATGGCATTTTTTAAAAAAATCATTCAAATATGGCAGGTTAATAAAACTCTTCCCTGTTCTGACTCAAACCGACAAATCATTTTCACTTTACGGGGACTTTCAATACAGTAAACAAGTACTTAGTTACAGTCTACCACTGATTATTATCCAGTTTCAACCACCGAAGTCGTCGACACATTTACATGACATTGGTTGGATGTGGCCAGCTTCAGAGCTGGTGATGTTTTCATAAATAAAATACAATGCCGGAGGTAGTGATGTCATACACACAAAATGGAGGCTATGTGTATGCGTGTGTGTGTGTCCTTGACTGAATGTGAGCATCCAAGGCCGGGTGGAGAGGGGGGACTCCTTAACCTCCATAAATCATCAAAAATAATCAAATTCTGGTCAGTAAAAGTGATTTTTAAAAACAAACCCCGGACCTAGCTGTGGATGCGTGTTTTTAGCACAAGTGGCCCCCACTTGACGTCACCTCACTTTGAGTGCATATTTCTCATCTCCGATCCGGATTAAAAAAATAATAATAATACAAAATCAGCACATTCTTACCTCTTCTTCTTTTTCTTTGTCGGACAAGTTCCTGAGTGGAAGATTCCCAGTGTGCTGCTTGTGAGGAAAGCTGCATTGGGAGGGGTCCCAAAGAAGAGAGAGAGAAGAAAAGGAGTGAGACGCAATGGAGGGATGAGGGTGTTCGGAGAGTGAGAGATCTGTGCTCGACGTGACAAGGTCTTGCTGTGGTTTTTCGTCTCCACCAAGATGGATTTTAATGTCTGATTCTTTTGTTATTTTTTTAGCTTTTTTGGGGGGGGGGTCCCTCTTTGAGGAGCCTCTTGGGGATGTTCAACATCACGCACACCATTGAAGGTAAGAACAAAACCTTGTGATGATTACGCTTGTGTTAAAAAAAAAACGAATAATCAAGTGTGTATTAATTTTAAAGCCATTCACAAACAAGCAAACGTGTGTATGCTGTCCACTAATCAGGCTTTGCTGGGATTTTTTTTTTTTGCGCACTGAACGAATTTCTGTGACTAAAATGTTGCATTTCCAACATGGAATTAGAGTCTAATTATTAGACGGTGTCATTTGTAATAAGTAGTAGATATGAAGGTGATAGCGCAAATGTTGCTTCATGGAAAAAAAGAAGACAAACGATCACCCCCCACCCCCCACCTGCCACCACTAACCTGCACCAAAAATAAATCACGATGATGACGCAAATGCTGCCAGATAGACGCCACAGCCCAAGTGAGCACGTCAGTTAACTGCTTATCTATTTTTTGTTTGTTTTTCTTTTGTTTTTTGGAGGGGGGCGTGTTTTTTGTGACTCCCCTGATCTCTTGCAGGGATGAGCAGCAGAATTGTGCGGGTCAAATCAGCATTTTTTTTCTCGATGTTGTAGATGAGTAAATTGCACACGTTTGGAACCAGTTCATCTGGTTCTATTTAAGGGGCTTCAGCACTCACTATACATTCTTAATTTTTAAAATAAATACCACAGTGTTCAATTTCGATGGTGACATATATATGTAATACAGTATACAGCAAATAAAAAGGGAATGTTACTGGATGTTTCTGTGATGGACAGTTGCTTACGTGGAAACAGGTGGAAAGAACAACGTCATCTGGCGGACATATTGAAAAACTACACCCCCATGTTCTTCTCGGATAATTTTCCGTCCAAACGTGCCTACGTTATTTTTTTCTTCCAAAATAATTTGACCAATGTAAAGTCTTAAATGGTGCAATATGTTAATTGATTAACAAAAATGGCAAGATTTGCGGCTTCTCCAAAGCGATGCTTTTGGAGAGGCCAGGTTTCCGCCCGACTACAACGATATGTTCTATATTTAAGTAGGCCTCTATTTTTATACTGAATGGTAAATTTCATTTAAAATGTATTTTGCTATTTTGTTTCGGGTCGCTGGGTGCTGGACCTTGCCCAAAGTTCGATTTAGACGGAAGGCACACTGCCCCCTGCTGGCATGGTGGCCAGTCAGTCGCAGGGCAGATTGAACACATTATAGACTGTACATACATTCCTTTTTAAACTTTTTTTGTCGTTTTATGTAGCGTATACAGCCACCATGTTATTACGTACCTCTGTATTATCAAACGAGAACCCATTTTTACCAGTTGGAAATGTTTTTAAGACAAAAACTTCACAACTAAGTCACAGCTGAACAAGAAAATTAATTTGGGAAATTAGGATAGCTTCCCATTATACAACACAACGGTTGCATTTCCGCTAGCATCTCTAGCTGGCCATGAGCTTGTTAGCTCTAAACACTTGCTAGCTCGAAACATCTTAGCACTTCTAAAATAACATCAAATACACAATCATGATCACATACCGTTTTGCATTCCGAAATGAATTCATTCGTACTTTGGGGAAGATGGAGATCTTGGTGTCTTCACCTCATACTGTCCTCGCTCTTTCAAGGGGAACTAAATGCACACATTTTCTTGGCAACAATCCCCTTGAAGTGACCCCAATAGTGGAAACACACCATTTAAATTCATATGGTATTGGTGCAATAAGAATTAAGCAGGTGAAATCAGCCACCAAAGGTGACTGACATTTTCCCCGTTAGCACGCATTACTGTCAGCTGCAATTAATGCCCTGGGCTTAAGGGCACGTTCACGTCAATCCTAGCCAACAGCAAAGGGCGGTGCAGGAAAAAAACTTCATTTCGATTCCAACTGAGCATCTACGTCTTCGTTAGGATTGCAGATGTCCCGAATCAAATGTCCAGTAAGACCAGAGAGCAGGCAGGCAGGAAAATGAAATGACTCCCAAAATCATGGATGCATGGACTCATATTTATTTGTAGTGGTGCTCAAAACAAAAACAGAACAGTCACCCGATACAATCAAATGGCCTACATCAGACAAGTATACACACTTTAGTCGCTTTCTTTTTATACCGCATAATTATGTTTAAAACACATGTAAAAGGATGTCTCATAAAATAGTGTAAAAAAAAAAACCAAACAAACAACAATATAATCATTGAGGCACCACTGACTGCAAACAAACAAAAAAAAGGTATTTGAAAAAAAAAAAGAAGCTGTTCCTTTACTTATGGGATAAAGTGCCCGTACAACACAAAGTGACCTACTCTGCATGAACTTCGATGCCCGTTTTTTAAAGTCGTTCTGCAGAACATGTGGAAAGAAGTGCTTCAAAAGTAGTGTTGGTGGAACTCAAGCGGCATTCTCATCTAGTGTCATAAAAACAAGTGTAACCACTTTTAGTGTTCAGGTATGCGCTCATTTTGCCATCCATCATTGCATCACATTCATCCTATGAAATCTTTTTGTTTTTTTGGTCTCGCTGATTTTTCAGAACATCTCACCAGCCGGTTGGAATTGAGATAAACCGGGGATTGTTGGACGACGATGTCCGTGACATCTATTGGCTTGGCATGCGTCCTAACTTGTAACAAAGAACATGAAGACGTTTAGTGGGTGGGTGGTCCAAGACTTAATAATGCAACATTTCATCGACAGGCGCCTTGCGGAGCACTCCAGGTCACCTTACAAAGTTGATCAAAACTCAAGAGTGGTCCCAGCGTTCTTGTCTAAACAGCGGTGGGCAAACTCAAGCGCGGAAGGGCTGAATGGCCGTTTCAAATGGATACATGGGACAGCTCGGATTAAAGACTGGGGGATCTGTCAGATGTTAACTGAACTGTTTCTTTTATTTCATTAACTCAATGGCTGCTATGGATGCTTGCATTTGTCGATGACTACCAGCACCGACAAATATATTCGTGGTCCATTTTTCAACAGACAGGCGTGGTGCAGGGTCTGGCCTAGCTCGTCTATCAAATAACACACATACGTGGCCGTATTGATGAACTAAAGGCCAGTAAGTGGCGGTCTTGCATTGCTTTGGATTGGAGATTAGCACAGCTTTTAATTAGAAGAGAAAGATTAGGTGGCCAGCTCGGACAAGGAGTTTAGGCACCTGACATTCCCAACAGCATCTGTGTTTGATGACGCAGTTCATAGAGTGAAAAAAGGCCGCTGACATTCAACTCCAGCCATGTGTTGAGACAGCATTGCTTACTGTGTTTCTTTGGCGTTATTTCATCAAAAGCCCTTTCTCAGTCGTTTTATTTTAGTTTGAGGTGTCACAACGCCATCAAAGTCACTGTTCTGTTGACATGTTTGCGTTCACGCAAAGCTTTTCTGTCCACTTGGAATCAGCGCGTGTTCCACTGCTAGTTATTAAAGAACAAAAAATCTCGTTTGGTTTTTTTTTTTTCTGATATGAGTCAACTTTCTGGTTTGGTAATTATAAGGTGGGAGAACCTAATCTCGAAAGATCAGTCAAAGTGCTCGTAAAATGTCAGGCAGTCAATGAAAAAAACTAATTTGAAAAAATAAAAGTATCATTTTTGCCCATCTCTTATTACTTACAATAAACCAATCTGCTAGCTATTGAATTAATTAAAGAAAAAATCCCAACAACCAATTCAAGGAAAGAAAAAAAGAGCAATATAAGGATGCTTGATAATATAAATGTTGGCTGGGCCGCACTGCCAGTAAGGAAGAAGTAGCGTACGTGTCTTTGCCCACCGCTGCCGTTGAAGTTAACGATGACGATGCGTGTGTACCCGATTCAGCGGCACATGCGCAGCGCATGCTGCATCTTGTCCTGTACCTTCTCCATCTTTTCGGCCCACTCCTCGCTCAGGCCGGCGTCGTCGTCGCCGATGACGGCGGCGTAGCCCATCAGGGCGATCAGGCCGATGCAGAACAAGTAGGTGAGGCGCGTGCACAAGCGCTCCATGGCCCGACGATCGCCGCCCGAGTGTTTCAGGAACACCTCAAGACAACAACAAACCCAACTTGAAGAAAGGCAGGAAATGCTGGCCTCTGCTGGTCAGAGTTAGACATTGCAACACCTGAAAGCTCCATATTATGTTTTTCCACCTCATTGTGTTATTTTTAGTTTCCCAAGTTTGCACTGTCAAGTTTTGTAATATTTTCCCATGTTCATTTTTTTTCTTCATATGTTGAATAATCTAGTTTCTTTAGTTTTCAGGACAGCCGGCAGTTTGAAAACCACATTAAAAAAATGTTGCCATATCACTCAGGTTTATGCTCCAGGCCGACACACGTTAAGTGAAAAACTGCAAAATGGTGAAAGCGTACCAAAATACCTTTTCAAATCGCTGATTCTGAAACTTCACATAATTCTAACTATTGACGAGCCTCACGTGCAGGTGCTTGATTATGAGTCAGCTATTCAACACTATAACAGCATTAGACGATATAGGGGAAATGATGGCCGACCGGTCCATAACGTCCCCCACCCCTTGTCAGCGTGGTCCGCGACTCACCTCCAGGATAGGCCGACTGAAGAGTTTGGGTTTCCCCACCACGCCGTCATAGAGCGTGTGCAGGTTTTGGTCGCCCAGGTCGTCGGCGTAGCTGCGGGCGAAGTCTTCCTTCTTGCGCTCGCTGTGCTCGGGTCGGGCCTCCACCAGCTCCATGAACTTGCGAAACTGGTTCTTGAGGTTCTCCTCCACCGAGGCGTACTGGCTGTCCAGCGTCTCCTTCTGGATGGCCACCAGCGCCTGGCGGTTCTTGCGCGAGAGCTCGTCCAGCGCCCGGTTGACTGAGCCGAACTCGCGCTTGAGCGTGCGGATGTCCTCGTCGTCGATGTGGTGCAGAACCACGCGCATCAGCGAGCCCGCCACGCCAAAGATGGGATTGACCACGGCCGCCGCCGACGAGATGGTGGCCACGCACTGCAGCACCTTCACCATGCCCTGCTTCAGCTTGGCGTGCTCCTCCACGATCTCCTCTTCCATTGTGGCTGCAGGGGCAGGGAGCTGGGGGGGACGGAGAGACATTTTTGTTTTCCGGTGAGGAAAGAGTTAAAGCACGAGTCTCTCCTGTTTCGCTGTGGCTGTTTTCTTTTCAGCACCAGGCTGCCGCAAGCACACGTCTTAGGGCTGACACGATAGCTCCTTGTAAGCCGAGCCAAACAAAAGGAGTACAGAGCCTTTCTGTGACGGAACTGGGAGCCGCGTTTCTTGCGCAACCTCTTCATGAATACCCCATGAACAGTTTGAAACGCTCGAATACGTGTCTGAAGCCTGCAGGGCGTGTTTATGTTATGCATGTGTTACCGCACACCTCCACTAGAGGGGAGCAAAGGTGTCAACACTCCTGATTTCAGCACCACGACCAGTGGACTGAAAACACAGGCTTCAGCCATCGGTGGCCAAATTAGCCATTTAAACGGCACAAAATGGAGTCACTCAATTGAGACAATTGTCGTTTTTGTGACTTTTTAAAATCTGTTATCTTGCCTTTATAAGTAAAGTTTAATAGTGGCATGACTGTAATTGTTTTCTTGTTTACACAGATCATGATGAAGTGGTAGCCCAGTCCAGTGACACAACTCAAGACAGCCACCAATTATGAGGATATGATACAAAGGAAGATTTGTTGTGTTTAACACGTGCGAGGTGAGCAGAATTCCAGGAGGTGAGAAGAGTACAAACTGGCCACAATACACAAGTATTGGCGAAATCAAAATTTAGTATTTACGTTTTAATAAAAAGTCAGACACAACCGAGGGGAGCAGAATTCAATATTGCCATAATTTAAAAAGAGGTGCTACAAACTCATAATGGCATTCGTTCAATGGGTTTTGAAACACAGCCAGAGAGCTTCTGATTTCGTTTTCAATTAAATCAGTAAGTAGTCTTACGTAGGATTCTGGCATTCTGGTTCAATCAATTGTCAAAAAATGTCACCCTTTATTTGACTTGAACGATTAGTGTACTAGCAGGTGAGTGTTGTTAACCATAACCTCTAGGAAGGATGCATAAGACTTCACGGGCTTTCGTGAGCATTTAATTTTTTACAAAATGTATAAATTGACATATTTACAGTGAAAACAAAGGAAATTGTCTTTGAAGTTGACTTTTGTCTCAAAACCAAACAAGGAAGTGAGCTGCCTACTGACGTCACCTGTTGCCAGCTCGACAGCCATCTTGAACGCTCTCTAACTAGGCATAGCAACAAGCTAATGCTAATTAAAATGAAGACATCACTCAAATTCCACCATTAAAATTCATGATTTATACTTCAAGCGATATTTTTCTTACACTTGAACATTTATGAGTCCAGTTTGCTGTGCGTCTGGATAAAAATGGAGTGCCACTGAGGCAGTTGAAGCCAAAGAAGCACACACCCTTGAGGCTCATCAACTTCAAGTAACTACGACGACAGAGGCTAAAACACAACAATCAAAGGTCTTCCGGACTTGTTAAGTGTTTGTGAGGATTTCAATCGGGTCAAACATCCGCTTTGGAGGCCCACAAGCAGGCTCAAGCTCCTTCCTGCCTGCTTTGGCTCCCTCTAGCCGCGCCTCCATGTTTGCTTCTTAACGCACATCCGTGGTCCGGGCCGCTTGAAAATGTTGCAGACATGCCAAATTAACCCCTAAAACTGGTCTTTCTTGGGCCCAACGCGTACTACACTTTACCACTTTGCATCCCAAGCAATATTAGTCACCATTGGCCACGAAAGGTCTGTTTATTTCTTACCTTTCAGTAAATAGCTTCCACCTTGGTGCGCCTTTCCGACGGCCCAACCTCGACTGACTCCTTCTTCTTCCCAGCAATCCCTGCAAAATGGACACGTCCATGTACGTTCAACGTGTAGGGGTGAAAATATTGACATAAACCATCATTTAAGAGCCAATATATGCCCTCAAACGCGCAAAATGGTCATTTAAACCAAAGTAAAGCTATTTCTTCCAAGTGCCACTTGAAAACGCTACATAAAATATTTGAAATATTAAAAGCAATCATTCAGACTAACAGTTATCCCCCCTTTCTTTTGAACATATTAGAGTCCATTCCGCATTCAAAAAGTCCCAACCAAAACGTCATTGTCAGTCTGTGCGCAACCGAGCTCCCGAATCAACCCGCAGAGCGATTTGTCAACCCCCGCGGCATCTTTCAGACACTAACAAACACTCCATTCACTATATTTATAAGTCCAAGAGACACTTTAGCATTTCAAGACTGCTAGGCGATGACTTCCAAGCCAATAAAAGTCCACAGAGTTGAGAAAACTTCACGAAAGGTGCACAGATGCGCCCTGACGCCAATGGGAATTTTCAGTCGGCTCCAGTTGAGTACAAAACAAAAAAAAAAAAAATCAAAAACATATTATTAAAACACTATAAGCATAAAAGTTTCGCCGTAAAAACGTGAGTTTCGTTGGAAAAACAATGAAAATTATGTCAATTTTACCGCACAGCCCGCCACCTAGCGCACCGAGGTGGCGCGCACGCCACTGGAAGTTGAAACATGCTCGATTTAGCGCCTTTCAGTCTTCCAAATGACTAAATAAACGCGGAGAAAAAAGTATTAGTGCTGCTTGCGAAGCATTTCGCCGCTCCACAGGCGAATAATGTGACACAGTTGAGCCCTTTAACTCGCCTAGCGCGCCAGTGGCTGCGCGCGCAGGTCGCCATCTGCTCCTTCGCCTTCTTCGTTCTTTCTTTCTTTGTTCGGCGCACGCTCGTCAAAAAGGCGTTCCATAAATCTCGTGGTGCAAAAGCGCCAGTAGCCAAACTCGTCAATCCTGCAACTGAAGTGTTCAAAGGTGGTTGAAGCTGTTTTGCCCCAAAACAAACGCCCCTCGGCCCCTCTTGTGCATGCAAATAAGATGCGCCGCCTTCACACAGGCGCAAATTACGGCGTCGTACCTGCTACAAAAAGATGCGGGGGGTCGGGGGGTCTCAGAACTCTCCTCGTATTTGCGTGTTCAGACCTGAGAGGTGAGATTCAGATCTAAAATAACGGCCCCTTGCATGCCACTTCCTCCTGCTGCGACTGCGCTCTGACAAAAAGAAGTGCGCCTGTTCCGTGGAGCAGCTGTCGAGCGGATCCAATTGCAAGTGTGCACCAAACTCGCCAATTGCAGGCAGTTGGGCAACATTAGCTCAGCTGTCTGCTGCGTGACTGCACGCCTCACATTTAACATCCTCTTAAATTAAGCCCAGGGTGAAGAAGTAAGTGTGCGGTGTACTTTTGCTTTAGTCTGGAAGACCCGCACACTGAAGTCTCGCGTTGCGGTGATGAGTAAACACAATTTGCGTCTGAACTAGCGGGTTTAAAACTGTGGATGAACCCTCCATTCATCCATCAATGCCTCAGTCGGTCCTATCCATCCATCCATTTGCCTGTCTGATTGATAAACTGACGTATACTATTTTATTTTCCCGCCAGAGAGGGAAAACTACGTCAGTTTAGCACATTTTGATGGGGGCGGGGGGTTACAAATTATTTTCTTGTGTCTGCATGCAGCGTTCGAGCAAATGTGATGCCCTTTGGTCTGCAAATAACACTTGAATAAATGAGTATATGTAAAAAGAAAACAAGTCGACATTTTTTTTAAATAGCTTGAAATGTGCACCTGGTCCAGAAGCTGTTCAAGAAACAACAAAATAATATAAAACATTTTCAATGAAAAGCTTTTTTATACGATAAAGACAAGTGCAGAAAATAGACAGATGGCTTTTTCAAATACTGCAGGTCAACATGATGGATGAGTGTTTTGCACACCTGCTTCTCAGTTGGGAGGATCTGAGTACGGAATTCCATTTGACTATACACGTCGTTTATCACCGGCATCTTAACCTTCATTTTTTTTTTTTTTTAAGCTATAAGGGTTCCGGATTGTGAAAAATGCCATCAAAACAAAGATGTCGAGCTCCTGATGCAGTTACAGATAATGGATGATGGGCGCACTGCAATGCCTCCATTTGAAAAGGGAAGCAGACTCAGAAGAACATTGAAATGTCTTCAGTGTATCCGTAGTCGATGATCTCAGGCTGTGCTGGGAATGACCATCCAGGAGGTTATCTCGGCTGATGCATGAAAGGAAACGGAGGAAAAAGACAATCATTGGAAAGGTTTTTATTCAAAATGACCGAAGATGTCAGTGAGAAAACTGGTGAAAAAGGGGAAAGAATAGTAAGCTAAATTTAATGATGTTCACTCCAAAAACATATTTTAAACCGTTTCTTTAATTTTGGGAGTTATGAGTTGTCTTTGTGTTAATACTGCCCACTGGTGGCCAAGTTGCACACAACAGAGGGAGTTGAAATGAATTAATCATAATGCGCAATTTGTTTATCTTCTCCTTCTGGTGAATCGTGTTAATAGTTTGTTTTATAAAGTATAATTTAATAGAGTGTTATTCTCTTATTTAAAACAAAGTACACATGTTCTGTTTTTGGGAACAAATAAATGGGATTTTTCATTCATTTCAATGGCAGAAGCTGATTTGATAGAGTGAATATTTCATGGATTGACAGGTATTTCTGATTGGAACAACATCTTTAATTAATAAATGAATAAATAATTAATCCCCCCCAGCGGTTGTGGACGGGTGGCATGGAAGGAGAATGAGTGAACGATTCCCAAGACAGCCGTAGTGTTGTTCATCATCAACTACACAAAATTCCCTCAAGTGCCCCTCTGTCGCCCCCCGGCGGCTCAGCGTGGCGGTACTCCGGGGGTCCGTTCTGGTGGTGCTGTTGTGCCATTTTCCTGGCGTAGTACCTCCTGGAGGAGGCTCGCCACGCCTCCCTCTGCTGCGCCTGCGAGTCGTGAGGCAATGCGGAAATGGGCGCCCGCTTCCTGTTACCAGTGGCCAAAGGGCCGCAGGGCGAGGCGGCGTATTGGGAGCTGGGCGGCACATGGTGGAATTGGGCGGGGCGTGACGGGGGGCCGGCCTGCTGGCGAGCCACCTTGCGGGCGTAGTAGCGTCGGGAGGCGGCTCGCCAGGCGGCACGCTTCTGCTGCTGGGCCTCCTCGGGCAGCTCCGCCGTGGGGACTCGCTTCTTCTTGTTCCTGAGGACGATGAACGACACGAGTGATCGATTAGTAATGTCTGTCGCCGCTGTTTCTTCTTGACTTTGCACGGGTCAGTCTGATTTGTTTTGCCAATTTGTGAATGACTTTAGTGTTTCGAAAAGTTACCCATGTTGACAAATGAGGCATGTCTCAAGTCTCTTTGACAAAAGATGGTGCAAAGTCGGCACATTTGAGTCACCGGTGTACATCTGGAATTTACTTCTTTTCTCTCATTAAAAACTAGCTACATTTTTAATTTCTCTTCATTGAAGATGTTCCTACTATGGCTCAAATATTTGGTGTTAAAATACACGATGTTTGCTTCTCAACTGTTTTATGAGTCAATTTGATGGTGAATCTCTACTGGGAGTGACATGCTTCTGTTTCCACTTTGATGCTACCTCTGATTTCGTGTTGGCGACGTTTATGGAAATCACTGACACAGGCCGTGAAAGCACCATATTGTACAGGCAGGGTTTTTTTTTTTTTTTAACACTGTAATGATTGTAGATTTTAACCTCTGTTGCTCCGCCTCTGCCACATGCCCCAGTCCGTCTGCTTCGTCGCAGGTCATGACTTCTCTGAGCTCCAATTCTTAAAACACACACACACACAAAAGAAGGAAATCAGCCTAAGTAGCTCAAATAGCTGAATAAAATCAATCATCTATATTGCACAAAAATCAAAAATCTCAAAATTGTGATTAAGGAGAAAGGAATGATGAATGAACGATGTGCTCATTCACAGACTCCCTTGTCGCGAAACACTCCTGACTTTTAGTTGACTATATTCAGTGACATCCAGAATTTTTGGAGTTCGCATAATTCAAGCTAACACTGTTTGTGAGTCTCATGTGAATGTAGATTTTTTTGAAAGGAAAAAAATGGAATAAAATACATTCTGTTGTGGTGTTTACATTTTTTTGTTATTCATTTGTTGTTTCAACTCTTATTATCTGAGTAATGTCTGCTCCATGGACAGCACTTTGAATGCAGGATTGGTTGTTTTAAGTGCTGTGAAAAGTTGAGTTCAGTTAAATTCTTTGCTGCCATCATGTGGCATCGATTGCAATTACAAACCCCATTTCGAGGGGGCCGTCAATATTTCATGGTCAGGCTCAGACCCGATCCTTCGTGTGTAGCAGTGGGTGCACTTTAATCCACAAAATAACAATCACAAGGCGGGGGTTACCTGAGTCCCAACAAGAACTGGCGGTTTGCTCCGGCTGCTCCCGCAACCTCTCTTCGCTCAGCTCCCATTTGACGAGGATGGCATCCACGTTGCACGGCTCCTCTTTGACGGTGATGCTGCCCGCCTCGAAAGTGCTAGCTGGATCCGCTTGTCTGTGGGGGGGTGAGGGGAGTGCCAAGGAGGGGATGTTGGATGGAGGTATGTCAAAGAGACCCGCTGTGGATAAAAAATACAGCAGACGTAAGTCACAAATGTCAAATTCATAGGAGAGTCTCAAGTCAAGTTATAGAATCTCAGTCACACACATCCACCTCGCAGTGCAGAGGACGTGGGTTCGAATCCGGCCTCCGGCTTTACGATGTGGAGTTTGTATATTCTCCCTGTGCCTGTGTGGGTTTTCTCTGGGTACTCTGGTTTCCTCTCACATTCCCAAAACATGCATAGCAGGTTAATTGATCATTCTAAATTGTCCATATGTGTGATTGTCAGTGTGAATGGTTGTTTGTGTAAGTGTGCCGTGCGATAGCAGGCAACCAGTTCAGTGTGTACCCCACCTACTGCCCAATTACAGCTCAGATATGTCCCAGCATGCCCGTGAACCTCATGAGGGTAAGCGTTTCAGATAATTGATGGATGGATAATTATTATCAAACAACATAAGGGTTTTCAGTGCAAAATGCTCTGAAAATGCTCCAAATGTTGAGCCCATTCAAGGCACTTGCTCCACATCTCCAACATTCGCTGTGCTCTCTTCTATTGATATGCCTACAATTTATTAGTCCGCTGAATGACTGGGCGGTCGCTGCAAGATGCACTCCCTTGTTATTTAGGGGGGGAAAAAAACCTTATCCACGCATACAACCACTTTTGGTTGGCTTGGTGGTTGACTCACTATTGGTTACGCGGCAGGCAGATCATATACATTTTAAGGCTCATATTACATCAATTTTAATTGAGCGCAAATTTTAATTGCTGTGCAGCCCTACTACATGGTGATATGCACGAACAGACATACATTTAGATAGATGTACATACTGTCAATTTACGTACAGGAGAAACTGAGTTCACACTGTTGCTGCTGCTGACCGGCGTCATTGCCGCCGCCGCCGTCGTCCCTGTGTTTCCCGGAGTCCGGGGACCGGTCGGGGGTACCCCAGTCGAGCGCCCTGCACGAAGCACATCCCCGCCGGCGCAACGCTTGCACCTCCCGCTGCAGCCTCGCAATCTCTTTGTCCCTGTCGGCCACCATCCGCTGGTACTCGCGACTATGGCTGCTGTTGACGCCGTACAGCACATTGACCACCGAGTCGATCGCCAGTCGGATGGCGTTCTCCACCACCAGAGCCTCCTCCGGTCGCAGGCTGGCGTCCTGGGACAAATTCATCGTGAGTTTTGTTTTGTGTTTGGGGGGGGCGGGGTTTGTTTTGGGACAGGCGCTAGAAGCTAACGGCTACTAAGACGAGGATGCTAACTTGCGGACAGAACGGACGCCCGCGCTGAAAGTCACATTTAACTCGCGAAATCGACGGTTGCCATCAACGGAAGAATATCAAGGCTTGACAAGTCAAGAAAAGAAACGTGCACTTGTTTTAAAACGCGACCATTTCGTCCACATTCGCTTGCCTCCTGCCACTTGCTGTTGTCTTGTTGACACTTGATCGACTGTCGGTTGCACAGCGCCAACCAGTGGCCCGGATGAGTGGTGACAGCAGGAGAGTAACGTCAACAACGGTGACGATGGCTGGGATTATTTCAGGGAAAACATAAAAATAATACAAAGCAATGATGTATCGTGGTCGTTTATGGTAAACAAATAAAAAAGACATTTCAAATAATGAGTTTTTATTTATTTAATAAAGGGACGACAACTATATATATATATGACATTGTTATGGTTTTAATAAAGGCACAAAATTCATTAATAGATCAAAATATCGTGAATTTTTCATTAAAAGGACAAAATAAAACACATGAAACAAAATTTTTATTGTAAGGAAAAAAAACCCAAAACAGACAAGGCCATGAGCGCAGATTCTCTTTCTCGATGCCAACCAGATCAAAAGTGCAAAATAAGAGCAAATGCAAACAATATACACAAGGCACGGTGGGATTTTGATAAAAGAGAGGGAAAAAAACGATTTATGGGAAAAAAAACAAGCAGGGTAATCTGATCATAGACCAAGAAACATAATGATGTTTGGATTGAAGATGGGCGGGGGGAATAAAGATATTTAAAAAATGACGTGTCATTGGCCCTTTTATTGAATGGACAATACAAAATAAATCTGGATAATCAATGAGATCAGGCCTATTGTTTGGATGGAAAAGGAAAAAGTAGATCCAAAAAGGGTATTCTGATTTCAATCAAAATACAATAGAAAAGTAATGCCTAAAATGCAATCAGTGAGATGAGGTTCTTTTCAACCATGAATGACATACTGTGTATTCTGCTGTACATAAAAAAAAATTAAAACAAGTAAAACTAGTGGACTGTTCAATGTAGAACGTCTCTCAAGTCTTCGCCGGCATCACCACAAATCATCCACTGTTTGACATAGTTGGAACGTGAGCTTTGCGGATCGGGTAGGAAAACCCCGGCGGGCTCTCCCGAACTGGAGTGGGATGGGCTGGTGCACTCCCCGAAACCGCTATCCACCGTGTCCAAGTCCACCCGGGGGTATCCGTCGTCCGACTGTCGGCTGGAGGCCAGCGAGGCTCTCTCCGCTTCTTCAGGCCAATCGTTGAATAGCCGCTCTTCATCTTGCCTGTCCACTTCTTGCTCCTCTAGATCAGAGTCCAGCAGCTCTCTGAAGTTTGGACCAGACACTTGCTGCTCGTCCTCTTCGCTCACAATCACCGTGTGAATGGACACGTGTCCCAAATGTGCCAGCGGGGCGGGGACTAGGAGGATGCACCCCGCAGGTCGTACTACGTCTCCCCCTTCTGAGCTAGGTATGTGGCAGTGGAGCTGTTTCATGGTGGCGGTCGCCATTTCCACGTGCGAGGTGTTCCCCAACAAGTCGTGCTCGCTGAACACCGGCCTCACCCACTCCTGAGATGGATATCAGCAGAATGCAAAGGGGACATTTCATGTATTAAGCCTCGAACGATACCACATCAAAGCTGAAAGCCACATCGTCAAAGAAAGAGATGTTGAATGTATTTTCTATGCAATTCCATGTATCTCCACTAGTCTAAACATGGTTTGTGATTCATATTACAGTATTGGGTTCATGGAATTAGAATGAAGCAGATAGTCCATCTGTTTTCGTCCATCTCGGGGGGGGCTGAATTTTTTTTTCTATCCAGCACCGCTCTGTGCTGTCACTGAAATTGAGGTCAAAGTGCCTTTGGGCTTGTATTGCAAACGTCTTTGATACGGCCTCCATATTAGATTGTCCAGGTGAGCCTGATATGGTCACAGATAGACAAAGCCTTTTCAACTTGAATATTGCTTTTGACTTAAGCAAAACCACACATCATAAATCATTTTAGTACATTTTGGGGGTAAACATTAAAGTGACAACATTTGCATCAACCCCTCTTGGTAATTTTTCCAGGGAGCTGGAACATAAACATCGACACACAACCACTTGTCATTACCCAAAAATATTGTAGGCCGCTTACATATTTTAAAAAAAAATGACACCACTTTGGTGGGCCCCGCTGTGTGACTGTGAGGGAAATTCCCAAGCAGTCAGCAAGTGTAACAAGACCCCCGTGGTGTAACTCCGCCTGCTGGCCACCAGTGTCAACTACACCTTCACCTTGAAGTTGCCTCCGTGGTCGAGATAGAGCGGCTTGAAGAAGTCCTGTGGCCTGGACACGTACATGCTCAGTTGAAATCTTTTCAGTAAGTACCTAGGAAGAATCAAAAACACGCGTCAATGTCTAGCAAGGACGTGCACCTAATGCATTGACTAATGTATGCAATAACTCGAGGAGGACTTGGCAAACTTGTGATCAAGTGGCACATTTGATCTAGCTGTAAATGACACGCTTCTGCTTGGTCCATCCCATTTGTTTTGCTTCGCTTGATTCTTGGAGTTTCATGGCAAAATGAAACCCGGCAAATAAGTATACATTAGCATTTGGCTCGTCTCGTCCCGGCGTCCTCGTCATCAGTTTCATGCCTTCTGGGCGTAAAAAGTTGGTGCTGTAAAAACTGTTGAATACCGTCAAAGGGAACGATAAAATAAGTGCCATTGTTTGCATCATTCCTGGGGTCCTTTAACCAATTATTTACAAAGTTAAATGGAAATTAAAAATGTACGTCAAATAGGTAAACTCGTTGAATAGAATAAATCCTTATTTTTCAAATTTGAATGACTTATAGTTAACTTAAATATCATGAATGAAACAATTATTCCATCAAATGAATAAAAAGTTTGTTTTTATTTCTGCTTGTTTGAGTTGTGGTTGTATTCTCAAGTGCTATATAAATAACTTGGAATTGGGTGTTGCATTTGCAGCAGGGCGACGCGTGACTTCCTGTCAAGTTCAGCCTGCTCATTGTCTGAGTGCCGAGTTCGTGCGCGCGCGTGTGGTTTCTCGCAATGCAGAAGGTGCTGCCAGGAAAGGGTGAAGGCCAAGCAGTGAGAACAAATATCATCATCATCATCCGCCGAGTACGGGAAGTGAGTTGGCGGCGGCGGCAGCGGCGACTATGATTCATGCTTTGTCCAAATTGGCTTTCACTTTGTTGTCTTGTTTTTGGACTGTGTCTGAAATCAAGTCAATTGGAGAGACTCAAAAAAAAAAAATCCCTTAGTTTGTTTTGTTACTCACGGCTTTCGAGAGCAAGCCAGCAGTAGCCCTGCAATGAGGATGATGATGGCCAGGAGGATGTACAGCCAGAATCCTTTCACTAAGGCACAGGAGAAAAGCATCAGTCATGTCTGATGTTGGAAACAAACTGCTTTTATTAACTTATTCACTCCCAAAGACGTTTTTAAACGTCTTTTCAGACTTGGTCCAGAATTGGCTGGTACTGAATGAGTTAAGCAAACTTGTTGTACATCGGGACAAGCTGAAAGTCAAAGCAGCAACAATTGTACTGTTGTACGTGTAGGGGCACTTGAAGGGGCGTGGCCAAATTGGCCCAACTTGGCCATAAGCGCGTGAGCATCTGGGCATTGCTTGTGGTCTACAGCAGCTCCTTGCATGCGTTCTTATTTTCTCTTTGTGCGTTTAACTCCTTGTCCCGAAGCGACCGGGCTCTCTTTGCCCACACGTGAAAGCATTCCGATACCCGAGTTCAGTGATTCTCCGTGTGGCACTCAGGCTCCCTCTAGACAACAGAATCACTCAATTCAATATTCAAATTGCGCATCATGTTACAGTGCCTTCAACATTTCTCGTCTTGATTCCAGTATTAAAAATAACAGGAAAAAAAAAAAGACAGGGAGGGTTGAGAGGAACACAATCGGACACTCTTCACCGGCTGCTAATTGTCAGAAGTTAATCATGACTCTTTTCTATGAATTCTGCCTCTCAATACCCATTTCCTTATTTTCCTTTCGCCACGCTGCAAATCGCAACGGAATGATTAGCAGAAAGTCAGCCAGACACATTGCTTCATGTTGGAATGGAATCACTATTCTGTATGAGATATAAATGACATCGCACAACGTAAATGATGATCTGCCTGTTTGCCAATGAATAAAATGGCGACCTGCTTACCCGCAACGTCTGCAGATGTTGTCGCCGCGTTTGTCCAGCTGACTTTGGGACTCCACTCGCTCCACGGGCCCTGAGACGGGTTACTGGGGCACAACTTGGCCCGGACAACCGCGCTACACTTGGCACGGGGCGGTAGCTCCTTGTGCCCCACC
Organism: Hippocampus guttulatus; assembly: GCF_054856545.1. Taxonomy (NCBI): domain Eukaryota; kingdom Metazoa; phylum Chordata; class Actinopteri; order Syngnathiformes; family Syngnathidae; genus Hippocampus; species Hippocampus guttulatus. The sequence goes on along the minus strand of NC_141266.1, from coordinate 21,350,594 downwards.
ACGAGGAACCTCTCGTCCACTGAGAAGGAACGCGCTGGATCCTGAGCAAAGGAAAAAGTGAAAACATCAAAAATGAGATCGTTCACTGTTCACTCATATTGTTTTCTAGAAACAAGGGTCGGGCAATTGATGGCCCGCGAGCCGCGACCGTACTCTGAGTGGCACCAGTTTAAAAAAATCAATCAAAAAAACAAATCGTTTTACCTGCAAGAGACCTCGGCTGGTTCGGATGCGAAGGCTGTATGTCAGACAATCGTTGTTGTCATTGTCGAGGTCCCAGGTGATGTTGTAGAATCCGTCTGCGCTGATCACTCGCATGTTGAAAGGCGGAGAAGGTTTCACTGCGATTGATGGAAATGAAGCAGCATGTGAATAGGCTGCAGGACAAATTCACCAAGTTTTTTTTTTTTTTTTTTTTGGTAGGCTCGATATGAAGCAGATTGCCACAATGTTATATATTTGTGATGATTTAGATAAAAATACATTGAAATTGTGGTTAAATTATTTTAAAAATTACAATTTTATACTTTAATTTTTATTCCAAAACTTTTTTTTCATGACAATGTCATGAAAAAAGACAAATTAATTTATTGTTATCTGAAAAAACAAAACATATTTAAGAAGAACAAATGTCCATATTTTGCGAAAAACGAAACCAATAATTAAAAAAAAAAGTTTCCATGGTTGTATTATTTTTTTTTAATTTCTACGTCCTTGGTGCGTCAAAAGTTATTCTATCAAAACCCATTCAATCCTGATCAGATCTAGATGACACATTTGGCACAAATCGCATCAAAAAAATTTGATTTTTGCAGTTCTCAAGGCACATTTTACCAGGTGAGGTAATCATTTGTTGCATTCATGTTGGGGGACAAAAAAAAAAGGATGCAGATGCAACTCTCAACATGCTTCGCTTCTGCTTTCGCGGAGGTCTGTTTTTTTTTTTTTTTTTTTTGCTTTCAACCTCAAGTGATGGTGTGGCGTGCACTTTATCTTACCCACGTCATATAACGCCCAGCTGGACACCTCGCTTTCCGGGGCGCCCGGCCGGCCGACTGTTGCCGTGCAATTGGTCCCGATGGCGGCGATGCTGGAGAGTTCCGGCGGGTACATGACACACCAGGACTGAGGCGGCGACACCTGGCAACTGTCGGCCACGTGGAGCTCGCCGTCGCTACAAAAGCACACGAAGGAGAAACTCACCGACAGTGACGGGTCATGCACAGTCAATACTTTACTTGATAAGATAAGAAAACCTTTATTAGTCTCGCAGTGGAGAAATTCCCAATTCACAGCAGCAAAGTTATGAAACGAAGAAGTAGAGCAACAAAATATAGGAGCTGCTGGAAAGGCAGCCACTCTCGCGGCGCCATTTTGAAGTCAAAATAACAAAAATAACACAACACATAGGACACAGACATACTGTAAGATGACAAAAATAATCAAATATTGCAGTCTAATAAAACATCAACACCAGAGATGTTGAGTCTTAACTGTATAGATGTGTGCAGATCGCTACAGATTGCACACATGTCACACATGACAGTTGGCTGGTGAACTCATGCACTCCCAAAGACGTTCTTCAACGTCTTTTCAGACTTGGTCCAGAATTGGCTGGTACTGAATGAGTTTTAAACAGTTTTGCGCTGACCAACCAATTTGAAGATGCTAAAATCCCAACGTCATGACGGCTAATTTTGAATGTGACTGTTTCAAAGGAAAGAAACAATCTCGTTGTTAATCTTTCATCTGCCAGCATGAGTGATTGTGGGCGGATTAAATTCACATGGCAACACATGGAGGCCGAAATCTGACTGGATGTAAAAAAAAAAATCCAAATCAAGTGGTCCCTTCAGATACAAGCGACCCAATGTGGGAGTTTTTGAAGAAAGGCCCAGAATTTCTCGTTTTTTACACTTAATCCCCACATAGGAGCACAGACTCAAATATGTAAAACTGGTGGTCAAGACTGTGAAGAGATGGACTGATGAAGCAAAACTGCACCGACAGTCCACCATCATCCCAGCCCCCGAGAACCCAGCAACATCGAAAACTGAGCTGTCGCTCTGCCGTCTGTGCTCATAAAGTCCTTCGAACGCCTTGTGCTGAACCATATAAACGACATCACATCGAAATACCTGCAGTTGACATCGAGGCGTAGCGGCCGGGCGGGGACGGAAGCGCACGAGCAGTTGAGGAGAACGTTGTAGTCGGTGGAGCAGGTGACGCCGCAGGCGGAGGTGCTGACTGCGGCCAGAGAGCAACGTTTGAGACCGATTGAGACCGGGGCTGGACAAAGTTTTGCCTGCGGCACACAGACTGTACGATCCACTTACAGATGAGCCAGACCCAAAAACAAACAAACAAACAAAAACATTCCTCTGGGTTTTTTTTGGGCTGTCAAAATGATTATTTGAAAAAATTGTTTCATTGCCAACTAGCTTGCATCTCGCCTAAAAGTTCCTGGACTTTCTTAGGTTGCAGTCCCAACAGACCGACCGCATTCAGTCTGTTTTTACTGTAATTCACAAAATCAGCAATGTTAGATTTCCGATGGCGGAAAATTGACAGGTTGACTTGGGGCCCCCTTTCGACAACGGCATTCATACAGAACACGAATGTAAAAAAAAAAAAAAGTGAACGAATGGCAGCTTTTACAGGCACAAAAATAACATACCGCCTTGAATAACCATTGCGAGGCTCCACAGCATCAGTGAAAGGACAGCAGCCATGAAGGTGCTCGGGAAAGCATGAAACAGCCACTGTAACGAAATGTAGCAACAAAGGTTGGCGTGCCACACAAACACACATTTTAAAAGCCAAGTCATCACAATACACACTCTTCAAAATGACAAACGTCTTTTAAGAACAGCAAAACATCCATTTATCAGTCAACTATTTTTACTTTCAGGAACAGTCCTGAAAATTCTTTAAAGCCATTTGTAAAACTTTTTCACAGACAGAAAAGCTTACCTTTCTAATTTCGGACGCTGAAGAGATCAAAAAGTTGATGACGTGCGAATGAATAAGCCTAAATTGGTCACCGGGGTGGCGTCGGCCGCCGTGATGTCAAATGTGGTGACATCGCCTTTTCGCAGCGCGGCTTCCTCGCCTCGCCACACCACAGACGCTGCAGACGAGAGTTAGCGCATCCCTTTTTCTTTTGTTTGCTTTTGTTGTTTCTGCTTCACAAAGCCTGCAGAAGTCAACGAGCGTTTCATAAAAAGCACCTCACAGCAGACAGACATTCACAGTTGTGATACTCCGGCATATCATTTTCACACGGCATGTAAATTTTGCCCTTTGACTCAAAACAAAACCAATGTAGTTTCGGTATTGAAATGTTCCAAATGATAACAGGCATACAAAAAAGACCCTTATGGCGAACGCGCGTGCCTACAACAGGCACCTAAATGGGGGTTTTCAGCGCCTTAATGTGTGTAAAACCCCTCATTTCAATCTTTAACTCATCCTAATAGATTCTTAATAGGGTGGAAACGTGTGTATTGTTGCAGCTTTAAAACAGACATTCAGAGTAATATTTAAAAACATTGGGGGGGGGGGGGGCGAAGTGCAAGTGTGCGAGCATCTCCTGAACGGATGACGTCAGGCGTTGGAAAAATGTCGTTGACCGGCCTTCACGCGCCGAAACGTCGTCGACCACGGGGTGCGGAAGTCGACAGCTAGGAGGGTCGGCTGGGTGGAGGTCTGATTGGCCCGTTATGCCCGAACCGGCAAGGAAATACATTTACCGTACAGGAGAATTAACATATTGTCCCGAAATTCCCGACGACCACTGCCCATAGGTGAGACTGTGAGTGTGAATGGTTGTTTGTCTATGTTTGCCCTGCGACTGATTGGTGACCAATTCAGGGTATACCCAAAGACAGCTAAGGATAGGCCCCAGCACACCCGCAACCGGAGTGAGGATAACCAGTTCGGAAATAGATGGAAGCAGGGTGCCCCCTGCTGGGATACAGGGAGCATAAACCTTTACTAACGTGACATGTTCGCATGCACATTCGTGTCAGGGTATCGAGTTGAGTTGAGGGTATCATGAAAGTGCCCCCACCCTCCACGGCGCTCTACCCCTGCAGGCCAATGGTGTCTGTTTGGTCACTGCAGTCTGTTGACTGCTTTTTTTAAACTTCATGTCCCTCATACCAAATCAAAAACTCAAAGTGATGCAGGTCACGCAATCCATTTCCCCAAAATTGTGGAACGCACTTCCTCTTCCTGCCTCTTTCGTTGACATTTCTGACAGGCAGTAACACATTTGTTCATTCAGTTTGTTTGTCAGTAAGTCAGTAAGTCTTTAAGACTTTTCCTAAAGTATTTACGGACTCTGATTTGGATGCTTTTTCCTTTTTTTTGTATTAATTGCAATGTATGTGTGTGTTTCATTTGATTGTTTTATGTTCACAGCAATCGCCCCAAATCAGGTGGAGTAGTGTGATTGAAGTTACATTCTTACGCCACGAGGTGTCACTGTCTCAACGTCGTTGACTGCTTCACGCTCACTTGAGCCCTCCCAGCCTGGTAAATCACTCCTGTTTTTTTTTTGTTTCTTGCCAGAGTTTGACCATTAAGTCATTGTAAATGTAGATTTTTAATCAACATTTTCGAGATAGTACAGGCGTGCAAAAGACGCGACTGCAGTTTGGCCCACCAAGAAAACGCTAACGTGCGTCAGCGGCCTCCAGGAAATAGACCAAGCCAAAATATTCCTCGAAACGCAATTAAATCACGACATTGTACGAAATAATGACAACCACGTCAGTAAGTAAGTATGACAACCACTGCTAACCGCGAGAAAACAAATAAACCGGGCAATATTATGCTTTATTGTAAATTGTAATTTAAGTTGCTTTACGACGAGCCGTAAAGTGAACGCAAGTGTTGCAACGAAAATAAACAAACAAATAAATAAATAAACACAAGAAAAATTATGACTATATAAGTGTGTGCGTGTGTTCGTTCGTGTGTGTTTTCGTGTGTTCGTTCGTGTGCGCGTGTGCGTGCATAAACATGTTTGTGACCTTTATGTCATTTCTCAGGAAGAGCCTGCACGGCTATGAGCACTGGCGAGTGTTGGTGAGGGTGGGGGCTGGGGGGATTGGGCGTCGGGGAGAACTTCGTCCCTTTGGAGGGTTGTTGTGGAAGGTACCCGCTAACGGCCAAGCAAAGTGCTGGAGGTGACTGTGCTGTGAGGCAGATGAAGCCAGTACCGTTTACCAGTACCAGGGTGGTGTGAGATACTCTGTGAGTGTTGATGGCAGAGGTGGTAAGTAACCAAGTACAAGTAGATTTTTCAGGTAACACCCATTATTTTTTAAGTGTTTCTGTAGTCTGAGATAAGGTGCAGAGTTTTTGTACATCAGTATATTTCACAGCCTTTACTTTGACTTTAATCAATACTTGCCATACTTTTTCTGCACTACCGGTACCGGTACAAAATATGAGTACTTTCGCTACGTGCGTCTGTGTGTGTGTGTGTATGTGTGTGTGTGTGTGTGTGTGTGTATATGTGTGTGTGTTGGCAACATGGGTTGTAGTTTTGCGCTTGTGTGTGGGTGTGCATGTGCAAATAAGGGGTGCAAGGTCCAGAGTGCGAATAAGGAGGCGGTAAATACAGGTTGGGAAGTGTTGAAGCGTAACATTTCTCTGGCTGGCCGTACATCCCAGCACTCCTCTGCCCTTCTGTTGCCAGGCCAGGCGCAGCAGCATCGGCAATTTGTGCGATTTCACAGCTCACCGAATCCCTAAAACTCTTGACAGCTATGCGCTGGCGTGCCTCTGACAGGGCGGTGCCGGGATACGGCGAGGCCAGTGGCCTTGTAGCGAGCTGGCAGGGGGGAGAATGAGGAAGGAGTGTTGTGATGGAGGAGCAGAATCGACGGGAATGTTGGAAATTGAAGATGCAACAACAGTAAAAGGGGTCATAACATAAGCGTCCATCCCTGTGGGAAAATGTCTTAAAATCAATATAACAGTCAATGTAGTACCGTTTTGCCGCTTGTCCATTAGCCCGGTTCAACTTGGAGACTGCCTAGCTTGGCCCTGAGTAGCCACTTTAGCATTTATTTTTTCGGGACGGAGCGGTTACAGTAGAACTGCTTTCCAGAACCATTAAAGCTCAAAGACGGCGGCCGTCTGTTATCTGGTTAGCCAACGGCGATGCAAAGACCCATTTCCCGGTTTTACATGAGTGAGGCAGAGGCACCCGCTGATTGTCGCCAAAGTCATAAAATGTATACAGTATATGCAATAAATATCATCGTGTTTTACAACAGTAAACGCGCCTTTGAGAGTCTTGAGTCCTGCTCAAGACTGGGTTTAATCGCCTAATCTCACTTTTTGGATTACTCTCAGTTTGTGGAGCTTTTGAAGCTTTTTTTTGGCGGGGTGGGGGTGGGGGTGGTATGCCTTATAAAAGGTTTTAATCTGTTCATTGTCCACTCAAACGTGCCTATTGGGTGGCACCACCGCTGACCTCCAAGGACCCGTTTTGCGCACCCTCCTTGGAGAGCATTTTCTTCTTAATTTAAGTCAAGGGCCACCAACGAGGTGCTGGTGTGTGCAGGGCGCCCCTGAAGCAAGATGTGGAACAAAGTGCTGGAGATAGCACTTGAGAGACACTTAAGAAATACATTCCAGACTCACCAGCGCTCGGCAAAAATGTAGAAAACAACATAGTTTGATGCCTTCCCTACACTCTAAAGAAGAATGTAAATGTATTCAAACGTCGTTCGGGCTCTGTTTTTGTGACCCGTTCAAGTCTCGTGCATTAAACTGCGTTCATTTGCACAGAGGTGGGTTAGACTGGCTTTTGGCAGTTTTAGCAACTGCGGATTTTGGGAGTGAATAAGTTACTAAGACTACTGAAATGGAGAGTGTGGGTGGTGGTATGCATGGTGAGCAGAGAGCAAAGTAGAGTGGCGTCTTGCTAAAGAGTGATTTATCGATAAACATGAGACTGGTGCCCAAACAAACTGTGCATACAGTACTAACATTTCCTCTGTTCTGTGAGGACAAGAACTATGACCGGAGATTAGTAGGGGTTCTTCTCTGCCTTTTTGGATTGGATAAACTTTATTGTCAAATGTACTGTATGTGAGACATACAGCACAGATGAAATTTCTTCCCTCTCAACACAAAACAAGAGGAGCCGCTGCGGGTGTCCGCGCCGCCATCAAAAGAAAAGTTAATAAAAAATAATACAAAATAATACAAAACCTTTCTTGCTGTTAATGACACTGCATGTCTCCAGTGGAGCTCAGTGCTGCCAAGCATGTTGTGGCACATTGCGGTACTACACCAAATCCACTCAAATCTAAATTTAGACCTGCCTCCACCAAAAAAAGAAAAAACATCAATTAGAAATCTGTGATGGAGCAGGGGTGCAAACATTGAGCAGTGGGGACTGGGTGTCCTATTTCAAGGGCCACCGGTTAGCAGTTTGGGGGCGCGTTTGTTGAGTGCCCCCGAAGGATGATTTGGTACAAAGGAGCGCAGATAGCGGCAGCTAGTTCCCATTCAAGGGTTCTTGTGATAAGAAATGGCACCCGAGTGCTCTGTTTTGAGTGCGGGGTCAAGAGAGGGTTCGAAAGGAGTGGAAGGTGTAAGTGTGTGGTGATGGTGTGTGTGTGTGCGGGGGGGGGGGGGGGGGGAATCAGGACATCTGTTGGGGCTTTGGAGAGGTCAGCCACGGGACAGGAACCAGTCTTAATCCTCCCAGCTGGGCCCGCGGGAGAGGATTTGGACCCGTGCTCTCTGGCTGGCTGTCAAAGAGCCAAACCCACAACAAAAGCTAATTGAGCCGCACTGCCCGCCCGCGCTGGTCCGGCGGTGCTGCCTTGTAAAGCCCTCGCAGCGGGAAAGCTCTTGAGTGTCTCAGATACATGGATTGCACAGGAGCCATCCGAGTGTGTCACCTCCACATCACGCTTAAAGTTTTGCCTTTCAAACGGCCACTGATGCAAAAAAATACGCAGTAAGGTTCACTTTTGAGCAAAGGTTGAAGGGTTCGGGTTAGTTGTGTTATGGTCAGGTTTGAGCTTAGGTTTTCATATTACAGTTGAGCTTCCTTGACATTCGGGGTGGCTGCAACTAACAATTTCTTTGACAATCCATTCGACCTCATGCTAATTTTTGTTGTTTTTAATTACTCGATGAATTGGCTTAATTTGTTTTTCTAATTTCCCCCCAAAAAAGCATGTTTTTTCATGATCAAAAATTAAAAACAAACTCAAACAAGTACATCAGTAGAAATAAAAAAAAACACAATTACAAAATAATAAAAAAATATATAAATAAACTATAATCAGTAAATACTAATTATTTTTAAAGTAATGAAAGATATAATAGATTTTAAAAAATAAAAGAACTCCATAAATAATGAATGAAATAAGATAAAAAGGCCTTCTCTTTCACTCTAGTTTTTTTTCAGAAAAAAATTCTAACAATGTTCAACAATGTGGTTTTTTTCCGTTTGTTCATGCAATATTTTACAGTTTTCCTTGAAAAAAAACACCTTTTTTTATTCTAAGAAGACTTTTACATTTTTTTGGGGGGGTATACAATTAAATTGTTCTAGGATTTTCATTAAAAAAAAAGACTTCATCTTGAAAAATTGCAACTTAAAAAATACTTTAATTTTTTTCACTGAAGTTGTTCAGAAAATGGGTGGATATTTTCTTTTTTTCCCCCAGTGCCATCACTATTGCGGTAAACAAAAATGATTTATTGACAAATGTTTTTTTGAAGTTGTCATAATAATTATGAATAAATAAAAAATAACACTAATCAGTGTCTTAGTAAATGGCGATATGAATCTTGATGTCATACTATATATGCAGGGAGCAGTTATATTTGAAATATTAATGCTTGTTTGACCCTGGTGAAGGTCCATTCTTGCACTGATATGAGACCGCTTAGCTGAGCGTCATTCACCCAGAGAGAGGACCCCTGCCCCAGCCTCCTCCCCGCCAAACGTTAGCATGCACGTCCAGGGGGGTCAAGTGAAGGTTCTCTTCCTGATCGGCCAACTGGAAAACTCCCAGGTTCGAAGGTCACGGTTAAGCCGCCCTATTGGCTGACCGATCGGACGAGTCAAATTAGCCCGCAAATACCCCCCCACACCCCACACTGATCCGCTCTTCATCGGCCACCCATGAAGCATCAGATGAGGCGCATGTGTGCGCATGTCATCGTTAGCAGCCGTCATGAAGTCGAATTGGCCGGGGCGCAAAAAAAACTTCCGTCTCTCGTTTCCGTCCGTCCGCCGTGACCTTACGTTTCCATCGGCATTTTGTGAATGCGCACTTATCCGCCAAATAAATGTTTCTCTAGGAATGCGATTAAAGTGCGGGGGTCGTCGACTAGGTCAAAATGGCAGCTCGTAAGTTGAAACCACAACAAAAACAAGTAAAATAAAAAGGAGGAGATGAAGTAGGAGGACAACAACCTTTAAGAAGAACGTGTAAACCGTTACCCACCATGGTAATGGGATCGTGACTTACCAATGTAACCCATTCATGAGCAAGCTTGTATGTCAAATCAATTTTCCTCATTAAAATGAATTGAAATGCCATTAATCCGCTCCACCCTTCTAAAAACATGAGCATTTTGTTGTTGTATGCGTTTAATCAAGAAAAAATAGCCGCCGACTGATATTAATTTTATTAAGGCCGGTGCTGATTCCGAGATATGGCCCAAAAAACCCAATTCATTCATTAATTCTGACAACCGATTATTCAGCCGATTAACTGAAAAAAGTATGTAAAAGGTTTGTGAGCATGATATTGGGCACTGGGAGGCAGTATAATACAGTCATGTGGACTGGACAAATAAAGTTCGGGGTTGTTGTAGTTAAGTAAATGTGAAATATATATATGTATATATATATATCCATCCATCCATTTTCCGAACCGCTTGATCCTCGCTAGGGTCGCGGGGGGTGCTGGAGCCTATCCCAGCCGTCTTCGGGCAGTAGGCGGGGACACCCTGAATCAGTTGCCAGCCAATCGCAGGGCACACAGAGACGAACAACCATTCACGCCCACACTCACACCTAGGGACAATTTAGAGCGTCCAATCAGCCTGCCATGCATGTTTTTTTGGAATGTGGGAGGAAACCGGAGCACCCGGAGAAAACCCACGCAGGCCCGGGGAGAACATGCAAACTCCACACAGGGAGGCCGGAGCTGGAATTGAACCCGGTACCTCTGCACTGTGAAGCCGACGTGCTAACCACTGGATAAATAATCTACGCCGTAACTGTTCTTACATCGCATGTGTTGCTACACTATTTGCAGTCAAATGTCCATTACGTGAAGGAGAAGTTGAGCCCCCCAAAATTCTTTACAAGAATATGTTCTGTGCAGCACCATCTGTCTAAAGACGACATTCTGATTAATATTGCCTGTTTTTTGAGTTAGGCAATAATTCTTTGGGGGGGGGGGGCATTTTGCCACTTGCTGTCCACTGAGAATGACATCTCAAATGCGCACAGCTCAGGTAACGACCAATCATGGCTCAGCTTCAGAAAACAGGTGAGCCGTATTAATTAGCATTAGGTTAACACACAGAAAGGCAAAGCAATGTGAATTTGGAGCCATGTCTTAAGATATATTGAAATTGTAAATGCGGAGTTGCTGGATTTTTGCGTTACAAAGTAACGGTGCCCTCCGCTGACTTGACAGGCACAATCCAGCCTTTTCAGTGTCCTTTGCATGCAAAATGTTTCGAAATTGCCTCAGAGAAAAAGTGAGTTGTTGTCATGTAAACACAAACTTAGTAGCAGCTTAACTCTAAGTCCATAAACTACTTTTGTCGTGAAGTTGGTTCATGGTGTTAACCCGAGAACCTTAGTTGTTGTTTTGGAGTAATAACGAGTCTCGTTTGGCAATGAAATGTGATTGAAATCATGTGAGGGCAAACCAGGAGAAAAAAAACCCAAAACAAAACACCACCTCATCCATTCACCAAATTTGGGGAAATTTTTTGTTATTTTTTTTCTTTCAGTGTAATTCTGCAAACAGACCAAACAACTCTGGTGGAATCGTGTGTGTGTGTGTGTGTGTGTGTGAAAACCTCACAGTTCATGCTTACGGTCATAAATTGCACCAGTGTGGGTCATTTATCTCCTTTTTAAAAAGGTTTTTGTAGCATGACGGGAGGCTCAGACTATTTTAAAGCAGGGCTTCAGTTACAGAAACACTTTTTCATGGGACAGTAAAAATGATGAACCGGGGGAGACTAACACGTTCAACACATTGGGTCATGTTTTCCTTAGTATGCGCCGCCCGCGTGTTTTTCGCAGGGGATATTTTCATCCAATCCAATTTCCGAACCGCTTGATCCTCACTCGGGTCGCGGGGGGTGCTGGAGCCTATCCCAGCTGTCTTCGGGCAGTAGGCGGGGGACACCCCGAATCGGTTGCCAGCCAATCGCAGGGCACACAGAGACGAACAACCATCCACGCTCACATTCACACCTAGGGACAATTTGGAGTGTTCAATCAGCCTGCCATGCATGTTTTGGGAATGTGGGAGGAAACCGGAGTACCCGGAGAAAACCCACGCAGGCCCGGGGAGAACATGCAAACTCCACACAGGGAGGCCAGAGCTGGAATTGAACCCGGTACCTCTGCACTGTGAAGTCGACGTGCTAACCACTGGACTACCGGGCCGCCCATATTTTCATATATATTCAAATATATTTTTGTATATAAAGTGTTACCCAGTGTTGGGAAAGTTAATTTTCTACATGAACTAGTTCAAGGTTCAGTTCACTTTTTTTTTTAAATGAACTTTTTCATTTCATAGTTCATTTAAAAAAGAACTAAATTCTTCATTCCAAAAGCTAATTAGTTCATAGTTCTGTTTTATTGATTTATTTTTGTATTTATTTTGTTTCATAATATGCTACTGCGAGCCATTCCACTCAAAATAGTTCCCCATGAGTGGACAGCTGCAAGTTTCACCCGACAATCTCAATAAGGGGAAAAACTTGCTGCGGGAATGCTCTTTTTTTTCTTTTTTTTTTTTAACTGAGGAATTAAAACAACATTTAAGACAAGTACAAAGCACAATCTAAGGTAGGAAACGCGCTGAGGTAGGAAAATGAGCTGTCTCATACGCACCCTAACTCAAACCCCCTCTTGTCTTGCGGCGACTGTGAAACGATGACACACCTGCGACCTCCCCACAAAAATCCAAAGGGAAAAGGTTGCCTAATATCTACTCGGGACTAACACACAAGCTGCCATCATACATTTTTGATGACGTGTACACATGAGGCTCTGTGACTTGGGATGCCAAAAAAAGGTCCTTATCCCCCTCTCCATATGAAGACTCATTTCTCGTGCGTAGTTTTCTCCCGAAAGGCTAAAGAATCCTGGCACTCTTGAGAAAAAAAAAAAAGCACACACACTATGAACTCCCATAAAACGAATCTGGGGAAATTAACCACTATGTTGTCAGGTTGCCAATTGTACGGGATCAATACTTTGGTTTGCTTTCATTTTCAATCCTGCGTGCCTTGCAAATAACAATAACTTGCTACGCTAAGTACAGAGCCAATGGATGCAGCATGCTATCGACATGCGGATGGAACTCAATAGTACCCCGTAGGTCTTTCCACTTTTTGGAAACACCCAAACTTCCCATTATGCCACCATTTTTTTTTTCCTCATTGGAAATCGTTCACTCTAGGGTTGCACTTTGTGTAAAAATACATTGTTCTTAGAATGTATGAACAATAGTTAAATATCTTGGAAATGGTAACAAACCAAATGAAGTAGCTAACAAAGTACCAAGCTAAGTAGCTAACAGGCATTTGCATGTTGTGGAATCCTGAATTTGGCTAAGACAACTAACTACCGAACTACATTAACCGCGGTTAATAGCAGCACTTTTCCCACCAGGATTGCGGGTGGATGAGCCTAATAAATGCGACCATCCGTAAGCCGACTGTTGCGCGTAACACGCTCAGCCACCAAAGAACTAAATCAAAGCTTACTAGTGACATTTGCACAAACGCTTACGCAATGGCCATTCAAAGCTTGGATGCCACATAAAAGGCTGTCGTGCGGCTTTTCTGGCCCGAGTCGGGCAAACCAATTAGCCTTTCTTTGCGCTAATTTGCCACCTCTAGTTTGGCATCGGCGCTGCGTTGGTACCAGGGGTTCATCGACACAAAGCCGACCCTTGACCGGGCCCCTCCAGATCAGAGGGAGCAGATGGGAGCCGGTAAGCTTACATTAAAGATGCCTAATCGCGACAAGTGCGCGGGCGTAAGGCAGGGGGAGCTTTACTGTATGAGGCTCGCAGCTCTAATCACGTTCTCGTCATTAGCTATTTGTAAATGACAATCACCCAAACATCAAAACGAAAAAAAAAAACGTAAGGAAGAACAATAAAAGCAACCAAACGCACCCCCGTTGATGTTTTTGCGAACAAAGCAGCAAAATAACTTTCTCATTCGCTAGCCAACCGACTAACTCATCGCCATTCCCGTTTCAACACAATCCGCATCCCGCTAATGTGCATCCAAGGTGCTAAGTAACTAACCATGAAACCAAATAACAAGCCAGCTGTCATTTTCATTTTTGTAAAGTTGCGACTCGCCAACCAACAAATAAGCAGGCGGCCGGTTATTTCCAATGTCACCCAGTTTGAAAACTGCCATTTTCATTTTGCTGACTGACTGACTAAGTAGCTAGCTAACTCATTGCTATTTTTATTTTTTATTTTTTTTGTAATCATGTTCATCATCAATGAATTGCCATTTAAATTTTCCTTTTATTTTGCGCAATCCCGCGAACTAACCGATTGACCGACTGGCTGCCTTTTTGCATTTTCTCAGGCTCGAGAAATGAAGGCAAAGCGCTGCCATTGTTGTCTTTGGGTTGAGCCATGGGGGAGGAGGGGGAGGTCATTCATACATGAACTGTACATGACCCGTAGGGGGACATGTGGGGGAGGGGGGGGGGTCAATGCGAGTGTTTGTTTGGGTTGGAGCAAGTTCGCTGGGGATGATGCATTCAATGAAATCAAGAGCATGGAGAAAAAGAAGGAGGCGAACAGATGGGGAGCGCGAGATGGATTGGGCCGGCTAACGGGCAGATGTTTATGGGCCATTATTTACAAGCTCTTTAATCTGGGCTATTTCCTTGCCCTTGGCAATGGATCGCTTGGCGGGTCGCGCTGCCTGAACCTGAACCCACCGACAGCGCCGTTCATCCCTCTCCCCAGGACGGACGGCCCAGGACGTGAATGGAGGGCGGGGGGACGATTGTTACCAAGGTGAAAGGACTGATGCCTTTTTTTTTTTCCACGTTTGAATGATGGCGTTGCCAAGAAACGTCAACTTACTGTCGGACAGGGCCACAAAGGGCGTCTTTTTTGCCCCAACACTGTCAAGCAGAATTCTAACATTTGTGCCATGGAATTGTATCCCCAGCAGTCTGTTTGTTGCTCTTGGCTCTCCCACTTCCAGCACATGGATGTGAGATTTTATTATTTTTTGTCTAATCAGCTTTCAGTCTCGGTGTTTTGCCATCTCATCTGGTCTGCCCACCACCTTCAACATCTGTAGTGATGGCCCATGGAACATAAAACTTTTCACGTCAAATTTGTCGATTCCTTGGCCCTCGATGATGTCTTTTTTTTTTTCTCCATCATCTGATTATTTGGTCAAAGCAAGCCAGCTAGCTGACAGTTGTTTGTTAGTTTGTTAGTGGGTTGATTGGTTGATACGCTGAATACCGAATTCACATTTTGTTTCCTTGCAGGATTACACTAAAACTCGATCGTCGAAACTCATTACAACATACCCCGAAAGGACACAACGAATCTCTGCATTATAATGGGAGTTTGTTGTAACCATTTCCAATAAAATGGCTGCCACCCACAATGTATAATAGAATATGAACATTTATAGATGTAAAAACATGAACAGAATTAACATGTTAGTTCCACAAATGTGTATTTGAAGTAAAAATGATTTTTATAAGACATGAAACAACTGTCGCGTTCCTACTTCATCTCTGAAATCTTTCAATTAGCAAATGTTACCCGCCATAGGCAACTGCCAGTGCTGCCGAGGTTCTGGGAGGACTCTCTTTCGAAAGTGAGAGACAATTTCCGCCTTCACAGAGAGCGGCATTTGCTTCCGTTTACCAGGGATGTTTTCAGACCAAGTGCAGAGCAACAGAGGAGAATCCCATGCTGTACGTTTTGTTCATAAGTAAGGTTGCGGCGGCAGTTAGCTTCCCACGGTTCGTTGTCACGACGGCCTCTTCACTATTTTGCGGGAAAAATCTGGTCATTATCGTGAAGCTTGCGTTATAGAGGTGTTCGTTGTAAGGAAAATGAATTACGTGAAATCGGGACTTGTGAACGGGGGGGGATCAAAAAGAGGTTCGACTGTAGTTGTTTAGCTGCTTTAACCCTCGTCCTACTAATTCAGTGATTCACTAAATGTCTAGCTAACTGCTAGTTACATTTTCTCTAATCCTGCAACCTGATGATAACTGCTTTTTAGATTTTGTCAAATCATACTAACTAACTAACAGCATCGTTTATATTCAGTGATTAGCTCATTCACTCCCAAAGACGTTTTTAAACGTCTTTTCAGACTTGGTCCAGCCTTGGCTGGTACTGAATGAGTGAAGTATCTACGTGACTGTCATTTTCACTTTCTGTTACTGACTAGCTAACTGAGTGACTAATGCCGAACGCCGCACTTTTCCCGCTGGGCGGACGTACGAAGCAACGTTGAACAATTAACCCTGCGTAGGGGTCGGCCCAGAGTCGGAGGAGGAAGGTGTGTTATGCACGCATGTGGAGTTGAAGGCGTAATGAAGAGGCCACTAAAGTGTCACATCCATTCTCCCGTCCACCATTTCCTCACAATTCCACTTTTTTCTTTTTAACCGCGGCACTCTCCTTCATCTCCTGTAGGCGCACTTGAGTCTAATTCTCCCATCTGCTCGGTGAATATTAGCCCACTTGGCATGGAGATCGATCGGAGGTTAAAAGCTTGCGAGACCTTGGCTTCAGCAAGGGTTGCCAAGCAACTGCCGCGTCCGCCCCCAGCCACCGGCAAGGATAAAGAGGTGTCCGCACGGTGTCCCACAATCACATTACTGTCTACGTTAGCGTAAGTGCATTTACAAAAAACATGCAGGACAAGAGTTATGAAATGTTGAATTTGATTAGAATTGTTAATTATTTGTTGATTTTCTTGTCTTTTTTTCTTTTTGCAATCGGGCTTTGTCCCTAATCCAGTGCAACGATATATTAATATGTAGTTTTACCCCTCCAAGCATGTTATTTCATCTGACCCCCCCCCCCCACCAACCTGATTACTCGCTAATTGAATTTTCATTTACATTGTCCTGCTCATGACCAACTAACTAACTGCCATTTTTGAGTTCTTGTAATCTCAATAATGACCAACAAGTTAATTTCATTCTGCTGTTTTCTTTTTCAAATCCTGCTAATCGCTAAACTGGCTAACTAGCTAACTGCCATTTTCATTTTATGTAACCCTGCTCATTACCAACTCCCTAAATTGCTAACTGTGAAGCTAACAACCATTTCCATTTTCTGTCATCCAACTAGATAACTGCTGTGTTGATTTTCTGTAATTAAGGTCATCACAACTAGCATAACTGCTAGTTGCTAACTGCTATTTTCTTTTTCCGTTATCCCGCTACTCACCTACAAGCTAATTTGCTAAATAACTAGCAAACTCTAACTTTCAGTTTGCAACATCCTGCTAATCATTCCTTGTATTCCTGCAAATCACCATTTAACTACTGTAACTAACTTTCTAACTAACTAGCAACCTGTCAATTTCATTTCTCGTAATATTGCATTGGTTCGCCTGTCTATTGTATGTAAACGCCAGTGAGGTTGGAGGTTGTTGGGGGACATGTTACCATCCGAAGCCTTGACTTCCATCCATCAGTGATTAAAACTCCCCCCACTCCCTTCACTCTTTCTCACTGACATGGTGACCTTAACCCCCAGACCTCCGCACGGCGGGGTCACTTAACCTTGAACCCAATTACAAGATAAGGTTACTTTAGTTTGACCCTCCTTTTAATAGCCGAGACACGAGGGGCAGGGTGGGGGGGGGGTAAGAAAAAAGCTGATACGGCTCTCGCTTAATTCGCCTCCGCCGCCGCTTCGATTTCTCATGCAAAGTGCGATTCAGCAATATGCCGTCCTGATAAGATGGTCGCCGCGCTGCTAGGTGCTTGAACCCACATGAATTTGTTTTTATTAAGCACCTGACTCATTATCAATACCGGGATGAAAAGGTTGTGTTCAAGTGAGCTGATGTCATTGGCCGCTTGGGTCATTGCTTACCTCCTGAATAGCATTTGTAATATAGCAGCATGGATTTTCTTTAAATGACAGTTAGATCTGAAGCAAGCAAGAAAAAAAAAACGGGTGGACATGTTCATCATGACAGCATTATGAAAAGGTCTCAAGGACCGGTGCGAGTAATTTAACAGGAAGGCAAACATTTTGTTTTGAAGCAGCTACGTATTTTGACGGATCAGAAAAGCGAAATTGGGAAGGTCTCTTGCCTACGCCAACTAATGAGATTAGAGCACGGCATCAAAATTTGCTTTCATTTCAAGTATTCTTCAAAATACCGCGCCGTCGACACACAAAAAAAAAAGCCCATGACGCCAGTTTCACCTATCAACAAGAAACTAGACAGACCTGTCTTAGCATGACAGGACGCATCGAAAAGTCTCAAGTATCCCTGACCAAAGCTGAGCAGGAAGTTGATCATTTTGGTTCGAAGCAGCCATTTAGAGGGATAAGAAAAGCAAAACTTTTTTTTTTTTTTTGCTTATGTCATCAAACGTGGATGGAGCATGGCATCGAAGTCCGTCAAAAGACTCATGGCACATGGACAAAGCTAAATTGTGAAAACATAACAATTCTTTTTAAAATTTCTGGATTTTGTGCTCACTACATTTTTCCATCCATCCGTTCAAACAGTTTTGACGCTTAACGTTCACGCGAGGGCCATTGAGAATCTTAAATGATGCTTTTCCCCCCCCCCCCCCCCATTTATTTCCATGAATAGGCTCAGCGTTAATCCTTTTTCTTTAGATTCATGTACGACATGTTGCGAAGATTAGCCTTTGTTGTCAAAATGTAATTTGCGGGGGCGGGGGGGGGGGGGAAAGAAAAAAAAGAATTTGAAAAACTCATTTGTAGGGAAACAATAACCTCCTTAACGTTAGCAGCCGGCTTCAAATAAAGCGCCGATTCTTGCCAAATAACACAAGTCGAGAGTTTATTTTCTCATCGTTTTGCACTGGTGGCGTAGCAAGCAGCTGCGTCCTGTCTGCTCACTCCCAAGACACACACACATAAATACACACACACACAAAATCGAACCAAAATAATTACTTGCATCTTCATCACTGATTTTCCACATGCATTGCTTAATTCCCAAGGTATGCAAATCCTCAGGGGCGGGGGTGGGGGGGCTCCCGTTGTTGTAAGTGTTATCCCACCTTATTTTATTTATCTATTTGTTTATTTAAAGACACAATGACCCGCATACATACATCCTCTCTGCTCTGTGGAAACGTTGACTCTTATTGATGCGTCGTTGGGGGGGCTTATCTGCCTCTGTTCGCTCTTCTTTACGCCTTATTTCTACAAGACCGGAGTGCTAATTCAGTGGTTTACCGTCCAGTTCATTTCACACGATTCCATTTCGATTGACTGTTCTCTGCCACAGATTCTCCGCCCTGCTCCGATGCCGCCGGACTCGTTACAGACGGCCCGATTGTTTTGAATCCAGGTGGGATAACATGGCTTTAGAAAGGGTAGGGAGTGTAGCCCAAGTCACAGATGGGTCGCACATGATTGGACAGATGAAGGTCGGACTGCGGCGCTGTTAGTCTTTTGCCTATGCTGCTCCGAAAAGTTGAACATCAGTTTCACCCTGTCAACGAGTTGAAGCAGATGTCCGCCAGACCGCTGATTCTCGATTCTGCTTTTGTTCGCTGAGGGTCGCGATTTAGCAACATCCATATGTCTTCAATACCGACTTCTGATTGGGGCCCAGTAATGTTATTTGGACGTACAAATTCACGCAAGGTCTGAAATCCCCCCATAATGGCTGGAGGGCCATTATGACTGAAATCCTATAAGGAAGTCAAGAATAACGTTTAAGTTACTGTAATGAGAAAATGCTTACCATATCTCTCTTATTTATTACATATGAGAATTTTTGGTACATATTTTAGCAAGCATCATGGAAGTTGCCATGTATGATTTGCTTTTGCGGGCCACATAAAATGATGTGGCGGACCAGATCTGGCCCCGGGGCCTTGACTTTGACACCTGTGCTTTAGAGGGCTACCTTCATTGAAAATTATACCATGAATCAAAGGATCAATGAATGGCTTTCCACATCGTTGACCTGCACACTTGGTGTTTTTCTCTACTCCTAACATTAAAAATGAATGAGCAGACGAATGAATGATTAAAAAAAAACATACAGTGCTCCTGCCACAGTGTTTTTATGCCATTGTCTTGTCAACAGAACAAAACCTCCCCGAAAAGAAAAAAAAAAAAAGTTGGGCTCAGAGGAGGCTAAAAATAAATGCCGAGTTTTAATACGGTCACCAGATTCTGCCGCAACCCGGGTCAAACTGGAGACAAAAGATCAGCTGAGCGCTCAAAGGAGATGGAAAGCATGAGGTTGTCGAGTGCACGTGTGTATGCATGTGCGGTGGGTGGGGGGCGGGGGGTGTGAGAGCTCGCAATGAATCTGATCCGGACGTGGCCCGCTGACCGCCTGTTGAACTTCCATCTGAACTCCAGGCGAACCTTAAACTTGACAATCTATACTCATGCATCTCCCAACACGATCTGAACCACACACACACACACACGCACACACGTGCACTTCCACTCAGTACATTTACATTAGTATCTAACTTCATACACGTCCGATTTTTGGATGTAGATTTTGAAGAATGAATATTTTTCTGAATATGTCCCAATACTTTTGCTCAATACAGTATATCACAGAAGATACCGTCCAGAAATCAGGGAGATTCTTTTTACTTTTTACAATAGTTTCACCCCTACCGTATACTTTCAGCGCGTTAAGGTTTTAAAACGTACTCGGACTGAGCTCAAGAAAGGGGAGCCTAAGGTTATAACATCACTTTGAGGAAACGAAGACTGCCACTCGCGCAGTTGTCCAAACAAATACATTTAAATACCGACAATTTCAGCCAAACCTCATCAAGTCTGCGAGCTTAATGAACGCTCAAAGATAAAATACTGAACACTGTAGAGGAACTAAAGGAAATGAACACGGGACGGCATTTATAAATCTTCTTCCAACTTTCGCTTTAACACACACGGAGCAGCAACGCATGCAAACAGAGGGAAGCACTTTCAGTTAAACTTTCTGGTTGGAGGCGCCCTAAAAAAAGTTTGGATTGGTTGATTGATTTCTATTTCCACAATTTCCAAGTGGGAATTAAAATCGTCGTTCTGTGAATGAAAGCCCACTGCCGGCGATGTCAGAAGCATGACCCCCTCAACTGCCCACCTGTCAATCCGAGCGCCCCGCCACCTGTCCCGTCCTCAGGGGAGGTTCAAATCCAACCACCCCACCCTCCACCCATTGCGTTCTAGTGGTGATCTCCCCTCCGTCCAACAGCCGTCACACAACCACCAGCGAAATGATTTCCCAGATGGACGTTAATCCTCTTTACAACATTAGCGATATTAGCGCTCTCTGAGCTTCTATCTGTCGATCCGTGACTCTGAATATGCGGAAAGAGCGTTTTGTCACTTACTTGGGCGGGGGTGCACGTGTGCAGACCACCGGGCCCAGTGTGAACATTTTGCCGTGACATGGAAAAGGTTTGGCTGTACACGAGGCAATTCAGGAGCAATGAAAACGCACTTGAGCAAGATACTGAACCCCCAGTTGCTCCTGCTGCTGTGTCATCAGTCGCTGAATGAGATAACAGTGTAAAGCGCTTTGAATACCCGAGGTAGAAAAGTGCTATAAAGTAAGCGACAGCCCATTTACCATCCGAGCCTAAAATATAAATCACATATTTATCGTTTTTTTTTTTTTCCAATTTAAAAACGAATATAACAGTCACCTTTTTATTTCCCAATTGCCAGTGAAAAATAGCGAACGAATGGTCCACGTGTGAACACGCAAACCATCGTTGTGCTCGACGACATCCCTGCAGCAGCATCAAGAAACACCAGAGAAATGACAGTCAAACTGCCGCTATTTGTACCCTCCCTCGTCATCACAACCTCCACAGAGCCCCCCCCCCCCTCTTCCCCCCTCGTTTAATCCATCTGTCTGTCAGCTCAACACGAGACAGAACCCGACCCATTACGCTCGGCGCTGACCTGTCCGTGACCCATCCCTGCACTCTGCCTTGCCTCCTCATCTCGCGGGGGGGGGCACGGCGAGGAGATAAAACGCTAACGCAACTACTGTTGCTGCGGCCAAGTGTGTGATTGTGTTTGTGTGTGTGTGTGTATGTGTGTGTGCGCGCGCGCAATGAATTTTTGTCATGATTGTGGAAGCGATAGAAAACGCCGGCGGGCCAAAGGCGTCGGCGTACGTAGCCTGAATTCGACCACTTTGCGACAAACGCATTTTAGAGTTAAAGGCCAATCCATTAGGGACGGCGTGTAGGCTCAAGGGGGGGGGGGGGGGTTGGGGTTGGGGGCACAGGTTGTGCAACCATCATATTATTTGTGGATCATTGCTTTACACAGTGGCGCCGTGTTCGTTTTGCCCACATAGGTCATTTTCGGGTTGATTTGGCCGTTCTCGGGGGCCTCGTGGAAGGATATCATTGATTTTCCTTTACACAGGGGATGGCAATTTTCCGCCGTTTTATTTCTTTAATTGATCATTTTTGTGAATCGTCTAAATCCGCTGAGAAAACTTTAGAGAGGGTCAGGTACCTTATCGTCGAGTTTTCACGAGCTCTCCCGATCAGTCTTTCCATCTTCCGATTGTAAACAGCCCTGCGATTGGACGTGTATGATGTCTTACTTGTTGTGATTGGTCGCCCCGTCCAGGCCACGCCCTTTTCATCATTAGCCATTGCCATTCCTGTTTACGAGATTCAGCCCCCCGAAGCCAGTTTCACGAAGCAACGTAAAATTTGGTCGGCAGAGTTTATCATGAGTAGACCAATAACCACGCCTAAAATGACGCAGGAAGTCGACTGTGTCGGTTGGACGCGAACATTTTACAGTTCAGCGTTGCCATTTCCAGGAGTGCAATCGAAAAGAATGAAGTTGTTGTCGTTTGAAAATTCAGCCCCCGAAGCCAGTTCGATTTTAGAAACATGAAATTTGGTTGAAGATGCCTATCTTGAGTTGTCTCACCAAAACAATCTCCAGAGGCCAGGTCTGAAAAGATGCAGTACGTCCGCCATTTTGAAGTGGCAGTTTTTGGGTCATTTTGGGCCCGTTCCGTGAGCGCTTCAAAAACAAAGAATGATGTTTTGTCATTTTTAAAATTCAGCCCTCAAAGCTTGTTCAACTGAACAATATGAAGCTTGGCACATCGGTCTATCGTGTGTAGACCCACAAAAAGTCTGAAGAAGCCATACTGGAAAAGACAAGAGCGCGAGTAGATTCACAAAAAAAAAGCCTCAATAAACTATGCTTTATTTATTATTTTTGGTTTGAAATGGCTATTTTCGGGTCATGTTGGCCATTTCCAGGCGTCCTGCAACGGGAAAGTATGTTTCATTTTGTCCATGAAGCTGGTTTGATTTGGCAACATGAAATTTGGTGGCCGTCGTCGATCATGAGTAGATCCTCAAAAAAGTCAGAATTTAAGCCATGCTCAAAAAGTCAAAGGTGGTCTTCTGTTTCTGTTTTTAGTGGCCATTGTACACGCAATTTGTCCAGTTCCAGAAGCCGCTCGAAGACAAGAATTTATTATTTATTGATTGATTTATTTATTAATGGGGTTCAGCTCCCACAATAACTCGAAATCTAGTTGACATGTCCAATAAGAGTAGACTCAAAAAAAAAATCTTAAGAAGCTTGAAGAACTTGAAGAGACACGGGAAGTCTGCCATTTTGGCTTAAAATGGCAATTTTCAGCTTGGGGTTTCATTTCCAGGAGCCCTGCAAAAGATCGCGATCACGTTTTCGTCCTCCAAACCGAATTTAGAGTTGCACATTAGTGCCACAATGTGCGGCAACATGTCGCACAGCACAGTCCGGTTCAATTTCATATTTGTAAAATATGTAATTGCATGCAGAAATTAAGAAGCACTCGTCTGCTTTAGGGAGGCCATCTCGTGCGTGAAGACGTGAAATTATAAAGCAACGACAACAGACGGTTTACGTTGGACAGCCTCGGCGTGTGGACTGGGTAACAATGGCGCACACCAACACACCCGCGCGCCGCGCGCGCACGCACGTGCATCATCATCATTAGCGGCAATTAGCGCAGCTGTGACCTCACACGTCCGGGTCAGCGCTTCGAAACAGAATGGAACAAAAACGGAAAGTTGTCCCGGAATCCGCGCTCCCAATTAGCAAGGGCGCCGAGCGGCGCGGCGCACAATGGCGCAGGTGAGAAGTTGGACGGGTCCGGGCGTCGCGCTTCGGGCGAGCACAATGAGAGAGCGGCGCATCGCCTGCGAGCCGCTTACACTTTACGTGTCAAGCGGCTCGCAGGCGATGCGACGTGGGAGGCTCCGAGCCTTTCACCGGGCTTCCAGAGTGACGTAACTGCGTGGAAATTAGGTTTGTTGCGTTTTTGTTTTTTTTCCCCCCACATTCTACATTAATGAATCCATGTGGCACAGGACCGATCTGTACTCTGTCAGTGATTCTCAATGATTCTGCCGCATCTGAAAATGATTGCGTACGAATTACAAGGCTGTCTTTGTTCATCGATCTGTCCCAGTGACAGGCAGAACAATTAAACACTCTTCCAGTAGATGGCAGAAGGACCGATAAACCTTCCCAACAAATCTCTCATTTAAACTAATCCTGACCCCAAACAATTCCACAAGTTCAAATGTAGTGTGTGTGAAGGGCAAAAATTATTTATTTCCTTTTTTTGGGGGGGGGGGGGGGTTTGAATGTATCCCCTGCCATAAATGCGAGTTCATTGAACTCGGCACTTCAGTGTGTTATGTTGTCCGCTCCATTAATTCTCGATTTCTGCTGTATTGAATTGTTTCGTCATGCAAGTACGACTGGGACACATCAACGGGCCAAAATCGCAGCACATTATGGGATGGTGCGGCTTATTTATATATATATTTTTTTAATGCATTTCTTATTTTTTTCCTGTCGAAATGCTGTCCTGTGTAAATTGTCGTAGTTGCTATTTGCCGTTATGACACTTCGCTGCCAAAGCAAAACACTCAATAAAGCCCGGGGGCCGTGTGAACACGACTTAGTGGGTCAAACGCAGCCTGCGGACAACACAGATGCATTACTGCGTGTGTGCGTGTATGTGTGTGTGTGTGTGTGTGTGTGTGTGTGTGTGGCGTATGCGTGTGTGTGCAGAAGCAGAAGGCACTAAAAATAAACCATCTGAAATATTTAACTTAGTGACCCAGAAAGGCGCCCCAGCGTAATCGTATGTTTGCACAAGCCGAGCGCGACAGCCATGATATGATGAGGCCGCTCCGACGCTCTCGTCGCCTTGCCGATAGCGCGTCGAAGCTGAGGGGAAACCAAACATCCGTTTGATGAATATATAAATAGAATAAATAACTCAATAAGGACGTGAAATCGGCACAATTTGGTCTGCGTTGACATTATTTGGTGTGTAGGGAGAGCCAAAACCATGCCGTAAATACTACAGTTGCCCAAAAAAATGCATTTCTGTCCACGAGTGATTTACAAGTCGGTACCAGATGAGGCGTGTCATTTTTTTGGTCTTACTGCATGTGAAGAACAAAGAGATTGATGCGACCTTTCCCACTCATTGTGCTTCTTAGGCGTCATTTGAATGAAACGAGCCGTCGATCGGCGGGCAGTTTTCGCCAGATTCAGTCTGCAAAATGCCGTTTTCCGGCTGTGACAATTGATCCCCTCTGATTGGATAGTGAATGAATGCATGATACAAAAAACATAAATGATAAGCAAAAAATAATAATAATATTAATAAAATAAACGGCAAAAAAAACGACTTTTCTAGTAGGTCAAGCTTAGCAAAGTTGCTCTTGACTTGGATTTGTTCCCGCTTGTATTGTGAGTGTGGATGTTATGAGAAACAATGACTTCTCTGCCATGTGCGCTGTGGCCAGGTTGACCTCGGCACTTGGTGATGGAAGGCACAACTAGAGTGCAATTTTGTGCAATTATGGGGGTGTGTGTGTGTGTGAGAGAGTTATATGAGTCACGGGGCGCATTTCAAGTCTCTTAATTGTACCATTCCTCACTTCTGTCTCCTCAAAAAGTTGAAAGCAATCCAGAATTTGTTTTTACGCCTTGCAGAAAGAAGCGCTTCAATTTTGTTTAAAAAAAAAAAAAAAAGTCTCCAGTTTTTGTTTC
This sequence comes from Hippocampus guttulatus, assembly GCF_054856545.1. Classification (NCBI taxonomy): domain Eukaryota; kingdom Metazoa; phylum Chordata; class Actinopteri; order Syngnathiformes; family Syngnathidae; genus Hippocampus; species Hippocampus guttulatus. The sequence continues at coordinate 21,325,005 of NC_141266.1, read as the reverse complement.
ATGTTGCGATGGGTTGTTGAGTGGAACATTTTTAAGGGCTGGCGGGCCCGAGGGCGAACGGTTGGCGCGTCGACCTCACAGAGGTCGTGGGTTCGATCCCGGTTCCGTCCTCTCTGTGTGGACTTTGCATGTTCTCCCCGGGCCTGCGTGGGTTTTTTCCGTGTACTCCGGTTTCCTCCCACATTCCAAAAACAAACATGGCAGGCTGATTGAACACTTGAAATTTTCCCGAGGTGTGCGTGTGAGCGCGGATGGTTGTTCATCTCCGCGAGCCTTGTGAGGATAAAGCAGATCGGAAAATGGACGGATGGATGTTGTTATGAGTTGTTGAGTGGAACGTTTTTCGGGCCGAAGTGAATTTAATCAAATTTGGACTCAGGCTGAAGCATAAAAGCGAAGTGCAATGCTTTGCATCTTCTGAGCGGGCCTTCTTCTTGCCAAAGTTCATGTGGAGTTCTGCAATGATTTACTTGATAAAAAGTGAACGAAGACTTTCGGCTCTCCACACCGTTCCAAAGCTAATATGCTAACGAGCGTGGTGTCGGGTGGTCCGAAGACGTCCCAAAAGCAACAGCCTCGCTTCCAGCGTCAACAGGCCGCCGTCATCCTATGAAACATTCATCCCCCCCCCCAGTCCATCTTCCCGCCGTTGCCGAGGGAATCGCATCGTCCGCCGACCCCCGGTTCCGCCCGGATCTCATCGCCACCCCTCAAGCTCCCCCTCCCTTGCTTTCGTGGAAATTGCTGTGCAGGAAAAATGTGCATCATCCCCCCCCCCCCCCCCCCCCATAAATCCTTCAAGAGGTCCCGACTGCGACGTATGGCAACAGCATCAATATTGATGCGGGACAAAGTTCCCGCCAAGCCGGCTCGCTGGACGCGCATCAATATTGATGCGCCCCCTCAACCCCCAATGCTCATGGCATCTGCTGCAAAGGGGGGTTAGCCTGCTTGAATTTGTACGCGGTAGGACAGGACAGGACAGATTAAAGTCACATTTTGTGTGGGCCGTCAAGATGGAACAAGCTCAATGAGATGTTTGGTTCACCGCCAAAAAGTTCAAGTCTGAGTTTCAACGTACTTTGCTCACATAATTTATTTATGTATTTTGGGGGGCGGGGATTATGAGGGAAAGCCTTCGGATTTAAAGCAAGTGATAGGGCTTCAAATTATGGTTTCCGACAATGGTAGGGATTTCAAATAGTGTTTCAGGACTGGGTTAGGGTTTCAAGTCAGTGTTCAGGTTTCAAATTTGGGTTCCGTGCATAAGGTTTTAAATCAGGGGTAGGGTCTCAAAGTTGGGTTTCAAGGACTTTCAAAGAGGTTAACTGGTTTCCAGCCACCTAGGTTCGGGTTTCAAGTTTAGAATTTAATGCAGACTTGAGTGAGCGTACGTTACTATCGACCCCAACAATGGGCACTCACACAACCAACAAGTTGTGCTCGTAGACCCCACGCCTCCCAATCCCGGACTGAATACATTGGGTACGTTTGGCTTTGATTTGGATGCTTGCCATGTGAAAAAAAACGACCATGTATAGTAAGGCGTTTTTAGCCGAAAAAAACGACCATGTAAAGAAAGGTTTTTAGCCGAAAAAAACGAACACGTATAGAAAGGCGCTTTTAGCCGAAAACAAACGACCATGTATATAGTAAGGCGTTTTTGGACGAAAAAAAAACGACCATGTAAAGAAAGGTGTTTTTAGCCCAAAAAAAATGACCATGCATAGTCAGGCGTTTTTAGCCGAAAAAAAAGACCATGTCTCGTAAGCCGTTTCTAGCCGAAAAAAAAGACCATGTATAGTCAGGTGATTTTAGACAATAAAAAGGACCATGTATAGGAAGGCGTTTTTAGTCGAAAAAAACGACCATGTATAGTAAGAAATTTTTAGACGAAAAAAACGACCATGTATATATAGTAAGGCGTTTTTAGCCGAAAAAAAACGACGATGGATAGTAAGGCGTTTTTAGCCGAAAAAAACGGCCATGTATAGTAAGGCATTTTTAGCCCAAAAATAACGACCATGTATCATAAGGCATTTTTAGCCGAAAAAAATGACCATGAATAGTAAGGCGTTTTTAGCTGGAAAAAAAACGACCATGTATAGTAAGGCGTTTTTAGCTGGAAAAAGACGACCATGTATAGTAAGGCATTTTTGGCCGAAAAAAAACGACCATGTTATAGTAAGCCGTTTTTAGCTGAAAAAAACGACAATGTCGAGTAAGGCGCTTTTAGCCGAAAAAAACAACCATGTATACGAAGGCGTTTTTAGCCAAAAAAAACGACCATGTATAGTAAGGCGTTTTTAGCCGAAAAAAACGACCATGTATACGAAGGCGTTTTAGCCGAAAAAAACGACCATGTACGACCAGCCGTTTTTAGCTGAAAAAAACGACAATGTCGAGTAAGGCGTTTTTAGCCGAAAAAAACAACCATGTATACGAAGGCGTTTTTAGCCCAAAAAAAACGACCATGTATAGTAAGGCGTTTTTAGCCGAAAAAAACGACCATGTATACGAAGGCGTTTTAGCCGAAAAAAACGACCATGTATAGTAAGGCGTTTTTAGCCGAAAAAAACGACCATGTAAAGAAAGGTTTTTAGCCGAAAAAAACGAACACGTATAGAAAGGCGCTTTTAGCCGAAAACAAACGACCATGTATATAGTAAGGCGTTTTTGGACGAAAAAAAAACGACCATGTAAAGAAAGGTGTTTTTAGCCCAAAAAAAATGACCATGCATAGTCAGGCGTTTTTAGCCGAAAAAAAAGACCATGTCTCGTAAGCCGTTTCTAGCCGAAAAAAAAGACCATGTATAGTCAGGTGATTTTAGACAATAAAAAGGACCATGTATAGGAAGGCGTTTTTAGTCGAAAAAAACGACCATGTATAGTAAGAAATTTTTAGACGAAAAAAACGACCATGTATATATAGTAAGGCGTTTTTAGCCGAAAAAAAACGACGATGGATAGTAAGGCGTTTTTAGCCGAAAAAAACGGCCATGTATAGTAAGGCATTTTTAGCCCAAAAATAACGACCATGTATCATAAGGCATTTTTAGCCGAAAAAAATGACCATGAATAGTAAGGCGTTTTTAGCTGGAAAAAAAACGACCATGTATAGTAAGGCGTTTTTAGCTGGAAAAAGACGACCATGTATAGTAAGGCATTTTTGGCCGAAAAAAAACGACCATGTTATAGTAAGCCGTTTTTAGCTGAAAAAAACGACAATGTCGAGTAAGGCGCTTTTAGCCGAAAAAAACAACCATGTATACGAAGGCGTTTTTAGCCAAAAAAAACGACCATGTATAGTAAGGCGTTTTTAGCCGAAAAAAACGACCATGTATACGAAGGCGTTTTAGCCGAAAAAAACGACCATGTACGACCAGCCGTTTTTAGCTGAAAAAAACGACAATGTCGAGTAAGGCGTTTTTAGCCGAAAAAAACAACCATGTATACGAAGGCGTTTTTAGCCCAAAAAAAACGACCATGTATAGTAAGGCGTTTTTAGCCGAAAAAAACGACCATGTATACGAAGGCGTTTTAGCCGAAAAAAACGACCATGTATAGTAAGGCGTTTTTAGCCGAAAAAAAAAACGACCATGTATAGAAAGGTGTTTCTAGCTGGAAAAAAACGACCATGTATACTAAGGCGTTTTTAGCTGGAAAAAAAACGACCATGTATAGTAAGGCGTTTTTAGCCGAAAAAAAAAACGACCATGTATAGAAAGGTGTTTCTAGCTGGAAAAAAACGACCATGTATACTAAGGCGTTTTTAGCTGGAAAAAAAACGACCATGTATAGTAAGGCGTTTTTAGCCGAAAAAAAAACAACCATGTATAGAAAGGCGTTTCTCGCTGGAAAAAAACGGCCATGTATAGTAAGGCATTTTTAGCCCAAAAATAACGACCATGTATCATAAGGCATTTTTAGCCGAAAAAAATGACCATGAATAGTAAGGCGTTTTTAGCTGGAAAAAGACGACCATGTATAGTAAGGCATTTTTGGCCGAAAAAAAACGACCATGTATAGTAAGCTGTTTTTAGCTGAAAAAAACGACAATGTCGAGTAAGGCGCTTTTAGCCGAAAAAAACAACCATGTATACGAAGGCGTTTTTAGCCAAAAAAAACGACCATGTATAGTAAGGCGTTTTTAGCCGAAAAAAACGACCATGTATACGAAGGCGTTTTAGCCGAAAAAAACGACCATGTACGACCAGCCGTTTTTAGCTGAAAAAAACGACAATGTCGAGTAAGGCGTTTTTAGCCGAAAAAAACAACCATGTATACGAAGGCGTTTTTAGCCAAAAAAAACGACCATGTATAGTAAGGCGTTTTTAGCCGAAAAAAACGACCATGTATACGAAGGCGTTTTAGCCGAAAAAAACGACCATGTATAGTAAGGCGTTTTTAGCCGAAAAAAAAAACGACCATGTATAGAAAGGTGTTTCTAGCTGGAAAAAAACGACCATGTATAGAAAGGCGTTTCTCGCTGGAAAAAAACGACCATGTATAGTAAGGCGTTTTTAGCTGGAAAAAAACGACCATGTATAGTAAGGCGTTTTTAGCTGAAAAAAAAAAGACAATGTATAGTAAGGCGTTTTTAGCCCAAAAAAACGACCATGTATATAGGCGTTTTTAGCCGAAAGAAAACCCGACCATGTATTGTAAGGCGTTTCTAGCTGGAAAAAAAACGACAATGTATAGTAAGGCGTTTTTAGCCCAAAAAAACGACCATGTATAGTAAGGCGTTTTTAGCCGGAAAAAAAAACGACCATGTATTGTAAGGCGTTTCTAGCTGGAGAAAAACGACCATGTATAGTAAGGCATTTTTAGCCGAAAAAAACCGACAATGTATATAGTAAGGCGTTTTTAGCCCAAAAAAACGACCACGTATAGTAAGGCGTTTTTAGCTGGAAAAAAACGACCATGTATAGTAAGGCGTTTTTAGCCGAAAAAAAACGACCATGTGTAGTAAGGCGTTTTTAGCCGTAAAAAAAACGACCATGTATTGTAAGGCGTTTCTAGCTGGAAAAAAACGACCATGTATAGTAAGGCGTTTTTAGCCGAAAAAAACCGACAATGTATATAGTAAGGCATTTTTAGCCCAAAAATAACGACCATGTATCATAAGGCATTTTTAGCCGAAAAAAAATGACCATGAATAGTAAGCCGTTTCTAGCCGAAAAAAAAAGACCATGTATAGTCAGGTGATTTTAGACAATAAAAAGGACCATGTATAGGAAGGCGTTTTTAGTCGAAAAAAACGACCATGTATAGTAAGAAATTTTTAGACGAAAAAAACGACCATGTATATATAGTAAGGCGTTTTTAGCCGAAAAAAAACGACGATGGATAGTAAGGCGTTTTTAGCCGAAAAAACCGGCCATGTATAGTAAGGCATTTTTAGCCCAAAAATAACGACCATGTATCATAAGGCATTTTTAGACGAAAAAAACGACCATGTATAGTAAGGCGTTTTTAGCTGGAAAAAAACGACCACGTATAGTAAGGCGTTTTTAGCTGGAAAAAAACGACCATGTATAGTAAGGCGTTTTTAGCCGAAAAAAAACGACCATGTGTAGTAAGGCGTTTTTAGCCGGAAAAAAAACGACCATGTATTGTAAGGCGTTTCTAGCTGGAAAAAAACGACCATGTATAGTAAGGCGTTTTTAGCCGAAAAAAACGACCACGTATAGTAAGGTGTTTTTAGCCCAAAAAAAATGACCATGCATAGTCAGGCGTTTTTAGCCGAAAAAAAAGACCATGTCTCGTAAGCCGTTTCTAGCCGAAAAAAAAGACCCATGTATAGTCAGGTGATTTTAGACAATAAAAAGGACCATGTATAGGAAGGCGTTTTTAGTCGAAAAAAACGACCATGTATAGTAAGAAATTTTTAGACGAAAAAAACGACCATGTATATATAGTAAGGCGTTTTTAGCCGAAAAAAAACGACGATGGATAGTAAGGCGTTTTTAGCCGAAAAAAACGTCCATGTATAGTAAGGCATTTTTAGCCCAAAAATAACGACCATGTATCATAAGGCATTTTTAGCCGAAAAAAATGACCATGTATAGTAAGGCGTTTTTAGCTGGAAAAAGACGACCATGTATAGTAAGGCATTTTTGGCCGAAAAAAAACGACCATGTATACTAAGGCATTTTTAGCCGAAAAAAAAACGACCATGTATAGTAAGCCGTTTTTAGCTGAAAAAAACCACAATGTCGAGTAAGGCGTTTTTAGCCGAAAAAAACAACCATGTATACGAAGGCGTTTTTAGCCAAAAAAAACGACCATGTATAGTAAGGCGTTTTTAGCCGAAAAAAACGACCATGTATACGAAGGTGTTTTAGCGGAAAAAAACGACCATGTATAGTAAGGCGTTTTTAGCCGGAAAAAAAACGACCATGTATAGAAAGGCGTTTCTAGCTGGAAAAAAACGACCATGTATACTAAGGCGTTTTTAGCTGGAAAAAAAACGACCATGTATAGTAAGGCGTTTTTAGCCGAAAAAAAAAACGACCATGTATAGAAAGGCGTTTCTCGCTGGAAAAAAACGACCATGTATAGTAAGGCGTTTTTAGCTGGAAAAAACGACAATGTCGAGTAAGGCGTTTTTAGCCGAAAAAAACAACCATGTATACGAAGGCGTTTTTAGCCCAAAAAAACGACCATGTATAGTAAGGCGTTTTTAGCCGAAAAAAACGACCATGTATACGAAGGTGTTTTAGCGGAAAAAAACGACCATGTATAGTAAGGCGTTTTTAGCCGAAAAAAAAACGACCATGTATAGAAAGGCGTTTCTAGCTGGAAAAAAACGACCATGTATACTAAGGCGTTTTTAGCTGGAAAAAAAACGACCATGTATAGTAAGGCGTTTTTAGCCGAAAAAAAAACGACCATGTATAGAAAGGCGTTTCTCGCTGGAAAAAAACGACCATGTATAGTAAGGCGTTTTTAGCTGGAAAAAAACGACCATGTATAGTAAGGCGTTTTTAGCTGAAAAAAACCCGACAATGTATAGTAAGGCGTTTTTAGCCCAAAAAAACGACCATGTATATAGGCGTTTTTAGCCGAAAGAAAACCCGACCATGTATTGTAAGGCGTTTCTAGCTGGAAAAAAAACGACAATGTATAGTAAGGCGTTTTTAGCCAAAAAAAACGACCATGTATAGTAAGGCGTTTTTAGCCGAAAAAAAAAACGACCATGTATTGTAAGGCGTTTCTAGCTGGAGAAAAACGACCATGTATAGTAAGGCATTTTTAGCCGAAAAAAACCGACAATGTATATAGTAAGGCGTTTTTAGCCCAAAAAAACGACCACGTATAGTAAGGCGTTTTTAGCTGGAAAAAAACGACCATGTATAGTAAGGCGTTTTTAGCCGAAAAAAAACGACCATGTGTAGTAAGGCGTTTTTAGCCGAAAAAAAAACGACCATGTATTGTAAGGCGTTTCTAGCTGGAAAAAAACGACCATGTATAGTAAGGCGTTTTTAGCCGAAAAAAAACGACAATGTATATAGTAAGGCATTTTTAGCCCAAAAATAACGACCATGTATCATAAGGCATTTTTAGCCGAAAAAAAATGACCATGAATAGTAAGCCGTTTCTAGCCGAAAAAAAAGACCATGTATAGTCAGGTGATTTTAGACAGTAAAAAGGACCATGTATAGGAAGGCGTTTTTAGTCGAAAAAAACGACCATGTATAGTAAGAAATTTTTAGACGAAAAAAACGACCATGTATAGTAAGGCGTTTTTAGCCGAAAAAAAACGACGATGGATAGTAAGGCGTTTTTAGCCGAAAAAACCGGCCATGTATAGTAAGGCATTTTTAGCCCAAAAATAACGACCATGTATCATAAGGCATTTTTAGCCGAAAAAAATGACCATGAATAGTAAGGCGTTTCTAGCTGGAAAAAAACGACCATGTATAGTAAGGCATTTTTAGCCGAAAAAAACCGACAATGTATATAGTAAGGCGTTTTTAGCCCAAAAAAACGACCACGTATAGTAAGGCGTTTTTAGCTGGAAAAAAACGACCATGTATAGTAAGGCGTTTTTAGCCGAAAAAAAACAACCATGTATACGAAGGTGTTTTTAGCCAAAAAAAACGACCATGTATACGAAGGCGTTTTAGCCGAAAAAAACGACCATGTATACGAAGGCGTTTTTAGCTGGAAAAAAACGACCATGTATAGTAAGGCATTTTTAGCCGAAAAAAACCGACAATGTATATAGTAAGGCGTTTTTAGCCCAAAAAAACGACCACGTATAGTAAGGCGTTTTTAGCTGGAAAAAAACGACCATGTGTAGTAAGGCGTTTTTAGCCGAAAAAAAAACGACCATGTATTGTAAGGCGTTTCTAGCTGGAAAAAAACGACCATGTATAGTAAGGCGTTTTTAGCCGAAAAAAAACGACAATGTATATAGTAAGGCGTTTTTAGCCAAAAAAAACGACCACGTATAGTAAGGCGTTTTTAGCTGGAAAAAAACGACCATGTATAGTAAGGCGTTTTTAGCCGAAAAAAACGACCATGTGTAGTAAGGCGTTTTTACCCGAAAAAAACGCTGGCTCCTGATCGGGATGGTGACAGGAAGGCGAGCATGAGAAGAAAAGAGGACATGGAGAGCGCAACAATTTGCTGGACAGAAAAATACCGTTCAAGAGTAAGCTGCATCCCAATTTGGACTTTGTGTTCACTGTTAAATAAAGAAAAGTGCATTTTTTTAGTGTATGTGGGGTTATATGTGAGGTTCACAAATTATGACAATAAACATATTTTTATAACAGTCGTTCTTGAGACTTTTTTTTAATGTGGGACAAATATGGCTCATGAAAGATGTGGCTTAGTTGAGGTTGAATTCAGGCTGATACCAGGAACCTGTTCTGGCCCAGCGTCGGGCCGGAGTAGGGCCAGATATGGTTTTACAATGCGGCTCAGATCCGGGCCTAATACGGCCCACATCATTGATGCCAGACGTGGGCCACTGAAGGACCGTCATTCATTGAGGTATGTGGGCCGAGTGTACGTGCCGTGTCTGCCCCAGAGCTGGGCCAGACCAATTTTGCTGACTGGGTGTTTTGAAACCCAAACCCTAGTATATTTCCCTATTTTGAAACCCTAAAGATATCTTAAAACCCTAATTTGTAACCCAAACCCTTCCAAAAAAAATACTATAAAAAATATTTTGAAATGCTAACCCTAGTTTAAAACCCTACTTTGACACCCTATCCCTAGTTCAAAACCCTTCCGCCAGCTGCCGGATCCAATAAGTGACAAGCAAGCAGAGTCAGTGTGAACAACCACATTTTATTGGAACCGTTTTCGACGTCGCGGTCTACCAAAAGCAACAGCGCCGGTCGCCAGCCTCTCTGATTGGCCAAGAATGACGGTCGCAAACCTGACCCAGGTTTGTGGACGGGAGGCCAAGTTGAAACAAGTCCTGCGCTACATCCCCACCACAAATCCCAGAAGTAGGAGAAGAAGGTAACGAGCGATGCGAGGGTCACCCCCCCACCCCCCACACCTCACACGTTAGCGTTTCATTACTTCACTTTTTTTTATTAATCCCTGTTATAACAGGTAAGCACAGATTATGGCACAGTCATAAGATAAATGTGACAACGTCTTTTCTGTTCTAAGGCAAGTTCAGATAGTTGCAGAAAATGCCCCCCACCCCCACCCCTCCTTTCCGAAAAAGGTGGAATGGTGCTGTTAGCCAAACGAGCGTGACAGAAGGAGTGCTGCTGCGTTTGTCAAGTCAACGTCACCATGCAAGTGCCTTGCCTTTTTAAGGGGGTGGTGGGGAGGGCAGTGGGGGGTGGGGGTGGATTTCCATTGAATGCTTGGCAAGAGAAGTGGGGTGCACCCTGGACTGGTCGCCAGCCAATCACGAGGAACATTCTCATTCACGCCCCGGAGCCAATTAAGAGTCTTTGTCCGTGAAGGCCGCTGTCCCGCCTGTTTTCTGCAGAAGGAGTTGCCTATCCCTGACCTACTACATGTTTTATTGGGCGTGAGAACCCGGGTACGAACTAGATTAGTTGCTAGCCACGGACGTCTGGCAACGGAAGCATGATATACCTCAGATTGGTCGCCACTCCATCGCAGGACACATGAAGACAAGCAAGCACTCCTGTTTTGGAGTCCTCAATGACGCTAAAGTGACTTCTGGTGTGAGAAGTGCGGTACAGCCTGGACTGGTCACGAGCCAATTGCAGGAAAAATTTTGACAAACACATTCAAAACTCAGGGACACTCTGGACTGGTCGTAGGGCAAACAAGCATTACCACGATCTTGATTGAAGCGAAACGGACTTGTCGGAAAGTGTACGTGGCTCGACATTTCTTTCTTTTGCAAGTTTCCTAGAAGGCGGTGTTTGCGCCGTTATGGGAGGAAACACATCGGACCTGTTTGCCATCCAACTGAACTGGCTCTCCTAATTCCCTTTCAATGCAGCACGAGAGAAGCGCCCAGTTGACATGGTGGGAGTCCATGGAGATGGCCACGCGCAAAATACATTTGAAAACAACTTGCGGAGTGAAAGATCCCCACTTGCGGATGCCGCTGTGGAGTGGGCACTTGGAAAGCGCCAAAATATATTTAGATTGTGTTTATGAATCGATGTCGAAGCTGTTGTCACGTTGACGAATGAATTATGTTTACGTCCAACTCAGAATCAGTCGTGCAGACATAAAGTCCACCAAAATCACAATATACCACCTGCGCCACACCTTAAATCTACTCCGAGCTGGTCTCAATTCTTATTGACTTTCTGTCACCAAATGAAAACGCTCAACAGTGCGCAGCACGGTGTGCCACGTTCCAGAACACGCGATACGAGACCTGCCCCGGCACGACAACGAAGATGCGCCCGTTCTCCGGCTATCAACCTAAATATGGCCTTCACACTCACATTCCCACCGATGGACAATTTGGAGTCTTCAATGAAACCCCCACGCATGCTTTTGGAATGCGGCTGTTCCCCACTAGTCCACCGTGCTTCCCGAAACTGAACCCTCCCAAAAAACGTTCACTTTGGCATGATAAGATTCATTTTCGTTTTGTCTTCGTTTTTGATTCTTGGCCGTCAAGTCACCCCCGCTTTTGAACCTGAGCTTTACCCCGCCGCCCCCACAACCTCCCTCAAACCCAGCGGACACCCGCGATGCTATGGACGCTACACCGTGCATGTGGACCGCACATCGGGACTTTTCTCTCGGTATAGACACACAATAAAACTTCTGCAAAAAGGTCCCACAAAAACAAAACAAAAAAAAAAATCCAACAAAAAAGAAAATGTTTTTGGCGTTTGTCCTTTTTCGTATAATGGCTTACGGTTGGGGCGGCCCTCCGCCTGCGTCCAGTCTTTTTGGCTTGCCCTGGTCTCCGGGGGGCCCTCAGGGACCACCGTCGTTGTAGTGCAGCGAGACGGGTCGCTCGCGCTGGACAGCGGCGGGCACGTAGGGCCAGTTGTAGCCGGAGCCCGACAGCAGCATGTCACGCAGCAGCGTCTCGATGGGCGTCTTGCCCACCAGGCGCACGAAGAAGAGCTGCTCGATGACGGGCGACGACACGATGCGCAGCGACGGCAGCCGCAGCAGCAGACGCCCGAAGCGGTTGGGCTGGCTCGGGTACTGGTTGCGCACGTACTCCTCCAGGGCGCACTGCGACTTCTCCTGGATGCTCTCCACGTGGCCCGCGTCCGACAGGCCCATCGCGTCTGCGCACAAACACAGACACACAAGCACGCACGCACACACACATTTTCATTCCCGAAATAAAATAACAAAAATGCTTTTAAAATAACGAAAGCTGACGAAAACTACATCTTATGTTCATGAAATCAACTGCAATTATAATTGTAGCAAAAATGTCCTCAGTTTTCATCCATCCATCCATTTTCCAATCCACGTATCTTCACAAGGGTCGCGGCGCGTGGAAGTGGGGGGGGGGGGGGGGGGGGGGTGCTGGAGCCTATCCAAGCTGTCGTCGGGTAGTAGGCGGGGGACACCCTGAACCGGTTGCCAGCCAATCGCAGGACACACAGAGACGAACAACCATCCATGCTCACACGCACACCTCGGGACAATTTGGAGTGTTCAATCAGCCTGCCATGCATGTTTTTGGAATGTGGGAGGAAACCAGAGTACCCAGAGAAAACCCACGCAGGCACGGGGCGAACATGCAAACTCCACACGGGAAGTGCGGAGCCAGAATCGAACTGGGCCACCGGGCCGAACCTTCTTCGATTATGTCATTCATCTTGGTTTTGGTATTGCTGCAGATGGTCAAACAGATAAATATTTTTAAAAATATGGTTGCATAGGGGCAGCCCTGGGTGATGAAGGTTAGCGTGCAGCGGTTAGGGCAGTTTTAGTGCTTGTTGTTTTAATCGTCCGGGTGTAGCCGATGTTGTGCTACAAGCGAATTGAGCGAATTTGTGAATGTCGACGGCACTCGAAGCACTCCGACCTCGACATGTGACTTACACCTCTCGTCTCGCACTCTTCCCACCCCCACCGCACAGCTGAGAGAAAATGGGAAGGGAGGGTTACGTTGCACACTACACTTTTCACACCCTCGGTGTCGGGATCGGGGGTGGGGGGGCGGGGGGGGGCATTAGGGATTTGGTGCTGTGTGAAGTCCAAACAAAGACGCTTTTTTTTTTCTCCTCTCTCCTTTTGCCCGTGACCTCCGCGTGAACCCTCGTGTTTCTTCCATTGCTTGGTTTGAACCTGTCAGCTTGCATCGGGGCTCCTTTTTGTCACACTGGCCTTTGATGTAACCCCCCCCCCCCCCCCCCCAAAATATAGCGTGTCAAACTGTGTGAATCACTGCCTTGCTTTTCTGCTACTCAGAGGACAGCTGGACTGTTTTTGTGTGTGCGCGCGCGCGGCAGAAGGCCGCGTTCGTGACAAAGCGGCGGAGATTAGTCAAGCTGTCCTCCGCCGCCCAAAAAAGCGGCTTCGCGTGCCGAAGCGACAGCTCTGCGGGCACTCTGGCGTTTCTGCGCCAAGCGGCGCAGACAAGGTGGCGGAGCACGGAGAGGGCGCGGTGGAGACGTCTTTCACCAAAACGAGCGTCAGGAATTCCCATCTGAACAACAGCTGGAACGACCGGCGCGGCACTCGACTCCATCACGAATTCATGTTTATTGGTGTAGTCAAGAAGTTCAAAACAACTATCGTCCACTGTATGATGAAAAATGGCCTGATTTGTTGTTTTCTGCGTTCTGGCCAAAGTCTCGGTTGCGTTAGCGCCATCCTGTGGTATCCTGATGTCAATGAATTATGTTGATGTGGGGAGGAGCTTTATTTCCTTAGACCATCGTCCAGTCTCATTAAAAAAATATATCCGGTCATACCTCGGTTTTCGAGCATAATCCGTTGCAGAAGGCTGTTCGAAAAGCAATTTGTTCGAAATCCGAAACTATTTTATGAGCCCATGATTAGGGGCTAATACACTTTGCAGAAATAACATGAAAACAGTCAGATTTGCATAAATCACAGCAAATACGTCTGCTCATAATGAACCCTACACGAGGAAGCGTCACTTCCTCGTGTAAGGATGCCGAGAGGGGTCAATTGGCGTATTCGGCTTTGCTCAGTTTGGTTGAAAACCAGTTTTCGGTCATAATCCGAGGTGTAAAAATCTCAAAGTTTCTGGTCAAAAACCAATTTGGTCGAGAACAGAGACGTTCGAAAACCGAGGTTTGACTGGATATGTGTTTTGAGAACCGGCATACTGGCGCCAAGGAACTACGTTGAAGTGTGGGGTGGCAACTTCATTTGATAAAAAGTCGCTCTCTTATGCCGGTTTTGCAAACACTTGCCACTGTTAGCAAAACAAAGTTTTCGCAGTTGAACAATGTTCAAAAAGTGTTTGTGAACGCGTCAGCAACCTACGTCGGCAAGCCTTCGTAGCTCAGTGAGACACGGGCTTCATTGCAACAAAAGAATTTGCCAGAAGCCAAAGGGAAGTCGAAGAAGATATGGATGAAGAAGAAGAAGGAGTAGAATTCGTGGCCCCCCCGACTTGAGAGTAAGACGTCGGCGTCGACCATTAAAAGAAAACAGAAGAAGAAATGGAATCAGAAGAAGTAGTCGTCATGGCAATGAAGGCGGGCCATACGGCTAAGTTGAGTTCCTTACACCACTGCAAGAACTTACGGCAGCAAGAGCCGCAATAAAGCGACCAGGAATCTTTGGCCACAATGTGACTTGGGATTCGAGTTATGTCGGTAAGCCGTTTTAAACTCAAAAGAAAAAGTTGTCCATGGTTAGAGGTCGACATTTTGTCCAACCGGAACTCGCCGGAACGCCATCAAGATGCCCGCGCACCACCTTGTGTGTGTTTGCGCCCCCTTGCATTAAATTCTGAATGGAGCCTCGATGTTATCAAGCAATCCGCATATGTCCACACACAGCCATGATTTAAGGAACGGGGATTTGGGTACGAAACCGAGCTCTACTGCCGTTTTGGAAAAAAATACCCCCCTAGATGTGATTTATTCTCTAGACCACTTTTTATGTTTTGTTTTGTTTGTTTTTTTTCCTTCTCCGTGATGCATTTTTGGAGTGGTGAAAAATACGGTCGGCCAACTTTCACACTCGCGCTCACACCTGCGGACAATGTCAAGTCTTCCATCAGCCTCACATGTCTGCATTTTGGCAGGACAGGCGGGATTGGTCGCCGGCAAATGACAGGAGGCTTTGTATCGTGTGTTTCTGTGTGCGTGTGCGTGCGCATAAGTCACATGGCGAGCTGAGGGCGACAGGGGGTAACCATGTAGGTCACGGCGGCGCTGTGGCCGATCCGCCACTATACATAATTTAACTTGTGAGATGGGCGGGGGGTAGGGGGGGGGGTGACTCAATAATAAATGGGATCACGGAGGAAGCAAAAGATTTACATTGCATGGGGGAGGTGGTCGGGGGGGCGGGGGGGTCACAGGGGTTGGGGGGTCTCTTCTGTTAACTTGTTCACATCATGATCTCCCGGCGAGGTGTCTGGGTTGTGACAGCACCGTCGGAGGCGACGGCAGCAAAGTGACCAAAGCGGTCAGCGTCAAAGCAAGGCACAACAAAAGCCCGACGACGCGGCCGACGGGAAACACCGCGCGGGGTTCATTCCATGAATATCATTTTTGTTTTTGCCGTTTCTTAGAGCTCCTCCGTAGCTCGTTACGCGGATAAAGTCATGTGTGCGCCCTCTGAAAAAGAACAAACATGCCAAGAGCGATCAAAAAAAAACTAACTGAGGTGTCATATAAAAATCCGGTTTCCTCTCACATTTCCAAAAACACGCATGGCAGGTTAATGGAGCACTCGAAATTGTCCCGAGGTGTGATTGTGAACACGAATGGTTGTTCGTCTCTGTGTGCCCTGCGATTGGCTGGCAACCGGTTCAGGGTGTCCCCCGCCTACTGCCCGAAGACGGCTGGGATGGGCTCCGGCGACCCCCGCGAGGATAAAACTAATCAGAAAATGGATGGAGGGAGATCTGAATCTTGACTAAAAAAGATGCTATGTGTCTTACACAATGTCCAAAGTACATTTGAACTTGACTTTAAAGTGATCAATTTCATTTTCTGGCTCTATCAAAAGGCAACGTGAAATCATTCAAAATTTTGAAAAACAGAAATCAAGATGATGGGAATCCATTTCCTTCATGGTCCTCCCTCACAGGATCACATTTCGAACGTTTGGACTTCATACAAGAAACAAAGTTGGCAAATCTGAAAATGCTATCGATTATTCGGTCAAGATATATGATTCAATGCATTAGCTTTCATTACCTGGCAAAATATCGGACATTCTTGCGGACCTTTACGATGTCTTGCCCTCGAAAGAGCGACGTGCAGTCCGGCACGCATTCAATACGGATTCAACCCACTTTTTTTTAAATGATCATAGAAATGCTCAGCCCGTCACTATTTCCTCCACTCACCGGACGTGAAGAGCACGATGGACTTGAGGCAGGAGTACTCAGCCGTGTCCACTTGGAGCGCCTTGAGCTTCTCCACCTGCTCCTGAAAGACGCGGATGTGGTCCATGAAGGCCACCACACGCTCGGCCGACATGGGCGAGGCGTGCAGGCCGGCCGCCGCCAGCAGGGGCGCCACGTGCAGCGGCATGGAGCACTGCGCCGCGTTCAGGACGAACAGCTCGCTCCACGACATGCGCAGCAGCGCCACCTAGGAACAGGCAACCCTCATTACAGTCAGCCGCCAAAAGGTGAAAGCCAAGAGAGCGACGCGATCGCTAAATATTGATTTTTTTTTCAATATACAGTGGTACCTCTACTTATGAAATGAATTGGTTCTGAAAGAAATTTTGTAACTAGAAAATTTTGTAAGTAGAGACGCGTTTTCAATGTAAATGCCCTGATCCGTTCCAAGCCCCCCAAATTCAGACAAATGTTTTCGAAAGCATAAAAAGGCATCAAAATATGTAACAAATACATGTTACAATTAGACTATTGCACAATAAATGAGAGTTGTGCATCATGTAAAAAACAAAGAATAGAGTGAAGAATAAAAAAGATGGCCAATTTGCCCTCTTTAGTTCATGTTCTCTCTCAGAAGTGGTTTTTGCCTGGCGTTTTAAAGAACTGATCCAAGGACGTTTGCTTTTGTCGGCTTTTAACAATCCTTCGACAATGTCCAAGGCAAACATCAGCATAGTGAGCGATCGCCCAATTGGTGAACACTTTTTCTGGGTGATTCACGTTTACGTAAAACTATCAGAATGCCTCTTGGCCCGAAAACTTTTTAACTTAAATTGTCTTGACCATATTGTGTCCCAAATGAAGTTTCATATTTTGGCAAAAAGAGCGGAGAAAATGTCTCAACGATGACTTGAAAGAGAAAATGGAGGAAGGAAGTGAGACTTGCGCGCGCACCTGATCCATGAGCTGCAGGTCGGGGAAAAAGGGGATGTTCTTGGCCCACTCCACGGCGCTGAAGAGCAGGCGGGCGGCCAGCTCGCAGATGTTCTCGATGCCCATCAGGTTGTTGCCCTGCATGCACTGGGCGCCGTAACGCGACGTCGGGTAGGGCTCGGCGCGCAGAAGCAGCGAGATGAAGCCCGACAGGTAGGGCTGGCTGTTGTAGGGGTCGGCGCCGTTGCTCAGGTACTGGCCTGGGCTGCTTTGAGAGTTGGACGTGCGTCCTCGCTGGACGGCTGAGGGACAAAGCGGGACCAATTGGTCAGATTCAGGCGCGATGAACAAACACACGGTAAGAAAAAACGTCTGTGCAATTTCAGCTTTAAAAATCTGTTTTGAAGAAACGTCCAAGGCAAAAAAACAAAACAAAACATTGTTTCCATTGAATGTGTACATGAGTAAACGTCAGGCTCACTAAGCGTTTGCGCGACACTTCACCGTTCTCC
The DNA here is from genome assembly GCF_054856545.1 of Hippocampus guttulatus. NCBI lineage: Eukaryota > Metazoa > Chordata > Actinopteri > Syngnathiformes > Syngnathidae > Hippocampus > Hippocampus guttulatus. The sequence goes on along the minus strand of NC_141266.1, from coordinate 21,307,608 downwards.
CACTCATATGTTCTTTATCCTCTGCCAAGAACAATGAATGAGGTTCTTGGTGTGAGCAGACCCACACGTGCTGGGAAATGTTTCGACCTCAAGGCCCGGCCTTCAAACTGATGCAGATGATGGCAAGTGTTCGGAAAACACCTGTTCGTTGGTCTTGTGTTACACAAACATACGCAGGGGGACTTCTGGTGAGGGGGTGGGGGTGTCGGTGGGACTGAAACGCAGCTGCGCAAAGTCAAACCGCTGCGACAAGAGCGCAGCAGCGATGCTTTTAAACTTCTTGGAAGGAGAAGTTTCCTGATGGTGGAGGACCAGCCGCCCGCCGTCTTCCAGGAACTAAAAGGGCACCTCCGGTCCAAACGAGGACACCGTGCCGTGTTAAAGCGCCACTTTTAAGAACCCTGCGTAACTATGGGACCTTGAGTTGTCAGCTTCAAAGTCATCGCAACGCCTGGTTTGCTCCATAACATGAACAACACTGATGGCCTGCTATTGTCATTGGGGGTGTAGCCAGGACCGCTTCTGGCTTGCGAGAACAACACATTTGACCCAACCAATCCTGAGAGCAAAATTAGCAGTTCCATAGGGTTGCTTGAACCATCTCTGGTTTAAAAAAAAAATAAAAAAAAGACAATAAAAAGCAACTTCCTGAGTTTTGCTTTTTTGACCAAAGAACAATAAAGATTGTTTTTAAAGCAACTATACGTAATAATTTGAAATCATCACCACCACAACAACTTTAAAGCAATGTTGATGCTATCCTGTTTTGTACTGAGACTCCCACGCCGAGTGCTGATTGCTGACTTTGTGTTATCAGCGGATCAGCCAGAACGCCTTTTAGCATCGACGCTGAAGGTCGTGCTCAGTCATTCAAGTGTAAAATAATCCATCGGGCAGCAGTAACAGCTTCTTCCTTGGAGCTGCTTTTCGCTGCCGTTTAGCACACGTCCTTTCACGTGCTAAACGGCTGCCGTCATTTCACACACAAATACAATTTTTAAAAAAAATCTAAATTGGACTCCGCGACCAGTCGCGCGGCTCACGATTGAGTGCGAGCAACGAATTATCTCTCATAAGGGTGAGTGGTTAATCTCGCAGACTGAGGAGAATCCACTCGACCGCTGGAACGCATCACTGAGAGGCCATGCGAGAAGCGGAAAGAGAGCTCCTTTTCTTCGCCATATAAAAAACAAACGGTGTCCTTTCTGCCACTGAGTTCATGGAACCTCCTGCCTGCTAAGCCATCTTAAGAAAAAAAAAGAAGAAATAAAGTGAAATGATGACATGCCAGCTTTTATGTGTTTGAAAGTAGTTGTTTGAAAGTTTCAAATGACCATAATAGCAATGCTAATTTACATTAGCCTGTATACTGCATTCTGCATTATATGTTAGCATTAAGCTAATGGACCTGGAACTGGAAATAAATAAAATCAGAATACTCGATTCACAAAAAGGATGGAGATGTCGCATTCGAAGAGTCAGGAGGGGGGGGGGGGGCGCCATGATACGCACAGATAAGAGAAAGCATCGCGTGCGCAACTTTAATTTTATTTTTAATTTTTTTGGCTGCGAGGGTGCTGTTGCCTGCGTCTCTCAGACTTTGATGAGGCACTTCCTGAATTAATTAGTAAAGCGAGTGGCTGACTGTGATTCACGCTATGCTCACACACACACACTCACTCACTCCAAGACGGGAAACGCACCAAACGCGGCTATTTTTATACACGCTCGACCAAAACACGCTCGTCAGCTTGGAGTAGTGCCACTTGTCACGTCGTTTGTTTTCAAGTGCACGCAAACATGCCGGACCTTAGTCACCCAAATGTCACAGCGCGCACCAGGAAGATCAAATTGAAATCAAATCGACGGAAAGAAAGTGCAAAGAAGGTCATGAAGGGAAAATCTGAAAAAAAAAAAGCTTTTCAATTAAACCTAATTACTAGATAGGGATTTTTATACAGCGTCGAGGGCTGGAACGATAAAACGACAAATAGCTAATGTAGTCAACAGACTCCAACTAGATAAATAGCTGTGTTGGGAATAACGGCTAATACAGTCAACAGAGGGCAACTAATTAAATGGATGTGTTGGGAATTAAGACTTATTCCCTCCTATCCCGGATTGCAAAAGAGATTCCGAGAAAAATAATAAATACTGAACAAATCAATGATGATAACGTTAGGCTCTGGGATCGTTATGTATTTTTTAGGGAGGGGTGGGGCTAAGATTGCTTCATACGTAGTTGAACGGCCGGGCACCGTTGGCTTTATAATAATAATAATAATAATAATTCAAAGGGTTTCCTTCTTCAGACTTCAAACCAGGAAGAAGAAACTGAAAGGGAGCATTTGAGAAGGGGCGCGCGGGGTTAAGTGTCGGAATTTGTCACAGGCCACAAAAGCGAGCTAACAACGGTTAGCGTCCTAGCGGTGGGAGACAGTTCTGAGAACCCCCCACTCCATCTGTCCCCGCCCTGCTATGACGTGCCCTCATTTGGACTTTGGCCCTGGCTGTGTCTGCTCTGAATGTTTTACTTTTGCTTGACCTATATTCCGCACCGCTGTTGGCTCAATATGGGTCACGCACGGGAGGCGACCGGGCGAGTATCCCACTGCGCCCGCCGCTTCAATTTGGGGATGAACACATTCCCACATAGATTCGGGTCGTTCTTTGCGTTTGTTTCGCTTTTCTCACATCTGTATTCCAAAAACGAAACGAGCAGTCCAAACGGCTAAACATTAACTTCCCTGTTCAAACAATAGGGGGGAGAGCTCGACAGCAGCAGAAGCAAAAAAACAAACAAATGAAAACAAAACAAAAAAAACAACCACCACCACCACAAAAAAAAAAAAAAAAGCCCGAGGCTCAGTGCTCAATCTCGTCCCATTTAAATGTCAAGCATGACCAAATAAAACGACAAGAGCCTGGTGAGTCTCTTGATGGGGAATGGAAAAACGCCAAAGTGACCCGGCCGTGAAAAGCACACAAAGAGGCTGAGTTCAGAGCCCTGGGGAACCTCACGCCATCCACTTGACACCACTGACGGTCTCCAGTTCAGTCACCCCACTTCATCTCGGATTCTGGCTTTGCAGTCCTGCTATTTGGGGGGTTTTCTTGCCGGGGGGTGGGGACAGTGTGTAACTACTATATTATTTTGCTGCAACTTTATTTTGGATGTAATTCCACCGTCGACCACCATGGCATATTAACTTAAATATTACAATCATGACAACATTTCAAATCATGGCATGAGCTTCCCATCGAGTTGTCAAACCAATTTATTCTTCTTCTTATTATTTTTTTTTATATAATCGTAGTTTAATAAATTGATCTTCACAGCACAATACTTCAAATGTTTTCTCTAAAGGGCGACATTTGGAAGCCTGGCATGAGTACCTTTGTTACTTTGGTTTCCCATCTAGTCGTCATGCCATCTTTTTGCTTCATATTCTCCTCTGTTTTATTTTGTTAAATTGCACATCATAACAACTCAGAGGTATTATTAAAGGTACCATAGTAGCCATAAAGGTACCATTTTTGAAGCCCAGTGTGAGTGTTGATGTTTGTTACTTTGGCTTCCTGTCTAGTGGTCATGCCAACTTTTTGTTTGGTTGCCTGATGTTCTCGCGGGCAAATGAAAAACGGGGCAGGGAAAACAACCCTGCCTCGAGGGCCCACGCCGCTGAAGACACGCCTTCGCTCCCGAGTTTCGATGCCTTCCAACGATATGAAGAGGCCAGACAAGCCTCTCGGGGCGGGTGGCAAGAAGGAGAAGAAATTCCAATCTTCTCCACGAGAGAAGGTCATTAAATTTTTAGCGTGTCGACTGGAAAAGTCAAGGCGATATCAATCCAAACACTCGCACACGCAAATTCGTCGCACTTTGCAGCTGACGAACGCCTGCCGTCTTTATGCGGATGGCTGCCCTGGGGGAGGTTCTGGTCAACACGTGGCTTGATGGCTGGCCAAAGCAGCAAAATATTCCTGGAAGATCAGCGGTGGGAAATGAGAGTGGGAAATACTTGCTGGCTGTACTCTGGTACATTTTTCACATCTCTGTACTTTTCTTGAGTACATATTTTTTATCCTGATCGTTTTACCTTTGACGAGAGAGCGTTCCATTCACCGTTTAAGTCAAAACATAAGCTAAGGACGTTTCTCAACATAAGGTTTTGGGACTTCATCATCTATGCACCAGAATATCACCGAAAGCTTCAGAGAATCTGGAGAAAAATCTTTGAATGGAAGCGGCACGGTCCACAAACCAACAATGAACACCCGCGACCTTTGAACCCTTCAGACGGCAGTGCAATCAATAATAGCCGGCCGTCGTCATTGTGTTAAGGATATTGCCACGTTGGTTCGGAAGACTTGCGAAATATATCGTCCCCTCACGCACTTTGTGGCCACAACTACGAATGAAAACTGAAAACAATACGATGCAAAGTGAAAACCCTGTTAACTGCATCCCAGAAACCGCCGCTGGCTTCTGTGGGCTCGAGCTCGTCTGAGACGAACTGCAAAGTGGGAAAACGTGCTGTGGTCTGACGAGTCCACGATTCGAATTGGTTTGGGAACTCGTGGATGTTGCGTCGTCTGGGCCAAAGACGAAAAGAGCCAAAAAAGATTGTAACCAGTGCCAAGTTCAAAAGCAAAAGTATAGGACAATATTAGTGCTTGCCGGTTGTGCCGTTTCAGCAGCGCACGCTTGCCTGATCAGCGTTTCTATTTCCTGTAATGTCAGCGCTATTCAACTGTTGCTGCGGAACGGTCACAGGGCACTTGGTTTCTGCCCCATGGGGCGAGGGTGTTGTTTTTTTTTGACAAACCCAAACAATTCTTCTAAAAACACTGAGAAACATTCAATATTCGTTTTCCATGAAAAATGGGAGGAAATCCCCTTAAAAATTGGAAAAAGCCAAATTGTAAAAGATAAAAAAAATAATCTGTCATTATGCGAATCCTCAGATGCCGAACTACGAATATGCAGGGGTCAACTAGTTGTAAGCTGTAATATCACCAATCACCACTAGATGTCTTAGTTGCGCTTCCACTGAGTATTTTACTGCCCCTCTACGATGTGGTAGGCCTCGTATTTTTGGGCGGATTTGTAATGATCTGCAGAGCCAGCAGAGTCGTACCTGAATAAAAATGACATTTGAGTAAGTTTATTTTTGGAGAAAAAAAATGTACAAAAGGAGTTGTTACGCCTGATGTTTTTTTTGTTCTGCAATTTTGTCCTGTCCTTGAATGGTCTTTGGCACTGGAAAATAGAACACAGTGTTAATTTGCTGTTTACGTGAAAGCCTTTGTTGTTGGGTTAGGATAGTCGATCTTTTGCAACTGCATTGAAAATTTCATTCGGAAAAATGAAATAGTTTGAGAGCAAGTATTTTGCACAGATACACATTTTTTTTGGTCCATATTCAAAGTGGCACATTTTTCCAACATCTGGTTGGGAAGTGTGTGCTCCAATTTGACACCCGCTAAGATTTCTAAGTGTGTTATGTTTGTGTTTATGGTTATTTTATTTATTTTTTCACAGCTGCAGGGAAAGCGCTACATAAACAAAGTTGAATGAGTTGAGTACTTTCAGCCACCTTGTGTACAATACGCACCAACAGTGCGAGACTTGGTTACAAGTCTCGAGTGCCAAGTCGATTCATGACGTCATCGATTAATCGACTTCAAGTGAATGTCTTCAAGTAAGCGTCGACTGCGAAAAATACAACAAGAACAAAAATCAGGAGTAGTTCAAGCCCTGCCATCTGCCGTCATCTGCCGCCGCTAGCGCCTCGCTTCAATTTGACGTGCATGTCGCCGTGAAATAATCGTGGCGCCGCGCTCCAATATTCATGGTGACATTGTTTATTTTTAAAAGTGTGCTTCCTGTTCGGCAACACATCTATTTCTCCTCGGGGAGGGGGGGGGGGGGGCGTCCGACAGAGAGCGAGTGTCGATAAACACCAAACACTGGGACGGCAAAGAGGATTTCGAGACAGACATTAATCCCGCTGACCTCAAATACACCAGAACCCCACCCCCTTTTTTTTTATGTTAAAAAAAAAATCTCACTTCACAGAAGATACATTTAAAATATTTAGGAAATTATCAATTGCTCCTTACAACTGGTAAAAGTTTGTTGAAAATATCATTTAAAAAAAATTATATCTGTGATCGGGGGTGTGCGTGTCTAATTGCAAATGGTGACTTGTCAATGTTTGATTTTGAATTGTAAAAATGATCAATCTTTTTTTTTTTTTTAATTTTCATTTCACGGCTCCCATTCAATTTTTGATCACATGACCAGATTCTGGCAGATTTTTTTTTTTATTGACCTTTTTTTTTTTCCTTGTTCTTGAAACCACGCAGCTGATCAGGAGATTCCCTCAGGGACAAGCATGACCGAGGTCGTGTGGCTTGTGCACAATGATCGAGATTTTGAACGCATGCACCCGGCGAGCAAGCGCAGTGCGTGACCTCAAAAGCAGGAGGGAGCATTTCAGGTGACACCTCGCTCGCCTATGAATGAGGGCTGAAAAAAAGAAAAAAGAAAAAAGAGGCCGCTGTCTCTTTAAGAGGCACTTCCGAGGCGTCCTTGGGCGACCCCTGCCAACACTTGGTGTCAAACTGGCAGCCCTGGAGTCGATCGGGGCCATTGGCTCATTTATTTGTCGTTAAATCTTGTTTTTTGCGAAACACAAATGTTTCCTTTTATAGCACTTATGCGAAGGCGGGATAAAGTTGTGAATAGCTGTAGAAAAGCCACACATGCTCGGTTCTCTCCGGGTACTCGGGGAAATGTGCAATAGAAAGGCAGAAGGAAGCACACTGACGCGACTTTCCACAACTTCTGAGATGGGTAATTGGTGTCAAAGGAGCACGTTGAAGTGATACGTCTTGGCTGAGAGATCTTTGTATGTCAGGGGGAAAGCCAAGTTTAGCCTGGATCGTAAGTGGAAGTGATGGAGGTCTTATGGTACGTTTAAAAAAAAATAATTAAATCCAATCATTTATTTTGAAGGGCAATGTTGTCTGATGAGTTTGACGTGATATTCAAGTGTCATAGTGTGCACTACATTTGCAGTTTCAACTATTGACAGAGATGATAAGAAACCTTTTGAGCGGGTGTCATTTGTTTTGTCAATTGGTTTGTTTCCAGTGGATTGAAGCTACAGTCTGTATATATACTATCCACATAAGTTTTGTGAGCTTTTGAAAATCAAAAGAAAAAAAATGACTGTAAAAAGAGTGCCAATTCAGAATAATAAGGACTGAAAAGAGGTGCACTTGGAGGCAAATCACCCCCCCCCCCCCGCCTTTTTTCACCCAGTAACACGTTTGCTGCTACTCTGCATTTGGTGCCAAGTGACCTGTTGTTAATATAACACAAGAGCACCAATGTAGCAACAAATGTAGCACTGATGAGGTGGCGGCGGTGTCCTCTGTTTTGATTCTCGGGCATAACAAGTGGGAGGGTCTGGCTGGCTATTTTCTTTTTTTTTTTTTTTTTTAAGATTTGGAAATAAAAAGTGCTGCTTATCTATCGCTATGACAACTGACTTATTATATTGGATTGGATACAACTTTATCGTCAAATGTGCTGTATTTCTTCCCTCTCTATTGTATATTCATAATGAGGGGGGAAGTGGCAACCCCCCCCCCCATAAAGTTTAAAATGCACTCAGGTGTAATTAAGCCTTTAACAACCAAAACAAAAAAGCTATGTTTTTTTAAAACTTATGGCAGTTTGAATTAAAATCAACTTTTCTTCATAATTGAGGCTTAATCTAACGGTCGAGAAGTCACGTGATGCTTAAAAAAAAGAACATGTTGTCTTGAATAAATTCAGTTTAAAAGTTGCCTGCATGTTTGTCTTATTTAATTGCTGGTTTGTTTGGGGTTTTTTTTCTCAAAGCATGCAAATATTGCAAATATGATAAACCACGGCGACATTTCACTTGCATGTGGGTGCAACGTCACACTTTTGCTTGGGTTCTGCCAAGTCTGTAAAGGCGAAAAAAAATGCTCCCTTGCTGACCTGGCAACTGCTGTACACTCAACTGATGATTTTCTTGACGTGCTCAAGCGATTGGTCGAATGGAGGGTTGAAGGGTTAACGTCGGCGCGTTGCAAGAAACAACCAAAGAAAGAAAGAGACAAACAGACAGAGCGAAAAGGCAGCTGCGTTCTGACCTTCTCTCCTCATGCCGACTTTGAGGCACTTTTTCAGGCGGCAGTACTGGCACTGGTTGCGGTGGTGCTGGTCGATGGGGCAGTCGCGGTTGCCGCGGCAGCTGTAGGACAGGTTCCGGCGCACGGAGCGCTTGAAGAAGCTCTTGCAGCCCTCGCACGTGAACTGGCCGTAGTGCTTGCCGCTCGACTTGTCCCCGCACACCATGCAGTCCACGTTGGGCAGCTTGTCCCCGGACAGCGCGTCGTTGCCCGGCGTGGAGCCGGCGGGCGTCCCGGGCGCGCCACCGCCGCCGCCGCCTCCGCCCGGATCCTGGCCGCAAATCTGCAGCTGCGAGCCCGGCTCGGCGGAAATGCTCTCTGGCCACTGGTTTACTACCATTGCCATGCTATCCCGCGGACACTTTTGAAAAAAAGCACGAGTGAGGACAACAAAACGAGCAAACGTGGGATCGGGGTCTGCCCAAAAAGACTTTCTTTCTGGTTCAAAGTTCACGACAGGCGCGCAAGCGGCGAGTCATGACCGAGGAGCGTCGGATGATGTCCCGGTGCTGCTGGCCGCCGCGCACCGATCCATAAACACGTCCTCCTCGTGGAAACAGCGTCCCGGCAAGAAAAAAGAAAAAAAAACCCACAAACGAGGCCAAATGAAAAAAAAAGAAAAATCTTCAGCACGCCGACGAGGAAAGTCCAAACGATTCACGCTGGATTTCAACACATTTGTGGCCCCACGAGTCCGACCCACGTCCACGTCGCGGTGCTTGCACTCGTCGATGGTGGTGGCGGGGTGGCCGCCTGACGAGTGTGTGCGCGCTCTCTAGCGTGCATGCAAGTAACACAACACACGCATGTCCACCGAACGCGCGTCGCCTCCCAGAGTCCAAGCGCGTATCTGGGGAGGGGGTGGCGGGGGGTCGTGGGTGGGATGGGTCACCGGCCGCTCGCTGGTGACCCGCCCTCCAATCACCCCGCCCCTCTCCAGGCACATTGACCCATATAAGGGCATAAGTGCCAAATAAGGTCAGGCTTCAAACCCGCCCCCCACCCCCCTCACCCGCGACAAACGGGGGGGGCGCCTGTGTCGGCCCGGGGTTAGGCGACCCACTGGGTCCGGACCTCACTTCGGATTGACAGGAGACAAACTTGCTTGATTGGCAGGCAAAAAAAAAAAAAAAAGAATCGCTCCATCAATTGCTTCCCTATTAGTATTAAATTAGTTGACACTTTCAATTTTTTTTGGGTGGGGTGGGGGATTTGAAAATATCTCGTAATTTTTTTTTTTTATTTAACTTTTTGAAACTATTTTTTTGGGACTGCTTTATGCATTTTCAGGAAGTGAAATTAATCAAAATAACAGAAACACAGTAGAACTGCCATGCATTTTTGAAAAAGGTAATACCAAACTACTTGGGGGGGCTGGAGGAGGAGGGGACTATGAATAGTTTTAAAAAGGGGCTAAATTAATGACTTAAAAATGATAATCTCTAATATACCAAAAAAAAGGTTTGTGCTTTTCTATAACCAAAAACAAAAAAAAACATTTCGGACTGTTCTTTCTTTTGGGCGGGGGACGGGGACGGGGGGGGCAAATGCTTGTGATTTTGTCTTGTTTTTATTAAATTAAATATTTTAATGAGAATAATGTAATAATCAAATGAAAAAAACCCTCCTTACTCACTCAAAAAACATTCTCCACATAATAAATTGCTGGATTAAAAATGGGCAAATGTTCATGGTTTGGAATGACTTTTTTTTTTTGTTAAAGCTTCAGGACTCAGAGGACAACCATGCATTTGGCTCCACTGATTGTTGAATCCTAAGCACAAAGTTCTGCTTCTTTGTTAATCGTGTCTAGAAAACACTACTTTTCCAAAATGAAGAACGAATATCAATGCTCGTTTCAAGTATTTCAGGACTCGTTAAGTGCCTTCAAATGTTTGCGTAAGCAACTCACGTTTTGCTCTGAACTTTTAAGGCGCACGTGCACGCATAAGGGACATTTAGGACGCCATTATAAGTCAATAAAAGGATCCAAACGCATTGCGGGTTGGAACATCCTTGCAAGCAAACGGGCATGCACAGATGTCACAATGTAGGGAAATAAATACGCCTCGATGCTCCATTGGAAGCATTCGTTCATTTTCCTTTTTTTTGGAGTCCCCACAAAGAAGCCAATTTTGGATGAAAGGAGACAATCTTGCAACAACAAGCGCGCACACGGGAGCCAACAACAAAAGGTGCCATCAGCAAACTGTTGGCCATTTGACAAAGTGTTGATGTGAGGGGAGTTTTGACTGTCTGTAAATCTCATCAACAAGAAGCTGGCACGCCGGTGATCACTTTCGCACATTTGTCCGACGTGGAGCTGAGTGCCACTCACTTGTGCTGGCCATCTTCTCCAAATGACACCAAGTTTTCCCTCGGGAAGAGCGACTTGTAACCCGAGGCTCTTTCTTTGCTCGATGATGGTTCAGGATCATGTTGGGTGAAGTCCGATATGGCCTCAGATAATAAAAAAACTAAACAAACCAAAAAAAAAAAACGATCAAACCCACCAAATGACTCAATGACGTCATGAAAAACATTTGTCGGGCATTATACAGTATATTTTTGGGGGTCCTTGAAGGAGGGGAAAATATTCTAAATCAGGGGTGTCAAACTCATTTTTTGTCGTGGGCCACTTCGAAGTTATGGCTTTCCTCGGAGGGCCGATGCAAAATCTCAACGTTATTTATTACGCATGACAATTAGAAATTTCGGGACAGATTTCAGCAAGCATCATGAAAGTTGACACACATGATTTGCTCCTGCGGGCCACATAAAATGACGTGGCGGGCCGGATCTGGCCCCCGGGCCTTGACTTTGACACCTGTGTTCTAAATAGTCCAGTTCAAAGCACCTTGTGTTTTCTTTGTTTAGAGTACAATCTTGAAGAATTTCAGGATTATCATAATAATTCCTCAGATTATTAGTGTTGAATGAGTGGTGAGGGTGATGCACTCAACAACACCTTTGATCTACTACTTTAAGCCAAAGCGGCTGACTTCCTGTTGGTTTGCAAAAGAGAGACTTTTTTGGTGCCTCCTGCTGTGATGGACATGCTCACCAAATTTCGTTGAGGGCTCATTATTTTTAGCATCAAAGTGTCGAAACACAACCGGAGTTGGCCCAAAAATGCTTTGAGCCAAAATGAGCGACTTCCTTCTCCATCCTGAAAGTGGCTCTTTAGATTTTTTTTTTAGGGGGGCGGGGGGGGGGGGGGGTTCTTATGATAAATGCGTATACCCAATTCATGTTTTGTTTTGCTTTTTGTGTGAAAGTAAAAGAACTGGGATTGGTACAAAATGGCTGCTTCAAGCCAAAATGGATCTCTGTTCAATGTTGGTGAACAGTGCTGAATACTGCTTTTTTGTAATCCAGTCATGATAGACAGGCTTGTCCTCCTAATTTCGTGAAACTGGTTGGGGGCTAACTATCATTTTTTTGTTTTGTTTAGTTTTTTGCGTCAAAGTGCAAAAGGCCTGGAATTCAGCCAAAATGGCTGCTTGGAGCCCAAATGGCTGACTTCCTTTTCGATTTCAGGTCGAGGTCCTTGAAACCTTTTTGGCATGTCCCGTTAAGCTTGATGCGTCCGCCCAATTTGGTTTTCTGAGGTGAAAGTGGTGTCGGGGGCTGATATTCTGAAAGCTTGCTGCATCCCTTGTTGGCGATGCTCTTCCATTGTGCGAGCGCACACAAAACTTCTTGTCAGAGGAGCGTCTCTGCAAGCATAAAAAAAAAAAAGGCCACAAAGCCACGAAGGCCACTTTGGGGGTCCTGGAGTGAAGCTGCCCAGAGGCCATAAAGTTGGCCCCGCGCTCAACTTAATTGCTGTCACATGTAACCTTACCTGGCGGTCAATTAGCCCCCCGACTTACTATTAGGGGGATTCCAGTGTGGCCTACTGACCAAGTGCGCCTCTTGAGGGGCTTTTCAGGCCAATAATTAAAGTGAAACTCAATACGCTGGAGGCTTATGATCAAGTCGGGCAGGATTGGGCAGAAAAGCAGACTTGTTTGACGAATGTTTGCGATTCATCCTCACACGGAGGAGAAACATCAAGGCAAACCTCATTTATAGCCACACACCCAAATGTCTCACGAATTAGCATTTTGTCAAATATTAACCATAACCATAAAACTAATCCTAACCCTGATACGAGGTAAGTATCCAGACGGTATGTTTTTTTTTTTTGGCCTCGATTTTTGATCTACCGTTCTGTACGTTTTTCCGTACGTGCTTTGTGCACAAAGAGAAACATTTTCTCCGTCTCAAAATTATTTCTTTATTTTACTGATTAACAATTTTTTTTTTCATGAACTGAATGAAATAAGTCATTTAAAGTGAATGGTTATTTAAACAAATCTTTTTGACAACTTCTATCGATGGGAGAAAATGGAACAAATCCATACACGCAAAAAATGTCAACATGAAACTCGAGGTGGGTAAGCGTTAGATTAAGCAGGGGGGTCAATTGGTCATGCCAGCACCACACTCTGCCGTGACCACGTGACCCAAGCTGAAAGGAATTTATGGTCCATTATTCACTAATAAACACGCTATTTGTATTTTTATTTTTTTTTTGCTTCGGGAAATTGGCCTTAATTTCCAACAATGTTAATCCGTTTTGGAGCAATGACTAAGTAATGAATTCCCCCTGGAATGCTCATTTTCCCATCAGCAAAATCGATACTGCCCCATGTCTTGGCGTGACAACAGCAAAAGAACGGGACGGAGACAATTTAGACCAGTCGAACTCACTTAACGCACGTCGCTTATAATGTGCGAAAAACTGCGGTCATGGTCAACCAAAACGGATATGGACATCTCTACTTATGCCCACCTCGACCTCTGGAAAAATCACAGCGAGAACCTTATCCAAAGGCGCTCACGATGAGAAAAAGAGGACGTGAGCATCTTACCATCGTTTACGCTCGAGCCTGGTCTGCTTTTATTTAATGTCCATCCGTTATCTGAACCGCTTCATGTGTTGACAAAAAGAAAATGTCTCAAGCCGGGAGGACCGGAGTTGTGCATTGGGTGTACCCCCTCCACAGTGCTTGATGGCCGGCGACGGCCGCAAGGACGTCGCGGGGCATCAAGCACCATCCTGGAGATGAATCCTAACGCGCTACCCAGAAATGTAACCGTCACTCAAAGATGCGCCTTGACACTCAGCCCAACTCTAACACTTGGCGAAGTCCAAATGGAACCCGAAGCTGGAAAACATCAAGCCTCACCGTTCGACAGGATATCTTCACTGAAAGAGTACTGCCTGTGATGGATGGCGTGGTTTTGGAGACGGGGCACACAGCATGGGTGTCACGGCGGTGGCGGGGGTCGAGGGGCAACAAGGGCTGGTAAACATGAGCGTGCCGCATGGCCTAGGAAACATCGGGGCCACTCGCTAATTTACGGCAGCGCCGCCTGACAGCGACACCAGCAGCGCCCGCCAATACTGCAGTGAAGGGACTCTGCAAAGAGGGGGGAGCGATGGGGGGCATGCCCCCTCCACCCCCCAAAACAGAACTAGGTACGTAACCCGAGCACGTGGCCCAAATAGAAACCTAAAGCTCAGAATGACATGTTTGCTAACAGCTTCATTTCTGCTGGAGGTTATTGGCTGCTGCCCCCCCCCCCACTTCGCAACTGGGTTTCAATATTCTCCAGAGAGCGAAATCATGTCAATTGAACAATTTTTGGCTCACATTGTTACCCATTGGGGGTGTTTACTGGTAATCGTGAAACATGGATCAAGGAAAACACCAAACTCGAACCAACAACAAACGCGAAGACTTGAGGCACTCTTAAAGCCCAGTACACACAAAGAAAGCGGGGCTGTTTTTGGATCAATTTTTCTTCCCTTCCAACCAAGGAAGGTCTGAAGTGTGTTTAGAGTCTACGTGTCCCGATATTTACCTTCAAAACAGGTCCGGCCAACAATCTCCATTTTTTTTTCCATTTCTATTTTCCGATCCGCTTTATCCTCACAAGGGTCGCGGGGCGTGCCAGAGCCTATCCTAGCCATCTTTGGGCTGCAGACGGGGGACACCCTGAACCGGTTGCCAGCCAATCGCAGGGCACACAGTGATGAAAAAGCATCCGCGCTCACACTCAAACCTAAAGACAATTTAGGGTTCCATTAGCCTGCCATGCATGTTTTTGGAATGTGGGAGGAAACCGGAGTACCCGGAGAAAACCCACGCAGGCCCGGGGAGAACATGCAAACTCCACACAAGAAGACTGGAATCGAATCCTGCACCTTTGCACGCTAACCACTGGATCACCGGGCCGCTCGGCCAACAATCTGAAATCTTAAATGCGTTCAGTATTTCCCACCAAAAGTCTTCCTGCGTGTGTGGTAAGTCGATCACTCTCGAGCCATTTGACTTCCTGGACTGCGGCGGCAGTCAACAAAGTCAACAAAATACGTCTGACCCGATGCCGTCGTTTTGTCGAAAAGCATTACCCCCACAGGGGCAAGAAGTGTCGCGTCTTGACAGCTCGGGGCGCTGTCCAATGTTCCCCGTCTCCGATCATTTTGGACAACATGGACGCAAATCACAGAGCGTTTGGTCGTCTTTGTTTTTTTGCGAGATCACATTTAGTCACACAAGTTTTTTTTTTTTTTTTTTGCTTAAGGGCCTGTTTTGAGATCATTATTGGCGGACCACAGTCTTTGGCCTGAGTCAAAGTAGCAGCGCGTGATGGTGAAATGTTCTCTTGGAAGGTGCTCGCTCATGATCTCGGGCCAGGTGGCCGCTTTTCCCGTTGCGGCGTTTCCTCGGCACGTTCGCCCCCCCCCTCCGTTTAGACGGCCCTCCGCGTTTCCTCTGACTCGATTGGGGTTGATTAAGAGGTTACCGGTGGCGAGGCGGAGGAAAGATTTATCTGTTCCTGCGCTGACCCCCTCAGGGGTGGCTTCCCCAGCCCAGTGTCCCCACGATTTATTTGCTTATTTGTTTATCCGCCGCTGGCCGCTCCCATCTGCCGACTCAGCGCTGAGGACGCCGGCGAAGGCCCCGGCCAGTCTCCTGACCTGTGACACTCGGCAACAGATATGCCCCCCCACACACACACACACACGTACAAGCTTATTTTCATACGACAATTTTTATTTTTTTTGAGGGTACATCGTTTGGCGGAATAATGGCCTTTGTCCTGATAATTTCCTGATGCTTTGGATTTATCGCTGTCAATGGCATGTACAGTCGTCGCTTGTTTATTGCAGGGGTTACGTCACAGACCACCCCCGACGATAAGATAAATCTGCAATATAGAAAAAAAATGTGCGATATCGAAATAGCCTATTTAACACGCCTTGTGTTGTGTGTAACACGTGTTTAAAATCCGTTCACCAAGTAAATGATGTCATTTACTTGGTGAACGGATTTTAAACACACTTTTATAAGGACACAACCGCATTTCAAAACATATAAATTGTTGTTTGAAAACAAAAATTCATTATTTTTCAATGTGTTTGTGTTATTTTACATGACACAGAGAGACTGGAACAGTGTAACAGCGATATACAGGAATCATTGTGCCCAAAAATGCAATTGCATGAGATTGGTGGCCTATCCTTGCCTGCTCTGAAGCTCAAAAACAAAAATGAAAACAAAACAAAACAAAAAACCCCAGTTTGACTTCTTCATTATTCAAAGCTGGAATCTTTCTCATGCAACAAGGCCGTAAGACTTCTGCATGTGAAACAAAACAAGACGGCCAAAGACGCTTTCCCTTCCACCGTAAAACCTGCGAGCCCAAAAATACTTGCGGAGTAACCGAAATGAAGTGAATCGCGATACAAATTTTCAAAATGTGATCCGATCAAAGGTTCGAAACAATACCCGGCCCCACCCCTAACTTAAGGTCCCACCTGGATTTTGTTTCCGATCTTAGAACCGATGTGGCGCGCATTTGGACTTCTTTTTCCACGTAGATGTTTGACGACGGACGCGCGCTTCTGAAATCGTTTCGCTCATTCGTTGAGCTCGAGGACAGCTCCGCGTCTACAGGATTTATTTGGCTATTTCGCCGGGGGGGGACCGGTCCCATCTGCCGACTCAGCGACAAGGACGCTGACGAAGGGCCCCGGCCAGTCTCCTGACCTGTGACACTTGGAAGCAGATACGCCGGCCAACACCACCGACCACCCCCCCACCCCCTCTGCCGCCCCCACAAAAAAAAAAAAAGCTTGTTTTCATATGACACGTCTTTTTTCTGGGGCCCCCGTTTGGAGGACTGATGGCGTTTGTTCTAATTGCTTCCTGACACCGTGGATTTATCGCTGTTTATTTCCCGCTTTTCCGCGAAGAACTTTGGGGCGGCCTTAGTTAAATCATTGCACGTACGAACTCGCTGATGTTTTCTTTCGGCCCATCACTATCAATTTATTACGCCACCCGGTAGTCTCTTTTGACTTGTGCTGGCGCCATCGGACCATCCATCTTATTTCGCTCTATTTACTCGTCTAATTTGGGATTCTCCCGTTCCTGCCTTGGGAATTCTTCTTGTGAGTTTTGCAGGCGCCTTCATCCTGGTCGAAATGGCGACAGTGGTGCTCAAAACACAAAGCCCAGCTGGAATTTGGGGAAAACCGGCCTCCGAGGCCAGTACACGTTACTTAGTAATGTGAAATTTGGTCGGGATGTCTGTCAAAAATCGAGAAACAAAAAAAAGTCTCGAAAAACCATGCTGGAAAAAAAACAGAGCAAGTTTGTCATTTTGGTTCAAAGCGTCCATTTCTGGGTCTTTTGGGCCATTTCCGGGGGTCCTCCAAAGGCTAACTTACACACAAACCTAAACACGCCGTGTTTTCTGATTGCTATCAAATTCCAATGTTGCATACTAGACAGATGGAAGAGGCTAGTTTGGAATTAATTCGTTTTCAACAGTTTGACGGTTTGTCACGAAACAGAAGGAAAACAACTTTTTTATTTTTAAGTCACGTTCGCCTCAAAGACAAATTTGCCCAACAGATATAGTCCAATTGCTACCAAATTTGAAGGACGTATACTCAGGCAGATGGGTGACACCAGATTTTGCCTTGAGGCACGGTTGCAACATTTGACGATTTGTGAATTTTTTTGTTTGATGGTCATTTTGTGGAAAATGCAGCCCCAGAAGCCAGTTTAACTAAACAACATGAAATTTGGTTGGATCATCTATCAAGAGTAGATCCACAAAAATTTGATCCAAAAGCCAATGCCCCAAGAGACACGGGATGTCTGCTATTTTGGTTTGAAGCAGCCGTTTCAAGATCATTTTGGTGTTTTTGGGGCTCCTTCGAAAGCAAACTCATCTAAATGGTTTTGACCAATTGCTACAAAATTTGAACTACATAACCACTTGGACATTTGGTTTGTGTCTAAGTTTGTCTATTGTAGGTAGACAACCCCCCCCCCCCCCCCGCACCCCTCCAAAAAAAGTCTAAAAAAGCAAAAACACGCAAGTACTCACCCAGTTTGGTTTGAAATGGCTCTTTCGAGCCTATTTTGGTCATTTCTTGGACATTAATTTCATTTATGGGGTGGCATAAGTAGACCCACAAAAAGTCCCCAAATGAAACTGTGTCCAAAACCACACATGGTGCCTGCCATTGTGGTTTAAAGCAACAGTCTTAAGGTCATTTTGGCCATTTCCAGCGGTCCTTTAAAGGCTAACTTGTCTGAGAACTGTCCGATTTCGAGCAAATTTGAAGCGTGTATACTTGACAGAAGACTAAATTGTGATCATTGCGTTTGGTTCGAGCGTGGCGGCAAAGTAGGATGAGACGATAAAACTCGGAACTCTTCCAAGTCAACATGCTCTGGAATGCGTTGGAGTCCCAAATTCCAAGTAAGTGTCTTTGAAGGATTCGCGCACAAGCACGCCGGCCGGCCAGCCGAGCGGGCCGCGCGTGCTCTCACACCTCGTGTGGAAGGAGGTCTGTTGGTGGTGTGCATGAAGGGGGAAAGGCGAGGGGGGTGAGGGGTGGCTATACAGGGAAAGCTATGTGGCTTGCATGACCTGACATGTCTCTGAAGCTGGAGGGGGTCTCGACCTTTCACCCCGGGATCCAAAACTAGGAAGATGAAAAAAGAGGGAGGCTGGGCAGGGTGCCGGGGGGGTTCACCTTTAAACAAGGGCTTCTGTTTCCACCACTCCAGGAATGTCACTTCCATAAAAAAAAGATCTATCTATCTATCTATGTGCCATGGTAGTGCCTGAAGACTGCACTCAGTTGGGGGGGGGGGGGGGGGGGGTTAACCTCCTTTGCTTTGTGTTACACCCCCCCCCCGATAAGCAGAGTTTAGACAGATGCCCAACTCGGTGCGGAAAAAAGGCTGTAATTTCTGTTTTCGCTTCATGCAAGGACCGTTCGGACCTGAAGGCTTTGGTTTTAACTCTCGACATCCAAGTTAAGGGGACATGCCGCCTCGTGGGGAGGGGGGAGAAAAAAAAAGACTGCTCATTCAAGATTGCTGAATGTCTACAAGCATCGCTGGCGACTATACTGCTGTTTCCGTGAACTTTTCTCAATTCACGAAGTGTACAAGTTGCCACTCATGTTTGCAGACATAATTAAAAATGTTTTGGTCACACTGTATCACTTCCTTCTGGTGTGCCCTTCTTAGTCACCGGTGGGCGTTAAAGGACGGGTATGCCGTTCCTTGAGTCGTTTTTTATGAATCCCATGGAAGCTCAGTGGAGGCAGTTCTTGCCTCTTTATAGCAGCCAATCATATTGCAACGAGCCGTTTTCTGTCTAGTACTCAGGTAGGATTCGTAACATCTCAACTCCTTTCCGAGCTCGTCTGTACATCACTAATATTAATCGTTCTACACTCAAATTCATTTTTGTTGCGGGCCACATTTAATGACCGTTTCCCTCGGAGGGCCGTTACAACTGTGAAACCATATGAAGAAGTCAACTACTGTAATGATAGGTTTGGTAACAAGAAAATCCTTACAATATCTCGCTTATTTATTTCAATATGAGAAGTTGACATTTTGGTACGGATTTTAGCAATCATCGTAAAAGTTAACATGTTTGATTTGCTTTCGCGGGCCACGAAAAATGATGTGGTGGGCCAGACTTGGCCCGCGGGCCTTGAATCTGATAGCTGTGTTCTACACCGAGGAAAAAGACTATATGGCTGTTAGAACTGAGGCTGTTTCATTGTTTGTCTACGTGTTGCTAAGCCAATTGTGTACCCCCCGTTGCCCTCAAAAGTTAAATGCAAATTAGCATTAGCATTGAGCTAGCGGGGCCTCTTTCGGCAGTTGTTTGGCTGTTTCAAATACAGATAGGTGACATTCTCTTTTACGTTTGACTTTCAGAGTGAACTTCAACTGTGAATTGTGTGTATGTAATCGCATACAGTTGCACATCCACAGCTGTATAATTTATTAATTATTGTGGACAAACACGACTTGATTCCTGAGTGAGTGTCAAACTTCCACCTCATGCCAAGTGCGCTTCCGGCCCGAGAACCCCCAAGTTGCCTCTCGTGAGTACGTTGATCTTAATGAAAAGGTCAGCCCGCTCTTAAACGTCCTATTTGTGGACATCCTGGATGAGCATGCTAGTGACTAATCGGCGGGTCATTGAGGGTTTTCGGACGGTGACGTCAGACTGGATCAGCGCTAATCCCGTCGGCTATGACGTCCCCCGGTGGGATATCCAAGCGGGCTTCCGTGAGACAACGATTACCCTCAGAGAGAGCGAATAAACCGGGGCAAGCGAGGCCAGCTGATGTTGTCCCGAGTGTCCTGGATTGCCGGGTGTCATTATTTTCGGGAAGATTCAGACCCTGAAGACAATTTGACTTAGCAACACGGAGTTTAGCGTGTCTGTCATGAGTAGACCCAAAAAAAAAAAAAAAAAAAAAAAAAAAAAAAAAGCCATTCACAAAATGACATCGCAAGTCTGCTATTTTGGCTAAGTTACACACATTTTTTTTCCAAGTTTGGTCGCAGAAACCACTTTGACTTCAACATGGAATTTGGTAGCCATGTCTGTCAAAAGTAGACTTACAAAAAAGCTCAAGAAACCATGCCTGAAAAGATATGGGAGGGCTATCATTTTGTTAAGAAGCAGCCCTTTCGGCATCTTGATATCATTTTTTTAATTCAGCCCCCAATGCCAGTTTGATTTAGCGACATGGAATTTGGTTGGCCTGTCTGTCATAAGTAGACTTACAAAAATGAAACCATGTTTGAAAAGACACAAGAGAGCTACCATTTTGATTTGAAGCTTCCTTTTTGGGGTGATTTTTTTTCAATTTCCGGTCATCCTTACAGACAAATATTTGATACAGATTTAAGAATTATGAGTTTGTACGTCTACCTCATAGTTCTGAAGTTTGGCGTTGGGATCTCTGCTCCTTTTCATTTATTTTTATTTTTTTTTTTTTGCGTGTTACAGTTTCTCCGTCATTGACAATAAATCGAATACGTAAAAGTGCCCCGTGACTGACTGGGGACCATATCTTGGTGTACCCCATGAATTTTCTAAGTTTGTTGATTTTTATCTTTGGGTCACCAGCCAATATCTGAGCTAAAAATTATATAAAAAAAAAAAAAGATAAAAGAGCTCAAATGCACAATGAATTATACACAAAAGTCAAGGCAGCATTGAACCGCCCCCACCATTTCAGGGCAGCGTGTATCCGAAAGCTTCGGTACGTGCAAATAACACATGGGGACAAATGAGCTTTTAAGCTGTCCAAGTGACCCACTTGTTGCCCGGTGGGGTTGTGGGTGGGGGCGTCATTTCACTTAACTCCTCGGCACTTAAACGTAGTGACGCCAGCACCCAGGTCGACTCGTCTCACCGCTAAATGTGTGTAGGGGTGGTAAAAAGGCCACATTCTCCCTCCCCGCAGTTAAAAACTCAGACGGTGGTCTTGAACGCATTCTCCCGACTCCACTCTCCACCCGCCCAATAAAAACCTCTGACCAAGCGTTGACCTTTTTGCGCTCGCCTTCTTTCGCGTCCGCCGCCACGATGCTGCGCGGCGAAGGCAATGGCAGCCGGCAACTGCCAGGAGCTCGGCTGGAGCAAGGATGGCGGTGGGGGTTGGGATGGGCGGGGGGAGGGAGGGGGCTTCAGGGTCAAAGGGGGTCAGAGTACTGGTAAAGTCATCGCAGGGACTCCGCACCGCTTCCCCCTTCAAAGGCTGTGCGGTGACGTCCACACACCCTTTGGACGTTCCCCTCCTCCCCACCCTTTTGGGCTCTGCTGTTTCTTGGTTCTCAGGGGTCAGAACAGGCGAGGGTTAATAAAGTGATACCAGGTGTTGACCAACCCCCCCCCGCGCACTCGCGTCCCCTTGCCCCAAACCCCCAACCAAAGCCCTTTTCTTCTCTTCTTCGTCTTCTACTCTTCTTACTCGGGGCCCCATTTCACACCTCCCAATTCTGGTGGGACATCCCCGCAAACAGAAATTAGCAGCAATAATTTTAACGTTTCAAACAATTGCTACTTCTTGGCACTATTACAAGAATTTAATTCGGGACCTTCTGCGCTAAAGTTGACACACCAATTAGCTAGTTCAATTCCTTGTAAAGGCCCAGAAACAAATATCACTTCAAAATCGGTGACATAGAGGGGCTCCGTCGTACTTTGCCTCGAACAGATCAGGCTGAGGACCACCACACCTCATGCTTGACAGGGCAAGATTTCTGCTCTGAGGGGACGAGACTCCTGACAGCACACTTCACTCTGGTCAAATAGCATAGCTCCTTCTTCTTCTGTGCCTTTGTATTTTTTTTCCTTGTAGTGCCACACGGCCTGTCATAGGTCAATCCCGGTAGCACTTGACCTGCTTCTAGTCCACTTTCTCAACGTGGACCTGTATCAGTTGTATGTGTTGGGGAAATCTGCCACCAAAAAGAGGGATACAGGGGTGGGTGATGGAGTGGGGGGGGGGTGCTTTGGTCTTTTTGGTGGGCAGGGGTATTTTATAGCTCTGCAGAATGGCGGCGGCGCTCTAAGGGGGCCTCCAGGACAATACGAGGTTAACCGAGCTGACAAAGTGGCCGATTATGTCTGAGCGGACTAAGCTCGGGTGTAAAGAGAGCTGAAATCCCACCAAGTGACATTTTCCACTAGATCAGAGAACACACACGTTTCACCATTTCTTCTGGGGGCCACAAAGATCAAAACTCACACAATGAATGAGATAAGAATAATACATAGGTATTGTTTTCTGACTACAACATACGAGAAGAGCTCCTTTCACACTCGGATTTGTTGCACAGTGTAAATGTTCTCAACTCAACTTTCCATAGAGAACACTTTAAAACAGGGGTGGGCAATTATTTTTTGCATAGGGCCACATGAGAACCAGAAAATATTATGGAGGGCCGGATCAAAAGGGTGAACTAAATTCGACATAATATTAATTGGATTTCTACATTTAAAAAGCAGTATTTTGCATTTTTTGGCACGTTTTTCAGACTTTAAGAGTACATTATTCTGTCGTATCGAACGGGATTTGCTTGACTTGGCGCTACTGCGGGCTTCCGTATCGTCTCCCCCTTCCTCCCTATGCTCTGCAACTTCAAGTAACTGTGCCACCTGGCATTGAAATGCCTGTCATTACAAGTCCAAATGAAATGAATGCAGTCGTTGACATCGAACCTTAATTGTGCACCAACCTTCGGCGGGCCGGATTTGGCCCGCGGGCCATAGTTTGCCCACCTCTGCTTTAAAACAACCACCGCTGCTTACAAAGCGCTACATATGGAGCTAAATAAGTCATACGAAAATATCAATTGACCTGAGGTACCGGGAAGGTCCGGAGGGGTCGAGGAGGTCAGAGAGTTCAGGTGGGGCTGGACTATTTGAAAGACTTGAAAACAAATCAAAAATCTTAAAAAGAACTCTAAAATGCACAGGGAGCCAGTGAAGGGGACGCCGGAGAGTCCCATGATATGTGCTCCCTCCTATGAGCACTAGTTGGGAGGCGAGCAGCAGCATTTTAGACCAACTGGAGGTGTTTCAGGGAGGACTGTCTCCAAAATAAGGTGCAGTACAGTCATAAAAGTACCCTTGACTTGACATTTTAGGACATATCTAGCTGGTCGATGTTTCACTTCTCTCTGCACAACATTTGCCGTTATTTGATTCATTGTTTCAGCCATACAGTACACGACATAGTCAATCATCTGAAAATCCATATAGAATGGTACCTCCCCTTATAAAATTAATTGGTTCTGGAAGAAATATCTTAACGAGAAAATTTTGGAAGTAGAGACGCATTTTCCATATAAATGCCCTAATCCGTTCCAAATGTTTTATAAAGCAGAAAAATGCATCAAAATATGTGAATGTAAACAACCAGTAGCTCACATTGTATTTTTCCTTTTTGTATCTTGAAATTTCTTTCGTAACAAGAGGCAATATTTTCCTGATGAGGCATTTCGTAACTTGAAAACTTCATATGAAGAGACGCTCGTAAGTAGAGTACCACTGTATATGGAAAAGGGAGTCGGGGAATGAGATGATGATTCCCAACACGGCTGTTTATTTATTCGCTGTTAATCGATTCATTCTTTCGGCCCAAGAGTCAACTATGAAGTGCACTACAGGAATTTACAATCTTTTTCTCATGATTAGAGAGTAAGGGATGAGTCACTGATTCGCAACATCGCCAGTTGCTTCATTAGACTTCACTGGCGAATGTGTTTTATTAATTTATCGCTTCAGCCCAAGAGTCAACTCTATAGTTCACAAAATAAAAACCCCGTTGGAGTGATTCAGGAATAGGAAATGAGCGAATGTGTTTGGAATCATTCGTCACTCGCTACTCGCTAATCACTCGAATAGGATTTGGAGTGGACTTTCAATCTGCCAAAAGTCTTGTGAGTCATGTACGTACAGTATATCCCGAAAAGTTGGCAAGGCTAAAACGAACACACACACACACACACTCACACACACACACCTACACACACACACAAACACACGAGCCAGGACACTTGCAAAACAGCCCCTCCTTTGAGTGCCAGGCGCTAAATGAACGGCTCCTAATTAACGCTAATTAACATCACTGACAAGTCGGGGGCCATTAGTCCGGCTAATCCCCCGTTTACGTTTTCCCCCTTTCGCCCGGAACCCCTGCTGATGGTTTCTCGCCCGCCCCAGAAAGGCCGCATTGTTCGCCAGGAACTTGGCATCAAAGATACAAGCCCCCTCTTGGCAAATGAGTGGCCTCCATTATGCACTGATCCCGACACTCCAAACAGCCGAAAAGAGTTGGGGGGGGGGGGGGGTTTGAAAGGGTCAAGTCCCACATTTTACACAGCTCCGGGCGATCCATCAATGACCGGTTTGGGCTCTTGTATGATTGGCAGCCAGGATAATATGGAGACAAAAAAATGAGAGGAGCAAGGCAAGTTTTGCTTTTGTTGTTTGGCACCGGTCACACAAAAGTAGAGAAATAATTAAAAACAAATTTTTCATTTTGTTTTTAATTCGTACTGCAGTTGCTTATCCCATTCAGTCAACAGCCAAAAGTGTCAGTGTGGTTCTACTGTTTTTATGGGGGCTGTGTAACAGAAATTGAACTCAAATTTTGGATGACAACATCGCAAAAAAATAATAATAATAATAAGTCAACTAAAATTGCGAAAAACATTTTGAGGCTATATCCCAACCAATGAGGCCTGCAAAGTTCTCAGCTGCTGCACACTTTTTTTGCCATGAACTTCAAATAATGGGCCAGATGCCAAATAACTAGAATCCACCCCAAATTTTTTTTTAAATAATAAATATATTTTTATCCTGGGGGGAAAAAAATAATTAAAGAACAGGCCTAATCGGAATTCCCAGTGAAATTCTTCTGAAACTAGTAAAAAGTGAAGGAAGATTTCAATTTCAGAACCCATTTTCTGCCAAAAAGAAAATTACGTGTCCATTTGGCAAAAAAAAAAACCCAAACAAACAAACAAACCAAAAAAAAAAACATGAAGTCAATGTGTTCGATCGGGCCACATAACCGGATTGGTTGGGCCGGGCCTGGCCCTGGGGCCACCACTTTGAAATCCTTCTCAAGAGGCTCCTTTCTTCTTCTTCTTCTTCTTCTTCTTCGTCTCCTTGTGCAGCGGGCACAGGAAGCGGACTCGTGCGTCGGCAGTAGCGTGGAGAACAAACGCTTCTCTCACAAGAGGTCAAAGAGGCAGCCGAGCCGCACAGAAACGTTTTTGTGCGGCCGACGTTACTGTACGCAAATGACGGTCATGCCAGCGGCGGCCGCAGGCAACGCTTTCGCTCGCAGCGCCACTCCGCGACTGCTAAAGTATGACTGCAACAACAACATATTTTCAACAGCACGTCGTGGCCACAAAAGATGCTTGATTCACATCATTAATTTTACTTCAATCATCTCTTGAAGTTACAGGTAGTGTTTTCATTTAACGCAAAGAGATTTAATGGATGATACTTCAGAATTTTTTATTTTTCAATAATCAATTGTATGACTTGAATTTCAACTGAAGCAGCTCGTGGCTACCGATGCATCTGACCAACTGCTTTTTGTCTTGTAAGTTAGGAAAATAGAACACATTCCAGCACATAGCCACGGCCAGGGTGTTGTGTTGTGTTTGGGAGACAATGCAGACGCAGCTGCGGTCATCAGCCCCTCACCCCTCCTCCCGGGCCCCCATCCCCAGGGGCCCCCCCAGAGCACATGTTGGTTAATAACGAGCCACAAAAGGTCCACAATGTCACCGAGCGGCGTATCTGCCAGCATGTGAATGCATGCACCGTCTGCAAAATGCTTCAAGCGCGGCGCTGCGCCCAATTGATTGATGACGCCGACTCGGTGCTTTGCGACTCACCAAAGACGTCTTTGTTCTTGCGGATCAATGAAACACGGCTTTGGTCCGCTTCCGAACTGGTTTGTCCGCCGCAGCGACTTGTTAGACAAAAGAACAGTGTTGGGGGGGGGGGGGGGGGGGGGTACAGCGAACCCCCCGCAACATCGCACATTTGTTAATGCAAACATTCCCAACATGCAAAAACTTTTGTGTTCATCAAAACTTTACAATTCAAGCATTTTTCTAAGAACCGCAACTTCTAAGCTCACTTCCATTTGCCCATAAATGGCCTTTCACATTACAAGTTAGCATTGAGCTAGCAAACCACAGGCAGACGAAAATCAACTTTTTGGTGTTTAAATATACAGCACAGCGTTGCCTTCACTTGCGAGTTTTTCCAAGGTATGAGCTGTCACTTGACCCGTTTTCGTCTTGATACGCGCAAAAAAAATCAGATAAGGGTGCCTTGACATGAGGGCTTTTGAGATATGAGCTGTCACTCGACCAATTTCCACCAGAAACCATGAATAAATGACACCTAATTGCATTGAAAAAAAGAAAAAACTAACAAAGCACATTCAATCCTCTTTTAACCCTTTCAGGGACAGTTACTCCAGTGGACATTTATCATGTCATCTGGTTTCAGCGTGCATGAAAGGGTTAACCCCCCAAAATTTTAAAAAGGGTTTTATTAAACATTTTCCAGGACAAATGAGCATTGGTTCCCAAAAATAAAACATTATAAAATAATATCACATACAAATATTTTCCAAAATACTGAAAAAAAAAACTGTGGTGATACGTAACACCCCCCCCCCCAAACATTTGTTGCAATGTTAATGAAAGTTCCGTTTTCACGAGAAAAAGTTCCATGAATGGAAATAAGTTGTAATAAAAAAAATTCAAGTTTCAAGATGTGGGGACATCTCAAATGGGGAGCCAATCAAAAACTTTCACCAGGCGGAAAATCAATTTCCGGTTTATAGGTGAGCGCCAGGACACAGCCACCTCCCTGACACCTCCCCACCATCGAAACACAGTACACTGATTGTGTTTTACAACAATACTTAACCATTTATAATTTCAGCATGTGCGTACGTATCGCGCCGGTTTCATTCAAATGAATGGGAGCGAGCCCCGCCTTTCAATATATCCCCATTTTGATCCCCTATTTTTCTTGTGGTCCATGTCTTCTTTCTGAAGCAATCTGTGGCCTCTTGACTGACATACCATCTTTTCATGGATTAAAAAAAAAGTGATGCAGCATGAACATATTTTATGAAGAGCATGAGACATGGCATCAAGTTCAGAACTGTCTATCTTTCTTTTTTTATTTTTTTATCCCAGCAATGGTTGGATGCGGAAGAATCGCACAGTGTGCGGTGGCCTTAACCCTTATTCCTAGGCAAGAAGAAAAAGTCACCTCGCATGCGACGACGGCCCAAAATGGATCTGAGGCACATTTGGAAGACGCCGTAGGCAAACAATGCAACACGCCGAGGTCACAGCGCAGAGGCGTCGCGCTTCCTAATAAACATCAAAAGAAAGTTCCAAATGCTGCGAGCGCTGATGCCGTGACAACACGCGCACATGGGGTGTGAGGGGGGGGGGGGGGGGGGCAAAAAAACAACAAGGGGGAAAAAAAACCCCACACAGAACAAAAACGGCTGTCACATGCACATAAAACACGCGCACGCACGCACAGAGAGCACCTATCCCTCGGAGGGGGGGGGGCCCTCCCCCACCCCTGAAATCCGATCTGTCGGCATGCAGTGCGGAATTCTCCCAATCGCCCTGACTTTTCACCTTTGACCTTTTTGGCAGTGCAGAGGAGAAGATGAAGTGCCCGAGCTTCTCTCGGCCGCAACACAAAAAATCTCCTGTTCAAGACACACACACACACACACACACAAATCACCATTTGGGATGTCCTTTTTTCTGAGAAAAAGTTGCGATGTTAGCAGATTCCTTCTGCGAAAAAGTCAAAATGCAATATATTTTTTTGGGGTGGGGGGAAATAATACAGAATGAAAAATTGTGAACATCATAAAGTCCTACTTTTACAGAAAAAAGGTTACATGAGTGAAATAGAGGAGAGAAAGTACACAAAAAAATCCTCATCATTTTTAGTGTTAATGCAATCAAGTTCCATTTTTTATAATAAAAGAAGGCATTTGTGGATTTATTTTTTAAAGAAAAAAGTAGCAATGTTCGTGGCATAAAATTGTATTTTTAAAAAACTTTGGTGAGTGGAATAAAGTTGTACTTGGACAAGACAAAGATGTTTTTGGGGAATTCTATATATATATATATATACTGTACATATACATATATACAGTATATATATATATATATATATATATATATATAT
Organism: Hippocampus guttulatus; assembly: GCF_054856545.1. NCBI lineage: Eukaryota > Metazoa > Chordata > Actinopteri > Syngnathiformes > Syngnathidae > Hippocampus > Hippocampus guttulatus. The sequence continues at coordinate 21,279,195 of NC_141266.1, read as the reverse complement.
ATATATATACATATATACTGTACATATATATATACATATACATATATATATGTTTTTTTGGGGGGGTGGAGAGGTTGTAAAGTTTGTGGAATGGGAATATATCTTCAAAAAAAAGGTGGAATATTAGTCAGACGGATAAAGTTGTAATGTCAGGGAAATAAAATCTTAGAAGGTGTAAAGTTAATATTTTCAAGGAAACCCCCCCCCCCCCCCACAGTGTTCAAGGAATAATCCAAAAAAATATCTCGACCACGTTGTTAGATTCGGGGAATTTAATTCTTTTTCAGAGAAATTCCCCGTGCACATGCGCGCACTTCAGGCACGTGAGCGGCCCTGCTGGTGATGTGGCGTTGCACAAGCTTGCAAGCTTTGGATCATGTGAGGCTGTCATTGAACGCATCAGCAACAGGGCGGGGAACATGCAAAATTGGTGATTTTGCGGGGGGACCGTTTTTGACGAGATGTGGCACATAGGACATATTCTCAAAAAAAAAAAAAAACGGGTTTAGCTGCGCGCGGGTCGGGAACCGGCGATAGACGGAGGTTTGCCATCTGTGGTTCCACCATTCGAAGCAGCCCCGGAGGGCAACCGTAACGCCGCCGTGGGTTCCCACCCTGCCTAAAGTTTCAGTGTCCTGCAAAATGCACGTTTGAAAATGTCCGTGGCACCATTTGTGCATTGTGTGCGGCTGCTCGAGTCAGCCTTTGATTGGCCCAGGCACAATGCGCTCAGTGTTGCAGCTGTGTGAAAAGGCCCGTTATGCCGGTTTGTAGCCATGCCCGTCGGCCCGCCGCGTCCGTCCATCCGTCCGCCCGCCCGCCGCTTTCGGGCTTCCATTCATGCGCGCTGACAAACGTTAGAGTGTCCGCCGAGCATGTGTCACGGCCTCTTGATGGACTTCCTTTGTTGGGAGTTCGCTGTGAATGTCACCTCCCGGTCCTCTGTGGCCTCGTTGCACTGTCAGCCCGTAATTGCCATGGCCATAAGCTTGAAATTCTAATGTACAGACGCTAGCCAAATAATCGCGGCAGTGTCCGCGCCGCCACGGCAACAATAGGGCGCTTTATCCCAGCTTTTTTGTTTGGGGAACAAGCGGGACATAATTGACTGAGTGATCCATCAAATTCAGCTCAGGGCCTTGAGCGCACTAAATTAACGCAGATTTTCAAGTCATAAATACAAAAACAAGCAAAATATGATTTTTACTGTCAACCTGATATCCAGAACTCTGATCAGAGAGAGTTTTTCCACGTATTTTCGTTTTTCCAAACTGTAATCTTTCAGGTGAACTTCATTTGACCGTGAAAGAGGAAAAGACAAACTTGGATGGTTTAGTGTTCCAATAATAGAATCTTACCTAAAATTCAAAGAAATAAATACAGCGGTACCTCTACTTACGAAATTAATTGGTTCTGGAAGAAATTTCTGAACTAGAAAGTTTTGTAAGTCAAGTCACGGTTTCCATGTAAATGCCCTAATCCGTTCCAAGCACCCCGAAAATTCCCACGTAAATGTTTTCTAAAGCATAAAAATGCATATAAGATATGTAACAAATACATGCTACAATTATATTATTGCACAATAAATGAGAGTTGTGTATAATGAAAAAAAAAACTAAGAATAAAGAATAAAAATGATGGTCATTTAACTTTTAACTGTATCCTCATCGTTTTTTTTTACCCTATTTAGTTCATGTTCTCTCTCAGAAGTTGTTTTTGCCTGATGTTTTGTTAAGAACTGATCCAAGGACGTTTGCTTTTGTCGGCTTTTAACAATCCTTCGAAAATGTCCAAGGCAACCATCAGCATAGTGAGCGATCGCCTGACTGGTTAATATTTTTCCTGGGTGATTCACATTTACGTAAAACTATCGAAAAGAATCAAGGCCCGAGGGGCGAATGACGAGCACGCTGCATAGAAACACATCTATCTATCGACACATATTGAGGTCCCTCTTAGCCAATGGGATGCCAGGATGATGCTCGGTAATAGCCAATAGTAGAGCAGCTAAAAGTATGTTGCGTTCAGGAAACTCGGAGCTGCAGGTCGCAGCCCACACTGTATTTTTACCCTTCGTATCTTGAAATTTCTTTCTTAACAAGAGGCAATCTTTTCCTGTTGAGGTGTTTCGTAACTTGAGCATTTCGTATGAAGAGACGTTCGCCAGTAGAAGTACGACTATAAGTAAAATCCGATCCAAACCTAAACAATGGAAACCAACAATGGCACATGACAAATGTAAATGTGACTGAGCAGTCCAACAATTCTAAATTTTGTCGTTAAGTCGGAGGACATTGACAGATCCATCATACTTGAACCATCACACTTTCGCAACTCGGAATTTGACCTAAAAGGTCACGCAAAATTTGAACCAAATGTTTAAGAACCGGAACCTAAAAAGAAGTTGGATGGATCAGCAGCTGAACAACTCGGAAATGCTGTCCAAAGTGCTGCAAAATGAACCAAACTATCCGTCGCAGAACTGCGGTCAAACTATCCAAAAAAGTTTCACCTTAAACTTTCAAGGAAAATTCAAGCCATGGTTAAAAAAAAAAAAACGTCCCAAAACCCCAGAATCGTGAACAAGTACCAAGCATCCTCGAGCTAATCAAAAACCACAAATTGCACCCGATAGTTTTTTTTTCCAGGAAAATATGGTCCAAATGTTGAAACATGAAAAAAACGATATGAGGTGGTTGGAAGAAGACCAACTTGCCGATGGTTTCGCAGGCAAACAAATGGGACTTTGTCCCAAAACTTACATCAAGGACATCAAACATCAAGGAAAATATTTTGAAAATGAATGAAACAGCACAAGATAAAAACAGAATTTGAAATATCATCATCATGATGCCCAAAGAACCGAAAAATAAGAAACGTTGCACCAAAAGTGGGACGCATCGACCCGTGTGACAAATTTCCTAGGTTTTGTGTTCAAGAACACAATATTTCTTGAGGGATATACATTTAGGGGCACCGTTTTGTATTTTTGGTGGGGGGGGGGGGGGTCCGCATCATGTGGTTCTAGTTATATTGTTCGCAGGCGACGTGCGAGGTACACAGAGGCCCAAAGTGGAGCCAATCCATTACGGGCAAAGCTCTCTTGATCCCTCCCGCTTCAATGCTCAAGCGTAGCTGATTAAATGAATAACATTTTCACGCCCGTGCCGGCCGGGCGTGCTGGGAGGCCTGTGAATGGATAAGGCACATCGCCCCGACGGGCGTGTGACAGACAGCACCGGATGCAAATGCAACAATTGCATCGGAAAAGTAGTTTCAAAAGCGCCTTTATCTTTGTCGGGGCTACCCAAGGATGTTTAATTTGGTGGTCGGTCATCGTGAAAGGCTTGTGGGTGCTATGGAGTCGAATATCAATGTCGGCATTCATCCCAACTTGTTTGTTTGGATACAGGAGTAATCAAGGTCAAATAAAATTACAATTTAAAAAAAAACATCTCCTTCCCATTTTTTTTCTTTATGGTTTAGCTTAAAAAAAATTGTAAAAAAAGAAGAAAAAAAACTTTGAGGGATACATAATCGGACGGCTATGATATTGAAAAAAAAAACTAACAAAAAAAAACGTTTTAGCAGTTACCCTTTTCGCTTCTGAACTAAAATGTAACTTGAAGGTTATTGCATGTTCAGACCAAACAAACGAATCTATTTTTGGTAATTTTTTTCTTTTTTGACTGTTCTGTTTTTCAGTTCGATAGATATTGTGGTGCTCAGCAGTCAAAGAAAAATCATCCCAGGACAAAAAAAAAAAAAAAAAAATCAAAAATGTGAAAGAAAAAAACCCAAAACGTTTTGACAAAAACAAAATGAAAAAAAAAAAAAAATCAGTATGCGCGCTTGTGGGCCCCAAACTGAATATGCAGTGGTCAACTGTAGATTTAAATGGTAATATAAAAAATCACCACTAGATGGCAGAGGTGCCTTCATTGCCCTGACACTATATTATTAATTCTGCAAACTAGTCTTAAGATCATGCGACGATGTATGCTTGCTGGCTTCTTTCCTTCTGACCACGATTTGAAAGTGAACTCACTTCCACTTGACTACAATAGGGGGACCCTGGGAGCATACCTTGTTTGTTTTTTTTATTGTTCTTGCTGACTTTGCACATAAACATCGCAAAGACGAGTCTGACTGGCTGTCGCCGAGACGGAACGGGCCCGGCTAGCCGCAGGCTTGCTTGGCACTGTCTTGTCTGGCTAAATAACTCCAGAGCCATGATGAAGTGCCGTGACATTTGCCGCTGCCCAGAAGGAAACCATAACCCAGACTTTTTTTTTTCATCTCACGTCATCAGAAGGTCAAATTGTCCAACATTTAGTTCATGTCCAAACATTCGTGTAAGACAGAAGATGACAAAAGAGAAAAAAAAATGACCTGAGATGTTTGATTGGTGGCTATTTTGTCACGCTGGATGAACGTGTGGCTAAGTCGATTTAACGATACCGATGACGATATTAACCCTTTCATGTACCAATAACGTTAACCTGTAACCTGATAACATGATAGGCTGTCCACTGTAGTAACCTCTGTCCTCGAAAGGGTTAAAATTGCCACGTTATCGTTGTCACCATGTCACGATCCGTTGATTTTGTCCCCATTTTTCACAGGAAGTACACATAAGAGCAGGGGTGTGAAACTCATTTTAGTCGTGGGCCACATTTTAGTTACCGTTTCCCTTGCAGGGCTGTTATGACAAACCAATTTTTTTTTTTTAAAAATCAATAATAACGTTTCTTTCAATTGTTGTTTAAGTTACTGTAATGAGGGGTTTGGTTACAAGAAAATGCGAACAATGTGTCTCTTATTTATTCCATTTGAGAATTTTAAGTTTTGGTCAAGATTTTAGCAAGCATCAGGCAAGTTGACATGCTTGATTTGCTTCCGCAGGCCACATAAAATGACGTGGCGGGCCAGATCTGGCCCCCAGACGTTGGGTTTGACACCCATGCATTCGAGGGGTTTTTTTTAAGAATTTGGGGTGGTTTCAATTTTGTATTCTCTCCCCACGTGATGCATTTCAATGGGCCTCAACGATTGGTGGATTTTTCCTCGTCACGGGCCGCAGCTTGCACACAAACACGTACGCTAATGAACAATGTACGATGTCACATATGTCATAATGTAACAAACCCTTCCCATAATGCATTGCCCTTTCTTTTCGTTCGCCATTTCAAAAGGAGTAATCTAATTACAGGCAAATCCAGCCAATTCCTTCCCCCGGATCGGTCCAAACAAAGCATTACTTATGCATCACTTGACTGGCAATACGTGACCCCTGCTCGGACAACAAGTCAAACACCCTACCCCCCTCTCCCCCCTCCGCCACTCATGCCGAACCCCGAGCCTCCTAGAGGGTGTTAAGACCTGTCACTGCCCTCCCCAGGGAATGCTGGGAAAAGAAGGCCTCCACATCTGTCCTCCGCCTCAGGCCCCGAGGAGAGTGGGAACGTGACATTCCTCCATTAGCAGACACCGCCGAGCAAGACGAGCCAGCGGACGAGCAAGAGGGGAGTCCGACCCCCCCCCCCCCCAAAAAAAGGCAGAAAGACAACAGACTGCACTACAAATACTATCCTTAAAAGAAAAAAAAGTTTTTAAAAAAATGAAGTCATGACATGAGCATTGGATTATTTCACTGAAGATAATGTATAATGTATTCAGAATTGTATTACTTTTTCCTGCAACCATTTGCTGCCATGTGGGTTGATTTGCTTTGAACAAATCTGATCAGGTTCCAATTTTCCTGTCAATAACAGGAAAATAATTTTGCCAATTTAATTTTTTGAAGTGGGAACACTTTAAGATTATTCTTGGGATATTTTGGTCAGAGTTGCCTTTTTTCCAAGTGGGAGTGATTTGTTTGGTAGGGGATGGAGTCTTCCTCCTCTCCTTCTTGTTCGTCGTCATCTTCTTTTTCCTTTTCTTATTCTTCGTCTTCTTTGTCTTAATCTTCTTGTTTTTTTTCTGAAGCTATCCATCAGCCTTGAAAAGCCCTGAAGGAGTGAAGCAGGCACCCCAGCCGGGCCTTCCATCAAAAGCAGAGGAGTAGGTGGAGGTGGAGCTGTGCTCTTTAGCGCACACCCCAACTTCGCCCCCTGATGCCTCCCCCCCAACCCCTACAAAGGCAGCAGGGAAAGTGATTAGAAGACTCTCCTCCCTCCTCCGCCATTTTCACATCCACTTGTAACACTTTTCTGGCCCTCGGTGAGCGAGGGCTCGATGCTCTTTCCCTCGCTTCACTCGGCAAACACGCCTTTTATTTGACACATTGGGAGCTCTTGAGTGGGGATTACCAAACTGTGGGGGTGCGCGGGGGTTGCCCTCAGGGTGGGGTGACTGCACGAAATTAAAAGTGTGTAATGGTGGCCTGGTGTAATTATTATGCATTGAGATGTCGTTAAATAATGGGCTTTGTTTTGACCTTTTTTTTCAATGTGTGCAAAGGGCAGGGGTGCGCCATCCATGTCAGAATGTTGAAGGCGGTGCACATCTACCAGTAAGTAAGTAAGTAAGTAAATAAGTGTGTGTGTGTGTGTGTGTGTGTGTGTGTTTTAATGTGAGGTACCACAAGGCTCTGTTTGAGGGCTTTCTCGGGTTTGTACATCAACTTACTGACTTCTGTGAACGTTTCTATTTGTCAACTGCAATCCAAATAAATATATTTGTCAAGTCAGATTTTCAACAGGGAAAAAACAGTTTGTGGGCCACTGTCATGATGACCAGCAGATTCCTGGAGATGGCTTGGGATTTGAGATCAGCACAGCTTTTGAGTAGACGATAAAAATTAGGAGGTGAATCTCGTCGCTTATGAGGGAGAGAAATGCCAAGACGGTGAACACGTTTATGCAACTGGAACTCCAATAAAGTACATTGTATTAAAACAGTAAGTGTCGAGATAAGTAGTAGAATGTATGGGTAAAAATAAATTTTCAACTTGCTATGCTTCTTTTCAAAGAAAGCTGCTTTTCCTCTCCTTCTTTTTGCCAATAAGCAACATTGGTAAAAGCATTTTCGACTGCAAACGAAGCAACAACTGAACTGAAAGAAGAGAGTCACCTCTTCCGTTTGTTCGGGTTGGCTGTCACAGTACGGCATACCCTGTGGATCTTGAATGCACGTATGGAAATGAGCTACTGGGAATTCTGCACCGTTTGGGCTGTTTTGATTGTTTCACGAAAGCAACAAAATATATCTTTTTTTAATTTGCTTTGTTTTGACTTTCTTTGTAGCGAGCGAGGGGGGCTGTGCTGCCTAATGTTGTACCCAGCGAGTGCGTCTATCTCCTTTATCTGTTGGACAGCTGGAGAGTTTATGTGTGTCAGCGAGAACACAAGCAGAGTCACACGTTCACACGGTGCCGGGTTGTGGCCGGGTGCGAGGTGGTGACCCCTGTCTGTAAACTGCCAGCCCCCCTACCCCCACCAAAAGCCCTCTCAGCCCAAGCCCCCCTTGAGTGGCGGCCTTGCTGTCCCTGCACGTTGAAGATCTTTATTGGCCCTGTAAAAGTCATTAGTGCTGTGCCTCCTTCTAATGGAGTTGATAATTGCTCCCAATGAGCTGTGGGTAAAGCATCTTGGCAATCGTCCTAAGTGGCGGTGTGAAGCTCATTAGTATGCTAATGCTAATGCTAACGCCTACCCCATTTGCACACCAACACAAAACTTCATCAATCACCGTTTGCTGCAATGTTGATTTAGCTTGATGAATGAAGGAATGTAGAGATGTCTGACACCGCTTTTTTTTTCTGTCTGATACAAGCAGCAAGTACCGATACCCCAAAAATATCTCAATACAAAACATTTCAATGAACACAATGACACGATTGTGAAGAAAGACCATCCTTTTTTTTCTGACAGACATGATGATACGCCGGTGCGTCAAAAGCCGCCCCAGTGTTGCGCCAACTACTGGACACCACTTGTTGCCCACTTATTCCATGTCAGATTTTTTGGACCTGAAGTAGTGTTGATGACAGTTTTAGCAGAAGCCATCATGAGTAACACATACTTTGAAATAAAGTATCAGATACTTGGTATCGGTACTCACCCATCCCCAAATTAATTTCAAAATAAATTAACTACATTTAAGAATTTTCTTTTTTTCTCCTGCAAAGTATTTTGGGGTGATTTATTTTGGGGGGGGGACCACAAAAAAAAGTCTACGTTTGACCATTTTCCCCCCCCAATTTGTGAAAAGGCTAGGATTCCATCCAACAGCGACGATAGGGTCTCTGTGATGCGGATTTTCCCGTATTGCGGGTGTGTCGGGAACGCATCAACCTCACTGAAAAATAAAAAGAACTCCATTGGTTGAGAAGTGAATGGAGTGACTTGCGCTGTCAATCATCTGGCTACAATTGACCGCCGAAGCAATTGACAGGCACTTGGCGGCACGGCACGTTCATGACCCTCGTGTAAAAATGGGAAATTTTTGCTCTCTTTTTTTTTTTTTTCTCTCTCAGCTACGAAAGGTCCCAAAGGTGCTGACTGGACACGCCGCTCATTGTTGGAGGTCGACCCCCATGCTATCTTTTCTGAAAGGCAAGATACTTTTGGTGGAGGAAAAAAGTGACACCTCCTTGTTCTGGATGAGAGGAGGACAACAACTGTATAAAAGCCCCTCCGATTGTGCCCCCCCCCCCATTCCCCTTTCTCCCGTTGACCGCTTCTCAAGAATTGCTCCCTCAACCCCCGTGACCCGCCGCCATTGGGCCTTTTCACTGGACACACAATGGCCGCCGGGAGCAGTGTTATTTGAGGCACTAAAGAGCCACCCCCCCCCCCCCCCCCGAGACAAAGCCCACCTCCGCCGAGAGCTCTCCAGCCCGCACCTCTGCTAATGACAGGTTTCATACACCGACCGCAGCCCTCCCCACCCCAACACAACAACGAGCGGGAGGGGGGCCACGGGCCCACCGCTGGGCTACATGCTAACCTGCTACCACAACAAGGCTGCCTCTCCCTCACGTCGATATGAGCATACATTATACTATAATATATTGTAAATGCCTGACGTTGATTCTAATATTGGTAATGTAGAGGCAACAGATTGATCTGAAGGGAAAAAAAAATAAAATGTGTCCACTTTGTGGCGACTCTCCATCAAGTCAACACTTTGGACGTGCTTAAAAATGATGTTGCTGTGAAGCGACTTCACTTTTTGACTGACTGGTGTTGATTAGAAACGTAAATAGCTGACACGTGACGGGACGAGAAGCCTGACGGCGGGTGGGGGCGAGGGGGCTCCGAATGTGGGGTCCGCACGTGGAACAAAGTATGAGAGAATATTCATCGGACTGCTTTTTAGGAATGCATGAACATAGGCGAACTGAGGTAGATATTTTAGGTTAAAATAACACATATGCTGCATTAAATCCACACACACACACACACACACACACACACACACACACACACACACACACACACACACACACACACACACACACAGACACACACATATATATAAAGTGTATTCATTTTTAGGTCACAATACGAAGTACCGTGTTAAATATAGATCGTATTTGACATATTTTATTATATAAAAATGAAAAATGAGTTCTTTTTCATGTTTTCTAATTTTGTATATTTGTTTCAAGTGATATGCTGTTTTAAAAAATGTTTTACCTCATTCTCAATTTATAATCACAAATAAATTGGCTCCCCACGTGAAGATGAGGCGCCTCACAAAATGGATGGATGGATGATGGCGAGCCAAAAATACAGCGTCTTTGGAAAACGCCGGCGACGCCAAAAATGACGGCTGGTGAAAAACTGATTTCCAGCTGATTTAGAAACAACGTTCCGTGTCAAGTAGCATGCCGGGGATCACAAAATGTCCCCCCGCGTATAAAAGCAGCATGGCCAGCCAAAGGTCTTTGTGTTCTTGCGTAATTGGCTGTTTTTGTGCATGGCGCAGTCAAAAGTGCGCAAAGCGTCACTTACGCCACTCTGAAGAAGACGACGACGAGCCAGGCGAGGAGGTTTGCAGTCTGTTGATGAGCCCAGCCGGGAGTCGCGTCACATCCATCTTGGCTTGTGTGCGACGGCCACTTTGCCATGATGATGATGATGATGATGATGACGACAAGGGCGATCTGTCAGAGAGTGAGCAGAACAGGTGTGAGCCGGCCAAGCATCTGGAAGATCTTTCAGTGAGCCTATTTCACTTCCCCAAGTTCAATCATCACCTGAGGTGACCATTTTCAAATTTCCACGAGATCAATTCCACATTTTCGGATAAATTTTACATTGATGGCGCTCTTCTATAAGACTCACCAAAACAAAGATTTCAGATTTCAAAATAAGACGCACATATGCTGACAGAGGGCTCTGCCAGTCACCGGAACCGTCAGTTTTTTGTTTTCGCACAATGCCAAGTCGAAGTGATCACCTTCAAATCTGAGAAGCGTTGACGGAAAGTTTTAAACACAGAAGTCAAACTTATCGCATATAAAGGTCACATTTTGCACGCTGTAACATGACAATGAACTTTCCATTTTTCTGACGAGGCGGGAATCCTGTTCAGTGTGACAAAATGTCGCTGTCGATTCAGTTTTTGGGGAGCCCCTTTACAAACGGCATCCCCGAGTTTGCCATAGCGCAATATCAGGGTCCCGCAAACAGTTCGTCGTGTTGCGCACGCTTACACACGTCGACGTAATGACATCCTCCCTGCTTTTGTTTTTCCAAAGTAACGGCTTGTTATATAAGTGTGTGTGTGTGTGCTCGCGCGCAGATGCAAAAACATCTCCGGAGATTTGGATTAAAGCAAAATAAACAGAAGGATTGAAGCGCACCCTGGCAACGGATGTCCCAGAATTCAATAAAAAGCAACAATCGTCGCAGGGGAGGGGATTAAATCTCGAGCTGTGTGGTTTTTGAATGTCGGGGGAAAGGGTAGATTGGGGTGAAGGTGGGGTGGGGAGGGGGCTCGCGACAGATGTGCCAGACAGATGTGGATGCGCACAACAGAGTCGATACGGAGGTTGGTATTATGGGAGCTATTTTAAGTGGCTTGCTGCGAGATGACCAAGTAGGTCAAGAGACTCAAGGCGGGAGTGACGGCGCGCACAAAGCAAGCAAGGGGAAGGTCAAGCGTGAAATACACCCTCTGTGCCACACACGCACACACACACATGCACACACACACACACAGCCAGTGCGAGCCCCCCCAAAGGGATGTAGACACGCAGTGAGGCATGCGTGAGTGTCGAGCTGGAGTGAAGGATACTAATCCAGACAGTTGTTGGGCAAAACGCAGAGGAAAAACAAAATCCCCCAAACGTTTGTTGATGACAAACTCGGCGGTGTTCCGCAGCTCGAGTGCGACTGAACATTTCGGTGACTAAATATGTATTTCATTATTTTCTTCGTTCCATGTGTCAGTTTGACAGCTAATTTCAACTGCAAGTGGAAAGCTTGCTTGAAGCAAGCACTCTTTTCCTCTTCTTTGGAGAAGTGTGTGAGTGAATGTTGTCTTACTTATGTTCCACCCCCCCCCCCAAAGTGATGCTGTACAATCGTCTCCTTTTTTTTTTTTTTTTTGACAGCAAGAAAGTGAGAACAGATGTTCAAAGGCAAGTTTGTGCTTGAGTACATTTGAACCTGTTGAATGCAAGTGGCAGAGGTCACGTGGTTGCACCTGGAACGCATCTCCCGCTCTGAATTCTCCCCTTAAAACAAATCAGCAACATGTAGCACCTCTCCCCAAACAAATAACCTTATCTGCGCTGAAATGGCAACAAGAGAAAAAACAAATCCCATGATGACCATCGCGGTTCACTAAACCTTTTACACACCGAGTGAAGGTTAAGAGTGTCAATCTACGACTTGACACGGAGTCTGTCCGGTTCAAAACTCCAAAGGGGGGGGGGGGGGGGGGGTCACGCCTGAACATTCCCTTCCGCTCGGTTGTCCTACCCTGAAGAAGAGAAGGATGAGGAGGACCTGACAGCCATTTTGTCCCCCGATGAGCACAAACAAAAGTGAGGGAGGAGGAAGAGAAAGAGGAGGAGAAAGACGGACTGTTTGGTAAACAGCGAGAAAGCCAAAAATGGAAGAAGTCACTCGGGAGGAAGTGGAGGTGCAACCCGAGGAGCTTGTGTCAAGCACCTCAAGCGAGGACAATTTTACAGAGCGTTTTCCAACGGGTACTCGGGTTTCCTCCACACTTCCAAAAGTATGACTATTATTTGCTGCTCAGGTGCGAATGTCAGCGTGGAAGCTTGTTTGTCTGTGACACAGAGCAGCAAACTAGACGAGAAGAATGTTGGGCAATACTCAGAGGTAAATAGTCCCTTGGCTATGCGGGAACAACAAGTATTGCATTGGGCCTGTTAGTTAGGGACCTTCTCTGCCTTTTCTTCCTGCTTTTAATGACACTACATTCCAAAGTCAAGCTGGGTGCTTCCTGCGGGAAGTTGTGGTACAACGTGGTACGACATTGAAAGTCAAGGTCAAGGTCAATGTTTATTTCTAGCGCACCAAAGTGCTGTCCTGTGCATATTCAAATATAACGCAATGGAAAAAACAATAGAGAGTAAAAAAATACATTTAAAGAGGATTTGATATTCAATCATCTTCAGCAGAAAACTAGGCGGAGCTAAAATACTCTGTTTTCAATCTTCTCTTTCATAAAATTGACACCGCGCCAAATTAAATAGTGCACCACCATCTAGTGCTAGGTAGGAGAATTACACCCAAAATGAACAGGAGGTTGAACAAAAGAGTTCCGAACTGTACAAAATAAAGTCTGTGAAAGCTGGAATCAGCGATTGAGAGGAGTTTACCGTGCGGGGAGTTTATCCTTAATTTTCCTGGCACATTTTTTTAGTTTCTTAGTTGCTTTTTTTAAACATTCGTAATAACGTGCTGTTTCAGCTTTTGAGCATCACGGCTATCATGCATTGCTCATAATTTAGGCCTCTTACTATTTTTGCATCCTTCGGTGGCTGGTAGGACAAAAAATGCCCATAAACCAAAGCGAGAAGGGCTCATTTCTTTATTTGTGTTTCCGTGTGTGTGTGGGGGGGGGGGGGGTTGTGAGGTTCAGAGAGCGGCTAAAAGAAACAAGAGGTCAGGCCAAGACAAAGGGGCTCCGAGATCCGCGGGGTCAAAGCGCCTGGTGTCCGCGGTCGCCGAGGGCCCGCGGTCGCCACCCGACTTGTATAGAATCATAACCGCTGCGTTTTGTGCAACTACTGTATATCACCATGCTGCGGACAGGTGAACAATAGAACACGTTTTTGTGGCAAAGAGTCTGCGGGCAGTCCTTCAGGGGGCATTGTAGAAGTGTTGAGCTTAACCCCGAGTTTGCCGGCCTGGAGTACACTTGGACCTCCCTCACCCCACACCAAATTGCGTATGGCTTATTAGAACGGGCCTGAAAGACGTCCCGGAGAGGAAGAATCTGAGAATTTATCTGCTTCGAGGACAATGAGAGACAATGATGACACAAAGTGGGCGACTTGGGAGGCCCGCGGTGTTTGATGTCCAAACTTTTCTGTTACTCTTCCAGTCTCTCTGGTGCACGACCATGCTATTCATTCATCCATCCATTTTCCGAACCGCTTTATCCTCACAAGGGTCGCGGGGGGTGCTGGAGCCTATCCCAGCTGTCTTCAGGCAGTAGGCGGGGGACACCCTGAACAGGTTGCTGGCCAATTGCACAGCACACAGAGACGAACAACCATCCGCGCTAACACACACACACACACACACATTTTGGGACAATTTCAAGTGTTCAATCAGCCTGCCATGCATGTTTTTGGAATGTGGGAGGAAAGCGGAGTACCCACAGAAAAACCACACAGGAACAGGGAAATGATGGAATCGAACCCGGTACCTCTGCACGTTTAGGTCAATGTGCTAACCACTCGAACACACACACACACCCACACACACACACACACACACTGTATTTAAAAAAATGTTCACACCCAAAGTTATAACCGTTCATTTGTCTATTTATGTTAGCCTACTGACATGCCAGCCCCTATAAAACAAGTGTCAAACTCAAGGCCCAGGGGCCAGATCCGGCCCCCCAGGTCATTTTATGTGGCCCGCAAAAGCAAATTTTGTTTGTCAACTTACTAAAATCTGTACTGAAATGTCAAATTGTCATGTGTAATAAATAACATTGAGATTTTGTCACGCATTTACACTCACTTGAACAATAATTGAACAAACTATTATAATTGATTTGACTGATTTCAAAACTAATCATCTATTAATTTGTTGGGTGCATGTAATAATTTTGTGGTTTCATTGTCATAACGGCCCTCTGAGGGAAGACGTAACTTCAAATTGGCCCGCAACTGAAGTGAGTTTGACACTCCTGCCCTATAAGATATCCAAGCTACGGCCCATGTATCCCAATTTGGGAACGATTGCAAAATGGGCCAACCAAATATTTTGTCAATGACACCAAGAATGCCAGCACAGGTTCAAAGTGCAAGATTACGCCGGTTGGGCCGAAGCCTTGCGAGGGAGTTTGGAGAGTCTTGGCAAGGAGTCTTATCTGCAAGCCATCTGCTTTGACATGCAGGCTCCTCTGGTTTGTGTCCTTCAGGGCTCATGTCAGTCCGGGCTTACAACCAAGGCCTTGGCCCCCACAAACCAGCTGAACCAGGCGACCCCACCCCCACCCCCCAGTCCTGGAAGAAAGAACTCTCATGATTGTTTTTTGTTTTGTTTTTTTGTTTTTTAGAGTGGCCATCATGGGATGGATGCTAACCCAAAACGTCAGCTGAGTTGTCAGGAGCGCAGTCAGAGGTGGCGCATTCCCTCTTTTGACAAAGGATCGGCACATCTCAATGTTGGGGGAGTCCAAGTTGTTAACTTCTGAACGAAACACAAAAAAAAGCAGAGTGTTATACTGGCTGATGATTAAACCGATCTCTGCAACAACTGAGCGCCATGTGAACATTTGCGTTCAATGCAAGGGGAACGCATTACTTCAAGTTTGACAGTAAACTTCAACTCGGAGTGGCAATAAACCGCTTTTGTCAAATTGTCTATTGGACAAACTGCATCTTGTCAAGTAGCTCAAGTCAAAGCAAAAACCCCCAAAAAAATGTCAGCAGAGCAGCTCGTGTCTCAAAAAAGTCATAATGAGGCAGCATGGCTCAGGTGGCCGTGGTCATCTTCCAACCCGATGGTTTTGGGTTCCATCCACATCCTTTATGAGCACGTCTAAGTACCCTTGAGCAAGTTTTTACGTGGGTCCGCGTGACTTTTTCCCTCCGGGTGGCGTTTTGTGCCTTTCCAGGCGTGTAGATGAGATGAGGCCTAATGAAGACCCGATGTGGGTCCACAGCGCTTCATTCCGTCTCTAAAAATCCTCTGACCCCTTCCTCCATTCTGGGGGGGCCTCCCCGGCTGGTGTTCATCAAACGAGGTAGTGTCCCTCAACTACCCCGAACGCCCAACCCACCTTAATCCCTTTCTGACCCCCACCCCCCCAAAAACGCCTCTTCTCTTGGCTTTGAATACTTAGACTAGCGAGTGCAACTAATTCTTCCACACAAGGACATTGTCTTCTCTCGATCTCTCCTGTTGTCCTTCTATTTCAAGTCGACTATTCACTCATTTCATTAGTAGAGTTGGGGGGGCGTCGGGGGGAGTTTCCAATTAAAATACCATAATAGCCTATTAGTATCTGTCTAGTGCAATCCTGCTGGTTCAAGTATTAAAAGTGAGGAGATGCAGCATTTTAGCACAATGTGTGTGGTTCTGGGCAAGCAAAAGCACTAAAATGTGTTTAGCAGGCTGCTCGGTATGCACACACATGCTGCCCCTCCCCTCCCCCGGGACCACCAGACCGACTGTCCCCATTTGTTGTACATAACCCTCACACACAGCCCCCCAAGAAGTCACCCCTGGGCATAAATCAGCAGGCCGTCTCCATCGCGGGAACCCTCCCCTGCTCAAGATCTCAGTCGCAGCCTGGCACCGTCTGCCCTGGCCGAGGTGGTGACGCAGGGATTACGTGTGCAAAGCGGTTTCCCAGCGACCCGGGTTCGTCGTCCGGGATGACCGGGTCCGACCTGAGACCGCAGACGGATCAATCAACACCGGGTCTGGACATGGTGACATGGTTTAGGAGGGCCAAGGCCTAACTACCATGTCATATATCCAATACTAAAATGAAAAATACAGTCAACTCACGATAGGTGATAATCCGCAATTATTAAAGGCCATATGAAAATAAGATTTAGTTTTGGAGCAGTTTACAGTACTTGGTATTCTCAGTTGGGCTCAAATCCAAGCAGCTCCAAAACTGGCTTACAAGATCAGATGAGACTGGGTGTTCGCATGGTACGAAGGATGCCTCAAACACATTTCAATGTATTTTAAAGTATCCCTGAGTGTCTGTTGTCACTCTCTTGATGTCAAAAAATAAAATAAAATTTAAAAAAAGGGAGACTATCCAATAACTTTGCTTAGAAAAAAACAAAAGGACAACTTTCCTGTTGGCACATTCTAGGAATATTTGTCACTCCCATTTGAGGGTTAGTGCAAAACTGACGTAACACAAAAGACAAGGAGTGTATTTTCTCTTCAAATAGCAAAATCGTGCACCAAACTGTACCCTTTTATCCAAACAAGACTGCTAGCTTGATGCTAAAATATACCGTGAAATTCCATTGACAGGCCATGCTGCAGTTTGCATCTTTCATTGGAAATGTTATCAGGTGTTTTCCCGTTTACGGACAAGAAGTCTCGTATGAACTTCTTGAACATTTTGCAGTTCGTTCCATTACCGTATCCCATTGAGAATCGAACATGATTTTTGGCTAGCGTTAGGGGAAGCAAGCAACTTCTGCTCAGGTTGTCAAAAAGGTGTCCCACTGGCG
Organism: Hippocampus guttulatus; assembly: GCF_054856545.1. NCBI lineage: Eukaryota > Metazoa > Chordata > Actinopteri > Syngnathiformes > Syngnathidae > Hippocampus > Hippocampus guttulatus. Next base: position 21,262,319 of record NC_141266.1, on the reverse strand, counting down.
AACAAACGAGGAGAGTTCAAAGAGCAAGTCATCTCCCAAACAATTTTCTTTTCATTTGCGCTGAATTGCGTCACCGCAGGCTACTGCTGAAAATTTCTCAACCAAAAGACACTTGTGACTAAATTACTACTCTCATACTGTCAAACCCAAAAAAGTAAAAGTCCATCACTGGTAATTTCTTACATTCCACTTGAGGCAAAAGGGCTTGACCTGTCGCACCTTTGCTATTTTGCCCAAAGTGCCGCTCGGTGGCTTGATGTGCGGCCTGTAAAACGGCTGGAGACAAACCCCTGCGCTCCAATGCTTATCTTGGCGGTTTGATGACACCACTTGATATCGCTCTGTCCCGGCACCTGCAAAGGATACCTAAATTTCCCGCCAGAGGTGACAAAAACACGTACGCTATATACTTAAGCAGAAGTACAGAGACGGTGAGACCGTCAGGAACGGAACTGGAGTCTGGCTAGTCCGTTTGTGAACATCAGGGCACGAGTTGTGGCCTACAGCAGCTCCTTGCGAGTGTTGTCATTTTGCATTTGTGTGGTTGACACATAATTCAACACAAGTCAGGCCTCGGGGTGGTGCGAGGGACGGGAATGAGGTCTGACCGTTTGACTTGTGTGACGAGAGTGCCGTCGAGCCATCGCAACATTTGTCAAAATGCTCAGATGGGGAATAAAACACACTGCAGGCGCAGCCTGTTCTCACGCGGCGTGACGCCAGTGCTCGTCATGTGGGAACCACTTCGTGGCTTTTAATGTCTCTCACACGCACGCGCACACGCACACACAAACGCACACGCACACACACACACACGATTCCAAGTACAGCACATTTTGAAATGTAGTCCTGCAGTTCAGAAAAATGACCCAAAGCAATATGCCATAGCTATCTGTAATAAGACTAATATATTACTAGTCTTTAATATTAGTATATAAAAAAATTGTGCTTTTGCTTCTCTTTCCAATGGAATCATAATAATGAATCCATCAGGCCATTGCCAAGTTTTTTGTGCACATGCTGCCCTCAAGCGGTAAAGCGGTGGTACTGACGTTAGAGAATAAACTGAATGCATGAAAAAAAATTACTTCCCCATTCTGTTAGGGCGAAACAGAACATAAACTATGAATGCATGAAAAAAATACTTCCCCATTCTGTTAGGGCGATAGAGGACAGAAAAATATATATACACACGCATATACATTGATTTTTATATGGTATATGATTATAAAACAATGAACATTTAAAGTATTCCAATGAGAACGAGGCATCCTATAAAGTTAAAAAATATATTTTTCGAATGATTCCTTTTTTGACTGTATTCATCAGTGTGTAAAACAAGAACAGACGATGTTTTGTGGTTTGACATTTTTTATTAGGCTACAGTGGATGTATAAAGGCTGACAAATTCAAATTGAAAGTAAAATAAAATACACAGTGTCCAAGACGTCCACCAGGAAGTGCCCCCGTTAATGGCCCGCTTTCAGTTTGTCTTCCACAGATCGATCCCCGCGCGAGCCCCCCAAACAAGGGGGGCTCTGGGCCAGGCTGGGATCTCCGCGCCACTGCTCGGGCGTCTTGGCTTGGATGGCCAGCGCGTGTATGTGAGCGCTCAGCTCCACTTTCAGGGCCTCGTTGACCAGACGGTGGCGCTGAAGCAGCGACAGGCCCTGGAAGCGGCCGCTGACTACCAGCACGCGAAAGTGCGATTCCGAGCCGGGGGGCACGGCATGCATGTGGCTTTCATTGTGCACCTCCAGGTGCTCCGGATGAAATGCGTCTGTCAGTTTGCTGGTGATGGCGCCCTCCACAGGCCTTGCGGCATCCATGTGGGAGGCCAGGCGGGCCACAGGGCTGGAGTAGATGGGATGGGCAGACCGATAGCAGCGAAGGATGGTGGGCAACATCGGACAACGCGCGCAGTACACCACCTGATGGCTATGTAGTTCATACACATACTTCAGTGATTCGCCCTCTAGTGGTATGCAAAAGTATCACTATTCGGCTGTATTTAACTTTGAAGACCAATATGTTTGCATTTCACGGGTAAGAGCTGTTTTTTTTGGTAAAAACATATTCATGTATTCCTCCTTTGTTTTTTTTTGTTTTTTTGGAGGGGTGCGGGGGGGGGGGTAACTTTTTGTGCACTGCATTCCAATCTTTAAGTATTTTTTTCCCCTTGAAGTGAAATACTGTTCAATGTTGTTCACGTTGAAATTAATTAAATGCAAATGCAAAAATAAAACCAATACACTAGGAATGTTAAAAGAATCAAGCCGAAATTATTCATTTGTATGATATGGATAAATTAAAACATATAAAATACAGTTGAAATGTGTGAATAAAGTGGAAATTTTACAGGAAGAAAAACATAATTTTCCAAGAATAAATATGACAGAAAAACAAAACAATGAAAAGGAATTATGAGAAAAAAGTTGCCATTCTAAATGAACAAATAAATTAAACACAACAAACTGCTTTTTGTTGTGTTTAATTTATTTGTGTTTTAATAAGAAGGGATTGATTTTATCATCTTAAAAAAATAATAAAAAGCTCAAATAAACCCCCTCAAAAAGAATTGACATCTTTCTCCAGAAATTGACTTTGTCATTGTATGAAATAATGAAATTTGAGCTTGCTAGTTTTTACAAGCAAAATATTATTATGAGAGTAAATTCATAATTTTAATTTGCAATGCCATGAGTCAAAAATTAATAAATAAATCGATAAAAAAATTACCATGTCACTCTGTAAAGAAATGAATGTGGACTGGTGGAAAAAAATATTCTCAACAACAAAACAAGTCTATTTTAAAAAGAATAAAGCGGTCAGGTTTCATAATAATACTTTACTTTCTCATTAATAGGGAAGCTGCACACCCAAAATGTCAACATTTACAGCGCTGTTACATGAATCCAAGAAAGGCTGCTGCTCTCAAGCTGACGCTTATGAAAATGTTATTTACTCGTCAACATTTGAAACGTTATTCTCGAAACATTGCCACTGAAACGTCCAACATTATTTTTGCGTAAGTCACCTCAACCAGCTTGACTAACCGATTGCCTGTTGAGCTAGCATTAGCTGCTAGCAAACCCATAAACATCGCCCCCTCCCTTTTTTGTTGTTGTTTTTCGACCTAATTATGCCGTACAGCTCCACTGTATATTCAACTAACAATATAACCATCGAGGGATTCGAATAAAAATGTTAAAGTGAAATTCGAGCTTTAAAAAGAAAACATCGTAATCTCACCTTGCTGGTGGTGACGCGGCGCCGTCGCTCTCGTGACGTAACAAGCAGGGCGGAAATGAAGTACTGTATTGTAGTTTTCGGGTGTTGCTTGGCAATTCCAACACTTGTCCGAGGTTTGTGGGGTTACTGTGCCGTTCGGGTGAAGTGAAACCTCAAAATAGTCGTGATAATAAACCCGAAATAATACAAATTGAGGAGAAAATACGAAGAGCTCTTTCCGTGGCTTCCTTTTTTGCTGACGTAACTAGCGTGCCGGATGTTTCGGCTCAGGAGGGACTTGTAGTTTTCATCTAAAAACAAAAAAAACTTTTCATCTCCTGTATTAAGAGATACATCAGATGTTAGGCAGGTTTGTATGTGGGTCAATGTGAATCAAGGTGAATTGATTATATTACACATTGTTATTTTCTCTTTGCGAACAATTCAAATAATGTATTCAAAGGTCCCTTGACGATCCGTTAAATCACTGACAAATATAATGGCCTTCTCAAACCAAATATTTTTTAAAGGCTGATTTTCTATTTATTTCTATTCTTGTAACATTTTCCACATACCTCCTGCAATGTGCTCGCGTACCCCTGGTTGGGCAACACCGGTTGACAAGAAAATAGTCATAATAATAACATAAAAACTTGACAAATGTGACAAGGACAGACAAAGATGCTCTTTTCATCATAACTTTTATTCCTTATGGTTTTCCATGATTCTAAAGGGTTGATTGCAAACCCCATGATGAGTTTTCAGAAAAATAGCACAGAGCTTTGAAACAAAAGCAAAGTCTCACTTGGGTTCACGATGAGCCATCACACTGACATATTTACTGAGATTCCATTCTCTTTTAGAAAACACAAAATCAAAGACAACATACATAATTTTACACATCTTTTGTTTTGTTTTGTTTTTTTACTTTCATATCCATGATTGCACACACACAGTTGGCTATGCTTACAATGAAACTACATATCCTACAGCACAGTACACACGACAAAGATGAGCAATCCTTTGTTACATTGAACAAATGAGGAAGGGGGGGAGCTTTCGGGATTTTCTGCATGTGTGTGTGTGTGTGTGTGTGTGTTGTACGCTGGCAGAGGCGAAAGAAATCCAGGCAATTTATTGCTCTGTTAGCTTTTTGTGCTCCCCACGACAGTTGTTGCCATGGCAACTGACTCTTTGCACAAAATGAACCCTGAACCAAAGTTAGGTAGCCTGTGTTCCAGGAACTTCAAGTTCTCGGCACCGCTACTTCCTTGAATAAAATGGATCCGATCTTCTACGTTGTTATGGGTCTTCCTTTTACCCCAGAACTAAATTTAAATATAAACAGAGGAGAGGCAATCTGAAGCTGAGGTTCCAGTAACTTTTAGCTTTTGGTACCAGGGTATCCTGGAACTAGAAACGTCCAGCTTGAAAGCATGAGCAGTGTCTTTTTAGGAACAAAAGGGTCCTAGTTGATTCCTGGACTGCTTAAAAGTACTAGCAAGGTCCAAGAACAAAATCTGACACTTAGGTTCCAGGGGCTTTTGAGTCTTGGTACCTGTGATTCCTAGAGCTAAATCGATCAGTGCGGCCCTGGAAAAGTTCCAAGGTCTGGAGTAAAGTTGCATTTATTTATATTGTATTTATTTTTACATTTTCAGTGTTGAACGAAAAACCTTGAAATCCCCGCAGAGAGTTTTATGTGTTTTATTTTTTACTGGTTGGCATTTTCACAGATGAAATCTGTGACGGTCTGGAACTCCAGTTCCTATTTCTCGAGGTCACATGACCGATGAGCACAGACTTAAAAAAAAAAAATCCTATTCTTGTTTAGTTAGACTATTATGACCCTCAGTTGTATGTACATATGGTCATATGTATAGAGCACACATGGCATTTGACGTGTAAAACTCTGGTGGTCGAAAACATTTGGTAAGAATTAACGACATGGAAAAAAAATGGCACACTGAAATCGTCTTTAAAAAAAATCATTTAAAAGAAAAAAAATGAAACGGGCGGGTTAAGGGCTGCTTTGTCACTAAATTGTCTGCTTAGGTAGAATTTGTGCTCATGAATTTTGGCGGTTTGCCCAGCATGTGCGTGTACGCATGTGCGTTTAGTGCAACGGGCCATCTGACTGGCTTGATTCAAACTTTATTTAAAAAGCAGCCGCCACGACTTCACACGCCTTCATCTCTTCACCGCCTTATTCGAAAATGGATCCAATCCACTTTTTTTTTCTGCACTCAACGTCCCGAAGTGATACAATGTTTACAAGGTTGTTGTTGGTTACAACGTTTGCAATAAAAACAAATAATAATAATAATAATAAAATAAAAAGCACCAACATAGCTTCTGGCTCCTTGACCTCCTGGTAAGTTCCTGGAGCGTTCTATTAAAATTTAAATGTTGTCGAAAAATGAATACACTCATTTTTTCCCCCTCAAAATGGCACAAACAACACCCCATTGAGAAACATGTGATTTCTTGGTTTTTGACTTTTTAATGCATTTTTAGAAATTGTACTCAATCACAGGGTGGGCCCCCCGTGGGTCCCCCTCCCCCGACTGAACAAGAAATCTGAAGCTCCTTTTAGTAGGGTTGGTTAATTTGAGGGAAGTAAAAGCATCCAGTATGTTTTGTTTGGGGGGGGGGGGTCTTCTAAAAAGGACTACGTTTTACTCAAAAAGTAAAGAAAATCCTTTTTTTTTTTTTGCACCTACAGGGAATTAAAAGGTTACAATCAGATTTGTTGGTCTTTTCACATTAGCCCAAGAACAAAAGACAATCCTGTAATATGAAGGTAAAATTCCAGGAACTTTTTATTCTGCGTAGCTTTAGTTCCTGGCACTCCAGGTTTTAATCCACTGCATGAATGGTCTTCTCTTTACCCTAAAACAAAATTCAAATAAATGACAGAAAATCTGAAACTGCAGTTCCAGGAACTCTAAGTTGTTGTCATCTTTAGTTCCTGGAAGTTAGCCTCAGGTTATATTGGTTACCGGACCACTCACGGTACTAACCGGGTGTTGTTTTTAACCCACAATTCAGGTCAATTTAAGTAGACCGGAGACAACCTGACGCACAAGTTCCAGAAATTATTTCTGGGGACTTGTAGTTCCAGGAATTCAACGGTTCCAATCAGATATTTTCAAAGGTACTACTGTAAAAGGGTCTTCTTTTTACCTCAAGTGAAACAAAAATCACAATGAAGTTTTGAATTTGGAGGGGAAAATGAATGCATTCAATCTACCAGAAATTATTTGAATCAAATTTGACATGAAACACGATGAAAGAGAATCTGGAGCGAAAGTTTCAGGAATTTTTCAGTTCTGCGAACTGACAAGTACCAATCAGATATGTTGTTGACAAATGTGTGATCGTAAATTTACTTTTCAATAAATTAGCAAAAAATGGCATGAGCAAGAATCTGCGCCCATGTTTTTGGGTTGTGTTGTGTGCAGAAGTTTGAGTGAAATAAATTGAATCCTTTTTGGGATATGGCGGTGAACAAATTCAAATCAAAATGCAATTGCGACTGCCCTGTACATAAAGTTGCATCTATTATGGCTGCTATCCTATAAAATGGCAGTTTTCGACATAAATGATGTGAACGGATGTGAACGACGGTTGCTGTGTTTTTGATGAATCTACCCTGTGCTGTTACACTCTCAGCCCTTGGCAGTGAATGTCATTTTCACACATGATTAGCGCCACCTATTGGTCAAGCCCTGCAGGGTATGTCTAGTTCAGTGAAATTATTTTGCCAACCCCCAAAAAAGAAAATCACCAGTAATAAAATTATGATGGGGGGATATTGCACGGCAAGGGTTCCATATTGCACAACAATCAGGCTAACATTCACTTCACACAGGTCGTTATCATAATTTCTTGAAGATAATTTCATATATTAGGCGTCTCTGTCATCTCTTACGTAACACATAATAATAATGTCGCTTTTCCACTACACCACCATGCTATCGCCATACCAGGGACTATTCCTTAGGCCGAGGGAGAGAATAAACAGATGCTAATGTTAGCATAGCCTTAGCTGTACTCCACATTCTCCACTTCGCTGCCCTCTGTCTCCTCTTGGATGAAATTGGTCTCCTCCTCACCCGTGGCTAATCTGGAAGGAAAACATGCTTGCTAAATTGACCTTCACCTTGCAGCCAAGTGGAGACTGTGGCGCCTGATGTTGTTATCTAGCTGCCCGCAGTCTCCTCTTGGATAAAAGTCGCCTACCTTATTTTGCTCCAGTGTGCTCATTTTTTGAAAATAGATGTTATACTTTGAGCATGGTTTGAAACGTAGCTTGAGCAACATTCCGAAGATCTCTCCCACACGAAAGGTATCGACTTTGTCAAACCAAGTCACGCGAGACTCCGCCCGCTTTCTGACTGAAAGGTTGCCAGCTTTTTGAATGCTTCCATATCAGTATTTGAAGTCAGGGCCAAATGGTCTGAATAAAAAGCTGGAATTTCAACACACTTTGCACCAGCGCGGGCAGGTTGATAAACAAATTTTGAGGTGGTGGCTGACTCGGTGAGAAGAGAGACGATTGTCGCTTGTGTGTGATTCTGTTCAAATGCTGGAGTGCTTGGGTACCTTGCGGTGGAAAAGCGGCATTTTGAAAAGAGCCTGGTCTCACATCTGTACTGTACATGGTTTTGATGCTTTTTGAGTACATGTACATCCATACATGTACATACATACACTTGGACATGCATAACACGAGGAGGAGGTGGGCGGGGCCAGGAGAAGTCCTAAAAAGCCATTTCTTTACAAAGGGATTTACGATATGAGAGTACGCACACTCGCACTACGCTTGTGCTTTAAATGGAACTTGATGACTTTCAACTCGACGTTAATGAACGTAAATCATGTTTTTAAAGGGCAAGAGGGGCTTCGTTTGTGCCCACTACAACAAAAACAAACCCGGAATGCTCAAGTGTCAACAAAACGACCATCGATGAAAACACCTCTTTTTTTTCCCAAAGGCATCAAATGGAATGATTGGCGTATGCGAGTGGACAAACTATCGGATTTTGTATGGCTCACCATCGGGAGCCTCCCAGTTCCCGGACCCCTGACTTCCGCCACATTTTTGGAGGGGGTGTCTACGAATTGCGTCATGATTCCATTCAAACCAATTGTGACTAAAGCTCCAATCTCACCTCCGTAAACTCCCCTGTGGCCTTTTATTATTGCAGCACCTGACCCCTGGTCTCAGGTAGTTTGAGGGCCAGGAAACTGCCGGCCGCCAGCGCCCCCGAAGCGAAGAGAATGGGCACGGCCTTGGTGATGCCCACGAAGGACGTGAAGATGCTGATTCCCAGCACCGCCGCCAGTTTGCACAGCGCATTGAGGAAGCCAAACGCCGTGGTCCTGAATGCGGGAAGGGGACGTTTAGAGAACCACATTCCTTGCAAGTCACATGAGTCATACCGGTCTTATTTACTCAATCAACTACAGTGAAACTGCTACTTAAAAACGTTTCTTCATACGTCCATCCATCCATCCATTTACCGAACCGCTTGATCCTCACTAGGGTCGCGGGGGGTGCTGGAGCCTATCCCAGCCATCTCCGGGCAGTAGGCGGTGGACACCCTGAATCAGTTGCCAGCCAATCGCAGGGCACACAGAGACGAACAACCATCCACGCCCACACTCACACCTAGGGACAATTTAGAGCGTCCAATCAACCTGCCATGCATGTTTTTGGAATGTGGGAGGAAACCGGAGCACCCGGAGAAAACCCACGCAGGCCCGGGGAGAACATGCAAACTCCACACAGGGAGGCCGGAGCTGGAATCGAACCCGGTACCTCTGCACTGTGAAGCCGACGTGCTAACCACTGGACTACCGGGCCGCGTTTCTTCATACGTAATTTTCAAATTATGAAAAATATTACCTCTTGTTACGAAAGAAATTTCAAGACAGGTAAAAATACAGTATGGGCTGCTGCTCGCAGCTCCGAGTTGCCTGAAGGCAACATACTTATAGCTGCTCTGCCATTGGCTATTGCCAGGAAGATGCTTGATCTTCCGGGCCTCCCATTGGCTAAGAGGGACTTCTACCGTATGTGTCAATGTTTGTAGATAGATAGACACGTGTCTATGCAGCATCCTCGTCATTTGGGTGATGTCAGAAAAGCAGACGCGCAACCCACCAAGCAAAGCAACAGCAGCGTCATCACACAGTGGTCCGACCACACTGCATCGACGTCACTTCAGTCGTCGAGGAGAATCGACATTTGCGTACCTCTTGTCGGAGGGGTAGAGCTCAACGGTCAGCACATCCAGGGCGTTCCAGGAGGCGATGCTGATGCCGCCAAACAGGCAGAGCAGCGCGATCATGGCTGACTCGCTGTTGCCGAATGACAGGAAGAAGCAGCTGACGCAGGAAATCACGCTGGAACCCGCTGGAGAGAGCAAAATGACAAGCGTTGGAGGCGGGGCCAGCAAGGTCTTCTCTGCTGGCCTAAGAACTACCAGGACCTACATTCACAACTCAAATGGTATTTTTTTTCCTTTGATGAAATGGATATTAGTCATCATGTGTCGTCATGTATAGTATGTCTAATCCACCAATGGATTTTAGAATAAATACTACAGTGCTGGAACACAGAAAAGTGAGAATCCAGGATTTTTTTCTCTCCGGGAACTAACTAACGCACGGCCTGCCGTTGATATGCAGCAATGGCGGAAAATATTGTTTACCGAGCATCCTGAGCCGGCCGATCTTGTCCATCAGCAACGCCGACACGATGTTGCCCGGTAACACGGCCAAGGTCCCCAGGAAGCTGACAAAGTAGACCATGTAGGCGTTGTTCTCGTCGCTCACGTCGCTCAGCAGGCAGCCCTCCTTGTTGTGCAGGAAGGTGCTGTTGATCAGACGGCTGTTGACCAACCTGTACTTGAACAGGTCTTTGAGGAGCAAAGTGTAGAGGGAACAAATGCCAGAAGGTGTTAGACCAGAAGGACGGTTGGAGATGGGCTTCAGTGAAATTTTTCGTACTCGTTTCAAAACACATTTTACTCAAAAGGCCAGCAAGTGTCTGTCACCCAGTAGTCAGGCAACAGAAAGGCCCCAAATTTGGGTGTTGGTGTGGCAAAAATGCTTTAGATTTGAGTGTCAAGTTGGCAGGAAGAACACTTGATGCTAGGGCAACACAAAGGCACCACACGTGGGTATAAAGGAGGTAGAAAGGATCCAAATTCAGGTGTTGAGGCATCAAAAGGTACCAAATTTGGTCATTCCACTTGCAAAAAGGCACCAAATTCAGGTGTTAAGGTTGCACAATGAGGTCAGATTGATCAAAACGGGGTATAAAAGCAACATACATCTTTATTTTCACATTTTAAAAAATATATACGTCAGTAAACTCCATATTAACAAGTAATGCGACACAGCGAATGTCTAAATATTTGTAAAATTTGTCTTGTCGTTTGGGTCGTTAAGACGAAATCATGAAAAAGTGAAGCAACCTATCAAGAATAGAGAAGAATTAAAACATCGCGAGGAGCTGAAAAGGATCACATCTGCGCTAAAGTAATGGACAGTAGCTTTCAAGACTCCTGAACCAATAAGAGCTTCAATACTGGTTGGCTTGGAATTGTGGTCCACATGACTCAAAAAAGGGGAACTACTTTGGAGACTCAAGAACCCAGGGCAGAACCCAAAATCAAGTGCGGCATTCTGGTGTCTCAAAGCCCGATGATCTGTAGCATTCTCATCCCGGAGAACATTGGCTTGGAAAGGTGTCCCAAAGGTCTATAAAAGGAGGGCTATGTCTGAGATCAAGTGGCAAAAACTAGCATTGGTGACCCGAGGACCCACCAGAGGACCCAAAGTCAAGTCTCGTTAAACTTGAACTCTGAGACAATGGGACTCTCAGTAACATTTTGATTCTGGAGCTTTGCTTGGAATTGTGGGCCACGTTTCTGTAAGTGAGAACTTTTCTTTGCCGCATCCAAGCTGAAGTAGTGGATCGTAAGTTTAGAAACAACAGCACCCAGAAGAGTTCGAACCCACACAAGCATTCTGGTTTGGTTTGATGTGGCACATTATCCTCAAGCCATTTGATGATAGAGGGTAGTAAGGGTTATTGAATGAGCACCACCGTAAAATAAGTCTAGTGGGTGCTATCAAGGAAGCAAACAGTAGACTAGAGGAAACAGGATAGAGGACGGAAAGAGCAAAAAAGTAAGCAGTTGCGGTTTGTGCTCCAACAAAAACATTTCCAGCTGGGAGCCGTGGAAAATCCGCCAAGCTTTGCGTAGGTAAAATGAAACGATGGTCGAGGCGCAAAGGTAAGCGAGCCGAGGAGGCGTCGAGAATCTTGTGAGCCAGTTTTCGAAACGCATGTAGGAATCTGTGGTCTTCAGCTGGTGGTAACACAGGGTAGCATTCCTCAAAGAGGCGTTGGCAAGAGGAGAAAGTACAGTTCTGGCCATTTCTAAAGACGTCTTGATAACTGGCACCGGTGCGCGTGGTTCAGGGGACACCCTTCGACCCCAAAATATCTCCTCATCCCAGGTGGGTTCCTGCGGATCATTTGGGTAGACCAGGCGAAGAAACTTCCCCAATTCGGGGTCCGGGTCAGCAGGATGGGCCATCAACAGCAACCGGTCGAGGGAATCGAGCCAGTTGTCTTCTGGAATCAGGAGATTTCCTTCGGAGGGGATCTGGAACAGTATTTCTAAAAGTGATTCACAGTTCTTAGAAGCAGGAGAGCCTAAGTATTGATTGGCAGCTTTGGTCACCGCAGACCCAACCAAGATACCTAATATCAACACTGGCATGGCGTAGTTGAATTCTCGTGTGGCCCAAACCTCTCAAACTTTTCCCATCAACAATAATTCCGGTGACCATCAGACACCTCTGGTGGCTTTGCCTAGTCGCAACACGAGAGCTCTGCCATGACATCAGAGAGTGGCGCCGTGATGTCGTCGAAGTTACGTCAAGCTGTGATGACTTGAGAAGAAGCTAGAGATTTTTCTCACTCTCACGAATTGTTTGGCTTAGTTTTCGTGCAAGGTGCGCTTTCAGATGTGACCCACTTTGAGACCAGCAGAGCTCAAACAGACACTGGAGCAGAATCCGCTGGGGCCGCATAACAGGCAGTCACAAGAAACACTAAACTCCCAGTTTAGTACATGCGGGGGGGAGCCCCACAAGTATTAACTGGACAAGTCCAAAACCTGTGGGCCCAGTGGGCAAATCCTGATCTGGCATGGATTTTGAGGCTTACTGGTACAGTGGTACCTCTACTTACGAACGTCTCTTCATACGAAATTTTCGAGTGATGAAACGCCTCAACAAGAAAATATTGCCTTTTGTTATGAAATAAATGTCAAGATACGAAATGTAAAAATATAGTATGGGCTGCTAGTTGCAGCTCAGAGTTTCCTAAACGCAACATACTTATAGCTGCTCTGCCATTAGCTATCGCCAGGAAGATGGTTGATCTATCTGGCATTCCAATGGCAAAGAGGGACTTCTACCGTATGTGTCAATGTATCTAGATAGATCAATAGAGAGATCTGTGTCTATGCAGTGTCCTCGTCATTTGTATAAATGTACATATTTTGATGTATTTCTATGCTTTAGAAAATATTTATGTCTGAATTTTGGGGGGGCTTGGAACGGATTAGGGCATTTACATGGAAAACACGTGTCTACTTAAAAAAAATTCTAGTTCAGAAATTTCTTGCAGAACCAATTAATTTCACAAGTAGAGGTAGCACTGTACTCGCTGTGTCACACCAAAACTTCTGTAAACCAAAAAGGTTTTCCTTCCACCCAGTTTTAGCAAAACAGCTGCATGGTTTGGAAAATGCCCCCCCCATAAAAAAGGACCCAAGATCCATATGCTGCAACAGGTGGACCTCCACTTCCTTCTATGGAACTGGATACTGTAGCCATGCTCCCCTCACCTGTGTTGTAGAAGAGGGTGGCAATGAAAGTGCAGTTCTTGAAGAAAGTGTTACTGGAGGTGATGTCCTCAAAGTAGCACTCCTCAAACAGCGAGTCCTCAAACACCATGGACCTCATTTTCAGGTTCATGAACCTGGAAAGCGGAAGAGCCAAGCGGGTTCATTTGCCCGTTTCAGACAAAATTCAGGACGGCGCTCGTTGACTCACTTGTCGTTGAAGTACTCCCCCTGGCGGTGCACCTGGTTTTCCAGGGTGAAGTTGAAAGTGACATGCTCCACCTTCTCCTTGACAAAAACTTTGGTGCGTGAGGCATACTCCTGCTTCTGAAGGTACTTGATCATGTCGGGGAACCACACGGTCAGACCGTAGTAGCTGTGCCGGCGAAACAGGAGTCTCCGTTAAAATGTATATTCCCAGACCACTGCACGGTATCCTGAGGTAAGAGTACTACCTAAAGGACATGGAGAACCAGACGGCCATCATCATGTAAGTGGTGCGGCGGTACTCGGGGGAGAAAACCGCCTGGAAATTACTCCACACCTAAAAGAACAAAGAAGGCAGAGCATATTAATATCAATTACCAGCCCATCTGTCTTAGCTTCTGATTTGGGGTCATTTGAGCAAAGTTCCCGTTAAGATTAGTAAGGTGGCCCATTCTGAACAAGGCCAGATTCCTTTTGGATATTTGCTAAAAATGGTGTGCACAGTCAGCCTTAAAAAAATCGAATTTGAGGAGTGTGACCGGTGGGCAGAATGTCGCTTATGCAATTTCAAGCAGTGTTCTTGAGACGTGTGGTTTGTTCTTTTATGATAGATAGACCCATCCAATTTCATATCACACGAGGAAACTGATTTCGGGTGCCATTTTATTTCAACTTCCTCGAAAGGAGTCTCAAATTTTGATGTCCTGGTCTTCCAGCATTAGCTGGTGTAGGCTCATCAACGTCAACCATCTTTAGAGGATGCCTGCTTCTGATTGGGGCTCATTTGGGCTAACCCCCTCGTCGAAGTTCATCAAACCCCGGAATTGGCCCAGAAACAGCCACTTCAGACCAAATAGCTTTCTTTTTGTCTCCAAACACACACACTTGTATAACACACATTCCTGAATCAACGCTGCTGTACCTGATGGAAAAGCGATGTGAGCTTTATTCTCCATTTCTCATGCCAAGCGGCGCCATCTCCCAAGTTGACCAGCTCGTCCATCTGCTTCACTGTTTTGATGGTGGTCACCTGACATGTCAGTTTAACTCGGTTAAACCCAAAATTCTGATTGCGATATGCGCTACTCCCAAAAAGTCAAGGGATGTGTATATATATATATATATATTTTTTTTTTTTTGAGCAGTGTAGGAATCGTTCCAATGTGTGACTTACAGAGAACACCCTCTCAGGATATCCTTTGGCCCTCATGTTGGTGTCGTGCACCTGCTTCAGAATCATCCAAGCCTCGTCGTGTTTCCCATTCTGGAAGTGCAGAAAACAAACCAAGATGAAAGCAACCAACATGTCACAGTGAAGCCAAAATGAATATCACGGACAACCGGTCCATAGGAAAATCGTGCGACTGAATGTTGAACTGACCTCCAGGTAGAAGCGAGGACTCTCGGGCATGGTGGTGAGGGCTGAAATGGCCGCCACCGACGGGAACGCGCACACCAGTACGAAGACGCGCCAGCTGTGGAACTGGTAGGCTGAGCCCATCTGGAAGCTCCAGCCTTCGTGACGAGAGCAATCATGTAACCGATATCCATAAACAATGTCTCAGCCATATACGCACCAGAAAAGGGACAAATCCGAAAAATGATTCCAAAACTAAAAAAGAATACAGTGGTACCTCTACTTACGAACATCTCTTCATATTCAATTTAAGAAATGCCTTAACAGCATTGAATATTGATTTTGCTGATAATGAAATTTCAAGGTACGAAAGGTAAAAATACATTATGGGCTGCTAGTCGCAGCTCCGAATTTCCTGAACGCAACATACTTTTAGCTGCTCCGCCATTGGCTATTACCGAGCATCTTCCTGGCATCCCATTGGCTAAGAGGGACTCCGAGAACCCTCACCATAGTGTGGAATGATGGCCCAGGCCATGGCCGAGGCGTAGATGCCGCCGATCATCCAGAACATGCAGAGCCAGCTGAGGTGCTCCCCTCGCTTCTCCTGAGCCAGAAACTCGGAGTAGTAGGAGAACACGATGGGGATGGAGCCACCGATGCTGGCGCGGAAACAAGAACGAGAACTTCAGAGATCAAGCGAATTGAAGATCGCAAGCGTCTCTTCAAGCGGTGTTCTCTCACCCGACGCCGGAAGCCAGGCGGCAGAAGAGGAAGGAGCTGTAGCCTTGCACGAAGGACGAGAAGAAGGCAAATACGCTGTTGATGGACAGCGAGATGAGCAGCGTTTGCCGCCGCCCGATGCGGTCGGCCAGGCCGCCCCACACGAACGCACCCACCATCATTCCCAGATATACGATCAGGCCTGAAGTTGGGAGAAGAGATTTGATATGGATGGAGGACAGTCAAAAAAATAAAATATCAAGCCACATCCATCCATCCATTTTCTGAACCGCTTTATCCTCACAAGGGTCGCGGGTGTGCTGGAGCCTAACCCAGGTATCTTTGGGAAGTAGGCGGGAGACACCCTGAACTGGTTGCCAGCCAATCGCAACACACACACACGCACATTTGGACAATTTAGAGTGTTCAATCAGCCTGCCATGCATGTTTTTGGAATGTGGGAGGAAACCGGATTACCCGGAGAAAACCTACGCAGGCACGGGGAGAACATGCAAACTCCATACAGGAAGGCCGGAGCTGGAATCGAACCCGGTTCCTCTGCACTGTGAGGTCGACGTGTTAACCAATCAAACACCGGCCCGCCTATCAAGCCACAATTTGGACGAATTTGTAAGAAAACGTACGAAAAAGTCTGATGGACCTGAGCCCCACCACATTTAACGGGAAGTGGGCCACTTTGATTTGAAGCGGCCATCTTGGGTAAAATATAGGGCTTGTATATATATTTTTTAAATAGCCACAAAAAAAAAAATCAGCTATAAGGTGTACTTTTTCAGTTCTTGTTTGCTAATTTATATCCTAAATCAGGCTTGCCACTCCACCAGAGTTTAAGGACTGAGACAGAAAGTAAAACAAGGAGGCCCGTTATGTAGCTGGTTTGCCAGAATAACCCACTAAGAGCCTCAGACAAAAGCTGATAACCCTGAGGACAAAATCCGAACTCGGCGTTGTTGTGTATTCAGATCATCATCAAGGTAAAGTACATTTTTTTTAAATGTATTTACAAGAACTACACCAGTGACTCAAAAAAATAAAAATAAAAAATCGCCTTTGGGTCGCCCTTGCCGAGGCCTGCCGTGGTCGTGATGGCCGAGCAACATCCAGAACCCAAAGATCCTCAGCTGAGGAGAGAGGGAACACTCCATTACTATTTATAGTCACCCATGTCCCTCACGCGTTACCCCCGCCCCCACACTGCACGACACACTAGCCTTCAGTGAGACACACATCCTCACATGCGCACACACACGCACACACGGCCTGGAGCTTTTCAGCATCGTTGTCACAGACTCCATCGTCCGTTCCTTTTTTCTCTTTTTTCCCCTCCCCCCACATCCCTTTCCAAGCCTACAGAGATGCTCAGCTGCTCTGCCCCCTCAGCCTCGCCCCCTTCATCATCACGCTTCTGTCATTGCTGCTTTTCTTCATCATTTGGTTTGTCTCGTTCCATCAGTGTGACAGCAAACGTAGGTTGGTACAGGTGGTGTTTTGTTGTCCAAGATGACCCAACTGCATGTCAATCTTGATGATTATGTATATACTGTATTTTATATACTGTATTTATACTCATATGAACCATGAGTGGACATGTCAAACATACACGAAAAAGTCTCAGGGAACCAAAATAAAACAGGAAGTCAGTGATTTTGGTTTGAAGCAGCCATTTTTGGCCAGATCCAGGTTTCACACTAAAAAATAACATTTTCAAGGGTGTCCTGGCCAAAACGGAATAAGAAGTAATCTTTTTGCTTGGAAGAAGCCATATGAGGTGAATTCCACAGTTCCTACTTTGACACTTTGATGATAAATATAATGAGCACCCAACACCAATTTAATGGATGGAAAAATCGGGTGGACGTGTCTCTTTTATCAAGATGTAAAAAATTTTTTTTTCAAGGTTTTGGCTCATATCAGCCATTTTCAGCCAATTCCAGTGGATATACTTTGATGGTGTGACGCTAAAAATAATGAGCGCCAATACCAGTTTCATTGACAGACATGAAATTGGGTGGACACGTCTGTCATCATAGGATCCACAAAAAACTAAAAGGACCAATCCCAGAATTTGAATCGGAAGTTGGCCATTTTGGCTTGTAGCGGCCATTTTGGGTGAATGAAATGACTGATTCTTAAAATAATGAGCCCCAAAAACCAGTTTCACCGATGGACAAAAAATTAAGTGGAAATGTCTACTTTGTCAGGATGCAGAAAAAACGGTTTTTCAAGGTTTTGGTTCAAAGCAGCCATTTTAAGCCAATTCCAGTCGATGTTTTTGATGTTTTGACACAAAAATAATGAGCCCCAATCCCAGTTTCATGAACAGACATGAGATTGGGTGGACACGTCTCATAACAGGATGCACAAAAAGTCCTCAAGGATGCATGCCGCAAATTGAATAGGACATCAGTTGTCCTAGCCATGCTAACGTAGCCTAGTGATCCTGGTCCAGCTTTAGGGTGGCGGTACCCCCACCACGGTCACCCCACAGCACCACCCCAGTCCCCCAGCCACCCTCATGTGCATCTGATCAGCACTTTGCTGCATTGCGGCGACGTCTCGCCACGTTTCTCTGCCATGCTCGAGTGAAGCACATGAGTCACACACACATGCGCACACACGGTCACGCTAACACACTCCTGGCCGTTACACTAAAATGCACACACACGCATGAGCTAGTATGCTAATAAGCATGGCCGTCGCCGTGGAAACACCAGCACAGACGCACAGACGGCAATCAACGGAGGAGGAGAGTGAAAGTCACCTTCTTGTCATTCCAACGCTGCGCCATAGACGGCGGCTGCGTCAGGCACTCGAGTGAAATAAAGGCCTCCCTTAAATAGACATCTTTTCACATCTGGAAACAAAATCAGTTCGTACCAGCGAGTCTAATTGTCTGAGGTCCTCCACGATATCACTCACGACATTTGAACCAAAACTGCGGCACCTGATCGTGCTGCCCTCAAAGAACCACTTGGTGGCGATTTACAGGCAGCTAATCCAAAATGATGCAAAGGAACTAGCCTGAAACGGAACAGGAAGTCGGCCATTTTGGTTTGACGCAGCCATTTCGGGGGAATTACTTGGCTCGCACTCTGACAAACTCCAAGGGTTGGTTCATGTTTGTTAGGGTTAAGGCAGGTTTCGGGTTGCAACGAGCAAATAGGAGATGATGTCAGCCCGTCCTCCCGTGTGGGCAAGTTAGCCATATTTCCAGTAAGACGGATGAGCTAACGACGTTGTGTTGGTAACGGGCCCGTGGGCACGATGTTGGTGACCTCTGATCTAGACTTTTATTCCATCCACTATTACACCTGAAAGTTTTTAATTCTCGCTTTGTGGGACGGATAATAGTTACCTTCAGGGCGAGGATGTGGGTTGAGGTCCAAGTTTTACGTTGGATTTAGGGCAATGTTAAATGTTCTTGGATAGTGTTTGATGTGAGTGGAAAGGGGTTTCAAATATAAATCATTTTGTCAAAACAGTCCATGTCAACCTTTGCTCGGTTGTCACGGAAACCGCTGATTACTACGATGGTCGGGATGTGTGCCTTTGCAATGAAAAGAGCGGTCCAACACATTTGGTCAGTTGAGTTGAGAAGTGACATTGGACACTTGAGAGTCGCGAAAATGGCAAACACTCGCTCGGCCTTTTGCGCCGATGAGCTCACTGGAACACGCGGGAGGCTCTATTAGCGACAAGGCTGTTGACAGCTTGTCAATAACTGCCCGCGCCTGTGTGTGTGTG
The DNA here is from genome assembly GCF_054856545.1 of Hippocampus guttulatus. Classification (NCBI taxonomy): domain Eukaryota; kingdom Metazoa; phylum Chordata; class Actinopteri; order Syngnathiformes; family Syngnathidae; genus Hippocampus; species Hippocampus guttulatus. Next base: position 21,243,098 of record NC_141266.1, on the reverse strand, counting down.
TGTGTGTGTGTGTGTGTGTGAGAGAGAGAGATGATAGATGGTAGCCGGGATGAAGCAGGTGGGATGTGAGTCATATCAAGACTGCCGTTTGTTTCTATTAGCGTGACTTTTATAGCGTGCAGGGTGCCATTATTTTATCGGGCCTTGGTGGAGGTTTGCACTTCACAGAGTAGGTTAGGGCAAGGTGTTTAGCGCTAGGGCAATATAGCATCTTACCTACATTCGAAAGTCAGGTAAGGAGTTGAGGTTGAGGTGTGGGTGACTTGACCACCATTTGGGGTGAGATGAGGTTTTGGTTTGGGTCGAGGGTTTGGGTTTTGGCCATCTTTAGGTGGTTATAGGCTTTACGAGGACGGCTCGGTCAATGTGGACTCTTGACTAAATTCAAGGGTTGGGATTGAATGTTTCTGGGGGGGTTTCAGTCAATTTTGGGTACGGTTTAGGGTCAGACTTTGGGTGAATTCAGGGGTGAGGGTTAGGAGCGTTAAAGGTTGGTTATCCGGGATTATGGTTTAGGTTAGAGTTTGTGGTAGCATGAGGTGTTAAGGCTGGAGCTAAAGTTAAGGTTTTGGGGAGATATGTTGAGATAAGTGTGAGAGGTGAAATGAGGTGGAGATTACGTTTCGAGTTTTAGGGTCGAATTGGAGTTAGGTGTGGTCCTTGTCAGAATTATATAGAATGGGTTGCGTTTTGGAGTTTAGGGTTTGGGTTTTAGAGGTTGAGGGTCAGGAGTGGTTAGGGTTAGGTTTTATGTGCAACATGAGGCAATTGGACTTGAGTCAAATTAAGGTTTTGCAGAGAACAGCGTTTAAAAGGTTAAGGTTAGGATTGGTGGGGTTAAAATTAAATTAGGGTATTAGGTAGAGGTAATAGAATAGGGTTGAAATTTGGGGTTAACTTAAAGGTGCGGGATTGGGAGAGTGCTAAAGTTAAGGTTCTGGTTTTGTGTTGAGCTGAGATTCTTCACTAAATGCATTGGGAACCCCCTTGGAAAGGGTTAGCGTTAGTATTGCGAATGAAGGCCTATACGGGTAGGTCACAGTTTATATTGGAACGATATAAAAAAAAAGATTAGGGTTAGGGGTTGGATTTGGGAAGGGGTTAAGGTTTAGGGTAGAACTAGGCTCAGGGTTTGTGTTTAGGGTTCAGGGGTCTTGCCTAAATTCATCGGGAACATCCTTGGAAAGGGTTAACGTTAGCCTTGCGAATGTCCTTGGATGAAGGGATATACAGGTAGATCACATTTTACATTGGAACGATACAGGAAGGATTATGGTTAGAGGTTGGATTTGGTAACGGGTTTTGGGTAGAACTAGACTCAGGGTTTGTGTTTAGGGTTCAGAGGTCTTGCCTAAATTAATCGGGAACATCCTTGGAAAGGGTTAGCGTTAGCATTGCGAATGTCCTTGGATGAAGGCCTATACAGGTAGATCACAGTTTATATTGGAATGATACAGGAAGGATTATGGTTAGAGGTTGGATATAGAAACGGGGTTTGGGTAGAACTAGGCTCAGGGTTTGTGTTTAGGGTTCAGAGGTCTTGCCTAAATTAACCAGGAACATCCTTGGAAAGTGCTACCGTGTGCACCAGGAACATCCAGGTCGAAATGTCCCCAGTAAGCAATCCTCTGCAGATGGAAAATACCTTGGTGGAGGTAAACGGGACTAACTCTTACCCAGCATTCCCTTGTTGGGTTCCGACAGGCACATGTCCTTCTCGGCGCTTGGCAGCACAAAGCCTACGACGAAGATCTCCACGCCGTCGGCCATGAGTGCCAAACCCAGCACGAAGTAGAGCGTCCACTGGAACTTTCCATGGCCGCACTCTTGCAAGATGCTCTCGTACTGCTGGGCCAGCTCCTCCCGGTCCTTCCTGCGCTCGCCTTCATACGCCGACAGGTCCCGGAAGTGCTGTGCCTGTACCTGCGCGTGCACCGCCGCGCCGTCCGCCTTGACCGAGTCTCCCCGTGGGATGCCCTGGTACTCGCCCTCGTAGATCTCGTCGTCCTCGTCGTGGCCCTCGGTAGAGTCACTGTGGGCGTCGTCATCATTGGCACGGCTGTCGTTGCGGTAGTAGCCTCTACCGCCGCCGTCTTCGCCGACCGGCACCGCGGCGTAGTCGTCGTCATCGTCTTCCTCCTCGAAACGCTTGTAGGAGCGGCGGGTGTACTCGTCGGCCATCTTGTCCACGCCGCGCCCCATTTTCTTGCCCACCTGCTTCTTGGCCACCTTGGCGATGTCCTTGGCTCCGCGGATGAAGTCAGAGCGGTTGTCCCGGTAACGTCCGTCGTCGTCCATCTCGGCTGGCGGAGGTGCTGGCTACTCGCTGCGTTGGGGATCAGGAGCGGTCCAAGCGCATGAGGGGGTGATGGGGACTCCTGAAGGCGACACCCACGACTCCTGATACGCTCCCTCCTGCTCGTGCGCGCCCCGCCCTGAACAAACAACAGGAGGGCGTCGATGTCACAACTGGGGAACGCCCATATTGGTAAAAATGCACGTTACATGAAAAACAATCGACCTTTTCCAGTTAAGATTTCCAACCAGGGTTTCAAGCTTGTCTTAGGGTTTTAAATTAGCATTAGCCAGTAGGGTTTTAAGCCACGGTTTAGGTTCGATCCATGTTTCGCTATTCATTTTGGGTCCAAAATTTGAAAGTTAGGGTTTCAAACCTGGCTCAGTGTTTCAAAAGAAGGTTGAGATATCAAATTAGGGAGCATTATAACAAAGGTTTCAAGTGTTTTCAAAGTATGGCTTCAAGCCACGGTTAGGGCCGCTCAGTTAGGGTTTCAACAGTACATTCAAGATTCAAAACAGGATTTCAAGACGGGTTTAAGGCTGTAAAATATGCTTTTATACCTGGGTTAGGTTGCGAGTGAGGATGAGGAAATCAACCGGGGCTATGCATTAAAATTAAGGTGAAGGATTTCAGAATTCAACATTCAAGCCTGGGCTGAGATTTCAAATTGGGGTTCAAAGGCACGGTTGGGTTTGAAAAGCTCAAAGTGGATCCCTTGAGATGGTTTAATGTGTGCCGTCTGGAGAGGCGCCGAGTGCCAACCAATTGGATTCCGTTTCATGAGCAGCAGCTCGCACCTCCGCGAAGCCAGGTTAGCGCTTAGCTCAAGCGTTACACTCTTGTGCGCCCCGATTAGCTTTCGGCGCTTTCCGTTGACATTTAGCAAGCGCATCAGCTCTTCTGGAAAATCCAAGTGGAATATTTACAAGATACATTAACTTCACGACACCACGTTTGACCACATTATCGTGCAATTATGATGGCTTTCTTGTCAACATTGTGCAGCATTGTCATCATATTTGCGCCTGCCTCACTGTTATTACAGCGACCGCAAAAAAAATTCTTCCGGCCACCTTTGAGGTCATTATGTCCAAATGTGGGTGCGAAGGTGGCAAATAGATAAGAAAGAAATACTGCAAGTCCAAGAAAAATGACCCCCAAGTTGCCTGATAAAATTGCAAAAGAGCGCAAATGTGGATGTCGGTTGCCATGGGGACGATCTTGTGTTGAATGTTGTGTTGGTAGAATACCAATGAAGCAGAAGAATCCATCCAATTCAGGGGGCAGGAATTTTGTCAGAGAGTGCCCTCTGCTGTCGATTGAAATTGATGTCAAAGTGATCATGTGACCAACCCCAGCAAACAGGCCAACTGTGACGTTGGCCGTGCGAGCCCGAGGTCACTTTGACGTCAGTTACAGTGGACAGCAGAGGGCGCTATCAGACAAAACGGCAACTCCGGGCATGGAGGGAAACGGATGAATCTGCTTCATTCTTATTCCGCCAACACAAAATGAATTACAATACCGTCTTTAGACTACTGCGAGTAATTCTTGGAAAGAACATTTTGTCCTTCAGTTGACCGCATTAAATTTGGACAGGCGTAGCGACTGTCCAAATTTCAGGCCTAGAGGCTCTCACTTCACTGTCTTTTGTGCCGGCGTAAGAAGAGATGTTAAAGCGTAGAACATAGGTGTCAAACTCAGGTCCTGGGGGGCCGCTGTCCTGCATGTTTTCCAAGTTTTCCTGTTGCAACACACCTGATTCAAATGAACAGGTTCAATGTCAGGCTTCCGCGGAGCTTGCTGATGATCTGATCATTTGAATCAGGTGTGTTGCAAGAGAGAGACTTGGAAAACATGCAGGACAGCGGCCCTCCAGGAACTGAGTTTGACACCCCTGGCGTAAAAGAAGAATGGGGCAACGCAGGCTACGAAAGTACGCTCCGAAGCAGCCTTCGCTCAGGGCCCGTCACCATAAAAACGAAGGCCAAATTTGAAAGCTGTGTGAATTCTGACAACAGCGTACGGCTAAGGCGCACCTAAAGTTATGTTATGCGGCCCTCGAATTCGGCCTTTGGAGGGTCCAATTGGTCCTCGAGGGTCGCAGTCCAGAATGTTTGAGATGTTTCCCTCCTCCAACGCACCCGATACAATGATCAGATCATCAACAAGCTCAGTTGAGGTCTGATAACAATCCTCAGGCGGCTTGGAGGAGGGAAAAATATGAGACAGGTAGAAGAGCAGCTCTCGGGGACCAGAGTTGCCTACCACTGAACGACGCTATTCCAGTTCCATTCTGGCTGGAGGCAACTTTAAATCCAGAAAGCATTGTGTCCCACTAATTTACTGCCAAATATGCCCCGAGTGTGTGTGATGATGATGATGATGATGACGGCGGTGCTGGTGTGAAGATGAACACAAGCTGGGATGCAAATGAGCAACAGCGACAGCGGCCTGGGGGTGGGAGGGTGGTGTCAAAGTTGCCAAATATCGACCGCCCTCCTTTTTAAAAAAAAATACCATTCGAATTTCCATACATTTGATATCCACGATCCTCCCATCCAATAGTGATCGATATATTCGTAAGGCAGCAGCAATGATGCACAAGTGCACATGACAAGGTCATTTTGACGCACGACGCAGAGCGCGGGGGGGGGGGGGGAGCCCCCCACCCCCACTCCTCTATGAAACCCCTCGGCAAGCATCCAACTCCCCTTTCCTGCGAGTACGTTTCACGTAGCGTGGACAAGAAATTGATAGCAATCATCTAATCTGGTTATTAATCGTTGGCAAGAAAATAGCTCGAGTAGAAAATGAAAAGACTTTCAAAATGCACCCAATCGATTGAATCTCGTGCGTGCCAAGTTCACCTTCAAGCCTTTTTTTTTGTTCCTTTTTCTCCTTGGCGGAGGTAGCCACACACGAAGAAAAACGTCTCTTATCCCTTCAATCCAATGGAGCCAATTGATGATGATTAGCCCCCTCCTCTCATTCATGCTCCATCCATTGCCCATCATTTGATTTATTTTATATTATAACATACACTTATATTACAATAATAACCACCGTAAAATCAAGTTGTCTTACCTTATTGTAATTAATTGATGTCTATTTTAGTGCAGGCAATGTGAAGCGGCGCCTCTTGCCTTCATCCCCTCAGTGGTCGACGACCTGATGGCTGTGACGTCACAATGATGGCCACGCCCCCTCCATCCTTCAAAATAAAATAAAAATAAAAACAAGTGGTAGTGTGTGTGTGTGTGTGTGTGTGTGTGTGTGTGTGTGTGTGTGTGTGTGTGTGCTGCGCATGCGCATAAACCAGGCTTGGCGCAGTGGCGCGTCCACACCGCACGTGCGCCAGGCCCGTGCCCTCTGTTTGGCCCAGGTTGAGCCTCAGGGAAAGCGCCCCCTGGTGGTGGACGCCAGGATACAGGAACGTACACGGTGATTCAAATTAAATCGAAGATGTGACAAATATGGATAAAAGGAAAGAAAGTAGGAAAGATGGATGGAAAGAAAGCAAGGGTGATATGATAGGAAAGACGGGAAGTGAAAGTAAGAAAGAGAGGGAAGAAGGAAGGAACCATGGAAGGTGGGAGGAACATCGCGAGTGAAGAAGGGGGGAATGTAGGAAGGATGGATGTACGGGGATAGAATGGTATGAGAGGAAGAGTGAATGCGGAATTCAGACAAGCACGACGGTATTTTTGTAATATGTGATTCTGTCACCTTGTTTGTCACCACTGGTTTGTGTATGCTCCGGAAAAAGAAGATTCCCCCCAAAAATCAAGGTCAGTTCATGTCAGGCGCCTTGCAATGCGCGCGCACCTCAAGCGCCCTCCCATTTATGTGCACGTCTCACTTGGTCCTTCCTCCTCCGCCCCCTGGTGGCCAAACACGCACTTTAAACCACGCCACTTGAATTCAAGTCGCAAGCGCTGCCTGTCTGTCTGTCTGACTTCACGGCCGGCCAACTCCGCAGCCCGGCAGAAGAAGCCTGAAGACGAAGATGATGATGGCGATGGGGCGACTGTGCGCATGTGCGGCAGGGGCAGCATGAGCGCTGGTGGATGCGTCCACCATGGACCTTCTGTGGCGGATCCTCGCCGCGCTCAGCTTTGATTGCTTCAAGTCGTCGTCGTCGTCTTCGTCCAGCAGGTGATGATTGTGGTTTAATTTTCAAAAGTGAATTTTGCATGGTTGGCGCGCGGGAGGATCCTTGCGTAACGTCTCGTTGCATCGAGGGCATCTCACCGTTTAGTTGCCATTGTTGTGATTTTCTTTTTATTTCACCACAATGCAACAAGCTGCTGTGGGAAATTAGTCCTCATGAGACGATTTCATGCATCCTCTTCTACCTTGTCACGTACCTTGGACATTGATATATGAAAAAATGTCTTTATCCTTCAGCCATTTGTTGCACTTTGAAAGATTCGAGCTCTCCCTTGACGTCATAAATGACGCTAATTGAGCTCAGGTTGTGCTCGTTGGTGTCAAAACGGCTCATCATTTTGTTCGTCTTTGGTGGGATAAAAATGGGTTGTTCAAATTGCTTTCATGATTGTTATCGTTCCAGCCAGTGATTGGAAATGGGGTTTTTTCTTCACCTTATTAATGCTGCAACTCAATTAATTTGCTTTCAGCGAATACTCTAAAATTGCTATGGTTTAAATTATTCCTGCAACAAATATAAATTGTCATTTATCTGGTTGTTATTCTGCCAAGTCTCAGAAATGTTTTTTGTTCTTGTTAATTCTCCCAACTCATTGCCTTCACTTTATTATTCTGACAAGTAAATGAAAACGATTTTATTATTGTTCAGCCACCTCATTTAAAGTGAATTATGAATCCATTTGGGTCACTTTTGTTCATTGCCAAAACTTGTAAATGTGACATCCCAACAAAAGATGAGAAACAGACTGCCACAAGTGCTCAGTCAGCCACAGTAAAATGAGTCAGGGTTTGTAGAGGATACAATTAAATGTTCCTGAAAGGTGTTTGATTACATGTGTTGCGCCACTCTGTGTTCAAAGCTGTTGGCTGTTGCGCATTACCACTAATACGAGCCCATCTAGTATTTCCTACGTGTTGGCATTGAACACCAAAGTTTTGCACTGTGTTGTCTTATGTTGAGTCAGTTTAGTTAAGTTTTACTTCAGAAGAAAGGGACGAGTCAGTCGCTTGCCTGTTGAACTGACGGCTCTTCCCCCTCGGGCAGATCCGCCGGCAAGCAAAGCAGCAGCCAGCCGGGTAGCCTGGACAGCAGCTCGCTGACGGGCTCGCTGTCGCTGGGTCCCGACGCGCCGCATTGCCAGTGCTGCATCACTTACGAGGCCCGCCTCAAGCGGCTATCGTGCGGCCACCTCTACTGCGACGCCTGCTGCCACCACATCGTCAACTTGGCCTTCCGGGACATCGAGGGACTCTCGGACTACCCGTGCCCCATGTGCAAGTCCCTCAACCAGCTCGGGGGCCAGGGAGCCTCATCTTTGTCGTCGTCAGGATGCTTCTGTGGCCCCTACGTCGGGCGGGCGGAGCCCGTCGGCTGGTGGGGGCGACGCCCGGCCAAAGCGCCCCTTCCTGGGACCCGCTTGCAAGAGAGCCTTCTCCAGAATGACTGGTGACTTTTCTAGTCCTTGATCTCACTTGGATCCACTGAAAGCGGAAAGGCCGGGTCCCTTTTGGGAGTGTTTGAAGTACCCGAAGAGTCACACAAATTGTGTATATTTTGTGTTACATTTCCATGTTCGTGAACAACGAGTTGAAACATTTTACAGATGGACCCGATGCCGTTTACAAAACGTCACAAAGTTCACCTGTAAAAGGTTCAAGTTTTTTTTTCGAGACTTGTATATGTCGGAGCATTTTTAAGTTTTCATTTTAAGTTTGCACACGTTTGCGTCCCGTTGTGACCAAAAACAAACGCTGATTGTACAGTAAGTGCCGTGCTACTTTTTAACTGTTCCAGATCATATTTATTTTCTTTAAGAAAAACAAAATCAAAAACAAATGAATAAAGTTTGTGAGCTGTGTGTTGCACAAGTCTAAGTGCTGCTTTTTATTTTTGAAAAGGAGGACCAAAAAAAAAAAAAACAGGCCGACAAATACAAAATGTACATCCGGTCAACTCGTACCAAAAAGCAGTGGATTGAAAAGGACGTTCCTAATTATACAAATCATATTCACAAGTCACCATTGGTCAAACGTCGTCATACGACAGAGGTGACAAGCATTCTGCCAACTTGGGAGCCCGATGGAATGGATTTACGTCTTACGACGGCGGCAAACAACGAATACTGCTCGCTTTGATTTTCATGATTATTATTCTGGAAATGAATTGAAATCAATTTCTCACTACTCGGCGACCACTTCCCAACAAATCTGTACAAAAAAAGTGAGTTTTCCCTTTTTGAACACATTGGTCCAGCTACGTGCGCGCTTCTTCCCTTTTGTGCTTTCAACGTACATTACGGGTCAACTTTCAATACAACAGTGGCTAGGAAACGTTAAAAAGTTAAAGCATTTCGAAAAAAAAAAAAATACATTTGGTTCAAGATCAGAATTAGGGGGAGAGTGCCGTTCTTGTTTGTAAGTCCAAAAAGCAGTAAGCGAGCAGCTGGCATGTGGGTGGGCTGCTGCTGCCGCCGAACACCAAAATAACTCCCATGCCCCAAATTCCACAGTGGGTGCGGCTCACCTCCTCTTCAGATAAAACCTCAAAAGCACCGGACACTTCATTAGGCACACCTAGCCTACCGAACGTTTTTTTTGAAACGTGATTGCAATTTTGTACATTTGATTTGGAAAAGTTTTGCAACCCCGGCGGCAAGTACCTTTTCGTGTGCTATCTTGGCACATTTTTCCATTTGCAGCCTAAAAATAGACGGCTCCTCTCTTGCAGAAAATGTGTCAGGAGGGTCTCCAAGTGCATTGTGGGTCATCCTTTTCTTCTCTGATACTTTGAAGGTGCCCTTAAAAAAAAAAAAAAAAACAAAGTGGCCGGGCAGGCCACATGATTAACTTGGGTTGCTTTTGGCCACTTTGGAGTTGGCGCGACCCGTACGGGTGTCCGAAGCGTGCCCGAACAGAAAGCTGTGTTTGTTTGCGTTTTCTCTGCGAGCGGGGCTGGACGCTTGAGCGGGGGCGGCCGAGGGCGCTTTGGGGGCGGAAGCGGCGGCTCCGTGAGACTTGGGGAAGAGGAAGGTGCCGTTGTTGGCATTGTGGTTGGCGTCGTGGGCCGGCCGCGGCTCGGCGGCAGACGCGGGGCTCGCCTGGGCTAGCCGCGCCTGGAGGCGTCGCACCTCCCTGGCCAGGAGCTCCAGCGGGTGACGGTGGTTGGCGCTGAGCGGGTGCGAGAAGGCCTGCCGGATGACCAAGTGGGCACGTTATCGCCAAGGTTCACATCAGGATGTCAAACACTCATGCTTTGTTTCTCCTATCGCAGCTCACTGAAGCTGCTTTATTTCTTATCATTTCAGAAACAAATCAAAATGGGATTTTGTTTTTCATTCATTCTCTGGCGACCACTTGCAATACTAAATATTTCACCATTTTGCCGTCGCTTTTTATTGTTTCTGTTAACAAACTGAACAACTCAAAACCGGCGACGAGACCCGACCTTTGTCTGCGACACGTCTGTCGGCTTAAAAAAATATATATATATATATCGTGCTACATTACTGTAGTCTGACATTGGCTACGCACTGGAATCCGAGACAGTTTAGGCGCTGCTGTTTTGGTTCGCAACGGAGTTCAAATGGGGCAAGCAGACTACAAACTGGTTTGTATAAATAGAGAGGGAACTATTTGAGATTGATGGTGACTAATTGGGGCACGGTGTCTAGTAGAGGGATGGCGACTCGTTGAGAAAATAACTGCTTTGTCGTCCAAGATATTTGCTTAAAAAAAAAAAAACACCAAAAATGTATGCGTAAACTCTAGAAGGTTCCATCATAAGCAGCATTGGCGCACATTTCTTTCTATTCTCCATCCGTCAGCCCCCTCAAAAAGAAAGGCGCCCACTTGCGGCTTACGTTGCCATGGAGACGGCGTAGGAGAAACGGTCCGAAAACATCACAGAGGCGGGGGGGGGACACGGGCCAAAAATGGATTGCTGATGGACAGCTGAAAAGAACAGCGATGCGCCGGATGCTTCTGTGATTCAATTCCGCAAGCCGCGCCGGTGACGTGCACAGCTGCGGTAAATTTCCCTCGAGGGCCCAACATTTTCATACGTCAGATACGAGAACAGACCGAGCATTTGGACCACTTTAAGTCAAACAAGGTTTTAAAACAATTCGACAGAAAACGGATGGACGGAAACCGGAATACATTTCCGACTTGTGTAAGCACCTCGGAGGACGTGTTTGAAAATAGTATGGATGTTGGACTCTCGTTTTTGCTCTTCTATGCGCTTCATTTGTCATTTTGTGTGATTTCTTTCATTTGGATTTCAACCGGAGAGTCTGAACGTTTGCTTTCGCTGACAAAGTAGTGGGCAACTTTCAACCAGTGCGTCACACGACTGCTTCACTGACTATAACCTGCGCCATCTTGTTTCTTAAGTTCGTTCTTCCCCAAAAGTAGAAAATCAATTTGGATCCAAACCAAAACGCGTCACCTCTTGGTGCTGAATTTGGTTCGGTGACCGTCAAAATTTCCACCTGGCCTCATACCTGAGCATGCAGCGCCCCCCGGTGGTAACACTCCCTCCACAGGCCCATGCAGGGCCCCATGAGGAGGGGCAGCAAGGGCTCGTAGGGGTCCGGCTTGGGCTTGGAGGGGGTCTCGCTGAGGGAGCAGGCCTTCAGCAGTCTCTCCAGCCCGGGGACGTTCTCGGAGGACGGCGCCCTGCGGTGGCTCTTGCGGTAGACGCCCGAAATGCTGACGCCCGCGCCGCCCCCGCGCCACGGGAGCAGGTTGGTGGGACATGAGAAGACGCCCCGGGAGAGGAGGAACACGGAGCCGGGGGTGCCGTCGCTCGGCTGTGGGGGGAAGAGAGAAGAGGACAGGAAAACATTAACAGGGGGGCTTCACTTTGGATGTGGAAGAGAAAATAAAACGATGCTGATTGCAGTCACAACCAAATATTCCTTTTTTTTTTTTAATTGCAGACTTCAAAGTAAAGTGAATTGAACTTTCTTTGCATCAAATTCCTACACAACATCCCCTAATAAGGAGAATACAGTTTGGAGATTTTGGGTAGTTTTTTTTAAAAATGAAAAACCCAATGTGCACTTAGAATTTTTTTTTTCTGTATTTTACGTTACAGTGTTATGAAAAATGGATTTACAACCATTGTACGCATAACACACCATAATAACGTGCCATCCTATTAAAAGGCCAATGTAGTCGTCGTGAAAAGCAATGAATGCCACGATGTAAAGAGCTGATAGGAAAAATATATATATATTTCTGTTTCCTGAGTCCTCTTTGATTTTCAGGATGAGAAAAATTCATGAGTTGTGGCGCCAAGACATGATGAATCATTGTGAGTGGACTTTTTTTTTTTGGACGATCAACATTTTCCCACGGGTGATCTGACATCTTACTACACGGCCACCAGGTGGCAGTGTTACACAAGATTTACCCGGTGGGCGTCCAGGTGGGTGTTGAGGTTTCCGTTGATCAGGGAAGGTGGCTGGGGTGTCTGAGGGACAGGTTGCGTGAAGGCAGCCTGTCGCCGCTCGCTGTACTGCAGCGACCAGTCCCACACCGGCGGCAGTGGAGGGTCAGGCGGCTCCGGCCCGCTATCAGTGTGCAGCGGGTCTCGCCAGCCGTTGACGGGCGTGTAGCACTGGCCCAGATTCTGGTGGCAAAAAAGGAATACTCACACTCACGCACTTTATATCACCCTCACTCTCTCTTGAAATCTATTTTACGTCACGCTGACATCAGTGGAGGTTGAAAAAGTCACGGTTGTATTTTGACAAAGTAAGAAGTACAGATCTTGACCTGCCAGAATAACAGGAGGGGTATTTGTGAGTACCTGTGTGCGTCTGCATCTCTCCCGTTGGGAATTGGCCAGGAAGCTGGAGAAGAGCGGCAGGTGGGTGCTGTCGTGCAGCGCCAGCAGGAAGTCGTCCGTCAGCTGGAAGCGAGACGGGTACTGCGACCACAGCTGCCACACGCAGTCCAGGAAGAGCAGGAAGACTGGAGCCTGAAGACACCACACCACACGCACGCGTGAACGTCTACGTGGGAGCTGTGGCCCGCAGCAGCTCCTGTGCCACTCCGTTCATTGGCTTCCTTTGGTATCATTCTTCTTCAGGTAGTCAATAAGCAGCTGAAAAAGGCATCGGGACTGTCCCTGTACTTTCCCACATACTAGGGTATTTCTGGAAATAAGTACATTGGTACCTTGATTTATAACTTTTTTTTCCCATCCGCCCATCCATTTTCTACCGCTTATTCGGGGTTGGGTGGCGGGGACAGTAGCTTTAGCAGGGAAGCCTAGACTTCCCTCTCCCCAGCCACTTCTTCCAACTCTTCCCGAGGAATTGCGAGGCGTTTCCAGGCCTGCTGGGTGACATAGTCTCTTCAGTTTCTCCTAGGTCGTCCCCGGGGCCTCCTGCCGGTGGGACATGCCCAGAACACCTCACAGGGGAGGCATCTTAATCTGATGCCCGAGCCACCTCATCTGGCTCCTCTCAACGTGGAGGAGAAGCGGCTCGACCGACTCTGAGCCCCTCCTGGATTCTCAGCTTATCTCTAAGAGAGAGCCCGGACACCCTGCGGAGAAAACTCATTTCAGCCGCTGGTATCCGGGATCTCGTTCTTTCGGTCATGACCCATAGCTCGTGACCAAAGGTTATTTTTTTTTGTTTTGTCAATAAGTAGGCTCCAGCACGCCCCGCAACCCTTGTGAGGATAAGCGGTTTCAGAAAATGGATGGATGGATGACAATAGATCATTTGTCCATTAATTGATTATTTCAAGCAAAAAAAAAAACAAAAAAAGTGGGGGGCAAGGATGAGGCAACATGCTTTCACCTCCTCTTTGTCGTTGTCCCGGTGATAGTTGGCGCGGCTGTAGAAGCGGTGGCCCGCCGTCACCCACTCCTTCTGCACCAGACTCTGGAAGCCAAGGCGTGTGCGACAGTGGGGGTCGCACATGACCTGGACCAGACTGGACACCACACAGCTCATGTCTCGGTCCTCCGCCTCTGGAGAGAAAAAAATAACAATTATGAAATTACAGTGATCGGGTATTCGGTAACCAAACAAAACAGTTGCATGGTTTGGTGGATTTGCAAATGCCGAATCTTGCATAACTGGGGGTCCACGGTGATGCGAAATGCCATCGATGGGCTAATGGTAACGAGCACCAACGTCATGGTAGCAACTGCCACTTGAACACACGCGGATCAGAAACGCGTACAAACAGAGCAGACAAAAAGACGCACATTGGCATACATTCGCCTTTGCTCTTTGCGAACCCGAACGGGAGTTTAGTTGGGCTGCTTCTCTGCCTCTTCTTCTTGTTCTGAATCACGTCTTCTGCGAGAGCTCAGTGCTGCCTGCCATTTTGCGGCACTACACCGAAGGCGCACGAGGCTGCACACGTAGGCGTCGCGGAGGGTCCATGTCGGCATTATTGAGCTTTGAACAATGAATGGCTCACGTGACTCACCTTGCAGCGCCACAGTCATGTGACCGCCGCGCAGAAGGCACGCCACTTCCGAAGCTTTTTTTAGGCACCACCTACACATGGGAGACAATGCACGTGCATGATTGGCCTTCATCGTATCACAGTGATTTTAATGTAGCTAATAAATCAGGCATAGGCAACTTTAATACTGGAGGGGGTCACAATTTTTCATCAGTGCTATGTGAGGGGCAAAATCTCTGAATATTATTCATTTTTGATCAAACTTTTTTCAGTGCCTAAAAATGACCATTCATGGATGGCATAAAACTGTCCCGAACAAAAAAACAACATTAAGTGCAAGAATTTATTTTGTAATTTTTTTATAATGGGGGGCGGGGCAGGTTTGAATGAAGGGGCCAGAGTGTGGTCACGGGCCCATCACTGATCTATAGGGTGGATTTTTCACCTATAGCCTGGGGGTCTGTAAAGTATGGACCTGGGGGCGGGGGGGGGGTGTCCTTTGTTTTTTCTTTTTGTTTCTTTTATTAATAGGGCGGGCGGCCCGGTAGTCCAGTGGTTAGCACGTCGGCTTCACAGTGCAGAGGTACCGGGTTCAATTCCAGCTCCGGCCTCCCTGTGTGGAGTTTGCATGTTCTCCCCGGGCCTGCGTGGGTTTTCTCCGGGTGCTCCGGTTTCCTCCCACATTCCAAAATCATGCATGGCAGGCTGATTGGACGCTCTAAATTGTCCCTAGGTGTGAGTGTGGGCGTGAATGGTTGTTCGTCTCTGTGTGCCCTGCGATTGGCTGGCAACTGATTCAGGGTGTCCCCCGCCTACTGCCCGAAGACAGCTGGGATAGGCTCCAGCACCCCCCGCGACCCTAGTGAGGATCAAGCGGTTCGGAAAATGGATGGATGGATGGATGGATATTAATAGGGCTGATGATGCTGATGATGGCAGTTACCTGGTGTAGTCCAACCAGTGTGTTCCTTCCAGCGTGGACAGCCACTTTTCATCCGGCACAGTCACAGACGTGGAGATGTCTGCAACAGGAAAAATGCCACACAAGACCATTCGTGACTTTCTTCATCATACACACAAAGATTATCTGGTTGTCCCCATTTTGCCCCTCTGTGACCGAGGACAAGAAATGCCAGACTACGTTATGTCTTCAAATAGTGGCAAATTAAAATAGATTAGGATGCCTCTTGGGCGCCTCCCCGGTGAGGCATGTCCCACGGTCAGGAGGCCCCGGGGCCGACACAGGATACGCTGGAGAAACTGTCTCACGACTGGCCTGGGAATGCCTTGAGATTCCTCGGGGAAGAGCTGGACGAAGTGGCTGGGGAGAGGGATGTTCTGGGCTTCCCTGCTAAAGCTGTTGCCCCCGCGACCCGACCCCGGGAATAGCAATTTTTTTTAAAAAATGGATGGATGGATGGATGGACTCTTTGCCCTGTTAATCAAACAGCACCCGAGGCTCTTCTTTATTCACTTGGACTTGAGCGTCAGCGTTTCAGAAGCTCACTCGTCTCCTCACTGGAAAAACTGCCAAGTCAAGGTACGGCTGTTTACGTATGGCGTTCCCACCTCCAAGACAGAGCGCTCGTAGGCGGCCGTGCGCCAGCTGGATGTCGGCGGGCGAGGGAAGCTCCTCGCCCAGTTCCACCACCACGCACGCCGACGAATGGCAGCCGAACAGGATGAGCTCCAGGTTCCTAAGCAACACACACATACGAAAAAAAAAAAATGAACACACCACGATTAAAAATGAGCAAATGCAGCAACTGCGATCTGAATCCTTCAATCATTCCCATTTCGCCAATCACTCCCATATAGTTGACTCAAGGGCTCAACTCAACTGTATTTATAGAGCACTTTCAAACAGCCATCGCTGCATCCAAAGTGCTCTGCATGGAGCAATGAACATATACAACAAACAGTAAAGCAAATTGGTAACAAAGCACCCAACGGTAAAACCAAGAACAAATCTAAGTCATGCTGAGTCAAATGCCAGAGAATACAAGGGCTGACAAAATGAATCGAAAAGTGCCTAGCATAGCAAACGGTTAAGTAATTGGCAGTGCTGACTGATTCCCGAACGACTCTATCCGGTACGATACGGTGGCGAGGTGAGTGATAGCGAACATCTTCTAAGACGGCTGGCGAGACAGACACGGCACCTGATGTCATCCTTCTCGTGGTAGATGTTGTTCTGGAAGCTGGCCATGCGCAGGAGGTCGCTGCCGTGTGGATGTCGCCAGCACCAACGCTGGAACAACAACAAAATCAAAGGCGAGTGGATATCCGTTCAGAGCGCTCCAAGTCTGACGGCGCTGTTCACAAGCACAAAAACAACTCATTCTCTTGTGCCTCTCAACTAGACATATTCAAATTCTAGCTTTGGAGTCCTTCATTGAGAGTGTTGTCCTTTTGTATTTGATTGCTTGTCCCACTCAATAAATGCCTGAAAGCGCATCCAAGACTGTGGTTCTCCTTGCTGACATTCAGGGCATTACGGTACCTTCATTGCACAATTTTTTTATTTTCACTTTTATGAGCAGCAGCTTATTTGAAGCTCACTCGTATCTTAGATTTGGAAATGCAACACCACAAAAAAAAAACAACTAATGGATAGCTCATAAGTGAAGAACCTTGAAATTTGGGCCACTCGCAAATCTAGGTAGCAATAAAATTAAAATAAAAAAAGACTCACAGGGATGCGTCCGTCATTGAAGTGGGCGAAGCTTTTCTTCAGTTCGGTGTCAAGAACCTTCTGAGGAACAACGATGAATCTTGGAAGACTAAAAAAAGTCCAGAAATGTTCTCCTTATTATATGCAGAAGTGTAATACCACAAAATATTTCAAGCAATCAAAAAAAGGGAGACAAAAAAAAAATGGCACAAAAGTTCAAGGTGGGGCGAATTCTTTCGAAAGCCGTCGTACCTGGTGGACATCTCGAAGCGGTCAT
Organism: Hippocampus guttulatus; assembly: GCF_054856545.1. Classification (NCBI taxonomy): domain Eukaryota; kingdom Metazoa; phylum Chordata; class Actinopteri; order Syngnathiformes; family Syngnathidae; genus Hippocampus; species Hippocampus guttulatus. The sequence continues at coordinate 21,226,238 of NC_141266.1, read as the reverse complement.
TGACCGAGCTGACTCTCCAGCCGGTGGCGCCGCAGCGCTCCACCTCTCGCTCCCAGTCGGCGGCCGACTCGTGCCAGTTCATGTGGGCGTCCCGCCGCCGGTTGCTTAGGAACTGCTTCATTTCTGCGCCGAGAAAACATTGATCAGTCACATACACGGACGGAAAATGGAGAATACCTTGTACAGTGAACTCCCGCTTGTTTCAAGGGAAACGTTACACGTGCACCTGCAATAGGTGAAAAACTACCATCCAGAGAAGCCAAATCAAAACATTGTTTTGAAGTGCCTAAGAGACACTTGAGTATTATTACACAACTATTTTATCTCACTTTGAGAACCAAAAAGAAGATTCTTTCGCTTGCAAAATGTTGAAACATTTTGTTAAATTCTTGAATTTATGAAAAGACATTTTTAAACATATTTCTTTGTGCTTGCTCACTTATTCTCCCTGTCAAGAAAAGGGAGACTATCGTTTAACAACATCACTTTGAGGAAAACAAAGACTCTTTTGTCCAGTTCTCCAAATAAGAGGCAAGTGTGCTAGCTTCAAGCTGTTGTCACTCCCAGTTGACATTTACTGTAAAACCAAAGAAAATTTGATAAACTGAATAATGTACAACCCACCAAAACATAACCATATAACCAAAGTCTGCTAGCTTAATGCTAACATCTTCTTCAAAACAACAGACAGGCTGTCAGATGTTCGCAGCGAGATTATGCTAATTCTAAACCATCACACATTGGCTACTTTAACACACAGACACGGAGCAGCAACACATATAAACCAAGCATCCAACAATGCAGAATATTCTCTCTGCGACATGTGAAAATTAACTATTATAGAAACTTGGTTGGGAGCCGTATCTGCCTCTTCTCTTTGCCCTTGATTACGCGACACGTATTTGCATAGACCTCAGTGCTGCCAGGCATGGTGTGGTGCTGTACGGTACTACACCGTAGGCAGACCCCCTCCAAATTAATTTGATTAAAAATATATATAGATATTGCTGACAGGAATGTTTTGTGTGTGTGTGTGTGTGTGTTTTTTTTTTTAAGAAACCATCACATTCGAGTCAATTTAATCGATCAGAGGCATAAATTGGAACTGACGACGCATCGCAGGCTCGCGCTGATGTGTTAGCTTGGGGAGCTTTGACCACTATTTTGAAATGTCCACCTCCACACATAAAACGAGGTTGTCGCAGTCTTGACCCACTTGAACTGCGGGTAGCCATGTCACTTATTTCAGGTTGCTGTGAAAGTTGGGTGTGCCTCATGTTGCTCGTGACAATCAAGCATGAATAGACAAAGGGACCATACCTACGCTTCCAAGGGCGGCGTTCTGGAAGGACAACACAGAGCCCGGCTTGAGAGGCTGGTAGGTTTTGGCGATGGTGTGCGTTATCTGAAAAGGATACCCAGCCTTGAAAAGAAAGCAAGCAAGCACGCACGCACGCGGTCCAAGTGGGTGTGAAAGAGACGCACACCTCGATGACTTGGGCGTCGGGGGTGAGGCGGTCAAACAGGAAGCAGATGACTCGCAGGTCGCGGCAGTAAAGCACCAGCTCCTCCGGCGTGAACTTGAGCGATGAGTTTGGGGTCACCAGTTTGGTCCGGTTGGGGCCCACTGCAAACACAACAAGGTGGGGAGGAGGAATATTCATGAGAAAGACAAAACAAGACAGTTCGAACGCAAAAAGTGAAAAGCGCTGAACAACCGGTGCTCCCCTAAAAGTACATGGAATTGACCGCAAGAGTTCAACACATAAATATGACAGCCCCCCCCCCCCACCCCCAAAAATGCAAATAGGTGAGTTTTCCCACAATCTGCAGGGCATTGGGTCAGGAAAAAAAATTAGGTGAGGTGGCAGGGTCAACTGGAATTCTAATAGATTATACTGGAGTAAAATTACATGAGAGACAAACATAGGGTATCTGCAGACTTTTTCAGACCCTGCATTAAAAGTAGTCATTTATTCAATATTATGTCAGTACAGTATGTGACAATATTTGAAGAAGCTTGACTTACCAACTACGACCTTCTCAATTGATGCCAAAGCTACGTCATGATCCCCCAAAAGAACCGGGTCGGCATTGTCCTGCAACAAAAGATTTAGATGGGGTTTTTTTTTTTTAAAGTCCCTCCCACATACAATATATTGACTGGTATTTTCGTGCAGTATAGGACAAGTGCTGACATCAGGTTTGGGAGCATCCTGGGGCACGAAAGCGACTCGGAAGTGCGTGCAGAAGAGCGTTCCTGACAGCCAGCCTCTGCCTTCCCTCGCCGTAAGCTTCTTCCTCACCATGACAGCCCTCTGCAGCACGCACTCGCCTGCAAATGGCACATAAGGGTCAAAGGTTATTTTGTAGGATTCACATCATTAAAAGGGAGGGAAAAAAATTTGCACCGCCATCAGTTTACAACATCGACACAAAATTATGATATAAGAGGACACATAAAAAAAAAAAAAAGAATTCTCAAGAACACGTGTCCAAAATCGCACAGGAAGTCGGCCATTTTGGCGTGAAGCATTGCAATGTGGGTGGAGCATGTTGTTGAAAGTTGAGGATCCTTTGGTGTATCCTCGTTAGGTTAAAGTCTCCAACGATGGTATCATCAATGAACATTTTATTCGGTGCGACATCTTTTATCAGAGGAATGACAAAAGCATCTCAAGGAACCTGTGCCTGAAGTCAGATAGGAAGTTGACCATTTTGCTTGCAGGAGCCCATCTGGGGAATTTGATCGACTCCCCCTTTGGAGTTTGTTCGTGACATGACAACTCCATAAAAAAGTTTTGAATCGTTTCAGAGGCAACATTTGTCACTTCAATGTGTTTCCTTGACAACGACAAAGGACTTTTGGGACCCTCTTCGCAGCATCGCAGGGCATTTCAGGAAGCACAAAAAGAGCAAATTGTAGAGGACGAGTCACCCCCTCCCCCAAAAATGAATAGATTAAAAAAAAAAAAAGTTAATTAGAAACGCGATTATTCAGTAACTGAAAATTAAATCAAATTAATTTGCAAGTGCCAAATCCTAAATCGGCAGGGGAATGCCATAGCCTTACGATATGAGCAAAAATAACTGCTAAGCAGTTTTTTTTACCTAAAGTAGCGGTCATGGACTGAAAAAAGTGGCAGACTATTTGGAAGACTTTCCGGGTGCGATGATCCATACATGGCTGCTAACAGCTTTAATGTGCACAACAGATGTCCGGCTTAGCATTTTAGCTTTCTGTGAACATGAAGGAAATGCATACCTCAAACGAGACCAAACTAATTCAATGCTTCGTATCACCCCCCCCCCCCGCACCCCCCGAAAATAAAATCAGGAAGATTGTCATTCTTCTCATTCTTCACTGAGGAATAAAGGGACGTGTTGGAAAAATATCCCCGAATACATTAGTCCCAATTAAGTTGAGTGATTGAGCGCCTCTGGTTATGATGCATAACAGGAAGGGCGGGGGAGGGGGGGGGGGGAATAAAAAACAGAAAAACAAAAGCAAAATATTAGGTGTGTGACGCCCAACTCCTGCCGATTGGGCAGCTGATAAATAATGTGATTGTTACTTCTGCAGCTATTTATGAATAGGACGCAGAATTCCGCAAGAGCGCTGCCAAGAACCGGAGGAAGAGCAAATGTGGAGTTGCATGGCAACAACGTTCGGAGAAAAACGTTTGGCAAAAAAAGGAGAGGTGGAGGGAGAATCAAATTCTTCTCCAGAAAACGTGTATGGAACAAGAATTCCCTTGTCAAGAAACGCAACAGAAGCCAGCCCGACCGGCCAAGTCTAATGGACCTCACTCAATGAAGACATGAGGGAATTCCAAAGGCCAAACAGGAAAACAGTCATTTCTACCACTCACGGAACTCTTGTTTATGCTGCGGGAGGAAAAGGAGGAAGCGGAAAAGATGTCTTTTATGCCGGGTCATATATCTACTGTGCAAACAAACACATTGTGGGACTGGGTGGGAAATGTAGACCTAAAAAGACACAACACTAAACGTCCAAAATATTTCCATATTCGACGTGTACCTTCGCACAGTTGTTGCTGTGAAGATAATTAGATGGCAATGTCAACGTAACACCGACAACTGCTTTCAACACACAGGGGCACACGCAGTGAGTCTTGGGTGTTGAACTTTGCGCTCTGGTACCACTGAGTCAGCTCACACTTGACACCCACAGTACAAGGGGAAAAAAAAATAAGACTACATGTCAACACGTCAACAAATTAACCTTTGTTAACGTGTTGACGGCGGACACAATGGCGGACGAGGAACCAGAGTGCGGCCCCTGGAGAGACTCGACAAGTGCAAAGTGCAGGCGGCGAGAGCAGTGTGGACTCTTGAGTCATCGCAAAAAGGGAAGGTCTTTACGAGCCACATGTCCTTTCATCACTTTACATTCAACCGGGTCGTTTATCGTAGGGGATACGTTCCAGAAGCACCCACCATTGATGAAATTGTTGCAAATTATTCCTCGGCGCGCATTTATTTGTTACTCCCAGTTGAAGTTGACTCTAAAACTGGCCCATACGACATAAGAAAATTCTATATTGTATTTTTGAAAATGTTCAATCAAACCATGTCAGAGTCTGCTAGCTTAACGCTAAACATAACACAACGCTCAGCAAATGAGCATGGATGCTATGGTCATTATAAACTTTGAAATAAGCAAAAAAAAAAAACATAATCGTGCCGCAAATGATGAACTGTGATGAAGTCAAAGAACGCCGTGCGAATGACGCTCTTCCGAGAGAGGTTTAGCCGGACAACAAGCCAAATAAGCAGATTTCGAGCGGCTCAGGTAGCTGTTGAAAACGCGTTTTCTCGAAAAGCCAAACTGAAACAATCACACTGGCCATTTTAAGAGCCCTTTTGGTTTCTTTTGATCTTGTGGTTGCGAGGTGAGCGCCGTCTCAAGGACCAGTCTGAGAAAACACGGCCCGGCCGCATTCTCTGGGCTGTCTTTTGTTGATTTTCATCCGCATATTTCCTTGTTTTTGTCCCGCATCTCCTATTGAGCAGACGCTTCCCGCTGTGGGCGACCTGCTGGGATGAGCAGGAAACACCAGAAGGAGAAAATGCAGCCGTTACTGTATTTGAGTCGATTTTCCAGCTCTCCCTTCATTTCTTGACATCCTTTTACTTCTACTTCTTGATACAAGTATTGTTCAATAGGTTATATAGTCCGTAAGGTAAGCTTGATCGGGGGGAGTTGACAACAAAAAAAAAAACCTAAAAGATAAAACGCAACTAACAGAAAAATCATTGTGCAGATCTTAAGCGTCAACACTATGTCGCAAAATAGTCAGTGCCAACAAACACAAACAACATGGATGATACAACCAACATTAATATGTAATACACATTAATTAGGCTTGACAGGATCAGTAATTTGGAGCCGATCACATGGAGTTTAAAATAAATAAACAAATGAAAAAATAAATAAAAAGAACCGATTCAGAACATGGAGCAATCCATTCAATATTTTTAAAACAACTTGTTTAGTGTACAGTTGACCTCCACTATTCGCAGTGGAATTGGAACCAGATCGACCCAACCGACAAAAATCTGCGCACAATTGACACCCATTGGAAAGCATTAAGACATAAAATAATCTGTGTGAAAAGAGGCTCAATGCTGCAGTTCAAGTCTGGTTTTTTTGCGGAATATTTGTGTGACCGAAAGTTTAGGCTGTCCTGCAAGGCTGGCTCGGTTTCAGTCAGTGAGTGTCCCACCGTTATCCCGTTGCTGGCAGCTACTGTTTCAATAACTACTGGGAGAGTGACACAAATTCTGGCATTGACACAGCAAAAAACGGGCATTCTATCAGTGTGCTGGAACGAAAGAAGATAAGCGTGTTGTAATGAGATAAGATAAGGTTGGACAAGGCATTCTCTTGAAGGTCGAGCCAATGTGTGAAAATGAAGAGGGGCCGTACGCAACATCAAAAACAACACCGGCTGCTGCCTTGAAACACACAAAGTGAACTGGCGCTGAGCGCGTCTATTTCGAAACAAAAACGGTTTCCAATTACCTGGAAGACAACGTAGTTCAAAGACATCTCGACCCCGCGCCGTCATCCCACCGTGATTCAGCATCCTCTCCTGTGGAGACAAAAACAATTGATTACAATCTTGGGAGGAGGTGCAAATATGAATCAATTTGTTGACAATAAATCAATTCATCTCTTTGAGCCGTAGTTTAACTTAAAATTGTACAAATCCTCAAATTTCACTTTCTCGACTGTAAATATTTGCTGATTTCTGTCGTCCAGCATGAGCGCAAAATTATCTTTTGCGTTCCATCAAAATATATTTTATTTTAGAAAAATAACGGACAACTTTTTTGCACCTTTTCTGATATGTTACAGATGAAAACCAGTAACTGAATCAGTTCACCAATCAATCATAATTTGAATCTGTAGAACAGTATGTTTAATATTCCCACTCATGTAATGTTGATTAACTGATGTGTAATCACTAAACGACACCAAAATAAGCTATATTGATAATAATAATAACAATTCATCGGTTGACTAATAGATTCCAAAATTATTTGATGGCGGCAAATCCAGACGTGTCCACCCAATTACGCGTCGATCGTGGAAAATTGTATCCCAACAAGCAACCTGCAATTATTATTATTATTATTTCTTGCTCCTATTTGTTCGATCACTTTCTGCAATACGGTTAGCCGGAAAAAACGGAAAATTAAATTAGCCCAATTGCTAAAGCTCCTGATATATTGTCTCGCTTTGCTTCTCGGTAAAACCTAAAAAGGTACAAAGCTATAACCGCAGCCCCCCCCCCCCCTCCCCGCTGGAACATATGGAGCAAGTTAAGTTTACTAGAAACCCCCAGTGGGACGCGCTTTCACATTTACGAGCAAGAACGCCCTACTTACGGCCGGCAAGGCTCGGAACGCCGACGGTTTGATTATTCAGGTGGTCAGACGAAAAATCCGGCGGAGAAAGTTTAGCTTGTAGACGTTTAGGTTTGAGAGCTTCTGAAAGCAGCCCATCAGCACTTGTGGGCCCGCAGTGAAAAGTTGAAAATACAAATCCGATCCGTTTTAGCCGCCGCCTTTATCGTGGAAAAAAAAAGCCACAGCAAACAAGAGGCCATTCAGCGGCTAATGCTACACTTAACGACTTACGCTAAATGAGAAGCCGAGCATCGCGTTTGTAGCACTCGTTAAAGCGCAAGTTTACAACGAGAGACTTTGCGGGAGTGAAAATAGTTGATTTAAGACTACTTCGCCAAAACCTCCAAAATGGCTACACTTGACAGAAACAGGGGAAACCAACAAAAACAAAACATGTATTTGTGTTGATTAGTAAGCGGTATTTTTTTCCGTCCTCGTTCACAGAGAGTGATGAGATGACCAGAAATCCATTTAAGCCTCGCAAAACGGCCGGCATTTATCAGCATGTGCCTTTCATGCAAAACCCAGCAAAGTTCACACAGTCAATACGGCATCCTGCAATCTGATAATTAGATGACATCACCGCAGGTGACAACTGCTTTCAACACGACTCTCTATGACGAAGGGAGCGTCCAATGTTCACACCCTGGCTTTCTGCTACTCCCATTCATTTTTTAAATCATTTTATTTTTTACAATTTTGCTTAACCCTGTCACGCACCATGTAATCTGATAACATGATAAACTGTCCACTGTCCCTGAAAGGGTGAAACTTGTTAACTTGCCTTGTGAGATAAAGCAAAGGCGTCTTTGTGACAAAAGTTGCCGTGGACATCAAAGCTCTTTTGATTTCAAGGCAGGAAAGTCTCATTTTCTTTGAGCATGCCAGACAAAGTATTGTTCATTCTTTGCCTCCCTATCTGGCTTTGGAAATTCCTCGACTTGTCGTTAATGTGGCACCTACTCAAGCTCGGAGGCCACAACGTCAGAGGCCATTCAGATGTCAGCTATTTCTTTCTTCTTTCCAAAGGCTTGGCAGTTCAACAAGCAGTTTTGGTAGAGGTCGTCGTCGCAAGATGGCAAAGTTCCATTCCTGCGATGTCAGACAAACATATTGAATGTGCTATTGTCTACAGTCTAACTATGCTAACGTCAAAATAAAGTCAAAATTGCTGACGTTGCATTCTGGAGGGCCCCTTTTTTTGCGTCCGAGGTGCCTCCCATCGTGTTCTCCGCCAACTTATTACTGTACTTTCCATTGCTCGTGGCTTCCCTCTCGCTAAACCAGAACTCTGCATCATGTGTTGTTGCTCTTTGTGGAACATTTTCCTGGATTTCTTAATTTTGGAGCACTGATGTGTCCACTGTACATACAAAAATATTCCAACTTTAAAGTAAAGTGACAACAAAGGTGTCTCGTAAACTGGACACACAGAAAAGGAATGTTGACGACAACTTTTGCCAAAACGGAATGAATGAGAAAATGGCCAAGTATCGAAAAGCAGCCTTTGAAATGAAGAAAAAGGAAAGTGTTGTCTGTGGGTGTGGCCTGTGCTGAAACCACGCCCCCACTCAACCATGTTTGAGCCACCAAAATATACACTCATGGAAAAATGAATCAACCAACCTAGTTTCTTGTTCCTTTTGAATGCATCGTACAACTGTTTGGACGACTACGACAACAACAACAACAAGCTCAAACTATTTAAGAGCTGAGAATGTGCTTTTTGGGGTTGGAGGGGGGAAACCAAAATAATTTACAATAAGTTCGATGGCATTATCCTGCCAAAATAGTACTTTTAATGTTGAAACCACATTATTGGAGCGGGGAAACAAAACTTGCTCTTTAAGCTCCTAACAGTCAACTGTTTTCTTCTCACTTCATCGCTTCAACCGCAATCCTGTGACAAGTGACTGTTTTTTTCCACCACGACTACTCCCACTTGGACTCGGCGCCGCTTGCGTCCACTTAAGTGCGCGTTAGCAGCCGCTTGCCGCCGGCGCTGACCCCGAAAAAAAACAACCCGACAACAAAATCTCACAGCCCAAACACATTCCCTCACGTGAATGACAAAATTCAGACGGCTGCGCTAGCTAGCTGAGGAACAATGAAGGAAGTGGGTCTGACATTTTTTATTTTTAGCCTGATGCCATTTTTAGACCGCCTCTGGTGAATAGGCATAAAAAACAAACAAGGATGGAATATTTATCACACATAGGACAATGTAACAATCAGAAATGTAAGACTCGTGAGCCAAATTTTCACAGTACACTGCCCAGATTCATGACACTCAGCACCAAAACCTAACCAGATCTATTCCTTTTCATTTGATAAAAACTGCAGTGTTCTTTCACGCTCCTCTAAAATCCAGTTGGACCCCAAAACAAATGGCCACCAAGCTAAAGTACTTGGTTGTGCTTTGGAGTAAATGTCTTTAGCGGTGACTAATTGGCTCTTGAAGACCCTCAGTCTTTTTTTTTTTTACGCTCCCAACAAAACATCGGCTCATTCAATGCTGCCAGCTGCTTTATTATCGATCCGCCCTCTGACAATCAATACCAAAAGAGGGACCGCAAACCGGCTCTCATTGTTGCACTAAAACAGTGCCGAGCTTGACGCGAGGGGGTCCGTGGAAGGTCCCGCAGGGGCGGGTGTGGATGACGGTCTTATCAGGGAACACTTTGATGATGATGACAATGATCCTCTGGTGACTGGGAGGTTCAAAGCATATGCAAATGAACGCTGCAGTTAAGGCCTCCATTTTGGGACATTTATAGCCGCAGTTGCGCCTCGAAAAAGGAAACAAGAAATTGCCGGAAAATTTGGAAGTCAACCAGAAATCCACGGGACAATCAACATGCGCCCCAGTTTGTTTTCTCCCCCTCATCCAGTGCTTTTTCTTTGTTTTATTTTTATTTTTTTGTCATTTGCTTCAATACGATGGATACAAATGGCTTCTAATTTGATACACCATTTTAAAATAAATTGTTAAAACACATTTTTGCTCTTTGGCTTTTGACTCGGCATGAGACGCGGTTTTGTTAGTGTCGTGCTTTTTACTGTTGTGTTTTTTTTTTATAATGTCATGAATTCATCGCCTTAACTGTGTTTGTTGTTCTTGCTCCACGGACAGCGTTTTGTATGCAGCGGTGGTAGTTTTGTATGTTGGAGTCTAGATCAGCACAGCTTTTGAGTAGAAAACAAAGAGTAGGGTGTTGATCTGGGATTGTGTCAAGTATGAGAAAGAGCAATGTGAACATGTTGGACATCAGACAAGATTAGACACCTGACACACCAAGAGACAACATACTCCATATGCATGTTCAACTTGAGCTATGTGGTGCGGCTGTGTCTCTCCCGCCATGTTTCTTAGTCGTAGATTTGAAAAGTTGGCTGCTTCTCTTGATTCCGAAGTATCTTGGGTTTTAAATTTAATTCTCTAAATATAGAGGACAATTTTTCCACCAGACAGGTTTCTTCATCAAAAAAACAAAGCTGCAATCTCGCGGGGAACACTGCTTTTCCATTTGCATGATCATACACGAGGAAAAACTTAAATTCAAGAATAATATTTGCGGCTTGCTCAAGAAAAAGACAATGCATCTCGGGCTCAGCACAACTAGATTAAATATGCACACAGACCGCAAAGCCATCTTGGACAAATTTGGCTTTCATACAAGCTTAGTGTGTACATGTGTGTGCGTACGTGCCACCGCCGACCAAGTCACATGACCACCTCTCCGCCAGATTAACATAAAAGGAATACTCGAGAGTGGCCCGGGAGGACGGACAGCATCTGTTGGCACATCTCATTTTCAGAGGTAATCGAATGCCACCAAAAATTCCTCAACTGCTGTCTCCATGGCGACGGCGGACAGATGTGCCCGCCCCTCCTCCGTCAAGCGCACACATGCACAAAAGCGACGCCTAAGGCTTGCGTCCACAAGCATCTGCAAGCGTTTCCCCTGCGGCTGCTGAAAATAACCAGAGAGGAAGACGAAAAGAAGGAACTTGGATGGCTTTTCTTCTTTTGGCTCTGACTCATCCTGCTGCTTCGGCTCTCAAATGAACACAAATACAGAAATGAAACGTGCAGATTTAAGCTACAAAAGGCTCGCAAAGGCAACTCAGGCACTTCCCAATAGCTGATTCATAATAACAAAAATGTACTTTTTTCTTAGTTGCGGTGGGTCAGGACTGTTCGCGCGCGCGCACACACACACACAAAATAGCTTAATCTTTGGAAGATGACGCCAAGTCATGGCTGCCTGTTACCTGCGTGTTTAGCTGCACATTCACTCATTACTATTATTTTCTGTTTACTGCTTCGTATTTCATTCATTGGCGGACTCTGATCACTTAAACTTACAAACCAAAGTTAGACAAAAAAGCTGGACTCTGATTGGCTGCAGTTGCACACATTTATACTGCGTTTTTTGTTTGTTTGTTTTTTGGTATGTCCAAATGGGGCTCGGATTGGTGGTTGGGCACCACTGATTTAGAAAAGTCAAATTCGTTTTTATCGGCCTTCATCACAAAAAGTCTTAAAGGGCTTCACTTGACGACAGTTGACAAATTTTAACCATGATCTTAAGCACCAGGAGGGCAAAGAAAAACTCAAAAAACACCAGCTGGTGAAAAATGAGAAACCTTGAGAAGGGCCCACAGATGGGTGAACCCTCTTCCGAGATGACCAGGCTGCAATGGATGTCGAGTGTGCAACATTTTCCACATATGATGTTAAACAGTGTTAGAATAATGTAATTTGGAGACCTTGTTAAACTTAGCATCGTCCAAATGTTCAAAATTCCATCCAGCCTCTCAACAGTTAATCTTCTCTGATTTTGGTCATCTTCCTTGAAAGCAGACTGACTTTCTCTGTGTTCAGTCAAAATAAGACATTTGCAAACATCTGCTCCGACTCTGGAAAACAATTACACATGTTTACTCTTCTGTTTTTTCATCAGCAAGTGAATCTTAATCAAATTACGTTCGTGCATTTTCCGCTCTGTCAATTAATCCAATTCACTGACCAACAAAACCACCGACATATTGATTATTGAAATGAGTTGCAGGTTTACTCCACTTACGAGCACGAATTGAACCAAAGTAAAAATAGTTTAAGGTCCATTTAAGCAGGTACAATGATGTCGATGCGAGACGAATTTGAAGCCGTGTTTTTTTTCACCACTACTTTTGAATGATCGTTCATTTGATGAGCTTATTAGCGTGTGTGCTTACCTTGATGTCCGGCCCCATTTGTCGGACTTTAAACGTGCTTTTAGATCCAGTCAACATGGTTCCATAACACTCACAAAACACCCCCCAAATTAATTTAAAATGAAATTAAACAGCAGGGGGGGAAGCGTTGAAAAAAGTGCCGCTACTGCCGTCCTCGCTCCATGTTAAATAGTGAGACAAAAAGCGAAGAAAACGAAGAAATCGTGTCTGCAAAATGACGAAAGTGCGGCGGTCATCCTCCGGCGTTGTTCTGGACACCGGCAATGGATGCCTCGCACCTCCGCGCCCGCCGTGCTTCTCATCGCCGTGGACGCTCAAAACGCCACATAAAAAAAAAGCAAGGGCAAGGCGCTCCCGCTGTCGGTTCTACTCCATCCGCACACGAATACAGCGCACTGACTCGCTGCTCGCCTGGCAGGCTGTTGACGCCTTCTTGGAGAAGCAGTCCAAGGAGAAACGAGAGACGTCCAGCTACTTAAAGGAACACTACACCCGGAAGTGGTGGCAAAACGAGCGAAAATGGTTCTATTCACCAGCAAATTAATTTAATTGTGTAAATGCTGGAGATGGATTCCCGCAACACGAGAAAAATACGTTTAGTTTTGTAATAAAGTGATACACGTCACAACAAGACATGATTTCACATGATCAATTTTACATTCAAAGTCACAATGACGCCCAGAAAAATGTGCAGCACAGTATTTACGATTTTTTACGAGATGTGTTTGTGGAAAATTTCATTCTTTTATTCACTCATTATTTGCTGATAAACTCACATAAAGGCTGTTTTCGTTCTCGGGCCAAAGCCAGATCTCCTCCACCAGAGGGACTTTGGCGCCCTCTCTTGGCACGTTGATGACAAGCACCTATTATGAACTTGATTGCTTTTTTGCGGTTGCTTTTCTCATAGAAATAAAAGTGCTTTGCTGTTTTCTGGTGGTGTCTGGAAGCAAATACAAATCCCCAGGCCCTGCCCTGAGTAGGATCTTAGACAAGGTAGAGGCGAGAACTATGAATAGTTCGAAATTGCACTCAGTGTTCAGACAAAACCTTCAGACACCAGTTAATAAGAGGGTGTGCACACTTGTGCAACCACATTATTTCAGTTTTATAATAAATTTATCTGCATAGGTCACATTAATGGTGAAAAAACGTGTGTGTAGACCTTCTATATCCAACGAGCCCCGTGACTGACATCATAATGTAAAAACGGAATGAAACCCAACACTTCATTTTTTCTGGCATTATGCAATACCCTCGCTCGTTACCTCAAAAGTAACGAGCGAGTATGCATTTTGACTTGAAATCTTTTTGTGGGACTCGAACACAACCAAATCAACTGTCAAGTTTTTGGGGTTTTTTATGCTTTAGGTCCAGTGACATGGGGGAATACAAAGTGATGGGATGCGCGAAAATCCTTTTCGCTACCTTTTTGAGAGCCCTCAGCAACTTTGTCCCCGCGTCTGTCATGCAAAGAAATGTCCAGAAACTTCCAAATATTTCCGAGACACGAAAGGAAAAGTGGCACTAATCCCACACTCCTGCTGGTTGCACACGTGACTCTTTCTTTCTCTCTTTCATTGTCGTGTGTGAAGAGCTCATGGAGAAGGTTGTCAGGATTTGAATTTGTCGCCCTTCCTTCAATATTACATAAGGTTCTCGGATTTCTCGGATGCAAAACAAAACGCTTGCAGGCACACAAGCTGCCAGGCACCACGTGAGCTGATTTCAAACGGCCAATCAGGCCCGCTCAGCACGCAACCACAAAACACTCCAACCACGAATTTGGGGCCCAAATAAAATACAGTACAGGCAAGCCTCATGATGAAATTTTAGGTTGGACGGGGTCTCTAAAACAATTCATCGATGATTAAAATAGTTGTGGATTCATTTGATTATTCGTTAACTGTTGGATAAAAATTGGGGGAAAAAAACAGCACCCAAAAAATACAAACTCTCCAAAACAAATGTATCGTGTACATTGTAACTGTGATTTTTTTCCATACCACTGGAGGGAGCCAGAATATTACAGAGCAGGAGTGTCCAAACAGACCTGGCCGTACCAAACTTGAAGCCACACACAGCCTTCTTCAAATACAATGAGAATTTATTCAAATGGTGCAAAACAAACAAACAAAGAGAATGTCAGAATTATAATAACAACCTCATGAAAAATAATTATTATTATATCAAATCTGATGCTCTCTCTGTCCACATTGCAAACTCAGAAGCCTTTGGGGACTTTCAAAAGCATTAAAAACAATAAAATGAATGACAAAAATGAAACAACAAGTAATAATGCACACATTTGGTTAAAAGATGGGTCGTTGTTTCCATGCACAGTCCCATGCGGTTTGTTCATTCTGCTGTAGAAAAATACAGTATAAACAATTTTCAACCGGTTTCTTTTTGTGGAGCTGTAGAAAAAAAGCAACAACACAGTTGGGGGGAAAAGGGAGGAGGGGGGGGGGGGGCAGACAATTTAAGGAAATCTATGAGGAGCGAAATATTTGAGTGGCTAACTTCTGTGTTAGCAAACATTCGGGACTTTTAACAAACGTACAAAAATAACTCTACAAGCTCTCTTTTGCCTTTTGATTGAAATACAAAACAAGAGTGTGCCATGACGTCACGCCTGCCTTGTCGTTCGAATGTCAGCTCGTTCTTTGGAGGAATCACAAAAGACAAAACAAGTATCACTTTTACGGTCAGTGACTGGTCACATCAGAATTCATACGCTAGTGCGGAAATATGAAACGAAGACAAACAGCAAATGCTAATGTTGTTTTTAAAAACAATATATGTACCGTTGACCCTGCACACTGGCAGTTTGGCATCCACATATTCGCAGACTTTTGTCCAATTTTTGATTTTTTGGAGGTGTAGGGGGGTTAGGGGAGTTCCCTGTTTTTTTTTTTTTTGTGGAAAACATTGAATGTTTTTCAGCGTTTTTGGAAGAATTGGTTTGCCTCAATTTTCTGATTCCCTTTATGTTCATTAGTGTTGCGGGTGTGCTGGAGTTGATCCCAGCTGTATTCGGGTACTAGGCGGGGGACACCCTGAACTTGTTGCCAGCCAATCGCAGGACACACATAGATGAACAACGACTCGCACTCATAATCACACCTAAGGACAATTTGGAGCGTTCCATTAACCTGTCATGCATGTTTTTGGAATGTGGGAGGAAACCGGAGTACCCGGAGAAAACCCACGCAGGAGAGCACCTGCGAACTGCATACAAGAAGGCCGGAGCCGGAACTGTACCCTGCACCTCGGCACTGTGAGGCGGACGTGCTAACCAGTCGACTACCGAGCTGCCCTCAATGCATTTCAATGGTGGGTCAATTATACATGACCAGCCAATAGCAGGGGTCCACTGAGCTGTCACTTTAAATACACGACGGGAGGATGGGTGGTGGTGGTGGTGGGGGGGGGGGGGGGGGGGGGGGGATATGGTGTCCCATGCCGGCATAGCAGTGAACAGTTTGCTAGTCTTAAAAAAAAAAAAAAAAAAAAAAAAAAACTAATCAACTAAAAACAAAACAGTAGTCGTCCACCTGTAATGGTACTGGTACGCTCTTTGTCCACACTAGTCGGACATCTTTTGGCATACTAGTACCGTTTCTTTTCCAGAAACCCTTTCGTGAATTGATTCTATATCCAACCTAGGCTCCCAAATGTACTTGTACTCTTTGGTGTCCCTATTAAGACATTTGAGCGCACTAGTAGAACTAGTCACCTCATGTCATGACTGAGGTGTGACGACCAACGGTCATGTTGGTAAAGTCCAGGAGGCTAATAGTGCATGCCCCATGCCTAGTAGTGTTACTAGCGTAGCACAGTAGTTTACTCGGAGTGTTGAATTTTGTCCAAAAGTGATCCTAGTAGTGGAACAGACATTATTTGTAAGACAGCTGTGCTACAGGTGTGGTGACTTGTCTTACTAGTGATGGCAAAGAGCATACTAGTACAAGGAGCTTCAGCCGGATATAATGCGGAAGAATGAAACGGAACGCTAAGGTGGGAAAGTCCCACTTGAGACGAGCACCAAAGCCTTGGGGAGGTCCCGACCAAAAGTGCTTGGAATTGTGCAGAGACGGGAAAGTGGCCAATGTGCCCCTACAACTTTCCGAATAAAGCAGGACAGAACACACACACACGCACACACACAAAAAAAAAACCCTGGTGAGCCTTGGAGGAGGTTGTGGTCCTCAGGAGCTGAGACGCTGTCAGTGCTTAGATGTCGGTTGGAGCCTCATTTCCATCAAGTGATACGGTTCACTTGGGTACCCATTTGGAGTTATCCGTGTGCCTTTTGTCCCAGTAAGCTTCTCTAAGGTAGAGACAGACACTACTGTTTTTTTTTTTCTTCACTGAGGAATAAATTAAAAAGTCTGTAGCTACATGCGCTGCAACGCACACACAAATGCAGTTGACACAGTCTCAAGACCGGCATGGCTCCATCCAACTATTTTCTTCTGCTTATTCATGGTCAGTAGCTTATGCGATGAGCATGCGGGTGAGCAGACTTCCCTCTCCCGAGCCACCTCATCCAGCCCAGAACCCCGAGGCGTTCCCAAGACAGCCATAAGACAGTCTCTCCACCGAGTCCTAGGTCGCCCCTGGGGACACGACTTTGAGCACTTGAGCCAAAGTAAGACCAACGCATTTAGGATTAGAAGACAAGTCAATAAGACTTTGAGCACTCCAGACGGGATCGAGTCTTTGAGGACTTGAGACGGAGTAAGAACAATGCGAGACTGATTGACTGCAGTTTTGGTTTTTGCTGGTCTTGATGATAAACCCTGAATATCTCATGTCTTATCCCCACTTTGCACCTGCATCTGGAACCTCCCAAAGTGCGCTGCAGGCCATTTTACAACCAGGACACACCTTAGGTAATCCAACGCTCGGCAAACCTAGCAAAACCCAAGTGAACCTTCATGTACCAAAGTGTACCTCTTGGTGGAAACACTGCTTTAGTACCCTTGGCCCAACATGGAAGACTGGTACCGGGTATGATCAGTGCAGAGTCGTTTTCGTCATTTCTGTCACCACCGTCGTACACAGGCAGTAGTGTCAAACCAAACCCTCGAACAGAAAGCCATTGGAGCATCAACCGATATATTTGATATCCATCTTCAGGTCTCTGTACGAGTACGCTTTGGCCTCATCAGTTTGCCGCACGAGTGTCTCCGTCTTTCTAGCCCACTAGTAGGTCCTTAAGGTGGACAGCAAATCAATGCTCAAACAGCTTTCAATTAAACATTTTGAACATTTTATTCATTCCAAAAGGTATCCAGCATAAGGCCCATGTGCGAGTACGCGCATTGTCCTCACTAGTCAGTGCACTCGTTGGATATCGAACAAATGCTCAAATGGCTTGCTTATACCGCTTGTGGTGACACACCCTCTTCTTTATGCATCCCTCAGTTTCCACGCTCTGTACTGTGCAGGCACCTGTCCTGTCATTTACATTCTCCCCACGAGGAAGTGACAGAGGCCAGGCCTTGAATATGGATGAAGAGGACGAGCCTGCAGCCATCCCCCACACCCCACACTCACGCAAACACACACTCGGACAACTGCATAAGAGCCGCAGCAAAAATGTAACAGAAGTGCATTTTCTAGTGATGCGAGACCACCCTGTTTTGAGTCTAGGGAGCGCGTCTCTTCCCGAGCCACGAAGCGGTAGCCAATTGTGCCCAAACTGAACTGAAGAAGGCCACTCATCACGGGAAATCGGGTCAGAACCTCTGGATTACGGGCTCCGTGTCCTTGTTATTGCGGTAGCAGGAGGAGCAGTAGTTGCCCGTCTCGGGGAGTCCGTAGTAGACACAGTTGGGGGTCCGACAAAGACTGGACGGCAGGCTGGGAAGAGCGCCCACGCTGCCCAGGGAGTAGTGGCGCACTGCCGGAAGCGTACTACCGGGCTCCAGGAAGCCGTTGGTGGGGCAGAACCTGGTATAGTCTGGCGGGATGAGCTCTGGCGGGTACGAGGACACCGCATCATTATTATACCGAGAGTTAGGCGTGTTAGGGGTGCCGCCCTGCGCCCCGGAGCAGTGCCTCGGAAGGGTGATGTACGACGGGTAGGAGGCCGCTGGCGAGCCGCCGGCCAATTGGCGTCGCGTATCAACGTAGTGCATGTGGAGGTGCGCCGCAGAGGGCGGCTCGTCTGTCAGGGACGGCCGCGGGATGGGAACCATGCCAGTGTACATGGAAGGGCTAAGGAGTGAGGTCTTGAGCTGGTTGAATGAGGGCGATGGATTCTCGCCCAGCTCAACTGTCACCGGCCCATTTTTGGGCGGCACGACGGCGTAGGCCACGCCCTTGCGCTCGGCCTCGCGCCGTTGCTCCTGCTCGGCCCGGGAGCGCTCCTCCACCTCGGTGAGGTAGCGCTGAATCCTTTGCTTTCGCAGCGGGTGCTGGTTGTCGGTGGTCAGCATGCCGGCGAACACGAACTTCCTCTCGCCGTGCATGGCCGCCTTGATGATGCCCAGGCTGACCTTGACGTCGGCGCCGTACTTGTAGGTCTCGCCCTCCGCGCCGCTCCCTCCGCCGCCGCTGCTGCTCGTGCTGCTGCCCGTCCCGTTGAGACGCTCGCTGCCCGACGAGGGCGAGCCCTTGCCGGAGTCTTCAGACGCGTGGGGCGTAGCAGGTGAGCCGTCCTTGGCATTCTTCTCGGCCCCCGTCGAGCCCTTCTTTTTGTGTCCGCTCTCCTTCTTGCCTTGTCCGACACCCCCGTTCTTGCCCGTCATGAGACCGCCCACGTTCCGCTTGAGCTTGCTGCCTAGCGTCTTTCCGAAGCTGCCCAGCTTGTTGGCTACCGACTCGGCCCTCTTTTTGTCCTTCTCCTTCTTGGCTTTGTCTTTTTGTCCCATCGTGGGCGTCCCGCCGTTGGAGGACGTGGACGAAGCAGACGAGTTGTTCTTGGCCAAGGGTACGCCACCGTTCACCGTGGATCCTGCGGGGCCGGCGTCTCCGTTGCCATTGGAACTACTGCTGACGGACTCCTTGTCCGACTCACCGGAGTCTGGAGGTGTGCGGGCGTCGTCTCCGGCTGACGCGGTGGGCGACTCGGGCTGGGCCAGCGGCGCTTGCTAGAAGGAGAGCAAATTACACGTAAGGCCCAGAACCCACGTGGAGATGAGGGTGCTGTTTTTGCATGTTCCTGACCAAGGACCCCAAAACAATAAATAAATAATAACACCAGACGCTCGTACGTCTTATAAGATTGTCCTATAAAATTATCCTGTGGTCTGAGGTGTGTTCACAGTGGCACAACATAACAGAATCTTTGCGTGTGTTTTGAGATGATGGCAGCACACCACACCCATTAAGTCTCAAACTGTGAAATGTCTGATATTTCTTTTTCATGTGTGGGGTCGGGAACAGATGAACAATCTTTTAAGATCTGAAAAATACTTGTGTGTACTGGGCCTTAGTCCAAGTTAACATGTGCTCTCCCCGCTATCCCCCCCCCCCCCCGACTCGAGTCACTATCTAAAATAAATGAAGAAGTTTATAAAATAAAAAAAACCTCCCTTTGCTCACTCACTCATTGCCAGACTGTTGTTCCCGCTGTCACGCAAGATTCCCCCATCATGCTTCCTCAATTCATCTCCCAAACTTGCCAGTCCCGTCTGCCTCTGACCTATGTACCTGCCTCAGCGCTGCCCTGGGAACCACCCCAGCTTTCTGTCTCCGACTGCAAGCTCCTAGACCACTTCCTGTTTTCTATCTGTCCCTTTGTTTCCGTGGCTATTTGTTGCTCTGGTGTAACATCATGGCAGTGTGACCTTCCTGTAGATTCCAGAGCATTAGGACACTTACCTCTCCGTGCCGCCTTAACCCATTCCAAACCAACAGAGAGTTTTTATTTGACCTTTGAATTGAACTGCGAAGCTACTAACCTGTTTGCCTCTGGACTTGTACAATCTGTTATTAAAAGTCATTTCACTTGTGGTCTGGTGTACTCCAATTGGGTTCCACTCACTCATACGTTCCGGTGACTCTATTAGGGTTGATTATTTCCAAGTATCTCTACAAGGACCAGAGTGTGTAAATTGCGTGAGTGTACTGCAGCTGTCCTCACCTCGCAGGGCAGCGGCAGCCAGTTGACAGTCATGTAGCTGTGAAGCATCTGGAGCTTTGCTTCCAACGAGAGAGTCACACTAAGAGATGAAATGGTCGTTGTTATAGTCCATTGAACTGTGTGTCAAGGCTTTGGCTTGTATCATTCAACTGAAAACGCATGCTTTCAAAATTTGACACAGCAGAGAAGAGTGCTATGGACAGCGCTCCCAAAGTTGAACGATTAAAAAAATAAAATGAAAAAAAGGCCCCTCCCCAGAATGTGGTCCCAAAACAAATCTTTACAGGGAAAAAAAAAAAAAAGCATCGGAATAAGAAGTGCTTTGGCAGCGTCTTCTTTAAACGCCAAAAAGAAATAGGAAATCATCTCTACCGGACAACAAGGGTGGTCTCGGGAACGGGACGACGAAGTGTGAGGTTATTTACCAGTTTCTCCACTCCATTCAAAGAAACTATTTAGAGCTAATCTCTTGTGAGCAAATGTTGCTAATCTGGAGTCAAGGCTCAATCCCGAAATAGGGACACAGTACGTACTCGCATACTTAAACGGTGGCAGGGAAGCTTCGCGTTTCGTTTCGAATTTTGAAAGCTTGAACAATTAAGTCATCTTTTTGCAGCCACACAAAGTGATATTCTGCATTCCAAATAAATCAAGGGTAGTGAAATAAAGTTGTATTTGAAAAAAACAACGCTTTATTTTACGTAAAACAAGAAGTCGCAAAGTGAGTGGAATTAAGTCACACTGCTCCAAGATATTCGGAAATTGAAGTACTTTTTTTTTTATTAGAATTTGTCATGTTAGAGGAATAAAATTATATTTTTATGAAAACGGAGAGTGATCGTAAAACTCAAGATACATACTACGCCGTGATTTTTGGCATAATTTAACACTTTGATCGGGTGACCTATTGGAAAAAAAAAAAATCATAGTGGATGCGAGCATGGCTCACTGAGGTTAAACCTGTATACTTTATGGGCTATAAAAAGCAATAAGGAGGGATAATGATGATTAAAAATAATGATGAGAGTAAAGGCAGCACCTGCCAAGCTTCTTGTTGTTGGTGTCGTCCTTCCCCCACTCCCAGTCTTGTCCTGGATCGACGGCAAAGTGCAAAGGAAGCATTTTGTGCTCTGAGTCAGTGAGCGGGATGACCACTGCAAAAAATAAATCAACAAACACATTCAGCAACCGTGATGGCAAGTACATACAAATACTTTCTTAATTTACATCAGCAGATTGTTTTCAGGCATCTCGCCAATATTTTTCCCTTTCACTCCCCATATTTGAAAGTGGAAATTGGTACTTTCCGGTCCTTCCTTTGTCAAAACAGGCTGCTTACTTTTTTTTTTTTCCCAACCTCTGCGGATGTTGAGATTTCGGCAGCAAAGCGCATGGAATGTAAAAACCGAGTCACCTTGCTCGGCCGCGCCGTCCTTCTGCTCCATGGGCACCAGCGCCGAAAAGTGAGCCTGGTCGTAGGCCAGCACCAGCGGAGAGCGGTGGCACATGGTGGACGCTACCTCCAAGGGCAGGAAGATGCCCCCGAACGGAATAGGGGCAAAAGCTGTGGTGGGACAAACAAGGATGTGACTCAATAACCCGCAAAGTAGCCACAACATTAGGTACATCTGCTTGAACAATCCAACCGCCGGTTAGAAAAATGGAGTAAGTCGTCGTGCCTGCTTGGCTGCCTTGTCACTTATTATGATTGGCACGACCTGATGTTTTAATATGGGGGGACTCTTTCATGATGCTTCAACATGACGGAATGCTCCAAATGGAGACCCGCGAGGACCCAGTTTCACCATTTACAACAGCCACTACCTCAATTATTATTGTTAAAACAAGATCTAACCTTATTAGTACATTTGCGTGATGGTTAAAAAAAAAAAAAAAAAAAGATTTATGATTCAAACCACGGACTGTTAGGCCAATCTCTTGCCATTTAAGACCGACCTGAGGTTTTAATTTGAGAACAAGACTTGCGTATTTTTTTGGTCACGTTTATGATGGTTAAAAACAGTACATTGCCAAAGCCGAACTTTTTTTTTTTTTCAAAGATAACTAAAAGGTCGTAAAATGTGACAAATCCTTTTTTTTTTTTTTTGCACTGATGATAATGAAAATGATAAAATACTACAAATCTAGACCAGTTTAAGACTGACGTGCTTTTGACGTTTTCAAAAGATAAGGCTTTACTTTGGCCTACGGTTGTGTAGGCATCCAAAATGTTTTTCATGTTAAGTAATACAGTTTGGTTTGATGATGAATACTAAAGGACAAAGTATTGTAAAACAATCAAACGTTCGCCTGTAAGTATATGTCGGCCTCTGTGGGAAGCATTAAGTGAAAAGTTATGTTATGAAATATATATCATTAATTAATCAACAGATTACATCGATCTCTGCTGATAATTGGCATCTATCTAAAAAAAAAACACACACAAAAAAACATATCGGCCAAGACCAGAGCAAAATATGAACCAATCTTTGATGTCTTCTTCCCCTTTTGTGTCGCTAAAATAAAGGATGAATGAAAATATTGCCAAGGCGGTACGAGAGCACCGGCGATCTCACCCTCTCCTCCAGAGTCCCTCAGCATGGTGTCGGCCACCACCACGATGGGCCGCTTGAGGATGTGGGCCAGGACGAACACGTGGAACTCCTCCAGGCTCTCGTACACGGGCTCATCAGAGGACTCCCCCCTGGAGGGGACGGCGGGTATTAGCGTCGGCGGGGCCACAAAACGCCACGGAGGGGCCAGTCGGCTGTCCTCGCTCACCTGCTGTTGACGTGGTTATTGTAGTTGACCCGCGGCTCGCTGGAGGCCAGTTTCAGCAGCTCGTTCCACTCCTTCTGCCACTCCTCCTCGCTGTAGACCAGGCCCGACTGCAAAGGACACACCCACATTTCCAGCATCATTCAGTGGCAGCAATTTTCAGTTCGCCATATTTTTTGCCCCATTCTTCAGGAGCCACAAAATATTTTGTTCTGTGACAACAGGAGCAACGAAGTAAGACTAGAACCACATGCCGCTCTTTTCATACCTCTGCTGTGGCTCTCTTGTGACTTTGGAAACTAAATAAATAGGATTTAATAGGGCCTGAGTCATATGGATTTTGTTGGGAGGCAAATACCGATGCTGGTGTTTGGCGGAATAAAAGTTTGAGACTTGAGCTACCAGTACCGCAATAGTCAACAGAAAGTCAAACAAGTGCGAGCGGGCGGCTTGTTAAAATAAAGACCTGCTCAACCTGCAGCGCAAACTTTTAATCATTTTTGTGGTGGCCGGCGTCATGAGGCTCCCAAAATGGAAATGAAACAGTGTGTTCAAAGTCAATATTCACCTGCTGCAACGGCTGTTGTCCGACATGAGACACAACAGAAGAAGAAATGTTTCCACTTGTGGCACCACGTACGGAGAATTTACTTTTGTTTAATTTTGAAACGAAGGCCACCCTTAAAAATGTCATTTACAATCAAGCAATAAACAATAAGGAAGTTGTTCGTGGAATTAAGTTCAAACGTTTAAGGATTTTTTTTTTTAACCTTTTTGAGAAAAAGTCGTGATTTGGGATTGAGTTGTAAAGCTGTACTGTTTGTGGAATAAAGTTGTAAGTGGCATACAAAAATTGAATGCTACAGGAATACATTTATGGTTGGTGAGGGGTTTTTTTTCGAATTAAAAAAAAGTTTGTTTAAAAAAAAAACTATTTGAACGAAGTTCATTTTTTAGCCATAAAATTGCCGTGTTAGACGAATACAGATTCTTTTTACATTGAAATCACATTTTGGGGAATAACATTTCCCTTTTAAAGGGTAAGTCACCCCAAGCATTTTCTTTACAAGAATATGTTCTGTGCGCCTTCATTGGTCGAAACACAGCATTCTGATTCTGACGTCAAAGTGTCCAGCAGTGCGTATCACGGGCTTTGCGTGGTGGACGGATGGACGCACCTCTTTGTTCTGCTGGGTCAGCTGCCACCTCCAGCGGCGCTTGAGGGCCTCCTGCTTGTCGCCGTGATCCATCTGCTCGTGCAGCGCCTTGCGCAGCGACAGGTCGCGGTCGTGACAGCCCCACATGCCTGTGCCCACCACCACAAAAAGAGCGCTCACTCACACCTGCGGCTGTTGTGGAGGATCAGGACAAATGTAACTCATGGACCCCCGAGATAACAGGCGAACTAGGGATGGCGCGTAATTATACAGCCGAGCAGACACAAACAAAGTTCCACAACTACTGTGATTGACTCAGTAAGCTACCATAATAGTTGCCTTTCAGAGAGGATTAAAAATATATACAGTATATTCCAGTGGATATTGTTATATTGCCCGTCTACATGTGTTGCTCTAGCATTTGTGTTCAAACACCCACTGCTTCAAGGGTTTTACCATCACAAGTCATTACTTACAATCTATGTTTTAAGTTAAATTTGAGTCAACCTCATCTGGGAGTGTCAATAAACAGATTGAAGACTTTAACCCTTTCATGAACAGCGGTTAATACAGTGGACATCTTATCATATTATCAGATTACAGGGTGCATGAAAGGGTTAATTAAAAAAAAACTTCACTATTTGCCTAACAGCTGCTTGTTAAGTGAGCTCATATTTATCCTGATAAGCCAAAGCAAAATAACAAACAAACAAAGAAAGAAAAAATTAAATAATTGGCCGAGCGACGGCCCACGTGGTGAAAATTCATAAATGGGCTCACTTGTATCTCAAGGCACCAGTGTACAGGGCAGATGGATCGAGTGTGCAATACGTGTAGTGCATGACAAAAGCATGTCTGCAAATGTGGACTGTAAGGCAACAATGAGAGCTGACCGAGCGAGGCGGCGTGTAACAGGCAGTTTCCATCCCCGGTTGTCGTCAGGGGCAGCAAACTCTGACAGTTTGGAACCACTTTGGTCCACCAGTTCAGGCGTCCTGCAGACATTTACAAACGAACAAAATTTTAAAAATAAAAATAAAAAAGTCAGTCCGTAGTGTTGCACAACTATAGTCGAAATGATAATCACGATTTTTCTTTATGTGAAGTTTTATGTGAAGCCAGAAAAATTGGGGTAGGCGCTATTATTATTATTATTATTACCGGCGTGTTCCAAGGCCACCATCATGGACTTCTCGATCAGGTCCCTCTCGCTGACCTGGAAGTCGTCCTGGTACATGCTGAGGTCGGGCAGCTGGAAGGTGAACTCGGGTGTGTTCAGCAGTTGCTCGTCACTGCCCCCCGCGGGGCCGGAGGCGTGCGTCAGGGAAGTCGCAGCGGGTGAGGCATCGCGGGCCGGGACCGCGCTCGCCTGACGCCCTTCGGGAGCTGCGGAAAAATTAAAAACACAGACATGTGGCAAACCCGGATGTATCACGGTTTATTGTTTGCGCTCAAGCTATATTTGAATTTTTTTTGCCGATTGTCACTGTAGGTTATTTGAACACTCGAAATTGTCCTTAGGTGTAAGCGGCACCGATAATGGATGGATGTCTGTTTAATGTGATTTTTTTATATTTTTTTTATATTGGACGTGTCAGAATTCGGAGGTGTAGTACCATGTTGTGCCACAATATCCCAGGCAGCACTGAGCTCTACTGGGACGTATGCAGTGTAAATTAACAGAGGTGAGCATTCCGTCAGTACTGACGGAAGGTCCATCAATCGGTCACGAACGGACACCCATTTTGGTGACGACTGACGGGAAACTTAAGACGAAGCATCGATGGAAGTTGTTTTAGCTTGTCACTAGCTGGGTCAGTACAGACGAAGCTTCTCAGTCCGTCACTGACAGACAGACTCATGTTTCGCTGACGACCGACGGGAATGATGAGTGGGTGGCCCGGCCTCTGGCCAATGATGGACCGCCAAAATTTACTGACGCGCCCACCTCTTCTAATTAACGGCAAAAGGAAGCTCCAATGTTTTTTACCTATGGCGGTAAAGTGTACCACACCTCTGAAAATAGAGATTTCCTCACCTTGGGTCACGTCGTCTTGTCTCTGCAGTACAGGCCGTCCGAGCCGAGCCATTTCTTTTTCCGGGGGCAGGTACGTTCTCTCCTGGGGCAAGGAGGACACCGAGTTCAAGTCAAATCATCAAGTCAAAGCTGCTGTGCTTGCCCCCTAAATGTGGACAATATGAAGTTAAACAAGGTCAACAAGACAATTCATTGATTAATTGTTGCAATTGTTGATGAAGTATATGCGTCATGTATTAAAAAAAAAAAAACAGTGGTGGCTTTTTGGTGAGAATGCATTCAGAGCATTTCAATCTGGAAACTTGCACATAAACTAAGTTCTGAGCATGGTGATGGAACCAACTCAAGTCGTAAGTCTGGTTACCAGCACTCTCTGCTGACAGAGTCGAAGAGGAAGAAGGTGAAAGTAGGTACTTTTTTTTTTTTTTTTTTAAATCAGAGGTGACATGCTAACAAGCTAGTGTACTGTGTCAAGCCATTCACGTGGCCCAACCAAGAATCCATTTGGAGTCCATGTCATTCCTCTCCGCCTATCTTGATGAATCACATTTTCTGTCTCTAGCGATGAGACGGAGGGAGCGTGGAGCATTCCTGCTCTGGCAAATACACGCGCACGCGCGCAACCAGGCTGATGTCAGATATCCCGCACACACCCGCCGTCGGGCCGCCTCATGCCAGCGAGGCTTCGGATGGGTCACAGCACAATAATTTGCCAAGTGACACTTCTCTGGGGCGGCCTCCTACTCTGCACTGATGACTGGGAAACACACTCACTCACACACGCGCAGCAGCGAGATTAAGCGGGGCACACACACATACCAACGATGGGGCCCAATTTGAGCACTTCCCCCACTCCCACTGAAGTCAGCATCTAAAAGACAATCCCGGAACGATTATCCTGTGGTGTGGAGGGTGGCAAGAAGGCTTTTACCCTCCCCAGTGCGCACAAAAAAAATGACCGGGGCTGACAACGGTGAATCATGAATGTGCAGGCATATACTGTAGGTCATCTGGTTGACTTTGAGAAAGCATTGATTCTCAGATGTCTCGAAATGATGATCCTGAGCCAATTATTCTGTGCTGACAATGATAAAACTTTCCTCCATCATCCGCTCGGAAGACAGTGGCAGTCATGATGTTTCATGGGGGGGACGTGACGATCGGGCACGAATCGAGCTTTTTCCTCCCTCGTGATCAAGCGGAGGCCAGATTCTCAGATGTCGCTACAAGATAATCGCGATTGATTATTTTGGGGTGTGGATTGCGTTGAGTGATTTTTCCCTGCCTGATATGCGCCGATGCGGATGTGGAACTGGGAGTCGCGGCTTGGAATTGAAGTGGATTTACATGGGACAGGAGATGTGAGCCAATCTCTTTTTCGTCAATGGCAATACAGCTTCGTGTTTGCTTTCAAAACTTAGCTTGTAGCAGACGTGTGCACATTTTCAGCATGACGTCCCTGATCCACTGGTGAAAGGACACTTTGATCCTCTCCTCTTTCATCTATAACTGCTTCAGACAACAAAGTGTATGCAGAAAAGTGGTGAAGATTGCACGACTGTCTGTGTCCTATGTGTTGTGTTATTTTTGTTAATTTGACTTCAAAATGGCGCCGCGTGAGTGGCTGCCTTTCCAGCAGCTCCTATATTTTGTTGTTCTACTTCTTCCTTTCATAACTTTGCTGCTGTGAATCGGGAATTTCTCCATTGCGAGACTAATAAAGGTTTTCTTATCTTATATGCTCAGAAAAAGCCGAAGACGAAGCTGACAATCGTAAATCGAAGCGGGGTACATTGACATATTGGGCATGATTGTCAGAATGTGTACCTCGCTTTAATGTCGCTTTGGATTCGACCGCAGAGACATTCCGAATGGAGGACAGATTGTACAGGTGAACAACTAATTGCCGCTTGATTGCATATCAACAATTTCAGCATCCCTTCCAACCTGTTGTGCAACTTTCTGCCTAATTAAGCGCAAAGGCTAATACCAGAACCAAAACAACACAAGACAAACGCGGAAGAATCTCTTTTCCAATTTCACAACTCCAGACAAAAAGAGTCAAGTAAAAAGCGCCTTGCCTCGATTTAGGAGTTGACTTCGTTCGGCGACCAACCAACTTGCTTGGGTATCAAATCCCTTTTCTCCATTGAATGAATTTCATTTTTGGTGTGCGTTTTTTATTCATCCCATCTTTCTCTGCAGTGCCTCTGAGGGCTGAACCATTTTGAAAATTAACCTATTTGGGATCCCCCGCGATTGAATATGCAATTCGTTTCTCAAATCTTTTTTCATGAACAATATCGTTTCCCACAAGCTATCAAGATAAACAATATTACCGTTGCTCATTTTTTATGTGGCTATTATGATCGAGCATCTTATATCCTTTTGAAAGAGCGAGTAACTTTTTATTCTCAAGAATATTCAACATCGGCATTGAAATATAGAAGAATAGCTGCTAAAAAAATCAAAAATAAAAATAACTCATCGGCTGAATGACATCGATTTCCAGCTTCCGCTTTTTCATGGAATTCGTCCTCAAAACGGCTGCCTCCATCCGAAATGGACTTTCCGCCCAGTTTCCTGTTTGAGTCTGTGAGCCTTTTGTCACGCCTAATTTCGTGCCAGTTAGTGAGGCTGACATTTTCTTATTTCCCGCTCCCTCCAAAATTCCCCAAGCACACAATCCCAAATGGCAAGGGCATGCCAGCTCACCTCACTTCAACCAGGAAGTGGCTTGCGAACTAATTAACACCGGTTCAATTTTTTTTTGTAAGACATATGATGACAATTTAATTATGGGTTGAAAGTTCTTCAACTTTTACTTTTGTTTTGTCCGAACAGAAGTTTTCACAATGTCGCATGACCATGCAACAGTGCCGCTTGGACTTGTTCCGAGTTTTTTTTTCCTCCTACTGTTGTCTGAAACAATCAGTAGTCAACCTGTGAGCAAAGGTGAGAACAAATAAATGAGAAGAAAAAAAATTAGAATTCATTCTTTGAATTTTCAATGAGTATTCAAAACAAAAATCCTGATTTTGTTAGTGGTGTCTTCCCCCCCCCCCCCCCCCATTTCAATTTTTGGCTCAATCAGAAATGTGAAATGGTAAAATGGGCAAGAAGACCAAGTTTTAACCCTTCCATGCACCCTCTAATCTGTCACATGATAAGTTGTCCGCTGTAGTAAGCGCTGTCTTCGAAAGGGTTAATTAGGACTGAACCATTTTTTATCCTATCGATTATTCAAAAAAAACTAACAAAAAAAAAAGGGATGATTAAACACCATAACACGAAAATGGAAAGTGCAGTTTATGGACTTGAATCGACCGCAGTAACTTGTCTCTGATGGAAATTCATCCCCGCAACCCTCCGGGGCAAAAATTTTGCTCCAGACTTTTTTTTTTCGCAATCGAATTGCTCCAGTTCTTTGAATAATCACTGCAGCTAGAGATTCAACAAGTAATGGATAAATAGACAACTAATCAATTGCCAAACGAATTGACAACTATTTCGATAAATAATTGTTGCAAGAACTCGTTCACCCTATAAATTGTCTTTTACGGATGACACTTGGATTAAAAAAAAAGTGCTATTTGAAGGCACTCCAAGCATCTGGCGAACGTTTTTTTTTTCTCTTCCACTTCTCACTATAATAACCAGCCCGTGCTGCTGTATTGTCTTTCACGGGGGGAAAGCGTTTGGCCATGCGGTGTTTAAATTTATCTCCGTGGATGGCGGCGGACAGCCGCAAACAGCTGCTCACTGATCCTGTTAGTGTGTTGGGCGAGGGCTGCAGTGTCACTTGCAGAGTTGGGGCCTATTCCGCCTCATTCCCACAGGCGGTTCTCAAACGCGGTCACATTAATAAGTAAGCGGCCGAGTCGCTCGGGTTAGTGGGACACGCGTGCAACTCCTGTGTGTGTGTGTGTGTGTGTGTGTGTGTGAGTGTGTGAACTGGAAACACCACTCACGAGTCGCAACGCAATAAACAGCAAGTCCACAGGTTAAAGGCGCAGGAAAGTTGCACCTGACAAACGATGGCCATCCCTCCATTTTCCTCGTTAGGGTCGTGGGTGCGGCCACACGTGGGTGTGACTTCATTATCAACGCGGGAGCACAAGCATCCAGTCTAACGTGTGGTAATTACGTGACGCGCTGGGGAAAGTACATGACGTGATGAGCGGCGGAAGAGCCCCATCGCTCAATTTGTACATAGGTGATGGATCAGAATTGTACCCGGCGTGTTGAATTTGCTGCGAAAGAGCTCTTTTTGCTGACTCAAATGTTTGAACAAGCCATACCGCGTTGTCAATCCTGCAAATCTCTCCTGGTAAACAAATCACAGGAAGAGCTGCTGTAGTACCGAGTGTGGCCGCGCACACGGTCTGGTGCTGCGTCCAAATTGGGAGGCTGCGTCCTGGAGGACACTCAGCAGGCTGGGCCCATCAAAGGCTCCTCCCTCATGTAGCCCACGCTGATCGCATCAAGCGTGGCCAATTCAAGCAGACCAAGTGCAGAAGGAGAGCGCAAGCACTGTAGGCTACCAAAGTGTGCTCCGGAGCGGCCTTCGCTTAGGACCCCGTCTCCGTGGAAACCATGGCAAGGTCATGTGGCCTTCAAATTCGACCTTTGGCAGACGCCGCCTACAAATTTGGACACAGTTTGTGACAGTGGTTTATATGAATAACCCCCGCCCCCGCATACTTTGACATTTCTTTTACAGCAATTGACAAGGAGTTGTGTGAGATCTTGACTTCACTGGGACCCGGACCGAAGTCCACCATTTGACGATACCTGATCTATGCCATCTGATGTCAGGGGAACACGGCCCTAAAATTTGATTTTTGATATGCAAATAAAATAAAACTAAAACAGGCCCCCGACACCAAGTCCACCAGTTGTCACTCAAGTTGGTGCAACTACAATAATGTTTGTTTTGTGTGCAATATCATTCTTTCACATAACATGCAATTATCGCGTACTCTCCTCTCACTCTGTTTATTGTTCTTATACAATTCTGCATTATAGAGAACTTATTTTAATTCATGTTATTATATTAGCAGGAAACATTTTATATTTACTGTTCGACCTCAACTTGGATCCAAGTTGATGGTCATTCTGGTCAATTTAAAATTTTAGGGCCCAAGATGTCAGTACAATTTCAATTTTTACAAATCCAAACCAGGACTCTTCGGATATGTATCCCATGCGAATGCAGTTTGGACACCCCGGGTTGCGCTCATCTGACATGTGTGTCATCAAAAAGCAACAAATGACAAACCAGACGACGCCAATGGCAATGGCAGCTGAAGGAACAGAAAAATGGCCAAAAAGAAATTATGTTTGAAATGATAGATCTACATAAGGAGCAGTTCAAGCACAACATCCTTGAAATTGCCACAAAGTGCCTCGTCATGTTGTCATGTTTCATTAGCATGCAAGTCATTGTACCTACACATTCTGTTCCCAGTACAAGTTGCATTTGTTTTGGGAACGTCAATGACTAGGGATCAGATTTTATTAGTCATTATTTTGTTCTTAATTAAAACTGTTTTTTTTCCCATCCCTTCATTCAAAAACAGGACACTATCAACAAACTCAATGTTATACCCCCCCCCCCCCCCCCCACACACACACACACAAACTAAAAGGAGCCAACTTGTCAATAATTGAAGAGTGTAACACGGCCTTGATAAGGGAAGTAGACTGCACTTGTTTTTATTGCTTGCAACCGAAAAACAAACGACCAAGACAAGTGAGCTTCACCGTTCGCCTCCTTCTTAAATCTGGATTACATCACCGGCAGACGTGTGTGTCTACGCATGGTGACACATCCCAGTCAGACCAGTCCACTTGGGGGACATTTTAAAAACATCACCACAGCTGACACGCGCGGAAGATAATTTAGCGCTAACACAAGCGGTTATCGTCTGAAGTACCGGAATGTGTGATGCGTTTGCACTGTGTCTTTGCGGTAGTTTTCGGTGGAAGAGTAGTTAGAAGGATCAACATGCTTACATAAAAAGAGGCGTTAGAGCGCATGGGCTGCATGCGGCTTTCCCAGACGAGTCTTACAACTTTACCGACGCGCGGTAAATATCGCTGAACACGGCAATAAGCCCCAAAATGATTTTTAAAACTAAAATTTCCTGTATACTGAACATAGCCGTTGTTGTGGCTGCTTGAAGATGAAGCGAATCGGCAGTTAGCCTTTAGCTGTTAGCTAAAGGAGAGCTTGCACTCCCCCCGCTTTACCGCCTCCACCAAATTGCTTCTTACCTTGAGCAGCCCCGCAGATGTTTTCATCCTTCCCGTCCTCCTACTTTCGCCCACTCGGTGAAAATGGACAGTGGTTAACTTTGGAGCATCTTCTCGTGGCGTAACTAAGCGTCAAATCCCCAAGCCGGACCATCAACCACAAAGTAATTTCCACTCCACTTTCAACAACAACGTCAACCGAGTCTAAGAGCCCGCCCACGCCGCGAGACGGCCAATCAAAAACGACAACTTCCGGTGACACCGATACAAGCCAGTGGCTGAGCGACGAGTGTTTTGATGGGCTTTTGTGGTTGACCAATGGGGATAGGAGTAACCTGAACAAGTGTCTGCTGATTGACTTGCAGCTGTAAAGAGGGCAAGTGGGTGTTTCTTCAGGGCCAGCCTATGAACGCGTTCCTTCGGGGAGAGTGACAGATGCTTCAAAGCGATTTCGGGTGATGAGGTCATTCTGGATGATGCATATTTGATGTGACGAAAAAAAAATGTGACCAAAAAAAAACCTATTAGAATAAAGTTTAAAAACAAAAAAGTTTCTAATTTAATGAATTATAAAATAATTTGATAAAAAAAATCTAAATATGAAATTTAAAAAATCAAAAAAACAAAACATCCAACTGTCAAAACCAATATGCCATAAAACTATAGCAAAAGGCAAATTTGTCAAGAAGCAAAACCTCCAATGAAAATACATTTAAAATACTAAAGTACTCAAAATCAAATAAAATTAAATACAAAATAAACAGATTCGATGGCAAAATAGAAATACTTGAACTTTTTCATCCTGTTGTGTTGTAACATTTGTGTACATTAATTTGTTTTAAAAAACTACAAAAAAACTAATTTTGTCCTTTTAAAACTTTAATGTTTTTTGTAAGTCATATAAAACAAAAACACTTCCAGTAAAATGCCAAAAAATAAAAAGTGAGCAAAAAAAAGAAAAAAAGTGAATCAACATTTTCATAGGAAATTGTGACAGCTTTGGAAAGCTGCTTGAGCAAGTGACAAAAACTCTCCATGTTTGAGATTGCGACGCACGATACTGAACCACAAATCCTATCCAAAATGAAAAGAAAAAGGAGAGAAATTGGCGCAAAGCTGCTATCGTCCTTCTAGCATGGCGCCAATTGTTTAACGCCGTCGCCTGTCGGGACTCCGGCTGCGTCGCCTCCCCCCGGTCCTAAGAAGAACACGCGTGGATTAGCAAGATGGCCCAGTGTTTTTGCACAAGCGCCAGCCGGCCGCAGACAAGATTTACCTGCGTCTGCTTTTGGGGGGTCCGCGGACAAAGCCCCAGTCCACGCTGATGGGCTGGCCCATCATGTCCTGCCCATTGAGGCCCTCCATGGCAGCCTGCGCCTCTTTGTAGGTCTCGTACTCCACCAGAGCGTAACCCTGCAGATAGTAAACAGCAGTCAAGTAAAAAATAAAAAACAAACATACACCCATTTTCACCATGACATCACGTTACTTGGTGACACCAGCAGTAAATAAATCTTAAGAGTCTTTTAACAACAATAATGAACTGAAAAGGCACTTTGCAATTCTTTACAAAATAAAAAAACATACTTCGACAACGAAACCAAGAACCCGGCACAAATTTCAACATTGTATCGATTAAAAGTACATATCTAATAATAAAAAGGTCAACCATACATTCTTTTTCGTTTAACTAACACAAAAATGCTTTAGAATTTCTTTTATGCTTGATTCTTAATTTTTTCACCCGTACTTTAGCTGTAAAGAGTTTGAGTTATCACTTCCTGTCGCCAGTCAGCAACCCCCTGGCTACTGTTTGCAAACTTTAGGAGATAACCTATAGTTATGGATGAGTTATTTCCACAATAGTCAAAAGTTTAGCGGTGAGGCCATGTTGACGTGCCAGAGGCCAGGTCGGATTTCGTTTACAGGGTGTTGCCATCTTATGCTTGGAAGTTGAGGCGCGCTCCGAAAAAGAAAAAATAAATCCTGATTTGACTGTTGAGTGACATTGTTGTGACTGATAAGTCCGGAATAAGCTTAATGATTCAGAACGTAGCCACTGCTGCTCAAGACCAAAATCACTAAGAAGATTTTGAATTGACTTTTCTTTTTAATACAAGTTCTGATATAGACAGTAGGCCAGACGGCAATGATAAAAATGAACAATTGCCTTTCAGTATGGTCTCACCTTGAGGTATCCCGTCCTACGATCCAGGTTGAGGTGCAGGTTCTTGATCTCGCCGAACTCTGAGAACTTGTCGTGGATGTCCTCCTCTGTGGCCTCCTCGTGGACGCCCGTCACAAACAGGATCCAACCTTCCACGGCTAATGCACAAGACAAGTGAATAGGTGTGGAATATTTTTCACAATTTAAGACAATCCACAGGTTGCCTAACCTGACATTTTGATTTGATCAAAATATCACACTAACCAACAACTACTGGCAACTTTGCAGTTGAGTGAATCTCATTCCTTAGCATTAACAGAGTCTGCTAGCATATTGCTCAAACAGGATACAAAAGGCCATTGTCAGACAAGTGAAATGTTATATCCTATGATGCAGTGGACTTGTGAACAGGGCTGCAACATAATCAAAATAAAACACTCACTGGGATATTTCCTTATCCTCCACAATAAATGACTACTGCAGCGTAATTAAACACGAGTTGTGAGATGTATATTTGAAATCCAGTTTTTGTTGCTCTAAACTGGCAGCACTCACATCGCTGAGGGCCTGGCTCATCTCCATCCTGCTCCACAGTGTCATAATCTTCTTTCATGCGGGACCTGGCGCCTTCATCTACCAACACAAGTATGAGCACTCACTCCAAAACAACTGTATGACTGTCAGCTGGAGGTGCTTCCTTACCAGAGACGAAACCTCGTCCTTTCCTCTTCTTGGCCTTCTCCTTCAGCTTGTGGATGCTTTCTGAGGATGCAAACGTAACATGCGTGTTCACTTCATCAGGTTTTACGTTCGAGCTTTAACTTACTTACGTTCCTACGGTCGATCTTAATCAAGCCTAACGAGCCTCGCAACTTTTATAATATTAAATCATATTCTCATTTTGTCGAGCCAATGAATAAAAGGTGTAGCTGAGCCGAGGCGTTTTGAATGAATAGTCGACGGCGCGTTGTTAGCATTTTAGCATGTTAGCTCGGGCCCACTAGCACGCCTTCGACGTGTCCATCTTTCGTTCTCGGCTACTTTTCGCGACCCAACTCCTCCGTATTTACATGCTGCTCGCCAAATCAACTACTCTCCGCTCGGCACCAAGCAAATATAAGAAGGCTACTCTCACCATCCTCATCCATAGGAAAGTCCTCGCCGCCCGCTTCATGAAGCTCCAAGACGTCCGCCATGTTGACTGCGAGTGGCGTAGTGACGGGAGAGGCCAATGAGCATGCGCGCTGGAGGCCGTGGCGGCACGGCCGTGTAGGAATACATGTACGTCATTCGTGGCATTAGGTTAAAAAAAGACATTGATGTTAAATAAACTTTGTCTTCTGTGGATGTCGAAACAGTGACCCGTTTATTTTGGCACTGCCCCATTGTCTAAACCTATTTGATTGATATTTGTAATTTTATTTCTCAGATTTTCCGCTGTTTTGGAAGCATATGCATAAGCATTGACAATAAAGTTCAATTCTATTAAATTCAAAATACTGCCTGGTCTCTATGACTTTAAAACAAATCAGGCAAAGCCCAACGAAACTTTTGCTGTCAATCTCATCATTTTTATGGCTACATTTTACATTCACAATGGTAAATTCATATCGAGAGGAACTTATTTTTCATTGCTTTCCACTGCAAAGTCAAACAATATATTGAATCCAGGGTTTCTCTTGGCCAAAAAGTGTTAAAACATTGAATGTCCGTAAAGATTTTTGTAAACTCTTTTCCAGCCGGCATGTTATTGTCTTATTTCAGTTGATTATTTTTTCATGTTGTAGATCTATATTTTGTTCATTTATTGCACTACGTCGCGTTGGGTTGTAAGAACTGCTATTTTTGTAAATGCACATTTGAAATTAACAAAAAGACTCAGTGGATCGTAAGGGCTCAGTGTGACCGATATACTTACGCACGTACACTCAGGAAGTACGTCGCCATCTAGCGAAAGGAAAAACTAAATCTGGGCCCCATAATAAGTATCTAAATTCATGATTTTACCGTTTATTAATTTAAACAAGAGTGTTAGGTTTAAAAATCCCGAAGTGACTGGATGTAATATAGATTCATTCCAGCAGGAGGCTGTCTGCCATCATGTATGGCCATAGTGGGGCTATGGCGCAACTGACTGACCGAGGCTTCTATTTGTTCCACTGCTTCCGATCACTTGTGATATTTAAGGGAATTGGACTTGTTGCATCACATCATCACCACCTTCTCCTCAAAGGAGAACCTTGATTTGCAAATGTTCAAGTTATGATAATTTAGTGAGACTCCTTTGACTGTTTCCAGCCTTAGAGCCACCTGTACAGGACTAGTCTGAATCATTAACAGACAATCAGAGGTATTACAGAGGTATTACTTCGGCATAGCTCCAGAAGTATGTAAAAGAATAACAGAATTACATGTTCAAATGTTGCAAAATGTTATTCTGCATTGCTCAAATGAAATTAGATATACAGTACTGCTAAAAGATAAAGGGAACATTTAAACAGCACAACGTAACTGCAAGTGTTACTGGCTGGCTGGATATCCGCATTTTGTTTTGTATTGTCACATTTCACTTTTGCGTTCGAAATAATTCACTCAATGCAGACTCCCTCATCTCACTTTAGTCACTTCTGATGAACTTCACACAGAGCAGCAACACATTCAAACAGTATATGACATCTGATTTACAGCGGAGCTTCACTGTATCCAGTTTTCTAGTGAGTGTGCAATGAATTAATAATACGGGCAAATGAGGTCTCAAAAGACTCATTGAGCTTGTCAACCACACACACACACACACACACACACACACACACACACACACACACACACACACACACACACACTCACACACACAAAAGTGGACTTTGAGTAAGTCCCATGTCAGCAACCAAGCATCAAGGTTGAGCCAACAGGATGATTGCACTCGGCCCTCCCGAGAGGTCATCCGGTCACGTCTGTAGTGGTGACGGCTTGCTGATTAGCAGTGATTCACTTTTCCTCGGGGAGCTGTAAAAGGCCTCGACCTGCCAACACTAGGTACCGTTAAGTCCAGGAAGAACCCCGACTCACTTTTAGTCGATCCCTCCTGCCCCACAACAACCAACACAGCAGTCATGAAATTCACCATTGTTGTCACTTTTGCTGTCATCCAACAGTAAGACCTCTACACTAAGATATGTTTTGCAGATTTTTTTTAAACAATTATTTTGTGATGGGCTATGACCTCATAAAGGCAAGTCCAAATTCAGAGTTGCACATCTGTAGTGTCGCACCACATTGTGCCACAACAAGCAGATCATCATTGCGCTCTGCCAGAAGAGATGCAGTGTAATTAATGGCAGGAAGAGGCAGAGAAGGTTCCCAACTAAAGTCCAGTAGGCTGCAATGAATGATTATTTTAATCAATTAATCTGTCAATAATGTTTTGTGATTAATCGATTATTCAAATAAGAAAAAATAAATAAACGGATTTCCATCCCATTACTCAATGATCAGTGGATTGAGTGACCTTTGGCTCACACCTCGATGTGGTGAAGGGAGGTCCGTCTTATTTGAGAAGCCCCATTCATTAAGGCAATTCAAGTCGAAATGTTATCAAGTGCACAATCAATGGGACAATTCATTAGGTAAACTTGGACCTTCCAACACAATTCAAGCTGTAGCACATATTTTGCAGAACAAATAAAGACAAATGCATCTTATCTATAAGTACAAATACAATTTATTATTATTACTTTTAGCAGAAAACAATTAATAAAAATGCAGTAAAAAGAATAAAAATGAGGCGCCATATTCGGGATTTTCGATGGGAACACTGTACCTGGACAGCAAGAAAAAACAAACAATGCACCTCACCCCCAAATTACCCCCCATAAATCTAATAATTCTAAAGAATTGGTCAATGCACTTATAATGGCCGTCAATTATTCGTGGATTTGCACTATTCATGGTCTAGCCTGGCTTCTCTCCCCCTTGCACTTTTCATGATATTAAAAAATACCAAAAAAAAAGGACCGGTAATACATATTTCTTAATTTTAGGGATGATTTTTCTGTTTTCCCATAAACTTGTCCCCTTACCCTTACAGAATTAAAACAAATAAAAACTAGAATACAAACAATAGATACAAACGATTACATTTCGGGATCCGTCTCCATTTTTCCCGCCATGTTGTCACTGATGGTAAGGAACCGAAGAAAAAAATCAAAATCACTTCACACTTGTGTAATGTGTGCCACGAATATCAACAAAAAAAAACAAAACAAATGAACCCAAAAGCACAACAAAAGAAAAATGGCAATTAGCAGAAACAAGTGTCGCCGGCGGATCAATGGGCAGGCGGGCGCCACTTTTTATTGATCCGAAAGGGAAAAAAAAAAAGCAGCAAAAACCTGATGATGATTTGATGTCGGGCCGGTGTTGTCTCCACGACAGCGGTGCGGAAGACAATGATTTGTTGTCCTTTCTGAGACAAAACAACAAAATCACTAGTCTTCCACGCCGCCGCTGGACGCGCGCCCAAGGTCTTCCACTGTCACGTCGAAGATTCGATAGCCATCGTGCATGTTGCCCTTCAACCCCTCCCCCCTTGGTTTAGAATCACTACCGGTACCACAAAATACCATTTTTTTAAAAAAATCTCTAGTTGAGTGATTAGAGCAACCGTAAACAGCGCACGCGTTCACCATTCTTATGAACACGGAAGGGACTTGGTGACTGCTCTCTGACTCTGTTATCTCACTCACTCGCCTGCCTGCCCTCGGGCTGGACACGGCGGCCAAATGTGACGTCACGCGGCGGGAGTCTATTCGAATCAGACAGTATTTCAAATAAGATAAGATATCCTTTATTTGTCCCACACTGGGGAAATTTACAGCCTCCAGCAGCAAGAATGTAGGCAGAAAGAAGAAAGAAGAAAAAACAAACAAACGCCGTTCAATTAAGTGCAACATAAATACAAAATGAATCAATCGCAGTGCTATTTACAGTTGTTTTTCACATCGTTTAATTATTATTAATATTATTGTTGCTATTTTTTATTCAGCAGCCTGACAGCAGTCGGTAGGAACGACGGTAGCAATGTTACACCTTGCTTGATTACAAATGCACATTGGGGAGAATAGCTAGTTCATGACTCACTCGCACCAGCATGACGAGCTAAGGAAAGAGGCTGTTTATTTGACCCATACTGCATGAATGGCGTTTACTATGCTACTGCAGATATTTCACAAGTGATGATTTAACGATGACGTATGAATAATTTTACATCCAAGTGAGTATGAACTTCAAAGAATTACAAGGGGAAAAAAAATACTGATGTTTTTTTAAAAAATGATGTGATATCGGTACAGTATCAGCATCAAACAATACTGCAATCGGTATCGGGGGGCGGAGTCGCAAGTCAAGGCGCTCGTATTTCAACGATTGTGATCGCGTCTCAAGACAACCAAATGAGTCAAGTGCGAGGTTGTCTCTGGAGTAGTTTTCTCCCTCATTTTTGACAGTTGAAAGTACCACAGGTCATCAACAAGGTGCCCATGGATGTTAGTCGCCCCCAAAGACAGCCTGTTGTTAAAAACAAACAAACAAACAAACAAAAAAAAGAAACTCACCAATTGACTGTCCAGCATTTGCAAGCTGCCATCGCTTCGCCGTCACGTCAAATCCATTCTGCTGTCGAGCCAAAATACGTTCAATTCCACTCTTAATGATACTTTCAATCAGTGATTCTTAACCTGGGTTTGATCGAACCTTAGGGGTTCGGTGAATCGGTCCCATGGGTTCTTTGGAGGTTAAAACACACCCGACTCAACATGTCAATTAGTTATGACACGCCCGCTTGGTCATCACTGGCTGCCGATGATCACATGACATTGCTTGTCCAATCGGTGCTGCGGGAAATTTAGTTCACTCAGTCGTCAACGTGTGACTGTCGTGATAGTACGTCGTAATATTAAAAAAAAAAAAACTTATACTTATGTCTTAAAATTTTATTTACCTTTTTTCTGTTTTTAATAAATGCGTTTTTTATGTCTTGAATTTGGAAAAAGTCATATTTTTTGTTTTTCACTAACGAAGGCTTCGGTGAATGTGCATATGAACTGGTTGGGTTCGGTACCTCTGACAAGGTTCAAAACCACTGCTTTCGATTCTTTCAGGACATCTGAGCAACAATTTCACATTGAATGCTTTATGACTCCATATTTTTATATATACCCCTCTCAATAGTCGACTAGCTGTGTGCCTGTTGTAAAATAGAAGTCCTAACTGTTTTCCTTTCAATTGCTATTTGTGTGTTAAACATCTTGGAGATTGCGTCATATGAAGTCCAACTCGCTGCCAAATAGCAGCAACCACTTTTGTCAGTGAGAGAATTCTGCCCAGGAACTGCCACCTGTTGACAAATTCACTCCACAAGTGGACAAAAGCCATCAATTATGATAAATAATTAAAGGAGGAAAAAAAAAAAAAAAAAAAAGAGTAATCATAATAACAGCGATGCAGACGGAGCCAGCCGGGCAGCTACTTGGCTCGCTGCCCTTCTTGTTTATGCTTGCACGCGTTCAAGTGATGGATGCGGCGCATTACATGAAAAGTACACGGGTCTCATCAGCACGCCTGCACCATCTCATCGCGTTTCTCCAACTGCTCGAAATGATGACGGCTTGTGATGAGACCAGGCGGTCTGAGTGTACCTAATGAAGTGTCCAGTGAGTGCTTGACGTGGCCAACATGCTAAGAAGCGGGAAGCAATTTACACTCGGTCACTGGGCCACTTCATTGGGTACCCCTCCTCGTCCAATGTCAACACTTTTGATGAGAGGTACAAATGGTTCATCCATGAATCGATAACTAATCAATTATTCAATTAATTGACAACTATTTTGAGAATCGATTAATGGTTTTAGAGACCTTGTCTCGTTTAAAATTGGACAAATCTTCAGAGTCTCCTGTGAAATCAGACCGATTCTGTTCGCGGTTTTTTTTTTTCTCTCAAAACAAAACATTGCTTTTACTTTGCAGAACAAGAATCAAGTTTTTTGGGCAATTTTCTGTGATGGACCAAAACATAAAATGAATCAGAATGAATTGATGTTTGTGCCTTTGCTGCAATCTCACTTTGAAATTCTGTCCGGTTTTGGAACAAAGGGACAGAAATTAAACATTTTTGAAATCCGATTCCCCGATTAATGAACAAAATATTCGGCAGATTAATCAATTATTAAAATAACACTGAGTTGCAGCCCTGCTGGCTGTTTCTGATATTTTGGCAGTACATCATTCAATAAATACCCTCAAAGTGGCACATTGCCACCAAACATTTTGGTTTCATATTTTTTGGAAGCAAACTCTCCCAAAACGGAGCAATTTTATTTTTTGAGAACGAGACTGCTTTTCATGGGAGATCTTGAGGTGGAGTGGGGGTACCTAATGAAAGGGCCCAGTGAGGATACTCCATTCTATGGAAGGACGAACATCTTGACAAACGACAAAGGGCCGATTCCAACTGACCTTGAACACAGCGCCTGTCACTGGGCCATTTCATTAGGCACACCCGCTGCACCATCCAATGAGCTGCGATATACAAATAATGCTCCATTTTTTTTGGGGGGGGGGCAGAGTTTCAAGTGTCAATCAAAATCATTGCCAAAGGATGTTCAGCGTGGGAGGGAGCACTTTTACAACCACAAACGCCCCACCGGCCTCAAATGCAGCCTCAGCCACTTGATTAGGCACACCTGCCACACCATCTTATGTGCTGCAATGCACAAATTGGCCTTTGCAGAGGTAATAATGTGCCATCGCAGGTTTACCATTGCATGTGGTGGTCGTTTACGATATTTTGGATGTTCCACAAAAACGACATACAGGTATATTTACCTCTGTTCCGTGTGTGAACTGGATATCATGAGATGGTGCGGCAGGTGTAGCGAATGAAGCGCCTTGGAGGCGAGCGCTGGGATTTTTTTTTCTTGTTGTTTTGTCAAATGTACTGAGAGATCCCACTGGGTGGATGTGGAAAAAAATAGTTGCCACTTACCCCGGGGTGAAGGGGCGCCCAGCGGGGGGTCATCCTCATCAAAAGAGCAATTTTCCTCTGCACCAAAGACAACACGTAGCCTGTGAAAATCAACACAAAAATGAAAAATAGGTGGGCCAAGACCTTGGAGGATGTACAGCGCGATGGGAGACCAAATTTGAGAAGAAGAAGAAGAAGAAGAAGAAGGAGAAGAAGAAGAGAAAGAGAGGAAGAAGTGGAGGAAGAGCAAGGGCCGCCCGGGTAAACCCAGGTTGTCAAGCGCCGGCCGCCAGATGTGTTTGCCGTTTTTGTGGCGACTGACTGACACACGGACGCAAACGCAGGTGCTGCTCAAGGAGAAATAGAAGTGCGCTAATGTGACGTCACCAAGAAAGAAAGAAAGGGGGGGGGCAAATAAAAAACGAAGCCCTTTTGTGGGCTTTTGCCTGCTCCGCCCACCACATGTTGCTCAATTCAAATTTGTCAATTTTCATCCTTTTTAATTCTCTCTCTCTGTCTTTCTCTCTTTATACCTCTTTTCTCGACCGGTAAGTTGAGGTGTGTTTGCGTGCGTGTGTGTGCGCGCGCGTGCGTGTGTGTGTGTGTGTGTGTGTGTGTGTTTCAGCCTCCAGTGATTCTTTGAGTACATTTTAACAGACGCACAGACCCAGCAAAATTTGGGATAGCTCAATAGTAAAAACCCCAAAGCTCACTTTTGATTGACAGCCGGAGTTCTTTTTTCTTTTTTCCCCCCCAAATAGATGTTCAATACATGTGGTCATTTGTTTTTGTGAAATTGTGTTATTGGAAAGAAATGTAGTCATTTATTCAGTGCAATGTAATGTAACAAAGGTTCATTCGATGGAGCCATTTTTTCAAGAGTAAATTGTCTTATAAAGTAAAGTTAGTCATTGTAAATGTATTCATCTAAAGGCTAAATTCACATAGTTTTTCATTTTACTAATTTAAAATTAATATATTAAAATAACTGAATTTTTAATTGAAAATGAAAATAGCTTTTGAAGGATGTATTTATCTGAAATGACTGAATAGTTT
This sequence comes from Hippocampus guttulatus, assembly GCF_054856545.1. NCBI lineage: Eukaryota > Metazoa > Chordata > Actinopteri > Syngnathiformes > Syngnathidae > Hippocampus > Hippocampus guttulatus. The sequence goes on along the minus strand of NC_141266.1, from coordinate 21,182,486 downwards.
AGAATTGATTGTAAATATCTATATATCATTTTTTATAGATCATTTTTATCACTTTAAAATTGATCTTAATATATTAATTCAATTGCTGCAAATCAAAGTTAAATTATGGAGATAATTCATGACTGCAAAAGCCATACATTACCAAGTGAAATGTAGTATTTTCGGAAAAAAAATCTGCCTTTGATTTGGTAAATGTTTTCATTTCAAAATACGACAGTAATTGATATAAAAAGTTCCAAGGGAAAAAATGAAATCATTGTAATTTTAAGAAATTACATAATGAAGTGATAACGAATTCATGATAAAAGCAAATTTTCACTTTGCAACATATTTTGGGGGGTCTTTTTGCAAAATATTAAGAAAGCTGAATGGCCTTGCTTCCATGTTTGTTTTCATTTTGTCATCAGCGGCGTTCGGCCGTCTCATCTCCATCCCTCCCAACATCCCTCCATCTTTCCCTCCGTGCATCTCTCTCAAAGGGCCAAACGGCACTTTGTGAAATTACAGCACAATTTGGAAAAGTAGAAACAGGCAGTGAGCAATTGAGGCGCTCCACAATAGAGCGCTGGCCTTGGTGACGGTTGCTAAGCGACCGGGGAAACACAATGGCCTCCTCGGAAACCACGGGCCTTTAAGTGGACTGCGGCGCACGCACACACATGCGCATGTGTGAAGCCAAGCAAAGCCCCCTACACACACACACACACACACAAACACGCATGCATGCATGCAGTGCCAAAATATTCCGGCTGCTGCTGTTTTGTAGCCAGGACGAGGGGGGAAAAATGCACAAAATACTTTTTTTTTTTTTTTTTGGGGACTTTTCATGAACACATCTAGTCACTAACGACGTGACTTGGGAGTTTCATTCAATTCCATGATCAATCTGGTAACCTGATGTACTTGTGTGTCAAATGCGTTTACACCTTTGCAAACCCCTCCACCCCCAAAATGTTTTATTGCGACGCGCTTTCATAAAGAAAAATCGCAAGGGCTTGCAGAGAAACACATGACATTAAAGAATGGAAAAATATGTGCCGCTTTCACTTTTCAAGTGTAATGATTGCACATACTGCAGAATTTGCATGTTGGCATGTTCCTTTAAGGGGCGTGGCCTAGTAAGGAGATGTCAGGAACTTGGGCGAATGCTACTTGAAAAGGCAAATGTCGACGCAATCAAAAGTACCAGGCCGTATTAGGTGAGCTTGCTGCGACAAAAGTGCAGTTTCAAATAATTACAAGTGACACTTGAAAATCATGAGGCCAGGCTCCATCGGGAAACAACAGCAGCTCGCTACGGGGTGGCCATTTTGATCCGGAATCTGGGTACGATAATTTTAGGTTCCGCTCTATTTCCTTAACCGTTGCTCAGTTGAGTCGTGTTCAGTCGGTTGGTCAGCATGTGAGCAGAGTGCGAGTTGTGGTGGACAGCAGCTCTCTTGCGAGTGCCGCCATTTTGTATTTGGCCCATTCAAGAAATGGCTGGAAATGAATGGGCGACTGTGGCTTTCTTTGCACCCTTAGATTTTCATGTCATTATTTGATTGTTTCATTTATTACTCAATTCATTTTGGGGTTAAAAAGTATGTTTTTAGTGATTTTGTGCATTTTGGTTTTTAATCGACATTTAAGAAAAGCGATCATGTCAAATTGTCGTTAAAAACGTTCAATGCAAAAGTACAGTTGGCCTGTTACGACTCGAGAGAGTCTTCGTGAAAGGAAAACGAAAATATCGAGAGACAGGAATATTGTAATATTGTCCGACGGAGCCCGGTCGCAGACAATAAATTCTCCTCCGTCTCCCTGTGTGTGTGTGTGTGCTGTTTTTGTAGACAGCACGGGCCAACCTGATCTCGGCGGATCGTGTTCCAAAACAGAGCGACATACTGAGCCCAGGCCCCTCCTTATCACGTGCTCACCAGCCGCCATCCGACAACATCTGCCTCCATGTTTCAATCCGTAAGAGCTCGTCCGGCTCAGATGCAAACAAAAGTCTTCAAACCGTGCGCTCAAAGATGCTCTCGGATTTGGGGGCGATCAATTCTTCAAAGGTGATATTTGTCAATTTCTCAAGGCTAGCGCTTTTTCCTCTTTCATTTCGAGGGCGGGTCCCCATTCAGCCATTCACGCACACATTCCCACACCAACGGGCAATTGTTGCCAGCCCCACCGGGATCAGGTGTCTCGCCCGAGGATCCTTTGGCAGCGGGCAGTCCGAGTCGGGATTCGGACCACTGACCCTGGGACCACTAGTGCGGCAACAACACTCTTGCGTAATGAGTAACGCTCGTCTGACTGTCAACACAAATACAGTTGCATCGTTGAAATGACGACCAATATTCTATTATTATGATAAGAATCACAACCGTGGATACCACCAACACGCTAACATTCTACTACTACGATTACTCCAAAGAAGAAATATTCGCCAAAGTGCCTTAATACTAGCACTTGTAGTCCAGCAAGTAACATTCCACTCTTATTGTGACTATTAGTGTGATTAGTAAGTGAAGTGTCATGAAAATAAGCCCAATGAATTCATCACAAATATATAATGTGGGGGTTTTTTTTGTTTTGTTTTTTAAATTGTGGATTTGGAGCTGGGATGTTTGTTTCTTTTTAGTGCTCCGGCCTGTACAATGAAAGGCGTACGCCACTTGAGTAGTGCAGCGGCCATCCTTGCGTGCTTATTAGCGGGACGCTGCGTCGCGTTGAGGGAGCGGGCGGGCGCTTGCTCACTGGAGTAGTGCACTCACTTAGGGGCCGCCTGTAATGCAGATTCCATTTCAGACGCAATTAAGCCTGCCGCGAAGAGGGTCTTCCTCCCGTTCTGGATGCCCCCTCCCCCCGCCCCTCGACCCTGCACTCATCCTCTCCTCTTCCTGGCCCATCTGTCCCCCCCACCCCCTCTCCCACTTCAGCCCCCCTCATCACTGGCACCCGGGGGAGTCCTGCAAAATGCTTATTCAACAGCCGGCTGCGATGAAGATATGTAATGACATTTTGGAAGGCAAAGAGGCCTGTGTGGTTTTTAATTCATATTTAATGGCTGCCATGATCCCAAGTGGAGGAAGGAGAGATGAGACGAATGGACGGACGGAATGCTTGAGTGTACCACTTAAAGGGGAAGTCAACCCAAATGTTTTCGTTACAATAATAGGTTCGATGCAGCTCTACTGGTCTAAACACAGCATTCTGATTCCTATTGCGTTTGCGGAGTATAAGTGAAACAGTAAAGTCAACTCGATTTTTGTCCATCTCGGGGCGGCCATTTTGCCACTTGCGGTCGACTGAAAATAACATCCCATGTGCTCAGGGATCAGGTAGCAACCAATCACAGCTCAGCTTCGGTAAACAGGTGAGCTGTGATTGGGTGGTGTCAATCAGGGAAATGGCTAGTGATGAAAAAAGCGGAAAGGGGCGTGGCCTGGACGGGGCAACCAATCACAACAAGTAAGACATCATACACGTCCAATCGCAGGGCTGTTTACAATCGGAAGATGGAAAGACTGATCGGGAGAGCTCGTGAAAACTCGACGATAAGGTACCTGACCCCCCCCTAAAATTTTCTCAACAGATTTAGACGATTCACAAAAATGATCAATTTAAGAAATAAAACGGCGGATTTCCGCGTATCAGCGGAAAATTGCCATCCCTGGTCAATACCAGGCTTGGACACAGGACACAGTTGCAAGGGTTCAGAGTAAACAAGATACAGTATTGGTCAGATCTGTGGCGAGAGGCTGGAAGGCACGCAAAAGGACGAAACGCACTGGCACAGGACGAAAAGAGACGGACCATTTAAATACATGTTAAGGGGCCATAGGTGCCACAATCGGGGCGGGACTGACAATCAGACTGGCACAGGACGAGGGGCAAGTGACCTGAAACGAGAGGAGAGTTATTCTTTCAAAATAAAAGAGAGGCGACCAGCCAAACACAAAGAACCCTCACCGCGGTGTGACTGGCGGCCCCTGAGATGGCTAAAAACGGGTGGATTTTGCCGCTCCGTTCATATTCCACACGCATGATTCAGAATGCCCTGTTTATACAAGTGGAGTCGCACACAGACAAATATATGTTTATATTTTTAAATTTCCATCCTTTATTCAAATTGACATTATTACAAACAAAAAATGAATGATGACTAACCTTGGGTCAACGATGCCGTCGTCAATATAGAAATGTTAAGACAAATCAGTGAGTCGAGATTCTCAGAGGACATTTTGAGGAACTCTCAAGGTCTTCTACATAAACATGCTTCAATAGTGATTAGCGAATACACAATGACAGAATGATTTTATACTGCCCCGCTCTGCTAAACATGGAGCATAAAGGGGAAAAATGAATGATAGATTCAAGCAAGTTGGTGTAATATTTACCCAGCAGGGGGGGCATGTGACATGAAAGGAAAAAAAAAAGAAAAAAGAAATAGTGCGCTTTGAGATTGCGAGGTAATGGCACAGCTAAGACGAGGGTGCTGGGTGAAACGCCGTCATTCACTCAATCAGACGGTGTAATGCAATCACGTTGGCCAAATAGCCATTGATTACACGCAGGAGGACGCCAACATTAAGCCAGAGGCTTGCTCTTGTTTTTCACATAGGCCACGTTGACAGCAGCGGCGGGGTGGCCCATAACTGATTTGCTGAAAAGATGTAGACATCTCACACTACAGTTCAGGTTTTGTTTTTTGTTTTTTTTCCAAGTGATTGATTGTTGTTAACCCGTTCAATAGTCTCCAAGCATCGGGTAAGTCCAAATTCGCAGTCTCCTGCGGTGTCGTATCATGTTTAGCCACAACGTTCTGGGCATCACTGAGCTCTACTGGAAGACGTGGAGTGTAATTCAAAGGAAGAACAAGATGCGCAGATGTTTCCCGACCAAACTCAAGTTCTAACGGCCAAACGGCAGGAACGTGTGTTTTCTCCGTTCAGGTGGCACTTGCTTGAAGCTTGGGAATTAGCACATCTGCTCTGCGATTTGCTGGCAACCTGTTAAGAGTGTGCCCACCTACAGCCTGAAGACAGCGAGGCTCCAGCACGCCCACGACCCTCGTGAGGATAAGCGGCTCGAATGATGGATGAATTAGCTCAGCGATATACTGTCGTGCTTCATATAGGATTATGTTAGCATTAAGCTAATGTTTCACTTGAACATTTTGGCGCTTGAATATGGTGGCGGTGCCTTGAGATTCAGCTTTAATTTGTTCCATGACCACAATCGTAAGACAAAACATTTCGAATCATATTTTCCTATTGAAATGCGAACAATCCGTTCTCTGCCTGCTCCCACGCAAAAAATAAATCCATCCATCCATCCATTTTCCGAACCGCTTGATCCTCACTAGGGTCGCGGGGGGTGCTGGAGCCTATCCCAGCCATCTCCGGGCAGTAGGCGGGGGACACCCTGAATCAGTTGCCAGCCAATCGCAGGGCACACAGAGACGAACAACCATCCACGGCCACACTCACACCTAGGGACAATTTAGAGCGTCCAATCAGCCTGACATGCATGTTTTTGGAATGTGGGAGGAAACCGGAGCACCCGGAGAAAACCCACGCAGGCCCGGGGAGAACATGCAAACTCCACACAGGGAGGCCGGAGCTGGAATCGAACCCGGTACCTCTGCACTGTGAAGCCGACGTGCTAACCACTGGACTACCGGGCCGCCAAAAAATAAATAAATAAATAAAATAAACGTTTTTGTGACACATCTTTGGAGCGGTGAGCCATTGCAACATTTTTCACATTGTGTCACAACCCAAAAAGAAATGCAGATCAGTGAAATGTCTGTAATGCACTTACATTGTATTAATGGCAATTCAACTTATTTGACATACGAGTAAATTGAGTTATACTCTCAGCCACGGAACAAATTGAGGGTCAAGGTACCGACGCACAACCTAACCCCTCAACCGTTGTGAAACTGGAAGAAAATAGCTCTTTTTTTTTTTCTCCCTTGGCGTAGGTTGACAATTGCGAGCAGCACAAACATCTGTCCCAGCTGAGTGGTGGTCTTGCAAAGACTTGAGCGGAGGTGATTTGTGACTACCTGGCACCTTAGGCGACAGCAGAAAGGTGAGGAAGATGGTGAGGGTGTTGGAGCCAACTCAAGGAAACCCACAGAGTGCCGTGTTTGCTAGGAGGGACTTGGATCATCAACAGGACTAGCCGTGTTTATCCTTAAATTATTTAGTCTGGCTTCCCCGTCTTTCTTTGTCATCCCTTCATCAGAACAATACTTTTAGAAATGTAGCTTATTTGCCACCGCGGAGGCGATAATTAATGACTTGCGGGCGATTCTGCAACGTGTTTCGGTGCACTAGTAGCCAGCTGAAGCTCGTAGCTAACTAGTTGCGACGGTGGAAGTAGCGCAGAGCTTCCCTCCGCCTCCGACTAACTGTGGTAGTTGACGTGAGCCGAGTGCTTCTTCTTTCTGTTGGCGGTTGTCTCGGCGCTTGATTCTCAGTTTTGATATTCGATGCGCTTTGATGAGGCGTAAAACGTCAATTTTGCCTCACAAACTGCGATGCAAAAGTTGCGGATTTGGAGCCTTTGGTTAATGGGCGGTATCATGTGAAACGAGTAAAGCCAAATATGTGCGTATGTGTGTAGTCAGGCCACAAACTAATAATACTGTCACAATATAGGGTTGTTGTTTTTTTTTGGTTGTTGACTTTAAAAACTATGAATTGTTCATTTATTTCTTCATTTGTGTGTCGAATTACATGAAGAACGCTACTAGTTTATTGATTGCTAGTTTGCATGCGGAATGAGGTCAATGATGTCAGGCTTTTCTCAGTCTGTCAGTCGAATCCTTGCACAAATGATGAGTCAGCGAAAACGGCGAGCACATCTTCTCAGAAACGTCAACAAACAGTGGCCCCGCATCTTTTTGGGTTTGTTTGTTATTTCAGGCAATATTAAGCGGCAACAGGAGAACCATGATGCTATCTTAGAGCAAAATCAATGCCTGCCATGCCCCCCCCCCACCCACCCGTGTGACCGGTTGTCACGTTTGGACTTCTGAGACCCGGAGAGGCCGAGTGAGTCGGCCGGGGGTTAACGAGCGCGGGGTAAACATGACAATGTGATACCGCGCGGAATGGATCGTCCTGGAAATGAATCAATGCATCGCAAGTCCATATTCTCCAACTTCTTTTTACACTTGTAAAATTGCTCAAATCACATCAAATAAAAACTGTCTGAATAGTTATATGTATATTTCTCTCAAAATGTTTTCCAACACTGTGTATGAATGAACGGCAAATCATGAAAAACCTTTTTCAAATCGCAAAGCCGATCATTAAAATTGAAGAAGGCAAAGGGCTTCTTTTTGCGCTGTTGGATGCAATCGCCCTGCCTGAGATTTTCCACTCACCAGCGCCAGAGCAGCAAAGGGTTGGAATGTTCCCGCTGTGTGTTTCATGATCGACTTTTCCTCGAGCTGCAGACAGACGGAGTGTGCCTATTCCAGAGGCAGACTCCACAGCACGCATTAACGCTTCCTCCCACATGCACAAAGGGGCCAACTTCTGGGAACTTTCTCTTTGGACAAGCCGAAACATACGCCCCACAAGGGGACACATATTCCAATCGAGCTTGTCTGTAAGTTTTGTTGATGAAAAGACTTTGTGGGGAAAATAAAACAAGAGAGAAAACTCCCCAAAGCAGCTGTGTCCATGTCCGGTCCTCCTCGAACCGCTACCCAGTCTGTTTTAGAGGCCTCTCTCCTCCAACACACCTGATTCAAATCCATCAGCTCCATCAAGCAAACGTTGCAGAAGCCTGAGAACAATCCTGATCATTTCAATCGAATACTATCACTATTTGTCGGCAGCCATTTTGGAGCCTTTTTGTCTGATCTTTCAAGAGCCGCATGATTATTGTTGAACAAAAATGTCTTTCTGGCCCAAAAGCAGAGAAAATGACATTTTTGTGAAAAGAATCAAGTCAGGCAGAGTTACGACTTGACTTTTGTGACACCGTGAACTAAAAAAAAAAAAAAAAAGACCAGGAAAGGGCTTTTAAAGCAAAAGAATAATTTCCTTATATAAACATGACATGAGCGATGTTGACTCACAGTCAGATGTGATCATGTCCTTTCGTCATCAATTGTTTTTTTTCCTGAAATCATTTGTTCTGGAGGATTTTAGAGGCATCTGTGATACGCCTTCCTTATTCTTTTTTTTTTTTTTTTTTTTTAAATTCCAGAAAGATGAAAGCCGTTCATCACATTGCAAATTGAAAGGCGTTGGAAAATCGACTCTCGCCGCAAAACTCACTGGAGAGTTTTTCTTTGATGACAACAGCCCACCAGTATTAACCTGCAAGCTCGGGCCTATCTAGTGGAGACAACAACTTCAAATCAATATGCTTCAAGTGTGACTTAAAAAAAAAAAAGTCTAGCTGTCACCCATGGTACTGTTGTAAAATGTGATTTTTTTTTTTTTTTAATGAATCACCCTGCAGGCATTCAGGTATGTGCGACTTTGCAAGACACCCCCGCAAACACCCCATCTGCTCCATTTCTCTATCTGAAAGCTTCAATTGAGAGAGCTTTGTCTTTCACACAATGGGAAACATTTGGCCCATGATATCAAAGTAGAACTATTCTCAATAACATACTTTTGTTGCAGCAGAAAGATAATCCATAACGCTTTGTGTGCCTGCATTTTTCTTCTTCTGGAAGTTGCACCTGATGAAGTTTGAGTGTCAGATGTGTGACCTTGGCAAAATTTGAACTCATGCATTTGGATTTTTCCTTTGGAAATTGTTATGCTTCACTATTACTTTTATTAGCCTTGTCGAGATACAAGATGACGTTAAGTATTTTTTTTTGGTTTGTTTGTTTTGACTTGCGAGCAAAAACGCACTTCACAACAAGCAGCAGTTTGGCAAACGGTGAACAACAAGCTGGTTTTTGTCATTCCCAGTTCAAGTTAATGCTAAAAATCAACATCAAACAAAAAGAATGACACTTTGTGTGTTTACAGCAACCACAAAGCTTTGCCTTGAAGTCCACTAGCTGAGTGCTAACACATAATGGGAAACACCAGAGACTGGCTAACAAAAGTAGCATTAGTGTGGCATGTGATAACCCTGACAAGTGGCCACCATCTTTGTAGGATTTCCCCAAAAAATATTTGGAGAAATAATAGAGTTACAGTGTATCGCTCCCATTTGAAGGTGTTTTTTTTTTTGGGATCAGATTTTCTGTCAGCGATCTCATGCAAAAACAAAAACAAAAACAGATGAATGGGTGTCACGAAGAAATCTTGCTCAACGCTAACGAGATCAGGCCAGATTGCAACAGGAGTAAATCGCATCGTGGGAGGCGAGATGTAACTGTGATTGAGAGGAGCTGGACACCCGACAACCGCCCTCGCTCCAGCCCCCAAAACTCCTCCTCTGGTTTCTGCTCATCTACACAAGCCTCTAGTGTCCACAGCTCGGCTGCTAATGACGGTCTGGGATGGGGTGATCGGGTTTCACATTCGCGCACCTCATTGATCCTGGGTTTGCCCAAAGCGTGATGATCAAACACACACGCACGCCCCCACGCGCGCACGGTAATAAACACAGACTAATGCGGGCATTAGAGAGGCAGGGTGTGGATTCAGCCTGCGATGCCAGGGAAACAATGACGTGCTGGTGTGAATGTCAGAAAAGATGAAGAGGAGGAGGAGGAGCGATGAAGAATCGGAGCCGGCCGCTCGATGAGGAGAAAAGAGGCGGGGGGGGGGTGAGGCCTTGGAATGGGCAGCGGTGGGGGATGTGGGGGGGCTTGCTGGTGGGGAGGGCCATGTTGAGATTGTGCAGATAAGAAGCGCCCGTGTGGATCTTGTTCCACTAGCTTGTTGTACTTGCGTTTATCTGATAAGCGGCGGTGGCTGACATGTGCTCGCGTGGCCCTAACATGAGCGAGGTCACGCAGCGTCAGGAGCCCCGTCGTCCAGGAATCTCCACAGTCTTTTTTTTTGGGGGGGGGGGGGGGCTGAATTTTCCGAAACAAAAGTGGAGCTGGGTTGAGAGATGTTCGTGCGAAGTGCTGTTTTACAGGTTTACGGGTAGGCTGCAAATCACGCTTCCAAATACAAATCCAAATCCTGCTTTTCTTTTCCCGCTAAGTAGCTACTATCGAAGATTTTTATGAACTCTTGTCAGACACGACGGCTCCAAGTAATCAATTGACTGTCCACCTTTTGAGAAGCAATGAAACCAAGTGATGAATGGCGGAGCCCCACAAAAGTCTCCGAGACTTTTTGTTACCTCGACCTCGGATACTTTTGGAGAAACGTGCGCAAGTACGAGCATGTGCGTGACATAACACACGTGTAACATAAATGAGCAGCCGCTTAATGGCCGCCTGCAAACATTTACCGCACTGCAAGTGTAAAAGCCTTCCCTTGTACATGGTCCAAAAGAGCTTTTACTCACCCGCTTGTCGCTTGCGTTACGCCCTGGCTCTGCGTTTCCTCCTCCTCCTTTCGCCTCCGTCCCCGATCATCAAAATGAAAAATGGCGGCTTGTCGTTGAATGGCAGGACAGAAGAAAGGACAAGGGAACAAAAAAAACTTTTCAATTCTATTCACGTTGTTCTGAACACAGAGCAAATCCATTTCATTAACCTGAGCATGTTTGGAACCGGACCACCTGGAGGTCTTCCAGGACTGGATGTTTATTCTTTCTTCTTTTGAAATATTGCAACCCAACAATGTTGCGCCCCATTCCTATTGAGCCTGGAAGTATATTGGTCCACTCATTTGTCCTCCTAAATGCGACAATTAACACGAAGGCCGGCACACACGCGGCACTTTTCCATTAGCCCCCTTCCAAAATCACTTTTGCGCATTCATCTGTGGTCCATATGAAATTGTAAATATGATACAATACTGTTGTAAAACAAAATAGGTCTGTTGTAATCGCTGTATTTTCGACTAGACGGTGGCCAGCTCTCTGGCTGTCTTGTCTTAAAAGCGGAAATGGATTTTCCATCAATATGTGAACGCGTCTGCGCGCCTGATGGGGTGTACGTTGCGACGTCGCCACATCACGTAAAGGGAATTCAGACCGTATTGGCCCGAATATAAGACGGTGTTTTTTGCATTGAAATAAGACTGAAAAAGTGGGGGTAGTCTTATATTCGGGGTCTAGACATTATACCCATTCACGACTCTAGATGGCGCCAGATATCATTGAAGCAAATGCTGAACTTGACTCCCCAGGCCAAAGTAAACCCCTGTCACGAAGAATAAAAATAAAAATAGCGGTAGCACGAAGAAAAGAGCAAAAGAGAAGAAAATAATAGAAGAGATAACAGAAAATGGAGAAACGTAGCGACAATGTGGAGAAAAGTGGGTCGAAGATCGGTCAGGTTAACCGGCAGCTGAAGAGAAGTTATGATGTAATTTACATTTAAAAAAACAGAAGCCATTCATTTACGAATGTGATTGCACTTAGTTTACATATTTAAATGATCAGATATTAAGATTTGAATGAGGCAAAATAACATGCTTTTTCTCTCAAATATATTGTTATAATCATTTGTTTCAGATGTACTGTAATTATTTTCTGTATAAAAATGTATTTGGTGTTCAAAAAGTCTTTTTTCCAACTTGAGTCTTGAAAAAGAGGGGGTCGTCTTATAATCAGGGCCGTCTTATATTCGGGCCAATACGGTATGTTGAATCACACCGACCAACGACATCAAATGCCCGACGATTTCATGTCTTCCATGACGCCTGTTAAAAAATTACTTGACGAATAAGTTCGCAGGTGGCAGTTCCCCAAGATAAACACTCACAGCAGTGAATGAGTTCATCTTGACTTAGTAGTTGTTATTTTTTTTTCATGCTCTGACAGTTTAGACACTCAAGCTGTCGGAGCTTCAGATTCTTGACTTGTGAACTGCCGGTTGTAACTTTGACTCGGATCGTCATTCGGGATTGTTAGTTTGATTTTGCATCGCCGGTTTAGAATTGATCGTTTTGACTTTAAACGCAGAGACCGTTTATCCTCATTTGAGCGCACTTCCGTTTTGTGAAAACTTTGAGGGACATCATCCCACAAAGTCGGGATGTTCTCCCAAGCGGAAGACATCATCCCACAAAGTCGGGATGATGTCTTCCGCTTGGGAGAATTTTCCACCAAGTTGATTTGTCCTGAATTGAAATCTTTGAAAACTCACGTCGGATTGAGGCGTTTCAGGCGAGTGTGGCTGTACAATAGATCCCCATTTGTCACAAACTCACATTCCGCAATATTGGGAAAAAAGTGTTTGTTAGGGCGGCCCGGTAGTCCAGTGGTTAGCACGTCGGCTTCACAGTGCAGAGGTACCGGCCTCCCTGTGTGGAGTTTGCATGTTCTCCCCGGGCCTGCGTGGGTTTTCCCCGGGTGCTCCGGTTTCCTCCCACATTCCAAAAACATGCATGGCAGGCTGATTGAACACGTGAAAAATTGTCCCTAGGTGTGAGTGTGAGCGCGGATGGTTGTTCGTCTCTGTGTGCCCTGCGATTGGCTGGCAACCGATTCAGGGTGTCCCCCGCCTACTGCCCGGAGACAGCTGGGATAGGCTCCAGCCCCCGCCCCGCGACCCTCGTGAGGATCAAGCGGTACGGAAGATGAATGAATGAAAAAGTGTTTGTTATTTATTCTAAGACACACTGTGAAAGTTTTCAGTACAATATCACCGTTTTGCGTTGTCCGAGCGATTGCATACATGGCCGGCATTATGTATGTATGTGGAGATGGTCTATTTTCTTTGGAACTTTGCGGTAATTACAAGCTCGCTGGAAACAGCGACCGATCTACAGATAAAAGCCGGCTCATTTTTCCTGCCGTATTTAACCAGATTAGCGTTTTTGTGCATTACGATGATTGACGGCCACAGGAGGGGTTAATTACGACACTTGGCTTTTCAATCAATCTCCCGCTGTCAATACCAAGATAAATACGCTGCTCGGGACGACGCTGGCAGGAAACAGACGCGCTCATTGTCGTGTCGTCGACCCGACCCGCGTTATCGAACATGTTTGCTTGTCGGTAAACAACCCACACCAGCGCGCCGCCCGCCTCATTTGTTGCCCGGTATCACAAACTAACACGAACCAAACGCGTTGTTGGATTGACAAGAAAATATGAACAATTTTGCGCGCAACTGAACCTGTTTTTCTGCTGGGCCGATATTTGGCCGAGCATAAACTCCAGACATTACTTTTTGGCAAGTGACAACCGTCGACTATTCCCGGGGCCGAATTTTGTTCCCAGCAGGTCGCTGGCAATTCATGGCAGGTGTTTTACCCATTGTAGGGAGCAAGTGTTTTGCCCCTTTCGTGGCTCAAGTCCAAATGCAATTGGAACAGTCAATTTCACCACAGTGTTGACATTTTGACATTGTGAGACCAAGACCACACCTACAATTGATTAACAGTATTCTCTTTGGTGGCAAGATTATTTGTTGTTTTTTTTGTCGCGCAACAGGAAAGCCGGAAACGAACTGATTCCATTTCTTTGAACGTTTTGAACTGTATTTTGTGCTTGCTGCTGCATCTTGGCCAGGACTCTCTTGAAAAATTGCTTTTCATCTCAAAAGGGATTTTTGCTGGTTCAATAAAAAGAAAAAAAAACAGAACAGTCTTCAAACAAGAAGTGGACACTGAGCTTAGAGGCTCATCGGGAGGTTACAGCAGAGAGACTGGAAGAGTCACAGAAAGGCATACAAGTAGAAGGCCTCGGAAATTTTGATGCATCAAACACCTGTTGTGAGTTTTGCCATTCAACTGCTTGTTGTCAAATGGAAAATCGTGCAAAAAAAAAAGGGACTGAAACATTGAACCAAGGCGCATGTGCACCCAAATTAAAATCGATTGTAACGGTGCATTTGCTGCTCATTCTGAAATTCCATCCCATAGCCCAATATCTCCAGTCTTTTCGCAAGGAGTGTAAAAGATGACAAGATGGTTTTCTACAAATGAACGACAGGCACTGCAGCTCGTTTTATCTTCTTCATGGTCTCTCGCCCTGAGCCCTCTCAACACTTTTGCTGTGAATAAGCACTTTGTCCCGCAGCACTTTGCTGAGCTAAGCCCCAGAAAAAAAAAAATTAGAAGAAGAAGCGCGTGAAAAAGTTAGAGTAATTAAGGCAGCAGATAATCCTGATGACAGCAGCAGAAAAAAAAGGGGGTTTTAGCACATGGGCTGTAATTGTGGTCGGGACACGGCGACCTCACTCTAGTGAGTGGACCGACTGGGTGGGATGGGGGTGGGGCAAGGCATTTGTCCCCGGGGTAAAAGCGGCCGCCACTTCTGGAGACGTTTGAGTGGTGGAACTGATGAGATATCTGCGGCAGTGCGAATGCTCCAACGGCTAAAGGTTTCTGCTTGCCTGCTTCACCTGTTTGATCACATCTGGAGGTGGAGGTGGAGTTCGAGACTCCAAAGGCAACGTTGATGGATAAGATCTGTAGCGCCGTCGAGAAAATAAGCAAGGGCCATCTGTCACACAGTACGGCTTGCATTTATTGCTCAAATCACTTGAAACTTGACTCTTTTTTTATTTATTTCTTTTTATATTTAGCCGCTCCCATCTGGAAGGTAATCATGATCGGGAACAAGCTCTACTGTAGGTGAGCCTCAACATTAATGTTAGCCTCAGCTCGCAGACAATACGAGACTAACTACTTTTGGGACTTGACATTTATTCCTAGGTTGGCCTTTCCCAGATCGCGAACATCTCAGCTGGGAATCTTCCACAGATGAGATCTCCACAGCATCAGCATCAACACGCCCTGAGCACAAACAAACAAAACAACAACAAAAAAAATCCCACCCGCTTACTTTCGAAGGTGTCTGGTGACTGTTGCCCCTCCCTTTCTTCCATGGGATGGAGAGGGAAAGAGAGGGAGAAAGAGAGAAGCACCAGCCCTCCACCTCCATTGCCACCACCCCCCACCATGTCCCCAGAGGGCCCTTGCACTGCCTCGCCTCGCCTGTCTGGCCGCCTGCCGGCCCCTCCCGCTGCTCAGTACAGCTGTGCCTCCGTCCCGGACCCTTGACCAGGCGGGCTCTCCGCTCGTGAGCGCTCATCTTTGGTGACCCGAGGCGAGAGAAGACCCTCAGCCCCCCCCCCCCCCCCCCCCCTTGCGAGAATGGCCATGGCAAAGGGTGCAGCGTCTCTGGTGCTGGCGCTGCCCCTGCTCTTGAGTCTGGCACCGGCGCCCACCCTGGAGGGATGCCCGTCGGCTTGCCGATGCTCTTTCGCGATGCTGCAGTGCCTGGAGCCCAACGGGATCTCCGGCGTGCCGGCTCTGGTGGCCCAAGAGAGCGAGAACGTGACGGAGATGTGAGTATTGCCGGCGTGGATGACAAGATGGACAGCTCACGCCACGAGCACTTTGACGGAACCGTTTTTGATCTCGGTATAAAATCCAGTTTGGTTTCAGCCGCGTGTTTGCTGGAGTGTCGGTTGAATTTAAAATCAGGGTCTTGGCGTTGGAAGGGGTGACAACCAACTTTTTTGAGCGTGACCGACTTGAGTATCGCCGATGTGGTTGACAATTCCGAGATGCACTGGATTTGTCTTCGAGGACAACCAGAACAGATCGATTCAATGCCCAGAAAATTGGGCACCCTATTTGATGGTTCCAGTGCTTGTAATAGCTCTGCATCCAGTCGTGCTACCCTTAATTTTAAACCGTGCCTAGATTCTGCACTGAGTTGGGGAGATCTTTTAAATATGCTAATGGTAGAATCTTTGGCAACTGCTGAAAGTGGGATCCAGTCTCCTTGTGGACGTTCAGAGGACTTGCGAGAAGCTCGGAGGCCGTCGAGGCTTCACTTATTTTGGTCTTGAAGGGATTGGATGATGCTAAGGGAAACTGCAATGAGATTGTTTGTCAAAAGGTTTTTTTTTTAACTTGTCTTGATAAGGGCACGCTTGTGAACAAGATCTTTTGTTGAATTTATTTGGCCATGTGCTGTTCCACAAATATAAGTACAAAATCTGACATAGATCAAAGACCAGAAGGACTGAATTTGAAATGAGGGTTTTAGGAGTTGGGAGTGCCGGCTCCAACCATCGATATGACTATGGGCGGCGTAGTTAACAAACCCACCGCCAGGACAGATTGTTTTGATGCAAATGTTTGTGACAGGAAAGAAAATTTGAGTTTGTTTTTCGCCGCATGTGTTTCAAAGTGTCTGGTGAGTTTGAAATGAAGGTCTTGAGTTGGGGGGCAGACTCCAAATTCTCAATCATGTTCAATGGGCTTCCAAGGTACTTCAAGTGCTCCAACACCGACTGTCTCCTCATTCCGCAACCGGTGACGCAGCATCAGGAGCAACAGGGTGCTCAGCATCTTGCTCAAGGACACTTTGACACGATCTCAAGCGCTGAGGATCGACCCCGCAACCTTCGGGTTCGGAGACGACCGCTCGAGCACTTTGAGCCAATGCCATGTCACCACCGAGGATGTGAATATCGCCGGCGTCGTTCCACTTTGATGGAACCGTTTAGGCGTTTCTACGAATGAATGATGTATTTGAGATTACGCTCTTTGATTTCCTGTTTGGCTTGGAGGACACCACGTCCACAATTTCCAAAAAAAACATTTGAAATATGGACTCGTCAGACCACAGATGTTGGTCTTCTGAAGTGATTCTGAGCCCATGTGGTGATATCCTGTAGACATTGATGTTGGCTTTTGATGCAGTGCCGCCTGAGGGATCGAAGGTCACGGGCATACAATCTTGGTTTTTGGCCTTTTCTCACACACTCGCTCACTAAGAGGTGAACCTTGGCCCATTTTTGTTTGTGAATGACTGGGAAGCTCCTTTTAGCAACAATCATGGTATCCAGCCGTTGCCTCTTAAGTCCGTTCACCTGTGGGACGTTCTAAACAGGTGTTTGATGAGCATTCCACAACTTTCTCAGCTTGTTGGGAACGTGTTGCAGCCATAACATTCCCCAAGCGAAGGATTATTTGTGAAAAACAAGAAAGTTTGTCCTTTTGAACACGAAATATCTTGACTTTGTCGTATATTGAATTGGATACAGTGAAACTCCTCGACAACGAAATCATGTTTGCAGCAAGAAATTTTTCACAACGGGGGGGTTTTCACTGTTGCAAATTTTATCACAGATGTAAACACACACACACACACACACACACACACACACACACACACACACACACACGCACACACACACACACACACACACACACACACACACACAAAACCGTATGTGTGTACTCTATTTGCATTCTAATACTTAGTGCATAAATATGAGCATATACTTTTTGGACACTTCATATAGCCAGTGTAGAAAGAAAAAAACGGGAAAGAAATTGCGAAATTTACGATCAGCATTCACTTTCACTTCCATCAATTTCTTGCATAATGTCTTTTACTTTGCTTCCTCCATCTTTCATTTTTATTACTTTTATCCTGTCTTCAAGCATGTCTTCGCTGTGGCATGCTGAGGTTGGATTAGACTTTTGCGGAAGGCTTGTTTTCCTTGTCGTGAATCTCGTTGCGAGGTAAGAGCTGAGAAAAAGATTTCGTATAACGGAACACGGGGACTTTTCGTCGTATGGGGAGCAGAAAAGTGGGAATGGCTTTCATGCATGAAAAATTTCCACACTAGGGGGTATTTTCGCCCATGTAGGTTTCATTGTACAGGAGTTTCACTGTATAGGTGGAACATGACGTACCAAACTTTGTACTCTGTACTTTGTTTGGACATAATCCATTTGTATGATAGATTGCATTTCTTGAGGTCAGCAGATCATTACTTGGGTACCATCTGTAATGGCAAACAAACAATTTTTGATACACAAACTATTTTTCAATTGTCGAGACTTTCGACTGAACTCCTTGCAAACAATCTATTGATGTTTGCCCTGACCTTATTTGTTATTTTGCAAGATGTGGTTGGACTAATAGCAAAAAATGAAGCTTGACTTTCATAGTTTTCCCCCATCGAGAAGGATTTGTTTGTTTGTCATCCACTTGGAGATTGCAGGAGTGCTCTGGCGGTCTCTTATGAAAGCATCGCCAAGGTGGAAATAGAAATGTCGTTCTCATCAAAGTCACTCACATTCTCACATTGTTCTGCTGGATGTTTTTAAAAATGTTTCCTTTTTCCTTTTAATTTGACTTAAAAATAATAAAGACATATTTTCTGAAAATATGTTTTGGGGGGAGGTTGAAAAATTACGTGGGTTTTTTTTCCCTCTCACACAATGACATTTTTTGACAAGACATTTTACTTATTGTAATGATAATAATAATTGGAAGATTTTGAGTTTATTATCACAAGGAGTTTTTACTCAACCGTAGAAGCGGAGAAGCTGGCTGGTCAAATGGCCAGCCGGGGCACTGTTACCGTCTTTCTTCTATGCAACATTTACACCAATTTAACCCCTTTATGGACAGCGGTTACTACAGTGGACAGCTTATCATGTCATCAAGTTACAGGGTGCATGAAATGGTTCAAACGTTTTGATTAGTGTTGTTCATTAGTTCACGTACCTATTCACTCACATCTTTACAATCAAAACCGATGTCTGACCATTCTAATCTTTTTTTTTTTTAGTTCCTGAAGTACTCCAAGTTTTTTTTAACATACATTTTTTTCTTAGAAATGCAATCTGACAATTACTTGACATAAATTATTAGAAAAAGAAATGTTTGTTTTTTTTCCTGACAAAAATCTGACTTTAAAAAATGCATATACAGTATATATATATATATATATATATATACATACATATAAATGTAATCATTTTTGTCGATAACTGTTTGTCTTCAAAAATGCGAGTAGCTTTGGAATAATCTGGGCAACTGAATAAATAAATAAATATTTCTGTTGGAATACTTTTTTCCCCAAACGACTTGATTCTTATTTTTTCGAGAATTTTTTGAGGGGAGGAGTGGCGGTGCATTTTTGTAAGATTAAGATATTTTATTTTTCTATCATCCCCCCCCCCAAAAAGCATTATTTATGAAAAATGCATCTTTCAACGCTTTACCTGCGAGAGAGAATCAACAGGAGTTGTTTTTTGAGACGCCGAGGTGTACTTTGATAATTGCGGGAGGGCTCGCGTTGCGATATTGTTCTGAAAGCGGCGACTCGCGTTGTAAATGTCGCTGCCGGCAACGCCACGCTGCTTTCTCGCTTTGTTCGGCGCAATTAGGCGGCCGAGCAATTGTCAAGAACTTTTCTGAAACGCTATTTGAGCGGAGTGAGTGCATTACTCACACTTCCATCATCGCCGTCAATGTGAGCCACCCACGGCCATCTTGGCGGACTTCTCCTTCCACCCCTCTGCAAACACCCCACCTTGCGATCGCACGCTACAGTAAGCGCCCGGCTTCGGAAATCAATAAGCGAGCATTTTCAAAAACAACGGCGGCCGCTATATTACGTGCCGAACAAAAAGGAGAGAGGCCATTAACGGCATGCCGATATTTATCATACGCAGAGTTATAAATTCAATTTTGTGAATTGCCGGTCAATGCGCACCCGCCTTCCCCCGGGAACAATAGATGATATACAACCCAATTGGCTCAATCAAATAAGTAAAGGCGATGGGCGATCCTGGGCCCACCTGCCCCTCTAATCACATTACGGCCGCGTGGGCCGATCAAACAGGAACACACACACACACACACATGCACACACATGCACACACATTCTTACACGCAAAATAAGTTTGGCCTGCTGCTGCTAACAAGCAGGGCGCCCAAAAGTATGCCACACACTGCAGGTATTTTTCTGCATATTTTTAGTTCCTTTTTGGATTACCGAACAGTCTTGACGCCGCTCACGCTGGAAATAAGTGGCAAGAGAGTGAGGCAGGGTTTTCTGGGGCTGCACCACTCATCACGTTTGACTCTTAGTCACAATTTTGCCGGCCACAATGAACCTGATTGATGCCGATGTTCGCGTTTCAAAGACAGGCTCCGTCGCACATTCAAACAAGCAAGTCGTCAGACGAACCACCGGGGAGACAACGCATGCTTCAAGCTTCATTAAGTTGCCAAAATTGACAAGTAGAGCACACCAGAGGCAGCGGCAGCCAGAGTCGGTAGTCACTGGATGGACTAGTGAGAGTCGAGTCATGGTTGAGAGAAGAAAAGACAGCAAAAAATTGGAGATGAGGAGAGAGAGAGAGAGAGAGAGAGAGAGAGAGAGAGAGAGAGAGAGAGAGAGAGAGAGAGAGAGTGAGAGAGAGAGAGAGAGACGGGCCTCCAAAATGATCGACAGTCTTCTGTCAGATTCCGTGCAAGTAACGTTGAGCAGAATGATTCAGTTAGCGCTTTGTACATTTAAAAGAGCTATATATATATTTTTTGATTGTTATTTCTTTTTTCCTTCAATGATTGTGGGCGGCATGGCTCAGTGGGAGAGTGGTTGTTGGTTAAGTTACTGGTCGTTCCATAATATCTGTCAGGAAATCGGCCAATAAATAAATAAATAAATAAATACATTGTTTTCCGGCGTACAAGCAGATGTTTTTAAATGTCTCAAACTTAATTAAACACAAAGATCCTCAGTCGAGTTTCATGACACCCGCAGAGATCGGAGGAAAACAACACTTTCTCGGAGGATTTTTCTGATGACATTATTCGCGAGAAATGCCTATTTTCTTTCCGGTGTATCCCTCGTGTTGATGGCGATGGGGAAAAAACGGGGGGAAAAAGAGTACGCGGTTCAGCAAGTTTCAGTTTTTGAATTTCTTCAGATTTTTTTTTTTTTTTTTTTTTTTTTTTTTGTAACTCTTTGGATGGAAAACCTTCTCCCAAGGATTATGATGATGAAGCAGCTGAAGACATTCATACTTTCAAACAATGGTGTCGATGAGAAGAAAAAAGATAAAAATATCAATAATACAAGAAGAGGAGGAGGATGTCCTTCTGGCTGCTGAATTGAGCGACAACTTCAAATTTTTTCAAGGTGCCGCATGTCTGAATGACGGCCACATTCAATGTTCACGACAACACCAATAAGATAAGATATCCTTTTGTCCCCCACTGGGGAAATTTACAGTCTACAGCAGCCAGATTGTGGGTAGAAAGAAGAAAAACAAAGCGTTTGCATTCACAAAATAAATGTTAACAACAACAGCAAATTTTCTCTTGCATTGTTGTTTTTCATTCATTCATTTTCCGAACCGCTTTACCCTCACTTGGGTCGCGGGGGGTGCTGGAGCCGATCCCAGCTGTCTTCGGGCAGTAGGCAGGGGACACCCTGAATTGGTTGCCAGCCAATCGCAGGGCACACGGAGACGAACAACCATGCACGCCCACACCCACACCTAGGGACAATTTAGAGTGCTCAATCAGCCTGCCATGCATGTTTTTGGAATGTGGGAGGAAACCGGAGTACCCGGAGAAAACCCACGCAGGCCCGGGGAGAACATGCAAACTCCACACAGGGAGGCCGGAGCTGGAATTGAACCCTGCACCTCTGCACTGTGAAGCCGACGTGCTAACCACTGGACTACCGGGTCGCCCGCATTGTTTTTTCACTCACCGAGTTACATTTCGTACTTTCTCCACAGCTACATTGAAAACCAAGCGGCCCTGGAAAATCTAACGCAAGCGGAGCTGATTAACTACAAAGAGCTAAAAAACCTGTAAGTATCATCAACGTCGTCGTTATTTTTGGGGGTATTTTTCTGCTTGCTATAAAAGTAAAATAAGAAACTCTGTTGAGGACGCATGGCAGAGCGTGTTGGCACGCTTCGCCAGTCCTTTTTGTGCTAGTTGTATTTTTTCTCGCATAAATACAGAACAACATTATGCTTGTAAGACAATTACTTTTTTTATGACGAGTACTTTGTCCCCCCACAAACCCCTCCGCCCAAAAAATGTCTAAATTTTTTATAAAACTAACAACAACAAAAGACTTAATTCACATTCAAAATGTTGCAGTTCATACTCCACACTGAAGGGGGCAGTATGGAGTATGCACACAGAAGAAAAATACTTCCGCGAGATGATTTCAATTAAAGACTATAAAAACCGGAGTCAAACATCATTTACATCAGAATTTGGAACATGAGGCAAGTATTGTGACAAACAGGTCCTTAGGCAAAGCGCAAAAAAAAAACCACGTTGAGATACTCTTTTTAGATACTCTTCTCCCGCCTCCCGTTGTGACAGAAGCGGGAGCTGGGAATTGTTCTCAGCACTCATTCACACAGGGTGACTACACAAACGGCATTTTCTGTTGAAAACTACTATGACTTAATTTCGAAATTCTGTCCGTGTTTCCCCTGCAGCACAGTGACGTCATGCAAACTGAGACACATCGCCGCCAACGCCTTCCGCCACAACCTGAAGCTACAGTATGTGTAAGTGTGGCTCCCGTGTGGCCAAAGCGTTTGACGATGTTTCTACACGCGTTGCCACGGCTTTGGTTCGATAGCGTGCGGAATGAAGCGGTCGCTTTCACTTTCAAGCGCTGCCGCCGTTTCAGGTGGAGGCTCTATCGCCACATATTCGACGTACAATTTAGTGTGTTAGCGTTTTGGGCATAGCACCCCAAAACCAGAGCCGGATTGAAGCGGCCCGTTTTGCGAGAAAAATGGACCCATAAAGTTGACTCAACCAATTCCAATCAGAATCAGATTAATGATAGGTAGAGTAAACATAGAAACACAAGAGAACTAAAGTTGATCAATTGATGAATTGTTGCGTAACGCAGAGATACAGAAAAATGAGGCAAACAAAAATCAATAAAAAGCCCATGAAAAAAAAAAAATCCAAACATAATAAAGACAAACCTCCTTAACGATGTCTATGACTTGGACCAAAATGTCTTTTGAACACATGAAGACATCCTCACACATCACCGGGTAACGTCATTTGTTGCGCTCTGATTACAAGAAATTGTGCGTGAAACTTGATCTCGGTTTCAGTGAGACGACGCCAGATGGTCTTTGTGCATTGATTAGTTTTTTTTTTTGGGGGGGGGGGTTCGCAGGTGACAAATGTGGGGAAAGGAAGAAACACTATTTTTTGCGTGTTCTGGGTGCCTTTGGGGATTCGCTGATAAGCGCGTGGCGCGCCGACAACTTTGGGGGGAAAGCAAAGACGACGTCCGCCAGTCACCTTTTACTCGCTCACTTTGGCGGATTATTGACAACTGATGCATTATAAATACACTCCACTCAGGCTCCATTATCACTTGATCAATAATTCTACTGGGGGGCGGGGCGAGTGGGTTTCGGGGGGCATGAGTGGTGTTGTGCTCACAGATGAAAAAACAAACGGAAAACCATGATTTCACTGAAGCAAATATTTTCATTTATTGTCATATTTGGGCAGGGGGGGCGGGGGGAATCCATCAACGATTTATTTGCTCATAAGAGTGGCACAGATGAAAATATTTGGTATACCTGCACGCTCTGATGAGAACCAAAGACAAAAAAAAATAAAAACTGGAAACGACGGCAAAATTAAGAATGTACTTTAGGGGAAAAAAGCCCCCCCCCCCCCCACAAAAATAACCCCAGCTCAAAAATAACCCCCAAAAAAGTGACTGACGCAACCTTGTTTGCTCACATGAAAAAAAAAACACACACAAAACAAGTCGACTTTCGGAGTTTTTGTTCAAAACATTTTTTCCAAATAACACTTGGTCAGCCCCTTTTTTACCTCCGTTTGTGCGCTGCCTTTATGAAATGTAAGCAATTGTTTGTTTCTTCCAGGAACCTGGCGTCCAACGCTCTGGAGTACATCTCGTGGCGGGTTTTTCATTTTCTTCCCTTGCTCAACCTGTGAGTGCCTTTCCTTTCCAGTCTCCAACATCACATGCAGCTAATCTGCCTTTCGATACCTTTTGAATCATTTCTTCCTAAATGCCTTTTTTAAAAATTCCCCCGCCCCGCCCTCTTTAGCTGGCAATTTGTCCGAGGAATCTGTTGAAGAGGGAGCTCGGAATTGGCTCGCGGAACAGACTGCAATTGAGAATTTTTAACTCAAATAAAAAGGGGGGGGGGGGGGGAAATCAAAAATATTTACAAGAAAGGGATGAAATGGATTGCAAGAAGATAACGTATCGAATTGTGGTCAAAATATTTCTATTGCTTCAAGTGGAAAGGAAGCACGGGGTCAAAGGTTAGATGACGACGACAAAATGACAAATCTAGCATACGTTTGGGAGGGGTGGGGGGGATTCAAAACAAAAAGGGGTTTCCCATTGTATTTGTTGTTTCGTGTTCTCTTTTTTAAAATTCGGCATCCTTTTGCTTTCTTTTTCATATCATAATGGGTCAAATGCAATCCTTTATGATTTGACTTCAATTTATTGCGGTTGATGGTTTCCGTTCACTCTCACGTCACTTTGTGCCAGCCGCCGCTCTCGTTCAAGCGCGCTACAAATGAAGTTGACTTGAGTTCTTTTGAAGTTGACTTGAGTTCTTGTGCCGCAGCCTCAAAAGTTCGTGCGCGTCTTTCTTTTTCTTTTCCTTTTAAACAAATAATATGTATTTGTCATATCAAAGCGAACGTAAAAAGCCACATCGGCTGTAATTTTGCAGGCCATTTGTGTGCTTCCCTGAGGCCGTTAAGAGCCTTTCGGTGCTCACCAGCAACTTGAAGTGCAGCGCAGAAGAAACATCAAGTGGTGACGTAAAGGTTAAACTATAGCTTCCAGCTGAAGCCGCCGCTTGTTCCCCGAGCGCTTCTTTTTTTAACTCCAATAAAAAAGTGCGCTTGATTGACAGGCTGCTCTTGAGTGCGTGGGCCTGACATTTTTCCATTGATAATTGCCTGTATGCTTTTATAGAATACATTTGGGAAATGTTCTCTGCTAACGTCTGGTGATTTTCCCCATCAGGGTTTTGGTGGACAACCCTCTGGTTTGCTCGTGTGAACTCCACTGGCTGCAGCAGTGGCAGCGCGGCGAGCGCGGGGAGCCGGACGACCAGCTGCTGACGTGTCGAGCCGCCGGACGCGAAGTGCCGCTCAACTCGCTCGTCTTAGACAACTGCAGTGAGTTGCCGGCGCCATTTGGCGTTTTGCAAACTTCAGCCCCCGAAGCCACTTGACATTTGGTGGGCACGTCGAGCGTGAGTGGAACCGCTAAAAAGGGAGCCATGTTGGAAAACACACTGGAAGTCGGCCATTTTGGTTAGAAGGTCGGCGTTGTGGGGTCATTTTAGACATTTGGAGGAGTGCATAAAAAACAGACTTGTCTGGATGGATTAACAAGATACTGTAAAAACACAAACCAATTCGAATTGGAAAATCTTTTTTGTTTGTTTTTTAAAGATGAGTGCATCAAATCGTACCGAACCAAATCTCTCCACTTAGGGATATATTGAGATACGTGTCGAATTGTCTTTGATTGGAAAGATATAAATATATCTTCGAAGGAAATGGCAATTCATTATTGAATGTCATATCCTCTTTAGTCCTGCTTTTTATGCCTACAGAAAGCAGCAGCTGAAGGTTGATTTAATAACAATCCAACCTTTGGGCATGACTGCTACTGTATATTGTCAGATGATAAGTTACATTCTCTAATGTGTTTACCGTAAACGCAGAGAGGTAGGTACATTTTTAAAAAAAATTTTTTGGGGGAAATGTATCGGGACAACATTTTTGTCCCGATTGCGCTTGCTCTCTTGCTTTCACTACATTCTCCAGTATGCTTTTGAAAGTGCTTGTTTTATTCTAAAGTGGATTTAATCACCTTGAAAAAAATAAGTGCCATGAATGCGATCCAAACATGCCGACGAAGTATATAAATTGGGTGTTTCTATAGCGCAGATTCCACTTATTGCGAGGAGGGGCGGGGGGGGGGGGGGGGGTGATCTTGAACATAACCCACACGATAATTGCTGTACACACAGTAGATACAACAACTCCACAATAAAATATTTTTTTTAAAAAAAGAAAAGGAAAATCAGGCCATTCTTGAAGATTGCCCCTGGTTGCTTTTATTCGTCCGATCTTGTTGCCAGGGAACCAAGACTGGAGTGTTTTTGCAGGCCTCTTAGTGGACTGTGGGCTGTTCTCAGGTCTGCCCGAGGTCACCATTCTGCCCTCCAACAACAAGGTCCAGGAGGGGGGCAATCTCACCTTTGAGTGTCACGTGACAGGAAGTCCCACCCCGCAAGTCAAATGGCGCACACACGCTCTGCGCTCGCGCTTCGTTGCTCAGGTAATGCACGCAGACACACACGCACGGGCACACACTAGCCTACTGATGAGAATAACGCGCAGCAATTTTGTCCGTGTGTGACAGGAGAGAATGTGGGGGTCCCCGCTAGAGGTGGTCCTGTACCTCATTAACGTCTCATCCAGTGACAACCTGCACAACCTGACCTGCGAGGCGGAGAACCAGGCCGGGCCCGGGGAGGACGTGGTGCAGCTGGACATTGAGTGTAAGGAGGTGCCCACCGAGTTCTCAATAGAAACAATGCGACATTTCACCATGCCGTCGCGCCATCTTCGGGTAGGCAAAAGCCGAAGAGCCGCGAGTAAACAAAGCCCGACTTGTCATTCGAGCAATGTTGAGGTCAAGCGCTCATCGCCGGCGTCGGGCTGGAAGCGCCAGTCAAAATGTGGTCGATTTCACTTTTTTTTTTCCAACAAAGCCACACTATTGGTCAGTTCCCACATGGGCACAGGTTTCATACTCCCTAATCACTACAAAGTCGACAGACTTCCAAAACCTGAGCGACCCCACACAAAATATAGATTTAGGTTTTCTTTTTTTCCCCCTCATATCGCCCACCCCCTAATTGTGATCTTTCCAATGCAAAAACGCCCTTGGCATGTGGCAAATGACGCCAGCGTGGCGGTGATGGCTCAGTGCGCTTTCTGCGTAGCTTAATGGAGGTGCCTCAAAGGGAGCCGAGAACAAGGCGAGGCGCGCCGCGCCACTTCGGTTCTGGAGCAAATGGCCCCTCATATAAAAAGAAGTGTTCTCCCGTTATGTTTCTAATGGAGCTCTCAGTGGTCTGCCACTCACGCGGATGGACAATAATACAAATAAAAAGTGCAGCCGGCAGACATTTAATGCTCGGTGTACAATCAGAGGACAAAAAGGCAAACGTCAACTGGCCTCTTGTTGCTTTGAAACGACCACCTGTTGCCTCCCTTTTCTTTCTAAGGCAAGAAAGTACAGAAGTCCACGTTACGTCGGAAAAAAAATCTCTTCTGAAAAGAAGTACAGATTCAACTCCCGCACTTATAGAGCCTGGAATGTGGATTCAGACATTTGTGTCTAAATAGAACACTCATATAACAAGAACTATGTATAACTGAATTGAGGAGATTAACCCTTTCATGCACCCTGAAACCTGATAACATGATAAGCTGTCCACTGTAGTAGCCGCTGTCCCGTTATTTGCTCCATTCCATGCTCAAATTTCGGAAAGAAGTCCAAGGGAGGTCAAAAGCCGTCACCGAGTGCTGCGCGGCTGGGGTTGTCATATCTCAAACACCAGGAAGCCAAAAAGACCAAAGGATTGAATGGGCTGAAGGCTCCATGCACGAGCACCAAGGGACAGATAACCAGCGTCGGGGAGGAAAGAAAAAAAAAAATCCCTGATAATTGTGCTCAGATCCAATTTGAGCCTCGCCCTTAATGGATGCTTGCCTCCCACTCCGGAAAAAAAAAAAAAAAATTGAAAACCCCTCTTCATCCGCCCATGATTGGCAGGCGGCAAAATGCTGGCGATCCATCAACGCGCCCCCCCCCCCCATCGGTGGGCGCACACTCGTTAACCTCCGGCCCTTTAATTACCCTTAATTACCTCCCCGAACAGTAACGTGGGTGCTTACTGCTGACTCCTGCCGAGTGGCCATTGGTTGGCTGCACTCGGGCGGCTCTTGCGCAACCAGGTTCCTCTCTAGCCTACCTTTGCGTTTCTTCGTTAAACACTGCTTTTAAACATCGAAATAAGAACCGCGCGTGTCTCCGTGCTTGTCACTCCTGTCGGCAATGGACGAGTTCAACATTTGACGAATGAAAGAAACACTGATTTACGCAGCCAGGCAAATACAACCCCCATTCAAATTGACCTTCATCAACACATTTTATTGCCAGACCTTTTCAAAACAACATTTGCCAGCATTTGGACCAATCCACCTTTCCAGACCCGCACAATATTGCCTTCGTTAGCAATAAAACCTACCGACACAAAGACCAGATGCTCATCTTTGGCCTGAAAGGAAAAGTGTGTTTCTAGCTTCTCGCTGCACGTTGTCTGTTGGCATTTCCGATGCCTAAACTTGGCCCACTTGCAGTGTGTTGCCATTCTCTCCTGCACATTATCAAAAAAAAAAAAAAACCTACCGGTAAACTAAAATTAAAACAGATCGATGAACAACTGTGTTCGGAATGTACTCACTGAGCATGGTAAGCAATGATTTTTCACTTGGACAATTACCTGCCCAATACAGGTCGACTTCATACAAATGACTCCGTATACTTTCATACTCCGCGCTACTGAACTCAACTAAAGTGTTCAAACATCACCAAAAAAAAATAAATAAAAACACACACAAAACTGCAATGTAATCTACCCCCCCCCAATATGGTGCACACCTACATTAAGAGTATATTGCTTAAGTACCTTTTACACCCCCACTTCGACACAATAACTTTCATAATAGACTGTTATAATCGTTGTTGAGCAGAAAAGAAAGTTGCTGCTTTCCAACAAGATTTCCGGCTATCGCGGGTACTCACGGGGGGTCGGGTGGAGGGGGTAGAATTCAGCAACTCCTCAGCACTTTTCCAAGCTGGGCGGGGGTCTCTCGAGTGTCTCCTCGGATCATTTCCTGGAAAGTTTTGTGGTATGCAGATCCACATGTTGACCGGGCTTCATTATTCATGTCGGGGTCAGCGCGTGTCTGAAAAACACGGATGGACGACATCGATTCATGGAAACGTCAAAGCAAAAGTGCCCAATCAGCAAACGCTCGCACATATTAGAGAACAGCAAAAAAGTTGGACATGCAACACTGGAAATGTTGTCAGAATTAGGCCGCGGTTAGCTCTTTTAAAATCGGCAAGAATTGCCACGTTTTCTTGCAGATTGTGTGACTTTGGAACTAATACGTTTGGATTTTGTGACACCTCAAGCTATGCCAAATAAAAAAAATGAGAAAGGAGGATTTTGACAACAAAATAACCACTTATTTGCAGTGCCCTTGTTGACACTGCCTCACTGCATGGCTAAAATTGTTATATTTGCCAGTCTCTCTCCATGACCTGCATCGTCTCACTCTCACTATTATTTTTTTTTTATCATGCCCTTTGAAGTGTGAGGTGCCCCAATTTGTCCGACTTTCTAATTGTTCACATTCCTCGCTCTCACCATCAATGCGACAAGCCGAAACTGAACACCTAATCTTTATCTTCTACATAAAAGCTGTGCTGATCTCCAAATCCAAAGTGATGCAAGGCCATCACCTACTGGCGTTTTACTCATCAGGACAGTTAAATAGAAGCTTGAATTTGCCATGTTGCCCGTTTCAAAAAAAAAAACAAACGTATTTGACTGAGAGATGAACGTCGGTGGTAGTAAACGGTTGGATTCCACCTGACGGCTATAGATGTCCACTTCCCTCCCTTTCCAACTTGGTGACATTCAACTGCAAATTGGACTCTATTGGAATCCAGGATTCTTATAAAAAAAAAAATCTATAAAAGGGCAAAGGAGAAATGAAAAGATTGAAAAAAAAGTCACCAAAGTACAAGGAATGAAGGCTTGTAATGAGCCAAAGGGAAAGTGCATCTTGCTTTTTTTTTTTTTTTTTGTGGTGACGCCTACGATGTCGCCTTTGCCAGTTCCAGCCAAGATCCTGAACCTAAGCGACGCGGTTCAACTACACCACTGGTGCTTCTCGTTCGTGGTGGACGGCAACCCCGAGGCCAACATCAGCTGGCTGTACGAGGGCGCGGAGCTGAAGGAGACTGCCTTCACGTACACGCAGCTCATCCCGGACTCCAGCGACGGCTCCAAGAAGCACGGCTGCCTGTCGCTGGACAAGCCCACGCACATCAACAACGGCCGCTACACCTTGCTGGTGGACAACAAGCTGGGCAAAGACAACGCCACCGCCATCGGCAAATTCATGGACAACCCCTTCGGACTCTTCGACCCCGAGGGCATCATTCCCGGTGGGTTCTTTTGTTTGTCATGCTCATCCTTTTGTTTGTTATTTGTTTGTTTCCCATCCCATCCGACCGCCGAAATTCACTTGAATGCCCCAAAAAATGCATTTTTTAATAGAAAAAAAAATCCAAATAGTAGAGATGTATGTAATAGAGAGATGGATGGGGGTGCGCTTGATGATAAGTGTTGACAGGAAGTCGGCTTGCATTGCTCCCATCTTTTCGTCAATTTCACAATGTCATTGAAGTGGTCATCTGCGAATTGAGCAACGGCTACTTTCAAAGAAAAATAGTCCACACATGTTCATTTGCTGTGTGTTTTTGTCCACTTATTCATCTTCTTTGTTTCCCCACATGCAAGTCATCAACTTGGATCCAAGTGAGTCTCCGTAATAACTTTTAAGAGCAACTTTTCTTCCGTAAAAAGAATGGAAATGACTGACGGCCTGCTGTCCCTGCACAGTTCCCACCAACAAATCCGTCATGGACGTGACCGAGAACCTGGAGAGTCGAGTCTTTGTGGTCTGTTATTATTTTCATGATAATGATTTCCCCAAAAAAAAAAGAAAAGAAAAGAAAAAGGCGATGCACCTTTGACTCAATTGAATGAATTGTACCTGTCAGGTGTCAGTGGCCGTGGGTCTGGCTGTGTTTGCGTGCGCCTTCCTGCTGGTCACCATGTTGGTGATCAACAAATGCGGGCACAACTCTAAATTCGGCATTCACCGTAAGTTGGAAAGCAAACTTTTGGGAAACTTTACAACACAAATATATGGAAAATATCCATCCATTATCCAAACCACTTGGGTGTATGTAAACATTTGTAACATGCCATTTACATTTGTAACATGTTGATTTATGTCCAAAGATATATGCGACTTGTAGAGGAGGCCAATAACAAATGTGTAAATAAATAAATAAATAAATAAACGTCATATGTTATAAATATTCAGGTTTTGTAGCTGTAAAAATCTTAACCTTAGCTAGCTAGCTAGAGCTAGCTAGCCACCCAGCTCCAAATCCTTCAACATGTCATTAATGATGCTATTATTGGTAATGCTACGAATAATTTTAACTGTGGAATTCAGGCGTTAAAAGGCGTGAAGTTGAAATTGGTCCTCACGACTGTCAGATTGTAGGCAAAGGCTTGCGGCAAGAAGGGGTGAGGCGGGACTGAGTCATATCTGGCTGAGCTGTAAGTTTGCGAAGGCTGCGCCGAGAGTGCCTTAATTACCGTAAGAGAGCAGAAAACCTCCCTTGGCTGCGGCCATGCGGTGCGGGGCCATTAAAGATGATGGATGGATGGACGGACAGACGCACGGCGAGATGGGCACGCGGCCCAACCCTCGCTCGTACATTTACACTTTTGCCTAAGTGGCTGTGATTGCCTAAGTGGAGCGTTCCATGGTTTCTTCCTTCCGTCTGTCTGTCCGTCCGTGTGTGTGCTCGCTCCCTCGGCTGGCTTTTGTTGATTCCATTTCCAAGCCTCTTGGACCCTGGAGGTTGTACGCCAGGACTATTTAGGCCAGGCTCGTTTGGCCTTTTATGGGCTTCACGTGACGTCTTTTTGCTTCAGCGGCACCCTGATTGCGGCGCTGATCACGGCCATTATTCGCGCCGCGCCAAGAAAACGGGCGCTTTCCCAGAAATTGGTGCGCAATTGCCACGTGCTGTTGGCGCAATAATCACCAACCCTTGGGTGGCAAAAGAGCTCGTGCTCAACAACACAAGTATGGATAGTGGTCAAAGTAAAGTTGGGGAGAAAATTCAAATTCTAGATAATACTTGGCCTCAAAAAAGCTGATTAAGTCCAACAAAAGTCAAAAGACTTCCTCTCAATTACATATGATACCTGTTTTAAGTTGACAGTGAAGACAAAAAAAATGTGATTTTATATTTTTAAACCGAGCTGGCAAACCTTGGCTCAGTTTTTTTATGTTCGCAAATACACTAACTAATGATAATTTGAATCTTTGATTAATCTCATTTTAACCATTAATCAATAAGTAGGATTAATAAAATACTTGCACTCACATCCTTTTTTTCATGCGTATTGAAAAAAAATATATACAAAATGTTCCGTCTCGTAAGGCCCCAAGATCTCAACAAAGGTCGCCACTGCAATTTACTTTTCCACGTTTGGTTATTTTGATGAAAGTGATTAATTGACAAGAATGCTCACACTGAAGTAACTGCTTAGAAACAGCATTCAGCTTCAAATTGTCAAAAGCCTCCAAATTTCAGCCTCACAAGAGTAAATATAATTTATACTGAATAATAATGAAGTGAAGTATTTGTACCTGCTGGCTGGCTCGGGTGTATGACCCCTGTGGGCGTCTTTCCGGCGCGTTAGGTTCGTCCGTGCTGGGCACCGAGGACGACCTGGCCATGTCGCTGCGCTTCATGAACTTGGGGAGCAGCCCGCCTTCCTCGGACGAAGATTCGGGGCTGTCCAGCTTCGTGGAGAACCCGCAGTACTTCTGTGGCATCATCAAAGACAAAGACATGTGTGAGTCATTCCAAGTTCAATTGAAAAGGGGTCACATTGCAAACAAAGGATTTCAGGAATGTCGCACGTGTGTGTGTGTGTGTGTGTCTGGGGGGGCGATGCTTGTTACAATACCAAGCATCCTTTTTTTGTTCATTCTGTTCCCCTCCCCACCCCAAACCCCGCCCACCAGGCGTCCAGCACATCAAGCGTGCGGACATCGTGCTGAAGTGGGAGCTGGGCGAGGGCGCTTTCGGCAAAGTCTACCTGGCGGAGTGCGCCAACCTCAGCCCCAACAACGACAAGATGTTGGTCGCCATCAAGGTGAGTGCGTCGGACATCTTTTCTGTCTCTTCTTCAGCCCGATAATGACACTGCATTAATGAGTAAAGCTCAGTGCTGCCTGGTGTGATGTGGTGCAATGTGGTATTGCAACTGTAAATTCCAACTCACCTGTTGACAGTTAAATTTAAAAAAAAAAGGACAAGCAAAACGTTTACTTCGGAAAAAACTGTACTTTTTATTTGTTCATGTCCCACTCGGGAGCCCGACCCCGGTGATGGCAAGCATTCGCCGATTATTGGCATCCAGCTTTAAAGGTTCCTGTTTGCCGTTAGACCCTGAAGGACGCCAACGAGTCAACCCGGCAGGACTTCCAGAGGGAGGCGGAGCTCCTGACGGTTCTGCAGCATCAGCACATCGTGCGTTTCTATGGCGTGTGCACAGACGGAGAGCCGCTCGCCATGGTCTTTGAGTACATGCGTCACGGCGACCTCAATCGCTTCCTCCGGTATGTCCAGCTTTTCATCTCCAAACACACGCCCGAAACTGTCCACTAGGCTCCATATTCAATGAAAACCTCCCCGATTATATATCTATATATTCATCCATTAATGACCTCGAAAAAAAAACAATATAGAAGCATTTTCAAAATCGCAACTAATTCTTTATGATTTCCCATGGAAGTCCGATTCACAAATACATTTAAATGGTTCCATAAAATTTCCAGAGAAAAATATTTCCAAAATATATCTCAAGAAGTGTTTACAGATAAAAATCAAATAGTCGTTCATTTCAATGGTAAAACTGTAGGTATAAATATCCGAAAAGGCCTTGCTCAACCTGGTTAAAGTACGATTTCAAATAAACTGAAATGAAATTATATTCATTTTCAAGGGAAACATACATGTAATAATATCATATCAATAAAATGATACATGTAAAGCCATGGAAGTAATGAATAGAGCACCTTTCTTCATTTCTTCTTTAGTTTAATGTCTGGTACCACAAAAAAAAAAAAACAATCAAGTGACAAAGTAACACAAAAGAAAACATGCCATGCCTAAAAGCATCATATTTTTGGGCAATACAATGCCAAAGTTATTTATGAAAGCACCTGTAAAGTGGATATAGAAAAAAAAAATATATATATATATATATACTGTATATATATATATAGAGAGAGAGATATTTTTTTGTAATTGTTAGTCAATGACACAAAATAAGAAATATGCATACGCACACAAATACACCTCAAATCTGTTCAGCTATTTTAGTGTTGAATTGTGCTTCCCCCATTTGTAACTCAAAATTATGTTTGCTTTATTTTTTTGTTGCTGGCCGTCTATACATTTTGAGCAAACATGTTAAGAGGTTGCGAGGGTGTGCTAAAATGATTCCAAAGCTCCTTAATAACTGCCATTATTTCTTATTAGGCCTCTTTAGGATGTCGTGCAACTTTGTGTGGTCTTGGCAAAAAACACAAAGATAAAAAACAGCTCACAAGTTTCTGTGAAACATTTGTGCTGTCAAGACTCAGCTGAATGCGATTTTGCTGTAGTTCGACAGTCGATGCACCTGCACAGATGTCTAGAATACGATGCAGAACTCGCAGCGTTTCTTACCGTCCGCCCATCTCATCTGCATGATTTGAATTTGGTCGCAATCTGACAAACATGCCAGAAATGGACAAAACAACACAAATATGGTCGCCTTGGACTGAAAAAAAGAACGAAACCAAAATGGCTAACCTGTCATTCCACATTTTAGTGGGTCGACTCATAATAGATTTGCTTATCAAATTGGTGAGCCCAAAAAAAAAAAACAAGTCCTAAAACAGCAGCTTCAAACCAAACAAGGATTTTTTTTTGTGCATTGTTTCTTGACTTTTTTTGTGGGGTCTACTCATGGTGGGCACGACTACCAAATTTCAAGTCAAAGTGGTTTTGGGGCTTGATTTTCAAAAAGGCAAGTTTCATTTTCAAAATGGCAGCTTCAAACCGAAATGCCAAACTTCTCGTGGTTTTCACGGCATGACTTGAGCCTTTTTGGTCGGTCTGCCTATCAAATTTCAAATTGCTAAGTCAGAACTGCTTCAAGGACTTAATTTTTTTTTTAAAAAAGACAAGACTGCAATGCTACTCGATGACGGGTGGCCTGGAAAATGAGCCTAATTTGGCAACTTTTCAAGCACGTCTTCTTGAGACTTTTTTTGTACATCTACTCATGATAGACGTGCCAACCAAATGACAAGTTTCCAAGTCAAATTGGTTTCAGGGACTGGACTTTTAAAAAGGTTGCTATCCATTGAAGGGAGGCCTCAAAAATGGGCCTAAAATGACAGACTCGTGTGTTTTTTCAAGCATGGCTTCGAGACTTTTTTGTGGGTCTAGTGATGATAGACATGCCAAACAACTTTGATGTTGTGAGGAGAAACTAACTTTGGAAGCTGAATTATGGAAGTGGAGTAAACAGAATTGTTTTTTTTTTTTTTTGGACAATCGTAAAATTTTGCAATGTGTCAAAAAAAAATTTCAAGGATCAATCATTCATTTTCTGTGAACAATGAGAAATAAACAACTGGATTGAATACAAACACAACCGTTTTGCTTTTGTTTTTGTCATTTTGGCCTTGGCGCAGGTGCACGTCTGAGTGATTCCACAAAAAAAAAAAAAAAAAATTCTGCCTCAGAAAAATTCTGGGTGAAGGTTCGCACATGGCAACGTTTCAGGGAGCTGTCTCATGACATCATACAGCATGCGATTAATTTGCGACATTCGATGCGAGTTTCAAACGTTGACCAATTAGAAGTTCATCACCTGGGAGAAACCTCGGCGGGATCAGCTGGTCTTGACGCCAGGTGCCCTCTGACGCCAGGCAGATTGGCGGCGTAAAAAACCCCACCCGAAATCACATTTGGGCCCAGGGCGTCCCACTGTGCAGCTGCGTTCCCACCGTGCCACCTGCCCGCTAAACTAATAGTGAGCGCATTTGGGTTGGACTCGGACGAAAGCGTGGGTCGCATTATCGCCCATCAGTCGGAACAGGATGCGCTGCGAGACGCGGGTGTCACCATTAACCCTTCGCGATGTACACTTCATGGCCGTGTTGGGAATCATTGACTCATTTCCATTTCTTTCATCATTGTGTAGCGGACCACCACTGAAAATCACTTTGTAGCGATTCACAAGTCGGGAATGAGTGAATGATTCCGCAAATAGACAACGAATGGATCAATACATTTCCTCGTTGGATCAGAATTGACATCGGAACAGTCATCATCATGCAGGTGACATTGAGAGAGACCAAGATGGCCCCTGACAAATTCCCATAGCTTCGAGTGTCATCTGCAGCTTGAGACTGGAAGAGTCACAGAAAGGCAAGCGCTTGAAAATGTTTATGGATCAAACACCTGTTGTCAATGTCGCCTGGCGGGTACTTGTAAGAGAACAGCAAGTTATGTCGAAGACACGGAAACGGTCAGCGCTTGCCCATTCACAAGTTTACAGAAGGTCAACTTCACTTCATCGCAAAATTTTATCCGAAGCCCCGTCTCACCATATTTACAGTGTACCTTTGATATTGACAAACACGTGTACGTTCGCCTGCTTGTAGTTGAAAACAAGGTCTGGGATGTTGTTCAAAACGCCTCCGGTGTCCCGCAGGGCTCACGGACCCGACGCTCGGATGCTGGAGGAGTGCAAGATGGCGGCGCTGGGCGAGCTGACCGTGCCTCAGATGCTGCACATTGCGGCCCAGATCGCGTCGGGGATGGTTTACTTGGCCTCGCTGCACTTTGTTCACAGAGACCTGGCCACGCGCAACTGCCTGGTCGGAGAAGGCCTGGTGGTCAAAATCGGAGACTTTGGCATGTCACGGGACATCTATAGCACCGATTATTATCGGGTGAGTAAGGCTTCGCAAAGTACAAATTTGATGTGGTTTAGTATTTGTGTTTTAGGGCTAGGATCCGCATTCAAATTTGGGCTTGTTTTAAAATTAGTGGGTTCGGATTAGGGTTGGTCAATTAGGAATGAGTTTAGAATTGCTAGGTGAGGGTTAGTTGTGCAGGGGTGTCAAACTCATTTTTTGTTGCGGGCCACTTCGGAGTTACGGCTTGCCTCGGAGGGCTGGTGCAAAATCCCAACGTTATTTACTACCCACGGCAATTTGACATTTCGGTACAGATTTCAGCAAGAATCATGAAAGTTGACACACATGATTTGCTCCCGCGGGCCACATAAACTGACGTGGGGGGCCGGACCTGGCCCTCGGGCCTTAACTTTGATACTTGTGGTTTAGTGGGTTAAGATTAAAGTTGGGTGTTTGGATTTGAAATGAAGAGCTCAGGGTTTATGTTAAGGTTAAGTTTCGTGTTTAGGTTTAGGATTAAGAGTTCGGGATTGGGGTTAGTGGAATCAGATTAGAGTTAACGCGCTTGAGGTTGGGGTTCATCTCATGGGAATGATGAGGACCAAAACAGAGTGGGAAGTATAATTGATTGTTTGGCGAATTCACTCCCGAGCGACAGTGACTCATGATCACCCCTGGAGGACCCAAGCGGCACTACTACAAATGACTTTTTGACCATCACGATGGCGTTTGCGTTGACGGCATAAAGTTGTGATTCCGCTTTTAGGTGGGGGGCCGCACCATGCTGCCAATCCGCTGGATGCCGCCCGAGAGCATCATGTACAGGAAGTTCACGACGGAGAGCGACATTTGGAGCTTCGGCGTGGTCCTCTGGGAGATCTTCACGTACGGCAAACAGCCCTGGTACCAGCTGTCCAACAGCGAGGTGAGTGGCGTGCTTATCACGCCAATGGTGAATTGCAAAAGCGGGAGGAAAAAAAAAAGAAATCCCTGCATGTTTGGGAAAACTGGCCTTTTTTACTTCCCAGAAAGAAAATCAAGCACACAAGTACACAGCCGTTCCATTTATACAAAGCGTCTTGCGTTCTTACAATGACTGTATTTGGTGACTTCACAAGACTGTACTCTGCATTCTTGCTATTAAGAAATGGCTATTTTTATTTTGCCTAAAATGGCCACCACATCCCACAATGCAATACAAAAGTTGTGCTGCAATGTGGCAGGTGGCAGCCATTTAAGGCTCGCAGGTACCCAAGTCATCATAACCATGACTGTACACCGCACGTTTTGTAACTGAACTCCGTTATTTCATCATCACAAACATTGTTTCACCTCTTTCTATAGTGTATATAATTTAATTTTTTAACCACAAAACGATCAAAACAACGAACATGATCTATTATCTATCGATATCTTATTTCACCAGATGTAGACATGCTAACGCTAGTAGCCGGTCAAAAAAAAAAAAACACGCGTTCGAGGTCAATCAAGGATATAACAAAATGAAACTTTTAAACATGATAACATTGTGTTTGTCTATTCTCCATCAAATGTCAAAAGAGGAAATCTAACTGTAATCTATTGTACTTATTTCACCAGTTGTAGACATGCTTACGCTAGTAGCC
This sequence comes from Hippocampus guttulatus, assembly GCF_054856545.1. Lineage (NCBI taxonomy): Eukaryota > Metazoa > Chordata > Actinopteri > Syngnathiformes > Syngnathidae > Hippocampus > Hippocampus guttulatus. Next base: position 21,144,066 of record NC_141266.1, on the reverse strand, counting down.
GGACGCAAATGTTCCTTTCGAAACAGCTGGCGTTGATATTGATATGTTGCATTCATTGGTCAAAGAGTTGACGGGCGGCACTCTCACAAATGTGATCTCGTAATTGGAAGTATCGCCTTTTATAGCAGCTAAGCTTCGGAAGCAGTTTTCTATCGGCCACAGCTGCCCTGGGGCATGCTAATGAGCGCGCCGGTACGGCCACCGCCAAACATTCACACCCACGCTGATTGGCGTGCATCAGAATAGCACGTAAATCCAGAAATCAAGTCAATCGTCCGTGTGTTTACTTGAGTCTTGTGCGAGTGTTGCTCGGAGCCCTCCGTCTGCCCCTTAAATCAAATCAATAATAGCGTCGTGGAGTGGAGCAGTCCCGAGAAAACCAGTGTGTCCCTTTCAAGAGCCGCGGAACCACCGCCAGCGTCTCGCCTTTCAAGAGCAGACTGGATCGCCTTCCATCCTAATCTAATCACCTCGTGTCTCGGCAGCATTAATCTGGTTAATCCGCTCTGCGAGGGACAGGTGAAGTGATTTTGTGAAATCAGGACCCAGAGTGTGTGGAAAGCGCCGACAAACATGAGTCCATGAGTGGTCTCAGAAAACAAAGTGACTGTGTCTATTACTGTAGTCTTTTATGACCTGGGACACTCTCGGTCTTATTGAGCTTTCAATAAATCACACTGCACCGACGATGCGGGCACACACACAACTCACTGTGGAAAACGGAACAAATTCTCCAAGGTTGAAGGGAGGCTTTGAACTGGAAAAGAATGACCCAAGGCAGATGGCCTTTGAATCCATGAATGCAAACCATTACCCACTGGGCATCAATCTCACTCAACGGGAGGCTCTAAGAACCCGACGAATCTTTGAGAATGTGTTGATGTTTTCGGGACTTTATAGGGCGAGGTAGGACAGAAGACGCCTCGATATTGAGGTCTACAGAATAGCGACCCACACAGACCTTCTCTTTGACTCGCACTAGCCACTGGAACACAAGCTCAGGGTTATCAGAAGCCTTGAGGACAGAGCAGAGAAGATCCCTACCAGCGACAAGACAAGACAGAAGAAGCAGACTCCTGTCGGGACCATCCAAACTGGGCCTTCGTCAAGTTCACTTGGAGCAGAAAGGCCACAAACACCTGAACCCAAACACAGAAAGGGGAGGTGGAATGTGCTGCTTCTTTCCATGGTCGCTGTGGCAAAGAACTTGAGTTTAAGATAGGGCTTCATGTTTTGGATTAGGGTTCCAAGTTTCAAGATAGGGTTTTAAGTTTAGGGTTAAGGTTTGCAAATAGAATTTGTGTTCCATGTTTTGGTTTTAAATGGTGTCAAGGTCTCCATTGAGGGTTCGGTTTCTAACTTACATTTCAAGTGATGGGTAGGGTTTCAATTTAGGGTTTCCATTGGTTTCACGTTAAGGTCTCAAGCTGGCGTCTGGAGAGGTGGTTTGAATGTAAAGTCTCATGTTGGGTTTTCAAATTGTGGCTTAGAGAAATAAATAAATAAACGAGCGAAATCCGCTGAGAGTGGCTAACGTCTGCCGTTGCGTTGCACTGCCCCCCGCAGGCCATCGAGTGCATCACGCAGGGCCGCGAACTGGAGCGTCCCCGCACGTGCCCCAAACAAGTTTACCTGCTGATGCGCGGCTGCTGGCAGCGAGAACCTCAGCAGAGAACCCTCATCAAAGACATCCACGCGCGCCTCCTCGCCCTCGTCAAGAACCCGCCCGTCTACCTCCACATCCTCGCTTAGACGCCGCCGCAGCTCGCACCACTTTCGGCCCCAGACAACTTCGCGTAATAGCATCTTTGTCTTTACCAGCGAGGCAACTCGGCATACTCGTAAAATGACTGTGCCATACTAGTAACCTTTTTGAGGAACTTCACTAGTTGGACAGTTGCTTTACTAGTGGGCTGAATTGTATTATTTCAAGTAAATGGAATAAATCTTCCAACTGAAAGCTGTTGGAGCATTTTCTGCCCCGCCGGTGTCTTGACATTTTTGCACAATAGGCGGACAACGACATGCTAATGAGGACAATGAGTGCACGAGTCCACATATCGCACCCTAAGCTGGATGACAAGGATATCGGATAAATCCTCACTAGTAGGACAATTCGGCGCACTAGTAGGCTGGATATCGCCTTGATATCAGTCTCAAGGTCCACACTAGTGGCATGTCGTTGTTCTACTAGTGTGCAAAAATGTCATACATTACAGGGGGGAAAAAATATGTCCAAACAGCTTTTAATTGGAGCGTTTATTGCATCTACTAGACAGTAGATCCATTTACTAGTTCACTCTTTGTCTTCACTAGTACAAAATGTTTGGCAGACTAGTAGCGCAACCACACTTTGCCAGTTAGGCAAAACTGTACACTCGTTGACTAAAGCGTGCTAAGAGTATGACGAGTGAAGCGCGAGATGTTACCTAGTAGAATTTTATAAACTCACTTGTAGCACTAGTAGTGCGCATCTGGAAACTAGTGCACAATTTTGCCTCACGTTTAGTTCGTTGTTCCACTAGTGTGTTGAAATGTCTTTAATGCAGTAGGGGGGGGGGGGGGGGGGGGAGTTACGAGTAAGATAGTTCAACTAGTGTGCCAAATTGTCCTGCTCGTGAGCGCGTACTAGTAGCTGGCTATCGGGAAAAAAAAAATTCTCATCTTGTCCCGTTCCAAAGCGGAGATGTTGTTTTTGGAGCCCCTGCAGGCTGTGAGCAGCACTGCGGTAACTTGTCGCAACACAACAAGAGGACAAATGAGTCATTTCCGCTCCAACTTTTCAGAAGATGATGATGATGATGTTCATTGATGTGTATATAACCAACTTTGTGTCTCATATATGAATATTTTTTTTCAATATTATCAGAATGTGTGCAGTCGTTTCGTCACTTTGGAAGGCAAATATTACCCCCCCCCCCCCCAAAAAAAAGTTTTTACTACAATTCAGCTGTTTCTGTCCGTGCAACTGTCTATTTACTCAACCGCAGCGGGTACATGGCTATTTTTTTACAATGTGCACCTGTCATTTTAGGTTTTGTTTGAGGTGTGGTGTTTATATATTCACGCGAGCGGAGGCAACTATTTCAGGAAGGGAGATGCGACTGGAAAGACCTTCATAATAAAAGTTATACATTTGAAAGTGGGCAGGAGATCTGACTGGATGGTGTGAAGACCTTCAAAATAAAATTGATGCACTGCAAAGCTCGCGGTGAAGCTGGCTCGATGTGACATGCCATTGCAAAGATCTTCAAAATAAAAGCATTGAAGTGTAAAGGCCTTCAAAGTGGAGGCACTTTGTTGAAACTCTATCAGAAATGTGACATGCAGGCACAGGCCGCCTTCAGAATAAAGGCAAATTTGTGAACTGCAGTGACTTTCGAATGAAAAGTGAGTTAGAAATATATAAAGCTCTCCAAAATAAAGGTTTTATACTTTTGTAGCATTCAGAAGACCTTCAAAATAAAACGCTAGGTGATGTGATATATAACAAAGGCCCACCCATGAAACTGGCTAGATGTGGCATGCTAATTGACTAAAGGCCTTTAAAAATCAAAGCGCAGCTGTAAAACCGGGGAGCTGGGACGTGCGAGTGTAAATAACTTGTAAATTAAAGCACTGCAGCGGGTTTTAGAGCTGTGACAACTTTGAAAATAAGAGGTGTTTCGTCGGAATTGAATAACAATTGTGACATGATGCTGCCAAGCCATTAAAACACTCCAGTGTCAAAACCTTCAAAGTAAAAGTTGTGCCGTGGCCTGCTAAATGTGTTGTGGAGTCAACAGTACAACTGAGGGTTGGAAAAAAAGACTTTCAAAATAAAAGCTGTACAAAGTGTAAATAGTGAAGAGACATGCATCCAGACTGTACGAAGTGCTACACTGAGACACTGAGAAACTCTGTCGCTGTCCATGCTGTGTGCTCTCGCTTCACAATAAAGTTGATTGGAAAAATAAAATCCAGAGATTGGTCACTAAGCTTGTGTCAATCGATTTACTTCACTGGCAAAACTATACACACTCTGTTCTCAAGTACAAGTACAAATGCTCATTTATTTTTAAAAAAATGAAAAAGTACAAGAATTGGTTTAACTCATGTAGAAAAAAGGAATCGAGCTTTAGACAAACGTAGCGCTTTGCTGCTATCCTGGTCCTAGGAACTATGTTAAAGTGATTGGTGGAGCAACAATTAGACAAAAGCAGTGCTTTGCTGCCATCTTGGTGCCACTGAACTATGTTGAAATGAGCCGAGGAGCTTATCCATCCATCCATCCATTTTCCGAACTGCTTGATCCTCACTAGGGTCCGAGGAGCTTAATTGAGATAAAAATACAGTCAAGCCTCGGTTTTCGTCCATAATCCGTTCCAGAAGGCTGTTCAAAAACTGAAATTGTTCGAAAACCGAAACCGCGCTCTTTTTAAAATAAAAATGTTTACTGAACACGTCTGCTCACAATGGAAAGCAACACGAGGAAGCGTCACTTCCTCGTCTACCTGAGGAAGCGTCACTTCCTCGTGTAAGGAAGGCGAGAGGAGTCAAATGGTGCATTCAAGTGCGCTCAGTTTGTTCAAGAACCGTAATTTGTTCGTCATCCGAGGCATAAAAAAACTCGAAATTTTTGGTCGAAAACCGAATTGGTTGAGAACCGAGACGTTCAAAAACCGAGGTTTGACTGTATATATATTTTTTGTCACCATCTTTGAAAGTTGTAATGAGTGGAGAGGTAACAGTTTTTCATTCCCGGTTAGGAATTTTTTCTTCTTTTTTTTTTTTTTGCATAAAGTGGCGTGACCTTTTCAAGGGATTTTCATTATATACATGACTGACCTATCACGTACTTTCACGCAGGAGTGTGAGTCTCAACTCAACTCAACTGTATTTATAGAGCACTTTCAAACACCCATCGCTGCATACAAAGTGCTGTACATGGAACAACTAACATATACTGTATTGAATTGAATACACAACAGTAAAGCAACAAATCGGTAACAAAGACGGTAGAAATCACCGAACAGCAAAACCAAGAACAAATCTGAGTCATGCTGAGTCAAATGCCAAAGAATACAAGTGAGTTTTGAGGCGGGGTTTAAAGATGTGAGTGTTTAAAACGTGTTTGTAATGGGCTAACCTTGCTGCCTAGAGATAGCAAACAAATCACGTGGACAAGCTAGCGAACATGAGCAGTACGTACACTCGTGTGTGTGTGTGTGTGGGTGTGGGTGTGGGTGTGGGTGTGGGTGTGTGGGGGGGGTTCCTTACCTGACTCTAGCCGGTGCGATCCTGGGCAGTGCGTCAGAGCCATTTAAGTGTTGCTTGGTCAATAGAACTCAAGAACGTGTCCCTGTTTGTCGACCCGCGCACGATGTCATCTTTTTGTGTTTGCTCGTTTATTTGAAACAAAACGAAGGCACACTTGTTGTTCTTCGCTGGTGGTCTGCGGACAAGACTTGGATCTTACGCACGACCTTTAACATGACGTTGCACTTCCGTGTCAATTTTACTCATCCCCCAAATTTACCCATGCGAAATTTCCTTGGCTTTTCCAAAACCGTAAGCCTTTTATTTTGAAATAACAAGGACCGAGAAAATGAATTTTCAATTTACAACCCGTTTCCAAATTTTCCGGAATTATGACATGATCAGGACAGGTGTACCTAATTTTATGGCACGTGAGTGTGTTACGCTCTCATTTGTCATAAAATCATCGCGGTTGTGCCATCGCATTTTTTCAAAAGTTTCGTTGATCGGACGGCTCAAACGGAGACTTTTGGGGAGTATCTTGTTGTACTCGCCTGCCCTCTGTTGTTCACTCTTCACACTGCAGGCTTTATCCAAAGAGAAGGACAAATGACCGATTTTTTTTTAAGTTGCATTTATTACACAAATCTAGTGGAACAATGACAGTATACAAAGCACATATTAGTATTTATTTATACATTCAATTTTTTTCTGATCATATAAAACATGAAAAAGCACCCTTTTTTTTGCTGGTTCCTTCCAGTCAAACATCCCACGATTAATACATTAATTATATTTAGGACGAAAATGTATAACGGTACCGACAAGTTAACAGTGGTCCAGTCAGGAGTATTGGCAATAAATGTATCCAACGTGTCTGTGTGTGTGTGTGTACTATATAACTACAGCAAATATTATGACATACATATTGAACATTTATGGGGACTTTTTGGATTTTATTTTGAAAATTTTGCTCAGTTTTCCTTTTTTTACCAAGCTGGTGGACCACCATTAACAGAAAAAAACTGGTTTGCATTTTAAACATCTTCACTGTTTGCATAAGTGCATTTAGAATGTTCCAGTCATCTGTCATGCATGATTTTGGAATGTGGGAGGAAACCAGAGTACACGGAGAAAACCCACACAGGAGAACATCCAAACTCCACACAGGAAGGCCGGAGCCGGAATCGAACCCTGCACCTCTGCACTGTGAGGCAGACGTGTATGTAAATGGAAATGTAAAAATGTTCAAAGTTAAAAAGTGAGATTTAGCATGTTATGCAATACTGAATTCTTTCATTTTCCTGGTGTTGCAGCAAAACGCTTTTGTACGTTACAAATCGGATGCAAAATTAATATGAATTGAAGAGTTTGCGCGTGCGCGTGCGTTGTGCTCACGCACACCCTCGGCCCAACGTGTGCCGCTGCCCCCGCAGTCCTCGAGTCACGTGCTTTTCATCTTCTCACAAACGACAGAAAAATGTTTTTCAAAGAAAACATCTGGAGCATTGGCTCACTGTCAACAAGTAGTCAAGATGCGGCCGGATGGCAGAAACCCCTGTGACGACCTCTGACCTCAACTGAAACACCCACCAATGTAAATTATGGGCCAAACACATCTTCTTGATTGACAGTGCACACGCTGAAAAACGTTTTTTGTCAAATGGCTTATTTTGGGCGCCATTTGCGTTTTTGCCACTGTGACGTTGCGCTGAAAAAATGTTGCCAAATTGCTCCTGTAAAAACGTCTCAGTCCCAAAAGCTTTCACAGCACTTTCTGCGAAATAAAAGTGCTTCCTCCCTTTCCCGCCACACTTAGTCATCGCCATCTGCTTTTTCTCCAAAAATGCCTTCTTTCTGGTTAAAGGTCTCAGAAATCCAAATTCAAAAGTAAGAACAAATAATTGAACGTGAAAGCACACACACACACACACATATATATTTAGATTGTGATGGCTAAATGTCTTAAAAATCCAAAATAAGATTTGACCAAAAATTGGACCCCCCCAAAAAAAGACAGATGTTTGCTTCATATTTTCTGGCAAAAGAAGCATTAACAATTTTACTTACTAGTTAAAATGCAGCTATTTGATTTCATGGTAGTCTGGAAAAGTTTGAAAATCTTGTTAAATTCTTCAAAATCTTTGGCCAAAATTCAGTGCAAAAATTTTAGAATACTAAATCTAAAATTCTATTCGATTTCTTAGTCATACATTTGGCCAAACAATAAATACATTTTTGAATAAGGTCAATGCGAGGCCGCATTGTGTTGGCGATGAATATAGGCAACCCCCCCCCCCAAAAAAAATTGCTCACTAGCGCCACCTGGAAACTTAAAATAAATAAATAAATGAAATAACATGGAAATTGTCCCTGTGGACAAATTAACCGGCGTGACGTCGTCGTCTGAGGTCAGAGTACTAATAATAAAAATCGAAACGTGTCCTCATTGAGTCAACACACTCACTGGTCCTTGCCGTCACCCGGCGCTTGTTGCCGCCGCGGCGGTTGCCATGGCGCACGTCTGAGCAGCGGTGCGCTGAAGAGCGCGATGACGCCCAGGTTGAGGGCCACACCGAGCGCCAGCACGCCGGCCGTGCCGGGCAGGGAGGGCGCTGGCCCCGCCGCCTCCAGCAGCGCCCGCCGCGACGTCATGTCACACAACACCGCCTCCATCTGGAAGTGTGTTGCCATTACAGCGCACACATGGAACAGCTGATGGCTGTGACCTAAACACACACACACACACACACACACACACACACACACTGAAGAATAAAAAGAATACAGTGGAGCATTGCATACCTGAATGGTTGTTCAGCAGCCATGCATTCGCATATTCACAAATTTTTATTTATTGGTTGTTATGTTATTTTTCTCCACCATTTCCGTCAATGTTTATCAGAAAGACCCTGCCTCTTCCAAGGCGATCCGTTAAAAAAAAAAAATATAGCAGTGAATATGGGAAAATGATGCTGCGTGTCTTCCAGTGGAGCTAAGTGCTGCCCACTATGTGACAAAAGGTGGTACCACATTAAACACACAAAAATGGGACTTGCCTGCAGACTGTAAAAAAAGAAAAAAAAACATTAAAAATCTTCCACTGAAAAATTTGCAACCTATCGGGTACACGAATGGTGGACGTTGAAATAGCGGACGGAGCATCAGTGTGTCAATAAAATCAAAAAAGTAGCTAGATATGAAAGCATCCTGACGGGAGACGTACCAAAGTAGTCGAAACGTCCTGGCGCCAACCTCTCGGGCAGGTGTGAGGTGAACAGGAAGCAGGTGAGAAAGGCCAAGGTCACCTGATAAAAGTGGCTGAGCAGAGCCTCGCTCGGGCTGCATCGCCCGACGCAGCACAGGAGGAGCTACACACACACACACACACACACACAAACACACACTTACACAAACACATCAACGTCACAGGAGTCAAAGCCAAAAATGGCAATTGTTTGAATGAAGGAAAGAGAAGACCTCAACCAAGGCCAAACCATAAATAGGATTTTTTTTGTCAAAAAAAGCACATTTGTATGGACGTGACCATTCTCATGGATGTGTGCCTTTAAGGGGAGTGGCTTAGTGAGTGACTTTAGCAGCTGGAGTCTAATTGGCCAGTTAGTCGGCGCGTGAGTGAGTTGTGGTCAGCAGCAGCTCTGCCTTTGCGAGTGCTGCCGTTTTGTTTTTTGCGCGTTGAACCGTTTGGCTCGTTGAATAAACGGCAACTGCGGTTCTCCTAGCCCACATGTAAGGGCATCTCTCCAGCTGAATAGCTCCATTTTTTTTCCCGCTTCACCCGAGCGGTGCCGTGTCAAGCTAGCAACATACAATGAAAGCAAACGTAAAAAAGGCGAAGTGGCTGACCCGGTAGAAGACGGGCAAGCTGTCAAACATGAAGGGCACCACGAAGGCGGCAGTGCGCAGCAATTTGCTTCTCTGTGGGAAATGGACCTCCACAAACCTGCCGGGGGGGGGGGGGGGGGGGAAGCGCACACACACACACCTTTATTTGATTTCTTTGTGGCAGCTTCCGTAGTTGAAAGCAGGTCCTCGCTGACCTGCACTGCTTCCACCAACAACATACTTTAGCTGTCACCATATTTAGCTTTCCCCTACCACTCGAGTCTACGTTTTTAAAAAGCAACAAAATACACTGTATACTTGGTAAATAGCTACAGTACGCTTGGATCCAGCAGTGAATGAGTTCAAGTGTATTTTGAGGCCATCTATGTTTGCTGCTCGTCGTCGCAGCGCACACCAGTCGAGCCGGTTCGGTCCGGCATGAGAAGTCACGCAGCGATCCTGTTTGTCAAGTTTTGAAATGCAGTGCTTTCCACGTTGCTCTGTATTAAGGGCATTGCGTGAGGACACGCGGGGTTTTTGCTGACCGTGAGTAGCAGGACAGGCTGGTGCACAACAAGCTGTTGCCCACGGCGATGGGCACAAAGTGCCGATGCAGCCAACCGTTCAGCCAGCCGTCGGGAATCACGTAGCAGCCGTAGCAGATCGCGCTGCCTGGAAAAGTCACATTGGGTCATCAGCCGCATGCCGCCACGCCAAATCGGAAGACGCGATTATTATCTCGTCGCTTTGCGACACAGCACATCTGGTCATACCAATTGCGGCCAAGAAGGGGAGAGCGGGAGCCGCTGTTCAATCAAATTGCGGCGCTTTCCTGCTCTAAATTGGACCCTCTCAAGCACACCATATTAGATTAAAAACATATAGTCATTCATTTTTATACATATCTTTAGATTAATTTAAGTAAAACAAAAAAAACAGATTTGGCAATATTTTTGATGGTATACAGCACTGGTGACAAACTCAAGGCCCGAGGGCCAGATCTGGGCTGCCACATCATTTTTTTTGGCCCGCGAAAATAAATCAACTTCCATGATGCATGCTAAAATCTCTACCAAAATTCTCATATGTAATAAATAAGAGACATATTGTAAGCATTTTCTTGTAACCAAACTCCTAATTACAGTAACTTAAATAATTTAATTTAAAAAGTTATTATTTACTTTTTTTTATTTGGTTTCAGCCATAACGGGAAACGGTAACTAAAATGAGTTTGACACCCCTGGTATACAGTAACTAGTAAGTAAGACTATTTTCTTTAAAAAAAATATATATATACTGTATATAGTTATAATTTATTTATTTATTTATCTTTTAAATCTCTGAGCATTTTGTTCACAATCCGTTGGTCCCTTCAAACATGCAATTTGACAAATTTTCATAAGTTCGCATGAAGTACTCGCATATATGCCCCTAATTAAGATGATATCAAAAAATAAAAAAATCTTTAAATTATTTTTACATATTTTTAAATGTGAGAAATGTTGTTACTCACTGATCCAAATTATTTTTCTGTCCAGCGAGTTATCAGAAAAATAAATCAAAAATCTGAATAGTTAGTCTGGCCCTACCGAGCACATCGCAATGCACTGTTGACCACTCAAACCCTCGTTTACGTGCGGCCTCTGGGCCGCGACGCAAGCACAACCCCACAAAAAAAAAAAAAAATTCAATTTGGTCGGCAGCACGCTGCAGCGGCATCTTGCTGACTCATGGTGCGTGATCATCACTCAGCAATGGACTGCCCCTGCTGAAAGACAGACAATCTGTTCTGTAGAGGAAGTGCGAGTATTGTCTTACCCAGGCTGTAAAGGCTGAGCGCGCCATAGTCGAAGAAGTAGCAGATGTGGCGCGACTGTGACGACATGGCGCTGAAAGTGTGCGCGCAACAGGAGGTCAACGGGTACACGCACACCAGCAACATGTACGCCAGCAGAGGCCACGTGTAGCTGTCGCTCGTCAAGTTCATGCTGGAGCACAGCGAGGCCAGCCTCCACACGAAGTACCTGATGCACACCTGTACGGTTAACCTCCGCTCCAGTTTTATGCCTAAAGTGTAGTACCACATTGTGCCATAACACGGGGGCAGCATTGAGCTCTATTGAAACACATGCAGTGTAATGAATAGCAAAAAAGAGTCTTCAGCGCAAGAAGGGGCTCATCGCACTCAATGGCAAAGGTTCCAAGCTCCGAGCTCCCCGAAACATTGAAGGTGACCCGGAAGCTGTTGTCACGCCACCGTAGAAAGAAGCGTCTCATTTGTCTTAAACGTGCATCGGGGTGCGAGTACCGAGCGTACATATTTTGCACAGTGTCTGTTCTGATGGCTCTTGAAGGTCGGAAATATGCTCTAAAAGTGAAGTCTGACCATGCTCAAAATTTCTTTGCGACAAGAAAAAACGTTTAAACTGTCGCAGAATGTCGGGACACACATCACTGGTAATTAGTTGTACAGATGACCAGAAAAGTATGATGCACGCACCACGTTGGCAGGAAGTGCGTCCAGATGTTGACGGTTTCGTTGTTGATGTGGAAGCTGCTGAGCACGCAGTCCAGCGCCGAGCTCTGCGGGTGTCGGTAGCCGGACAAGATGCTGTCCTCGTGGAACACCTGAGGAACAAAGGCCGACGTCATCGTTACAGATGTCCCGGCCGACTTCGTACCATCCCTGGATTTCGCCTAAATTGGCTTCTTCCAACCAAAATGGTTGCCTTCCTGTTCAAATTCTGAGCAAGAAATTTGAACAGAATTTACATTTCCACCCAATTTGATGGTGGAAGCTATAACCCCAAACCCTTGGCCCTATGGCCCCTCCCACCTGTCTAGAATTCCTGTTTCATTTGGATGAATACCGTAGTCAAAGTACAAGTTATTGAATTTGCATGTTCATCAGCCTTTTAAGAGTTTTAAAAAATGTTCATGACTCGCAGGACATATTTCTTGGGTGAAACCCTCCTTCCCCCTCCCATACAGCCGGAGGCTGTAAATTTCCCCAGTGTGGGACAAATAAAGGATATCTTATCTTATCATACCCTAAAATCCTCCTGCTCACCTTAGGCACCTGGTGGACGTCAAAGAGCGGCGGCAGTTTGACACCAAACACGGCGGCCGGCGAGTCAACGGCGCTGACACCCCGCAGGCACACCTCACTGAGGCGAGCGCGGCCCCTGCGGCAGATGAGCAGCCAAACGGGGTAGTCGGGGGCGGGCGTCGGGGAGGCATCTGACCGGGCTGAGGGCTCCCAGCGTAACAGGCAGCGCCCCCAACCTTGGCTCCAGGTGCCTCCCAGGCCAGCGCCCAGCCCACGCCACACAGGGAACACTGCAATGTCGGGGAGAAGTCACCGTGAGCCGCCAGCTCCAAAATAAAGGCCTCCTTCGAACAAACGGGAGGAGTACATACATATCATTGATCGCCATCTTAAGGTCCATGGACTAGTAGACTAACATGTAAGACAAGCTAGCACACAAGTTCAGCCATGACAGGTAAATAGGTAGCGATAGCTAGACAGAGAGCTAGCTTGAGCGATAGCTTGACAGACCAACAGCTAGCTAGCTGTTATCAAGTAAATGGCCCAATCTTCACAAATGATCAAAATGGCTTTTGATTTCACCAAACAGCACCTCCTAATGCTGCAAATTCGACAAACAACTATCTTCAGTTCTTTCCAAACTAGAAAATGTTTTGAAGCATCATCGTGCGTAATTATTTGGAGCAGTGCATTTTACATTTGGGGAAGGGGGGGGGGGGGATTCTCTCTGGGACTTTTGTGCAAAAATATTCAAATCCTTCAAACAGTCAATGACTTGAAAATTATGCTGGTGTCATTTGCATTGACTATCCAGGAAAATGTAAGAAAATTATCATTTGCATCATACTTTTTCAGTGCTGAAGACTGACACTGCTGAATAATGTCATTTATGTAACATGGCTTCATGCCGATGTATATCGTAGATGCAAGGTCTTGATGCTTTCCAATGTTTTTTTTTTTTTTAGGGGGAACTTTGCCGCTAACTTGAGGCATCTACATGCAATTACAAATTGTCTTATCGATTAGTTACGGCTTTGCGACAGGTGTCACGACTCATCGCTGTAAACTATACCCAATTCTGCTTTTGAAGTAATGCTGCCCAATGATCAGTCATCAAAATTAGAGCGGGCACCTAAATCAAACTTGTTTGAGGAGACAAGAACCAAGTCTCCCAGAGCCTCCCGGTATCTCCCACACCCTCCACCGCCGCCCCCCCCCCCCCCCCATCGCGGACCAGGTTCCGGTTCTGACCTCTTTGTCTGTGACAAAGTCGTCTTTGTGCACACACACAAGCTACCGCATTGATAAGCACACAAACAAAATGTCCGCCCGCCGCTGGCCGATGAGGAATTTGAATGATGGAAAGACTTCATTTAAATGAAGCAGTTTGAAATGTTTTGATGCAAAGCGATCTGCGGGGGGTTTTTTTCTTCATAATGCCAATGTTTTCGTGAAAGGTCAACAGAGAAAACTGTTGAGAGTGTTTTTGTGGGGGAACGTCATATTAAGAAGAGAAATTACAATTGCGGATGGAAAATGTCATTTTGGAAATTTTTAAATTATTTTTTTAGTTTGTGTAATTGCCAAAAAAGGGTTTCTGAAAATTTCATATATTCATCTTTTACTTTATGAAAATTTCATATATTCATTTTTATTTTATTTTAGAAAAAATTATATATTTTTGAGAATACGTCAATTATTTATCCAAAGAAAGTGGTGCATAATACATTTTTAAGAAAAGTCATTTCATTTTGAGAAAAAAAGCAATTTCTTTTCGAGGGGAAAAAAAACTGTAGACAAAAGAAAATTTGCAAGAAAATGTTTGTAAAATGTAGCAAGTGGTTTGAAGAAGTCTTTTTTAAAGCTCTACACAAAAGAAAGAAAAACACAAAAGATTTAAACATTCAAAAAAATAATAAATGTAACTCATTCAATAAAAAATCCTCTTTAAAAAGAGGGTTTCTAGTTCTTTTCCAACAACAAGATCAACTTTATGTCTTCGATACCGTCTACCTTCTGAGCAATTTTTTTTTCCCCTCCAATCGTCAAAGGAGATTTCTTGGGTGGCAACGGGGAGGATTCCCCTGGGTATGTGTCCAATATTGTGCCAAAGAAAAGCGTTAAAAGAGGCAGCCGGGCGTTGGCTTGCGCGTGAATTTAGTTCCCCTTTCGAACCGCGCTCTGGCAAGTTTACACAAAAGCTGTTCCACCTTGCTCTCCTCCTCCTCCTTGTCTGCACGTGCGCGGACTCATGTTTACATTTCTCACGTGAAAGTTGCGACATGTTACGCAAACCCAACAATCCGCCTTGTGCTCTTTTCTGAGACGAGTGACACAAAGGTCAGATGACTCTCCAGCTTCAATCGTCCTGAACTCATCTTGGAATCAACGTAACGAAGTCAACTCTCCTTATGTCCACTTCGACTTGGGAAAAAACAATCGCCCAAATTTTGGGGATTTTATGGACATTACGTGTTTTCGTCATGGAGTGACTTGAAGCTTTTTGTGAATAGTTTGTGAATAGTGAATAATAGCACTTGGTGGGCATTAGCGGCAGTGCTCTTGAGTGGTTTAGGTCCTATTTAGCTGACAGGCACTGCTCCCCTGTCATGTGGTGTTCCACAGGGCTCAATTCTGGGGCCTCTGCTGTTCTCGCTGTATCTGCTCCCATTGGGTTCCATCTTAAGGAAACATGGTATTCCCTTCCACTGCTATGCAGATGACTGCCAGATCTATGTCCCACTGAGCAAGAAAGACGCCTTCTCATTAAGGCCACTCCTATCGTGTCTGGAAGAAATCAAAACCTGGATGGCACAGACTTTCTTGAGATTCAATGAAAAGAAGACAGAGGTGGTATTGTTTGGTCCCAGTGGCCCTTGTACATTCCATCCTGTAGACTTGGGCCCCCTGTCTCCTTATCTTAAGTCAACAGTCTCAAACTTGGGCCTTAAACTGGACAGTGATTTCAAACTCGATCGGCAAATTGGTGCCGTTGTTAAATCCAGCTTCTTTCACCTTAGACAGCTGGCCAAAATAAAACCTCTCCTCTCACATGAACACTTTGAGACAGTAATTCATGCCTTTGTCACATCCCGGCTCGATTACTGCAATGCCCTTTACTTTGGAGTCAGCCAGTCCTCCATTAAGCGCCTTCAGCTGGTCCAGAATGCCGCTGCTCGCCTCTTGACTGGTACTCGTAAGAGGGAGCACATAACTCCTACTCTGGCATCCCTTCACTGGCTCCCCATTCATTTTAGAGTTATTTTCAAGATCCTCTTATTTGTTTTCAAATCTCTGAATAATCTCGCGCCACCTTACTTCTCTGAGCTCATCCGCCAATTTGTCTTACTGTTTATTGTGCATGTTAAATTGCTCCATGTACAGCACTTTGTATGCAGCGATGGCTGTTTGAAAGTGCTCTATAAATACTGTTGACTTGACTTGAATAGTGAGCACCCATGGAGATGAAAACGCTTCACGTCTCCAAAGTCCCAAATACCGGGGCGGTTGATGGCTCTGATATTTTCAAAGGTAGAAGCGGGCATAAGGAGAGAATGTCTTCCTCAGGTGTCTGTGCTTTGACGAAATAAAACATTGATGAATCACACCAGAGCAGCTGTTTGAAATGTGAGTAACTGGAGCACGAAAAGGACATCAGTACAAGAACGGTCGGCGAGTGTTAAAACGAATCATGATCAACAGTGACGCTTAAAATGAGGTAACGAGTACCCCTAGCGGATTGCAAAAGAATCACTCAATTAAAGAAAGTAAAAATTTGCAAATATGGAATAAAAGCAAACACATTGGAATGACTAATTTTCTAAACTTTTTTTAAAATCTAGTACAGCAGATTTTTTTTTTAAAGTGACAGCGCGGGTGTATTTAAATTGAATATAGTCAATTTTCAAAATCAAGGTGTCAAAGTCAAACGGCTTGGGTCAGCTCTGGCCCGCCACATCATTTTAAGTGCCCCACAAAAGCAAACCAAGCATGTCAATTTCCTTGGCGCTTGCAAAAAAGTCTGATCCAAATGTTCAAATTGTCATAACGGCTGTCCAAAAGGAAGCCAAAACTCCAATTTGACCCGCGACAAAAACGTGTTTGACACCGCTGGTCTAACAGCTCCCCTTTGTATTTTTAATATTGTCCATTGTGAGGAGCACACAAAATATCTCTGGAGGTGAAACTTGTGTGCTCCAAGAATGACGCCAACGCCTTGGCAATTGCAACAATGCGAACTAACTCAATTCAGTTTGGCACGTGAGTCATTCCGCGAAGGAACAAAAAAAAAAAAAAACAACCAAAACAAAACCAAAAAAAACACAAAACTGAGGAAAGCGCGGAATGGCGGTGAGGACTGGCGTCCGGACCCGTGTAAGGAGCCAATCTTCCTCCATCATTTGTGTCACGACCACTTTCGCGTTCACTTACCGCGACTGTCGGCCATCAAGCGTGTGACGTGCTGCCCAAGCAAACAGCAACTTGGAAGCGCCTTTCCAAAGCGCCTCGTTTTCTCCTCGCGTCTCTCGTTAAAATGTTGCCTCACGTCCGTTTTTTTTTTTTGTCTCCATTCCACAGACAAGCCTCGGTTCCACCCTCTCCCTCCACACCGGCCAATGGCAAGCGAACTTGGCGCACTTTTGGGACCCGTGGGCGGGACGCAGAGAGGCGGCGGCCACAACAACACCAGCCACGTGCGTGAGCGCACGCGCCCGCCGACTCCAGCATGAGAAATGAACGCGCATTCACCACTTCCTGGAATTCCACGTTTGTGGGCGGTGACGTCACGGCCTCGGAGCGCGGAAGACACTCAAAAAGCGCGAAAAAAAACCCCAACAGTGAATGATTGCAGCCGTTTTACATGGAAGCGGATTGTTGCCACAAACACTTCATTTGAACATGAAACTGATCACAACGTGATGTTATCATATGATAAGCTATCACGTCCCAACATAAATTTGACTTTCAGTTTCAGGAAAACAGGAATTAATTGCTTTTAGTTCCGTCTTTTTGTATGAATTCAAGTTATTAATTACGAAACGATTCTGTTCAAAAGGAGATGGGGAACTCCTGTCACGTGAATTGCCTGCAGTCTGACTTTAGCTGCAACGTTTTCCGACTCGCCTGCCTGCACCTTCCACAAGACTCCACTTGACTTAGATTGGAAGTGCGTGACTTGACAAGTGTTGCCTGCGTGGATGTTTACAATCGAAAAGCCGCATTTTCAACACAATGGGTCAATTATTCTAGCTTTGAAAGTTTGAGACAACAATTATGAACTCTAACTTCATCCCGTCACGACCACCGCCCCCCCAAAATAGATTAACGTGACAGCTTCCCCAACCAGTAGCTTGTGAACGACGTTTCGTGTGGCCAAAGGCACAGACGACCCAATGCCTGCTTCGGAACAATTCAACAAACTCAAAACAGGATTGCCAAGGTTTTAGCGTAACGGATGGTACACCGAATGCTCAAAGAGGAAAATGGCCCGTGAACGTTCTCCTCTTCCAAACCGTTGACGGCATCCCCGAGCAAAACGCCGTCACATAACTAACTAAGGTGCGTCGAAATCAGGCACCAAAACCTGAGTCACAACCCAGTTCAGGCCGTCTTTTATGCGGCCACGAGATGACGCCAATGCAACACTGTCACTAAAACGGACACACAAAAAAACTCACGCATGAACTCTAAAGAGGCCAGCAAGGACCTCTGTGCGGATGACATCTCTCAGGGTCTTGTGGCTCCTCTCATGGTAAAAATACCTTCAAGTCATCGCACCTTCTTCATGGGATCAAAGTGCGTTCCCGCCACTCGCCCCGCGCAAAGGGAGCACAAAGCGGTGCCAGTCACCGTCCCAACTGATTCACAAGCACGCGCACACGCCGCTGTCATTGTGATTGGCTGCCATTCGCGGCGCGCCCGCGCGAGTTTGAGAGGTCCAACAGCAGAGAGGACAAAAGATGAACTCCAAAGACATTTCTTCTTTTTCCCCCAAAGGAAAGGACGGTGTATCTTGAAAAAAGTCAGCACAATGTTAGGCACGTAATGACGACACGCATTTCAAGTCACAACAATTTCAAAAGCACCACTTTGCATAGGCTGAACTCCAAACTAGTGCTCATTCATTGAAAAAACAGACACACGCTGTGTTCGAGCAGTTGTTATCCTGGGGCAAAATGTCACAATTTTGTGAAATAGCAAGCAAAAAAAAACCTGTCAGACAAATTTCACGTCATCGTATGTGACGTCACATGCCCTTGTGGTCACACAGAAAACAACGCACGGAAATGGTCACTTGTGAAAGTTATATGAGAAGAAAAAAAAAGGTCCAGTCGAAAGATTTAAATTATCTTAGTTTTTATTGGCGAATGTATTTGTCTATTTGTGTATGATAGGACACTCACGAAAATGGAGACAGTCTGTCATCATGTAGACATTTCCAACTTCTCTCAGAGCTTACAGCAACCCATATTAGCTTTTTTTTCTTCTTTTAATAAGTGACACCATGATAAATACACTGCTTTCCCTTGTACATTCTCGAATCTGAAAAAAAAATTGCATAACACCATAATTGTTTGGGTACAAAAATAAAACCCGAATGAGCTTGATCACAGGGTTGTTGTTTCCTTTTTGTCAAGAGCACAGACAACACACACAACTCCAAAAACAAAATACAAAAAAAAAAAAAAAAGGGACATTGGGCTATTGGGTGTAATTTGAGGATAAATCTGAAATGCTCAGCCTTTATAGGTCAAATTTGGCTTTCTTCAATTCTACACATTTTTTCTATGAAAAGGTTGCTTTTTTTATCTAATGCAAATGAAGTTGGACTATTTTGAGGAAAAAAAAAAATCTTTTCCAATCGTTGAACACCATGTTGAGAAAAAACAGAAGGCCGTTCAAAAGTTGACACGGTCAAATGAAGTTGACCTGGAGAGGTTATCGCGCGTTCATCCTGAAAATTTCTGCCCAAAACCAAATAAACCTACGGACATTGTGTGAGAATTAGAAGTCCAACCCCCGCCCCAAAAAACCCCCCTAAACAACAAAAAAACAAACAAAAAAAAAAAAGACAAGAGGAGAAAAGTGCACCTCATTAACAATAACAACCCTTCCGAGTGCTGTTTTTCGGGTTTGACTTTCCCTCAGGCCACGGCAGCCTGCTGCTGGCTGCTTTTTGCTTTTTTTTTTTTTTTTTTTAGCGCCTGCCTTACTTGTGTTTTTCTCTCTCTCTGGATACGAACGGAAATCACTCATCCTGCCAAAAACAACGAGAGCGAAACCACCGACACCCAAAAGGACTTCAATTCCAAGTCTGTGTGTGTACGCACCGTGTCTCTCTCTCAACATATACAGCGCGCTCCCAGTTTGAGAGGGAAGCGGAGCGCCAGCCAGAACGCTTAAGTTTGGCATCTCGGCACTTCCAACGTCCGCCGAAGAACCGCGCGGGGCGGAGGGGGTCGCCTTTCTTTGGAAGGCGTTCGCCCGTCTTCGTTTAAGTGGATTTCAACTCCCTTCGTAAGTTTCAACTCTTTCCGACTTCATGTTGAGATTTTGTTTTGGAGACGCAGATACACACAGAGCAAAGAGAGTGGCAGAGAGGGAGAGACAGAGATTTGGGGGTTGGGGGAGAGAGAGAGATTTAGAGAGGAGGAGGGGGGGAAGAGAGAGAGAGAACGAGCGTTGTGATTGATCCGACATTGGCGGCGTTTTGCGTGGTCCCCCCTCAGCCCATCTCCTTCCACTGCCGGTAAAAGTCTGCGATGTTCTTCAGCTCCATGCCAGCTGAGCTCGCCGCCTGGACGGCAGACTGGAAAAAATTAAATAAAATAAACATCAGCAATTGCCTACATGCTCTGTGACATGAGAAAAATAAGTCAAGCATTTGAGAGAAAAAAAAAATTGTGGATGTTTTTTAAGAACATTTTGTTTGGAGGGACAAGGTGGGGGGCAAAAAGTTATTTTAAAAAAACATTTGACTTTAAGGATTTTTTTCTTTTTATTAAATATTTTTAATTAAAAAATCTTTTTGAAGGACAATAAACTTTTTTTGTGGGAGGGGCGGGGGCTCCGCTTTTTATAAGTGCTATATGATTGAAGAAAAAATAAATGTTTTTTTTTTTTGGGTTGGCGGGCGCTCGACCTTCATTGCTGCCGAGCGTTCACACAGTTGATCCACCGGATGTCCGGTGAGAAGGGTGACCATGCCGGCCGTGTCATCGTCGATGCTCTGGGAGACCGTGAGTTGGCGGCAGCTGTCCACCATTTTGTACAGATGCCTACCAGACACAGAGAGAAAGGGCGCGCTCACTGAGTTTCGCTCATATGCATGGCAGTTAACAATGTTACAATATTCCTTCAAAACCATGTCAGCAAATGTAGCATGCAAAAAAAAAAAAAAATCCCAACAACCCCAGTAACGTGACCTACCAGGCATCGAGGTCCTGACGTTTTAGCTTATCTCTTTCAAAACTTCGTCCAGACTCCCTCTGGCATCGGATGTACCTGCAACATGAACGAGCCATTAGAACAAAGAAGTCCCGATGCAGAGTTGGAGGTTTTCACCCAAAATGGCTGCTTGCAACCAAAACTGTTCATTTCCAGCCGCGAGTCCTTGGGACTTTTTCGTGCGTCCTGTTCTACGTGCACCCAAAAAGCGAAAGTAATCCTTTGTCGTTTCCCATGAGGTGCTATTGCGCAACTTTTGGATGTTGGCAGTTGGTGTTTTGGAGCCCTAAAAAGCCAAACTTTTTTAAGCCCGTTGCGAAAAGTCGAAGCATTTTTCGAAAAGCCAAACGTAAATATTACCTATAACTGGAAATGCCAAACAAAACGTGTACCTGTTGCCTTTCCGAAACTCCGACTCAAGGAAGCGAATGCCGTCTCGCGCGCCGGCATTCTCCTTTTTCAGGCGGTCCAGTCCGTCGATGACTGCGATGAGACACAAAGACCACGTGACCTTCATGTTAGCAAAATATGACTTCGTGCGGTGATTTCCAACCACTTTGCGCAGTGAGAGATTCTGATCCAATTCCACTTCAGCGGTCCCAGAGTGATGATTTACCGACAAACGAGTATTTATCTCCATGAAACGTATAACGGCCATTTTTTAAGATGAACTTTTTGTTCAGCGCAGTGCCGTGCGATTTTTCTCAAGTGACGTTTGCGTGCGGGCGCGCCGACCTGTTCTGGGGATGATCACGATGAAGCAGCCGCTGGCGGCGAGATTTCGGATGAGGCCCAGGTGCTGGCAGAGGGCGGCGGCATCGGGCACCAGGTAGGGCGACATGGACGACTGCGCCTTGGGCTGCTGAAGGCTGCCCTCCAGTTGAGACACTTCCAACTGACACAGCCAGACACAGTTAAAAAAAAAATTTAAAAAAGAAAAGAAAAAAAACAATGACATTGACAAAAAAAAAAGCATTGTGGTTAAACCTGGAGTCGAAGCTGAGCCATATCCCGCATCAGGCGATTTCTGCGGGCCTCCTCTTCAGCCTGGAACAACACAAAGCAAAAGTGCTCTTCAACATGACATGTTGGCTAGTTGTCGCTATTTTTTTCATTACTTTGGAAGATTGTAAACCTCTAGCCTTGAGCTCGTATGTGGCTTTGTCCATTTTTGAATTTCTAAAACCTTTATTATTATTATTATTTTTTTGCTTCTTTTACAGCATGACTTTCGGAACATGCATTCCTTCATTTTTTATTTTTTTTACACTCTTCAAATTCTGATTTGCCAATGAGGCTTGTAAAACATTCAAGGAAATGAAATGGTCACATTCTCTCGCAATACCAGTGAAATTCGTTCCACAACTACACACATATCTTAAAATCATCTTTCCTACATAAAGATGAATGGAAATATCCCCTAAAAAAAAACAGCAATTTTTGTACTGTTTTTGAATAAGGAGTAGCACAGAAATAGCACACTAGAATATTGCACAAAAAAAAAAAGAGGAAATAATATAGAATGCAAATAATTGAACAGCTTGCAGACGGTGATGATAAATTCCTTTGCAGCTCTTTTGCCTACACGTCGGTCCCTCACCATTCGGAACTGGGCCTTGGCCTGCTGCAGCAGGTTGTCGGCTTGCGACTGGCTGACGCTGGTGAAGATGCCCGCCTCCGGGTTGAAGTGCAGCACGTTGCCCTGGAGATTGGTGAGGAAGTGGCCAAAACTGCGGATGCAACACACGCGCACCACGCACTGGAGGAGGAAGAGACAGCGCAGACTTAGGACAAACGCCCGAGAGACATTTTGACGTTGCCTCTGGAAAGGATGTAGAGTACTATTTTTTTCTTCGCCATCATGAGGAAAAGAATTTAAAAAACAAAAAACAAGAATGTGTTCCTGTCTTGAATACAGTTGCAACATGTGAAAATGTTGCTGTGACTACGACAAGTGGCCAAGTCGCCCACAGCAGCAGAACCTCCATGGATTTGAGGCGTTAAAGAGTAGCAAATGCCGTTTCATTCTTGACATTGTATGTCGTTATTTCACGTTTTTATGAAGTCAAATATAGAGTACTATGTGGTTGATTTAAAAAACACACACACACACATGACATGCATTGGTGTTTTTTGGGTAGGATGCAACAGGGGAAATCATTTGAAATACGAGCTTGGTCACAGAACAAATTGAACTCTTATCTCAAGGCACCACTGTACATATTTATATGGTGATAGAAATGGGGCTCAAATAATTTTGTGCCAAGCGGCATCTACAAAAAGGGTGAGCGTTCCGACACGCCGGTGAGAGTTGTGATCGAGGAGCGTGCGTATGACGCATCGTGCGCCTGACGCATCGTGCGCCTGTACCTCCTGTAGCGGGCTGAGGGAGGCGCCCCGGTGGGCAAAGTCCAGGCGGCGGTGGGCAACGGCGAGGGCGGGCAGGTGCCTCAGCGCCACATCCTCGGGTAGCAGTAGCGTCTGGAGCAGGGCGGGTCGCTCGCACTCGCCCAGCAGTTCCGTCACGTCCGGGTTCAAGTCGGCCTCTGCCAAGCACAGCAATGGCATGACGGGATCACAACGGGGACCACATTTGCCTCAACTTGGGCCAGGAAAAAACGCGGTAGCTGAATAAGGCCCCACTCATATGCATTCGTTTTTTTTTAAAGGTGATATCCATGAGATTATCATAATTTTTTTTTAAAGGGCTAATTTTGTCCAAGTGCCAGTTCGGTGTCTCTCCTGTTAAGATGGGCGCTGACTCACCAGCTTCAAGCATCTTCTTTCCATCTGGCAGCAGGTTGAGGAGCACAGACAGACGGTTCCAGAGGCTCTGGGAACTCTGCAAACAATTGACAGGGGAGTCGGTGTGGATTTGCCAACGCTTCGGCCGGGGGGAAACCGGCGTCGCGCTCACCTGCGCACACATGAGGATGATGTCCGTGTTGGTCCTGAGCCAGTCGATGAACACCTTGACCACCTGGATCAAACCCTGATTGGTCAGGATCTCAAGCTTCTCCAGGAGCGTCTTCTCGCTGTGCACCGACGGGGCGCTGCGCTGGCTCCCTTCGGAGTTCGAGTCCAAGTCTGCGGAAGAAAATTTGTCTTGAAATTTTCCCCACGCGACGAACATGTGGCAAGGTCCGCCATCAAGCGTGGCCGAAGGGCCCAGGGGCCAGCGTGACACCGTGCCAAGCCCACTTGGTGACGCTGGCCCTATCAGGCCAGTGTCATTTTCATAAATCATGACCATGAAATAAACACATCACTTAAAAATCGATCAAGCTATTTTACCACACATTTGTTGTTTATATTCACGTGAATTTTGGCCGCAGAAACTGCACGCCTCACCTACGCCAGCGACGTATAGTGACAGGGGGTGCACCTTGAAAAAACGGACTAAATTTAAAATAAAAATTAAAAAAGGGGGGGGGGCATTACCATTTTCGTTGACCCCATTGGGGGTATTCTGGTTAACATCGCAGGGTGATTGACTGGCAGAGGAGGGGGTCTCCTGGGAGGGCGCGGCGGCGATGGAGTCGTCTGCGGAAGCGGGCCCGGCGGAGGCCGCTTGAGGCCTGAGCAGCATGTTGCTGAAGGTGGGCGCCAGCCGGAAGCAGCGCTTGGCCTGGAAGAGCTGCGAGGACATGGCCTGGAGGTTGCTGCTGATGCTGGCGTCGCTGGCCCCCAGGGGCCCGTTGGCGACGGAAAGCGCTTGGCCGCCGGCCCCCTTGGCGTCGTCCTCCTCGCCGTCCCGCCGGTCCCGGGTTTTCGCCTCGTGGCGCTCGCAGTTTTCCGCTTCACCCATGTCCTCCAGGTCCGAGCGGGACTCCTGGCTGTTCATGTCTGAGTCTGTCTCGACGTCGAAAGCCGTGCCGCCTTCCTCGTCTTCCTCCTCGGAGCCGCTCCCCCAGCAGCCCTCCTTCAATTCCTTCTGCTGGGCGGCCGGATCGGGCAGCGCGGCGGGCGAGGGGCAACCGGCGGAAGCAGGGCGATCTCTCGCCGCGGGGGCCTCGTCCTCCTCATCGTCTTCCTCGTCCTCGCTCTCAAAGCCCTCGCTCAGGTCACTCTCGTCCTCGCCGCCGTGGTCCTTGCGGCGTCTGCGCATGCGTGACAGGCGGGCGTACTTCTTCTTCTGCTGCTGCTTCTGTTTGTCCTGGTCCGACTTGTGCTCTTCGTTCGCACCGCTCATCTTCACAGTGGCGTCCTGCTCCTCTTCCTCATCCTCTCGCTCCAGGGAACCGTTCTGCAGAGGACGCTCGCCCAGCCCGTCTGCGTGCTTCAAGTCAAGGTCATCTAGACAAGAGGGAAAACACTCAATGTATGAAAAGAGACAATCACAGAATCATCAAAAAATTTGAGGGGGAGGACTGTGGTTGATTTACTGCCACCTACAGGACTGGAGCGCAAAACGCACTTGTCAGACAGACAGTCAGGCATGCACCACTAAACAAGTCCAACCCAGTTACACCCAGACCAGCGTCGAAAACAAGGCCGCAACTGGATAAACACCAAAAAATAAATAAATAAAAAAAATCATAAAAATATCATCCACCTGATAAGTCATCACTTTAGCAGCATAGGGCACGACACTAACACTTCCCAGGCCGTCAACATCTTCACACTGGTAGCTCAAAAATCAGTTTAACCTTTTGGCTTTGACAATATAGTTGCTTGAAAGAGGCGGAGCTTCACCCAACCCAGCTGCTAAAACATTGGTCAGAGAAGCTCCCAGTGCGGGTAAATTGGCCTCAATGGGCGGAGCCTCACCTGTGGCGTCCGTGTTCAGCTGCGGCACCTGGCTCTCCGCTTCCTCCAGCTCAGCCTGCAGCCGAATGTTCACGTGGTTCACCAGATGGGAGAAGAGTGCCAGCGTAAAAGCGATGGACGCGCTGTACTGCTTTGAGCCTGCAACACAACCGCATGATGAAATGACAGTGACCTCGCACCTTGCAGCTATTCACAAATTCACTCATTCATTTGTTTTTTGTGGAGCCGGGACTTGCTGTGTATTTTCACGCTTTCTTGTACAATGCCCTAAACTACCACAAGATGGCGCCAAAGCCATGGCTAATGGGAAAGTGGCAACTGCGTGAAGGAATTCGTGCTTACTGTTACATCCCAGTTCATGTGTCACACACTTGCTATTGTGTTTTTTTAAAAAGAAAAATTAAGAAATGTGTTTTAACAGTATACTTACGGTAAGGCATGTAGGAAAGAAGAGCCACGGTTACTAATGCACTTCCCAGCCATTTAATATAGGGCAGGAGAGCGGTAAAAAAAAAAAAAAATCATTGGTCCTACCTCCTCTCTTGAGGCTGTGCACCACCATCAGGCACGTCACCACCATCTTGAAGACAAGCGCGTCGGGCAGCACGGCACAGGAGCCATCGGTGGCGGGTTGTTGCTGGTGCTGCTGCTGCTCCTCGTCCTCCTCGCTGAGGGAGTGGCGTGCGGCGGCGTTATGGCCGCGCAGCGGCGGTGCCGCCGGCAGGTAGAAGAGCACCAAGTTGAAGTCCTCCAGCACCGACTGGCACAGCGAGGTCAACTCGGACTCCATCAGGCTGGAAAAATTGGGAAAACATTCTTTCAGCGTGGCGACAGAAAAGTCAAGAAATGTTTTATGGGATGTAACAGTATATGAGTCAAACAAAAAATAAAAAATAAAAGTGGGGGTATGTAGTCCATGTGGCTAGTCTCACCTGTTCTTGGGCTGCAACAGACTCTGCAGGTACATGAAGCTCACCAGGAGACGCTTGATGTCTCTGGATCTGCAGGAAATGCATTTACAATCATGAGGAAAAAAAAACAACAACACACACACACAAAAAACATTTGAGTTCAGCTGCTTCAAGCAGAGGCCAGTTGCAGATGTTAACCACAACTTTAAGTAGGGTTCCGTTCCATTTAGTTTGAAGGCAAGCGGCTTCCTGCTGTTGCTCAAGTGTAATGCGAGGTCACGTTGAATCTCCGAGTCATTAGAAAAGCTTGTTAGTCCCCCGGGTACAACTTGACGGTTAAAAAAAAACGTTTGGCATTTAACTTGTTTGTTCATGCTTGATCAAGACTTGAGAAATTGTGGCGAGGTATATAATCAAGTGCACCCGTTTTTCAAAAGGGATTATGGACAGTTTTAATCTAAATTGCTTGCATAAAAATACGGTGACATTTTGACTGACTTGTACTATATATGAACTGCATTAATTGTGACCACTGAAATTCTAGTCGCCTAAAAAAAAATTTGTGATATAAAATAATGACCAAAAATAAAATATTTTTTTTATTTTATTAAAAAATAAAGGCAAATGGAAATTGTAAAGGTTTTTGAATGGGACAGCTAACCAGACAAATGCAAAATGAAGACACTCACAAGGAGCAGACGTTCGGACTGAAATAAGAGGCTGAGCCGACTGACTCCCTCATTATGTCAAACCTTTTCAAAGTACACAAACTCATTTCCCTCTGGAAAGGAGCGCGACAATAAATCTACAATATACGATAAATATATAATCCTGCCACAAGTCCTCACACCTCTGTCGAGACGGCGGAAGCTTTTTCATCTCCTGCTTCTTCACTTGCTGGTACATCTTGGCCGCCTTGTCAAAGAGGCGCTTCAGGTTGCCATAAGCGCCCTCGAAGGGGCTCTCGGATTGGATACTTTGGAGGCGGGCAAAAACACAACAGGGAGATTTCAGTCGAGACGCGAGAAAGGCACGAGGGGGCCGGCGCGTGCAGCGCCACTCACCAGCGTAGGTAGTAGTAGGTTGCTTCCACATTGTAGAACTTGCTTCCAGCCAGCGTCCCCAGCTGATTGAAAGGCATCCCTGGAGAAGAAAAGCGTTTTAACCCTTCAACCAGCGACACACGCACACCCGCGTAGACAATCGGGGCCAAATTTGAACAGTCCCTCGCTTACGATTAACGTTAGCAAAGCAAAGGTGGGCGGATCACGGCATTTTCAGTTGAGTGTATATCAAATTTTGGGATCAAAATTTCGCGGCATTCTGGAACCCTCGGCGTCAGTCAATTTTTTTATGAAGGCAGCGCACTCACCAACGTGCGGCATGACGGACAGCGCCTGGTGGTAGAACCTCTCGGCCAGATGCTCCGCCTCCACGCCGGCCAGCTCGTTCTGATAGCGCGCTGGAGACGAACGGCGACAACGCGATTTCTTGACATTGATAACTACTGATGCTTTATTCAAAAGAACACACATTTAATGGCAAGTGAAAGTGACGCAAAAAGAATGACTACGGCGGAATGAAAAGAGCCGAAAGTACACAAACAGGTCATGTGACTCCGCGCTGCGCAAAATGGACGCAGGCAACATTGAGGAGGGAATATGTCAAAGCCGAGTTCTAGTCATAAAGGAGGATCATTAAGACTGACAATCCATGAGACTGCTTACGTGCTACTGTTTTGGTTAGCAAGAGAGTTCAAAACTACTAGCCATTTGCTCATGGTTGTATTTCCTCGGAAAAATTATGCGGCTCTTTGTGAAAATGCAAAAAATACTTGTCGGTCGGGCTGGCTACTCCGAATCGCCCACTGCCAGTTGGAATTGGCTCTTACTCACCCACCAGACGAATTAGCATTAGCCCAACAGTATGACCGACGGCTGGGTGGACGGACGTGGTTATTTGCCGCGGTACCTACCGAGATCGCCAAGGTAGACCAGGCATCGGTGACAGGCCATTTGGGCCCACTCCATTTCCTTGGGGGAGGCCGACAGCGCCTTCTTGCGGCCTGCGCGTGACATGGAAACACCAACTTAGCAGGCGCGACTTGTTGTTATCAAAAGTCGGTCAGAGAAACATCTGCGCGGTGCCGTGATTAGTTCAGGATTCAACTGCTGACCGATGAGTGGGTCGGTCACGTGCGTCCAGTCGATTCGGTCCTGCAGCTCCAGCTGGTAGTGCGACTGGATGTAGAGCAGCAGGTGCTGGTAGAAGCCCACGCCGGCGATCAGGTGCGTGCGGTAGGCGCACTCCAGGACGCTGCGGCTGTGGATGTGCTGAGAAGAAATACAGTAAGTTGCCGTCACAAAGGCATACAGGGGGTGGGGGAACCAAAAGGATGTATACAGTGTTGCGGCGCTACATTGCTCGCAATTGATACTATGCAGCACATTTTTGAGGGACTGTTTTTGATGGCTTCTTACAGTTTACAGCCGAGTCCGAATTTAGAGCTGCATGACTTTATTGTAGTAGCACAACATGCTGGGCAGCACTGACCTTTACTGGAGGACAGAGGCAGAGAAGGACTCCAACTAAGGTCGAGCCATAACGGAAACAAGTGCCTGTGAGTACTGTACGCTACATTTGTGCTGTGGTGGTGTGTGTGTGTGTGTGTGTGTGTGTGTGTGTGTGTGTGTGTGTGTGTGTGTGTGTGTGTGTGTGTGTGTTTGTGTGTGCGTTAAAGTAGCAGTTGTTTGAAGGTTTACAATTACCCAAACATCTATGCTAATTTCCATTAGCCTGTCTATGGCAATTCACATTATGTGCTCGTATGAAGGCAGCAGACTTTGGAGTGCCGAAATGTGGTTTTGGTCAACATTTTCCTGTGTAAATATACGAGGTTGAATTCTCATTTGTCTTCGGTATCAGATCTATACGAGCCTTCAACTAGGAGCGACAAATACAGAGCTTGAAGCCGGCACGCTAGGACTCTTATTTGGAGCACTATGTGGCCATTGCGCACGAGAAACGCTTTACCTTCTTGTTGGTCTTGATGACCTGGATGACTTCGTAGTAAACCTTCCTCCACAGCAACTCCTCCGCCTTGCGGCCGTAGTCCACTGGGTGCAGGAACATCAATTTGACACACAGCTCCCTCAGTCTGAGCACAACACCACCACCATCAAAAAGAAGAAGTCCGTCAGGGCAGGAATGAGCTACCACTGGGAACATGGCAATTATTCAATTAATTGACACAGGAACCGAGTTAGCAAAAGGAAGCAAACACCCAAATAAATACAATTAAAATAATTATGGCTCAAAATGCACTTCTGTGAGATGGGATGCAGATTTTCGATGTTAGTCGTGCCTAGAGAGTGAAACGGTCCTAGTACGTTCGTAGCAAGGGAGCTAACCCAAAGTAAAGGCTGCCAGCTTGTGCTAAGTGATTGAAGTTGTAAAATTGGCAGCGTGGTTTAGCCTGAGCCAGTTCTAGCTTTGCACATGTGCTTTTCATCTGCAGTCTGTACACAAGTTCGTGAACATCTCATGCTCTGAAGAAAGTCTCAGCTTTTCCACATGCCTTCAATAATGCTCAAGAAGTGTCACTGTTTAATACTTTGTGTCGTTTGATAAATCGTGTTGATTTGCTTTTTATGAAGGCAATTGGGAATTTGATTTCTGGTTTCGGTCAAAAGGGTGCTGTGAGAACATACTTGTTACGCAGGCTGATGTTCTCGGGCTTGAAGACCTCCCTGTATGACGCCTTGCCGCCAATGATGACATCCAGCTTGTGCACCGACTCCACCACCGCCCTGCAGAGAATCGTTTTTGCAGGAGGGGGAAGCGAAAAACATCATCTTCTGTTTCACGCAAGGGCTGTCACCGTATTCACCACATTAAAAGTGCCTCCATATTGTCAGTATCATGTCTCCGTTTAAGAAAATGTGATCCCAATATATGGTATTAGTCATGTATAATGTCACCTTAAGACACTTATGAACTCTTTTTGTATACATGTCCAGAAAATGTACCTTTATTTGTGCTAGGCATTTAAAACGAACACAAAAATTACCGTCTTAGCATCGAGACGTTGGGCAGAAATTGGTGCATTGTCACCGGTTTTACAGAGTCATAACTTTTTTTTTTTTTTCACAATCGTGTTGGGAAAATGACGCTTGTTCACTTCATAATGTGACTGATTTGGCTGGCATTCAAAGCAAAACCAGAGAAAAACCAACTCGTTTCTGAGATTGCTCTTTCATCACAGCTAAACTAGATGATAAGAAAGCGTTTGGGCTGCTTGACGACCATTGAACGATGCGCCTGGTTCGTAATAAAGGCAGCGAAATGTCCTCTTGGATTGGTTTCGAAACGATTTGCCATCCGAGCGCAATCACGTCCAATGCGCGGCCTCGTTGGTACCTGTACAAGCGCTTGATGAGAAGGACTTTCGCCTCCGGTTCGCTGTCTTGTCCAGGTCCGCTCATGTCAACTTTGGAGTCAGCGTCTCTTGAGTGAAAACCGCCCGCTCGTCGTGCATTTGCGTCGGCGGCCGCGGGCTGGTTGGGCTCGCCCACCGGCAGTGACAGCCGTGTTGATAGCCGGCTACCACGATTAGCCTCCGAGGTGTCTCGTTAGCTCGTCTCGCCTCTCTGGCCCCGCCGAATCTCGTTGCTTTCCAGCCAGCCCCTCCTCAACTCATCCGTTCTAGGCAGCGAGTGAGAGGGGTACCCCGTGATTTAAGCTTGTCCCGGTCAGCGAAAATGGCCTGGCGAGCCTCTCGTGCCGAGCTCCGTTGCAGCCAGTGCGACGAAGGCGGCCATTCTTCCCCAACAGGAAGAGTTCACCGTCTGTTTATCGCGAGATTTGAGAGAACGCGTAAGGCTACGATGGCGGGTTGCCAAGTAGGAATTCATTTCAATCCGCAATAAAAATGGGGCCGGTAGGAAACGCCACGTAGAAAGTTGCATGTCAGTCACAATCCATGTATTTCCTTGCTCATTAAATTAACTCTGTTCAGTGATTTTTTTTCGAGAACAATTTTGCTCGAAACATCGTCACCAAATTTGGAAGACAAACTCATGAGAGCACACAGCCGGGTTGCCAGGTAAAAATCAATCCGCTTGTTATAACAGGCAAGTGGAAACTCCTGTCCAAGGTAGCTTTCAGTACATTTCATACATTTCTTCGTCGAACTAGTACATTATATTAATTTAAACGAAAGCATATTTCTGCCACGCCAGAAAATAAAGTTCAATATCATGTTTTAACGAACTAAAATGTATTTGTATTGTAAGAATCATAACCACATGATAAAAAAAAAGAAAAATCACTCGAACAATTTTATTGGTTTTGTTTTTCAAATATTTTGCTTTTTTAAAATCCTTCCCAAATATTAAACATGAGCAAACGTCCTAATGTTCTTTGAGTAGAATCCACATGAAGGAGTCCACATTGCACTAGAGATGATGACATGAATATTGTGTTGCATCTTGTCATCCAACCTGCTGGGAATGACTTTCAGGAGGTTTTCTTTCTTTCCCCCCCACATGGGAACTGTTGGGCCACCATCTGGACAGACACCGCATTCATGCACTCGAAAAGATTTGATTTCTCAACTTGATGATCCAAATATAAATGCTCGTGCCACTTCAGCCAAGTTTCAATGTGACATTCAAACACAAATATTCGGCATATTTACCACTTATTTTCTTTCACCTTTACAACTGACATCTTATTTATGACTTGGTAAATGTCGAGAAATTAGCTTTATAATCCACTTGATGACAAGAACGTGCGTTGGGCCTAACTTTGATGTTATCCTACTGGCCACAACATTAGGTACACCACCTATACACAAGAGTGTTGTCTTATTTGCACTATTGTCCTTTGGGGAAGGTAGAAATTGTGTATTGGGGTTAGGGATGAAGGTGGTATCTCACTGAGCGGTTGCCCCTGTCATTCATGACATTTAGCAAATTTCACAGTCCAAAATGGAGTTCGATAATATGGAAATGAATAATGTGCAATTCATGAACACAAAAGATAATAGGCTGGGTTTTTTTTCTTTAAATTTCAGTTTCACAACCGCTTCATAACTCTCTGTTACTATTTGTGTGTCCAAGCAGATGTTGTAAAACGTAGGCTACTCCTCATCGGCTTCCACTTTGTGTCTTGTTTCCTCTGGCAACGTGGCGATCGGAAAGAGAGATAAGTGAGATGCGAGCTTTAGCCCTAACCCGAACCCTTACGTCCAAACACAGTAATTGTTCCACCATTGTTGTGTTTGGATTGAAAAGGTTATGAAAATAAAACTAGAAAAAAAATCAAATTAAAAAAAAATCACTTTTTCAAATTAAAAACCTTCTTTGGCTATTCAAACGAAATAAAAACACTTGCTCAAGCAAAATAAATAAATCAATAAAAAGCACGCCAGGTTAAGAATTTAATAATTTATTTCATTTCTACCTCCAGATTCACCCGCCCGAAAAATATAAATTTCCGGTGTATTCAAAAGAAAATAAGAAAAGAAAAAAACCCCAAAACAACAAGGAAAGTAATCTCCAAAAGGATTACGACATGGTCATTATCAACTGCACATGCGCCGACCCCATCAATCAACAAAACCCAAGTATTATTATCATCCATATTATTCATATTATTGTTATTATTGTTATGACAGCAAGAAGGAAATCATCAGAACAGCCACATTCATGTACAGCACTCTTCCACAGCACTCTTCCAACAATATACACCAAAAAAAAAAAAAAAAAAAAAAAAAAAGGAAAAGAAAAATCCGTTCTGTCCCCTCCGCCCCAAAAAACCAACAAGAGTGGAGGCATAAGGGGCAAGGGTGTTCGGATTGGGGGTAGGATGCTTTTATATGGCTTGTCAAAAGGGAGGAAGGGGGCCAGGAATGAGTAAATAAGTAAATAGAAGATAAGGAGGCACGCTTAGTATTATGAAAGAAAAAAAAAAGCAACGTCACCAAAGGATCCCAAATAATGCGTCAATACATCAGAGTTGCCGGAATAAATATAGATCTCTGAACGACAACCCACAACCAATCAAGTGGAAGCCACAGCTGATTATGGACCGAACAAATCAAATCACCTGCTTGTATTTACAATCGCCCTTCGAAGAAACGCTAGGAAAAAAAGTCGCATTTTTGACAGTTGTTTTTTCTTTTCTCTCTCTGTGCATTTGTGTTGGAACGACCTCAATCGGTAGAAAGAGAAGAAAAACGTTGGAGAGACTAGAGGGAGGGTGGGGGGGAGAAAAATAACTGTACACTCTGCATCTTATTACAAACAAACATATACATAGCATATACTGTAGATATGTACATGTACACACACACATTCATTCCGGCTCAGGAATATCTCACGCTGAGGAATTCTCTTGTTCTGAGCAGTCTATGGGATTTCAGTTTCAGGGAAAAAATAAAATAAAATCCAAATTTCCGCCAGGAAAAACGTCCAAAGTCCATCGAGGTGGAGTATAAAATAGCAATCCTTTTGCTTGTAAACAGAGAGCTCCATGGCGACGGCGTCGTGTGCAAATTTTGGGGTGTCTTTGTTGATGAGGGACACACGCACACGCACACACACATATATCATTTTGTCCTTTTTTTGTTTGTTTGTTTGTTTTTTGTGTGTGCGTTGATGTGGGCAAGATTGTCTCCATTAAGAAAAAAGGTTAAAAAAAAAAAGATCAATCAATAAAGAGACTCTGGAAGATCTCAGACGACAAGTCCTCCTATTACTGTAAGAATAAATAAGATTGCTAGATAGAAATAGAAAACAGCGGATAAAAGTGTCGGAAAAGCCAATGAAATGGCAACCAATCCTCTGTGGATGATAATTTAAAAAGACTACGAGAGAGAGAGAGAGAGAGAGAGAGAGAGAAGGAAATAATAATCATCATCATCATAAAAAAATGCTTTTAAAGTACATCAGCTTGAACCCTCCTGTTAAGATCTGGCTAGGTCAATTTCACCTCAAAGTGTCTAAAAGGACAAAAGTCACATTTTATATGTTGAGAGCCAAGCATGAGACAGTTTACCAAAAAAAAAAAAAAAAAACCAACTCTTCCAAAACGTACTCAATCATCTCAAGAAGTCTAAAAACGAAACAGAAAAAAAAAACCCTTCACCAGTTTCTCCGATCTGCATGCAATTGAATGGACACGTCTGTCATAACACAACCCACAAACAAGTCTCAAGCAGCCATGACCACGAGTGAGCCGGAAGGCCGCCATTTTGATTCCAGGCACTCATTTGGGTTGAATTTCAAAGACCTGCACTTTTTGGCAAATTCCTTCCAGCTAATTGAGCCCCAATCGGACGCAGGTATGTTGCACAGGAAGGTGAGGTTAAATTACAAAATGTTGTGTTATTTTGTGCGTGTCTGTGTGTGTGAAAAAAAAAAATAGACCCCGATAGTGCTTCCACTTATCAATGCAATATTTGGTGGACAATTCTAACCCAACATAAAAAAAAAGTTTCAGAGACCCATGCCAGAACAGAATGGCCATTTTGGTTGAAAATCATCCATTTTGGGGACAAAGCCGACAACAAATGGGCCTGGAAAGAAAAAGATGAGCCCCTGACACCAGTTTCACTGACAGACACGGAAATGAGATGACATGTCTGTCAAAACAGGTCGCAGCAAAACATCTCAAAAACCAATTCCCCAAATTGAACAGGTAGTCTGTTGTTTTGGTTGGAACCAGCCATTTTGGTGGACAAAGGGGCCTGGAATGTTAAAAAGACAAGCCTCTGAACCAGTTTCAGCGATGGCCGTGAAGACGTCTTTATCATAACAGGACGCAACAAAAAGTCTCAAAAACCCATGCTCCAAATTGAACAGGGAGCCCACTGTTGTGATTTGAAACAGCCATTTTGCGGGAAAAAAACTAAATTAGGGGACCACGAAAGCTCGAGAAAAAAATTAGCCCTTGACACGTGTTTCCTCAACGGACATGACATTTGGTGGACATGTCTACCACAACAAGACCCACCAAAAACTCTCAAAGACCTCTGCCCGAGACAGGGAATCCACCATTTTGGGTTGAAGTAGCCATTTTGGTGACTCAATCTGAAATGTAATTTGTTGAACCTTTCATAATGGGTCCATTTGACCCGCAACATAACAGGAGGGTTAAGAGAGGTCAAGCACCTTGGAAATACAATACCCACAATGCACCTCCACTCTCTCGCCTTCAATCCTTTCTTGGATAGTCATGCACAAATGTCCTGTCCTCCCGTTGCCCAAAATAAATAAATAAATAAACGAATGAATAAATAAAGAAAGAAAGAAGAAGAAAGCGAGGACCACACTGCAGCTCCTCACATGGTCCGCTGGGGTTCCGGACCGTCCTTAGAGCACACAGACCGGGACCAGTGGCCCGCGTTCTCCCTTTGTCAACCAATGGCATCACGGGAAAGCGCCCGCGACATTTGGCCGTGCCAGCCCGCCGCGTGGCGCTGTTGGCGCATCAGCCAGTTAGCTTCCACACTGTCCTCCATGAAGCTTTGTGAGTGGCTGAAGAAAGACAGGTGGAGGGGGGGGGGGGGGGGGGGGTCACGCAGTCATTATATGAAGCATCCTACAACCCCAAAATCTCAAAACTACTCTATTGGGTTGGAGCTCCATTCTGAGGCTTGGTTACCTGAGTCACAAATTTTATTTACACTTAAATGTGCCATGTTATGGTATCGTTTTGGAGCCAAAAAACATTGGCAATTTGAACAGCTGTGATTTTTAACCAACGTGGGAGAAGCGGCTCAAAATTTGTTGGGGGGGGGGGGCAAGGGGGGCCGGGGCTGTACTTTTCAAAGACCAAAGACTAGTCACACGAGCTTATTTGTGGGAGTGACATGGATGGAACTAGCATGGGGATCGACATTTTCAATGTGTCACTCAATTTCAAACGAAGGAGAAAAATACTCCGTAGTCGTGTTTTTCTTTTGAATTTTACTCCATTTTAACTAACATTATCAATATTCATACTCAAAATTATGGGAGTGGGCACAAAAATTCAAATGAAGGAAATATACAATGCGGTTGTGCTTTAATTTTAGTTCATGTTTGATGACAACAGGATTTTTTTTTCTCTCGGGGGGGGGGGGCTAAGGGGGGCGGGGCTTGACCGAGATGTGGGGGAGTAGGGAAAAAACTCGATTTTCATGACTACATTTGCTTGAGAGGTTTTCTCATTTTAAAAAAAGTACACTACACACCACGAGCGTGAAACTGCCAATGTGCAGTAAGAATTTTTGACGAACTCTTCGCTAACGCGCCAGTAACTGAAAGAGTCACTCTGCCCCTCCCTGCCCTCACTAACACACACAGGGTACATCTGCACCGGAACAAGAATTGTACTCGAATAGAATGGCCACTTGTGAACATTTCAATGTTTTTAAACTTAGAAAGTAAATAAATATTAAAAATAAATAAATTGCTGGGGTGGGTGAACAGGAGCGACACCGATTTTAGATGGGGCTGTAGCACCCCCTAGCTCCGATGTAGTGTCATGCATGCGCCCACCCCCATTAACTGGAGCGCCCCCTAGAGTGTGAAGCTACAAACAACAAGTCAACCACAAGAACAAGTAACATGACTGAAACAGGACAGAAAAAAAAACAAGAGTTCATCCCTTTTTTGGGGGGGCCATTCAAGCCAATTCAAGTTGCAGCTGATAATGTTGCTTTTGAACAAAAGCAAAGCGTCCCAAAAAGCGTGAGAATACTTTGTAACACGTTAACCTTAATTAAATAAATGAAAAAGCTGACCTCAATATCCTAGACAGTGTTTCCGTGTGTAATTGAGAGTTTCTTTTTTGGAGGGAACCTACCCTTCAAAATTTGCTGTTTGGTGTTCAGGCCAAAGCCCCATCTAATATAAAAGTAGTGCCTCTGGCGCCATCTTGTTGCATTTTGATGCCAAGGAACTATGTTGAGGTGAGGAGCTTCATTTAATCTGACTGTAGCACTGTCTAAAACCGTATAAAAGTAGTGCTCTGCCGAGTTCATGTTACCAAAGAACTTGGCTAATTTCAGAACAGACAATAGCACTGTCTAGGATAAAAGCAAGGCTTGGCTGCCATATTGTTTCCAATTAACTAAATTGAACTAAGTTGAGGAATCTCATTTAGTCAAGCCGTAACATTGGCGGCGATCAAAGTAGTGCTTTGGCACCATATTGTCAATGACAGCCCCGTCATCAATGATTATCATTGAATGTAAACGACTGGATTTTTGCCAGGTTGGTGAGGTGACGCCATGCTGGTATGAAATAAAATTCTGCTTAGCGCCCCCTAAAGACTTGGGCCAGTACTGGCCAAAGTTAAACTAAATGGACAAACGCAGCAGATTTTGGGGGGGGGGGGGGGAAGCCAAACAAGACACATTTGACACAACTGGATTCACAAAGACACCGTAATGAAACAAAAAGCACACAGAGGACAGTGGGCCAGTCACGTAGACGCACACACACACACACACACGCACACACACGCACACGCCAATTGCACCATTTGTTGTTTAGCACCAGTTTGGGTTCTGATCATGAGAAGAGAAAATGCTCGGAAAAAGCAACACCCGTCAGCCAGCTGTCAATGAAACATACAAGTGGCGGGGGGGATTTTAGGGGATCTTACTGGCCAAGCCCAAGGCACCGTGGACCACTCGGGGGGGTGCAAGACCTCCTGCAGGGAAAGGTGTGTGTGTGTGTGTGTCGCTATCTTGTCCGGCAAGAGCGCAAAGTTGAAGAAAGCCCTTTGTTTTTTGTGTGTGTGTGTGTGCGTGTGCGTGCGTGTGTGGAAAAACCCCTTTCAAAGCATCTCTCTCTTTTTGATCTCTCTCTCGCTCTCAGTGTTGTGTTTAACCCCCCTGAGACCACCACCGGGGCCGTGCCAGGTGGTCCGGTCGCCATGGAGCTCTCGTTGGGAACTAGGGAGGGAGGTCGCGAGAAGAAGAAGAAGACGTGACGGCGAGGAGGTGTTGAGGGCCGCTTCCTCCTCCTCCTTCTTCTTCTTCTTCAAGGCTTTTCACACCGGGGTCTGCTGAACCCAAGGAGGAAAGCTGGGTCTCCTAGCCAGATAGACAGAGGTGGGGGGGGGGGGGGGGGGGGGGGCGCGAGGCGGGTGTGGGGGCGGGGGGTATGGGAGGGTGGACGTATAGAAGAAGAAGAAGCCATTCAATGACCGATGAGAGGGAGGCGAGCAGGCGGAGCGCACGGGGAGCAAGGACGAAAGGACGGAGGAGCGGAAAGTCAAAAGGGGAGCCATCGAGGGGTCGCAAACAAGCAGACAGGACGAGAGAGAGGAAGAGAGAGAGAGAGCCAAAGAGAGAGAGAGAAAGAGAGCAACAGAAAGAGAGAAAGAGAGAAAAGGAGTTACAAATGCTGATGGATGGGGAACAACACCCACAGCAACACAGCTTTGCAACTGGTCAAGGAAAAAAAAAAAACACGCACAACCAACAATTATTATGTTCCACTTGAGCCTCTCATCCCACAAAAAAATTGTACTTTCTAAATTGAAATGCATTTTTATTATTATTATCTAGTCAGCCTAGTTCCTTGAGTTGATTATGTAATTATTTGTTCTTTTCTAATCAAATTGAATTGAATTATATTTGTGAACCCCCCCCCCCCAGCCATTTTTTTAACCCTTTCGGGGTCAGCGGTTACTACAGCGAACAGCTTATCAGGTCATCAGGTTGCAGGTTATCATTATTTGTGCATGAGAGGCTTAACCAAAACTTCTGACTTCTTTTTTTTTTTTTTTTTTTGGTACTTTGAACGCCAATTCTG
This sequence comes from Hippocampus guttulatus, assembly GCF_054856545.1. Lineage (NCBI taxonomy): Eukaryota > Metazoa > Chordata > Actinopteri > Syngnathiformes > Syngnathidae > Hippocampus > Hippocampus guttulatus. The sequence continues at coordinate 21,104,989 of NC_141266.1, read as the reverse complement.
GCCCCTCTCGTTCTTTTTTTTTTTTTTTTTCCTGGAGGTTGATGAGATGATCGTTTGACCCTGAACTTGCTCAAGTGTTGTTCATGATCAAACCGCAGTCGTGCCGGTTATTGCAGGTGCTGAGTCCACTGGGAGTCGGTTAGCCTCTTTCGGTCACGTGACACTTTTGACGTGAGTCGGAGTCGCTCGCTAAGGCGAATATTGCCCAATGTGGCGTGTCCCCAAGATGAATGGAGATTGATGATTTGTTTGGTTGAATTCTTAATGCACAAACAGTAAACCCGGCGCTCTCTCGTGGTTCTGTTTCACGGTCCCTGAAGATTACAGATTTTTGTTTTGTTTTTCTGAGTTATTCCTGTTTTTCCTCTACTTTTTAAAAAAATGTTGGTTTTTTTTGTGTCATCCATCACTTTCACTCTTTATCAATATATTGCGTTTTTAAATGTGTTTGTATTCTTTTAAAATTGTGTTTAAGGGACCTTCAATCAAATGTAAGTGCAGAAAGCATTTAAAATGATGTATCTTGATCTAATTTTTTTTTTAAGTCACAAAAACCTGGCGTTTCAACAGGGGTGTGTAGACTTTTTTTTTTCTTTATCCGCTACATCCCACATTAAGACCTCAGGCCTTGTACGTGTCAATAAAACAGACGAATTTCTCTCTGGAAGATATATTCACCGTCATTTAAAAAAAAATGTGGTGGTGGTCGTTTAGAGGAAGACAGAAAAGTACTTGAAGGCGGCTTCACGATTGCTTCTGATACACAGCAGATGGTGGGAGAGGGGGGGGGGGACGTGGGGAGGGGTCGGGGGAGGGGTGGGGTGGTTTTGCGTACAGCGGAGAGAAGGACAAGCATCACAGTAAATCATCTGATGGGGTGTGGGTGCGTGTGCGCGTGTCAGGTTGCCTTCAACAACAACAAAAACGAGAGCAACTCAATGCAAAAAAAAAAAAAAAAACCTTTCCCTTCTCAATCAGAACCACACAAACCGTTTTTGGTCAACACAACAAATAGCGCTTTTAATGCACAATGTGTGTTCGGAGGTGGCGCACACATGTGTATTAAAGGCGAGGCGCCAAGCAGCTGGACAAAGACACGACTTACGCCCGCTCGCTTGGAATGTTTACGGAACATCCCGCCGGGGGGGGGAGATAACAACAAAACAAAACTTACCCATGTAAACTTCACACTCTGCGGGGAGAAGGGGGTGGGGGTAAGGTAGGGCGGGGCGCCGTTCTTTGTTTATTAGCACAAAATAGTTTTTATACGACTAGAAAAGTACAAATAGGTCACGTGACCACCCAACACACACACACACACACACGCGCACAAACATAAAATGATGTCAACAGGACACGTATAAAAGACGCAAGAAAAGGTGTGCACATCCATCAGTGTTCTCCAGGGAAGGTTCAGGTCGGATACGGAGATTTCCCATGATTCCCTTGTTTGACTTGGCAGCGTGAGTGAGATGAGCGGGAAGGAAGATGGCAATGAGAATTTCCACTTTGTCAGCTCAACATCAAATTCAATTGGCATGCTAGTTGCGGCGCGACTCTCGCATGACAGCGGAGACAATTAACAAAAGTTCATTTCATCGTTGACAGACAGCACACCGGTGCCCTGAGATACAAGCGCCTCAACCTAAGGAGTTTGCCCATATGCGAGCCGTTTTTGCTTTGACTTGCAAGCGTAAGCTTGAGCACTTCATGGTGGCGGTGAACTTTATTGAAGTGACTTGACACTTCAATAAGCGGCAGTTTGACCAATTTTATTTTCAAAAAAGATGCCTCAATCTCTTTTTTGCCACTTTTATGGTCACATTTAGAAATGTGGGGCAGGCTTTCATGACGCAGAGGGCAAGATCGGGACCCCAAAGGCGCCTTGTTTTGTTTTTTTTTGTTGTTTTTTTTGGTGAAACTGCGTTGCGGAATTTTCTACGATGCGACTTTTAGAGGGGAATGGCCTGGTAAATGGAAAGTGTGTGAGTGACTGAGCGACAGGGACACACACTGAGAATCGCGGGGAATGATGAAGTTAGCGAGCGAGAAAGAGAGAGACAAAGAGAAAGAGAGCAGGTGAGAGTTTGTCGGCTGGGGTTATTACCTGGACACTCGGGGTGGGACGGGGGCGAGACGAGGCTGCACTAGGATGGACTGACGCCTCCCCTAAGAGAAATCACCGTATCTCGTCAACAAGAGGATCAAATAGGAGGAGGACGAGGACGAGGTTGAGGAAGAGGAGAAAGGCGCAACGACAGCAACACCACGCACACACACGCTCACACACGCAGATGACATCATCAGTGCGGTGAAAGCAACACGACATCTCATGCAGCGCGCAACGGCAACATGCGCCCATCGTTGGAGGGGCAAAGGTATGGTCCACATGCTTTGCTTCGCGTTAAACCAGAACAAAACGACACCGCACAAAGAATGCCAGAAAATGGGAGGAATGACACTGAACTCGATCCCGATTGAAAAATCAACTCGGAATATGAATGCAAAGTGGTTGAAGTTCACTTTCATCTTGTCTGCTCATTTTGCCCAGTGAGAAGGCATTCACACCTGAAGTGGACCAACACGGAACAGGATCGTGTTTCAAATGGACTTTTAAGGTAAACACAAAGTGGTTCAGGTTCATGTTCACCTTGTGCTGGATCCCCGTTTCAAATCAACTTTCAACGTGAAGGTAAAATGGCCCCAATTCGCTTTAGTTTGATATTTCCACTGCACAAACTGAGATGCTATTTACATCCCAGAAATTAAAACGGATCCTGTTTGAAATTCGTTCAGAATGGGCACACCAAATTGGCCAGGCGAACATTCGTCCTCGCATTGACCAAGGCAGCACTTACACCTGAAGTAGGCCAGAAGCAGAACTGGATCCCGGTTTCAGTCGACTCACAATGTGAACGCAAAGTTTTCCAGGTTGCCTTTTACCTTGTATTGCTAATCTGTCCACTGAGGAGCCATTCATATATAAAGTGGACAAGAATGGAACAGGATCATGTTTCCTATTAACTTGAAATGTCAACAAAAAGTGCTTCACGTTCACTTTCACCAAGTCAAGTTCACTTTTGTGCAATACTTCCATCGCATGAACTGAGTTGGAATTTGTTCCCGAAGTGGCTCAGAAAAGGAACTGAATCCTGATACAAATCAAATCAAATGGTTGTAGTGACAGAGGCACCGTTCACATCTGAAGTAGACCAGCAAGGAAAACTGTATTGTGTTTCCAGTTTCACTTTTACCTTGAACTGGATCTTGATTCAAATCAACTCAAAATGTGAACGCAAAGTTGTCCATGTTGACTTTTATGTCATATTGACTCAGGAGCCATTCACACCTGAAATGGAACAGCATCGTGTTTCAACTCAAGTGTCCAGGTTCACTTGACTGCAAAACATTGTTTCAACTGAGGTCACCCAGAAATAGAACTGGATCCCGTATGAAATGAACTCACAATGTGAACACAAAGAGGTCCAGGTCCAATTTCTATCCTTCTATTGACAAATGCTGTTTCCAGTTTTTATTCAATCCTTGATACATTCTATGCTCTCAAGCAGCAGTTATCGTGGTTACTTACCTTCATTTGTATCTGCTCTCTGAGTACATCCAAGCGTGGATTCTACTTCTTCCTCGTTAAATGATCATGCTGCCTTGGGCAGGTGTGCAAAGTCTCTCCATTTGTGCTCCAGGGCAGTGAATGTATGTATACTGCTCCCCATGGCAATGACATCCTGAGCAACTGCAGCCCGGATAGTGGCCTTTTGGTGGGAGTCGGCCTTCAGCGCTCCCTGACCAAACATGACCGCACGGTGCCTTTTGAATGACTGCCTTTTCACATTTAATGTCCCTGCAAAGTGAAAGTAAACGCAACAACGAGGCACTCTACTAAACCAGCCATATCAGCCCGAGGTCCCCGTCAACACACTGGCTGTCAAGATGGATTCCTCCTCCTCGCGCTTCCACTATCTCTCTGGGACTTGCATGCACTCACAACTGACAACGAGGCACTCTAAAGCAGTCATATTGAACTAGCCATGCTCGCTAACCGCACGTCACAATTGTGTCAGATGACCTCTGATGCACCAATTGCGCCAGGGCAAAAAATAAATAAATAAAATAAATCGAAATCTGAAAAGGTGCGAAACAGATTTCCATGATATTTTTGAGTCCTCGGTCTTTCGTAAGTTTTAAGCAAACCATCTTCGATTATCGGGAATGTATTGACAAATTCGTCTCAGAATTCACTTTGCAGGTTCTTTAAAGTGCGCTTTTTCGTGGATGTCAACAGCATTTACCAGCCTCGGAAAAACTTCATGCTGCAGGATTTCCAAACAGCCTTCATTCCCAATGAATCATGTCACTTCTGTAAGGCCAAATTCATTCACAAATTAGGCGTGTAGAACAGAAGCCTGGATGGGCTCATCCACGTCCAGGCGGCCTAAAAAAAGTCGAGTGAGAATGTGCGAATCGGGCCCATCGAGGTTAGGGAGTGAATCATTCCCAACACAGCCACCGTGAAGAAGGGTCACGAAAGCGGCGAATGAAACGGGGGCGATGGAGAACCAGCACGTGCGAGTGCGTCAGCGTCGCTCGGTTGCAGAGTGTGCGAAGAAGTCGTTGGCGGAGTCATGCTCGGCGGCAAAAGGAGGAAAACAGCACAGGGTCCACCAAAACCACCACGGACCTCCACAGCGTCAGTGCACAAAGCCCAAATCCAGAGAGCACGCATGCTCAAAATGGACAAGAGCAGCCCACATTGGGAAAATCAGAAAAAGAAAAGAAAGACGAAGGACGAGGAGCGAGGAGAAGCAGAAGAAGAAGAGGTGGTTTTAAGGCGGAATGTCACAGACCTGATCTGGGAAAATCCTGGTTGTTTTTGGCTCAATGACGTGTCCTCCTCGTATCTCATCCTCCACGGCCACGAGTCTTGGTAGTAGAAGGGAGTGCAAGGGGGTTGGGAGAACAAAAAGGAGAGGCAGCATTATGACATGAGGGAAGAAAGAAAAAAACATTTGGATTTGAATTGGACAGCGCAGGTTCATTTTGGTGTTCTCCTGGACAAATGAAGGTTGAAGTGATTTTGAAACTCAACTCGACTGCCATTTGACATTCAACGGGAAAAGGGGCCCCGAACTGGAGCCGTTTCACCGCAAGCCGAGTGAACGACTGATTGGTCTGCAGGACGGTTGTTGCACTAACAAGCCAAGCAACGGCGACGACACAAAGCAAAAAAAAAAAAAAAAAAAAAAAAAAAAAAGTTCACTCGCCTTGATTCAACCTCTGTGGATTGGCATACTTGCATTACAATGCATTTCAAAGCCGAATCAGTTAAAGGCGGATTTTCACTGTTCGCGGACCGGCCCGGTCCTTCTTCCTCACAAATAACGGGGGTCTACTGTACAGTGATTTGGGAGTATTTAATAAATCATTTTAGCCTGGGGGTCCACAATATTAAAAAAAAAAAAAAAAATCCCTTCCTAGTGTTTAGGGAGTATGAAAGAATGAAGGAAAATCCTGGACAGATGAAGGACAGATTCTGAACATTGGTAGTCGGAGAGAGTTGAAGGGGGTCGGGATAAAAGAAGGAAAAGGGACAATTACAACATGTGAAATAAAAAAACAACAACAGATGAGCAGATTCATTGGGGGGGAAAAAACGTGCCAGGCGATGCCAATATTTTTCAAAGAACCAACTGTCGGGTTGCTGGATCTACAGCGTCCCCTGGGAATTGCTGCTCGTGGGGTAAAAAAACAAAAAAAAACAATCCTTCATCTTAATCATTTCATAGATCCCGCAAAGCTGATGGATGCACTTTTTTTTTTCCTCTCGTGGCTATTTCTCCGATTTTCCCAGGCCTGAAGATAATCCAAAGTGCCAGGGAAGGATTTGAATTTCAAGGGGGTGAGAGGGAGGTTAACACGAAAAGCCAATGGGAAAGTCTCATGGAGGCGTTTTCATCTGGGCAGAAAGTGACTGATTCACTTCCACCGTGTCTTCCCACCTCAAGTAGCTCAGAAAAACAACTGGAACCTGTTTCAAATCCAATTCAATGTACAAGAAAAGTGCACCCGTTTGACTTTCATCATGTGTTGCTATTCTATGCAATGCAAGTGAACCGAAACCAGAGCCAAATCTTGTTTCAAATCAACCCATGGTGTGAATGCAAAGTGGTCCTGGTTCAATTTCACCTCACAGGGACTGATTTCAGAGCTCAAGTGGGTCAGAAACTCAATGTTGTTTCAAATTCATTTTCAACATCAATGCAAATTGGGCTGGGTTGACTTTTGCCCTGTAATTGCCATTGTGCATCAGAAATAGAAATAGAAATGGATTCTTTTTGATGAGAATGGTGAATGAGAATGCCAAGTGGTTCTTTTTCACGTTTTCATTTAATTGCCGTCCTGAACTGACCATGCCCCCTTTTGGACCAGAAATAAAGTGTCTCATAATTTGCAATGTGAATACAAAGAGGTTCTGGCTCACTTTTACTTTGCATTGCCAAAATGAACAACCTGAAAGGAACCAGAAAGAAAACTGGATCCTGTTTCAAATCAATGTGCAATGTAAATGCAAAGTGCTATTGGTCCACTTTCAGCTTTTATTTCCTTTATATCGAGATTTGGAGATTTGGCAATTTTGTCTGGAAAAAATAAAATAAAATGAATCACTTAAGATTGAGAGTCACTATTTTTATGATCATATGTTCAATTTGAATCCGGCTCCAAATAAACGCGTTGTTACATGGCGACAGAGCTGAGGCAAATGAAAAGGCGCCGTCATTCACATTATTGCCACCTACAGGACTGGCATGGAATGGCATGTTGGGATTTTTCTGGCGTACTTTCCTTGGCGGAGGTCTGCATTTCTAATTCAGTCAGTCACACACACACACATTTATTCCAGTGAGGACGCACAAAGTAAAGAAAGCAAATAATCCACAGGTGAAGTTTCAAACATGAGCGTTTGGATGTTTTATTGGAGAAACAGTGTGTACAGCGTTGAGAGTTTTGCTTTGTACAAAAAAAAAAAATGGACAGAGAGAAAGAAAGAGAGACAGAAAGAAAGAAGTCATCAAGCAAGCACACAGAAAATGTCATTGAAAAACGTCGAAAAGACAATGAAGCGTATGGGGGACGTCTTGTTACATGAAGAGGGAGAAAGAGAGAAAAAAAAAGCTAAGTAAGCATTATGAGAACTTTTACTTCAAGTCTCTTCAGGTCATAATGTGGGAAATTGTTTGGCTGCATAGAAAAAAGACAAGAGGATGAAACAGATGCTTCATTCGGTACACCAGCGTCCCCATACTACTACAAAAAAAGAAAAACAACAACAAAAAACGCATAAAAGCGAGAGCTGTTTCTCCTCTTTTGCTATATGATGTGGTTGACTCATTCCAAAACATTCTGGCAGCATGAGAAACACTAAAACTCAATGAGCATGTACCTAATATTGTGGCCTGAGTAGAACCCCCTGGCTGTTGCTCAGGGCAATAACTGTCACACCTGCATATACTATATTCATATACTTTGTCTCTTCAATAAATATTCTCTACAGTACCCAGCCCCCCCCCAAAAAAAATTTCAAGTCCCCAAAAAACGGCAACAAATGAATACAACTTCTAGTCGGCCTCGTATAGATTATTGCGGCCAAAACCGTGCCGATGAAATAGTCTCGCTCTTGTAAATATTAATTCACATTTTATACAGTACTACTATTGTTATGTCGCTTGCATCGCACACATTAGATTTGAAAAACTAGATGAGATATTACTGCCATACGACAAAACATCCTCGCCAATACGACAACTCTTATTGAATATTAACTTCTATCATGTGATAAATAGCGGTATATTTCATTCATATTTCGACGTATAACTGCAAAGGTGCTCCTGGGAGCCTAGTGGTGATCCCTGTGGAACACAAGATGCTTTAAGGCCATGAGGAGAAGACATAAAAAAAATAAAAAAAAATCGGCAAGACAGTCAGCCAACACAAGCCTACTCCCTCAATTACGGCAAGAAAAACACGATGAAAAGGCTCAACTTCAAATTCCAAAGGCTGACTGAGAAATTGGAAAATATTTTGATATTCAAGTCAGATTTTTTGGGGTGTGAAAATTTGAGCAATTTTCAAGAAAAAAAAAGTTGATTTAAGAGACGTATTATTTGACTCATATGTCGGAAAGAAAATAGCAATCTAATAAAAATAAAGATAGACTTTTAGTGAGAACAATGTTTGTTTTTCGTGGGGGGAAAATCTCAAAATTAAAATTCGCGAGATTAATGGATTATTTTATCAAGTTTTTTAAAACTATTTTATTTTATCTCTATATTTGAGAGAAATATGCTCGTGGAATAAAGTCAGAATCTTTTAGAAAATAATATTTATATATTTATATGGATATATACATTAATATATATTTTGACAATAAAATGATTTATTGAGAAAAAAAATCTTGAAATTTACAATACTTCAGATTTTAGGGTTATTTTGGACGGTAAAATTGTATGAATAAAATTGACAAGATTAAACTGAAGGAAATGGATATAATGGATTTTAAAAATGATGATTTTTGAAAGATTTTTTTTTTTTCCGAAGCAGTTTGTCTCCTTTTATGGGTGTAGGGTGATGGGGGATAGAAAAGAGGCATCGCTTTCAGGCCAATTCACTTCCTCTTTTTCTTTTCCTCCTATGCCTTCAAGGTGGCAACCGCATCCCAGAAAGTTTTCAAATTCCACATTTAGGAAAAGACAAGTGCTGCCGCATTCTTTGGTTTGAAGGGTGTCAGTCGTCTTATTACAGAAAATGATAGAAATGGACTTTCATCAAGGAAAATCAGCAAAAACAACTCACAACAGCCGTGCGACTCCCAAAAAGTTGAGAAAAGTGTCTCCGCTGCAGTTACACATTCAAATTTTGTGCCTCAAAATTTTTGTTTTGTGAACACATTGTAGACAACTTTCTGAAAATAATTGGGTTTCAGTCCGATACGATTATTAATATTTTATTTTTTAATTAGCGGTAAATATTATGGGGAAGGTGAAACTTAAATGGAGCTGTGACGACCCAAGTGCATTTCAGCTTCATGGTCCGAATTCCCTCCAACACTGCAAAATTGCGCCCCCAACTTTTTGGGAGTGCTATAAGCGGTCCAATCAAAGCTCAAGAACAACAACCATTCCAAAAAAATGTGTCCAAACAATGTGTCTGGTCTCACGGCATCTGGTCATTTCCACAGGGAAGCGCTTTCCTCCTGTCTTTTTGTCACACGTGTAGCGACCGGTCGACGCTTTAAATCTCGCAGAGAGATCGGAACACGTTTTAAGGCGGAACACGCATGACCGTCCGTCCGTTCGTTCGTCTGTCGTCATTGGGCGTCTTCTTTCCTGGAGGGGATTATATGTCACATGTTCATTTCAAGCCAAAAACAAACAAATAAACAAATAAATAAAAACTCCCTCTTATAAAACTCACCCAAACAAAGGAAAATACACCAAAAATCAGGTTCTAGGTCACTCACCAGCACCAAAAGTAACAATTACGCACTCTCATACTCATTTAAAAAAAGCGTTCTGTTATCCTCAAGATCACCAAAAAACAACAAATGCATATTGATATTTAAGTATGTCAAAACAAACAGCAACCCCCCCCCCCCTCCCCCCCCAAAAAGACCTAACTCATTCCCTGCCATTGAAAAATCAATTTTAACTGGCCAGGCAGGAAGTGCATCAAAACCAAAAACTAAGTACAAACTTTAGTCCAGCAAACAACAACAACAAACATGCATTTTGGTGTACTAGACAACAAAAACAGACGATGTCTCAAGCGCACCAAAAAATAAAAAATAAAACGACAACAAAATAACGTTTCTGATCTACTCAGGCGCACAAAAACTCAGGTAACCCCTAAAAAAAACAATAAAAATTATTTACTTAAGCGCACATGAAACAGCAAAAAAATCCTGATATATACTTGAGTGCACCAAAAACAAGGCACTTTGATATGATCGTGTGCAAACACAAAAAACTGCAGCGTGGACTTTGTCCGTCGGGGGAACTTCATTTTGTTTTCCCGACATTCTCAGCTGTTTTTAGACATATCACACTAGGACGTGTGACCGCCAGCTCTGACAAAAGCCCAAACTGTCAGCAAGCTAGAGGGCTGAACAAAAACAACTCATTAAAGAAAGCAAAGTTCAAAACTAGCGTAAAAAGTACACAAGACAAATGCCACAACATGCTAAAAACTTGTTTGGGCATACTTAGCTCACCACAAAACAACAACAACAAAAAAGCGCACTTTGATAGACTCAAGCGCACCAAAAGATAACCACAAAAATGTCCTTGAGCACGTAAAAGACAGCAAAAAATTCTTTGACATACTCAAGTGCAAAAACCAACAACAAAAAAAGAATGCTCAATCAAACCAAAAGAATAACAATGCTACCCAACAGAAACGATTCCACTATTCACTCATACAAAGATACTCCAGTGCACTCCAAAAAACAGGTTCTGATCAATTCTGTTGCACCCAAAAACAACCACAACAATGCAATCTGATATCCTTGAGTCATGCAAAAGCACAAGAGTGTGTTCTGATACACTTAAGCGCACAAAAACAAAAAAAATTCATGTTTTTCGATACACACCAGTGTACTTCAAAACCAAGAAACAAAACAAATAGAACGCACTCGAACATCCTGCAGCGCACCAAAATCTGTCGGCTGATATAGAGTAGTTGAGCGTATGTAAGAAAACCCCCCCCCAAAAATGTGTTCCAGTGAATCGACGGGAGCACCAAAAGCGACAATGAGGCAGTGTGATCTAGTTCGGAGTTGGCGCAACAACTTGACTTGGTGTACGAGTACAGTGCAGAGCTCAGTGATGGAAGGAAACCAACTCCTTTGTGAAAGCAGCCTTGTAGCGGCGGTTGCACCCCACCGTGGCCCGATGCATGGCGTTTACCTGTGGATGATGCCTTTAATCTGCGAATCTTTCTCCAGCTGCTGTTGGCGCAGGCGGCGCTCGCTGTCCTCCAGCCGGTTTTGGTACTGCAGCAGGATTTTGTTGGTCTGCTGCTCCTGGGTAAGCAGGCGGCGCTCGTACTCCTCCAGCTTCTTGTGCGACATGACCAGACGCTCCTTCAAGCAGTTGATCTCCTCCTCGTACTCACGCACCTGCCGCAGGAGCACAACACGCGCTTAGCACTTTGGCACACTTTAGGACCCTTTGACAACAATCCTCAAGCATTTGATACTTTCCCAATGGCACAAAGTGGCTCCAAAGCACTACTTTAGTCTAAAAGAAGCCCATCAACTCACTTCAACATAGTTCCTTGGCACCAAGATGCCAAAGCACTACACTATTAAAAGCTGTATTCCAGAACACTTTCGGGACATTTGGTGGTTTTCCCCTCGGAATAATTTGAGACATCCACATTTTGACGGTGAAGATGAGATGTGAGCGCCATTTGTGCCTTCCTGCTGTCACGCTCACGATGAAAGACAAGCACAGGTTTTTGGTGCTCTTCTGGAGTTCAACTCGCATATTGTCAGCCGACAGCCTTTTATATGTTGAGTGGGTTTCTGACCAATCAAAAATGTGGTCAACTTTCAACACAAACACAAATTTACCCACAGTTATACTTGGACATACTTGAGACCAGCAAAAAAAACAACAACAACAGTAGAGTCTAGAATACTTGAGTCGAGTGCGGTAAAAAAACAGCAGCATTGTCATCTGACCTGCTCAAGCACACCCAATATGAAAACATGTGCTCTAACATGTGCATCAAAATGACAACAATGCGGTTTGATGTATTTCAGTGCACACCAACAAAAAAAAAAAAACTGCATTGTCTGGCACACTTGAGGGCACTAAAAATTAAAAAAAGTGGTCTGACAACACACCCAAAAAACAAAACAATGTAGTATGATATACTACAAAACAATAAAATCATTTGACATACTGGAGCACACCAAAAAATGAAAACGACAAAGTGCTCTGTCAGCACCAAAATTACTGTACGTCGGAGTTTGGCGCACTGTATTTGAGTGCACCAAAAAGCCACAATGACTTCTAATATACCAGAGCGCACAGAAAAAAAAAATAGATGTGCTCAGACAGCACCACGATTACAGCACAACAGAGTTTGATATATTTGGTGCGCGAAAAAAATGACTTTTGATATACCGGAGCTACCCAAAAATAATAATAAAAACAGATGTGCTCTGACTGCACCAAAATTATAAGTGCCACAAGGCGGTTTGACATGTTTGGGTGCACCTCAAAAAACAACAACATTGCGGTTAGACACACTTGAGTGCCCTAAATATGTAGACGAGGTGCTGCAGCAGCAGCAAGATGGCGACCCACCCTGTCCATGCGCGACTCGTCCATGCTCTTGGAGTACTCTTTGAGCTTGAAGTCCTCGCGGTCGATACGTGAGCTCTCAATGTCAGCCGACAGGTGCGGCATGTTGGACACCCACGCCACTGTCCTCTCGTTAGCCGGCGTGGCAGGCGCCTGGGACCCCTGTGACCAGAGAAAACGTCGACACGAGGACAGGGAACCCGCTAACAACCCGCTCACCACTTGCTGTGGAGGCGGAATGAAATTGCCCGTCTAAAATATGGGGAAGCTGCAACGGCTATTTAAACGTTTGACGTCAAACACCGTCAAAAATTTATCAACTTCAGAGGAAGTCCCAGTTGCTTTGGACGAGCATATTTGACGCCTCCCCGATCTAGGATCAGATGCGGAAGTTGTGTGAAAAGAAATTATCGTTACACATATCTGAATGCGTGAAACCAAAACGACGTTGTGAACATGCATTATGGCGAGCTCTGTCTAAAATGGAAAAGATCGTTTCTGGAATTCTTCCGATTCACCAAAATTCCTCATTCATGCCTGGTAAAGGCATTATCCTTTTTTTTCCATCTACCACCACCTGCTGCATTGGAGGTGTAGTGCAGGTAGTTCTGCTGAGTCGTCAGCCTGATGAAAATTTTTGGTTCCAGGACTAAAAGTTTGTGGAACTGTTTTTATTTTGTGTGTGTGTGTGTGTTCGCATACAATCTATTGAGTATCTTGTCACATCATTGTTGTTTGTCTATGATCACCGACTACTTCGGAGGTGGAGTGTAGCTACTTCTGTTTTGTGTCGTGAAATGTGATTACTTCTGTTGCAGTTGCGGGGCTAAAAGTTGCTTTTTTTTTTTAAAGCTTCCTTGTAAATAAGTGCTGGCAAAGCGCCGTCCCACTAGCCTGTTTGCCGACGTTGGGCTTGAGGAGGTGTTGCTGCTGCTGCGGCTGAGGCTGCTGCTGTTGGGGCGACTGCTGCGTGGTGGGGCTGCCAGTCCCCTGCGGACTTCCCGACTCCCGGACCGAGCTTTGTTGATGCGGCAGCCCCGGCGCCGTGTTGTCCTTGACGGACAGCTGGCGGCCACCTCCGCCGTGCGGCTGCCGCCCGACCCCGTAGGCCGTCTCGGGCGACTGTAGGAGGTTTCCGCTCTGCGGGCGGGACTTGGCGGTGACGGCCGTGGGGGGAGCGGCGGCGGCGGCGCTGACCGACAGCTGGTGGGACGTCTGCGATTTGACGCGTTGGCCGGAAGGGGGTGGAGCTCGCGGCTGGACGGTGGACGGAGGGGTGGTGGCCAAGGATGAGTGGGAGGTGCCCGTCTGGGAGGTCAGTCCCATCATTTGCTGCTGCTGCATGTTATCCTGACAGACACAGGAAATAGTTTCTCTGCATGTTAGCTTTAAACCTCCCTGATCGTCGCAACCGATACAGACTAGTGATATCATCCAGTCATTTCAGTTTTCTGTGATTTTTCTCAGCAGAGAAATGTCATAATGATGACAGTAACAAGTTACCAGTATACACAATTTTACTTACTGGTATATTTTCAAAATGTTCCATGTCCCACCTCATCATCATCGTTATTATTATTGATATTTTCTGTCTCAAAGACGACTTTTTTTTTAATCACAAATTTTTCAAATGTTTATTTTCCCAATACTTTCTATTCAAGACATGTTTCACAATTTATATTTTCATCCATTTAGTATTTTTCCACAATACATAATTATTTTACAGAGCCTCTGTCAGCATATTTTGTTTTAGGATGCATATTGGAAAAAATGTTTTAATGTATTGATTTCTTGACTTATAAATGAGTAGAATAGATAATAACATGCTTTCACAATTTAATTTTGTGTTAAAAATATATTTTTAATACTTGTCCGGATCAAATTTCCGGATATTTATTGCCTTTTAAAATGCGCCGACTTCAATTTTTCTCCTCCTTGACATCCTCGAAGCAGTCATGAAGGGGATATTGGAGTACGCAGTCATGCGTGCGCACCTGCATGTGGACGGACATCTGGCGGCGGGCGTAGTCGGCCCGGCCGTAGTCGTCGCTGTAGCTGTGCGAGTGGATGATGCTGGGCTGAGCCAGATGGGCGCCGTCGCGGGTCCTGAGGGTGGACAGGTCCTCGCTGCGGGAGAATCCGCCATGGGCGAACTGCGGCACGTAGCTGGGGTGCGAGGGCTCAGGCTCGGGGGCCAGGAGCAGGGGCGCGGGGGGCTGAGCGCGACTGTGCTGCTGCTGCTGGTGGTGGTGGTGCTGGTGGTGCTGCGGCCCGTCCGCCGTGGCCAGGTGAAAGAGGGGATTCTGGAAGGAAAGCGGGTAGCGCATGGCGGCGGCCTGCTGTTGCTGCTGCTGGGACAGCGAGTCGGTGGCGGCGGCGCCCATCTGGCTCAGCCGGCTCAGCCGCAGGCCGCCGGACACGCTGGAGCCGCCGGAGCCGGCCGACAACCTGCCGCCGGCCCGCAGCTGGCCGCTCAGGCCCGAACCCAGGCCGCCACCGCCTCCGCCGCTCAGCCCCCCGAAGCTGCCCATGCCGGCGATGGAGGCCTGGGAGGAGTTGAGCATGTCCACCGACTGCAGGTTAGACACGCTGTTCATTCGGGAATCCTGGAGGTCCATCATATAGATAAGGCTTTTACTGACACTGAGCCGCCCCTCCCCACCCCGCAAACTCTATGATGACCACGGGTGAGATGGGTGAGGGTGGTGCGGCCACGTGAACCGCCGGGCACTGATGTCGCGAATGCCGCAGAGTATTTGTTGGGAAATACCCTCCAGGATGAAGCAACAAGCAGATGTCATGAGACAGTGCTCCCCCACTATATCGTGGTTCTGGTTTGCGGTAGGTGCTACATAACCAACTGATATCATTTTTGTGGTTTGTTTGTTTTTAACCCCAGACAGCCACTTTCAGATTTACTAAACATTTTCGACGTGTGACCACGTCTGCTTTAGTTGAAATTAGGGATGCAACTAGCTATTATTTTAATTATCGATTAATCTGTTTAGTATTTTTTTTAACTAATCAATAAATTGCATTAAAACAATACTTTCTCAATTTCCATCCCTCTATACCAAAACGGGACATTACTTGCATAAATGCATATATCCTAATTGATTATCATCCAACCGGTTTGGTTGTTAACATGTGTCAGAAAACTGGCGAAAATGTTGATTATTGTTTTCCAAAGTAAAACGTGATGTTTGCAATATTTTGTTTGTTTGTTTGTTTGTTTGTTTATTGAACATAAAACATATATACAGTAATAATTTGACAGAAAATAAGGTAGATAAAAAAAGTAAAAAGAAAGAAATCAATCTTCATTCAACACAGTTATTATGTTCAAGGGAGTAGGAAGAAGTAAAAAACTTATCTAGTCCTACCCCGTTATGTGATTGTATCTAATAAATCATTTTTATATCAATCAGAAAAGAAAAAAGTAAGAAGAAAGAAGTCTCCATTAAGGCTCATACTTTACCCTTAACCGTGATATTTTTACAACTTTTGGTTTGTATCGGGAAAAATATTCTGATTTTGACTTAACACAACGACACAACAGGAATCAAACATTATTTACAGATGAGAGACTGAAATGTTGACAATTTTTAGTTCAACGAGGTCTCTAAATGTTAAATCGATCACCAAAAAAGATAAGTCGATGATTAATCAATTAATTACTGTATATCAACTTGAATTTTTTTTTTTTTAGTTCCACAACTTCAAATTTCGACTTGGACGCCTTCAGTGTAGAAGAGGCTTCCCCAACTAGTAGTCGTCATCATTTCCACGTCACAGCCAGAATCCATGCCTGGAAGTATTGTTGTACGCTCTGCTTGAATGCGTTGCTGTTCCATATGTGTGAAATAGCAGTTGTTTCAAGGTTTAGAATAACTTCTATGCTAATTTCCATTAGCCTGTCAATAGTGTTTCCCATTCTATGTTAGCACTAAGCTAACTGCGCAATTGAGAGCGAGAAGAGGCGCTTAGATTTTTCAAAAAGCGTCTTTAAGCCTTTCATGCACACTGTAACCTAATAACATGATAAGCTGTCCACTGTCGTAACCGCTGTCCCGGAAAGGGTTAAACAAGTTCATGTTTTTGTTTTTTTTGCAAATTTGCGAGAGGGATGACACAATTTTTATTTATTTATTTTTTTAACGGGGGTTCACTGTAGACTTGATCATGGGAGATTCCTTGGAGTATGAGCGGCATGCTGGTCATACTCATCTCCCAGGCCGATGGGATGGCGAGCGATTCCCACGCAACTCACCTTGCCGTCGGGTTCGGTGATGTCGGAGCTGCTGGTGCAGTAGGCTGGGCTGGAGCGGGCGAGGGGGGGCCGGGACATGTAGAACATGTCTTTAGACGACGCTCGGTGGAGGAGGTGCTCGCGTTCCTGAAAGCTCATCTGGGAGCGGGATGGCAACACCCCGCCGGTGGAGGTAGGCGAAGGCAGGCGGGTGACGTCCATGGAGCTGGGGTGTGAGTCAAACAAACACATTAGGGTAGTTTTCAAAATCCAAACTGCTCCAGTGAGATTCCAAGATCATGGCTTGATGAAGTCAACAGAACCTCATTTCCCTCCAAAAGTGGATAAATAGTAAAGGCACTAAACCGGATTCCCTATAAATTCTGTTCCATTAAGTTTATGAATAGAATGAATAGAGCCTGCCTCAAAATCCCCAGACTCTGCTTGTTCAAAAAAAAACTAATTTACCCCCCCCCACACACCCCCAAAAAGTGTTTTTGTTCAAACACAAGAAATCTGCCAAAAAAAACGATAACGATTTGGCACAAAAGCGACATGAGAATTTGCCCCCTGCCCCCACAAAAAAATTATCAAAAACTGTCACACCACAAAATTCTAAGACTAGTTTATTGAAATGAAAAAATGCCGCCATTCCTAGCTGCGCTATACCTGTTAAGGTCCCTCATGACAAGGTTGTGGAAGTCGGAGGAGGAAAGGCCCCGGTTGAAGGAGGGCCGGGAAAGGAGCCGCTCGGCCTGGACGCGCTCGGCCTGGTAGCTGGGTTGCCTCTGCAGGTGCGGGTTGCGTAACGCCATGCTGATGTCGTTCAGGAGGCGGGGCAGAGGGCCCAGTTTGATGATGGCGTCCTGCAGGCGACAAAATCATTTCATCGAAAATAGTCTCGACTTCTCTCGGCGCTCTTCAATTGTATCGAAAACACATCTGTACATTCTACTCATTTGTCAAAATAGACATGTTCACAAAATGTGACAAAACACATGAACATGACAAAAAAGGAAAAAAAATTGACAAACATCAAAATGAGACATATGTGACAAAAAGGACCAGTTTGGAATTTTTAAAAAAATACAATTTTCATAAACGTATTAAAAACAATGATCAACATGTGCCAACAATGAAAATTTGACAAATAGACCAAAATGTGACAAAATAAACGTGACACAAAAAGATTAATATGTGACAGAAAAACATTTCAGCAACAGTTTTAGATGTGACGAAAATGTCACAAAAATTATCAATTTGTGCAAAAAAATTACAATTAAAAGAAATTCACAAAAAAAAAAAAGAATATTACTAAAAATATACTTTGAAAACAGTTCAAAGAATGGAAAAACAAATAAAAATGTGACAAAACAATGATCAATATTAGACAAACGGTTCAAAATGTGACACAAAATAAAACATGACTAAAATAATGTTAGAAAACACATTTTGAGAAACGGATGAAAATACCACGAAACAAACAAAAATGTGAGAACATTTATCAGTATGAGACAAAAATAAAAAAAAAACTGAACGAACGTATCAACCTGTGACACAAACCTCAATGTTTGACCCCCCAAAAATCTGAATGTAACCACACAAAAATTTGTTTTTGACAAAAACATGAAAATGTGACAGGAACATAAATATGACATAAACATTTTTCAGTATTAGCACCAAAATAAAAGTGGAAGATTTGATGAATGATGAAAACAAGTCTTGCACATATTGGACAAGACAATGAATGAAGTCAAGTTCAGGAGTTGAAGCCGTCCCGCTTGAGGTGCCGGCGGCTACCTTGCTGAGCTGGGCCATGACCTCCCAGAGGAGACTGTGGAGCACAGAGAGCTCCCGGCCCAGGTCGATGTAGCCCTCGAAGCCACCGGCGTTGGTGACGCTGTCCAGGTTGGAGATCTCGTAGAGGAACTGTTGCATGGAGCCCCACTCGAGCTCCACAAACTCGTTCATGAAGCACATGTACTCTTCCTTGTTGCCGAACCTGAACGGGAGCCGCCGTGTACATGTCGCTTCCGTTATCACTCGTGCACCGCTTACAAAACAGCCAAATGTTTTTTTTTAATGGAAAAAAATTTAAATAAATAACAATAATCATTTGGCTGTTTTCTTCAAAATGTGGCTGTTTTTACCCTTTCTAGCAAAACATCTGAATTAAAAACAGTCTAAGGCAATGTAATGTAATGATGAAAATTTTACCCCAAAAATCAAACTGTTTTTTTTTAAATAACTAAATTTGGCAAGTGGAACAAAATTTAAAATTAATTGGAAAAAAAGACCCAAAAATATTTAAATGTGACTGCTCCCGAAATATGGAGAAAGAAAATCATAATTTGATGGAAACGGGCTACTGAAAATGTAAATTGATAGAAAAAAAAGATACGCCCGCTCCAAAAAAATTTAAATATAGCAATACTTACAGTCAAACTTGGAACCCAAAAAACACCTCACCGTGAAATCAATATCTGTCAGCAAATACATAAAAATGACCAAAAAAGGCCCTTTCCCCCAGTGGATGAGAGGGTAGTTGCTGAGACCCCATCCAAAAAAATGTGCAAATCAAAAAATAAAAATCTCAATTTGACAGCAAAATACAAATATCACAAATCAATATTTCAAAAATAAATCAATGAATGTAAAACAATCAAAACTAGATTTGACACCACAATTTTTTTTTAATATGGCTAGAGTGTAATCAAATTTGACACCAACATTTTGACAAAATCCCCAAAAAACAAAAAAAGTAAAATATGCTGAACACAAAACATCAGGTCGGCCTTGAACTCCGAATACGCGGTGGTGGGTGTTGACCTACTTGGAGAAGTTGGCAAGGTTCTGCACCACTTTGGCGATGAGCGTGAGGGTGCGCGACGTCTGCTCATCTGGATATTCCTGTGTCAGGTTGAAGAGTGACGGCGACATGATGGCAGGACACAGGAAGCGCAGGAAGAGCGAGCCGCTGATCAGGCGTTCGGCAATGTCTTCGCGCCCGCGCTCGGCGCAGCGCACTCGCCACGATGCGAACACCTCCTTCAGCTCACGTGGGAACACGCTGGCGGGAAACGCGCACACAAAAAAGTTGTTTGCAACATCAGTAGACAAACGTATTTCAAATGAAACAAAACAAATGAAACTGTGACAAAAAAAAAAAAAAAGAAAACACACTATGCTTTTGTTCGACTTGGGGCTTTGTCCCTTTCAGTCAGGGCTCGCAAGAACTAGTTACTCGCGTGATGTGTTTGGCACAGTTTTTGCGTCTGGTGCCTTTCTTGATGCAACCCACCCACCACAGTGGCTGGAAAATGACAAATAGCATCAAAGGTCTTGCCGAGGGACCCAACCGGATGCTGCTGATCACCATGGCCTGGTGAGAAGTCAGGGTTACTACCCACTGAGCCATCCAGACCCCAACCAAAATTCAAAATGCAACAAAAGAAATGAAAATGTGAGGAAAAAGATTTATGGCAAACAATATTGAAAAAAAAAAACAACGTGGCAAATTTGAAATGTTACCCTCCAAAATTTGAAATATGGCAAAAAAAAAGACCGAAACAGATGAATATGTAACCAAAAAAAAGACAACTGCATTCCAAATGAGATGAACTTTTTTTTTAATGTGACAAAAAAAAAGACAGAAATTTGACAGTACAAACGCGTGTCGAAAATCACCAAATATATGGTTAAAACAACAATAATAAGAAGAAAAAGAAGAACAAATTATAAGGAAAAAAATTATCCAAATATAACAAAAAATATTGCTCAAGAGATTGATGAGACAATAGTGCTCAAAATATCATTATGTGGCATAAATTGTTAAGTGTACCCCAACAGACAACACCTGTCCAAAATAATTAAAATGTGATTAACGACAACATTTTTCCCACCTACCCTCCAAAAAAAGTATCCACTTTTGTTGTGAGGTGGTCGGTCAATTGTGAAACGTGTGATGTGATTATTTGTGCGCTCACCAGTGGGAATTAACAATCTTGCAGAGGGCCAGCTCGCAGCACATTCTCAGGTTGGCCTGGTGGTCCGGCAGCACGGAGGGAGGCGTTCGCATGGGGTCCACCTCGCAGTTTTCCTCCGATTCGTACAAGGCGCGAATGAATTCCCCTGGGCATAAGAAACTGCAATTCTCAACAACGCATGTAACAATCCCTCAAACGGTGGCTGCATGGATTTCTTTCGCTCAGTCTCCGGGCGAATATTTGAGGGAGGCATTTCGATTTTATTTTTAAGTCATCTTTGACCTTATTTGGGAGGTTTAAAAAAAAGTCCCAGTCGTGCCAGGTGCCAGGTCAATTTAAAGGAAGGCCTCTAACTGAGCGAGGTGTTTAGTCGTACACAAGTTTGCTGATGATTGGATGATTGGCAATATGCTCAATAGCTCAAATGCCAACTGAATGTGTTTGCGTACAAAGCAACGAGTGAACAACAAAAGAGCACCTTAGTCTGGTTGTGTTCTTTGCGCCTCCGTTCCACTTCCCATCAAACATCTGCCACCTGTGCTGAGCTGTGATAATCGCCTAATTCAATTTGGGGTGAACCCCCCGGGGCATAAGCGTGTAAAAATAGCACTGGACTCTGCTGGAAAATCGAATAAAAATCCCCACGAGTTGCCTCTCTGTCAGCCCCTGATAGGAAATGCCTCCTCCAATTAAAAGTTGGCACTATTTCCAAAATCAAGTTTCCATGACGAGTGACACAGGCAAATTCGGGAAAAGCCCGCCTTAAAAGGCTAAGCAACCATAGCAGACTGATGGCAGAGCAAAAATTCAGGCACGGGGACAACTGGGAGCATGGAACTAGCCCGGTTAGCTTAGCACTAATGTTAGCATTTTGGCTAAAGGGCTAACAGCAGTATGGCGCTGTTTTACGTTTGACAGAGGGACAGCGCTTAGCTTGAAGCATACGAAGACATGCCTGTTGATATTTGACCTAAGAAGGACTATACGGACAGACGCTTTATCAAAAGTCGCACCGTCATTGGAATGCCTCAACAAAGGTGAATTTTGAGTTTGTAATCGCATGTTTCGGCCCGCGCGGCTCGGTGGGGAGAGGTTTGACCACGTGTACGAACCGATGGCATCCTTGAGGTACTTGTGTCCGATGAGCTTGAGGTACTCTTCTATTGCTTTGGTGGCCAGAGTGTTCTCTCTGAAGATAAGGTGCTCCCGGTCTATGAATCTGTCCACCTCGCACATGGCCATGTCCGACAGGAAGTCCTGGACGCACCAAGTCAATCGCAGCAAAAGCATACTTTTCTCAGGCTAATGAGACATTCCATCAGACTTTCACGTACTTTGTGAGATTTTGACATTATTGCCGGGACTTCCAACATTCACTTTGACGCAGCTTATGAGACTTCAGTGGACGTATCTCATGAAATTTCAACCTATCTTAGGAGATGTCATCATTTCTCGTGAGAGCCTGACGTATCTCGTCAGATGTGAATTCGACTCGACTGTACAGGTACAGCTCTCATTTGACTTTGACAATATCTCCCGAGACAGCTCAACGAGTGACGCCACCCGAAAAGAAAAGCGGCAAATGGAGGGAAGCCTGGGAATCCCGGGGTACCTTAGCTTTTCCAGTGCTCTGCAGGATGTGCACCAGCGCACAGGCCACCTCCTCTTTGCTCTTGACGCTGAGTACGGGCTCCAAAACGGCGCACAGCGTGCGGTAGTTGTTGGTGACGTACTCCGCAAACTCCTTGTACAGCTCCATGGGCAAGATGTTCATGGTCTGGAAGCGGGACTTGAGGCGCAGCGAGGCGTTGATGATCTTGCCGCCGCCCCCCACGCCCGCCCCTTTGGTGAGGACACTGGGCTGGATGACCGGGTACCACTGCTCCACAAACTGACGCCCGGTGATGCTGGAGATGGGGATGCTCACCAGGCCTAAATAGGTGCTCTTTTCCTGGAGGGGAACACAAGACAGATTCGGTCTTACGGTGAAAACAGGGAGGCGGGTCTCTTCACAAAACGAGGAAACACAGCTCGCTTTGCCATGAAGTCTCGTTGCCACCATCTCACAAAAGCCTCTAAACCAGGAAGTGGTCTTTTTTTTTTTTTTTTTTTTTTACACAGTCTCACCTTGCGTCTTTTCTTGTCCGTCTCCTTATAGAGGTGCAGGCGTAGGTTTCGCACGGCGGGCAAGTTGTTGAACTCAAAGTGTTCCCCCCAGAAGACAGTGTCGGTGCGCGGCTTGCTGGTGGTGCGCGCGTACAGCATGTCGTCCAGGCACAGCTCGCAGTAGTATCGCTTCTTGGCGGGCAGCTCCCGCGCCTCGATGATCCACAGCTTGAGCACGTTGTCCACACGCCGACTGTTGTCCTGAAAGAGGGAGGAGTTGGCACGCTACACGCGGGGTACGAATGACGTCAGGCGAGGCCGTGAGACGGAGGTAGCGCGACAGGAAGTGACTCACAAGATGAAGGGACGCACAATTGCGGAGACAGACAGCTCCATCACAAAAGACCCTGGGCTATTTCCAAACGCACGCCGGGCTATTTTTAAACACGCCGGGCTGAGTCAATTAGGCTCGAGTGTCATTTTTGTTGTTGTCAGCGTCTTTAGCACCGCGGACAAAAAAAAAAAAAGTGTTCAAGTCTCACAAGATATCGCGGAGATTTACAAATATGCAGTATGCGTCACGAATTGTGAAGTGTCATTTGTTACAGTCTCACAAGATACGTCACGAGATACAGTGTGTCCACGTCACGCGAGATACGTCAAAAACTCGTACATCACAGTCTTGCCAGATACGTCAAAGTTTCACACGCCAGCTCGAAGTCTCATGAAATATGTCCAAGTCAAAAAAAAAAAGTCACTTGACGTCTTTATATATACAGTCATACCTCGGTTTTCGACCATAATCCGTTCCAGAAGGCTGTTTGAAAACCGATTTGTTCGAAAAGTGAAACCACGCTCTTTTAAAAACAAAAAAAATCTTTATTGAACACGTCTGTTCACGATGGAACGCTATACGAGGAAGCGTCACTTCCTCATCTACCCGAGGAAGCGTCACTTCCTCGTGTCAGGAAGGCAAGAGGAGTCAAATGGTGCATTCAAGTGCGCTCAGTTTGTTCGAGAACTGAAATTCAGTAGTCATCCGAGGCATAAAAAAACTCGAAGTTTTTGATCGAAAACCGATTTGATTGAGAACAGAGACGTTCGAAAACCGAGGTTTGACTGTATATATAAATTTATATATTCTCACCGGATATATTGGAGAAACCGTATGTCCAAGTCCCATAAGATATGACGAAGTGTAGCAGGATATGTCGGGAGTCTCGCGAAACGTATCAAAACATCAGGAGATATGTCAAACTCTCATGCAATATTTTGAGGCCTCTTCAAAAATCTCACGACATGTCAAAGTCTCACAGGATATTTCAGTGTCCTGAGACATGCCAAAGGGCCGTTGAGATATGACGATGTCTCACGAGACTGTTGAAGTCTCATGAAATATATCAAAATCTCACAAGACACACCGAGGTCTCATGAGCTACTTTGAGGTCCGATGAGATCCTTCAAAGTCCAAAAAGAGATCTGCGGCGATCACGATATATGACAAAATCTCACGAGATACGTAGATGTCAACAAGGTGGCCCTGGGATATTTTTGAACACGCGGGGCCGAGTCACGTCCATTAGGCACAAATCTCGTTGTTGTTGTTGTTGTTAGCGCCCCTCGAAGCCATCGGCGTCATTCGCACTCGGGCCATTAGTTTGCGCTTTTCGCTGTAATTGAGAATTAATAATTAATCGTTTGAAAGGAGGCGGCCATCTGCTCGCTCACGCTGCTCGCCTAATGACTGCACTCGTAAGGCCACAAGAACATCGTCATATAATAATAAAAAATCATTTTCAATGCAATTTCTAAAAGTTTATAAATACTGTATAGATGTAATAGACGAGATATTTACTTTTCTAATTCAGTTTTTACTGTACATCTTATTTACATGCAATACTTGAGAGAGTTTATGCATTTCATTGATTGGATATCATTATTATGTGGAGGAAGGACTCTCATGTGGATGATTTCCGAGTCGCCTCATTCCTAAAGAAGAGAAATATAATAATTAAATATACTGTAGCATTTGGGTTTTTGTGGTATTTTTAACAATGATTGCGTAATATACGTATATTTTTTTCATTTTGGGTCATTTTAACATTGACAGTATTCGTAGCTTGTCCCTATGCGGTCACGAGCTGAGAGCAGCTGTACCTCATGTGACAGGCGGACGTGGCGAGTTGAATAGAATTTCCATCGATGTATCTTCTTAACTCATTCACTCCCAAAGACGTTTTTAAACGTCTTTTCAGACTTGGTCCAGAATTGTCTGGTACTGAATGAGTTAAGAGGTGGCACAAATACAATTCAAGCCGTTTGTCTTTGCTGTGACTCTCACCTCTGCTTGGGATCTGACTGATGTTTGCCCGTGTGCGTGCGTGCATGCGCATGTGAGCCAGGACCCCCACGGACAGAACATCTGGATGGCTCGGTTACAACTGACCAATGATTCCGGTGGTCGCTTTCCATCAAAGAAAGCTTTTTTTCTTTTGGAAATGATCAAGCACGACTCTTTTCGTAGCATACATTTTGTTTTTGTTTTTGTGATGCTAAAATCAGTTTTGGCAAAGGGGCACAGTGTGATGAGAGCCATAGAACAGGACAGAGGACGAGTGAAACAGTGAGCTCCGTTCTTGGCCATGTTATCAGGAAGATGGAGATCACACACAGGAAATGGAGCTCGGATGGACCACAAAACAAGAACAGCAACGGGGTGGGACAGGGCGAGGTGCGAGAGAGGCACACACATACACACAGATCGGACGGTGTTGCCATTCGTTCCGTTGGTTGGGTCTTTCGTTGCCTCCCCTCACCTTGTTGGGCTTGACGGCTCTCTGCAGGTTCTCGATCCATTTGTCTCTCTCGGCCGCCGAGCGACACGCAAAACACTTGGTTCCTGATGACGTGGTCACCTGAGGCGCCCCCCCGCCCCCACCCAAAATCGTTAGTTACCATAGCGACGGCGAGCACCGGAGGGGCCCGCGGTGGCATGTGGACGGCGAGCAGGCGGGCTCACCTCAAAGCAGTACTCTTGTCCCAGGATGCTGGAGTGGACGGGCTTGATGACGGTATCCTCGTCCAGCGTGAGGTCCAGCGCCTCGGCCGCGCTGCTGGGCGACAGCAGCGACTCGTGCGAGTGCGACTCTTTGAAGCTTTGCATCAAGCGCGTCCTGCCAGGTGTAAGGAGCCAGGTGAGCGGGGGTGGGAATTGCATCGCTCATGAATCGCAGCGTGCAACATTCTTGGTCCAAAGTGCACCGATTTCATATTGATTGATTTCATCGTGTGGTGATAAGGGTTGGAGTTACGGCTAAGTGTTCAACGTGGTCAGGCGACACTGACCTGTCCTGGTCGGCACTGCGGAAGCGAGGCAGGATCATGTGTCGGAAGCTGCTGGTTCGATCCAGTTTGGGCTGACTCTTGGCCCTCTTGATTGAGCCCTTCAACCTCCTGCTCAGGAAACTCTACACACATGAACGAAATCATCCATGATGGGAAAGAGCACAAGGGGATGTCAACGCACAGGTGGGCGCAGTGTGCCAATACGGCCTGTGGTGGGCAGCGGCGTGCCCAAGAGTGTAAAGCAACACATCTAAGTCAACACATCAGAACAGGAAATAATGCGCTCAGCAGAGAGGGTAGATAGCTTGTTGCAGTTTTTCTTGGCAAATATTTCCGATTCTATTCTCAATCTTTTACCTTGTTAAAACCTTTTTTAAAAAAAGAAATAAATTCAAACAGTAAACCCACTGCGCCACCCTATGGCGTGGTTTATGTTCCAGACCCACCCACCGGCATTATTCGCAATACAGAAATACCCTACTCAAACACTCCCTAGGTATGTTTTGACCTCATTAATGGTACTTATTGTTTTTAAGGTTTTGAAACATACTTGTAGAGTACCGCAAACGCGTTTAAACAAATCCTGTTTTTCCCAAACTAATACATGTAAATTATCATCTGACAATGTACATCAACAATCACGCTCAGAGATGTGCGTTATAAAACCAACATATCGCCGTCGCTTTCTGTAGGTGTAAAAAGCAGGACTGAAGGGGATTGAGAGTCAACGTTATCCAGCAAAAACTAGGCTGGGCTTGAAATAGTGCCTGTTTTCTTCTTTCTATTGCATTGTGCAAATAAAATAGTGTGCTGCCATCTAGTGGTCAACAGTGAAGTTACAACCAAAGAAAAGAGGGCTAGAACAAAACAGTGTGACTCTACAGAATAAAAAGCAATTGGACAGAGCTTACTGCATATATGTACAGTATTAAATTAATCCGCTGATTAATGGGTAACCAGAATTTTTTTCAGGATAACATCGGAATCGACATTGGGTGAAACTCCCCCCCCCCAAAAAAAAAAATCCATATTGGTTGGGTTGATTTTAAGTACTTTCTACAAGACTGCTTGGTAGCATAACATTAACATTTCACGCGACGCTACCAACGTCATATATGGTTAGCCGAGCATGATTATCGCCGTCAGGGTTGGTGGGTGTCCACATACCTCCACCGGGGGCAGTGTTGCAATTAAGCTTCCTCCTGCCACAGGACTCCAAGCGGCGGCCCTCCAGGCTCCGCCCCAGTATTGGAAGGGGTGGGAGGAGGAGGGCGAGCGGGGCAAGGGGAGCGACAAGCAAGGCGAGAGGGGCAGCGAGCGGGACAGGGGGGGCGCGCCGCCAGCCTTCTTGGCACCCTTGGGGTCGCGTCGCCCCCGCTGACGCGGAGCGAGGATGGGCGACGCGGCAAGGGAGAGCGGGAAGGGTGGAGGCGGCGGGGTGCCGCCGGCCCGCCTGCCCCAGTCGTGGGCGGCGGCGCGGAGGGGCGCAAGGGGCAGCGAGAGGGAACAGGTGGTGGGGTTACTCACGGATTGTCGGAAGGGTTGAAGGGGGGCGCTGGGGGGAAGGTCCATGCTGGGCTGTTTCCCCGTGGCTATGCTCTTCCGCCGAGGTCGGTGATCTGGTGGGACACGTAAGCAAGTTTGCCGTTTTTAAATCAGTTCCCCACCCGCAGCGTTGATTTACGAACTATAATCATGACAATAATAATCATCATCGTCATCATCATCATAATAATACGCTCCATGAATTGATTTGTACAAGGTGTTTGATGGTCACCCTTGTCCGACTTCTCAAAGCAATACATGTTCGCCAGGCTCAGAATCTGTCCGCCTGTTTCCTGAACAAATTCACCAAAACGGTATTCGACCAGCCGCGCCGCTATTTAAACCTGGCGGGCCTAATTGGAGGGCAACTTTCTGCCAGAAAATGGTCATGGCGCTGAGCATATCTTCAAGGACTCACCCTGACAATGTTGGGACAGCCAGCAAATCGCCCTCTGCTATCAACTTTGTACGAACTTGTTTGTGTTTTCTTCAACTGATCGTAGAAGCAAAGTGGGCGTGCCTTAATATGTGACCCTGAACAGTCTAAGGACACAAGTTTAGTTTTTATTGTTATGGTTTGAAAGACGCTAAAGAGACAATGATTATTATTATTGTTAAAAAATTTGACATGATCACTTTAAAGGTGAAAAGCATTCAACTGAACCTATGCCGGGTGTTTAAATTGTCAGCTGATAAAATTAAAAAAAAAATACTTTCAGCGAAAAACATCATTAACCCTTTCATGCAGCCAGTAAGATAAGCTGTCCCTGAAAGGGTTAATGAGCCAATGATTCCGAAGGCAGTGGCTACAACATCAGGGTGTTTTGTGGACTGTTTAGTCAACTGTATAAAAATTCATATTTTTCTGCTTAGGAAGTTGATAATGAATAAATGATTCCCAAAACAGTCCAGCTCTGCTTTCGCCAGCATACTCCATTTTCTGTGCGCCCTGCACACATGTTCAGTCCCTGTGCGTCCCTCTTTCCATCCATCCTGGATGATTTTCATTCAGCTGTCCAAATGGTTTTCTTTCAGCTGCCACTCTCTCTCTTTCTCCATTTCTTTTGTGTCAATTCTCTGCAGCCCACGCCGGAGAGTTGGAAAAAAAAAACAACGGCAGCAGCAGCAGGCGAGACATGCAGCCAGTGGCTCTTTGTCGAAAAAGTACGAGTCGGAGGCCACCAAGGGAGCCAATGAAAAGTGACCTTAAGCGAAAAGGAGTCCAAGAATCAGTAAAAGGTGTCCAGGAGTGCACCTGCGCAGGGGGTGAAAATCTTCTGCTTGAATTCCTTTGCTCTTGGTCGGGAACTACTTCCCACCCTGAGAATCTTATTCTCCCCTCACTCTCTCTTTAATCGATATTATTACGTATTCATTTTACACAAATGAGTAGGAGTTGCTCAAAGCGAGCCACTGTCCGTGGTCCTGAAATGCGGCTGCCCCAATTGTCTCAGTCACGGGTCTGCCTGCTGCTTCATCATCATGCAACAGCTGGAACTGACAATTATTTTAAGCCTCACATGCACCCCTGTAACGTGATAACATGATAAGCTGTCCACTGTAGTAACCGCTGTCCCTGAAAGGGTTAATAATCAATGCATCTGTTGATTATTTTTTGAGTCATTGCTGAATTCGAATATACAAAAAAATATATACACCAGGGAATTATTTCAGATCAACAAACATAAAAGCGACAATGATTCAGTCCGTCTGGTTTATTCCATCAACAGCCTTCGGAAAAATCCCCAAAATTGTCGGTGGTTGAAGTTCCCTGTGTGAAAATTGAAGTTGAAAGCGAGAGCTGCTTCTCAAGACGTCCTTGCAGCGCAACAAGTTCCCAGCTGAGCAGAAACGTGGGAATTATCTGCTTTCAAACCCCAGGCCGGCAACTGCGGTGCCGTAAGCGGCAATTGCATGTGTGTAATTAATGCCGTGTTTCTTTTCAGACTCAACGCTGCTATTAAGCGCGGCATTGTCCTTGCCAGCCGGACAGACGGCAAGCTTTCGCGCCCACGCGCCGCCCGCCACGTCCAATTACCGCTGACATTTTTGCCTTTTTAACGGTGCCTTATTTGGAGTGGAATTTTGAAAAAAAAAAAAAAAAAAAGAGGAAGAAAATTGCTCCAGTGGTTAGAAAATCAGTGAAGAGCCCAGGTGATCGGCGACTTGCGCACCCTCGTTTGAACTCGGCAAGCACAAGGTACACCTCACCCTGCTCCTGAAAAAACACTCTTTGAACATCACACAGTGTTCCAGCTCCCTTCCGTGCACAATGTGGATGAATGTGCATTCCCCTTTTTACTTGACCTTGATGAGCACCTTAATAGTCAGAGCAGATTAGTCCGAGACATTATGTAGTCCTTTCATGGAAAGTGCCAACATGCTCCATTTTGTTGCCTTTTCTGCTCAGGTTGTCATGGCAACACTCGATTGATACCAGGCAGATGGCTTGTTTTCAACAATGCAATGCACCTCAAGAAGATGGTGGCCTGCGTATGATCACAGGTGGCGCAACGCACTCTACAATGATGGACGGCATCGTGGAAGACCGTCCACAAAAGTGGCAAAGATGCTGCAAAAGACTCCACAAAGACTTGCCGGAACACACTCCACAAAGATGGTGGACCCACACGACACTCGTCAACAAGTTTGGTATAAATGCCACCAAATATTCCACAAAGATGGCTGACTTGTGAAAAAACACACAGCAAACTTGCCGTAAAAAATTCCACTCGGTCAACGTGGTAACGCACAGCACCAAAATGGTGGCCATTCTTGCAACGCACAGCACCAAAATGGCGGCCATTCTTGCAATGCACAGCACCAAAATGGCAGCCATTCTTGCAATGCACAGCACCAAAATGGCGGCCATTCTTGCAACGCACAGCACCGAAATGGCGGCCATTCTTGCAACGCACAGCACCGAAATGGCGGCCATTCTTGCAATGCACAGCACCAAAATGGCGGCCATTCTTGCAATGCACAGCACCGAAATGGCGGCCATTCTTGCAACGCACAGCACCAAAATGGTGGCCATTCTTGCAACGCACAGCACCAAAATGGCGGCCATTCTTGCAACGCACAGCACCGAAATGGCGGCCATTCTTGCAACGCACAGCACCAAAATGGCGGCCAGTCTTGCAACGCTGGTGTAGCGGCGGCTCAAAAGACACTCCACAAAGATGGCTGATATGCAGTCATACTTTACCCTCTAACCTGCCTCCAAGCCGCCTATCCACGTATATCATTGACGATAAAAGACGTTCTCTTCTCCATCCCGTCCGTCTACCTGTTGTACCCGTTCGCGCCATTACATAAGTGCCATTTGCAGACAAGGTAACGCCTCCAGAAACGGAAAAAGCGGCTCTTTGATGAGACTCGGTCTGGCCCGGGGTGGTTGACGAGAAAGCCGAGGAGGGAAGGAAGACGAGTAAGAGGAGGGTGTTGCTATTCAAGCCAGCAGAGAAGTTGGCCTCTTTGATTTAGCGACTCCATGAATCATTGACGCCGGCGAAGAGCGCGAGACCCCGCTGGCCTTGTTGTTCTTCCAAAGATGGTGAACTTGATTTGGTGTTTCTCGGAGAGGAGAATCACTCAAAAGCGTTTTCATGTATATTCGGCGACTGACATTTATGCATCGCTATCCTATCATTTATATTCTCCGTCTACTGAGCAAAAGTTAAATGTGTTTTGTTCTTTTTTTTTTTTGTGCTGCTTCATAAAGTTCCAATGTAATCTTGCATTCTGTCAGGCTGTCTGTGGTTGCACTACATACTTCTTCTGCCAACTGAATCACCTTTTTTTTGTTTTTTGATGGTGGGTGCAACACACTTCACAAAAATTGTCAGCAGCACAGTGCACAAATATTGTGGACGTGGCACAAAAACATGATGGAAATGACCAGAAAAACGGTGGACAGTTATGCGGCAGACACGGCTTGACTCGCTTAATTAATAAAGATGGCAAACATGACTGCAAAACACTCCACTGAGACGGCATAGGTTGGGGGGGAAACAGCTTCCTCAAAGATGTCAAAACCTTCCCTCACCAAAGTCAACAAAAATGGCGCTTGTGCGGCAACAAACCCAACAAAGATGGCAGACACGGCTCAACAAATTCCACAAACATAGCA
Source organism: Hippocampus guttulatus (assembly GCF_054856545.1). Taxonomy (NCBI): domain Eukaryota; kingdom Metazoa; phylum Chordata; class Actinopteri; order Syngnathiformes; family Syngnathidae; genus Hippocampus; species Hippocampus guttulatus. Next base: position 21,073,243 of record NC_141266.1, on the reverse strand, counting down.
GGTGCGGCTTAATACGCTCAGCAAAGATGGCAGACATGATTTCAGAGATGTGGGACTGTTGCGGCACACTCCACAAATATGGTGGATAGGCTGCAACGCACTCCACAAAGATAGCAGAAACTTTCTCTGAAAATATTCATCCAAGATGGCGGACATGTTGGATAGGCAAGAACAAACCCCACAAAGATGGCGGACAACACGGTCCATGAAGTTGGCAGACACGTCCACAACACATTCCATAAAAATGCCGTACTTTGTGCTAACACACTCCACAAAGGCGTTGGACACTGCTCTCAACACGCTACAAAGATGGCGGAAACGGCTCGACACATTCAACAGAGATGGCGTCCGAAGTTCCGTAACACACCGAGAAGACACGAGCCCCTGTCGTTTGATCCCATTTGGCCGTGGCGTCTTGGAGGCAAGAGTCGGGAGGCTCCCAGCTGGGATATTTCCATCCTTTCCCGGCGTCTTGAAGGCGGCATCACGGCACAAGCGGCCTGGACGCTGCGTTCAAACGCTCCGGAAAACGTGCGAAAACCGCCACGCTTGGGTGTTTATGCAAATGCTCTGCCAAGCGAGAGCCGGGGACGGCTGAAGAGGGAAACGTGCGGGAGGCCAACGGCTTCCGGCGCAAACCCTTCGAGGGAGCCGGGGGAGGGACGCACTTACATCGAGTGGGAGGGAGACGCGGGAGGAAAAAAAAGTGGAGTGGATGTTTGTTTCGGGCTGCTAAGCTAAGATCTGCTTTGGTTGTGTAGGAGGAACTGGGACGAAAGACAGCAGTGGTGTCAGGTAGGGCGAGAACAAAAACCAGACAAAATTCAGTCTGGTATGCTTTTATCACAGTGGACGGTTGGGGAAGGGGCTGCGCTCCAGGCAGAGATGAAGGCTGGAGAGCTGGTGGGTGGCTTAATGCCGTCCAAACGCTCAGTGATTTTTATTTTATTTTTTGCCTTCGTTGTGGTAGAATGCTACTAACCTTAACCCTCACCAAATGTATCCAAATCCTGACCCGAACAAATTTACAATAGACCAAACCAAATCTAACCTCCGACCCAACGCCTAAGTGAAACTCTCACCCATCCAAACCTCACCTAACATATCCAAGACCTCAGAGTGCAGAGATACCGGATTCGATTCCGGCTCCGGCCTTTGTGTGTGGAGTTTGCATGTTCTCGCCATCCCCGCGTGGGTTTTCTCCGGGTACCTTAGTTTCCTCCCACATTCCAAAAACACGCATGGGAGGCTGACTGAACACTCTAAATTGTCCCGCGGTGTGAGTGTGAGCGCGGATGCTTGTTCGTTTTTGTGTGCCCTGCGATTGGCTGGCAATCGATTCAGGGTGTCCCCCCGCATAATGCCCGAAGATGGCTGGGATGGGCTCCAGCACCCCGCGCGACCCTTGTGAGGATAAAACGGATCGGAAAATGGATGGATGGACAACCAAAGCAACTTTTAACATCACGTTACTTCACCAAACATGAGAAAACCTAATATATCCAAGCGAAGCCTCACACATCCCCAGCCAAACCTAACGAAACGCTTCCTCTAACCAAATGAAACCTAACGCATCCAAATTTAACTGTAGCAAGGCCTAAACATAAAGAAAAGTCATTGACTGCAATCATCTTACGTGAGAGCTGGAGGCTGCACACTTAGCGGGTCTCCTAACAGCGTGGTGGCAATCGGGCCATTTTTTTTCCCCCCCTGATTTGCGGTTGTTGTGATAGAACACGCCCTGCTTGAAAAATACTCAACCGCCGATTGGAGCGCAGTCGCATCCACAGCCATCAATCGCACGCTCGGCCGCGTGGGCACGGTGCAGCTGCTACTGCTGCTGCTGCCGCCGCCGCACTAAAAGCCTAAAAAAGATGCTCCCGTCAACTTTTGATGAATTGAAGGACTGTCCACAGGTCGGCTGTGGGAAAAGGTCATTAAAGCTGAAAAAAAAAAAAAAAAAAAAAAAAAAAGACAAACCGGTGGACTGAGGCAAACGCCGGCGGAAAAGTGGCCCAAGTGATTTGCACGGCAGTCGTTGCGACACTTTGGTTCTCCCAATTAATCATGCAAACAAAAAAAAACAAAATAGGTCACAAGGAGCAGAGTGCAGGTTGCACCAAATGGATTACACACACACACACACAAACCGAATCCTTGAGCTAAATTGAGTTTGGAAGGGCGTCCGCTGGGCAAAGGCAAGTTTTGCTAACTGCAACCATACCAAACTACCCGAACCAAAACTTCAGCAAGCCTTACCAGGACCAAACCCCACCAACCGACCGGGGCGGTGGGGTGGGGTGACAATAGGACAATAGGAAGGGGGGGACCACGTGAGACCTGGGAAAATGCTTTTTTGGTACAAGAATCAAATGTAATTGCACTTGCACAACAGTAGGTGGCACTATTACTTGATTTCAGACAAACTGATGCACCTCTGATCTTTTCTACGGCGGATTAAAAAAAAAAGTTCACAAGGTCATTCTATGTTGTACGTTGATCTACATTCCACTCATTTTGCTTGTTTGTTTGTTTTTTGTTTTCAGTGATTCACTGGCCGTGTTGTGTTTTGAGCCGGCTGTTGTCCCGCCTGGAGCGCCTGAGGACAAACGCGTTCTCCAGGCAGCAATGCAGTTCCAACAGCAGCTCTAATTTTGGAGCAAACGCCGGCTCCCCACCGGGAACACGTTGCCACGGAAGAGCGGCTAGAGGTGACGTCGGACGAGTGGGAAAAAAAAAAAAAAAAAAAAAAAACTTTTCTCCATTCAATGAAGGTCACCTCTCAGTAGCGCATAGTCAAGGTAGCTTTTGAAGATATGTGCCGTTCATCGCTATGACACACTTTCTACAACTTACCACAATGCCAACTCTGTGTGTGAGGTTACTAAATGCGTGTGAGTTCCAAAACGGTGGCATTCCTCTCCCACAGAATTGACGTTGCAAGCCCGTATTCACAACTCAAAAGCTGTGCTGAGTTCAAATCCAAAGTGATGCAAGGTCACCCGCTACAGGGACCTTTTGATCATTACATCTCTGAATTTGACAGACAAGATGGGCGAGACTCTCTTTAACGCCTATCCGCGGAAAAGAAAAGTTGGGAAAAAAAAGAAAGAAAAACGCAACATTTTTCGACAGTAGTAAAACGGTAATATTGAAACTGGATGGTGAAAATAATCTTACCTACAAATCTGGTGGCGTTTGTTTTGATGCCTTGACTGCCTTGTTCCACTGTTGGCAGTAATTCCAAAGTTTGCGTTGATATTCCACCGAGCGTGTCCAACACGTGATCGGTTGACGCATCCGCTCCTAATCCGGTGTCAAAAAAGGTCAACGTGGATTCCGCCACGAAATCAAAACTCTCCAGCTTCCACTTCCGAGGCACACAAAAAAAAGTCAATCTGGATGATTGCAATTATTCTGTGGCTGCGAGTAGCACAATATAATCAGACTCCTTCCACAGACAAGACAAGAGAGGACTGTGAGAAGAACAAGTGCCGTACAAGTTTTTCTGTTCTATGGGAAAGGTTTAAGAAAGAATTCTGACAAAGTGGTGCAAGTGGACATGACGGGACAGGACAGGAAGTGCATTCCCAGCCAGCCTCCAAAAAGGTGACCCCCAAAGTGTCTCCGTGACTAGAGCGCCTCCTCTTTTTTCGCTTTCCTTCTTTCTAACTAGGCCACTGTTCATTATGTGCACGCATCTCTCTCATCAGCATTCGGGGAGAGAAACAAATACAGACGTTAGAACAGGACGACAACGAGGAGGAGGAGGCGCGGCTGCTGCGTTTGGCCCTCCGTTGCCGCCTTCCACAGTGCCTCCTCGCGGCATCTGGCTGAGCTCCCCCCGCGGGGGGGGGCGCAGGCGAACCGTCCGCCGAGGTGGCTCATCCTTCGGACGGGCCAAAGTAGAAGGACGGCTGGCTGGCCGACGTGTGCACCACCACAACGCCGAAAACAAACAACCAAGCAAAGCTCGTCCTCCGCCGTGCGGGTTTAGTCCCTCGGCTTGGCTGGCGAGCGGCGCGCGCTCCTCGAGGAATGCGCCTGTGTGCTGCCGAGGCCGGCTCGTCGTCTGCCAACAGCCCGCCGCGTGGTCGTGGAACGCATCCTGCCTGCACAGGTCAACTACGGCGCTACAGACGCTCTTTCACTCGCTGGAGCGCGCGCTCCCTCTCTCTCTCTCTCTCTTTCTGGGCGTGCGTGCGCGCGTGCGTGCGTGCAAAAAGGAGGCGGGGTTGGTTGCATTCCCGCTGGGACCAAACTGCTTTGCTTACTTCCCAGCCTCCATTTCCATCCCCTTTCCCGACCAATTTGCAATTTGACTTTTTTCTCAAAAGAAAAAAAAATAAATCAGGAAAATTCAACCACCCAAAGATCGTTATGAACGCAGAAAGCTCATTTCTACATTCAATTACAGTCGCTCATTATTAATTTCTAGTTGCATTCTAAAATCCATACCAAATATGTTAGTTGAATTGAACTGTTCAAAAAATGGCTTTGGTGGAGCTTGAAAGAAGTGTCGCAGCTAAACGACTCGATGCGTTTCCATGACGACGACTTTTTAACTTCATGATTCTGTGTCGGGAGTCATGCACTCCTTCTCTATTTCATACTCACCCCTTAGGCAATTTTCATAGCCATTTTAAATATCCCTATCTAAAAAGATTTGGGTGTAGAGACTCTGAATTGCTCCCGATTATCGTAAAGGCCGTGCTCTACGTTGCTGATGCTCGGGCTGAAATGATGAATTAAATAACAGCTAATACATCCATCCATCCATCCATTTTCCGAACCGCTTGATCCTCACTAGGGTCGCGGGGGGTGCTGGAGCCTCCTCCACAACCATCCACGCCCACACTCACACCTAGGGAGAATTTAGAGCGTCCAATCAGCCTGACATGCATGTTTTTGGAATGTGGGAGGAAACCGGAGCACCCGGAGAAAACCTACGCAGGCCCGGGGAGAACATGCAAACTCCACACAGGGAGGCCGGAGCTGGAATCGAACCCGGTGCCTCTGCACTGTGAAGCCGACGTGCTAACCACTGGACTACCGGGCCGCCACAGCTAATACAGGCAACAAAATAAGTGGCTGTCTTATTACTATCTCCTGCACTATCAACTTCCAATTGCGTCTCCTTCACGGTCATTTTTGTTGTTGTGAGTGTTAGGGGACCCAAAAAAAGTTACTTTACTCATGATTTGTTTTTCAAATTAATCAGCCATCAGCTTTTTTAACGACCAAATATTGGCATGCATGGGCCTCAAAAAATGTGACGTCACGGTGACTCTTCTACTAACTCACGCGGCGTTCCGTCAGCACGACAAAAAGTGGCGAGGTAGAAGATTGGGGAGTGACCCCAGCCCCAACATCGCCCGTTTGCTGACGTAGCGCGGCGAGGGCCGTCATGGCGGGGTCAAGGCGGCTAAAAATAACATTTGCGTGGCCACAAGCCTCGGTCCCGTCACATATTTGCTGGTATGGGGCTAACATTCTCCTTCTCTCACTGTGTGTGTGTGTGTGTGTGAGGCTCACTCTTCACACCGTGTGACTCCTCTATCATTATTTCCATGGTTACCATTAAGTCTGCTGTACTTGCAAGCATCGCCCTCGCTCTTTTATGTGCGTGAGCTGCTTAAAAAAAGGACCCCAAAAAAAATAAAATGACGGTGTTCATAGGGACGATGATGTACTAGATCAGAAAGAAAATAATACAAAAAAAGGGTTAGCAGCACCCGAAGCTAGACTTCCTTCCACTCAAATATTGCCGTCAGCAGCAACAAAATCAATTCCAGCTCAAGGCAACTGGAACAAGTTCCCACATGTGAAAGAAATCGAGTGACAGCGAGTGCGCTAACTTGGCTAGCCGGGGGAATCTCACTCCATTCAGTTACCGACAGTTTGTTGAAAAGACAAACGGAGTATGTTTTCCCCAGTGACATCTTCATCCCAAAAGAGACACTACAGACCAACCATTCTCTCGACAATCACAAATGCTAACTGCAAAACTGAAAGCTAGCAGGACCCAAGGTTCCAAGCGAAACTTTTTAACATTCAAATGCGATAGCCAGTTGTGACAATTGATTCTCGTGGAGAAAGTGCAGTAGAACCATGGCGGCATTTCGGCGCAATTTGTGCGCTCATTTTTGGCTGTCCTTGGGAACCCCACTCTCTTCACATTTCACAAAAATAAATTCAACTTGACAAAATCAACTGCAGCAAAGGAGAACATGCGAAAAGCAGTCAAGTAATAGCCAGTGTGCTAACTTGGCGCGCCCAGGGAATCTCATTCCATTGACTTTCTGACAAAAAACGAACAGTGACGCCTTCATTCAAAGAAATCCCAGACCGCTTCTCACCAAAAAGTCCTTGCCAACACGCGACCACATGTCCGTATTGTTTTGTGTTTTTTGTTATTGTAAAGTGTCCTTGGGTGTCTTGAAAGGCGCTTATAAATAAAATCTACTACTACTACTACTACTACTACATGTGTTGTAGTTACACCCCACCAAAAAAAATAAACACCAGCAAATTAACACCACAAAACGCAGAACTTGAATTATTGCATGGCAAAAAATAAACAAACAAAAAAAGGGGTTTTAATCAACCCCTTGTATTGGGTTCAATTAAGTTGCGTTATTTATCGAGAGGAAAGCAAACAGAAAATCCAAATGTCTTACATTTAAGAGAAACAGTACTGCCTGCAGTTGGCTAAAGAAGCTATTTTTGATCGAGGAAAAGGTCGAGGTTGTGAAGGAAGGGTTTTAAAATTGGGGAATTGAAAGTGTCCCTGTTAAAAAAAAAAAAAGAAACATGCCTGAAAAATCAAAGACCTTACCCTTGAGAAATGCCTTGTAAACAAACCTCACCTCTTTTTCGGCAAGGTCGGTCGTGTTTTAAAACTACTGTTTTTGGATTTTTGGGGGGGGTTCATGAATTGACTGCCTTACCTCAAATAACTGCTTGGTAAACTCCGCAGCTGACTAAATTACTATTGGGGCCAGAGGCAACCTTGTAAAGACCGCATTTGAATATGTTGTGGATTTTACAAAGTGTCATTTACTATTTTGGGAAGTAAGAAAAAAAAGGACAGAAAATACAAGTGCCTTACCCTTGAGAGATGGCTCATACGCTTTGCAGTTGGGTAAATAAACTGCCTCCACGGGGTTTGGGCCAACCTTGAAAGTTGGTCATTTAACACTTTTTGGATTTACATAAGTGCCATTATTGTTTGGTGCGGGGATTGGGGGGGGAGGCAACATAATCTATAAATGCCTTACCTCAAATAGATGCCTGGCAAACTTTGCAGCTGAATAATTCAGGCCGAGGCAACATTTTCAGACTTTTTGGATTGAATTTAATTATTTGTGAGCAGAAAAAAAAACTACTGAAACTGTTCATGCCTTAACCCAAATACATTCCGCTGTCAATCAAAAGTGCTTCACATTGCAGTGTGTGGAGGTCCCTAATATTGTGTCCCGCAGGCCTTTCTTATCCAGCAGGGTGCAAGGATAGCGCTGCTGCTGCTTTCAAAGAGAGCGAGAGAGAGAGGGTTTCAAATGTCCTTACGGTGCAGAAATGACCTCCATGCACACACACACACACACACACACACACACACACACACACACACACACACACACACACACACATACACAAACACAGACCACGCATGAATTCGGTGTGCCTTGAGGTGACAGCTTCGCACTGAGTTGCTGTGTTGGCCTGACAACTGCTGCCTTCCTCTTTTCATCCTCATCCTCTGCACCCTCTTTAATTTAGTACAAACTGGAACATTTAATGGCCACACACACACACACACACACACACACGCACGCACACACACACGCACGCACACACCCACGCACACGCACACAGATAGGGAGGAAACAAAAGTGCTGCAAACTGTTCTCACACAGCAGGGGGTGCACGAGGGGATGCGGAGATTTGATATTTGTCACCCAGACAACAGCGCAATTGGAGACAGTGACACTCCACTGGACTCATGGAGTAGCGTACCGTATTATACCGCAGCGCACCATAATGTAGCGTATCGCTGGACTGTATTAGGTCTCTCTTCATTAAGCCCATTGATCAATTGGTTAGCTTACGAAAATACGCAGAAAATATCAAATCCTGCCTGCGGATTCCTATCACCATCGAACCGGTGGGGTGAAGAGATGGGACTTGATTGGAATGTGGATTTAGGGGCCCTTACACACTCTTGACAGCCTATGAAAGGTGCTGTGAGCCAGTTGGAGACGTCTTGAGACCTCCGGCTCAGTCGGACAGAGCGCAGTGATCAACTGTTGATCGTTGGACAGCAAAGAGATGGCGGTTTTCTGATCCACTGGTGGAAGGGGACTTGGAACCGCTCTTCTTTCATCTCGCACCGCTTCAAACAACAAAGCGGATGTAGGCATGGAGAACGAGATGTTGGCTTGTTATGTTTGTGTTGTTATTCATGCTTTCGCTCATGTGTTCTATCAAGTGCTCTGTGACAGCTGCAGCTGTTGGGCACGCGCTATCAAGAAAGTTGGACGCAGGATGAATGGCAGTGACAAGTTTGGACGGGATGCAGAGCGACATGTTTGGCCCATAGCTAGCAGGACGCCTTCCACCGTTGCGACAAGCTCTCTCCATCCCACACGTCGGAGACGGAAGTCTGCCGTCAACATTATCATTCATTATCATAAGATAAAAAAATAATAATTTTGTAATAAAAATAAACATTTTTTTTCTGTACTGCATAAGTAAATACATGTCCGCCATATTCATGTGCACGTATGGGGTTTGTGCAAAGCATGCTGCCACGTCGCCATTGACAAAGATGATGACAATGATGCTGCTGCCACGCTGGCGTGCCATCGTCATGCCGACCGCCGGCTTCCGAGGCACCCGCCCCCCTTGCAAAATGCTCATTGGTTTCCGGTAGGGCGGATGCGCAGGCGGTAGGCTGCTTTGTCGGCGTTCGCCGCCGAGCCTTCCGCTTTGCCGAGGCCGAGATATGTGCGTGCTGGGCCATCCGGTCAGTTGCCTGGCCACCATCCATCCAATGGATGCTACAGCTTCTTGTTTACTTTCAAACTTAGCTTGTAGCAGACGTGTGCACATTTTGAGCATGACGTCTCTGATCCACTGGTAAAAGGACACTTTGATTCTCTCCTCTTTCATCTAGAACTGCTTCAAACAACAAAGCGCCTGCAGGAAAAGTGGCTAAGATTGCATGACTGCCCGTGTTTCATGTTGTTTTGTGTTGTATTATTTTGTTATTTTATGTTCACTGTTTATGTTATGTTTATGTGAAAAAACCTGCCTTGGGACTACGGCTGAAAACTAGCATTTATGCTAGGTCCGGCGCATTTACACTTTTTATTCATGTGTTGATTATTGTGCACTGTCCCAATGAAATAAATAACTAATATAAATCCGGGTTTGAGTAGAAAACAGAGTGGCTCATCTGTAGATGACCCAAAAAATAATAATAATAAATAAATAAATAGCTCATTCTAAAAATAACAATGTTCCGATTTTTAATGCTCTTTTTTAAAATATATTATATTCTTATTATAATTGTATTTATTTATATATTATATTAATATATATATTGATATATTTATTATAGAATGTATGACTATATATACAGTACATATATATTATATATATTATATATTATTTAACTCAGCCCTAATTTACCAATTCAATGCGATGGAAAGTTTTTGAGAAGGAATTATCTAGGTCCACTACATCTTGTAAAGCTCCCCATACTGTATGGTGATTCGAGCAATTTCAAATCGAGGCCCGACAATCACACAAGTGATTCATACAGTACAGTAAAAAAAAAAAAAAAAAAAAAAGCCCCTCCAGGAGTTTTTTTTAAGGATATGTACAGCAGCTGCACAAAAACAAACTGTAATTTATTCCATCTTTCCAGAAATTGACAATCTCAGTTGCTGTGCGAGTGGGTGCACTCGCATAGGAATTGAGTGACAGCGCGTCGAGTCAGACTCAGCTGCTTTTCACATCCCCACGACTCACACGCTGTCCAGAATATTAAAAGTGGAAGAGAACAAGCGTTGGTTTTCGACACTCCGACACATTGAGAGTTAATTTATGGAATACAAAAAAAAACCCGGCGGCCCGGTAGTCGAGTGGTTAGCACGTCGGCTTCACAGTGCAGATGTACCGGGTTCGATTCCAGCTCCGGCCTCCCTGTGTGGAGTTTGCATGTTCTCCCCGGGCCTGCGTGGGTTTTCTCCGGGTGCTCCGGTTTCCTCCCACATTCCAAAAACATGCATGTCAGGCTGATTGGACGCTCTAAATTGTCCCTAGGTGTGAGTGTGGGCGTGGATGGTTGTTCGTCACTGTGTGCCCTGCGATTGGCTGGCAACTGATTCAGGGTGTCCCCCGCCTACCGCCCGGAGATGGCTGGGATAGGCTCCAGCACCCCCCGCGACCCTAGTGAGGATCAAGCGGTTCGGAAAATGGATGGATGAAAAAAACCCTAAAAAAAAAAGCGTGTTTAGTTCTTGGTACCTCTAATAATGTCTTGGTCCGCAGACCTGAGGCAGGTGTGTAAGGGCGGAGGAGCTCAGAGAGCTAAGTTGGAAGCCATTTAAAGATTTGAAAACAAATAATAGGATCTTAAAAGAACTCAAAAATATATAGGGAGCCAGTGAAGGGATGCCAGAGTAAGAATTACTGTATGTGCTCCCTCTTACAAGTACCAGTCAAGAGGCGAGCAGCAGCATTTAGGACCAACTGGAGACGTTTAATGGAGGACTGGCTAACACCGAAGTAAAGTGCATTACACTCATCCAGCCGGGATGTGACGAAGGCATGAATTACTGTTTCAAATTGCTCATGAGAAAGGAGAGGCTCTACTTTACTTTCTGATCATAGCACCATTCAACACGGGGATGCGATACATCAAAATCCCCGGTCCATGTTCTTGACGGCAACTTGTGCTCCCTTGTCGGGATTGCGCATCATTGTGCAGAGTTTTTGATTCCGTTTGAAAGTGAACTCATCATTTACAACTATAAATGTTCAAGTATTGCCTTGATTTCCATTTCCACTACCCAACATCAACAGCATAAAACACGTCAGGTGCGCTGGGGTAAGCTGCGAAGTTTATTCCAAGTTGAATGTACGACTCTCTTCATTGTCTTTATTTTTAGTTTGCACAGTCGAAGCTGGAATCTAATGAGGCTTATATAAGAGCAGCTTGCTGCTGTGATAAGTACTGATTTACATATCGCTGGCGTGCGGCCCAAAGCGGATATCGTCAAAATTTGGTCACGCGCTTATTTTTCACAAATCGATACCATCCGTCGGGGCTATTTCTACAAATTATCGACCAACCTAAAGTGACGAAGCAATGTTTACGATTGCACAGTTTTTTTTTGAGGGGGGGGGGGTCTAGTATACGCACGAGGCTTGCACCCGATGTGAGCAATACGATCGATCCGCTTCGTCAACACATCGCAAAAATAATCGGCGACCGGTCAATTATCAAAAATCACAGGACACTTCTGCCGCAGTGTCCTATGAACAGATGAGACACATCAGGAAGTTTTTGGCGAGGCGCCTCAGCAATTGAAGCAGACCACAAATAAATAAAATAATTCGGCTTCTCCCACCCGCCCGCCCCCACGTTGACGAATGTTTTTCACCAGCCACGGTGGCTGCCGAGCAAAATAGTTGAACGCGGACTACTGCGTCCGGCACATTTGAAAGCTGAAAATGACTTGAAATGGAAATAACGCTGCACAACGTTGACGCTTTCTTCGAGGCGTTTATGTAAAGCGGCGGGCGCATGCGGCCGTTACATAACCAGGCTCGTCTTTCACCCCCGTGGGCCTCAGCGATATTATCGGACTTTAAGTGGGAAAGCGGCCGAGCGAGAGCTGGTCCTCGCTTTGAGTGACACCTGCCCCCCGCCCTCTTCCTATCCAAAAAAAAAAAAAGGCCATCATCCACCTCATCTTGTCGGCAAGCTGGCACACAAACACTTCCAATGACCGTGTGGCTACTTGTCAAGCGTTTTTGTTTTCTTTTTGTAGAGATTCTGTTTTGTGTTGGGTGGGATGACACAAATATTAGGGCCTAATCGAAACAGAATTTTGGAGGCCGTTTCGAATATTTGCTCATCAAAATCAGACATCTGCTTTCACTTGGAAAAGAACAATCAACGTTTTTCTGACATGTTGCAGACCAAAACTAGTCACTGATCATAAGGTTTGGGAATATTCTGTACTGTTGATTTAAAATAATGTCGCATTTTCGAATAAAGGGATGGAAATCGATCCTAAAAACAATCGACTGATTAATTGATTATCGTCATCATTTGCAGCCCAACTATGAATTGAAAAAATAACAAGGAGGCGGTCCCTCTGTAAGGTCTGGGTTGTATCCCCGCGACCGAAGAGGACACAAATTCACTGTTATACGAGTAAAGCTGAAAACGGATGCAGACTTGGAGTCGCGGTTGAAAGTTTCGCGGGTGCCGTGCGGCGCCCCCCTCTTTGAAATTCAGCACGGCGCGCAGCAGCCCTCCCTCGGATGTTCTGCTGATCCCATCTGGCTAAAGTTCTGCTCGCCTTCGCGCCCGTCCTCATTAGTATGCGCTGCGGAGCGGGCGAGCGGGCCAGAAAGACAGGCTGCTGACCCTGCGGAACCTTTGACTCCTTCTCCGCATCGCCTCTGCTTTGCTACACTTGGATCTTCACCTCAGCGAGTTGACATACACTCGTAAATCAGACATTGCTTTTCAATTCTGGTGCCGCGGAATTATTTTTAACTATAAGCTCATGAAGCAGGCCCTGGATAAAAATAATGGTACCCCAAGAAACGACAGAAAAATAGTTTGACCAAAGGGACCAAGGTGTGTGTTCAACTTGCAAGCAGTCAGTCGGCCGACTTAAAGGGTGACAAGGAGACACTGTGCTGTTTGTTGACATGCTGTGTGTCACACACTTAACATCCACCAGAGGAAGCAGGCTCTGTCACATCTAGCCGAGGGCTGCTCTGCACCATCGAGTGTAAGGTGTCATATGTTTTAGTGAGTAATAAAACGCTGAAACACCGAACAAATAAAATAAACAATTTAAAAATGAATGAGAAAGAGTTTCGAGTGGGGGAAAAAAATATGACTCGCACCTCCGTGAAAAGGCACGGCACACATAATACAATTTGAAACCGAGAATCAATAATTAACAATTAGACATGTGGCAAGTAAAAAGAAAGAAATCATTCAAATGTAAAATGAATGAATAAAATTGTAAAAATACAATTGACAAATTAAAACATACAAAATGTAGTTAGAAAATACATAAATAGATAATTCCAAAAAATATTGCAGAGCTAAAAAAAATGTTTAAATGGAAAGAATACAAAATATTTATCAAAAACAAAAATAACAAACGGGTTCTGTCATCATAGTTTTAACTTTTAAAAGTTGAAAGTACCCACCTATGACACTGCCATTTTGCTTTTTCAATTAAAAAAAAACAACATTACTTTTAATGTAAAAGATCACATCACACGATCGCTTGAAGATGCAAAACGTTTTGTTCAGTCAAAATTTAAAAAAAGAATGCTTCATGACTACCATTGTTGAACTCAGTCACTGCCCGCCCAGTCAAAATGGATGTTCTAGGCGAGAGCTTAATAAGCAAGTTAGTTAATCGTGGCAAAAGTCAAATGTGTGGGCAGTGGAGTGCAGTGCCTTCTTTCGTCTTTGGTCTTCATTTTGCCAGATAACAAATTACACTGATGACTCATCAGGCTCCGAATACACGACTTCTCAAATCTGTTGTGGCTTTTGCATATTTCAGATTCATTCCGCATACATTTGGGTGACAACTGCTTGGATTGCGGCGCAGGCCGAAGCAGTCAAGGTCAAAGACGGACGGCTTTGACGCAAAGAACAAAACAAAACAAAACAAAAAAATGCAAATCATAACCGCAGGAAAATATGCCAGCGTTACGAATAACAAACAGACAAAAGGCGAGCCCGGTTGGTGCGCTTGGCGCTTCAGCGAAGGACTTTGAGGGACAAAAAAAAAAAAAAAGACATCAAGTCAATTTAGACAATCACACGTCATTCAAAGGCCAAATTCATTAATGCAGATAACTCAATTGACTTTCACTCTGCTAAATGAAGGAAACGCACAAACACGCACGCACACAGTGAGTGAGTTCTTCGTATTGGTTTTTCTGCAAGCATTTCGGTGCAATGCCAACATTTGGAATAAGTTGGATCTTATGTCGAAGTTGATGCATAAACACAACACACTCATTGGATGGACGGATGGATGGAAGGAGGGACGGCGGAAGGGACGGGTGGACCCGATGGACTGACGAGTCCAGGGTTCGGGTTGCTCGATAAGATGAATGAATGGAAAGAAGAGTAGATTTGACAAAAGTACCAAAGGAAAAATGAATGGAAAGAAGGATGGTGGATGGATAGAATGACAAAATCGATGGATGGTTGACAAAGGGGGCAGGGGACAAAAAAAAGTGCCCAATGTCTGACCCCAAGAACGATCTGGTGGAGGTTCCACTGTTGGCCACTACATCCAAATGAAGTGATGAGGGCATATTCGATTCATCATTTTAGCATCTCGAGTCGGGTACCGTATATCGTGTTCTCTATAACAATGGCCGTAAAATGACTCGGGACTTGGAAATGAGTAAATGGATTTTGAACGCAATCGTTCCTTACCCCCCAATCACTACAAGGGATTTTTAGTGGACATTTTAAGGAACTCTTTTAGTCCAGTATATGAAAATGCCCCCGAAGGCATCGGAGAGCAGGAAAGGAGCGAATTTATGCGAAACGAATTCAATCAAGTACACAAGGACGCTCGCAGCTAAAAATAGCCTCAATGACACAAAGTAGGATGAGGACTGAAAACCTGGGCTGGGAAGCCATTCACCTGAAGGTCTAACAAGTAACAGGCAGCTGCAAAACATGCAAAGAGATCTACAGCACGCCGCTGTTGTCGTCATTGTTGTTGCTAGGTGACCAGTCCGCTAGCACTCGCCGCTAACGTAGGTGGCATGGCAAAAAAACAGGCATGGAAGCGTCCCAGGTGTTGCCAACCGGAGAGTCAAGTGTTTGCCTCAACATGATCAGAGGAACGCAGACACATTTGCCACCTCAAGGCCAACGTTTTGCGCCACCCAAATCACCTTCCCAAAAATGTTTCTGTTACTCTCGGCTGCATTGCATGCCAATGTTTCATGGGTTGGTTTTTTTTTTTTGTCCGATCCGATTTCTGCCTCTACGTGTTGCCAACATATGTCGTCAATATCATCTGCCCATTCTCAAACTATTTAGCAACGGCACCGTGTCTTTCACCAATCATCGTTCATATTTCAAGCATTTATTGGCAGAAAATGACATTTGACCCCCACGGAAAGTGTTTTGCTGTCTCCGACGTGTGTATGTTTTTTGCTACAGCGGGAAGGCGTTGCATGCTCACCCATCTCGGGATGCTGTCGTCCCTCAACGGGAACGCTGACCGTGCGGCGCAGCAGCTTGTTCCTGTGCGACTCTGAGCGCCTCTCGCGCATCAGCAAAGGGTGGACCTGCACGTACACGCACAAGACAAGGCGCAACAATACACTTCATGCAATGAAACTCTTCTTTGTCTGTGACGGTGAGCAAGCTTAGAGTTAGCCAATAATTTGTCGTTTATCTGACATTTAACGTTATTCTTCTTATTATGACTACAGTGGTGCCTTGAGATAAGAGCACCTTAATACACTTTTTAGATATGAAAGTGTCGGTCAGCTGATTTTTTTTTTTTTTTTTGTCTTTTGATACAAGCAAAAATTTGAGAGACCAGTGCGCTTCAGATTGCCACTGACCAACTTCACATCCGGCCCCTATTCCATTCACTTTGGTTTCCTTGCAGTGGACGGATAACACCGGTTGGTGGCGCTATTGAGATGCTCGTCTACCGCCAATTTAAAAATAAAAAATTTAAAAAAAAGAAACAAGGAAGGACAGTACATGAGGTAAAGTCCCGTTTTGCGCTTGCTTTCTGTTTGCAACGATGGAGAGCAAATCTTGGTTTGGCCCACCCTTAAGACGAACTTTAAAACATAAGATAGACTCGGAGTCAAGCAGAATCGTCTACTTGTGCACAAGGAGAGTTGAACGAGTGTCATCCGTTAAAATCTCCGAACAGCTCTGAAAAACGCTCGTCTCCCCCACTTTTATTGTTTCAGGGAGCGTCCTAATACACAAACTTTCTCAAGGGGTGGGGAAACACAAAATGTATTCTGAGGTAATTAGAGGAGTCATGCTGACGTTTGGCTTGTGTAGCAGCTGTGGATGCGTCACACGGGCGCACCATCCTGAGGCTGCTATCTTATCTTGAAGGCGAGAAACAAGCTGGTCTCTTCAGCCACGATAAACTACTTTGATTACACGCTATGGATGTAAATGAAGTCCTTGCGGTTTCGGAGTACTAAGTTGATTACGCATGGAAGAGCAGAGAGCGATAAATTATATACAATTACTCCTGGCTTGCGCTCATCCATCCGTACAGTCCCCAGTTTGAATCCGCAAAGAATGAACCGTGATATGGCGAGGGCCGACTACATGTGCCAAAGTGTCTGCGGGGTTGAACGCTTTCGGGGACAGTGGTTACTACAGTGGACAGCTTATCATGTTATCAGGTTGGGGGAAAAAAAACCTGCGGCGACATCGGACTGTGTGTTTTGTTTTCACTTTGGGGTTTTTTTTGTTGTCGTTTTTTTTTTTTGCGTAATGCCACCGCAGAAAACTCATCCACCTGAAGATTCTTTTTTGTTCCGACTGTTGCCATGGAAATGGTCAATTAATCCACTCTGAATTCGGTTGGTAATCCTGGACTGTACGTGAAAGAGCTCCCTAATATCTTCACTAGCCAATATTGTGGTTTTCATGTCCGTCTGTTCTCATCTTTTGGTTTCGGGGGGGCGGGGGGGGGGGGTGTTTGTTTGTTTGGTTTTTTTCCCCTCCAACATTGAGTCATGAAGTGAGTCAGCTTGCTCCGCACGACTTGGCGAGACCATCGAGGGGGAAACACCTGCAGGCTCATTTTACACAGTGGGAGGCGGAACGCGACAGGTCACGGCTGGCGGGAGTTTGCAGACGGAGAGAAGGGGGAGGGGGGGGGGGGATAAATAAATAAAACGATTTATCTTCATGAGCTACAAGAAGTGGAAGCTGAAGAGACAATTAAGTGCAGAGGAAAAAAACACATTTTAAAAATCTAATAAAAAGATAAAGAATAAATATTGTACTTTTGCTTCTGCCATTTGGGGAAAGCTTTGGTCTTTTTTGGCAGAAAATTGCAACTTCTTCTACCATATATTTGAACTGCAGGAAAAGGCATATTACGGATGCTGTGATCCCCCCGACGTACTAGTTTGACTTTTTCCTACAAAATTTGCTAGTTTTTACAACGTAACATTTCGACAGTATTGAAGAAGGAGCATTTTGGATACAAAAGAATCCTTGGTGTATTTTTCCTGACTGCATGTTACTAAGAAACCTGGGAAGGATTTTCAATGGTGAAAAAATTCACAACACGCCTTCAAAGTAAGACATTCAGGCACAAAAGCTTTTTTGTTGTCATCCGATTGTAATGCAAATGTCCATTGCGGCTGGCGGGGGACATATTTTGCATCCTTATTTCTTCTAAAGTTAAAAAAATTCTAACAGTTTTTTGTTACTACTCTCTCTGGCTTTTATTTTACATACGAAACAATTAAATGAGATGTAGTAATTAACAAATGAGTCAATACACACAATAAAAGCCGGTCCTCAAGAGCCCCGATCCTGCCAGTTTTTGATGTCTCCCTCCTCCAAAACTCCTGATTCAAATGATCAGAATCGTTTCAGGCTTCTATAGCGCTTACTGATGAGCTGATCATTAGAATCAGATATGTTGATGGACTGAGACATTTAAAACAAGCAAGACGCGTTTCCGAGGACCAGACTCGCAGCACCTGTGAACTCAAGTATTGGTGGCTCATCACTAGAGTATTTCTATCAAGGGTGGAAGCAATATTTATGGCCCTTTTCCTCCCCCTAGAGGACAAAAGCAGTATGGCAGGCTGGACAGGAAAAAAAGCATTCAAAAAGTTGTTGGGTTTTGGTTGGAAATTTCTGACCGGCAAAATTTACAACAAAGGTGCAATGGGTGATGTCATCATAAAAGAAAGTCTCACAAACACAGATTTAGACAATTTAGACTGTGAACAATTTTGAAGGAAATGGCCTTTTGTGTATGCAGAACATGTTTTCCATTTTTGAGCCATGCTCACAGCACATTGAGATCAAAAGCAAAAGTGCTGCATTTTTATTTATATTCAGTGTATTTTGCGGGACAAAATATCACTCTCTTTTCGTATCATTTCCCTACGTAGCCTATTATGCTACAGTATCGTGTATTATATAACTTGTTGTTTTGTTTTTTTCTTATGTTAGAGCATCAATTCAAATGCATCAAATAGTGATACTGTCTCAGTCTGATAGTGTCTGTATCTATTTGTGAGGGGGCGGTGGGGTTGTCAACATATCAATATTTCTTGGTGTCACACATTTCTTTTACGATACAGTCCTGGAACACCAACATCAAATAGCAAAATGGCTGTGCCTAGTATCGTTATTTGTGACGGCAGCATACGTCCTACCTCTTCCTGATCCAACATGTGGAAGGGCTTTCCTGGGCTCACGCGCAGACGGGCGTTCCAGCGGTCGGGCGGCGGGCGCTCGTTGGACGGATGCTCGAATGGGGGGCGGCTGTAGTGGGTGCGCTCGTAGGCAGGGGGGGCAGCGTGGAAGGCCAGGACCTGCTGGGAGCGCTGCTGCTGGTGGTGGTGGTGGTGAAGGTGATGGTGATGGTAGGAGGGCGGGGCGGCACACCTTGCATCTGGACAGCGGGAGACAAAATGTTCAGGTTAGGTTCATGTCGATTCTGATTCATCCACAAGCACTCGTCATTCCCAATTACAACTACTGATACCAACCACTGAAGAAAAAAATAATCTGTTACCAGTGTGTGACACTACATTGCAGCGCTCTGACACATGAGTCAGTTTTCAAAAAGAGGACCTTCTTTTCTCAATGATATGACTTTGTGTTAATTGCAACTTAATGGAACAAAAGTGTTGTGGTATCGGACTCAACAATGAATACTTGTACTCGTATCGGTCGAAAGAAAGTGGTATCAAACGTTTGTGGAAAAATAAAAAAGCAAAAAAAACAAAAACTCAATAGCTGTGTAATATATCAAATATTGGGGAAAGGGCAAAAATATTTAGAGACCATTAAAAAAATTAAGATTTAGACAATTTGATTCAAAACACAACATACAAACAGAAAGAAATTCATAAAACATGCTAGTCTCATGACAGACTGACAAAGACATCAAATTTAATCGAACTGTAAACAAGATTGGCCATAGATAGATCCATTGATAGATTGATCAAGAAATAGGTAGATATCTAAAAATATATGGACGTAGATTATAAAAATATAGATAATAATAATACATTTTATTTATAAGCATCTTTCAAGACACCCAAGGACACTTTACAATAACAAAAAACACAAAACAATACGGGTTGAGCAGCGGCAGCCAAAACGCGCCAGCGTTCACTCAACCCGGAAGTCAATAAAGATGCATATTTTTCCATATATTTTACACACAAACTTTTTTAAGACCTCAGCGTCACGTTCCTGCAGGCAACGAAGACAATAGAACTCAGGTGTCAAACTGAAGGTCCGGGGGCAAGATCTGACCCGCCAAATCATTTTATGTGGCCCGCGAAAGCAAATCCAACATGTCAACTTGCATAATGCTTGCTAAAGTCTAAATAAATAAACAAATAAAACAAATAAATAAAAAAACTAAATTTAAAATTCTATATGTGATAAATAAGAGACATATTGTCAGCATTTTCTTGTTACCAGACCTCCCGTGACAGTAACTTGAACAATCGTTGAATGAACCATTATTGACATTTTTATATGGTTTCAGTCATAACGGCCCTCCAAGGGAAATGGTCACTAAAATGTGGCCCATGACAAAAATTAGTTTGACACTCCTGCAATAGACTAATTGAGGCAAAAGAAGAGCTTACGCCATCTTTCAGGGGGGGGGGGGGTTCTTAAATTATGGATAAAGCTGCTGAAATATAAATGAGCCCCCCTCCCTCATGAATGCAGAGGATTGTGAAGGTTTGGCGTGCTGCGAAAAGGTTAAACCAAGAGGTCATGTTGGCAAAGACGCCACTTGAAATGAATCATCTGCTGTTCATGAATATGCTTCTCTCATTAGGAAGCCTTCAAACTTGATGAGCCGCCATTTTTTTTAATAACTGCCAGTAGCCGCAAGATAAGAACATTACACGGGAAAATAACAACTTCTGTGCGGATATGAAGTCGGTGATTGGCTCGCCACAGATACAGTGAGGACTAAATGTCAAGTCGCTGCCGATCATGTAATGGCGGCGGTCAAAATGGTGATCACTCTTCAAATTGGATGAATTGCGCAGCCCTAACGCGATTCTATTTGTTTGGATGGGCCGGCGAACAGTTTAAAAAGCGACTCGACCTCGTCATCCAAACTTTGCAAAGTCGGCTGTCGACGAGGGCGAAGGCGGCGTGACTCATGCCTCGGTCCGATCTTCGTTACTGTGGCGTCTTCTCTTCAGCCCCCGAGGATTCCCGCCAAGCAAGCTCGTCCCGAACAGTGGCGGCTCCGCACGTTTGACGAGGCCAGAAACGCTGAGATGCCTTTTTGCTCTCTCTCTCTCTCTCTCCCTCTTCATATCCTTTGTTTCTCCCTCTTCTCCTCTATATTCTTCTCTCGCCTTCCTTCTCTCTGCGGGCACCTTGCACATTTTCTGCCGTCCTTAGCAGTTCACAAAAGCAAAGCGAGAGTCGCTCCGTCTCGGTCTACTGCACCCCGACAGGACTAATGTTGATTTATACACAAACAACATAGCCAAAAATAACAAAACCAACCATTTGGCCGGCCGGCCTCCCCCTTTCCAGGCGGGACGACGAGGGCTGGCCAATGAATCAATAGCTAATCATCATTTCGATTTTGGCTTCTCACGATAGTTCAAAAAAAAAAAAAAAAAGAATCGAAGAAAAACAAAAAATGTGCCAGACAGCATTCTGTGTGTGTGGAAATTCCTACATTATGAAAGCAGCCTGAATGCACCGTGTTGCTTCAGCGTGTGGCGGATTTTCTTTTGGCCTTCCTTCAAAATGTTTTGTGACCCTCCAACTGGAGTGGACTTTCAAACTGTTGCCACAACAAAAACAAGTACACGCTGTTTTTTTTGTATTGTACTTTATCTGTACTTTTCAGTAGTAAATTTCCCAGTAATCCGTTCCAATCCACTATTCGGTCTAGTGTTGTCCTGTTTTATTTATTTTTTTTAATAATGAGCCAAATTTTGTCTAGTTAAAGTTTAGGTTCGAGTTAGGTTATTCCAGTTCACAGTCTTTCACTGGCGAAAGTGCTTGATTAATTCTAGACCAGTTCAGTTGTTGTCTAGTACTTGACTTGAACTAAAAAATACTTCATAAAGTAGAGCTTGTATAGGTTGACACTACGGTAATGATATCGAGGAACACTTTTCAAAGTGTGTTTTGGCTAGTTCTCCAGCCGGAGTTTGGAGTGAAAACCCAAATTGCGATGGCCATCCTGCCGCCCTTGTTTCCTAAGGGGCAAAGTCGAATGGGAGCAAACGTGGAGGTGGTCTGGCGTCAACTCTGCTGTGGGTTTTTTTTTTTTTCCCTCCGCGTCTTTTCGGCCCGCTGGTCTGTCATCGACCACACGGCGGCGCCGCTGCCGCACGGCCGCCTGCGTTGCACCCCCCCGACGCCAGCGCACAGGAAACAAGGTTAGCGCCCGAGAGATGTCACTTCCGATACGCCCACACCCGCTCTCTCGCTGGCTCGCTCTTGCACGCCCCCAGCCTATCGCCATGACAACCCAGAAAAGAATAGGAGACGAGGGGACGAAGGAGGGAGGAATGCAGAATTAGGGATGGAGGAGAGGAGAGTGGGTGGGTGAGGAAAAGGGGGATGAGGCGAGTGGGAGAAAAAGGAAGGAGGGATGATGGAGGCAGTTTTTGGGGAATAGGGAGCCCGTGTCTTGTTCCCATAGCAACGCAGCCATCCGTGAAATAGCGACGACTCGCTTGCTCTCGCTCGTCTCTCTCCGTTTATCTCTCCATCCTTCGCCCCTTCTCCTCCTACTTCCTATATATACATGCACACACATGTAGCGTGAAGTTGGCATGAGGATGCCGTAATCCGAGCTGTGCAACACTTTCAAAGGTGCGAGTCTGGCCTTCCCAGTAAGGTAAAGCGCCGGCTTTGTGGTTCGCGCCCCCGCCAGATCGCACATATTCCAGAGACCCTTCTTTGGATATTTCTCTTCTACGCAAGTCCCAAAATAGAGTTTGACTTCTTTGGTGAAGTACTAGGTTGTGCCACAACATGCCAGGTGGCAGTACTTAGCTCTACTAAAAGACCTGCAGCATAATGCACAGCAAGAAGAGGCTGACAAAGTTCCCAGCTATCTCCAAGAATAGTCAGAGTAGAATTGTCCGATATGACAATATATATCGTAGAGACGATACATAACGTCAATCGTATGAAACAACCCTCAATGGTTAACATGGTTGGACTGACTTTGTCTGTTTTTATATTTGAAACTGTCACGAGGGGACTAGCCGTGCTTCCGCCGTTGCTCACGGCGCCTCCACTTGGTCCTCGGTTAGCTTGGCGGCAGAGCGAGACGGCGGCTCCATTGGCATTAGGTACCGTGATGACGAACAACAACAAAATACTATAATGTGTGTGTGTGGGGGGGGGGGGGGGGTAATCTGTGCTGTATGTTCGAGCATATTTGACAATAAAGCAGACTTGCCTTGACTTGAAAAAAGTAATTGCCTAATATTTGTTCAGTTAAAAAAAAATACAAAATATTTGAAAGCTATGATTTTATCAAAAGGACAAAATGAAAACGTATTTGAGTTAAATACAACTGAACTGTATTTAACAAATTGACTGTACTGAACTGCCCAAACGTTTCAGCCTTTGCAACATGCACAATAAGTGATACTTTGTCATACCACTAGAGGGGGTCAAAGCCCCACATTTGGAGAGATTATATGATTAGCAAAACAACAAGTTCGGAATCGTTTCCAAGACCCAAAAAAATAGGTCAAAGTGCCAAACGCAGGATGATGCTTGATGATGTGACACTCGCAGTAAGTCAGCAGCGCTTCTGCTTGGGCCAAAAATGTGCGCCGTAGCGTTGGAAGAGAGGTGCTAGCGGATCCCCGGCAGGCGGGTGCGAGCATCTGTCGCCACCCAGAGGGGTGACGAGGTGAGATGTTCTCGGCCGCCGCCAATACGCTGACGCCAGGCTTCTGTTGCCTGCGTCCAAAATTCACATCACAATTTGGTAGCGTAAGATGAAGAGGCGCAGGTACAAGCATCTGTCGCCACGAAATCAATCAAACCTTGACTAGATTAAACCACGTCGGAATCAAGTCTGAATGGTTTGCAGACAGTCGGACTTTTCATAATTTGCAGCATTTTCTAAAAATGCCAATATCATTTCTGGATTTTTTTTTCTACTGTTGCTTTTTTTGGATTTTCTATGAAAATTTACAGAAATGCATGTTAATAATGTCTTTAGAGTTTCTTTTTTTCTGCTTTTTTTTTTTTTTTTTTACAAATGTCCCGCAAGCTGTCTTGAGTGTTCATGCCACTGGGGCAAGCCTCGTAACCTTGCTGCAATACACCAGAGGGATCTGCGAGCAGAAGAGCCAGGATGTGGTGGCCATTGGTCCAATAATTAATTGAGAACGAATCGATGATCAAATTAACAGGTCCTTATTTTGATAGTCGATTAATCATTTAGAGACCTCGTTTCATTTAAATGGTTCCAAATCAGATGATTTTCAACCTCTTAGAGGTAAATATTTCCAGATTTCTGTCATCCGTCATTAAAGCAAGAAAGATCATCTTTCTGTATCGAAATAAAACATTTGGTTTCACTTTGGAAAAGAATCCAAAACGTTTTTGCCAATTTTCTGACATGCTATGGACCAAACCAGGAACTGAAACTAAAATTAATGTTTCTGCGCCATCTGCACTTCAGATTTTAAGTCATGCCTTGTCTTTGAATATAGTGATTGATATACATAACTTTTTTTTTTTTATCCGAGTCATCAATTGACAAAAATAATTGCCGAATGAACTGATTAAGAAATGGAATCATTGACTTCCTATAGAAATGTCCCAGAAATTTGCCAGGCTGATTGTGACATGAGGAGGTTGAAGTCCCCGCTGGAGGCCCCCGTCCCAAATGAATCAAATGCAGCAAATGTACCGGCCGCCACCGCTGCAAACATCACACGCAAAAAAAAAAAAAAAAGCCCAATTGTCTTGTCAGGTAATTTTGGGTCCTCATCACAAGTGCCTCGTCGTGCATCAGTATTCACATCATCATCCATCGTGCCAGTCAAAGGCCACTTGCAAATAAATACGCGCTGAGTGACGGCAACAGCTTGCGGCCATTCAAGCTGTGGCCAAAAGCAAAGTTCTTCTTTTAGCTACGAAGCGGCCTCGTCCGCCTCCTCCTCTTCTTCCTCCTCCTCATCCTCTGCTCGCTCTCGGGCTCCCACTCACTTCCACTCATTCCCACAACTCTTTGCCACTTTATTTTCGCCCTCGTCCCTGGCCAGCGTTTCTCCTTTCACATTTCTTTGAGCTCATCACGCCGGGAAAATGTCAAGTCAATGGCTCGTCACGTGCACACAGAATTTCACCACGAGGAGCGCACAACGGAGAAATCAAAAGTCGAGGCCATTCGAGCGGCGAGCGGCACGCGCTCGACCTCGGGCAGGTCGCCGGAACTTTTTGTTCTTCTTGCCACACACGCCTACGTTCGCCACGCAATGCAATCAAACGGAACGCTCGCTTATGGGGACAAAAGTATTTGCACTCTCTGCTTTAAGTGCAAGTACAGTACAATGTTTAAAATATTGCAGATACAAAGACAAGCACTGATTGCACTTCTTACTACTTAAAGGTGGACTTTGCCATTTTCAAACTACGCGCTAGATTTGACCATTTAGCCTCATGTGACTCCTCCCCCACCTGACATCTCTGACCAATGCCACACCCCTCAGTCACATGACAGTACCCGAGTTGGCCACTTTAACATGTATGCGAAATTAGTCGATCCTAGCCACGGCTGCTGCATTGTTGGAGAGACTTATTCATGTTGAGAGTGTTCCAAAACGTTAAATGTTGCTGCCACGTTGACAAAAGTAACAAAAAAAAAAGTAACAAACCGTTGTTGACCAAGACGTATACAGATCCATTTTTAAATACTGGGATTAAAAGTAAAAAGTCAAGCAAAATAATAATAATAAATGAATCAAAAATCTTCCATCGCGTCAGTTAGTTTAAGTGTGGCGCAATCAGTAGAAACACGATTGTCCTGTCCGCTACAAGAAACGTAATCGCTCACATTGAAAAAGGGGGACACTGATGAGTAATAATTGTGTGCGTGTGTGAGAGAGAGAGAGAGAGAGACCGAGAGATCTTTGATGCGTGGTAGGGACTTTGCTCTACTTGGCTGCGAAGCGCCGGTCGGTTTTTTGACACCTTCCGCCGCCTTTCATGTTGCCTCATCGTGCCGCTACGCCTCTTGTGGCGTCTAAATTTAATATCAGCACGACATGGCCTCGCGTAGCAGCTCATGAAAGCTGTTCAAACGGCAGCGGCGGCTCACCTGTGCTGCCTCGCGTTCTCAACGTGCCTTTGGGAGGTGTTGCTACATGCGCTTAACGCCATATAGGTACTCGCTCAAGCCTTTTGGAGAATTCAGCCCACCAACAGCCCCCACCCCACCCCCGTTCGCCCCTCACTTCGCAACATGAAATTTGATCGGTGAATCTACCTTGATTAGACCTGTCAAAAAAATTCTCAAGATAATATGACCGAAAAGAAACCAGAAGCCCGCCACTTTAGTTTGAAGTGGTCTTTTTTTTTTTACAAATGTTTTTTTTGTTGTTGTTTTCAATTTAGCCCTGAGAAGCTGTTTCACTTAGCAGCATGAAATTTTGGTGTACAAAAAATAAAAATAAAAAACAAGCTATGTCTGAAATTCACAATACGCCAGCTATTTTGGCTGAAAGTGGCTGATTCAGGCTTTTTTTTTAACTCACTAGCACCAAACCTGATTATTTTTTGATTTTATTTTTTACAAATCAGTCCCTGAAAGCTGGTTTGACTTATCAATATAAAATTTAGTAGTTGTCATGAGTAGACCCACATAAAAAGCATTGTGTTGGAATGGCATGCCTGAAACGCTCAGGAATTATTGGTTTTGAAAAGGACATTCTGGTTTAGCAGCAACTCAACTAGTTGTTTTTCCAAAGCTTGTTTCATTTAGCAGCATAAAATGTTGGCAATACTGGAAAGGTCCAGTAAGTCAGCCATTTTGGTTCAAAGGGGAGATTTTAGGCTGACTTGGCAAAACTAGTTTCCTTGATCAAGATAAAATATCGCATTATTGTTAGTATTTGTGAAGCCCTTTGAGACTTATGTGTTTTAAGGGCTATATAAATCCATTTGACTTGACTTGGCAGGCCCACAAAAAAATAAAAAATAAAAAAAATCTCAAGACACCACTTCCGATATGTCACAGCAAGTCTGCTCTTTTGGTTTCAAGTAGCCATTTAAGGGTTAGTTTG
This sequence comes from Hippocampus guttulatus, assembly GCF_054856545.1. Lineage (NCBI taxonomy): Eukaryota > Metazoa > Chordata > Actinopteri > Syngnathiformes > Syngnathidae > Hippocampus > Hippocampus guttulatus. Next base: position 21,046,435 of record NC_141266.1, on the reverse strand, counting down.
GCCATTTCCAGTGGCCCTTCAAAAGCAAACTAGTCCAGTTATCATTTTCTGATTGCTACCAAATTTGACCACATATAACTTGAGGGTTGGCCGACGTTAAATGGCGAGCATGTTGACTTTTCATCATCACGTGGTCGAAGCGCATGGCGGCCATGTTCGACGATTTGCCAAACAACAGGACATATTCAGAACACAAAACACGGGAAAATACACACCGAGAAGTCTCAAGAAGCCATTCCTAAAAAGACATGGTAGGTCTGTCATTTTGGTTTGAAGTGGCCATTTTAGGGTCATTTTGGCCATCTAAGGTTCTTCAAAAGAAGACGTACTTTTTATCCGGCAGCCGTCCAATTTGAACCTCACATACTCGACAGACAGATGACTCCGTATTGAGAAATATCAAGGAGGGGATATTTTCTGTTTTTTATTTTTTTTAAGCAGCTGTGCATGAGGAGAGACGGCTCAGAGGCTTGGCCATACCTTAAATCACAGCCCTGTAAACGCTCCGCTGGAGTCATTTGCCACCAATAATAGGACTTGATGGAGGTGCCGAAGGCGACACACAATAACCTTCTCCAGCGATCATAAACAACACATTCATGCTTGAGAAAGCGCAAGCATGAAGCAGCAGGAGAGGTTTATTGGGGCCACTTTGGTCTTCGTTGTCCCCTTCGTGTGCCTGAGCTGCTCTTCTCATCAGCGTCGCCTTGGACTAGGACAACAATGGATACAGTAAGCTCGACCTCACCGCTAATTGAACTTTGCAATGCTGTAACCCCAGCCCGACATGACACGGTAAGATTGCAGTGTTCAAATGTGTGCCGAGAGCCCTTCACCACGGCTGTTGACATTTTCCCCCGTAATCCAACCGTTTTACCCGCCGCCGCCCGGATGTAGCAGCGGGAAATCCGGCAGTCGCCTTTACGCTTTATCCACTTCGCCGAGCCAGCGTGCTGCTCCCACAAGAACACGGCTTGCATTCCAATGTGATGCAATGGGCGCTTGACTAGTTTTGTTGGATGTTGCATACAATAATGAGCAATACAACGTCCCAGGTTCAATGTGTGAGATTGATCCGGAATAAGATGTCTTCAATATTGATTTATTTTGGCTTTGCATCTCCTCCCAAGGGTAAAGTTTAACCATGATGAATAACATTTCAAACTCAACTGTTTGGCAATTCAGGATCATCCTTCTTTCAAGCATCCGTGCCTTAAATTTGGTAGTACTCTCAACCCATCCATGCATCCATTTTCTGATCCGCTTCATCCTCACAAGGGTTGCAGGGCATGCCGGAGCCTATCCCAGCTGTCCCCGGGCAGTAGGCGGGGGACACCACGAACCGGTTGCCAGCCAATCGCAGGGCACACAGAGACGAATGACCATCCGCGCTCACACTCACACCAAGAGGCAATTTTGACTGTTCAATCAGCCTGCCAAGCATGTTTCTGGAATGTGGGAGGAATCCGGACTACCCAGAGAAAACCCACGCTGGGACAGGGAGAACATGCAAACGCCACACAGGAAGGCCTGAGCCGGGATCAAACCCACGAACTCTGCACTGTACGGTCGAGGTGCTAACCAGTCGACCACCGGACCGCCAGCAATCGCACTCAAAAATTTTAAACAACACCTTTTCTTTCCCAGAAACAGCCAAAATGGCAGACTTCCTGGGCCTTGACATCAGCGCAAGTCATTTGTATGTGTGAAGCCCTTTGAGATGCTTTTGTAATTAAGGGCTATGTCAATAAATTTGACTTGGCGTGCTGTGTCTTTTGAGGCATGGTTTCTTGAGACTTTCTTTTATTTTTTGAAGGGTCGACTCATGATGCACATGGCTACTACCGTAATTTTCATTTTGCTCAGCGGAGCTGGCTTCAGGAGCTGAATGTTCAAAAAGACAATACTTGATTGCTATTCCTTGAAGGATGCCCTGGAAAAGGGACTGAAAATGGTGGCTTTGAATCAAAATGACTGACTTCCTGGGAGTTTTTGTGCACGGCCACTCGAAACTTTTTGGTGGGTCTACTCATGACATACATGTCTACCTAATTTCATGGTGCTCAATGAAACTGGCTTCAGCAGATACATTTTCAAATCATTCAAACTACCCCTTAAAAAAGGACAAAATTGGCACTAAAAAATTGGCTTTGAATCAAAATGACAGCCCTCCTGTGTCTTTCCTGCATTTTCCAGGTATGGCTTTTTGAAAATGTACACTATCCCCTTCAAACCAAAATGGCTGATGTTCTGTACCTTGCTTTTCGAGGAATGGCTTCATGAGATTTTTTTGGTGGGTCTTCTCATGAAAGACAGGCCTACCATTCTGTGTGAAAATATCTTTGAGAGTTAATTTAAAAAAAATAAAACATTTTTTTTTACCAAGCTCATGTTTGGCCTTGGGTCACTTACTAAGTGTATTACATGACACTTGATGGAGCCTGACTCATTGACTCCTTGTTTGTATGTTTTGGCTTCACCGCACTGCCGGGAAGCAGTCCGAGCCAGGTCATCCCGAAGAGATAAAGAACAATTATAGTCAGGCGTCCTGAATCCAGAGATAGACTAAGAAACTGTGTCATTGCCTTATTACCCAAAGGGTTGTCGCGGAAACTTTGGCGCCTTATCACACTGCCCCAGGACTGTCTGACAAAACAACTGGCTCGAGGGACAACAAGAGCAGGTTCAAACAAAAAGCTGACGTGAAATTAATACAAGACTAACTTTGCCGTGTGTTTTAAGCAGCCAGAGAGATGCAGCAGTCATTACAGCAGACAGACTCTCCAGCTCAACTCTGAAGCAAAACCATGAATCAGCATATACAGCGTCCAAAGTGCTCATGGATTCTTGTCACCACGTGGACAGTTTGAAGCGGGTGCATGGCTTAAAAGTTTTGGAAAGTGCTGGCACAAGATGCGATATGGACAATAGTATGGGGGCAGCTTCGGAACGACAGCTCCATTGAGAGTATATTTACAGTACAGCTTGGTTTATGACAGACTAGAAGTAGTCGTGGCTTCCTGAGCACATGTTCATCCACGCATGGTCCTGCAAATAAGAGACACAACGTGCTTGCTTCAAGTTATTTGTCAGTCCCAGTTGAGGTTTCCTGTAAAGCCGAGGCATGAAACCAAAGACAATTGGGCATTGTACATTGAAACACCAAAGTGTTCAGCAAAAGCGCATAATAAAAGTTCACTCGCTAAAAGAATATTCCATAGAGCAGTGGCGGATGCTGGTCTGTCAAAGAGGGGGAGCTCAATTTTGGCCGACATCATAAAATGCGTCTGTTTATTTATACGTGAATTCTACTCTCCGTTCCTTTTCAAGAAAATGATCTGTGACCCTGTCATACCAACAAGGCGTCTTTTCCGGGGACTTAATTAGTGTCCTGCAACTACAGGAACGACAATAAAACCCACCAGAAATAAAATATTAATTTTTCGCTAGTTGTTGACAACAAAGAGTGTCGCTGAGAAGATTAGAAGTCTCCAGCTCAACTCAGAACAGAATGCGAATTGAAAAATTGCTCATACGGATGCCTACGCTAAAAGGTCGGTGATGGTCTCATTTCGATGTCAATCAAACTGGCACACAAGCTCAGACAGATCATCCAATCTGATGCAGAAAAGCCTGGCGTCCGGTACCCTCCCACTGCCATCCAGTCCCAGAGACGCAGAGCGTCCGTGGGCGGGACAAAAACCACCTTGTATCCAATGACTCGTCTCCGTTCAACGCATTGGGACAACCTACCCTGAACTCTCGAGACGCTCGGCGTCCGGGCAGTAGACGCTCTGCGGACGCTCAGCGTCCACCGTTTAAAGCACAGCGAAGCTACTGGAATGAATGAGAAGGGAGTCGCGTCGTAACCAGTAAGAAGAAGCTGATTCGGAACAAAAGTTGAGCACGTTTGAAAGTGCTCTATAAATACTGTTGACTTGACTTGACTTGACTTGACGTTGTAGCGCATATTTAGTCAATGACATGTACACACAATGAAATTTACATTCATATATTTGATCACTTATTCTTTGACATTTTAGGGGAAGCCGAGCTTCCCTTGCAGTCCGAGCGCAATCGCCACTGCCAAAGAGAGGCTTAAGGAAATTAGCGACGACGCTGGGATAATTCTAAAACTTCACACAAAGTAAGACATAGATCCTGAAGAGTTCAAGTGGCTTGAGAGCAGACCCTGTGTGTTTTTTGACATCCCCTTTCAATGCAATTGCATTCCATTCAAAAAAGCTTTTGGGCGCGTCCTCAATAATTACCGTTATCTTGTCCAAATGCCGTGCACTCAGATTAATTATACACGTAATCAGTGATGGGGTTGAGATACACTTCAGTGGCGATGAGTATTTTCATTAAAAAATGAGCCGCGTGCTTTTCAGGCCTCCGTCGACAAGTCGCTGCCAGCCGTGCTTGCAAAATTAGCCGACGTCTGAAGCCACTCGCCCGTGCCTTTTTAGACTCGCGCAAATTCAAAGCGCTTCCAAAATGCGCACCTGACATCTTAGGGAGCCTGTCACTGATCAAAGGGCGAGCGCAAATAACGCTGGTGGGAAGGAGCCAAGTGCAAATACTTTGGAGCTGCTATCACTGGACCTGATTGGAGTAGTTCTTTCTTTTTGACCTCGTTTCACTTGCACTCCCTATATTTGAAAAGAGATCTGCGGAATTTATGCTCCTTAGCAGTGTTGATTGCACTTGTAGGATCCGAGGTTTAGGGGTGCAGAGCTTCTGGCAAGGCAACATCAATTTCACTCTTTGTAGATTTCGATGGGAAACGAGACAACCGGATCACGTTTTAGGAAGGCCTTTGAATGAAAACTAGAATCTCATTCAGGGGATTTCATGATTGCCCCTCTACTGCACTGTCTGAAACTTTGAGCCCAACCGATATTGCCGGCTCCATGCTCCTTGTGAGTGTTGTCATATTGGATTTCTATGTTTGGCTGCTTTTCAGCATATCTAAAGCTCCCTCGCAACTCCACGTTGGGCTAGCAAAAGCAAAAGACCAAGCGATGGCTCGCAAGTCGTGGCACTCGTAAATCATCATCAAGCACGTTTTCTCAGGCGTCCGCATGAAAATCATTTGGACTTTGTTTGGACATCGTGCAGCGAAGTCGTTCTTCAAGCCTTGGGTTCTGCAGAATGGTGTCACGGCACATGATTGCCTTTATGCCTCATGAAATTGGGCTCATTAGTTTTCCCTAAAGCCAGCCATTAAACAACAAAAGATTGATTGAGTCTCCAAACTCAACGGTCCAAATCAAGTCACAGACATTAAGCATGATTGTTGTTGTTATTTAAATATGGACACCCTAGTTTGTAGCTGAGGGGTGGTGAAACTCATTTTCTTGGCGGGCCACATCATAGTTATGATTTTACGACTGCAAAAATCCTAGAAATGTTTGAGATATCATGATAATGACAAAAGTGTGATTTTACACTCTTAAAATTGCCGTCATTATCGTGGTTATCATGTCACGATATTAAAAACAGCACATTATCACGTTATTATGTAGAACAATATTTGCTTTTCTTTTTCAATATCATCAGCTTTTCAATATCGAGAGAATTATCGGATTGGGGGGTTCATTTTGTGACAATATCAAATTGGGACGTTTTGATATTGTTCAGTTAGTCCCGTTTTTCACGGCCCTCTGAATACAAATCGTCAGTCAGCATGGAAGGATTACTCGCAGTTAATAACCTAAAGTACACATAAATGCATCTATCTTCATCCATCACAATGTACATTTATCATTTATCATCTTAACAATAACTTTAATAATTCATCTTTTTATCAACCATGATTTTACATTATGTATTATTATTCATTGTCTAAACCAGTCGTTCTTAACCTGGGTTCGATCAAACACTTGGGGTTCGGTGAATCAATCTCAGGGGTTCAACAGAGCCTCTACCATACAATTTTTAAAAAACTTGAAAAAAATGAATTTGTATTTACGGGACTTGTTTTTGTTTTTGATAAATGCATTTTTTATTGTATTGGATTTGTAAAAAAATCATATTTTTATTTTTCACTGGTTGGGTTCGGTACCTCTAACAAGGTTAAGAACCACTGGTCTAAACATAAGAAACCATACAAGTGGAAACGAACAAAAGGACTACAAATCCCAGCGGTCAAACCCGGAAGTGGAGCGCCGGTACTGTTAACTCCCGCCGTAACGCAAATTTACCATTTAAACAGGACAAACATGACATGGCAACATTGCAATAAAAACAACACTAAGTAAAGTCACCACTGTAATTGCAAGACTTAACTTTTGCCCACGTTGTTTAAACTGCCGATTGCGAACAGCAACTGTGATTGCGATGAGCAATCACAGTTAGCAAAGCAAAGCAGACAGACGGAGCAAGAAAGCATCATTGAATCTAAAATATAACTACAGATTTGACAAAGAAATGTAGACACAAACGTAGCTTACCATTTGCGGCCACGCTGACGACGAAGTAGATGATTTTCTATTGAAACAAACTGTGATGCCGCTTTTTTTAAACGTCATGCGAACGTTGCGGTCACCTGTCCGTGGCAGCCCCGCCCCTCTTAAAGTCCCAGGTAAATCCAACAGATATTGTTACAACCCTAATAAACGTAGAATCCGCTCATCATTCCATTAAATACTGAAGAGTATAACGTCGGTGCAACGCTTGATTTCATCCCACCTGTCCGTATATATGGCATGTAAAAGGAGATGAACAAAGATCCATCATTCAGGAATGAATAAACCAATTAACACACCTAAACCATGAACAAATTAATTAACAACTATTTTGATGATTGTTTAGCGACCTAGTTTAACTGACAACGGCCCACATTTCAGCCTCTCACCAGCAAATATCCTCAGATTGCGGAATCAGCAAAACCGATGTTTGCCAAAGTCCAGGCCGATTTTTGCAAATGTCTTGTTTTGATGAAGCACAAACATAATCAGTCTGCTCTCATGGAGGACCACAGAAATCGGAGAATGTTTCCTGTTGAAGGATCGAAATAAGAGGATTTGGACAATTTGAAGTTCAACGAGTGCTATACAGTAAATGATCAATCAATCATCGCAATAGTTGTTGAATAGATGTTATCATCGATTATTTGCCGATTAATAGATTAATCGTGGCCCCCGCTCATTTGTGCTGCTTTTGTGGACCACAAAAATGATGTGGCGGTCAGAAATTGCCTTGGACATCCGTGCTACATCTGCACAGTTCGGCAACAACACGTATCCCGCACGCATCCGTGTCTCCCGACGCCGATAAGCCGTCCTCGGAGAAATGAAGCAGCCACCACTCAGGCGTTCTTGGATATTCATGACTACACGCCGTCCCATCAGCGGGCTGTCACTTCCCGTGGAGGATCATCAGCGCGCATTAACCGTGGGGCCTGCACACCCTTCACTCGTGAAGGGGCGGGAGAGTGTGTGTGTGTGTGGGGGGGGGGGGGGGGTGGTAGTGGAGATGAGATGCAAATATGTTTTGCGGCACGCATCCGACAATGTGGAATTGGTAGTGCAGAGGTGGACTTTTTTTTTTTTTAATCTTGAGTAGATGGCGCGTGAATTAGAGGTAAGATCGGGCCGCCCGAGCCCGAGCCCGACCCGACACGAATTCAGCGAGAGAGAAGCCTGACCCTGAATCATTGGTTCGGGTTCGGGTCGGGTCAGGCTTCTCTCTCGCTGAGTTTTTTTTTTTCGAGGCCGTCAATAGTTTTGCCCACGAGAGACAGTGGTTCGCAAAAAAACAGAAGTCGCCTCATCACAACACGTACTGTACTAAACTCTTGCAATGACAATTCAAAGAACTCCTTCCTGTCTCTGTCTATGATCCACCCATCATTATTCTTTTTTGGCTCTCTGCTTCTCTCTCTTAAAGTGCCGCGCTATATTCTTAAGGACGTACTGCTGTGGTGATTTACGGCCCAATTTTCAACCCGTCAAAATGACGGACGGCCTTAAATTTTCCGCGTCCACTCTTAAAAAAAAATCCGTCAATTATAGAAAATTGTCGGTTAATGTAACCTCTTCAGAAACAGAAATATAAAAGATGTAAATGTTTATACAGTCTTGTTTAACTTAGATTTCATTACAAAAGACAGGCTTTGTTATCAGAAATCACCCCTCCTCCTCCCGAGTCCTCACAAATAAAATATGAAATGTCGGGTTTGCTTCGGGCTCGTGCCTGGAAATCAAGCTAAGTGATCGGGCTCGGGCCGGGTCAGGCTTAAATACCCTTGGGCCGGTTCGGATCGGGCTCGATTTTTTAGGACCGATCTTAGCTCTCGCATGAATACACACGTAATCAAACAGATGCGCCTGGGCGCACACACCCGGGCTACGCTACGTGACGAACAATGACATGGCCGTTAAGGTTGCGGGGGCAACGGCTTTAGCAGGGATGCCTAGACTTCCCTCTCCCCAAGCCACTTCTTCCCGAGGATCCCAAGGCATTCGCAGGCCAGTCAGGAGACATAGTTTCTCCAGCGTGTCCAGCATCAGAGCACACGCTGCACCGATAAACGGACTAATGTAAATGCATCCATTGAATTGAGCCATCATCCACCCTATCCATCTTTCAATTCATCATTGTCTAATCCAGGGTGTCAAACAATAAACTTTTATTCAAAATTTGATTTTTATCCAATTAAATGATAAGTAAACGATTCTGAAAATATTCAAAAGTTGCTGTGCTTCTGAATTCCTTCAGTGCGCAAGTTTTAGTTTCCAAAGTGTGAATCTTTCTGCAATGACTCACTTGACTGCACAGGCCGAGCCGCAATCAAAATGAGTTAGATAAGCCAGTCCTGATGTGCAAACTTTTTTTTTAACTGATATATATCATACAGCAAAAGTGACAACGGCCATCCAGGCGAGAGCTGCACATACTGTAATTTGCCGGTCCGACATCTCTGTGGATCGATCTAGCTAGTTAGCATGTTAGATAGATAGATAGATAGATAGATAGATAGATAGATAGATAGACTGTTTCCTTTGGATCGGTTTTGCTTGTTTTTGTGACTGGTCACACTTTTGACTGGAAAGGAGCGATTGGATGACATCATGCTGGCAAACCTGATTAAGCAACTGTATCAAGGCGGCATCATTATCCCGGTTTCACTGTGCTCCGATTGGTTGATCCTGACTTTTTTTTTTTGTGTGTGTGTTGGGAATGAATTTCAGCCGAGAGTGAAACCCAAGGCTTTCTCAGCGCATTGTCAAGTCCAACTTTGGCACAGAATTGGATGAGGTAGTCAGCTGAAACGCGGCAAAGTAAAAATGGGAAAAAAGGAAAGAAAAAAAATTAATGCCGCACACGGTGACAAAGAACCAGCAGCACCCTTGTAATGATTAGGCGGAAATCATGTCACCAATCAGAGGTCTTCATACGCTCCTCAGCCACCTGATAGCTGTTTTGGATTTGTCACTCGCAGTTGAAGTTAACTTTAAAACTGAAAACAGAAGAGAATTAACTCACTGACTCCCAGGGATGGTGGCATTTGTCAAGTACAATCCAAGTGTTGACTGCCATCGACCAAGATATGTGTCAAGCACGTTTTTCAGCAGGTGCAAGAAAAGGGAGGCCTCGCCCCTGGCTCGTCTGTCAAATTCAACTTTATAAACCACTGCAACAACGAACGGATGTCTCTAGATAGCAAGCTAATTTTCTCCACTTTTTAGCCAGAAACCAGTATTGGTGTTAGACACAACCCATGCTCAAAGAACTAAAGAGCTGACTGAAGAATAAGCAGACTTTTTTCTGGAAAAAGAAGTGAGTCTACTCTTTATGCTGTTGGGCTCAGTGTTTACATTATCAGTGAGTAAAATATTCTGAGGGTCTTGACAAACTAGTCCAAATACGCTAGAATGTGGAGAACTGTGTTGAAAATAAATGCCAGTCAACGAGTCCGACATTGTTTCGTGAAACACCAAAACGTTCAACCCGAACGAAAATCTGCTAGTTTAATGCTAAAATATAATTACAGCATGGCTGACTGAAATTAGATGATACAATGATTCCAAACCTTCAAATAACGAAGGTGCAGCAACACATACAATTAAAACATACAACAAGCCTCACATGCATATAATCTCCCTGTTATGTGGGAACGATGCGCTGCTTGCAAAAATAATGGAGATGAGTTAGGGACCTTCTCTGCCACTTTTTATTGTTCATTACGCTGCATGTCTTCCAGTCGAGCTCAGCGCTGCTTGCAAGTTGTGGCACAAAGTGGTACGACACTGTAGGTGTGTCATTCTGATTTTGCTTATGTGTGCATGCGTCTAATCAGTATCAGAGAATTTTAAATCACACTTTCAGACTCGATACAAAAAAAAAGGAAAGGTTTGCTGAGATGAATTAGGGGGTGCGATCAATGAATCGCGCCATTGCTGAGGTTTACCGTAATAGCAATCAAATGCAGTACAATGGTGGAGATGTGATCACATGATGAGTGGATTCTCCATTGATATGATTTCCAGCATCCTAATGGCCCTCTGAGGGAAAGCACAAGCACAATGTGGCCTGTGATGAAAATGACTTTGACAGCCCCGCGCTGACAGATAACAGCTCCTGGCACGCGGCGGCGGGTGGAAGGCTGCAGGGTGGCCCCGCATATCGCACGGGTGGAGGGTGTCTGCTGTTATATTTGTTTTTTGTTTTTTTGTGTGTAATCACATTTCAGCTTCTGTGTGTTGTCATGTAAAAGTCATCCGCCCAAGGCCTTCTCAATCGCAAGTGTTGGCATCGAACGCACACACACACACACACACACACACACACCAGGGGCGGTTCTGGATCAATTTCACTGAGGGGGCCGGGCTGGGGCCAGGGGTTTTGATGGGGGGGCACATTCAACCCAGGGCTAAAAAGACAGATTCGAAATCTTATTTGACTTTTTATTTCTTCAGACTTTGAAATTGTAGTCATAACATTACAGTGATGAGAAAAAAACAGTATTAGGAGGGCTAAAATGTCTGCAAGCGTAACAATACGTCTGTTGAGAATATTCAAGCCAGGGGATGATATGGTACCAGCCTGCCGGGGACTAAAATTGCAAATACACTGAAGCTAGATGTTTTACATGCATATAATTATCCAAATTTTAAAAGGCAATGTCTTATATATTGATTCTGTTAAATAAAAATAAAAATAAAAAGGGAGACTAAAAAAGTTACACACACACGCGCGCGCACACACGCGCACACACACACAAACACGTGCACACACACGCACGCACACGCACGCACACGCACGCACACACTCATACACTCACGCACACACACACACGCACACACACAAACACGCGCACACACACACACACACGCGCGCGCACACACGCACACACACGCAAATAGCACTCGTGTCGTGGTAATTTCCTTCTCTGCGGACTGCTTCTCATTTTCCCGCTCATTTTTAAATAGCGCAGCGCACTAAAGGGTCCGACTAGAATGTTAAATCACACACTTTGGTTCCACCTTTCGCGTCGGCGACTCTGCACGACTGCGTAATCTGCGCTCGGAGGGGGGGCCACAGGGGGGGCCAGAATCGGTGCTACAGGGGCACTGGCCCCCGTTGCCCCCCCCCCCCCCAGAACCGCCACTGACACACACACATCTGAATTCAGATCACAAAAGTGGCAAGTGACGTCGGCCTTTTCACGTTCTCTCATTGCTTGGACTGCTACGTTTACCCCTCTGATTGGTTGAGCTAAAAATGCGCATCAAAGATTGATTTGACAAGGGAGGAGCATGTCAGATATGATTACAAATTGATTTTCAAGTCACACGTTTCAAGGAAAAGGTTCCTTCTTGAAATGCCACAGAGAGTTGAACTCTGTTTTTGCACCACATTTTGCCATGTGGTGGTGCTATTAAGAAGTGGATGAGGTCATTTGAGTTCCAGTTGAAGGCGCACATCCCAAGCTTGCCGCCACTGCCATTCATACTACTTTAAATGAGAAAAGAGGGGACGCGCTCTCAGTGGTGGTTGGTCAGGACCAGTGAGGCCAAAATTTTCTGCTGGTCATCACAAGCACTGACCTACATTTACAAGCCGAACTGGTCAACAGGGGCGGGCAATGAATTTTCCAAAGGGGCCGCATGAGAAACTGGAATGGCTGCCGAGGGTTACGCCAACATGCTAATCTCAACTCTGTTCCATGAAGCCGTCGTGATAAATTGCAGCCAGTTGAGCAGCTTCATTTAGACACAAGTAGTGCTTGTCTTGTCGCACTAATTGTCAACCTTTTTCTGGGGGTTGTTAATTACTCGTGGCATTTCTGTATTCGCCGCAGGGCTTGCTCCAACTCAACAAACAGGCAATAAAACAGCTGGCAATTACGCAAAAACATAAGTAGTAACTAAAAGACATGCCACTCTTCCAAGATGAAGAAATGCGTCAATGTGCGCAGATCACAACAGTCGAGTTTTGCTCACTCAACCAACAACCCGTTTTTGACCCAATTATAGGGACTAATTCACTCTTATCACACCTCAGCCACAAGTATCGAAAAATAATCGGCCGTTTGATGTTTGTGGTCAGAAAGGTATGAAAAGGAGGACAAAAACTGCCTGATTGGCTGGAAGTGTTCAGTCGCCCTAAGCTACAAGTACTGTTGCAAAGTGAGCGCCCACCACTGGGAGAGGATCACGTGCGCGTGCGCGCATGTGTGTGTGGGGGGGGGGGGGGGGGGTGCTCGAGCACCAGCGCGAGAGTGAGTGGCGCGGAGATGGCAACCAAGGCAAGAAATGTGGGAATCTTGCGGCCTAGCTGTTTTCTGCCTCCCACTGCCTGCCTGTTCACTTGCCACTTGGCAAGACTGCAAATGGCTCCACACAGCACACAAGGCAACGTGGGCTCCAGCCATATCACGCCGCTCGCTCACTTTTTCGCTCCCCCTATAGTGGCGGCGGCGCGGATGACTGCCCAGCACCCCAAACGACATCCATCCCACCCCCACCTTCAGCAAAATCAGCTGTCGTCTTCTTCTCACCATGTACAGTGTATGCGCTGCGTGGATGTTGAGTCACCGTGCGGCAAGCGTGTTACATAATGGCTTGTTGAAACCATGGAGATGACCATGTACACATGGCAAGGGACACATGCGTCCGCCATCTTGGACATACACGTTCGGACGCTAATTTGCTAGCACGATGGATGTCGCATACGTCTGATGTTCCCCGATTTATTCAAGAAGGCACTTGTGAGGCTTCTGGAAATATCTCTGGCTTTGGTAGTCATGGTTACAACAATAAAAAAAATAAAAAGAAGAGAGAACAATGACATGAGCTCATTTTTGAATGCATATTGTAAGGATGGCTGCAAACAAATAGTTTTCAGGAATCTGCAGAGCAAATCTTGATTCCGCGCCTTGAAAGTTGATTTTCCGTAGGCTATGAGGGGCGGAACAAGACCTAAAATGACCATTAATAAAGCCAATTAATGTACAACTTCATTTGAATTTATTTCAGGATATTATATGCAAAATCAAAACGTGGTTAAAAAACAATAATCAATGTCAGTATTCGCTTTGAGGGCAGATTTATTTAATCATAAATTTTACTTTCGTTACTTTCACCAAACGATGGTTTTGAGGCAGAACAAGTGATATTAAGGCCAAGATTTAAAGTGTAAATTTAAAGCCATTTGACCTGGTTATTGGAAACATACTTCATAGAGTATTATAATCAATACAAGCACAAGCTCACAGACAGATGGCATGGCGTCATCTTTAGTAGACGTCTCCGTTATGTGACGTCACATTTACTGGACGTCTCCACGAAATAAAGAGAAAGAAAATCAGCGCCTGAAGTTTCTCAAAATAATTCCCCCACCTTCCACATCGCTCATCTGTCGATGTAAGACGATTAAAAAAAACTTGTCTTATATTTTCTTCTATAAACAAAGGCGCGTGGCGTCATTTTTTGCGTACGTCATTCGACGTCGTGCTTCGTGCGCATGGTGCCACGCTGTATCGCGGACGCCTTCATTTCACTTTAAAAGGAGGCGTTTGTTTTTGTAACGTGAACGAGAATATTTCACGCCCAAAAATCTAAATTGGGCATCACGCCCTGCAGTGTGAACGTAGCATGACTGACCGCGACAGCTCGCCGCCGTGATCAAAATGCATACCTGTCAACTCATACGGTTTAGCCGTAGTTCAGACGGATTTTGTGGTGAATCTTACGTATACGGCCGTATCGCACAAATCATACGGATTCTGAAAATTTCCGCCCCCCTCAAACGGGTAGTTCCGTTTGCTTTTGCCCAGAATGGTGCTAGTCTACTCGAATGCTTTCATTTCCGGTAACTTTCCAGTAAATCACGTGGTTCCGAGTTGAAAACGTGGTTCCTAGTTGAAACCTGAGTGCTGAATGGCTATTTTTTTCTGTGTTTTCAATATTTGGAGTCGGTGAAAAAAGTAACGCAGGAAAACAACTCTGAACACAGTAATGCCACTAAGTAGAATGATGATTATAACCAGACATTGTATTATGGAGATCTACAATAAATATCATTGAAAATTTCGTGGGTTTTTTTCTGCCGTTATTTTGACATATAAAATGCTTCGGTATGTTAAAAGGATTTTTTGCTCTTTATAAGGATTTTTTTGGTAGTTTATACAGGTTGGCGCTCCGAAAAGTTGACAGGTATGAAAATGTACACGTAAATGTAGTATTCTGCACCTCGCCCTGATTACCGCGGATAATTTCGGGAAGACGATATTCTGCTCGTGTTTGGGTTTCTTCTCAGCGTGAGACTCTGCATTGTTTTATTGTATTTCTTGTCTTTTTGTTCTGAATTTAATGTTTTGACTGCCTTTAGATGGTTAGTTATATGCCTGAGCATTTTGTCCGCAGCTTTGGTTTAAATCTAAAAATAAAGTTGAGTTGAAAGATTATTCCAAATGCTGGACCATATGAAGGGCTCCGCTTTGACAAATACTGGCAGTCAACCAGTTGAGGAGGGTAGGAAAGTCGAGTCGAGTATTTGTACTTGGCTATTTCCCACCACTGCAGGCCCCGCAGGTCCTTGCTGGCGTCAGCTGCTGACCGATGGATTCTTCGCAATCCTTTGACGCTCACATGCAGCCCACCTCCACTCCTGAACTCATGCACACACGCAAACTTGCATCCCCACAGTCTCTTCCTCATCCTCATCATCATCATCATCCTCATGCCACCCACAGCGCCTGCAAAGTCCCAAACTTTGCTTGGCTCGCTTCATTAGTCCGACTCAGGACCGGGCCATTGTGCTCCAGGAGGTATTCCCCTCCCTCCCCACCCGCTTCGCAAAAAGAAGCTGTGGATAAGGAAGTGGGGCTTACTGCAGTGCACCTACTCACCACCTGCATTAGTCACACTTGTGATCTTGACCTTTCACCTTTGCCACACGGGACGCTTAAGGTCCATGTACTAGTGCGCTCTTTGTCTTCACAAGTAGAGGCGCAGTATCTTATCGATTCATCGGCAACTGATCGATTATCAAACTAAATGACAACTATTTTGATTATCCATTACAGGCCTCCTTGAACTGAAAATTTTTGAAATCGATTATTCAACCACTTCCCCCCATTAATGAATCAAATAAGTGGATTTTAAAAAATGACTGCAGTAAAGTTTGCTGCTAAATCACTTTTTTTTCCAATTATTGTTTGATTGTTGCTTTTTTGGCATCGTTTGATGAGAGAGTGCTGTTATACTCGCTAACTACCCGAACTACTTCTTGGCGGCTGATTGATGCCAAGGATGGGTAACTAGTTAGCTTTGTTCGACTAAGCTCATTTACAGCTTGGTCGTACTATGCAATATTTTCTAAACAGATTAAACTGACTATTTTTTTCCTCCATAAATGGATAATGATTCCGTTTGTCGAAGAATCGACAAGAATATTCAATGTATTCCAAAGTAAAAGTGAATTTTTGCAAATGTCTCATTTAGGGAAAAAAAACACAAAGGTATTGGGACTGCTTTCATGGAGGACGACATCAACTTTTGAGGTAATGAAAAGTAATACTTCTACTTATTCCTAGAAGTAATAAGTACTTCTAGGAACACGACGGAATGTCATTGAGGGAGGATTAGTGGACCCAGCAGCACTTGAACGCATCATCACTACTAGGCTACAAATGCCGCATGGGACCCACGCTGCGTTTTGGCGCGCGCGCGCGCGCACGTACGCGTGGATGCACGCACCTGTCGGCTAGGCTGGTGCGTTCAAACGCATATGGATGGCATGTCAGCCAGAGCCCATGAACAAACGGAGAGGAAGGAGGAGGAGGAAGGGACGGGAAAGGAAGGGAAGGGAGGATGGGCAAAATACAGGACGCAGAGGGTGACAACATGAAGCTGCATGATTGTCCACAGCAATAAAAGAAGAGGAAGAATGAAAGATAGAAAGCCAACCGTACCTTGGATAGGAACATAGGACATGTTCCAACGGCATTGAATGGAGGTTGCGGCAGGTCTCGGCGTTCCGGAAAGCAAACACTGTACTAAAAAAAAAAGGAAGAAAAAAATGCAGAAATGAAATGAATCTAAAGGAAAATCACGGGCGGCGTACTCCTTCCTATGGGAGCCGATGATGATGGTGAAGATGCCAATAGTCCGCCGTTATCACCATCGGCATCCTAATAAGCATCATGATAATCACAACAAAAATAACAATAATGATAATAAAAATGATAATGATAACAATCCACCGCCGCTTTGTTAAAGCGCGCGTGGTTCCCTCCCGGTGCATCAAGAGGAGGCAGGATGCACAAACGTGCGTGTGAGTGAATGTGTGTGTAAGGGAGGTGGGGGGGGGGGGGTGAGGGGGCATGAGTGGGTGAGAGAGAGAGAGCGCTAACTGTCGTTATGAGGAAACCCACTGCAGTTGCAGACAGAACACGCCCCACGGTGTTTTGATTGGTTGCTGCATCCAGGCGCGGAAGGGCAGCAAACCCCCAGTGACCACGTGACTGTGCCGATGGGTGATACATTTCACGGTTTAACGTGATACATTTCAAGTTTTAATGCGATACATTTCACATTTTAACGTTTTACCATGGTAATTTCCCGTGAAATTTTGATGTATGACTGGTGCATTTAGCAAAACAAAAAGTCATGTCATACCTGGATGCACCAGCCAATCATACAGCAGTGGCGCGTGTCCCACAGCCAATCATTTTACAGCGGGGCATGTCCTGCCTAGATTTCTCGTGGATTCCGACTAACGCAGTCAACTGCGCATGGGCAGGGATTTAAAAGCGGTTGCCCGCGAAGGAGCGTCGACTGTAACCAACAAAATGTGAACAAGCTTCCCGTTGTGCCACTGTAAACACAGCCAGCCATGGGGCTTGGTCTTTGTCATCTCTGAAGGGCGAGCTAACCTGATGAGAAAGATAGTACTTTCTCTCTTGTGGAGAGGAGCTCATAAGCGCCTCCAGTTGGGCTGCCGTGACATTCAAACAATGGCATTGTTTCGTGTAAGGAGCCTACTCTAAGGCACTTTCCTCTTCTTAAACTTAGTTTTGTCGGTTGGTAAACAAACTCGAGGTATTTTTCCATGTGCGGGCAACGAAAAGCTTCAAAGAAGTGAAAACAGTTAGCACTATTAATTCTTGCCTCCTTTTGGGTGCCTGACGGAAAACCGGATGTGCATCTGACGGAAGAAACTGAAGAGCTAAAATGGCGTTCTTTTCTTTGAGGTGAGACAAGCACAAAATGTCATTTGATTGGCAACTGTCTTTTCTTTAAATTGGATCTGTTATGTGTGTATAAATAGAGAGAGCTATCCAAATAGAGAAGAGACAGATAGATGGTGCGTGTGTGTCATCAAAGAGGGAACGAAAATGCTGCATCGAGCTTTTGTTGAAGAATTGTCGCCACTTAGTGGTAAAAAGTAGCCACAGCACATTTCACAATGTAGGTTGAACTCAAAAAGAGCGTGTGTGTGTGTGTGTGTGTACATTCTCTCTGTCTCTCTCTCTCTCTCTCTCTCTCTTCATATATACAGTATATATAAAGTAACCAAAGAAAGGAGCAACTACGATCATCCAGTAACTTTGGCTTGGTGCCATATTCGGTGAAGAGTTTACCCCCCTCAGAAAGAAGCAGCCAGCGGCCTACGAAACCTTCTCTAAACCCAGATCTGTCGGTGCAACCCCAAACAAACAAATGTTGATGGCAAATACTGTAAATTGGACGAATCGTAAGGGCCTCCCTCTCGCTTCCGGATTGTATTGACAATCGTCGTAAATACGCTGCCAGTGGCTGGCAGCACCTCCACGCTCATCTCCCCACAACACCCCAAAAAACACACAAAAAAATGACGGCTCTCAATATCCGGGAAGATGTGCGTCTTTATTCCCTCCCTCCTCCTTTTGAGAGAACAACCTAAAACAAGCACTTGACAGGTACAAACATAGCATTAGAAAACACACTAAAGTACATTACACACCGTCGCAACCCCCACCCCTTTTGCGTCCCTAATACAAAGCTACAAACTCACTTCAGGGGCTGAAAAGTGTGAAGCAGTCTCCTGCGTTGGCACAACAGAAAACAACTTATACATTGTTTGTCTCCTCTGATGCAACTTGCCAAACTCAAATAAACAATCATTGCATGTGCCGTATCAAACACAGTGCTTTTGTAGAAAATAGAAACTCTGAAACTTTTCACCCACACTATTCTCATGACAAACATTGAAATAATTTAACATTTAAAAAAAAAAACTGCCCCCTTCCCTTTGTGACATGCAAAAAATAGACAGTCCTTGATTGAATACTGAAGGTTCCAATTGTCTGTTTTGCAACAGAAACTTCAGCAACACCACAAAAGTGTGGCAGCAATCTTTTGCGTCAGATTTCAGCGTTTTGTCGACCAAATTTGCAAAATGGACTGCAGCAGTGTCAAGTAATTTCCTGAAAACCGAAATATTTGTTGTCCATTTGGAATGTCAAGAGGTTTGTTTGTCTTATATCGCAAGGCGATCTGATTGGTCCAACCCAAAGAACGATTTTGCAACTACAGGAGAAATACAACAGCAGTATAATGTGGCTGCGTAATTATAATAATAATAATAAAAGACACATACATACATACGTTGGATTAAATGTAAACGTATGACAAAAAATGTATCAAATATTAGTTAAGCAAGCTACAATCTCTTCAGGAAATAATCCAATGAGAGGACTATTTGTCCACCTCCAGGTGACTTGTTTTATTTTTAGCAGGCAGGTCCTCAGTTTACGAAATTTGGAGGTCTGGCATGGTGCGGCATGAACTCGTGTGATGAGCGGCGAAAAAATACGTCACCAACTTCCTTTTTCTCACTGAAGTTGTTTTTTTTAGGGCTGCCAAAGATTTGAATAATCGATGAATCTTTTAATTGTCTTATTTTTCTCAATTAATCTATGAATCAGATAAAAAGTAAACATTTCCATCCTTTTAGTCAATACCAAGAAATGATTTAAAATTGACAGTGCAGAGAGGGCACAAACATCACTTGATTGTGATTCAATGACTGGTTTGGTCTTTGACATTCATCAGAAAATCGGTCAAAATGTTGAGCACTGTTTTCCAAAATAAAAGCAGACCGGGTTCAACATTAACGATGGCCCGATGACTTGGGGCCACCACTTAACTGGACTGAACGTGTCTGTACAGATTTCACCTTGTAATGTGCTGAAATCAACATGTTCTTGCTTATCTAATAGTGTATATTTTGAGTTGGATTCACTTCAGTTAATCACATTCCATCGCCCCCATTCGGTGCGCATCGTACACGACGTACTCTGGTAGATTTTGGCCACCGAGGCTACAGCTTCACTATTCCATCCACAGGTATGTCTATAGGCTACATGTCATTCCGAATTTGCTGAAGTATTGTTTTGAATCACAATATCAAGTGGCTGCCTTGATTGCCCACTGACGCTGTGTACTCGCATGCATTTTGATCATGAAGACTGTCCAACTCCGCCGTACCATATCGGGAAAAAAATCGAACCATTCTTGAATCGGATTGCACCGAGATATTCTTTTTTTTTTAAATAGGAGAGTCACAGCCCTCGCATTTACACCAGTTGCGACTTGTCAAACTTGTGTTCCCAACGGACGCCGGCGCGTTCCCTTGTTGCCGTGGAAAATTGCAACCCCCCTCCGCCTGAGCTGAGCTCTTCCGTGGCCGACCTAATGAAAACTTGGTGCTGGTGACTCCATATCACCCAGAGGTGCCTTGAGATACGAGTGACCCGGCTGAGCCGTTGATCGCATCGTTGTATTCATTCATTTCTTTTCTTTGCCATGAGCAAAAACCTTTAATGTGTCTTTTCAAGAGTCTAGTTAGTTTTATGTTTACAACAAATACAAAATGCCATAGACGGGCCAATGGATGTTGGAATACAAACGGTGGCGTAACAAAAATAATGAACACTTGTGTGGTTTGGTTTTGAAGTGTGAGCAGAAACTTGACTTTGACTGTGAAACGAAACAAAAAGCAAAGAGTGAATAACATGTTGTTAAAACAACCACATGACTGCATGCAAGGAGAATGGTGGCCTGAAAGCAAACACAGAATGGGAAACGCCATAGAGAGGCTAGCGGCTAGCATTGATGTGGTGGTTTTAACACCCTTGAAGCAATGAATATATATGAAGCAATACATGTAGACAGATAATAGCAATATGCGCGGGCATACGTTCTTTATCCTTTGCAAAGAATGACTAATATTTCAGAATTTCTATCTATTTGTACACATTGGATTTTTAGAGGGTGGGGTGGGGGCAGCTGGCACCTGATTCAAGTCTGAAAGATGGTTTGAGATAGTGTTTGGTGTCAATAGCGTCGTCACAGCGTAAATTCAATTCATAGCTCAAGGCACCACTGTACAAGAAAGGACGAATCAGCTTTTGACGTATTTGTAGCCGTTTTGTAAAGCTTGAAAGTGGAGCTGCCCGCTTGCCGCGCCGTCAGCGGCTGGGCTGAAGGAGCCTCGATCTCCAAAAGGCAAGAGTACAAACATCCCAGGAACGCATGAGGACATAGGACCGACCCAAGCGGCAGCAACCCGCTGCATTTTGCCGCCTTTTCTGCCTCTTTCGTGCCTTTCACTCAGTGCGTGGAGTTCAGTACAAGCCCACGTTGTCCCACTCCACGAGGTACTGCACCTTCCCATCCGGCGTCACGCGTCTGGCCAGGATTCTCACCGCCTCGCCTCCGCTCCAACTCCTGGGAAGCCGGCCGTCTTCCGTCCCGTCGCCGCCCCCGCCGAGCGCGTCTGCCTGCGGGTACGGCGGCAAGTCGTGTAGCAGGATGGCCTCCGCTTGCTTATGTCCCGGCTGCAGGTGCTGGCCCGAGGTCAGCTGGTACGGGAAGCAGGGCGGGGCTACTCGGCAGCTTTCGTCCATGCTGGGGGAGGAGTCAATTATTATTATGTTAATTATTGATTAATCTCTAGATTTTTATAATTAATTGATGAATACGATTCCCCCAATAATCGATGACTAAAATAGTTGCGACAGTGCGACATTGCATAATCATAGTGCCGAAAAGAGCAAAGACCTGTTGCAGGAATGGAGACCTCGGGAGAGTGCCGTGTGGTAGAGTGCGTACATCCGCTTCGGCGGAGAACTGCAAAGGAAAAGCAGCGTTTTTGTCATTTTTATTTTCATCGCTATTTTAGCAGTCATCAATAATACACGGATTTAATGCTCTTCGCAGTCAGACCAGGGTCTGGTTGTGATTTCCAGTGAGTAACGAGGGGCCATTGTACCACGTTCTTCACTTTTGGTTTACACGCCGAACATTTAGTTACATTTTTGAATGTTGACAGTTGATAATTTTGGAAGAAATTTTACTTTGACCTTTAAAACGTGATCAACATAAAAAATGAATTTATAATAAAATGGAGTGTTAATCATTAAAAATATATATCTGATTCATGTTAAAAAAAATTCTAAATAATCCAGCAATAAATATTAAAAAGTGAGTCGTACTTATTTCGCGACCATGCTGAAAAAATTGACGGCAGTGGGTGACCTGATTTGCACTATGCAATTTATTGGAAACAGACTGGCTTTCACTGGATGTTTTATTTCTGTGTTCATTTGTCTTGTTTTTTTGCATACTTATTTGTACAATTATTGAAAATATCAATGGCATTGTGTCCAAATTTCTGAATTGATGAACTGTATGTTCCTTTCAAAGGTTTTTCACTTCAAACTTGAGCAACTGGACTTCAGTGATCTCAATTCATCATTAGTACCGCGTGACTCACTCTCAAGGACACCGCGAGAACCAAGACAATGGCACGGAAAATCCGACTGAACCCCCCCTCACCCTGCCCACCACCTCTTCCAGCTACTCCCTTCAGGTAAGCGCGATTTAAACCATGCACACCAAAACCAGCAGACATTCAAACAGCTTTCTGCCCTCTCGCCATTAAATCCCTAAACAGTAACTGAAATCTATTGTGACTTTTTGCATTTCTGCACACCCATGTGGCACAGTATTACCGCACTGATCATTGGAGCTCCAGCTCTCTACATACTTGACCAATTGTCATTGATCAATATTCCACAGCACCCGACACTTAAAAAGGGGTCAAGGACTTTCTGCACAACTGCACACTTAAAGTTGTACTGCAATCGCTGCTACTGGTAACTTAAAATGATCTGCACCAACTAGTATTGCATTGCACCATTGATGGCTTTATCTCTGCTCGATGACTCTGCACATTGTCGCACAGCTGTCATTGGGTGCTACTACTGCACAATGGTACCCTGACATTATGGAAAGTCTTTCTATATGTCATGTCTTTGTTTATCGTAGTTGCTTGTTACTGCAGACTTGGCCAATAAAGATGACGGATGAGCATTTTTTTTCCCCCTTCTCGGCTCAATTTCAATTTGCTCTTGTCTGACTTTGAAACTGTACTTGACTTACACAATCGGCCTTTGCAGCAATCCCTTCAAAACTTGCCAAGGAAAAGTGCCTACGTAAGGTTTGGATTTATATTTTCGAACCAGTGACATGATCCCAGTTTGTACAGTCCGGCACCAAACGGGTCAAGTGACACTTCAACCCTCCCGTGACCGCAAAAAAAAAACGTGATAAAAGGTGCGTCACCTCAGGTGGACTTCCTCCTCGGGCTTGGCAGGGGCGTACAGGCTGTCCCCTCCCATGTAGCCGTGGCAACATGGCAGCAGCTCGATGGGGTTGGACGAAACCGGGGCCGGACAAGCCTGGACATGACAGACAAAGCATGATCGCGACTCCTCCTCAACATCATCTTTAGCTTTCAACTAAATTCGTAGACAGTCAACCCTCATTGATCATTTTTTACTTCTCTCGTCTTTCATCGGTGACGCCCAGCAATGCAGTTAACGACACGTTTGTAAAAATAGAAGAGCCCAACACGCGTGGCATCGTCGGTGCCAACTGCCGGGAATCGGCTGCAACTGATGAGCGGGATATTGGCGGCCCACTTTGAAATGATACATCTGATGTCGCTGTGGACTTGAAAGCAGAGGTGTGTCGCCATAAACGTGATCAAAAACGCTGACCTACATTTAACGCCAACAATTTGGTGGTTGTCTTATCGCCCGTTGTCTATTGCAGTGGTTCTCAAACTTTTTACACCAAGCAGCACCTAAAAAAAATACTTGGACCATAATGAGCAACCATAAAAAAAATATAAAAAAACACTGGCTTGGTTCGCCTACAGTAAGTGTGCATCCAATATTCAACAAGGATTTCCTTTGCAACAATCAAAGATAGTTTTTGTTGAGATGCGGTCTACTTCTCGCCTAAATCCGAGTTTACTTCCTGGTGGCATTTCCAAATATGGGCATGGTGGCACTCAGGCGCCGTCGTCCATGTGCGGCTGCCAAGTGCGGTATATCCTCAAACAGGATAATTCATCAATCCTAAAGCACTGGCAACCAAAATTAACATCGCAAGTACCGCCGGCAAAAGTTGTGAACGTCACATGACCAAAACCCAGAACACAGGTTCGCGGCAGATTCCCTGTGTATGATGCAAGTTGAACAACGTTTCAAGTTCTGGCTCAGACTATCTTGGCCTCGACCTGCAGTTTACACAGAAAACGTGCCACGCCTTCCTCCTGAAAAACCAAATGTATTTGTCTCTAGCAGTAAACGCTTGATGAATACAAATGTCCACAGCGGTCAATCACTCGCCTCTCTGGTGAGTCTGATGTATTTTATTCTGTCATGTCATTCGATAAATATTCAGTGTGAACTTGTCCTGCGTTTTGAACGCAGCGTCAAGCATGAGCCACGGCGGGAGGCGGCGAGCCGCACGCCTAGACTGCAAAACGAGCGGCGCCGGACTGATTGACGGCTTATTTGGACAGCACGGGCACTGACCTGCGTCTCCATGATGCGGCGCTTTGATTTGCGTGACTCGGGTCCGGACAGCCTCCTCTGGCACGGCAGTGACAGCGGGCTGAAACGCAAACACACCAAATCAAAAAAACATCAACACACACATTCATTACTATGCTAATGAGATGTAGACAGGCCTCGAGGGAGAAGAAAAAAAAAAGACATTTTCCCATTTTGGGTGTAAATCACCCAAGCATGAAGATGAGATGCGGATTGACAATTTCTTTTCACAGAGCCTCTCATTGAGGGCGGGATTGACATCCAACGTTTTCAGAGTTACCAATGGCGCACAGTGAACAAGAAAGATCACTATGAGCCCATTTTAAAATCATAATCAGGCAGATTGAAAAATTGCTCTTAGTTTTGAGACGCTGACCTTCTGCGGTGGGAGATGTTGATGGGCGGCTCGGTGATGAGGGGCGACGAATCCGACGACAGTGGAGGCGGGGCTCGAACCTGAAGCCCAAAAAGACACTTCTTCTTTTTGATTTCTTTCCCAGAGACAAACCTGTTTCAAAAAAAAACAAAAAAACACGTTAGTTTGCCAAAGTGAGCCTGCTCCTCTTTAGGCACATGAAATGTACTTATAGCTGCAGAGAGAAACATGTTGCGATGGCATTTGTCATTATAGCGCAAGAAATTTGGGAGGGTAAAGATCGCGGGCAAATTCAGTGCTTTGGAACTCGTTGACTGGATGAAAATATCCAATTTGGGTGTGGAAGATGACGAATGTGTCATCGCTGTCTTGATTCTATTGTGCGAATCAAATAATTGATTACCCAAATCATTCTTCGTTGCAACCCCAATAATCGATTTATTGTCAAATGATAATCCAATGATTTCAGAGTTTCATTTGTCGGCATCTCACCGGTCCTTTTGGGAGTTGAGTGCGTTGAGGAGGTTGTGGCATCGCTCTTGCCTCGGCGTGTCTGAGAGCTGCGCAAACAAGAATCAAACCCTTAATGCAGGCAAAATTTAAAAATAAAAAAGCAGATGCTTGTAAAAATGTGTTTTAAACTCTTTCCAAGTTGTAAATAGTTATTGTCGCGATTCCCCAAGCACTACATGTAAGTCCCAATTTGGTCTCTTCAGTGTAGTACCGCCTTGTGCCACAACATGCCCGGCAGCACTGAGCTTTTCTGAGTGACATGCAGCATAATTAGAAGCGACGAGAAGAAGCACTGCCCCCACTTTGCCGAGAGAAAATGTCTGTGATTGTTGTCTGCTTTGTTTGCAACATTCATGTGCATGGGTTCGCCTGTCTATGGCATTTCAAATACCCGAATACAGTATTAGTAATGAACGACATGGTTTGGTTGAGCATTTTGGTAACGGCCAGTTTTACAGTTAATGTGAAAGGGAAGTGACAATGTGTATGTTGCTTGGTTTTTGAGTCAGTCGGGTTTGTACTTTGCTTTGAAGGCGCTAAGGGATACGTCCTGTGGTTTGAAGCTCCCAGCTAGGTATGATCTCGGTTTTCGGATTATGGTTGGTTATGTGCTTTTGGGTTTAAGGTCCCGATTAGCTATGGTACTGGGTTTTTTTTGTTTTGTTTTTTTTTGGCCACTCTTCACTACATCCCTTGGTTTAAAGGCAAGGGGAGGCCGCTTTATTTATATCGCACATTTCATACACAAGGTAACTCAATGTGCTTCACAAAATTAAAAGTATAAAATGTGAAAGCATTTGATAACAAGAAAGTTCAAGACATTTAAAACCAAAATAAAATGTACCTTTTGAAAAGATTCTGTTTGTGTACATAATACATACATAATATGTTTTCGGGTCCCAATCAAACCTAATCACGCCGATTCGTTTTTGGGATGGTCACGTACGTTCGGACATTCGTAAATGGGCGATTCACTGTCGTGGTAAAAAGGTAGAAAACAGCGGTCATTTTGTTTTATTGATTCCTCCCAAACTAAATGAACAAATGGCTCTTTTTTGTCTGTTTTAGCTGATGTCAATTTGGCACTTTTCTAAATGCTGTGAATTAGATTTTAGTCAGTTAATGGGCTTCAAATGTCCATTGCAAAAATAAATAAATAAATAAAGTGCCTGCAGCATTTCGCACAATTTCATCATGCTGCTTTTAAGTGGAGGATTCACAGTACCGCGCCCAGGAGCAACGAGTCCCAGTTCTCGTTGGTGAAGGACAAGATTTCATGGTCGAAATCAAAGTACTTCCTCTTGCAGCACAGGGACAGGTGGTAGAGCACCAAGTGGGCCAAGTCCACCCTGCAATGCAAATAAAGAAAGGAGATGAGCTGCTTCGTATCCTGCAAGGTTGACCAGACTGTCAAGTCATCAAATGTTCCACCATCACCAAGTCATGGGAAGTCTTTTGACGGTTTCTGGTCCTTTATTACACACTGAGCACTGGAACTGATAAAACCTGAAACAAATGCAAAGACAACAATCAATTCTGCTTTACAACAAGGACAAAAATTACAAAAAGGCAAATGTCCCAACTGACACGCTCCACATACAAAAACAAATTTGCCCGATAAGGAAAATTGCTCAACGGTCATGTCAATCCAATCTCGACTTTGATTTTGCGCTTCCTGTTTCGACGTGACATTTTCCATTCCTCTCAAACTACTCCAATGCGCATCTTTGCACAATGAAGCGCCGTACGGCAGGGCTTCTCACCGTAGCAGAAAACAACCGGTCATGGAATGGCTGTTCAACCTACGCGTGGCCACTCTCACTACAGATGAACACCATCACCTCTCTCAAGTCGCTGCTGGTTTTCTTCTATTTCAACGATCTAGCGGCTGACCCTGGATCTCAGTTGACATGGCAACAACATTGTGTTGCATCAGTCCTTCTATCAGCTGAAGGTCATGTTGTGGGGGGGTGGGGGGGGGGGTTTGCAAATGAAACACGCATCACATACGTGAACATGTTTACTATTCCTCATGAGAACTCAGGCTTCCGTCTTCCTCCATCACCTGCCAGGCAGTTGTCACCGCTAAACGCCAGCGCGCCTTCTCTCGCCTTTTCTTTGACTGTCAATCAAAAGGCGACGACAAGCACGACTCCCCCGATAGCTCGGGTAATAACGGCGTGTCAAGGCGGGTGTTAAACCCAGCTGGCTAATGACAATCCCAACTTCATGCATACGTTTTATGAGGCGCCAACGATGCAACCTGCCTGCGCCATTGGTAACTCTGAAAACGTTGGATGTCAATCCTGCCTTTCTGTTCTCTGAATGTGAAAGGGGGCCGAGTGATCATTGAAGCAGAGCCCGTTGAGAAAACTGGGGGGAAGGGCTGGCATGATTAGTGTTGCCGTCGTCGTTTCCACCGTAGTTTGGATGTGTCAAGTGTGAGTCGTTTATTCAATCATTTCGGGGTATTGTTAGCTCTGTTGCTAGCCTACTATCGCGTGCAAAGTCGCGATCGACAGGACAGGCGGAAGGAAGGCCCCAATTCCAGCGCACTTGCCTGTCCCCGTAGAGGAGAGGCTTGGTGAGACATTGGGTGCAGGCCTCGTGGAACCACTGGCCACAGCTGGCACACTGAAGCATCTTCAGGTTCCACCTACGCACCAGCAAAAAAAACCCAAAACATTCAGTTAGTTACGTTGTCCATGAGACTTCTGCGCACGTTTGAAGCCTTTGGTCTCGCTCACTCTCCAGGTCCGGCGCAGTAGCAGTAACACTGCTGCTGATTGGACAGATGCTGCGGGTCCCAGTCCAGCGAGGTCAGCTGATAGGGCAGCCGCAGTTTCATGAAGTGCATCAGGCGGGCAAAGCGGCCTCGTTTGATGGCACCGCCTCTCTGGGGGGAGGGGAGGAATTTGACAATGGGGCTTTAGTGGGCAGGTGTGAATTTTCCCGTATCTGTACTTTACTTGGGTACTTTTTTTTTTTTAACCAATTTTTACTTGTATTCCCAGTGTACTGTACAGTAAAAAAAATGTGAACAAAGAGTTGTGCACCATGAAACAGTGAGGGACGACTGTCGTAATCATAACAGTGTTTTTTTTTATTGTGATGATGGTCATAAATAGCTACCATTTATCATAAGAGCTGTTTCTAATATTTTGTCCCTGTCATGGAGCAAAATAAGGCAACCAAAGCAGTAAAGACAGTCTGGAAAATCCTCAAGCGTGAGCTTGTTTTGTTTTGTTTTGTTCTTCCATAGTATGCGACGGGCTTTGTGCAGGTGTAGCCAAGTGTGAGATGAGCGTTCCGACCTTGGTTGCGACGGCAAAGACGCACTGGCGACATATCCAGGATTCGCTGTCGGCTTCGGGCTCGATGCTGGGCGTGTGGCACTCGGCGTGGTAACCTGAGGCGGGAGGCCTTTCATTGGCGTTTTGTCTGAGCGGCAATAATGGCACAGCGGCTGGTTTCCAGGTTTAGCGCCGCGCCATGCCGCATCCCTTTATGAGACTATTTGTGTCCTGGGAGCAGCAGGTCTATTTATCAGCTCATTCCTGCGCACACCCTCGCTGACAGTTGTCTTGTTTGTCAGATGGCAAAATCTCAGCTTGTTTCCTGCCTTTGAATTCTGATGCTCAGTGTCCTATGGCTAGTTACCTCTTTACATCTCCTTGTTGTGCTCCAGTAACACACGTACGATTCGAGTTGCAACAATTCATTGATTCGTCGACAGCTAAACGATTATCACATTCATCCCCAAATCTTTTGCTCATCGTTTTAGAGACATTGCTGAATTCTAAATTGTCCAAATACTCAGAAATGTCAGCCTCTCAGTGAAAAATCTTTTGCTTTTAAAGCAGACTTATTATCTCTGTGTTTGCGCCAATTGAAACTTTTGCAAACAGCTCGTCTGTGAAATGCAAGCTTTGACATCACTGCCATGACGAACAGACACCACCAGATGGCGGCAATGCGTCATTTTGGATCTGAGCTCAGCTTGATGATGATGAATGATCATGAGGGAGAAAAATGGTTGGAAGTTGGACAAATTTGACACATTATAAAACGAGGACGTGTTGCAGTGGTGAACAGAAAGTGTGTACGGTGATTGTGAGGGGGGGGGGGGGGGGATAAGACGGCATAAAAAAATAAAATAAATAAAACGACCGACATTCCAATCGACCCATGTGGTAAATCAGCTTCCCTCATGGCAAGTTTTTTGCAGTCGGTCTGTAAATATCGCAAAATACAATTGAAATATCAATCCAAATGCTCCAAAACAGCGACACTTACGTTTTGGGTGTCTTTCTCACGTTTTCTTTTGTGTTTGTGTATCTCAATGTGCAGTCTGTGTATGTCTGTGTCTTGGCTTTTATTTTGCTGTCTAAAGTTCGGTTGCGTTGCAAAAGGGAATCTCTTTTCAACTCCATAAAGAAGGGTTAAAAAAGGAATAAAATAAAAATGCCAATTAATTGGTTAGTAATGACTGTATGTATTGTTACCCTTTGTATTATTTCCATCTTCACCCCTGGCTCGACTTTGCCACATTCAATATGGCGACGACACACATCCATTTCTGTTCTTGTATCGAATGTCTATGCTTCGGAACTGCAACCATTTTTCTTGAAAGCAGTCGGGCGATGCATGATGGGTATTGGGCAAAGCGCCACCATCAATCACGCGTCAATCAAGATTCTGGCTCGCCACCTCGTATCTTTCACAGCTAATGTTTTTTCCCCCTAAATATGTCATTGGCTTCCCTTCCAGTCACAATGGCGGGGTTGCTGTGGCGGAGTTGCGGGGGGTTGCACATAGATCATTTATGACAGCACCTTGTTTATTTTCCTTTCCGCGTCAGCTCTTCAAGGTCGGTGCGGGAGGAAGTGTGTGATGAGGTGCTCCTCCTTACCGTGGCGGCATTTCAGACAATTTACGAGGGGTTCTTTAAGAGGCGGGGCCTCGCAGATACAGCAAACTTCTTCCACGCCTGCTGCAACTAGACAAGAAGAAGAAGCATAGGGATAAAATAAGAGGGGCAACAAATTAATCAGCAACTAATTTCTTATCAAGATATTTGATGGACAGCACGGTAGGCGACTGGTTAGCACGTCGGCCTCACAGTGCAGAGGATTCCGGCTCCGGCCTCCCTGTGTGGAGTTTGCATGTTCTCCCCATGCCTGTGTGGGTTTTCTCCGGGTGCTTCGGTTTCCTCCCATATTCCAAAAACATGTGTGGCAGGTTAATGGAACACTCTAAATTGTCCCGATGTGTGCGTGTGTGAGTGTTTTTTTACTTTTGTATTCCTTATGCAGGAATAAGTTATGTTTTCGGATGTTTTAGTTCTGCAAAATGTAAAGTGACATTCCACATGATTGCACAGTATAAGAACTGAAATCAAATGGAATTGTGAGCTTCTTGACAATATGCGATAACAAAGGCTGCTGCGTTCATAATGCAGGTCAATCCCGATTTATTTTACTCGTTTTTGTCTGTCAATATGAGCAGGACAAATCACTTTTTTTTTTTCAAATCCGACCTATGTGCACATAAACGGGATATTTATCCAATGCGACTGCAGTCTGGATGCTTTCATGCAACCTATTTGCCATCAAAAGTCACAACCGTTGGACAAAAGTGAGGTAGCACACGAAGGAGCAAAAAACAAGAATGTTTTCTGCGCCCCCTTCTAGTTTAAAGACGATATTCTGATGATTATTGCGTTGGTGTAATAAGAACGAAGCAGATGAATCCCTCTGTTTTCATCCGCCTCATGGCGTGCGCTGCAATTTTGCCATTATGTACAGTGTGCTCCGCTGTCGACTGAAATTGACATCTGCATGCCCTTGGGCTCGAATTACCAATGTCACCGTTCACCTCTTAGGTCACGTGATGTTCACAATGCGAGCCCGAGGGCACGTTGACGTCAACTTCAGCTGACAGGTGCAATACAAAATGGATGGATGAATTCATCCGCTCCATTCCTACACCAGAAGGGCTTTCCACTTGTGGAGGCACACAGAACATATTCTTGCATATGAAATTTTGGACTCGATTTCCCCTTTAAGCAACGGAGAGCTGAGACTGTAAAGAGTTTTCCTTACACGAATGGATGTCTTTTCTGAGGACCCAGAACTCAGAGTTGTCTTCGAATCTGACCAGGCAGCATTGCTTGACGCCGTCTACCTGAGGTCGGTCGGTTGGGGGAGGGAGGGAGGCAGGGAGGGAGGACAGTGATTGACACCAAGCTGCAGCCTTCAAGTGGCAAAAAAAAAGAAGAAGAAGAAAAAGCACTTACCCGCTTGACGTTGCCCAGGTAGAGGAGCCCATCGCTCCATCTGGCCAGCACATCGTCCCCCTCGCTCACTCTCCCCATCCTTAGTCCACCGACACACGCACGCGAGCGCACACACGCGCACA
Organism: Hippocampus guttulatus; assembly: GCF_054856545.1. Classification (NCBI taxonomy): domain Eukaryota; kingdom Metazoa; phylum Chordata; class Actinopteri; order Syngnathiformes; family Syngnathidae; genus Hippocampus; species Hippocampus guttulatus. The sequence continues at coordinate 21,014,720 of NC_141266.1, read as the reverse complement.
CACGCACGCGCGCGTACACACACGGAGAAATGTGAGAACGGAAAATGGGATTTATGCGCTCAACACTTGGATGACGAGAGGATATGGCCGGGAGGAAGACGAGAAAGAGGAAAAGGAAGGTGTTTACCCCCCGCCCCCCACCCCCTTCCGCTTTCCTTTCTCCTGGCTGGTTACGTCGTCAGTGGGGTTAAACGCCTCCTTTCTCCCTTCGCCTTTTTTTTGGGGGGTGGTGGGGAGGGGGGGGGGCTTAACGTGAACAACAAGACACGATGAGCACACAAGCAAGCGAGCGAGACGAAGTCAAAGCACCGCATGACGACTGCTGCGGCCGGTTCACTTTGACCAGCAGCAAAACTTGCCTACCTTCTGTAAAGTCCAACTCCTTCCGTCCGATTTCCTGCCGTCCTTCCTTCCTTCCCGTCGGGGTCACGCCGATTCGCGGCCAGGCTGCGAGTGCATCATCCTCATCATCATCCTCATCCTCATCATCACCTTCTTCACCGCTGGCTGCCTGTGCATGCGTGCAAGTGTCAGTCAGGAGGAAGAGGAGGAAGAGCGAGTAAGAAGCCAGCACGCGTCCTCCGCCGCCGTGCTTTCTTGCTCTTCTCGTTTTTGGTTTTGTTTAGGTTTGTTTTGGGTTTTTTTACCTCAACGTTACCGAACTGCCTTTGCCGTTTTATTCTGAGCGACCGCCAGCGTATATCAAGCCGCCAGAGACGCCATCTTCATCCTCCTCCCTCGCTCTCTGTCTCTCTCCGAGCGACTTGTTGTGACGCAGACATAAAACACGGAGATAGAGAGGGAGGCAGATACAGATAGAGGAGGGAGGCTGCTGGGTGACGGATGGATGGAGCCCCAAATTGGGGGATGATGATGATGGGGGAGGGCGGGGGGGGGGTTGGCACGCGGCCAGCGTGCTACCTCTAAACGGTCAATTAAGCGGCCAATTAGGGAGCCTTGAAACACCTCGTTAATTGCTGAGGCTGGCTGGAAATTTGGGCTGCAGGGCTGCCCCCCAGCCACTGACATCACCAGTATTTGTCTCCTATGGGTAGTACACCTGAACTACATCGGAGGGAAAAAAACGCACGTTGCTGCCTTAACCTTTTACTGTTTAGGTCAAGTCGGGCAGCAATTAAAAATAGCCCCAATGACATTCAAGCTCTCACTGTGGGAACGTGTATTCATACAGTTACACAATGGGGCAAAGTGAACTTAACTCCGGTGCAGATTCACCTTCGTTCATTCTACCATATCGCCACCGAGGTAAAACATTAAAAAAAGTCACAGGTGCTACAAAGTTCATATACACTGAGGATGTTCCATGTCAAATTTGAGCTACGTACTGAAATGAAACGTAGATTTGGTAGTGTGTTAAATCAGGGAAATAAGTGGGAGTCCACCTCAAGTTGTTTTTATGGCAGTGGTTCTCAAAACTTTGCCATAAAGTACTGCCTAAAACATTACTTTTAAAAATACAGTAGCATCGAAGGCCTAAGTCTTCATTCAAAGAAAAAAAGACAGGTTTTATTGTTGTTGTTGTAAGCAGGCCATGAAGCTCCATCTCACCCGACAGGTTTTCAATGGGGTTGAGGTCTGGGCTACTGAGATGGCGATGGGAGGGGCTAGATTCTGTGTCTGGGCAACTTCTTGTACAACTTTCAGTCTGAGAGTATGCTTCTGCAATGAATATGGAATTCATATGAAGGCACCGAACACATCTTAGCCATGGCTGACTATCATTGTGGAGGGGCGCTGTATGTGCCTTGTCTCAACGAAGGCTGGGAAACAATTACTATCCGGATGTTCAAAATGGGCCCAGAACATATTAGATCTCTCGTGTGCAGTGAACAAGAACGATCATCTGCAAAAGTGTTCAATTGCTCCCAAACTCCTGGAATGGAAAGTCTACTCACACAGACACATCAGCTGCTCTGGTTTACGTCCGCTGGATTCTATCATCTGTGTTCAAGCATCTGTATTAGTCATGCCAGTCAGCAAGAACCCTGCCTGCCCGCCTGGCAGAGTGTGTGTGTGTGTGTGTGTGTGTGTGTGTGTGTGTGTGTGTGTGTGTGTGTGTGTGTGTGTGTGTGTGTGTGTGTGTGTGTGTGTGTGTGCGTCGTGCGTGTCTTTCAAAATGGCCCCCGGCTGCCAGCACTTTCTCTCGTGGTGGTCTTTCTCCTGCAATACAAAAAGAGTCCACCATGAGGGGTGCATAACAAGTGAGCAAAATATTGCTCAGTTTGCGTTGATTGACGCGCTCAAAAAATGATTAAAAATACATTATGGGTATTATAGTCACTGTTTTTTATTCTTTGACTTAATCAACACATCACCTGACACGCGTCACACATTTTGCGCGTTTGCCTGGCGCTAATTATCACATTTGCATGAATGCATACACACTCGATTGTAAAATAGACATACTGACCACGAGTCCATCGTGCTGCTCCGTTTTTAAGTGTATGAAAACAAATGTCATATTAGAACCCAGAACCTTTTTACTGTGAGGAACTCCTATTGCACTGTGTTACCTAGTCTTTTTAATGTCCCTTTTGTTGTGTTTTTTTTCTCCACAGAAAAGGCCAGGGGAGCTAGAAAATAATCCATGTGAGATTTGAACCAAGAATCTTTCAACCGTGAGCCTCTCTCTCAACATGCTTACCTCGAGCACACCATGTCATTTTTTTTCATTATTTCTTTCAAAACGAATGTGTTTTTTGAGCGGGGAAGAAACCCAAAGTGAGATCAATTCATTGGAACCACTTGAGTCGAACGCTTTTTTTGGTCTTTTTCTGCTGGAGGAAGCCAGAGTAGAAGTCTTTAAAAAAAAAATTCGATCTTGAAATTGAGCGCGCGTTGTTGAAGATAGTCACCATCAATGTGTTAGCGCCTCCCAATGTTTGCTTGCTTGGTGGCGACGCTGTTGCCAGCAGCTGTGACGTCACCGTGAGCAGGGGTGGAGGGAGGGAAGGAGAGACAGAGAGAGAGAGAGTGAGTCAGAGTCACTCGGTCGCCTATCAGCTGCTCGCACAGGCGAGACGGCCGTGAAGATAGAGGACGGAGGTGCGGCAGGCAAGCAGGGAGAGGCGGTCGACTACGCCCCCTACCCCACCCTCACCCCCCGAGCGAGCAAACACCCCTGCCCTCCCTTCCTGACAACGACAGTTTCGAGTTCCAGATGGGCGCGACTCTCTCGTCGCCGCGGCCGCGACCGCGGTGGTGCAGTCGGCCAGCCGCATCCAGCAGCTCCTCGTGAGGGCGAGCCGAGGCCGAGCTACACATGTTGTAAGTTGAGCCGCTCTCTTCCTTCTTTGGTGCCCTCTTCCTCTTTTCATCACGTTTGCTGTCACGCAAACGTCACCACGTCCTTGTCGCGGTCACATGATCGTGGGTGGAAAAACCGACTTGGAAAGAATATCCAGGAGATGCAAGATGATGCCGTGAGATACGAGTGGCCCGACTTGCGAGTTTTTGCAATACGAGCTGTCGAATTTACTGTAACGAGCCTACTACGTTTTCCTTCGTCGAGTGACTTACGTGATCTTGGACGTTTATGTTTGTTTGAGGTTTACTGCTTGCTTGACTGCAGTTTACCAGCAGGGCTGGGACTACTGTCACCTGGTTACAGGTGTGCGTGTGGACATTTTGACTGTTTTGCATGAGAAAAATTGGATCGGAATTGGTGATCGTGGTCTGGGTCAATTAGTGATCTTCTCTGAGCAAGCATATTAACCGGAACAGACGTGGCACAAATGTGTGTGACATATCAGCCGATCAGGGTCAGGTGTTTCCATGCACATTTGCAAGTTGCAAAGATGTTAACGCCGGGGCGGTTTGTTTACTTTGGGGCCTCCGTACTTGCTAAAACACTGAATGAATTCACTGTGTTATTTCATATTCTTCTACATTAGTTGTACAGATGACTAAAATAGTTTTACTATTGTTGTTTTCATATTTTTATTTGTTCCTTTTCATTTTGTTTTAAAATATACAAATTAAATATTGAAGTACTGTACTCACTGGTTTAAAATTTTAGCATTAGATGCTTTAAAATAGGGATGGGTTGATACCACTATTTGATATCCGATACCATTACTACAGCCTTGAGTATATAATGGTATACTTTGGGCTTATAGATTGGATCAGACTGGTTCTAATAAAAACAATCCGATCCTGATGCAGGTATTTTAACCTGGATTGGACTCAATAACGATTCAGTGGATCGTAGCAGATAATCCCTACTTTAAAACTGGCAATATAAAAAAATATTTCAAAAAATTGTGGTGATAATTGAGATCGGACAAGATGGGACACAAAATATTTAGTGTAAATATTTTTTCCCCATCTTGTCCTTTCCAAATAGAGAGTCTACACACCAACAATACTGCAATGCTGATGCTGGGCTCTCAACTTGCTGTGTTGTGTTGTGTGTACACACTGAATCATCTGGGAGCTGTTTGCCCGCAAATGAATAGCGGCTATTCATTCAAGGCTGGATGACCAACCGACAAACGGAGGTCTGAGCTGGCCTCCAGCCGTGTACACGGCCGTTGGCAAAAGGAAAAAAAACAACCCCAAAAAAAGCTGCGGCCAGTAGAAATGCCATCTGCAAAATGACACAACGGGATGTTGGGATTGCCAGCGTACTTGCTAGCGGCAAGACAGACGCCATTTCGTTGTTGGAGCCTCCCCCTTTTTTTTTTTTTTTTTTTTTTTTACTCTTCCTTAGCCTCTCGGCACAGTTTCCCAAGTCATTTTTGAACGTGTTTGGAAAACAAGGAAGAAAAATAAAACACCACAACCAATTGAAAAGATGGTGGCTAAGATTCACCCTTTGCTAATTGCAGTGAGCTAAATCAGTGCTTGTCAAACTTTAGACATAAATTAGCACCTCCAGAAATACTTGACTCTCGGAGGAGCATCATCACGACGACCAACATGAAAGCACAGTCGTGCTCTAAGGCTAAGTGTTCATCAAAACCCAGCCTGAGCCTGAAGAGCTGTGCTGAGCTAAGCATCCAAATAGACAGACTGCACTGCAAGTTGTGGCTTTTTTTTTCCTGTGGGCCAAAAATGTTGAATGAAAAGAGAAAAAAAGAAAAGGAGCAATGTCTACGTCTTTCAATAGCTTGTGTATTTGCGTTTGTACATGCGTGGCCTGTGAAGACGAATCTGATGATTCGGACTAAAGCGAGCACAGAAGGGATTCGTCGTTCACATTTTCACTGAGAGAGAAATCCTCCATTAGGGCCTCAACATCTGTCAGTCGTACATTTGGACAGCAGGTTAACATTATTTAAAAAATCCATTTGTTTATTCAACCAGGACAGCATTTGAAATTTCCACGGTGTCAGTGTGCTTCTAACCTGTGTGTGTGTGTGTGTTTTGCAGCTGCGTTTGTCAGCATGTTGCCCCGTCACATGCGAGCAGGTGGCTATGACCTGCCGGGCTGCGAGTCCAGCGCAGTCCCCCTTCTCGCTTACCGGCCTCTCTGCGGCGACCCCACAGGCGACCCGCACGCCACTCTGCAGGTGAGTTCCGATTGGAGGCGTTTTGCAATCAATTAGGCCTCACTAGCACCACTCCTAAAGAAGCCGGCGCTGAGCTCATTACCGATTCTGATGACTAAATGTGGGACGCTTTGCCGTTTGTACAAGCGGAGCAAAATACCAAAAGGGAGCGAGTGAGAAGCTTGACCGCATGTGTCAACTTCCCACTGCCACCTTGGAACTCTGTTAATGTTTACCTGCCTGATGAGGAGTAGGCTGATGTCAATCCGTGCTTAAAAGGCAAAGATGGAGCCATCATTTGGAAATGTGGCTGCATGGGAACATTTTGTAAACGAGTTCCAGTGAATCAGAGTCTTATTTTTCAATGGAATTGTTTGTCCTTCATGTGATTATAGTTGACTAATTGCTGTATCTCATAGAAATCCCAAATAATTGATATGACCAATTTATTTGATGATTGATGCTAAATCCACTGATGATAAATTAATTAAAAACAAGTTTAAAAGATAAGCAGATTATTGTGAATTTGAATGGGAAAGATGTGGAACTTTTTGTTTGTTTGTTTGTTTAATATCTTATTGGGAATGAATGGCGACTTTGGGGGTGGAAAATGGTGAATTCTGGGAAAGTAAAATTCGGGGCGAAGGAAATAAGTGGTTTGTATCAGTTGAGAAATGTGGAAGTAGTTGAGTGTCCAAAGTTGGGGAGAATAATTGTTTAGGGGTGTCGAATAAGATCATAATATCTGTCGCGTTAGCTTTTTCTTTCCCACGTGGGCTGTGCCTCCAAGCAGCCTTCCTTTCCTCGCCGTCTCATCTCTGGCCGTGCGCTCAATAATGAATGAATGTGGTGGCTTCAGGCGGGCCGACGGCAACAGTTTGAGTTCACAGCGGGATCGACTTTCACGGCACCGCCTCAAAAATGGAATCCGATACTGCTCGCTGGACTTGAATGACAATGTTTGGCAACGCGAAAGTCGCTTGCGGTGGGACCACGCAGGGATTGTTTGACATAGCTTCCATTCCAAACTAGCACAGTAAGCACACCCTTGTGTTTTTGTCAGGAAAATAGCGTTCTCTCAGATTGTATTTGATTAAAAACTGATCATAATAAGATCATTAAATAGAACAGAATCACTTAAAGCATCAGCAATGTGGGATTTGGCCACTGGGGGCAGTATAGTACTCATGGTGGCCCAAATGAAGAAGACTTTCACAACTACTACACATGACTTAGAAAGCTGTCGTAATTTTGTAGCTTTTCGGAGAATATGAAGAGCATTTGCCTGAGTTGGATGTTGTTTACACGTGCCGCTACGCCGCTTGTGTACAAATATCGCTTACTAAAATGGCGATACTACCACGAGACACCGATACTCCCCGCGAGCCTGTCAATTGCATTTTTATATTGTTGTTGTTGTTGTTTGTATTAAGCTAAGCTAAGTTTCCTATGTGGTTGTTTGAGATTGAAAATATGAAATGTATTTTTCATGTTCATAGCTTTCCAGGTTTTTCATGAGCGTACAAACTCTGAAGGCCTCTAAGCATCTGGCACAGCAGTTCCTGATTGGCCCGCTCGAGCTGAAAAGATTTCTGGGAATAGAGCATCTTAGATGTAGCGGAGAGCAGATAGCGCCTTGCTGGATGAAAGGCTGGCAAGATGAGCAGGAAGGAAGCCGGTGTGCCTGGGGAACCTCCTTTATGAAAAAACACACAAACACGCACAATGGCTGACCTCAGAAGATGTAGTTACAACTCGGGGTTTTGTTTTTTTCAGTGCATATAGGAATGATCTGTTGGAAGAAAAAAAGAGTCAAAAACAGGGTAACTATTAAGGAATTGAGGAAATAGCATGGTTTGGATTTGTTGTGCCATTTCGTGTTGCTGAGCCTGTTATCAGTGGGGGCCTGGGCAAATTTTTGGGCTGCGGGGGGCTTTTAAAGGAGACATGTGCAAAGGCATTTTCTACTGTAGAGGAACGATCCATCCATCTATTGTCTGCAGCGCACGTTGCTGCGTTGACTGACGCAAGTAGAGTGGAGGACGAAGGGAACAGCAAGAGCACGGCCGGGCGTCCTGCTTCCTGTGTTTGTCGGCTCTTATTTTGCACTTCCTGTGCTCGGGCCAACTTTGAGCTGCGGCTCGCGACAAGAAACAACAAACGACATGTCGATGGTGGCTCGTGAAAGGCTTCCACTCCTTGCCATCGTCATATGTCGCGGAACCACTCATAAAAATGCGCTCCATTGCTATACTGCATAAATACAAAATAATCAGCAATTGCATTTTTTTTTAAACAAAAAATTCAAATGCGTGCCATTCATTTCGTGCAATTTTCAGATTTCTTGTTCACGCACTGTGATCAATCAGATTTTTTTTGTACTCCCCCAAATTCGACATAGGCCTTTTTCGTATGTGAATATCATTTGGTGTGACTGTGGTCTGGACGGTCGCATCAGATCATGATCATCTGACCAAATGGTCAACAAAAGTTGGTCGGCAAAAAAGAAGAAGCAGAAAACAGTCAGTGGCCAAAAGAAGACGACGTGATCGGATTCGGTCAAGAAAATGTTGTCTCCACAAAATTGCCACAAATGTGTCAGGACTGAGCCTGTCACAAGTGAGAGGCCAAATTTGTGAGTCCGTGTTTTGCGACCTCGTGTCACGTCACCGACACGTTCCGTTCACGTTACACGTTGCGTTTCTTTTCGTTTTGTCATCATTCTAGTGAATTTTATCCATCCGTGCATCTATTATCCGAGCCGCTAGCTGTCCCGATTAGCGTTCTCGCTCTGGCGATTGGGATTTCTGGCCGGCAAATGATTCACCTCGCACGTCATGTGTACACGATATATGAAATCGTGGCTTTAAAAAAAAAAAAAAAGACTCGCAATCTACAAGGCATGAGTGCTGCTGTGTGTTTGTTATAACGCACCAAAGAACTTTCTGTTGCTGTCTTTTTCTTCTTCTTGATTTCTGGTCGAATTGGGATGTTTAGTGCATTGCTGCCCGCCCGCTGCTTAAGTGATGAACTTTGATTCGACCCAAGTTCCTTTTTGTTTTGGGGAAGCTCCATATCCTAATTTTGTTTTGAAAGAAGAGTCACAACGTCAAATCAGTGAGTACACAAAACAGCAGCCTTTAAGCCACTAGGTGGTGCATCCATACAACAAATAAAGATCACACCAGATCACAAACCGAACCTTATTGTTGTTTATTTGCTATATTTTAATACCAAGTGACACTTGAGCTAAATGATACTAGAGGGAGAGACTTTTGTGTGGAAAACGTGCCTGGCGCTATAAACATGCTTCCGATGGAGTTTACAGGCAGAAATTTGCACTGGACTTATTGTTGTAGTTGACTACACTCAGTTATTTTCCCGACACCTCATATTTGTAAAATTGACTACTTTTGTGTGCGTACTTAAGCGTATCAAATTTTTGTGTTAAAAAAAAAAGTGGCCCGGTAAATATCTTTTGTCGTGTTTCTGCTTGTGTGTTTGTAAGCATGTGTGTAGAAGTGCATGTGTGTATAAAGGGTGTGCCCTAGCTTAAGCAGGCAGGCAGGTGGGGGGAGTTGGGGGCGGGGTCAGATACAGGCGGGGGCTTTGCCTCAGGTGTGCGTACCGTGAGTCCCAACTAAGCGGCCGGAGCGTTTGTGTCAGCAAGTCGCCTCGGAAGCGGAGGCCCGTCAGATGCATGAGGGAGATCGCCCGGCGCGCAAATGCAAAGAGCCGCTGCGCCCCCATCTTGAACATTTCCAGGAAGCTACGCTGCTGCTTCCTGTCTGGACTTGCCAGACCAAAGGTCAGTGGCTCCCCCCACCCCCCCATGGGTGCGCGTGCACTTGCGTGTCTCTTTGTGGAGGTTTACAGCATATGTACTTGAACATGTGCGCGTGTTTGTGTGTGTGTGTGTGCGCGCTTTCAGTCGCTGTGTTCGGGTTCATACGACAAGTCTCACCTCCTGAATCACTATGTCAACGTTTTTTGCCGACTTTTTGAGTGGAGCGCGTTTGTGTTTGTGGGCTTCTTGGATGGGCGAGATCCAATTCCAAAAGTTGCGTTTGCGCAGAAGCGGTGAGTTGAAAAACTGGTTTTTGTGTTGTCACACATACCGTGAGGCCTGCTTTTGAGCTTTGCTCAAATTTAGGGAATTGTTGGAAAGCAAGCAAACGGTAGAGGTCACGTAAGATCCAGCGAGCGTCACAACCCAATGCCACTCAACTGCCGTGTGGCGTGCGGCCACTTTTCATGATTGGACGGTCGTCGGGCTACACTGCTTTTGGAAAAAGTCTGGCTTTCATCCATCCCTCTTCTTGCACTTACTTGGGGTGGGCTCCCGCCGGCAGCAGCTGAAGCAGGGAAGCCCTGACTTGATCCAGCTGTTCCGAGGCGTTGCCAGGCCAACCCAAACGACCGTCGTCTCGCCGACGTGTCTTGGGTGCAGTGGCTCGACTCCTCGCCGAGGGAACTCCTTTGGGCTGTTGTATCCGCCATCTTGTTATCTGATCTTGCTCTTTCCCTTTTTTGTTCTCCCTTTTCCATTTAGTCACAATGTGATATCGACCCATGCGTAGTCCCCCTGCCTATGGTTAACAGAGGCTGTTGTGCTTTTGCCGCGGCTAACTGTCAAAAAGCCGCCCGATGTGCCTCATTGATCATCGTGATCGTTCAAAAGGGCGAGTGTGTGTGTGTGTGTGTGTGTGTGTGTGTGTGTGTGTGTGTGTGTGTGTGTGTGTGTGTGTGTGTGTGTGTGTGTGTGTGTGTGTGTGTGTGTGTGTGTGTGTGTGTGTGTGTGTGTGTGTGGAAGGCAAAGCATTTGTTTGGAGAGTGTTGCTAAGATGCTGCTCACTGTTGACTCGCCAGGCAGCCAGCCGGCTTTGTTTCTGACTCATGTGTGGCAAAAGTACACCCACGCTGTACTTCCAAACAAGTTCAGATAGCTGTGTTTAAAAAAGAAAGAAATCAAATGAATAAAAGAGTTTAGCTTTATGTCTTCCTTAATGACAACTTGTTGTCTAATAGCCGCGGTTGTGTTGTGCAGGAAGTGTCTGTCAAAATGATTGGCAGCTCTTTGCCAGCTTTTCAAGTTCACTGTAAGATTGACATGCAAAACAAAAGCATATTCAACGTTGTACATGTCAACATGTAAATGTTCAACAAAAACACATAAGAACCAAAGTCTGCTAGCTTAATGCTAACATAAAAAGAGGGGAGCCATCAATGGGCTAACCCAAACGATACGAGATGTTAGGGGAATTGGAAACCTTTGAACAACTGCGACTTGAACACACGCGGTGATGGAGGAGGAACACAGAGCAACGGAGCAGAGAGCAGTCATGTCCTTGTACTGCACTGCAGGCGCGTAACTCAGAATTGCTCAAACTTGTCTGTATAGTTAAAAGGGATAAAAGGGCCACTTGTGCAAAAAACAAAGTGTGCCACGCTCTGAATCTCTGATTCGCTGATTGTGTTTGGGTGGCTCAGGTGGAGTCGTCGCCCATGAAGACGACGTGGTACTGTCCTCTGGATCTGGTGAGGCCACAGATTGCTCTTTTTGGGGGGGTTGTTTGTTTTTTCGATCACAAAATTGTGCACTGTTTATTATATGTGTGTGTGTGTGTGCGTGCGTGTATGTGTAGTCCACAGTAGTGGAGGAGGAAGAGGACGGTCTCATCTACACAGTGGTGATCAAACAAGTGGCCGGCTCCCCCACGGTAAGATCGGTTACCTTTCGTGTTCACCATTCATGCGCCCCTGTCAGATTATGAGTGCATTTCACTGAATGTGTGAGGATTTCACTTGTGTGTGTGTGCGTGTGTGTGTGTGTGTGTGTATTTGTGTGAGTGAATGTTCAGAATGTTGCAGTTCATGTGAGAGCTTTTCAGTAATGTGTAAAAGCATTTCATCAGTGGATATGAGTGAAGGAAAATTAATGTGTGATTTTTTTTCTTTTTACTTGTGATGTGAGAGTATTTCGGGAGTGTTTATTAGCCCAAAAAAAAAAAGAGAGTTTCACTTGTGCACGCGAGCAAAAAAAAATATTAAGTTGTGCATGTGAGACCATTTGTGTAAATTGTGTGAGAGAATTTCACCTGTGTGTGTGTGACAGTGTTCCTTTCAGTTTTGTGTGAGCAAAAGAATTTCAATAGTGTGTGTGAGAGCGTTAAACTGTAGGTCGGTCAGTATTGGATGGGAGTGAAGAAAATTGAGCAGTGTGTGAGAGGGGTTTAGATATCAGTGTGTTTGTGTGAGATGTAATGACTTGCTCTGTGTTGTTTTGCTTTTCGGTTGCCGTGGCAAAGCAGTCGTGCATTTCACGCTGCCAGTGCGTGAAGGCGGGCACGGAGGAGAAGCTGACGCTGCACCTGCTTCGCTCCTTCGCCTTGGGCGACCCGTCCTTCGTCACCATCTTCCTGGCGACCTATCGCTCCTTCACGTCCACGCAGAGAGTGTTAGACATCCTCACCGACCGGTAGGCGTCTTGCGATTTCGGTAGCGACCCCCGACACAGACGAAGCCTCACTCACATGCTTGCGTATGCAGGTTGGAGCGACCGCCTGCCGACGGCGACGAAGGCCAGTTGAGGAAATCCTTCAACAGGTCTGTTCTTCTCGGTGTCTCAAGGTGCAAGTGTTATTTAATTTATCGGAAATTCATTGATTCTCAAATGAAGCAGCAACTATTTTGATTATCAATGAATCCTTTTGTTGTGAACTTGAAATTGTCCTCCAAATTTCAGCCACTGAACAGAACTGTATGAAGGCAAGTTATAAATTTAATTTGCGTGAATCTTGGTGTAGTACCTAATTGTGCCACAACACGACATGGGGCAGTACTGAGCTCGACTGCAAGATATGCACCATAATGAACAGCAACAAGAAGAGGCAGAGACCCTCGTATGCTAACTTCTGTTAGCTTGTCGTGGAGTCTCACATTATAGGTTAGCATTAAGCTAGCATCAAGTTTTAGTTGAACATTTTGGTGTTTCAATATGCAATGCTGATTTTTTTTTTTCCTTTCCGCATCTATTGCAAGCTGATTTGGAGCATATCTGCCGCGACAAACAGGGGTTTTCCTGTTTGTCGCATTCCGAGTCCCTTCTGTCCATGAGCAAGTGAAATGAATGAATCGCTCTGACAGAGTCAATCAACATATTTCAGGAAGGCAAGGCGCTTGCATGAGTGTCCCCGATGTAACATGCGCCATCCCCTTCCCCCGCAGAGCTGTGTGCTCGGTATTCGGCGCGTGGCTGTCCGAGTACCCTGAGGACTTCCGCGGCCTGAAGGATCCTTCGCGCCTCCTGCGACTAGCACCGCTTCTGCCTCAAGACTCGCCGTTTGCCGCAGACCTCCGCGCTCGCTTCCTCAGCTTGGCCGAGGAGCTCAGCGAGAAAGCGCTGCTGCCCGACGACACATATCGAGGTTGCAACACACACACACACACACAAACCACGTTTTTTAACCCGCATGAACACATTACAAAAGACACAGATGACACAGTCTAACAAACATGGGGGGGGGGGGGGGGGATCTGTTTCTTTTTGTCAATTTTTCCTGTCCGTTGTAAAGTTAAATACTACATGAGAGTATTGTGAAGACGTGAAATGTTCAGACTGTAATTCATGTATTTATTGTTATGAGCATTACAAACCAAAGTACGTTATTCTGTTCATTAGATATTTTTGAAGTGAATCGGTTATCGGATTATTTTTTATTATTTTTGTCAGGAGTAGGAATCTGCACGAGGCTCCGAAAATCCGCATCGGTCGGGCCCTAATTGCAACCATGTTTTGTAGTGTTGTAGTGCTGATGTTCTTCCAACCCCCGGCAGACGTGACCTTGGCCACCCGCCCGTCGTCTAGGAACCTGCGCGAGTTCGAGGCCGCCGCCATCCTGGGCTTTCCGTCGGCCGTCGTTGCCGAGCAGCTCACCCGCATCGAAACGGTGAGAGGAAAGGACTCCCGTGGTGGCATTTGGGGATCCTGAACGTATTTTTGGGCTTTGGATTCATTTGAGTTCCAAGCGTACTCACGGTAAACAAACGAGACTAATAAGTCAAGGCAGTACCAGATTTTTATTGCTGTGTATATGATGATTGGAACGATGCCAAGCACTTTCACCGCTGTGCCCCCTAAATCAAATGTGTTATGTATGTGTGTGCGCGTCAGGATCTGTTTGTGCGGCTGGTGCCGTATCACTGCCTGGGCTCGCTGTGGTCTCAGCGTGACAAGAAAGGTCGCGAGGGCGCGTGCCGGTCCGTGCGGGCCACCGTCCGCCAGTTCAACCGTCTGGCCAATGCCGTGCTGGCCTCGTGCCTGAGCGGTGCCGGTGGCCAGCGGCCGGCCAGGCTGCTGGAGAAGTGGATCGCCGTGGCCCAGGTGTGCACAGTCATCGATCTGTACAACCATCCGCCCTTGATTCATAATTTAACACCCCCACTGGCTCCTTTTAAGTAGTCGATCCACAATGTTGTTTCCACTCGGCTTTAGTCCCAGTCTTGCATTTTCTGTTTTTGAGCACCTCACATTCACTGTGGAACTTTTCACACATACGAACACACACGTGCTCTGCTGTACATTACTTTGTGTGTGTGTGTGTGTGTGTGTGTGTGTGTGTGTGTGTGTGTGTGTGTGTGTGTGTGTGTGTGTGTGTGTGTGTGTGTGTGTGTGTGTGCGTGCGTATGCCTTAAAAAGGCCTGCCGTGCCAGGAAGAACTTCTCTTCACTGTACGCCATCGTGTCGGCCCTGCAGAGCAACCCCATCCACCGCCTCAGGAGAACCTGGCAGGACACCGACAGGTACCAGCCTACGTGTGCGCGTGCAGGTGCAGGTGTGTGTGTGTGTTGACCTTTTTGACTGTGCCGGGTCAATATCGCCCCCATCTGTTTGCAAACTATCCTCAGCACGTGTTTCTAATTGATCTGTACAAATATTGACAAATGTATTTTTGGACGCATTTCTTTTGCTGCTTGATTTTTTTTTTTTGTTCTTTTCTTTGATTTATTGTTATTTATTTGTTTTTTCATTTTTTACGGTGAGGCAGACGTGCCAATCCACCACCGTTCCGCGCTATTCATCTTCAATATAATTTCCATCATTTACAGGGAGTCGATGAGGAAGTACGAGGAGCTATGCGAGATCTTCTCAGACAAGGACAACTACTCGCAGAGCCGAGAGTTGCTTAAGGAGGTGACGAGACGTTATGTCATATATTAATCTAATACCATTTGTGAGGTATTTTCTTTATCCTCTGCATAGAATGAGTAATATTATTGCCAGACTGATGAACTGAGAGCAGTTGAGACCTATCAATGGACAGTATATCCATCTGTCTGTGTTTTGCTGCCTCCCGGTGGACAAGGTGGGCACAACAGAGGCAATGGCCATCCAATCGATGCATTGTGACAAAAACTATGAAATTCTTTTGAATGATTCCTTTACTGTGTGTTGTTATCAAGTGAACTACTATGGAGTGTTATTTTTCCATTTTCAAATACGCATTGCAACTTTTTTTTTTTTTGGCAGGGAGGCTGTAATGGATTGATAGCATTGTCGTTCATTTCCATGGGAAAATGTGTTGAAAATGTCGTTTAAAAAACAATCACTTGTCAGTGTAGTGAGTACTAAATGAATGTGTTTTGTGTAGGAAGGCACATCCAAGTTCGCCAACCTGGACAACAACAACATCAACAACAAACATGCCAGGGTAAGTGATTTAAAAAAAAAAGGACCGTATGATAAAATCATCCATTGTTCATATGCAGAGGAGAAATTCAGGTGCAACAAAGCAGCCCACAGAAAACAGTTTAAAAAGCAACAGCAACAAAATTCAATGAATCTACCAAATGTGTGCTGCACAACAACGTTTTGTGGAGTTGTTAGACATAAAATAAGGGATGTTGATTTTGAATAGCACCACAGTCGAAATCAATCCAATATGCTGTGATGCTGCTTGTGAAGTGTCTTTCTTGGCCACCAGAAGGCAGGACTCAACAATACAGTCAGGGAGACAAACAAATGTTTCTTGTTCTTCTACTACTCGGGAGGTTGCCGTCAAAGTAGCTCTTTTTTGGTGGAGGATAAAGAATGTATGCTTGTATTGTTTCAAGTCTCCGTGTATTTGTGTTCAATTATGTGTTGCCTCTAAAATTCTGACGGTGGATGCTAAACATGAGCATGTCTATGGCACTTTGCATCATTTGTTAGCATTTCGCTATGCAGCCTTTGGTAAGATGAAGTTATGTGTCATTGTCTTCCCCCCCTCTTGCCTGTTTTCTGTCGTTCTGGTTCACGCAGTGGGGCACGTCGCAGGGTACGGTTCCCTACCTCGGCCTATTCTTGACTGACCTGACCATGCTGGACACAGCCATCAAGGACCGGCTGGAGGTCAGTTGGTCCCGTTTGTCCCCAGCGCAGGACGCTATTGTTCGTCGGGCTCTTTTGGTGACATGTCTGGCGATACTATGTTGTTGCAGAACGGCTACATCAACTTTGACAAGCGCAGACGGGTGAGTGGCCATTGACACCTTCACACCATGTTAGCCACGTTAGCCACCTGGCCATCCAAACCCGGCATGCCAAACACACGTCCAATGTTATTTCAACAAGAGTACGACACCTTAGAGCTCACAAATCCAAGTAGAACTTTCAGTCAAACCATTGCTATTTGACCTTCAATTGACCTCAACGCAAAAACATGGGAAAGGAGTTTGGTCTCAAATCTTAAAAGGGTTGCGACGTCAAATTGGGACACATGGAATCCGCGTCCTGATCTATGGAGAACAACAAGAATAAAGGAGGAATGATGACACACCAGATGCGGAAGTCTTCATCTACTGAGAAGCAGCTGTCATGTTAGAACGTCATTTGCACGACGCTAAATTGCCGTCTCGAAAGTGCTGCCGGTACAGCCAGCTCACATTCTCACACCCTTTGCTGACAAAGACATTTTGCATGTCGAAGGAGGGCAGACAGCACCAGCGGGTTCCGCTTGCAAGCTAACAAGATCATTTCTGCTTTTCTTCTTTTACTTTTTTTAAATTCTTTTTTTTTAAACTCTTCATCAGGAGTTTGAGGTTTTAGCTCAAATCCGACTACTGCAGTCGTCGTGTAAAAACTGCGTCTTGGTCCAGGATGAGGCCTTCCTGCGCTGGTACCGCAGTGTTCCAACTCTAACGGATGAGCAAAGGTAAACTGTCCCCCCCCCCCCCACCCCAAACTCAAAAATCCTTACTTTTTATATCTCAATTTATTTATATATATATATATTTATTTTTTACATGAAAATAGAAATTTATTTTCTAAAGTGTACAAATTCAGTCATATTCAACTTCTATTATACATGCACACACACACACACACACACACACATCACTCTCAGATTGCTTTCTTTTAAATGAACTGTACATTTTAGTGATGATAAGATTCAGATTTTATTTATTTATTTATTCATTTTAAGATCAAGCTTTGTTTTCTTTTTTTCCCTCCAAAATATGCAGCTTTATTCCTGAAAATAAGCAGCTTTTTCTCACTGTGAATGACTTACCGTAATCTTGTTGAAGTTGAAAATCGACAGCTTTTATTCAAGCAAGATTATATTTTATAATTTTTTTTGTTTTTAATTAAAATTATATATAAAATTAAACTTTACTCCCATAAACTTTTTGGTCCCTTTTTTCTCACAAAAAAAAAGGCACAACTTAATTTTTGAAACCATACTTCTTTGTACATGTGGCATCTTCTCGAAAACCTATGAGACGATACGGCAACTTGTGTGTCTTCAGCTACAGACTGTCCAATGAGATCGAAGCACCAAGCGAGGCAGCGACGCCCTCCCGCGGCACCACCATGCCGGCCATCATCATCACCCAGTGCCCCGAGTAAGCCAGCGCCAGCCACATGCGCCACCTTGGAGTGTTTTTGATCCCGGCTTGTGTCCAGTTTAAGTCGCTCCGGGAGCAGCCTGGCCTCCGACGCCGACGCCGACGCCCACTTCGACTCGCCCTCGCCCGTCAACAGCCTGTTCTCCAGACTCACCAAGGCAAGCGCGGACGTCGTTCAGTTCGCCCGGGATCCAGATGTCTTTTGTTTTTTCCTTGTGATTTTCTCTCGGTACTCTGAGAATCCCACAGGTGCCCTTTGGACAAACAATAGCCACAAAAAATGGAAGAAAACATAATTTATATTCAAGGGGAAAAAAAAGAAAGACCCTCTTTTTTTAAAAATATCATATTTGTTTGTTTCATTTTCTTTTTTAACAACATTGACAAATAATACTTCTGTAAAATGTTCATATTTTTGAGTTTTGTTTTTGTATTACTGAGAGAAAAGGTTTTTTTTTAGGAAAATACATTTTCATAGAAAAACTTAACCCTTTCATGCACCCTGTAACCTGATAACATGTTGTTCACTCTAGTAACCACTGTCCCTGAAAAAAAAAAAATTAATTGACAAAAATAGTTCTAAAAAAATATTATTTTTATGTCAATAAAAATGACAAAACATTACTGTTGAAATGTGATAAATTCCTGAAAGAAAAAAAGTAGACAGAAAAATGTGGTGTGAAAAAATGGCCCAAATTTATATATATATAAAACCCTAATAACTCACAAAAAATATGAATATTTGGGGAGAATTTTTAAGGGGTGGAAAAATAAACATCACGCATTTTGTATTTTAGAGGAGCACGTTATTTGCAACTAAAAATGATAACTTTCTTCCTATAATATGTGTTTTTGTTTTTATTTCCAGCACATGAGATCTCCGTCAGTGTCGTGTCTGGACGTGGATACGTCGTCGCCGCCGCCGCCCGTCAACGACTCGGCGGCCTTCCATCTGGCTCCCGGGACGCCTCCCAAATCCCATCGCCGCTCAGCCTCCTGCGGCAACAACGCGTGTGCCTCCGCCGCTGCCGGCAAGGGTCAAAGTTCGGGGCCCGACATGCGCATCATCAGGATCCGCATGGATCTGCAAGACGGCAACTTGTACCGCAGCATCCTGGTCAGTCGACGCTCGCTCATCTGGTTCACTCTAGGGGTGAACAGATTCAGCGAATCAATACTCCATCATCATCACCGTCATCATGTAGTTGAAGCTGATCGAACACTTGGATTTGTCGGGCCTCAGGTGACGAGCAACGACAAGACGCCGGCCGCCATTGCCTCGGCGCTTGAGAAGCACAACCAGGACCCGGCGTGGGCGTCATCCTATGAGCTGATTCAACTTCTGCCTGATGGAAAAGGTGCGCTTACATAAACCCCCCCTCTTGGCGCATTGCCAGTTGCTGCTTTCTTCCGGGCAACCTATTCTCAGCCGCTAGATGGCGCACAGCTCTGGCTAATAAGAACATTGTCACTGGTGTCAAGGAGGTCAGGGTGCCTCCTTGACATACTATAGCTCACCTCACTTCAGCTTGGGTTGTTGGTGGAAGTTGTGGGTCTTGGGTTTTGCTGACTTTTTATCAATATGAGCGTGTTTTGGAGACCATAGTTTGTGCTGCATTCAGTGTTGAAGCTTTTCGTATGATTTGTTTTTTAATCATTGTGGTTTCCATTAAAGGACCAAAGCCCTGTGAGTATAAAAGCATTGCTTTGGTGACATTTGTTACTCCGGAACTATGTTGAACTGTGAGGATGAGCTTCATTGAGACAAAATTAATGCTTTGGATAAACCTTTTCGGTGTCTCAATTATTTGCCGCAGGGCTCTGTCCCAATCCCCTGCCGCTTTCTCCGTCTCCTTCCTAAAAGATGAAAAATATTCTGTGTGCACAAAAAGTTTGGATGGTGCGATGATGAAATTCATCTTTACTTCCTCGAATGAAGTATATTTCAGAGTCTGCACTCGTTACGGGATTTGAAATGTTTTCTGTGTGCCTCGGGGATGTGAAGTACTAAAGAAGAATTTGCTTAAGTACTTCATTGTGAGCATCTGAGTCGTATTTTTTTTAATCCACGCAATTTACGAGTGATGTGGATGGCGCGGCTGTTCCCTTAGAGTTGCTGATCCCGGCCACGGGCAATGTTTTCTACGCCATGACGTCATCCAGCGTGGACTTCCTGTTGAGGAGGAAAGCAAGTGACGTGTTTGTCAGCGGTTCACCGGCCTCCGGCCAATCGGAGAACACTGCCGCCACGTACCCGCGAATCAAGTCCAAGGGAAAGAGATTAGCCCGAACTCTATTTTGACGGCAGCTCGGCACACGGCACTTTCAGTTCACTACCTTTGATCCAATATCAATGTTGTTGGGCCATTCCCCCCCCCCCCCCATTTTATTTCAGGAAAATGTCATTTTCCTCCGCAATTTTATTTAATTGAATTTATATTTGCTGCTTGCTTTTTGAAAAAAAAAATCTTATGAATATCCATCCATCCATTTTCCGAACCGCTTGATCCTCACTAGGGTCGCGGGGGGTGCTGGAGCCCATCCCAGCCATCTCCGGGCAGTAGGCGGGGGACACCCTGAATCAGTTGCCAGCCAATCGCAGGGCCCACGCCCACACTTCCACCTAGGGACAATTTAGAGCGTCCAATCAGCCTGACATGCATGTTTTTGGAATGTGGGAGGAAACCGGAGCACCCGGAGAAAACCCACGCAGGCCCGGGGAGAACATGCAAACTCCACACAGGGAGGCCGGAGCTGGAATCGAACCCGGTACCTCTGCACTGTGAAGCCGACGTGCTAACCACTGGACTACCGGGCCGCCTCTTATGAATATACAATACATATATAATATACAGCCTTTGCCAAATGTACATTTTAAATTAATTTCATTTTTTTATTTTCTGTAAATTGTATTTGATCTTGTTTTTGTAAAAGCATTTGTTTCATTTTTTTAAGTAAATATTATTGCATTGTACTTTCAATCGTTTTAGTTCCTTTTTCTCTCCACAGCTCAAACCAAATTATTTTGTAAAATTTCATTTGACATTTTTACTCTTTTCTTTTCATGTTTTATTTTAATGTTAGTTGCTTTGATGCTCAAATACTTTTTGTTTGTTGTTAGTTTGTTTTTGATCTGAATGTGTTTGTCCAGTCTGCATACCAAGTGTTGTCCACCAAAAGGGGAACATTTCCCCCCCCCTGATAGCAATCGCCAAAATTGCTTTTTTGGGGGGAGGGGGAGCATTTACTGTACATCCAATTGCGGTCAATCGTTGTGCAAGTATCTCCAAATTTTGTGAAACTTTTGTCCCTTTGCAAATTTTGAGTTTTTGCACTTCCAAATTTCAAAGCATTTTTCACATGTATTGTTTTTCCTTGTGTTTTTTGCATTGCTGTCCAAGTATTGAAAATTTTGTTACAGATATGTAAATTTTTTTGTGTTTCCAAACATTGATTTGTTGGTTGCTCTTGTGTGTTATTTTCTATTTTTATGATTTCTTTTTTTTTCCACATCCCTAAATTTTTCGCAAGTACTATACCCGCATTTTTTTTTTTTTTTTTTTTGCTGTATCGCCTTCAATCTCATGTTGAAATCTCCATTTTCAACATCTTTTAGTTCCTCTGCCTACATCCTTTTTTTTAACCGGTCTCCAAATTTGGTGAGATTTTCCACCCCCCATCATCTCCAAATTGTCCCCCCCATGTGATTTTTCTTTTCCCTTACTCCAAAATTAGATTTGTGACAAGAAAAAAAATGTTCCAGCGTATGTTCATGTTTTTTGCATCGATCCAAATGCATTTTTTTAGTATTTTAAAATATTTGTGTTTTTCTAAGATATTCTTTTGAATGTGAGATTACATTGAATGCATCCCATTTTTTCCCCCACGTTCCAACAGATTAACCAAGTTCTTTTTGCCACACACATCTCAAAATCTGGGTTGCTTTTCAATGGATCACCAAATTGTTTTTTGTTTTGTTTTCATGCATACCTACAACTTTGGTCTTTTTTTAACCAAAATATGAAGATTTTTGTTTGTTAGTATGGAATTTTGAATGTCTCTTGTACATTAGCCATCGAAGCAAAAAACAAACAAACATTTTTTTCACTTGTGTCAACGTGTACGTCAAGGTGTGTGAAAGTCCTGGTGCCGGGACTTGGGCTGCATTTCGTGCGGTCGTTGCCGGTGAGGCCTCTCGATAGGCCGAGGCCACCGAAGCGACATGGAGCTGATGTCCCTTTATTGAAACGAAATCATGTCATCTTGTTTTTGGTACCTTCCTGTAGAAGGTGCTTCTCTCCTTGTAAATATATCCAATAAATGTCCTATTTTTGCACACACAAATGTACTTTTCTAGCAACCTTGAACTTCGCCTATTAAAAAAAACATCTGGTGCCACACATCAACCTGTTGTCATCTTTGCAAGAAAAAAAATCTAACAAAATACAAAATTGTATTTATTTTTGGGGTCAAGATTTTGTTGCACGTCTGTCCAAAATGTGTACATTGTGTCAATTTTGTTGCCAGTATGTCAAATTGTTTTTTTTTCCACTTGTATTTCCAAACATTGTTTTGTTTTTTTAGTTTTGTGTTATTTTATATTGTGAGTTTTTTCACATATCTCCAAATTTTGGGAATTATTTACATGTAGTGTACCTGCTTTTCCTTTGCCACTTTCAATCTCATGCTCGTGTTCATTTTCAACAACTTTCAGTTCCTCTGTCCACATTGTGCATTCTCAATGTTTTTTTTTCTTTTTTTTCCCACACCTATTTCTAATTTGGGTGGGGCATTAGCTCCAATTTTTTTCCACGTCTTTCTGACTTTTGCTTCACCCCCAACAAAATTCCAGGAATTGCAAAAGTGATTTTTTTTTGGATGTATAAATTACATATCTGTCTGGTGTTTCGGATTAAAAGAAAAAAAAAACCAGATTCATCAATAAAACCCAAAGTAATTTCAGAGCATTTATCTTGATGCCAATGTCCAATTTGTTAAACGTAAATTAGCCTCAACGCAGCTGCCGGTTGGGCCCCAGCCTGGCACGGCTGACACTCGAGCGCGGCACCCCGGTACGCTTTCCACACGGCGACGTCTCGCTGACAAAGCGCACCGCCCCCTCGCTTTTCCTCCGCCTGATTGCGGTTGATGTCCGCCACGCAAATCCAACCTCCGCCGCCCCCTCCGGCCGCGACCGGCTCGGGGCTGACGGCCCACTTGGAGTGGTCCTTGCTGTTGTTGTAGGTCAACACGCCGCCGGGGGAAAGCTGCGTGACGTCCAGCACCTTCCAGCCCAGGCTGCAATTGGACGGCAGGATGCCGCCCGAGTGGATCCAGAACTGGACAAGGAGGTCCGACTGCAGGGTGGGGGCCACCCACGACTGGTACAGGTCTACGGCAGAAGAAAACAAGAGGAGAAGGGTAGGTGGAACATCCCCACACTCACTTTTGGCACTTGACTGCAGTGCATGATATACTTTGAAAAATGGCTGGCCTGGCAGAGCGGACCGACAATTGTTCACTTCCTACCAAAATGGGTGAACGTTTCAAGGCCAGGCTTCTTGTGACTTATTTGTGGGTCCTTACTAAATTTCATGTTGCGAAATAAAACTGATTTATGGGGGTGGGAGGGAGGGGGGAAGACAACACTTGATTATCCTTTGGAAGATGGCCTTAACAACAAGCCTAATTTTTTTTTTTTTGTGGGTCTACTTAAAAATGACATCCTTACCCAATTTCATGTTGCTAAATAAAACAGGCTTCAGGGGTTGAATTTTGAAAGAAGATAATACTTATTATCCTTTGAAGCCTGGAAAATCAAATGGACCCCAAAATGTCCAGTTCAAATTTAAATGGGCGACGTCAGCTATTTTTTGGGGCTTTTTTTTTTTTATGCGGGGGAGGGGGGAAAATGACAACGTGAGTTCAAAATGCGCTTTTGCGTTACCGTCATTGAAGGCGGCTCCTTTGGCAAAGCTGACAAAGGCGCTGCCGCCTTTGGACGTCAGCGCGACACTGCGATTGGTGGCTGGGACACGCGTGTTGCCTTTTTTGCACACGGCGGCCAGAGCCGGTGCCGCCGTCGCGAAGGATTGTGGGACGTCGCAGTCGTACACGTTGGGCTGATTGATCTGCAGCTGCTCGCCTGTCGAAGGTTCGTATGGGATCGCATTAGAAAAACCTCCTTTTGGTGCGCTAATTTTTTTTTGTCTTTTGTGGCATTTACCGATGGTGTGGAAGCGCTCCAGCGGGAAGGTGACGCACAGGTAATTCTGTCCATAAGTGGCGCCGCTGCCAGGGTATTGGTAATGTCCCGCTTGTCGCATTGGAGGGAAGGCAGGCGTGCTGTGGATCAGCCAGAAACCCTGAGACCTGTCCAGCAGCACCACACCTCCGCGCATTAAAAGAAATGCAACAAAAGGTCAGAAACGCATTCCTTGGTCAGAAGCATCAGATTCATGGAACCCCACCAACCAAATGTTTGGAACTCCCTCTCGAGTGATGTCATGACTTAGCGGTTGAATTCCTTCCGTGACAAAGCTTGACAACAATTAGCTTTAAAAAAAAAGTTGTTCCTTTTTGTCCCTTGAGTGAAGCCAAGTGAAAAAAAAAACAAGCAACTCACTCATTCAGTGGCCGCCATTTTCCGAACCTTTGTTACCCTACCATGTGAAAAAATAAATACATAGATGCAAATAGGATTGAATGCCTGGATTCTTAAAAAAAAATAAAATAAAAATCATAGTAAATAAATAAATAATATCCCTGGCACAGAATGCAATTAAGAAGCATGTTATGCCTCCAACCTCAAGGGGGCAGTATTTTTAATGCATTTTAAAAAAAAAGAATTGCACTGTTTTGTATAAAAACATTCAAGAGAATGTAGATTAATAAATTAGTGTCATAAAGTGAAATGACTACATGTACTTAAGTATTGGTGTTGAACACATGCCTTTAAGGGGCGGGGCTCAGTGAATGCTGAGTTAGTCGGAATACGAGAGTCTGGGGCTGAGTCGCGGCCTACGCCAACCAACTCCTTGCGCATGTGCTTGAATGTTTCTCCCATCCAATAAACGGCTGAAAGTGCATTTTCAAATGTAGCTCTTCTTGCCCACATGCCAGGGCATCACAGTACCTTGATTCCTCTATTTTTTTTTTGTTTGCCCTTCATTTAAGTGGTGTAATAAAAACAAAAGTGTTTTTCGGGGGGGGGGGCTGGAATGGACAAATGACATTTTTATTCCTGTCGGTGGGACAAGTGATTTTCACATTCGAGTACGTTTGAGTTCCTAATTGGTCACAGAAGGACTTCAACTGCTCAAGTGGAGCTCACCTTTCGTATGTCCTCCTCTGTGGTTCCGCCCTGACGGATCTTGGTCGTTGTAAAGGACGTACGCTACTTCTGCATTCTGACAAAAAGAACAAGTACAAAAAATATATATATATAACCGGACACTGCATATCTGAAGGTGCGCTTTGAATTACGACTTGAGCTATCCTGCCTTTAGCCACATTTCTCACAACTGTTTTTTTGCGGTTAGTGAGAGTGTGTGAGAGAGCGGGTCGGACAAAGGATCAATCAAGCGCGTACTTTAGCCTGCGAGTAGAGTTGTCCAAGTGTCCTGCCCAGCGCTCCCGTGGTGTCATTGATGCTCCCCTGGCCGGGCGTCCAGGCGGCGTTGCCCTTGTCCAGCAGCAAGTAGTTTAAACCTGATTGTGTGCCGTGCTTCTTTGGCAGCTTGTACATGTAAAACCTCAGTCATCAAGGAAAACAAAACACATTTGTCAGTTTTTTTTTTTCCTTCATGTCAGTGAGGCCTCATTGATTGGCTGGCGTGGACGCTCAACTGGAATCGTCCCATCGACCGATATATTTGTCAAGGCAGTTTTTCAACAGCTACACGTGGATGAGCTTCTCGGTCAGCTTGGGTCACATTGCGTTTTGTAACACCCCCCGCCCCCCACCACCACCACCACCACCAATTGCGAAAAAGCTACATAGATTTACGGCGTTGCATCATTTGGGATGGAGCTTTTACCAGTCGGTGGCATCTCCTTGGTCATTGTAGCAACTAATTGGAGATGTGTCGCCTCCGTGTGGCAAGCAGCAAATCAGCAGCAACAGGTAGAACATCTGGAAAACCAGCATTGTAAGTAACGCTTGATTGCTCAATGAAGTTTGTTTGGTTTTTTTTGCGTGTTTCGTGATGTTTCTGTGCCCCACATCTGGACAGCAGAGTGAGCTGCTTCCAAGAGTTCAAACACTTTCATTGTCTGATACAATACTTCTGTAAACCAGGTGTGTATCACTCATATTGAAAGCTTTACGAGACTCATCTGGTGACCAAAAGACAGAGGTGCGGGAAAAAAAATAAAATGTCTCCTATTTTTATGAGCCACTGTAACATTGTGCAGTTAGAACGTTGAATGTAAGAAAGGGGAAAATGCCACATAAAAGTGAAATAACAATTAGACTAAAGCAATTCAGACAAGTTTGAATCCAACTTGACTGTAAAAAAATGTCCTGTACTGGATTGGAAAAAAAACCGTTGGACAAGATGTATGCATAAGCTACCGGGGTTCTTATTTGCTTGCTTGATTGAAATTTTAGTTGGAGGTACAGTCATTCACTGATTGTTTTGCCCGCTACAATGACAATCCCTTCACTACAGCCTCTCTCACACAAGCAAAGTTACAAACATATCATTTCAACCAGATACAACGTACATAGTGTGTGTTTTTTAATAATTACACTGCAATCATCATCAAATCGATTCTTCACGCACTCGCCATCCAACAAATGATGTCCAAGTGCTGCAGTGCAAGACGAAAGGTTTCGTCGCAAATCAACCGGAAAGAAACGAAATGCATGCATAGTTCGTGAAATCAACTTGCCTCTAAATGTGGTCGTTGGTCCTCATGCGAGTTGTTGTGTGTTGCATTTAGCCTCCTGGCTGGAAATCGCACGGGCTTGACGTCCCATTCATTTGAACTATTTTTGTTCCGCTATCTCAGTTATTAGTGTTTCTCTTTTAAAAATAAATAATTAAAAAATAAAAAACTTTACGTCGAAATGCGGAAGTGAAAGTGTTTTCTTCTACTAACGTTTGAAATGCGGCCTCAAATAAGCGAAACGGCTCGCTTTCCCCTCCTGGCGACTGGCGGTTTCGTTTCCCACCACTTGTGACAGTGATGATAAAATTGAACGCGGTGACGCCATTACAGTTGTGCTTGTGTAATAAAAGAAACATGATTTAAGTCTCTTCCAATTTCGAGGCGTAAAAAGAGAGAAAGTGGAAGTAGAAGCGTCTTTAAGATGTCCTTTTTCAAATGTACGCAAGAGAATGCAGAAGTGGAAGTCTCTTTTTTTGTTTGTTTTATTGCATTTTGTTATTTGTGATCAGTTGAGGAGATCTAAAATAATACTCTGAGTGAAAAATGTTTAAATAGTGCCGAACATTTTCTAAATCCATATCGATGTGAAATCTTGCAATATAAAAACAGATAATGGTGTATCATATCTTTTCACTAGAAACAAAATAACCATGGTATTGCCTGCAATGTTAATTATGCATGCTATTTTGCCCAGTATGTCATTTTTAGATTCTTAATTATTAATCATAATTGCATATTCGTTAATATTCTCTGTTGTTTTGCACAGGTTCTCATGTTCATGTTTTGTCCAAAATCCCGAACCAAAACAGATGCAGTTACACCTTCGGCTTCAATTTGACATATCATACGATTTTCTACCCACGTCAGGATATTGGAATTAGGCATGTTAGATGGTAAATATTGTGAAGAAGAAAAAGTATCTAAAATTTCAAAGGAATTCCTTCTGCCAGTTTGTTGCCCAAAAGTGAGGGTACTTTTTTGTGTTTTTGTTTTCCGAGACGACTTCCTCTCTAGCGCCCCCTTCAAGCCAAGATTGTGTCGAGCAGTTTCATTTTTGCATCACTTTCCTAGCAACTTGTAAAAGACAAAAAAAGGAGCTGAAAAATGTTCTTTTGTCATGTTGGTGAGCAAGTAAAACCATTGAAGAGTTGACGAAGCCTTTCCGGTCAAGAGGCTTCCTCTTTTTTTCCCCCTCTTCTTCTTCTCGATGTGCTTGCCTGACACTTTTTATAGCCCTCACGTTCCTCTTAATTGTTTACCCTTTCGGAGCACAACATGAAATACCGCATATTGATTTGAATTTCCCATTTGCAACAAATGGCGGATGAGTTTTGTACGTGCCTGCGGTGTCGCCACGCGTCACTCAACAACGCCATACGCGTGCGCTCTCTTATTTTTATTTGAGGAAGTGACACAGCATCCCGCCTCGAGCCCGACTTCTGTCATCAGTCAACAGATGGAGCAGAACTTCCTCCTCCTGCCTACCAACTGACTGGACCGCAAGGGACGCAAACATGCCAAAAGAAGGTCAAAGTTTAGCAGGACTTGCCATGTGGCTCATCGCAGCTGCCCACAAGGATCCCAAAGCCAGTTTCAAAAAGGTTAGTGAGTACATTTTCAGAGAGGTGTCAAAAACATCTGAGAAGGTGAGCTCCAAAGGGAACAAGAGGCCGGGATGCACTTTTCCTTTAATGAAATGTTAGACTGAGAACAATCCCAGTCATCAAACACAAGTCCCCCCCCCACCCCCACCTTAAGCAGACATTCAAGAAGGTGTGCAACTTAGTAAGCAAGCAAAACGCAAATTTAAAAACTTTTTTTTTCTTCACATTTCAAGCTCTTTTTCTTGCGGTTGTCGTAATCCTGGTGGTCATGTTTGCAGGATGCAAGGCAGTTCAGTCCTCTGCTCGTCCATGCGTCCACCCTGGACCCTCAGCAGCAGCGAGAAGAAGTCGTCGTCATCCATGGGCCCCGGAGCCCGGCTACGCTGTTCCTCCAGCCTGCCTTGAGCCTGCGCCACCGCAATAGAAGCAAAAAAAAAAAAAAATGCACATACAAAATGAGAATACAACAATACTCTGAGGCATATATTTTATCTGCGCCGTCATGAAAAAAAAAATGGAGCTCATGTACTTGGCAACGTTCTTTGCTTCTTCTTGTAATTACGCAGAAATTTTTCCAGTAGAGCTCAGTGCTGCCCCCCATGTTGTGGCACAAATGTGGTACTACATTAAGAAGAAGGGAATGTGAAGCTTTGTAAAGCGCTTTGGCCGTCACTAAAGCCAGGAAAGAAAATGGTTTTGGGGGGAAGGATGCCCATTTTGCATCCCAAGCAGGAGTTGGCTGTTCTGACCTGCGTGGTGAGGATCATGTCGTAGAGCTCCTCCTTGGCGGGCATCTTGGGGGCTCTCCTGGCCAACGAGAGCTGCTTGAGACTTCCTCGGAAGCTTCGGCCTTTCCGCTTGCACCGCGGCGACCTTTGCAGCTGCGCCCGCTGCTCATCCAGGCGGCGTGCCTGCGCCCTGGCCACCAGTTCGAAAAACTCCTCGCGCTGCAGCGACGTCATGGATGAGAAGATCACTGGCGACGACACGGCATAAAACCGTTGCAGATTACAGACTTTCAAATCCTTTCAGAATCAATGATTCTGTTAGTCCATCGATTAATCGAGTTGCCGGGTAATTGGATACAAAGTTGGCATTGCGGTTTATTGAAAAATCCTAATTGAATGCTGCATGCGCTGCCCCCTCGAAAAAACGTCTTACCCCTGTGCGAAGGCTTGGCGGCGTTGGGCTCGGAGTGGCATCGCCTCCTCATGCCGCCGTCCAGCATGAAGGAGCAGCGCTGGTCGTTGAGCCGGCGGCCCTCCTGCAGCGTGCACAGCAGCTCGTACAGCGACTCTGGGAAGTCTGACGGCTGGATGCCGGCCTGGCAGGAGCGTGGATGGAGAAAAGGACCCCCCCCCCCAAAAAAAAGTACTCATTCAATTCCTAGATTCCTTTAAAGAGCCTGTCAGCCCAATTCTGCGATTTGTTTCTTCATGTAATCTACAGTACATGTTTGAGGAGACTTGGTGGTTCTAAAAATATTTAACACAAAGTAATTCCAGCCTTTATTTCTAAAAGTTAAATGTAATGTTTTTGTAAGCCACTGTAGCATTATACGCAATTTGTACATGAATAGTGTGTTTAAATCTCGGAACTCAAACTGCAGTTAAATAATGATTCAATCGATACATAATGCACAGGAACATTTGTACCCCAAAAGGTTCACAATGAAACCGTTTTTAACATTTAATGCTTCAAAAAAGGTGAATAGCACGCCAGTGTTCTTAAACTGTGATTCTTTTGCCCACCACTTTCAATTGCTTGTATTTTGGGTTCAAATTTTTAGGCGCCTGAGACAGATTGATTGGATTTACTTTCGTCTCTATGGGAAATATTGCTTTGGATTTTGTATGATTTGGTTTTAGTCCGACATCCTGGAATGGATCCATCACAAAATCCACCATGACATCGTGAAGGTTCACGATAGAGTTGTGTGAATAGCAATTTTTAAAACCACAATGATGAATATTTTTCCTCTTTGCTCCTATAAATTCCACATTTAGTGTTAATTACTTGCCAGCACCGTACCGTGATCAGCGCGTAGCTTGTCGCACATTCGTAGTGTGTTCACACGAACCTGTTGCGCATCCTCCGCATAGATATCTAACAAGTGACGCCGAACATCTGGGCTTCCCTCCTGCTCGTGCGCTTCCTCATCCTCTTCATCCTCATCATTTAAAGTCTTCTCAGCAGCTGCGCCATCTTCATTCCTGGCTTTTTCAGCAGCCTCCATCGGGGCCGCACCTTGGGTCATGTGCCCGTTCAGCTCGGCGCTCGCCATCAATTTCGAGCCTTGTAGGGGCGAGCACACAATCGGAGAAGTGGGGTGAGTTGAGATGAGGCGGGCTGGTGCGGGGCGGTGCCCCTTCCAGGCGTCGCGTCATAAAGTGGCTTGAGCAAGTGTGAATATGTAGAATTAGGATCGTCTTTAAAAGTGATTGCTTTTTATTGCTGTGGGGCACAAATGTTGGTGCCCTAGTAATAAACCATTGTTTTGTTTTTTTTTAACTCATTCAGTACCAGCCAATTCTAGACCAAGTCTGAAAAGACGTTTAAAAACGTCTTTGGGAGTGAATGAGTTAATAGTGCTTTTATGGATCCTCAAAGGGTTTCACACGTTATCAAGTTTGTTGTGTAGCCACAGGTGCCCTGGGAGAGGCTGACGCAGCCCCTGCGACGACCCCCCCCCCCCCCCAAAACATCCACACCCGGCTGTACACCGGTGTGAGTGACACTGGAGGCAAGGTAGGTGAACCCTCTTGCCCAAGGACACAACAGCACATGACTAGGAAAAGAGCAGGATTTGAGCAGCCAACCCTTACAAGACCACCAGCGCCGAACTCGGCCATGGCCGCCCCTACGGAGTCTGCCTAGCAACAGGTTACCGTGCTCTGGGAGGTTATCGAACTTTCCGACCAACTCGTTTTGACCTCTCTTGCGGGTGTGGGGCAGTGCCCCAAACGATATCACCTTATCAATTCTGTCTAGCAAACAAGCTGCGACGATTTGGGGGCGGGGTGGTCATTTGACTTCCCCCGACTGACCAACTCCCTCTGTCCTTGTTGGTCCTTGTGGCAAAGTGCCCCACGTTGGCAGCAAAGCAGCAGCGTGTTAAAACTGATTTTGTCATTTATGGCAAAGTGCAACAGACACCGACCTGTTGATTCTTCCTACAAGCAAGTCGCAAATTTTCTGAAGTGCTTTCTTCTTTTTTTTTTTCTCCTACCACCTCTCCCTGTCCATTCTCTTGGGTGTGCGGCAGGGCCCCAAGTTGCTGACGAAACAACACCGTAAAAGTGATTGTGAATGCCGATCTTTTTTTTTTTTTTTTTTTTAATTGATTTGGGGCGTGAAGGATGGTGCCTCGTGAATTGCTGCATTCAACAAACACTTCCGACAGCAAAGCGCGTGTACAAGCGATTACTGTAGAGTCCTTGTCTGTAGCCTGTAAAAGTCTTTGGGTGTTTTCCCTGATAAAAAGCAATACAGTGCAAGTCTTCAAGGGTCGCATTGTTGAGAGGAATTCCCAGGCTGAGCGGCATAGACCAGGCTACTTGTCGTCTTTCTCTCCCGCTCTTACAAAACGCAAACCAGCCCAGCAGGTCGCAGCTTGTCGCCTCGCAGATGTTGCCAGCAAAATGAAACTTTTTTTTACATTCCTGCGAACGTTGTCGAGGGTCAAATAGTAGTCGAAGAATGTTGAGTGAATCCAATCTTACCTTTTTGCCTTCTGTGGCTTCTTCTAAAACATCGCCACGGTGGACGTTTGCATCTTGTCAAAAGCCTTGATGGAGCTCACCAAAAAAAAAAAAGAATAGTTGCTGTTTGGCCGGGTGTGTGTGTGTGTGTGTGTGAGACTTGCTTCACTCACACTCGTGTGTCTTCCTCTTTGAGCTGCACACAGCCCACTCCCGCGGCCATCCGCGTGCCCACCCCCTGTTTGAGGTGGATGGCGGAGAAGCAGTCAAACAAAAGCAGAAGCGAGAAACGGCTCCTCCTCCTTCGCCTCCTGGCCCGGTTTTCCTCCTCCTGCTGGGCCTCGATGAGGTCACGAAGGCGTTGCGTTTTCAGAGGAGGTGAGCTCCTCCAGTCGTGTTGAAACAAGCAGCAGAGCTTCTTCTGACAGCGCTGTGGTTTGGCCTCACTTCCTGTTGATTTGCAGCTGTCAAAAAAAAAAAAAAAAAAGGAGAAGTTCAGCTGTGCTGTGTTTTCATGACTTGAAGTACATAAAATGGCAACACGTTCCTTCCTTCTTGCTCGGGCTACATCATGGCCCATTATCTCAACTCAAGTCAACTTTATTTAAAAAAAAAACTAAAAAAACCCACAGATGCTTGCAAATCAAGTCAGACCGAAAGAGAGTTGAAACAATCCATTCAAGACATAAAAACGGTTACCGTACACAGTGAAACAATGCCCAGTGTCATGTCGAGCTGAACGCCAAAGAATACAAATGTTTTTTTTTAAATGGAGTCATTAAAGACAAAGAGGGGGAGACAATCCGATGGAATCGACACTCATGTCACTCTTTAGGATTATTTGGATTTACATCGATTTCATGTTGTTGTAACACATGTTTTGTTTTTTTTTCCAGTGGAATGATTATTGGGTTCACTATTATTGGGTGCACTTTATCCATTTATTTTCTTTGTTTTGCATTCAAAACACAAAGAGTATATTATGTTAATAGTTTGTATGAAATATTTTATATTCTATTTTTGTAATCCTGTTGGGAATGTGTATTATATTAAGAATGTTCTTGTTTTTTAATCCAAGCCACTATTATTGTCATATTTGTGTTCTTCTGGCTGAAAAAACAAACAATTAAAAGATAACGTGCTGTCTTGAATTCTACCCTTACACACTGTTCAATCCATATGTCGCGTGCTTTCCTCATTTGTCTATATCCAATGATGAACTCCAGATCTTTTCATCATGTATTTGTTGCCTGTCTGACATGAATTAATGCATGATAAATTCTTTAGAAAAGTTTCAGAGAAGAGGAAACTCATTTTATTCGCTCACTTGCATTACCTGTTTTTGCACAAGCAGATCTGTGTCATGGCATCCTCTGACCTATATATGAATTTAGTCCGTCTTGATCATCTTTATCCTTTTGGACTATTTGGCGATTCCCCCGTGACCCTTCAAAGACCAACAGGTGAATGTTTCATGTCACAACTGTGGTGGTCACACAGACAATGCTCGGGTTGCTTTTCAAACTCTCTCTTGAAAACTGTAATCACTGTCCCATTAAAATAAGCATACATACATTTATGGGATGTACAGTTTCACCATGTCAACATTCCCATTAATGGTAAATCTAAAATTATTGATATCAGACAATCAGATTGTGCAGAATGGAATTGTAAAGTATTTTCATTTTGGTGCAAAGTCATCCTATTTCGAGGTGAAAGGATGACATAGAGACTGCGTTTTATTGAGGCCTGTTGGAGCGTCAAGGAAAAGAAGTCAAATGATTTTGGAGAAATGAAGCAACGGCTGCCACTGGCGTATAGAGTCGCGTAGCTGCTGGTGCCCGCCGCTAGGGGGCGCGTGGCCGCGATGCCTGCCGGCTGGTGGCCGCCTGGTGGAGTGCGGGTGCGACGGAGCGGTGGCGCTGGTGCGCTCAGTCGGCCAGCAGCAGCAGTCGAGGTCGCCGCCACTGCGCGTCGCTCGACGAGATGTTGCAGCAGCAGCCGCAGCAGCCTTTGACGGCCAACGGGGCCTCCAACGGCCGGGGCCTCCCCATGAGCGGCCACCCCGGGATGGCTCACCGAGCCCCTGCGCCGCCTCCGCCGCCGCCGCACCACCGCCCCGCCGACGAGCCGCCGGCGGGCCTGGAGAACGGCGCCGAGAACGGACACGAAGTCCGCCGGGACATCGGCGACATCCTGCACCAGATTATGACTATCACCGACCAAAGTCTGGACGAGGCGCAGGCAAAGTCAGTCAACGTTTTGCGATTTCGTTGGAATTTGACCAACTTTATTTTTGACGTTCTCAATTGACAAACTAAAGTTTGTTCCAACTTGCATTGATTGTTTGTAGCCTTTAGCCGCGTGCTAACTGTTCGCTTCCAACTGCACCAACATTAAAACGTGAATATATATGGACGAATTGAATAATAATTCCATTTTTGCTTCTTTTTTTTTTTGGTTTTGTTTTGTTGGGGGGGGGGTCGCCTGTACTAGAGCTAACCTGGAAGGTAGCCATTGTTAGCTTGCTCGGCTAAGCTAACGAACGAACGCTAAGACGCGAACGGCCGCAGCCAAGCTGTATTAAACCCCATTTTTTGACTCAGCATTTTTAATGCGCGAGATAATAGAAATAATTCCTACAACGCTTCCAGGCTCTCGTAAATTGCCCGTTCGAGCCGCTTGTGTTGACAAGCGAGATCTTGTGGCTGTCAGCGTCTGTGTTATTAGCACTTAGCCCGCTGCTAACAAGAGAAGCATGTTTTGTTGGTTTGTTTTGGTTTTTTTCCAACAACTTGTTTTACATTTCTGTGAACATTCTGCGAGGGGCTCCGCTCGTAGCTTGAGTACCAAAATGCCGAGTTGTGGGGTCCTTTTAGCGAGCTGCTCATTCCTTACCAACTTATTGATTTATGTGAGCACTCACCTATCTGTAAGCTTGCTAAGCAAATTAGCCTGCTTAGTACTGACTTCCAGTGCCTATGTTGTTAGCACTTTTTAGCTCCCTTGAGAATGGAATCTTGCTTATTTTAATATTCCCAGTGTTTCCTCAGTTACCTTGAAAAAGTAACAGTTACTTGATTTGAAAAGTAACGTCCGATTGGTTCTCACGTAAGGATTTTTCCACCATGATCCAATCATTTCTACACAAAATTTCACAAAAACAGCGATGAGCAGACACCTCTGCATATACGCCGATGTTCCCCGAGTGTTTCCAGAAATAACCGGAGTTGGCAGCTTTGAAAAATTGGTGATACTCATGCAGCGTGTTAGACAGGAGACAAATTCCTTGTGTGTTCTACATACTTTGCCAATAAAGATGATTCTGATTCTGATTGGCAAAGTTGTCAAACGTCATCTGTCGCGGCCCAAGTCCTATTCCAATTGAAACTCTGAAGAAGGCAAGAACTCAGTTGGTCTTGTGTATTAGCTTCAACTAAGGATGCATTGGTTGGATACTTGGTCAGAAAAATATGCGACATACATAGCCATTCTGACATACAAAGAGACTTGCCTTCTTCTTCCCGCGTACTTTCTTAGGAAGACTGTACTTGGCGAGTTCTCAAGAACCGTACTCGACATTCTGGATATTTTTTAATCGTTTTATTAACGGTCAATTCCTTGTTTGTCAGTCAGGGCGCTTCTTTGGCTACGTTTCATCAGTTAGTGTTTATCCACCTCTGTACCGTCACCTTGAATTAATCTCCTGTCTTTGAATACGATGCTAACTGCCTCGTGTCTTTGCTGTTGTGCTCACAGGAAACATGCGCTCAACTGTCACAGAATGAAGCCCGCTCTGTTCAGTGTGCTGTGTGAAATTAAAGAAAAGACAGGTATACGCACGCACACACTTCTCTTACCTTTGTCATGCTTGTGTATGTTTGTGGGCTTCTCTCATCAGCAGCCAGAAAGCTGCACCCCCTTTTCAAACATTGGCTTTCAAGAGAGACAACAGCTGACCAAACAGACGTTTAGCATAATGCACACACGAAACGACTCATACTCGTTCTTTCAGGCGAGGTTGGGAGTCACTTCACATCGGCTCTCGAGTGCTGTTGGAATGTTTAGTGAGTATAGGTTACCCCTTCATTTCATGCCCTCTTTGTTTCGCACAATGCATCTTGAAAAGTAGTCATCAAGTGGGGTTGAAACGGTTTTTGGAGTCATTCACGTAGCTCAGTTCAAGAAAAAAATTCCCGGGACATTTTTTCTGCTTTATTTACCCGTACGCTGTCAGGAAGAACTCAAGCTAACAACAGCAACAATAGTTCATGCTATTTGTGACAGGAAGACGCTGCCAAAGTGATGACAAGAAAAGAAACGTAAAAATAAAACCTTACCCGAGCAAATAATATATGGACAGCATTGACTAGGACAGTTTTATTTCGAAGTTCTGCCCGGCTGTGTGTCGAGACGTAGCGCCTGGCTTGACTCATCTTCCAGACTCCGTTTGGGTCATTAATAGTGCTTCACAAACAGACTTTAAAAAAAAAAAAAAAAAAAAAAAAAACACGTCCTGAAATAAAGTTCAGTCACTAAAAGGCAACTTAATGACGCTGACTCTATATTGTACGGCGCCTGCTGCCAGTGTTTAGTGACGGCTCCAGCATTCGCCGCTCGCAACGCCAGCCGCTAGCTCCAATCCTGTCAACGAGGATGGTTTCCTAACACGATTTTCATTTGGGTAATGACTGAAATATAAAAATCCCTCATGAGTGATTCGGGAGTACGATGCAATTCATTTCAGCCCATTTCAAAACACCCGTAATGTCTTCTCTGAACAATCCTCCACGATAAACGGGACTCGACAGAAGTGGAAGTGAGGAGTCGTGCGCCGCCGGTCTGTCCACAGGCCTGTCCATGAGGAACAACCAAGAGGAGGAGCCTCAGGACCCCCAGCTGGTGCGTCTGGACAACATGCTGCTGGCCGAGGGCGTGGCCGGTCCCGAGAAGGGCGGCGGGGCGGCCGCGGCCGTTTCGGCGGCCACCAGCTCGGGCGGCATGTCGCCAGACAGCTCCCTGGAGCACTCGGACTACAAAAGCAAGCTGGGCCAGATACGCGGCATCTACCACACCGAGCTGGAGAAATACGAGCAGGTGCGCCGCCATCATCTCTAAATAGTACGTTTCGTAGCAATATGGAAGTTGTGGCCCGAATGTGAGATGCTGGTAATATCTTCATGCTTGATGCCATTTTGTCCGTTCTACGCGTGTTAAGGTTCGGCTGGGTGAGTGACTTGGGCGTCAGGGAATTGCAGTAGAATTGCCTGTTCCAAGTCCATCTTTCGACCGGTCACTCGTGGCCGTCACATGTGAACATTTGTGCTCCGGCGCAGGCGTGCACGGAGTTCACCACCCACGTGATGAACCTGCTGCGGGAGCAGTCGCGCACGCGCCCCGTCACGCCGCGCGAGATCGAGCGCATGGTCGGCATCATCCACCGCAAGTTCAGCTCCATCCAGACGCAGCTCAAGCAGAGCACCTGCGAGGCCGTCATGATCCTCAGGTCGCGCTTCCTGGATGCCAGGTGAGCGCTGCGCCGCAACGCTGGCCGTAACTTACAACACCTTTACAAACGTCGGCCATCGGTCTGTCCTGGGCTGCTCAACGGCCATTTTTTATGTCCCGTCAGGCGTAAGAGGCGAAACTTCAGCAAGCAGGCTACCGAGGTGCTCAACGAGTACTTCTACTCGCACCTCTCCAACCCGTACCCGAGCGAAGAAGCCAAAGAAGAACTCGCCAAACAGTGCGGGATCACCGTCTCTCAGGTACAGGCGAGGCTGAGGTGACGATCCAAGGTTCCAAACTATCTCTCTCTCTCTCTCTCTTTTCAACATGAAATGTGGTCAATTTGAGCCACAAGCAAGCAGTTTTCTGGCTTGCCATTGGTGGAAATGTTGTCTGGTGTGGCAAGTGGGACTTGAGTTGGGCCTAATTTCACATATATTCCATCCTTGTATTCTCGGTAACTTGGTTCGCTGCGCTTTGTTCTTTTCCGGCAGGTCTCCAACTGGTTCGGCAACAAGAGAATCCGCTACAAGAAAAACATTGGCAAGTTCCAAGAGGAGGCCAACCTGTACGCCATGAAAAACGCTTTGGGAGCGAGACAGGGCGACGACTCGCCACACACGCCCAACTCAACAGGTGCTTCCTTTGTGCTCGTCGAATGGATTATCGGGGGTGCGAAGTGAGTTTGGGGCGGTCCACATTTCAAAGTCACAGCCGCCAAAGGAGAGTTTTATCAGTGAGACAAAGCCGTCAGGAACGGGAATTTTCGTCAGGAACGGGAATTTTTGTGACAACACACAAAAATAAACAACAGCGACCGACACGCGAACTGGATACAGCGACGTGTTGCTACCTTCGGCTAGCCTTGATAGATTCGGACCATCAGCAGCGGACCTCGGAATACAAGGGCAGCGATGCAAAGTGACACTTTGTCTGGCGCATTATTAAGTGCAGTTCTACGCGGAAAAACATGATGAAATCGAATTCAAAAGAACGACGCGGTGAATGCCGCTCATTCTGTTGTGTCTGCCTTGGCCACCTGGGGGCAGTATAAGACAGATGGAAATAAACTACCGGCCATGGAGAACTGAGGACGTGGTCCCAAACAAGAGTAGCTGCCAATATGTGAATGTGCAAGTAGCGAAGGGTGCACTGTGCATGGTGAGATGAGTTGGTGTGTGCGCTTTCAGGGTCGGGGTCCTTCTCCGCCGACCTGTTCCTCGGGGTCCCGCCTGTCAACGGGGAGGCCGCCTACCAAATGGGGGTGCAGGTACGCGGTGCCGCCGCCACCACCACAAGCATTTTCATTTCCACACGCGCGCCTCTTACCGTTTCCCGCACCGTTTGACCTGTTTCTGCAGTTCACGTTTATTTCATCCATAACGTCAAATTGATTATGATCTAAAAAAAAAAAAAATGTAGATCGGAATATCTTCAGGTAAATTAAATGCACACAAAAAAATAGTTGAATCGATACATAAAATGCAACCAATATAAATTCAACAA
This sequence comes from Hippocampus guttulatus, assembly GCF_054856545.1. Classification (NCBI taxonomy): domain Eukaryota; kingdom Metazoa; phylum Chordata; class Actinopteri; order Syngnathiformes; family Syngnathidae; genus Hippocampus; species Hippocampus guttulatus. Next base: position 20,976,107 of record NC_141266.1, on the reverse strand, counting down.
AAAATACTTTAAAATACAAGTTAGCAATATATAAGATAAGAAAACCTTTATTAGTCTCGCGATGGAGAAATTCCCGATTCACAGCAGCAAAGTTATGAAAGGAAGAAGTAAATTATATTTAAATAAATTAAACAAAATATATGAAGAGACAATATAAAAACATCTTCCATTTGCACAAACAGACGGGCAGCACCAAACCTTTTGCTATTGTATTTTTTCCAAAATCATATATTTCAAAATGTTTTCTTTGCATTTTGGGTAAAAAAATAATTGAACCAAAAATGATGCGCATGTGTAAAAAAATAGGCAACACAATCTTTGCTCAGATTTCCTCCTTGTTTGTGTCGTCGTCAGGCCAACGGGAGCTGGCAGGCTCGAAGCTCGCCCCCACCAGGGACCTCCCCACCCCACAGCGACCAGTCAGACAACTCGGACTGATCTACCCCAGCCCCAACACACAATAGCACCCCCGCCCCTCCTCTGCCACCTTTGCCAGACAAAAAGATTGAGGAGTGACAAAGACAGAACGAATGACATCACACTCACTGCCCCACTCAGTCGCGCTTCTTTTCATTTTCCCTTCTTGGCTTTTGTGCTTTTTTTTTTTTTTTTCCTGTTTTTTGAGTGGAGGTGGAAGTTTGTGTCGTGTGCATGCAGGGTGTGATTTCTTATTAATATTGCCATCAGGGGTTGTCATTTTTCCACTAACATTTTAAGTGTGTGCGTGTGTATGTACCGATTGCATTCTACTGGTTTGAAGCACACGAAAAGTTCAACATAGACTAGAGTACTGACAATGTTGCTGTTGGTTGACTTGCGACTTGAAGAGAGCGAATGAGGGCAATAGAGAAAATCCAAAGACTTTGTATGTTGTTTATCTTTTTTTTTTCAGATTTTATTGGGTTTTTTTTTAACAGTATGTATGAAATTTAGTTTTGGGGTTTCTGCTTTTGTTGTTTTTATAACAGGCTTGTGTGTGAATGATAACTGTTGTCCTCTTTTTTTTTGTACAGTGAAACACCTGTATTCTCTCTACCTCTTTTACAATAAATATGTGTATTCACAAGCGCGGGCCACATTCTCCACTGTCTGACAACAGCAGAGCTTAGAATTTGGAGCAAAACACACCTCCAGAGTCATACAAAAACTCTGCTGTCGGCCTAGTTGGTTTTGTGACAACATGCTAATGTTGACAGGTTAATCGGTCTTATCTTGATGTGCTAGTGCAGCTAACCGGTGCCTTCTCAAAGATACACATGCTAATGTAGCTAACTAATTCCTCAGAATCATGCTAATCCTCACCGCAGAGATGCTAACATGCTAACGTTACTAATTGTTTTCATGTCTACATGCCAATGCTAATTGGTAGGGTGACCAGCTAATGCCGCTAGCCTGCATCCATCTCGACATACTAATCTAGTCATGTGATCTAGCTAATAGTATTTACATCAACTTGCTACGGTTGACGTGCTAATGTCAACAATCTAATCTAGCTAACAGGTGCTAAGCGGTTCCATGTCAACATGCAAATTTAGAAATGGTATGTAGCTAGCTGGTTCCCGCCCAGCATGCAAATGCTGATGTGTGAATGCAATTAACTGGCTCCATGTCAACATGCTAAGGTAGCTAACACGGTTAATAAAGTACAGAATCAGACTGTTTTACAGTTAATACAGCAATAGCAAATATTTTTCAAAATGTCCATTGAAGAGGTCCAGGTGGTGGTGTGAGCCGTCGCCATGGTGACGATGCTGATCCGCATCCTGATCCTTTGATCCGCTGCTCAAGTCGTCGGGCCGGCAGGCAGGACGCGCTCACTTGCCCGGGATGCCGTTCCTTTGGCGGCGACTCAAAGTCCTCGGCTTCCTGTTGGTCCTGTGTGGCGCTTCGACAGACTCTGTGCCGACGCCGGCGGTCACAGGCCACCCGCTTCCTGTCCTGTGGATGCTTCCGGGGCCTTCGGGCGGGGGCGGAGCCAATGCCAGCGCCGGCCTGACGCTGGCCGTCCGCATGGCTCTCGAGGACCTCGAGAGACAACCGGCCCCCCTCGGGGATTACCGCATGCAAATGGAAGTGATACACGCACAGGTGAGGGGGCGACATCCGCGTCATTGTGTGGCCACAGCGATCCACATGACCCTTGGCGTGGTACTATGTTCGCGTGGTGCTTGCCCATGCACAATCATGTGTTGACATCACTGATGACGACACAGGTTCATGTGTTAGCATGATTGTTGACCATGCATGTTCACTTATGTTCATGAAAATGTTGACGTGAGCATTAACATTCAATCTGTGTTGAGGTTGAACGTTGTATGTTAATGTGATCACGGACGTGTATGTTCACGTATTGCCACGAATGTTGTCCGTGCGTGTTCAGGTGACCATTCGCCACACTTGATCATGTGACCATTGAACATGCACTAACATTATTGTTGACCATGACAGCCAGAGTCTTTTTATGTTTGATTCAGTGTGACCTGTCATCGTCCCTCAAATCTCTTTTTGACGCGATCTGGGCGGGGCCAAAGTACCTGCTCCTGCTCGGAGGGGCGTGTCCTGCAGTGGCAACTCGGCTAGCTGGCGCTCTGCCAGCTCTCCGGATGGTTCAGGTCCTTTTGGGGTTTGTTTTCCAGTTCGGGCACTTGAGGAGGTGCTGCAAAGTTATCGTCAGGTCTCAACGTGTCACTTCCTGTCCAGGTGTCTTACGGTAATGAGGCGTCCCGGCTGTCCGGCGGGAAACGGCACGGGAACGTGTTCACCTTGGCGCCGTCGGGTCGAGCTGTCAATCGGGCGGCCGTCGAGCTGCTGCGACGCTTCGGCTGGACGCGCGCCGGCCTAGTGGCCGGAGAGTCATCCTCGGAGGTAAGTGATGCCCTTTGGCGCCCCCGTCTGGTGGGATGTTGAGCAAACGACGAGGTCAGACCAGAGGCTCCCTCCTCCCTTCCCCACTCGCTCGGCCCCAACAGGACTGATTTCGAGCTTGGCCTTGTTTTTTTTCCGATCATTGGATGCGTAAATTCTTGTATTTTGCTACGTCGTTGATACTTTCACCCCCCAACACACAACAAAGCGAGCCAGTGGGGAAAATAAATCACACTGGTCAACACAACACGGAGCAGGGTACAAAAAAAAAGTCCGAAAATAGATCAAATGAGTGCCTGGGCGATATGGATTTTGGGAGGCTAATGTTGTCTGCAATGAAGTGCTCCATAGTTTTTGCACATTTTCAGCAAGTATCGTCAAATATGTCAAATATATTTAGAAAAATTTAGAATTCACTTTACAGTGTCTTTAAACTGACATTTTTCAATGTTTTGAGTTTTTTAAGGCAGCCACTGAATGCAATAATAATACATACAGGTAGTGCGACACTTAAAATACATCGGAAATAGTTCAACAAAAGCCAAAGGTTCGAATAAGAATAGAAAACAAAATGCACAAAGGCCCAAAGTGACCCGGTGTCGCACTCCCTCCCTCGTTTAGATGACTGAGGACTTGAAGAGTCGGATGACGATGGCCGACGTCCGTCTGGTTTCCGTGACGACCCTCCCGGACCACAACTGCACGGGCCTCGTGGACATGAAGGTGCGCTTTGCTTGCCAACCTTAACTTGCCCAAATTAGCAGATCTGGTGCTGCATCGAGTGAAATGAAAAAGCAGAACGCTGGCGTCGCGCCGGGCCGTTATCCTTGCGCCACCAAAATCGGCCCCTTTCGGGGGATACCGCCAAACAGGATGTTTGTTCAACCACTCACATGACATCAACATTTGTCAAATGAAACAACACTGACGCCAGCGATAAGCAAAATGACATAACATGACTCATGATAATCTTCCCATACGCCACAAAAGGGCGTACCACATGTTTCCGATATGTTTCGTTACAAAGTCGCGTGATGTGACATCACCGAGTTACAAGTGATTCTACAGGAGCGTGACGTGCGCGTCGTCATCGTCACTGTCACCCAACCCGAAGGAGGTTCCCTCTCTCCGGTCTTCTGCTGCGTAAGTTGAACATTCTTTGAACGTGTTGACGACATGATCGCAACGGCGTTGTCAGTGGCGTGTTGACGGCGTGTTCAGGCATCCAGGCTGAAGATGTTTGGTGCGCACCATCAGTGGATTGTGGCGGGCGGAGACCCAAGATGGAGGCTCAGGTTTCAGGCTCCCGGCTGCACGTCCGATGAGATCACGGCGGCGGCGGACGGTGCCATCTGGCTGCCCGTCATGCTCGCGGGCCGCTCTGACACGCCGGGGGTGTCTGGACGGGTTGGTTGTCAGTCCGCACATTTGTTTTGATTGCGCACGATTTAATGGGCCGATGTTCCTCTCTGTTGCAAAGTTCAACAAATCTAAAAAAGGCCGCCATCCTATGTGGGCAGACTCGCGAAGATTTCGAGCGGGCCTACCTGCAGGAGATTCGGCGCCACCCGGGCGTTCGGCCCGGCCCCCGCCACGCCTTGGCCTACGATGCCGTGTGGGTGGCGGCCAAAGCTTTGAGTGGCCTGACGGAGGCGCTCAAGCGTCGCCGCAAGTTCAGCAGAAACGCCGAGGTCACCGAGGATGAAGCGGCCCGCGCCCTGAGGGACGCCCTCGCGCGCACCCACTTTGAAGGCATCACGGTGAGGAGATGGCGGAGAGCGGAGTCAACTGGCGTCTCGTGTGACCGCAATGACACGTCAAGCCGCGTGACTGTGATGACATCACCATCTCTTTCTCAGGGGACCGTTTCCTTCCAACACGGCCGCCGAAGCTCCTCCGTTGACGTCATCCAGACTCAAGGTGCGTATGCGTGTTGACAGGATCATGATCGGTGAACACGCATGTTCACATGTTGACGTGCACCCACAACATGCGTGTTACCATGATTGCTGACCGCGTGTTGACGTGATTTTTGCGATTGTTGCCCACGTGTGTCGACTGTCAGGCTCCGCTGGAGTGTTGGTGGGCCAGTTGGACATGAAGACACGCGAGCTGCGAGTCTCCGAGCGTCTGCTGAAGTTCAAAGGTGACGGACTGCGTCGATCGCGCCAGTCCGGTTGCGACACGAGTACGCGCGTCTTGACACCAAGTGTTTGCCGGATTGTGCAGCTTCTTCGGCGCCCAAAGACGGCATGGAAGTGCGCGTGGAGCGGCGCCGCGTCAGCATCCTCATCTACGGCGGCCTGTCCGCCGCGGCCACGGCAACGGCCGCCGTCTCGCTGAGCGTCTTCTGCGTGGTGGCCGGCTGGCGGCGCTTCGCCGTGCAGGCCCGAGAAGTGCTGTTGCTGATGCTGACGGCCGTCTTCCTCTCCGCTACATCCGTCATAGCCGGAGGCCCCGATGATGACTTTCTGGGCCCCAAAACGACGCACGCGCTCTGCTCGGTGATTGACACGTTTCACATCTCGGTTATGGTTTTCATCCTTTAGCATGTTTGACGTCTTTGACGAATTTTGAATGTTTGACCTTTGACGGGTCATCGTTGATGTGCTTGACCTCTTTGATTTTGTAGTCGTGTGTGTGTGTGTCTTTTGTTTCTCGTTGAGTGGCTAAATCAAGGGTGTCAAACATACGGCCCGCGGGTCGGAGCCGGCCCCCAAGGAGGTTCGATCAGGCCCGCAGGATCATTTAAAAGTGAAAAAATACATTAAAAACACGGAATGAATATTTTTCATAAGATGTACTTCATGGATTATCCACTAGAGGTCACACTGTTTTCATCAGAGTAAAAGACAACATTGTTTTGATCAGAGAAGAAAACAGCAGTCTCAGTCTGTCTCTGAGACAGACCCAACACATCAGACAGTATCAATGCGCCAATGCTTCTTTATACCAAAACAAAGGAAAGAGTATGGTATAATGTTAATGGTCCGGCCCACTTGACATCTACTGAGTCCGTATGTGGCCCACAATGTGAATTGAGTTTGACACCCCTGGGCTAAATCCAAACCGTGTCAAGGTTTTGACTTTCTGGACCTCGATTTGACAACTGCAGTTCGTTGTTTTTTTTTCTTTTTGTTTGCAGCTGCGCGCGTGTTTGCTGGTGGCGTCTCACAGTCTGGCATCAACGTCGCTCTTGGCCCAAACGTGGCGCCATTTGTCAGAAGGCAAGGTTCCGTCCGCCTACCGCCTGGCCTTGGTCTTGACCCCGGTGGATGCGCTCCTTTTGTTGGCTTGGCAGACGTTGGCGCCTCTCGGGCGGGTGGAGATGCGACACGGACCGCAGGTAAGTCCGGGCGTTCACTCGGCGCGGTGTGCGTTCAAGCGCCTCAAAGTGTCGCTCAACCCCGTTTTCAGAGCGACTCCATCCATCCGGATGTCATCACGTGGATTACGTCCCAACGCTGCGGCGGCAACGACATGGACGCCTGGACCGCCGCCATCTACGCATACAAAGTGCCTCTCATGGTGCAACCATATACTCACATCCTGTCCACAGGTGCAAAAGACACCCACTCACCCACCCTGCAGTTCGTGAGTTGTCTGTGTGTTGCAGGTGTGTGGGTGTTTACTGTCCTTGCTGCTCCCCGACCGTCATGGAGCTTGCGGCAGTCCGTGTGTGTGGTGGTGGGCACGCGTGGGCATGGCATGCGTGTTGTGGACAAGCACGTGGGCGTCCACGGCGCTGCCTCTGCTTTCCCACAATCCTTCCCTGGACTTCTGTGCGCTCAACGTTGTGCTACTCGCCTGCGACATCATCGTGCTCGCCATCACGTTACGAGGCCAGGTGAGCGTTATAAACTTTTGGGGTCCATTGTCATGTTTATTTTTCCCCATGGCACTGTCGATGAATCGTTCGATCGATCGATGTGCTCGCAGCTCATCGACACGAACGTCAACGACGGCGGGGCGGACGTGGGAGGCGGGGCCCGGGAGAAACTTAATTGGCAGCTGCAACTTCAAAGTATTGAGGTGAGGCAACAATGATGGAGGCCTGTGTTGTGGTGGACTAACTGGAAAATGTGTGTGTGTGTGTGTTGGGCAGTTGGATGCACAAATCCACACACTAAGCATACAGCTTTGTGACACGTGGCAAGCGCAGCTCGTCCAGCGACAGACAGGAAGTAGCGTTACGACATCACATGATGTCACCGACAGCGACATCAACTCGCCTGAGCTGTAAGCGCACACACGCACGCTTCCTCTTTCACCCCATCGTCACGTCACCTCAAACGGGACTTCCTGCTCAACATCAGCTGTTAATTGGACTTGTTGCAAGCCGTCGCTTCTTGTTAATTGTACTTCCTGTTTGCCATCACTTCCTGTTCCTTGTTGTGTGTTTGTTTTTTTTAAAATTGGTTTTGTTTTGGGGTTTTTTGCGGTCAGCATGCGTCGGCGCATGTCGCTCCAGCTCCCGATCCTCCATCTTTCCTACCTTCCCGCCATCGGCGGCGTCAGTGCGAGTGACTCCGCCAAATTCGCCAGCTGGGACGCCACGCTCACCAACACTTAGCGGCCGACCGGACAAAACCCAGTCAGCAAAATTGGTCTGGCCCAGCTCTGGGGCAGACACGGCACGTACACTCGGCCCACATACCTCAATGAATGACGGTCCTGCAGTGGCCCACGTCTGGCATCCATGATGTGGACCGCATGCGGCCCAGATCTGAGCCGCATTGTAAAACCATATCTGGCCCTACTCCGACCCGACGCTGGGCCAGAACAGGTTCCTGATATCAGCCTGAATTCAACCTCAACTAAGCCACATCTTTCAAGAGCCATATTTGACCCACATTAAAAAAAGTCTCAAAAACGACTGCTATAAAAATATGTTTATTGTCAAAATTTGTGAACCTCACATAAAACTCCACACACACTGGAAAAATGCACTTTTCTTTATTTAACAGTGAACACAAAGTCCAAATTGGAATACAGCTTACTCTTGAACGGTATTTTTCTGTCGGTCAAATTGTTGCACTCTCCATGTCCTCTTTTCTTCTCATGCTCTCCTTCCTCCCACCATCCCGGTCAGGAGCCAGATGTAGCAGATCTTTTGATTGTGACATCAATTTCCTGGTCTGAGGCCCAAGATGTTAGGGCCTCACATAGGAAGGTGTTTGGAGCCGAAAAAAACGACCATGAATAGTAAGGCGTTTTTAGACGAAAAAAACGACCATGTGTAGTAAGGCGTTTCTAGCCGAAACCCCCCCCCCCCCGACCATGTATAGTATAAAGTAAGGTGTTTTTGGCCAAAAAAAACGCCCATAGTAAGGCGTTTTTAGCCAAAAATCATGACCAGGTGTAGTAAGCCGTTTTTAGCGGAAAAAAACGACCATGTAAATAGTAAGGCGTTTTAACCCGAAAAAAACGACCATGTATAGTAAGGCGTTTTTAGCCAAAAAAAAACGACCATGGATAGTAAGGCGTTTTAACCCAAAAAAACGACCATGTATAGAAATGTTTTTAGCCGAAAAACCCCCCACCATGTATAGTAAGGCGCTTTTAGCCCAAAAAAACGGCCATGTTTAGTAAGGCATTTTTAGCCGAAAAAAACGACCATGTATAGTAAGGCGTTTTTAGCCGAAAAAAACGACCATGTATATGAAGGCGTTTTTAGCCCGAAAAAAACGACTATGTATCGTAAGGCATTTTTGGCCGAAAAAAACGACCATGTATTGTAAGGCGTTTTTTAGCCCGAAAAAACGACCATGTATAGTAAGGCGTTTTTAGCCCAAAAAAACGACCATGTATAATAGTAAGGCGTTTTTAGCTCGAAAAAAACAACATAGTATAGTATGGCGTTTTCAGCCCAAAAAGAAACGACATAGTATAGGTAAGGCGTTTTTAGCCCGAAAAAAACGACATAGTATAGTAAGGCGTTTTTAGCCCCCCAAAAAAACCACAGTATAGTAAGGCGTTTTTAGCCCGAAAAAAACGACCATGTATAGTAAGCCGTTTTTAGCCCGAAAAAATTGATTTCTGGCCCAAATACTTCACTCCACAACTGGCCCTCATCTGGTTTACCAGAGTCAAGCCAGTGCCTCCTTTGCCACTCCTGGGCCGTGTTCGGCCCACATGCATTATGCCAGTGCCGACTCAAGGCCAGCTGTGCCAGCTTCATGCCGAATCCGGGCCAGATGCCTTTGCTGACTGGGAAGTTACGCATCCACTTTTTTTTTCCAGGTCCAAAAATGTCTTACTTCTGGTTGTTTCATATTTTATACGATTTCATCAATTATTCAATGATTCCATGATTAATGTTTTACTGCCTAATAAAATCTGAAATGTCTTTACGTGTGAGGGTTCACAGTTGCTGCTCTTTCTTTTTAAATATTTTTTTAATTTTATGAAATATGAATGATTTTTTTTCTTCCAGTTTAATGATTCTAAAAATTATATTTCATGAATTATTCAACATAATTTGTTCAAAAAATTTTCTGATTTTCTTTGGTTAAATATTTGTTACAATTTGATATTTATAGTTCAGTACAAGAGCAAAGATTCGAAGCTTTGGTCACTGGACCAACTAAGCACCAGACACTTTAAAGTAGGTTTTTAAAGTAAGGTTCAAATTTCAAGCCCTTGGAGACGTTTTGTGGTCCAAGGCTATATAAATAAATTTGACTTGACTAATCCTTGGTTCTGTTTTCTTATTCTTTTCACGTTCGTTTCTTTTGCCAATTTGCTTTTTTGCATTCGGTTGCTTGGAAAATTGAGGTGTGATGTGATCTCTGCACCGCAAGGGGGCGTCACAAGTGCATTCGGCTGCACCAGAAAAGGCCGTTACAATTTTTTGGGCGGGAAGCACCTATGAAGGATACGCGTGATTCACACGGAGTGCAGATTACGTAACAGGCACGTGAATGTCACTGAAGCCAAAGAGGGCCACGTTGTTTGAAACCGCCAAGGCTGACGTAACGCCTGCGTGCTCATTAGCGCTGAATGGGGAGCGTAGGGGGGCTATTTGTCTCGTCGTGACAACATGGCGGGGTTCACTCAACCGTAAATTCTTTGTTGTCCGGGCAGGAGTGAGCGGAGTCTGGTCAGGTGGCGTCGGCTCGTGAAAAACCACGCACAAGTGGGCTCCACTTGGGTCGGGACGGAGAAGGTCGCTTCCAAATGCAGCGCACGATTCGTCGTGTCAATCAACGTGCCTTCTACACGCTTGCCTCTTCATTTGACGATCGATTAGTTGCCGACGAATCTGGACACGGCTCGTGAGGCGACATTTCATGCTTGCAAAATGCTCAAGTGAGCCACCGTACGAGTTGCTCAAGATCTGAATGTTTGGTTTTGACTTAGAAGTTCAAACTCAACTCACTTAACCGCAAAAACAATCTTCAAAAAACAGCCTTCAAATTGTTGTTTACTCGAAAACAAAGACAGCTACACTCTTTGTATTACAAAAAAAAAACTTATTTTCCCACAACATCACAACTTGAGTCAGGTCATTTTGTTTTGACCTTGTAATATTTGGACCTGACCTGTGGATAAATTGAAATTTTCCTTCCTGAACTTTCCTCTTAAGTTGAGGAATGAAAGTTCTCAATTTCTGATTGACGATTTCACTATTGCCTATGCTTCTGCGACTGAGAGGGCTTTGTATTTTTTCGATGTTATTGAGTGGGGAAAATTTGCAAACCACCCACCGCTCGAAACATTTGTCAAGGACTGAGAAGTTCCAAAAGGCAAGAAAAGTCCCACCGAGCGTCGACGCCACGCAACAACCTAACGCGAAACATCACTTATCTCACTTCCTTTTCCTCACGGGGGGAAGTCCCCGCCCTCTTTCCTCTTTCGGCTCTCCACGCCGCTGTTGGAGTTTCCCGCCCATCGAAGGAAAAGTCGCTGCAGGTGTCCACATGACGGCGGCAGGCGGGTGAGCAGGCCCGAGATCCTCAACTTGTGTAGGTCCTCGTTGGTCTCTTCTGCGCTCGCAACAGCGGCGTCTGCGTGTGAGCGTCGCGCCATGCCAAAGTTCGTCCCGGTGGGCCACGCCCACACGCCAGCGCAGCAAAATGGAGGATGCCCGGCGACGCCGATGTGATGGCCTGCCACGCGCGGACACACGCGGGTGACCTTTGAACTGAGCGCTCGCAACCAAACGTCTGGCGATTACGATGTTGGTGAAGGTCACCCACCTGCGTGACGTACAAGACAGCGGTGGACACGCCCTCAACGTCCGACGATGACCTTGTCGCACGCAAGGCCACCAAAGATGCCGCTGATGCAACGACAGGATGTCACATCATCAAAACTGGCTGTCAATCAACAAGCTTACATCATACGTGTCAAACAGTTGATAGGCGTGTCATTCTCATATCATTTCATCAGTAACGGTAAAGACGTACCCCACTTTTGAAAATCATTTAGTTTGACAGATGAGTCTTTGAATTGTTGGATGAAATGAGTCCATTTGTCTCCGGACATCATGTTCTCAAATTTGAAATCATCAATCACTTCTTAAAAACACAACTTCACGCCTGGGAGACAATTACATCAGAAACCAAGACAGCACAAAAAAATTCAAAAAAAAAAAAAAAGTGTCTACCGTTACTGACGGAATTACAAGAAAATGAGCCACACATACGTGAACATCCGACATGTAATGTTTGCACTAACTTGGTCCCCAGCAGAGGGCAAATGAGAGGAAGTACGCCAGCATCCGCAAATCCAGCGCCCGGAAGGACACCCGCTGCTGGTTGCCAAGGTAACCGTGTGATGTCACCACGCGCCGGTAAACCTGACGAGATTTTCCCATGAGCACCTGGGGCAGGAGGAGCTATGTTAGCGTGTTTGTCCGTCACGTGGTGCCGTCGGCGTGTCATGCCCGTCAACGTGCTACCTGGCATGTTCGCGGTTCACATTAATAATTGCTCCTTTTTCACATTGTGGTCGAGGAATGTCACATGACGGGTTCGCGTGTCCGTTTGGAACGCTCGCACGGCATGTCAGCGTGTCACATGAATTCGGGATATCACATGATGTGCTTGTGTGTAATGACAGTAGCATGGCGTGTCATGTGACGTCTGGGGCATGTCAACTAACATGTTAGCATGTAATCACGTGATGTGTTAGTATGTCGCATGGCAGTCTTAGCAAGTTTTCACATGAAGTGTGAGCGTGTTGTATTAGCGAGTCAAGATGGCGAATAGGCATGGGATGGCACATGCTAGCATGGCGTGTCACATATTAGCATGTACGTTCCCTGACATGCTAACGTGTCAGCTGGTGTGTTACCATCGTCCTGTGACAGGCTACTTGTCAAAGACCTGTTAACTGATAACATCAGGATGTCACATGGAGGTGTGTCATGTCAAATGTAAGCGTGTTATGTTAGCGTGAGGTGTCGGCGTGTAACGTACTGCACGACATCAGCACGGTGTGCTACGGCACACTGCATGACGGACTCACCATCATCCCGACGAGTGTGAGGGCGAAGGCGGCGAGGAAGACGGCGCCGCAGTAACCGAGCAGCAGGCGGCAGGTTCTGATTGGTTGTTCCGCGGTGACAGGAAGCACGCCGACGGGCATCAGCAGACATCTGCCATCGCGTGTGCATGTTCGCAACATGGGTAAAACACATAAACCGCACGTACGTATGTGAGGCCAGGTGGCACACGCATGCTCATTTTTCTCACCTGTAGGCGTCGCTGCAGTTGCCCGCACAGCCGCCCACGCGTGCTTGGATGAAGATGGGCGCCATCAGGAGAGGCGGAATCACGCTGAGTCGAGACACAAGGTGAGCATGTCATCACGTCACACGCTAGCGGGCTAACAAGCTAGTGGGCTAATGAGCTCAAACTCACCCAGAGAGCAACGCTGTCATATTGGTGGTCGGGATGGCTCGCTTGGAAATCTGAGGATGAAAATGGCACATCAAATCAAAACAAAATGGATGTGCGGGGATTATTTCTATATCATTTGATCTCTAGCAGTGAAGACACACTCTTGTGAAATTGATTTTTAGCTTTACCAATGTTAATTGATTAAAAATGTACACATCTTGTTTTGTTGCTGTTGTTGTTATTTATGTGTGTGTGTGTGTGTGTTTTTGGTGGGGGGGGGGCGGCACAGGTGCTACCTGAGCAGGATTCTGGTGAGGGACACACCAGAAGTTGAGACGCAGACGAGCATAGACGTTCCACATGTAGTTGAGCGTGTAGAAGAAAGACGCCATGCACACAACCTGACACACACACAAACGTGTCAGGCGGACAACAATGTGACACTTTCTGTGCCAGACACTCAACAGAACATTTGGGTCACACGGGTTTTTGTTGATGTTGCCAGACTGGGGCGCACACACACACACACACACACACACACACGTACACGCACACGGAGCAAATAATCTTTTTGGGACCTGTCGCGCGGCATGCAGTCGGTACCAGGCGAGGGCGCCAGCGTGCCACACGAGTAGAGCGCCCCCTAGCAGGCCACAAAGGGCGAGCAGCAGGTCGGACACCGCCAGCTGAAAAAGCGGTCGCATCTACAACGAAACCACAGCGACGTCAGCCACGTCAGCTTCGCAGGCGCTGTTTCGGCCTTCGTGCTCACCTCGGACGTAGCCCCGCCCAAGCGCCGTGACGTCACACAGGTGATGATGGAGGCGGAGCAGAGAGCGCTGCAACGACAGTGGAAGCCTGCTTCGTGATGCGGCCAATACTCATCGACGGCAAAATTAGAAGCGTTTGAAATCAACTGCAACCGGGGGTCTCAGTGGCTCCCTCTAGTGCTTGGGTGACCAAAGTGGTGACCACGAGGACTACATGAATAGCCCTCGGGGATGTTCTTAAAAAACTCACTAGTGAATTGTGATGTTCATAGACTGTTGTAGAAATCCTTATTTTCAACATGCGAAAACTGTCAGGGACGTATTTTTTTTTTAAAGTTGCATGTAGTTTTTGTTTCCTAATTATTGAGAGAAACATCATTAACATGACTAGTGTCAGAAATGAATGGTTCATTGTTAATAAATCAAACAAATATGATTAAACGTAATTAGACCAAATATTATTTCCACCGTGTACCAAATTTGTAGCCAATCACCCTGATCTGTACCCAAGATTTAGGTCTTATTTTCAAAAAGGTTGATGATCCCTACTCAGTTGGAAGCTACGTTTTACTTTGCTTTGAAATGTCTTTTGTTTCAAAATTTACTTTTATTGATGGGAAGCAGGCGGCCCGGTAGTCCAGTGGTTAGCACGTCGACTTCACAGTGCAGAGGTACCGGGTTCGATTCCAGCTCCGGCCTCCCTGTGTGGAGTTTGCATGTTCTCCCCGGGCCTGCGTGGGTTTTCTCCGGGTACTCCGGTTTCCTCCCACATTCCAAAAACATGCGTGGCAGGCTGATTGAACGCTCTAAATTGTCCCTAGGTGTGAATGTGAGCGTGGATGGTTGTTCGTCTCTGTGTGCCCTGCGATTGGCTGGCAACCGATTCAGGGTGTCCCCCGCCTACTGCCCGAGGACAGCTGGGATAGGCTCCAGCACCCCCGCGACCCTAGTGAGGATCAAGCGGTTCGGAAAATGGATGGATGGATGGATGATGGGAAGCACATTGAGTTACCTTCTTTATGAAATGTGCTACAGACATAAAGGTGCCCAATTGTCTTGGAATAACCTAATTTGTTCGGTTTCACGTTACGATGAAGCCGCTCTATCAACACATCGGAACCACTGAGAGCATCATAAGTGCTTGGAACCAATCGATAAAAGTTTTACAATCGCAAGTCACCTGATGAGAGCGATGACGACGTGGATCCACGGCAACACGCTCAGAACCTGCACACACACACACACACACACACACACACACATACACATACACACGCCAGATGACAGCTGCGCTGAAAGTCATTCAGAACCGAGCACTGGCTTTTGTCAGGTGTCAGTCACGAGGAAGGCCCCCCCCCCCCCCCACTCCCCCCGACCACCATACCTGCGTCCATTCGTGCGTTCTGGTCGTGTTGTGCATGCTGCCCATCGGTCTGTCAGTTCGTGGGTATGCATGTGGTGTGCAACTTGCCTATTTATGACATTGACAGGCCGTGGCCACGCCCACAATAGGCGGCCAAGCGTCCTGCCTGCGCGCAGTGCCCCCTGGTGGACTTCATGTGCTCCACAAATCAATGGAAGGGTTGTAATTAAGGTTTGACAGCCTGCATTACGGGGAAAAAATGGATTGGGATTGAAGTTAAAGTTTGAATCAGGGGTTAGGATTTCCAAGTATTGCTTTAGGCCAGGACAGTTTTTTTTTTAAGACGGGTAATTGTTTCTAATTATTGTGAGCTTTCATTTCAGGCTTGGGTTAGGGTTTCGAATCAGGGCTTCAAGCCAAGGTTAGGTTGAAACCCTAACCTTGTCTTGAAGACACTGATAAACAGTTTTCACATTGTCATAATACGCAAATAAATAAATAAAATCAGAAGCTAACATGCTGTTATGCTGATGATTTTTAATTGAAGATGAGAAATGTTGATTTTTGAGGCGCCCAGCGCGTCAGTCGCACTTTTCAGCACTTTGGCTCGTCTCCTCGCCGGTGATGGCGCCATCCTCGGCGGCTGCTGTTGTGGGGTCGTCAGTCTCCGCAGCGGTTGCCGTGGCGGCCCTCTCCTCAGCACCTTTCGCCGCAACGGTAGCGTCCTGTGCAGCGGTGGCGCCGTCCTCGGCGGCTGCTGCTGTTGTGGCGTCGTCAGCCTCTGCAGCGGTTGCCGTGGCGGCAGTATCCTCAGCAGCTGTAGCTGCGGCGGCGGCGGCGGCCCCTTCCTTCGCCTGGTGCCTTTTAACGTGCTTGCGGAAGGCCCGCGCCCCGCTGAAGTTCTTGCGGCAGATGCGGCAGAA
This sequence comes from Hippocampus guttulatus, assembly GCF_054856545.1. Classification (NCBI taxonomy): domain Eukaryota; kingdom Metazoa; phylum Chordata; class Actinopteri; order Syngnathiformes; family Syngnathidae; genus Hippocampus; species Hippocampus guttulatus. The sequence goes on along the minus strand of NC_141266.1, from coordinate 20,960,338 downwards.
GTAGGGTCGGCTGGCGTCGTGCACATCCACGTGGTAGCTGAGTTCGAGCGGTCGGCTGAAGGCCTTGTGGCATACGGGGCAGTGGTGGCGCACGTCCGAGTGCACCAGCATGTGGCTCTTGAGGGAGGTGGCCTGCTTGAAGGTCTTGGCGCAGATGTGGCAGGCGAAGGGCCGCGCGTCGCCGTGCAGCCGCTGATGGCGGCGCAGCGCGCTGGAGAAGGTGAAAGTCTTGGTGCAGAGCGTGCAGGCGTAGGGCTTCTCGCCTGTGTGGATGCGCCGGTGCTCCTTGAGATGCACCTGCTGCGTGAAGGTCTTCTTGCAGGTGGCGCACTGGAAGGGTCGCTCGCCCGAGTGGATGCGCAGGTGCTTCTGCAGCGCCGATGCCTTGAAGCAGTCGCGGCCGCACACCGGGCACACGTAGCCGCGTTTGTCCTCCTTGAAGCACCGCGCTGCCGCTGCCGCCCTCGTTCTCGTCCTTGTCGTCGCCATTGTGGTGCCGTCCGATTCTGAAAATAGACGCCGGCGGGGACCCGTGAAAAGGACAAATGAGCAGAAGACAAATAGGATCAGGGTAAAGACAATTGAGGAAAAAGATCAACATCTTAATAGAGAGGACAAACACCAAGAAAATAAAGACACGAAGATGAAGGCAGGATCTTGGAGGTGGCGAGAGGTCTGCGTACGTATGAGGGCGGGGCTCCAGGCTTCTTCTTCGCCATCAGAGTTGATGAGACCGTTCACCGTTTCCTCCTCCCGCTGCTCTTCCTTCCTGGCATCCTGGTTGCCATGGTTACCCGGAAGCTGCTCCTCTTTGGGAAAAGCCTCCTCCTTCTACAGATGACATCATTATCATCATCAAGATGGCTGACCATGCAGCAGAGGCTTTTATCCCTGGACTTCTATACGAATGGACTATCAGAGATACCAATCAGAGATCGAACTGAGAAGAGAACATTTAGAATCCCAATTCTTAGTCCTGAAATGTGCATGTAGCCCGTCTCCCAGACTTCTTGGGACAACCAGATGCCACACGCGGTGTCATTTTTGCCACAGAGACAGAAAATGACGTGAAAATGCCACAGAGAAATTAATTTCCTATATTTAAGTTAGGCCCGCTAATCGAGTGGCAACGTAAAATGGCCGCCAGTGAATGATTCCAAATGTAACGGCATTTCTGTTTGGTCTACAAGCAGACTTCTGAGGCCATGATGAGATCTCAAGAAGACAAATGTCCCACCTGAGGTTGCGTGACTCCGTCTTCCATATTGGTGCTGTTGGCAGGAATCGATGTCGTCGTCGTCGGTGCTGGCACAGGTATGGCAGGGAGGTCCAAGAGGTCCTGGCGCTCGTGCGTCTTGATGTGCTTGCGCAGCTCGTAGGGCCTGAGGAAGCATTTGGTGCAAATGTGGCAGCGGTGCGGCCGCTCGGCCGTGTGGATCTTCTCGTGGGCCTTCAGGTTGGTGGCGTTGGCGAAGCTTTTGCCGCACACCGAGCAGCCGTGCAGCCGCGTGGCCGCGTGGACCTCCAGGTGCTCCTTCAGCTTGTACGGCCTGGAGAAGATGCGACCGCACAGCTCGCACTCGTGGACCTTCTTCTTCTTCGTCTTCTTCTTCAGGCGCGCCGACCGCTCTGCTGGAAAGAAGGGAGAAAAGAAAGGGCCTTACGGCGGCGATCCTCGAGCGGCACGCCAACCATCAAAGCAGGTTGAACTTTGTTTTCATTCAGTACGTTTGTTAAGTACAGTTCAGTTGTATTTCACTTTTAATTTCGCCGAATTTGTATTTCAGTTTGGAGTTTTTGTTTCTGTATTTATGTCAGCGTAGGCATGGAATTCAATCAAATTTATTGACTGGTGGACTTCATCAGCTCACCTGGACTATCACCGGGGGAAACTAATTTTTTGTCGCAGGCTACTTTGAAGTGAAGGTTTTTCCTCTGAGGGTCGTTCCGACTTTGAAACCAAATCAGTGTGTTGTCGTTTCATCTTATTCTTACATACAGTATATACACCAAATTAATCATTACTGGTTCTGAAACCAGAAATCAAGGATAATAGTTTGTTCACTTATTGTTTTGAGTTAATGTCAAAAGGGCCAAAAACGACTCTTGCAAAAGCTCAAGATGATTTATTTGACAGGACAATTTGAAATGTTGAAAAAGATTTTACCCAGGATCGTGGAAGTTGATACATGATTTGCTTTTGGGGGCCGGATTTGGCCCCGAGGGCTTGAGTTTGACACCTGTGCTGTGGGTCGGGGGGGGGGGGGGGGGCGTCGATTCGTCTCACCTGGCAATGAAGACCCATCCTGCGAGTGCTCCTCTTCCTCGCCGTCTTGTTCGTCGTCCTGTCGGCACGGCGATGGCAGCTTTAGTCATGTTAAATGGATGACGGCGTACACGCGTATACACGTCGACTCCTCAATGGGCGGGTTGGACTATCACGGCGATACGTCAGCTCACCCGCCATTTTGGATGTGACAAATCTGTCACCTACAATGTGTACAAGTGCGATATCAAGCGCAAATACAACGTACGTGTATACTGTATTTTCTAATGTCGTCACGACGGCCATGACGGAAAAAGAACGAGGCTGATGCATCTCAGTGTATCCACTCGACCCACTTTGCCACATCCAATATGGCATGCGGGCGACACCCGACGACATCATCACCGCAGCCACCAAGGTAGCGACTCACCACGGCGTCTTCCAGATGTTTCTGCAGATGCTTGCGAAGCAGGCCCGGCCGGTTGAAGCTCTTGCTGCACACAGAGCAAGGGTGCGGCTTGCGGCCGGTGTGCAGCGTGGCGTGGTCGCGGAAGGCCGACGGCGTGGTGAAGACCTTGCGGCACACGGCGCAGGTGTAGGCGTCGCCCGAGTGCGTGCGCTGGTGCTCCGAGCGGCCTGCAGTAGAGGCGAAGCGCTTGGGGCAAAGCGCGCAGGCGTACGGGCGCTCGCCCGTGTGCACGCGCTGGTGCTGCGGAAGGGGAAAGAAAAAAAAACAAACAAACGCAGATGACAGGAATTAATGGGTGGAACTGGAACTTTTTCGGACAGGCGATGCTCACAAGAACAAACCTGCAGAAGGTATCGTCGCTGCAGGAAGCCGCGGCCGCACTCGTCGCACGTGTGCTGCTTCTGCGGGGCGTGGCGCAGGCGGTGGCGTCGCAGGCAGCCCAATTGGGCGTAGCGGGCGCCGCAGTCCTGACAGGCGTAGGGCTTCTCGCCCGTGTGCACCCTCTGGTGAACCTTGACGTTGATCTTCTTGCTGAAGCGCTTGCCGCACACGCCGCAGGCGTGCGGCTTCTCGCCAAAGTGCGCCGCGATGTGGTCGGACAGGCGCGACGGGCATGAGAAGTCGCGCTCACACAGCGTGCAGTGGTGCCGCCGCTTGGGAGGCGCCGCCATCGGCACAGAGACGTTGCCTGCCGGAAAATGCACACACGCAGCCACGCCGCGATGTGAGGGCTGGTCATTTCGTATCAATCCCTCAATCAGTGATCGGTCAAGTGTGGCACTCATAGCACTGGTTACACACAGGCTCCCTTTATTGGTATGCAAAAGAATCTGGCGACCACTTCAGCGTGTCGTCCGCCTTTCACCCGAAGTCATCTGGAATAGGCGCCAACACCCCACAACCCTGAACATGGGATGCGGGATTGAAAATGGATAGACAGACTGACATTTGCACTTTATTGATATAAAATTTGGGATTCATTCTTGGAAAAGGAAATCCATATTCAAGATCTCAAGATTACAACTTTCAGAATATCACTTGTCTTGTTTGTGATGAACATTTAGGTCAACTAAGCAACTGTATTTTACCGTTGGCCCTTACAGTGGTACTTGGGGAGCTAATTATTTTTTTGGGGTGCAACTTCACATTCCAGCAGCACAACAAAACGTAGTCATTACCTTCAGCCAGCAAATTTGCAAGCTTTTCTTCTTCTGGTTGCTCTTCCATTTTCACTTCATTCATCTTCTCCACTCAAGGAAAAAAAAAGGACAAATTCCAAATGAACAGCAGTCACAATATTTAATCAACAACAAATGTTTTTACACTAAATTATAGCTGGGTGACGATTGGGATGCTTTTTTTCCCTGTCTAATATCAATTTTTCTATCGCTTTAAACGGACGGTTTTAAAGCATCTGTACTGAAAATTAAAAGAAACGAGAGCGCATCAACATTTTACTCAGATATCAAGTAATGTAAATGTAAAAACAGAAAAAGAAGAACATAGAAAAACAGTCAAACGAATGCACTGTGAGGCAAACCATGGATAAATCTGATTTTAAAAAGCCGTTTGTGAAGCAAAACGGAATGTTTAAAGCCTTGCCACACATGAACAAATTAAAAACAAACATTACTGATGCCTCACAGTAATGTTTGTTGGCACCTGCTCACGTTTAGTAACGGCGACCTTATCAGCCCTAAAAAAAAAGCTCTCTCAACCAAGCACAGAGGTTGGCGAGAAAAAAAGAAAACGCTTTTTAAAAGCTCGTGGAAGCTAACGCCAGCTAAAGGCGGCTACTACCCAAAGCAGTGGCACTTAAATGGAGCCGATCGGTGTTGAATTTTAAAAATCGAAGCGAATAAAACCCGAAGGCAGCTGACAAGCGTGCATTAAAAAATGAATTTCCCGTGTAGATGACGTCGAACACACGGTCGCGATGATGCTAACGCTAGCTAGCTCGGCTAACGGCGACGTGACGCGTCTTGTCAGTCAAGCAAGGGGGGGGGGGGTGGCGGCACACACACTTTGCAATCACCTCATAATCCGGATTGTGTTCAAGGTTGATCAATTAATTACCTTTAGGGAGCAGCGCAGCGTCCTCGGAGGAACTGTTTTGGCGTCGAGTCGTCAGTTTGCCAGCGCCCACATGCCCGCGCACGTTGTCGGACGCTCTCGCGCGCACGCACCCTTGCTTCAGTCATTCTTCGAACTACGTACGTACGAGACGAACACTGACAACCTCATTACTGCATCCATTTTCTGCGCGAACATTTTTTTTTAAATCAATAACTAAATAAAATAAGGCTCTCCTCGTGAAGGTAACGGGTGAGCTGGGGTCTCTATCTCAGCTGACTTTGGATGACAGATGTACACCCTGGACTGGTCACAAACCAATGTCATGCCACATCGACAAACATTTGGACTGATCACCATCTGATGGTTGGACCTTTAGTCAATTGTCACTGGATACATGCAATGAATAATGATTTCCAACACACTGCACGATGTGAACAGTGGTATTTTATTAACCCATACCAAAATGGGTGCCTTCAAGTGACTGGCATGTCATGGCGACAGACGGCAGCAACATTGTGAGTACATGAAGACAGCATCCATTCTTTTGGTTTGCTCGTACATGTGGTTCATGTTTTTGTTGTTTCTTTGGGAAGCTCCCAAAAAGTTTGTGTGGGATGACATTTCCGGATGAACCCAAAATGCTCAATGACCCTTAGAGGTCAACTTCAATTGTCCTTGCGTCAACTTCTGGATGCATAGTGGATCTAACACAGTTCCCCCACTACAAATGCCTTTCCAGCCAGAATGAGCGAATGATGTCGAACGGCTGCCCACGCAGTCGTCACCGTCGGCAACCGCGTGCCTTCACTGTTTCTTCTTGATGACGTGCGCGCAGTCGTATTTGCCCCTGACAATGGTGAGCTTGACGCCGGGCAGGTCCTGAGTACGGCCGCCCTGCACCAGGACCACATTGTGCTCCTGCAGGTTGTGGCCTTCGCCCGGGATGAAGGCTACCGCCTCCTTGCCGTTGGACAGGCGCACGCGGGCGCACTTCCTGTTAGCCGAGTTGGGTTTCTTGGGCTTGCGGATCATCGTCTTCAGGACCACCGCCTTCATCTGTGGCTGGCCAAAGGTGGCGCCTGGCGCCTTGGGCACGGGCTTGGGCTTCCCCTTCCGGTGCATCTGGTTGAGGGTGGCCATGGACCGGCTTGCCAGGGGGCATGTCCATGTGCCGACGTGCTGGGATACTACACGCACACACACACTCATGAATACAGTGGTACAGGGCTGCACATAAACATTATTGGAATATGAATGAATGGCCTTTTGACAATAGCAGACGTTATTCTCAGATGAATTTATCAGCAACAAAAAAAAACTAAGAACTGACGATGAATTAGAAAACTGCGAAAGTCATTTTCTTTCGCAACTTGCCTTGAAAGAAGGTCGTGACCGCCGTCGACCTCAAACCTCGCAACAGCGACATCACTGAAACGCACCACAACACGGTTGATTACGTTGCAAACATGAAGCGTCTATCTCAGTGATACTTTGGGTTTCACACACAGCTCTAGAAGCAAAAACAGTTTTTTTCGATGCACCGAGTCAACAGTCAAAAAACAAGAATATGAACAATAACAAACTGCTTCATTCATTCTCGTAATTGCATTTAATTACAAATGTGATATCTGTGCTTAGGTGAAGTAAAACTATCCATGCTTACTGATTGCGAAAAGAGAGTAAAGCGAATCTCGCACAGACTTCGTCAAAGTGATTTTTTTCAATTATGGTATTCGCGTTGAGGACAAGCTAACACGTCCTTGTGCTAGCAGCTAGCAGCCGGCATTGGCCCAGCAAGCAACCAACCTTGGGACGACGTCATGTCGGGGACTCAAACGACAGCCACGCGGTCGGCGGTTACACTTTCCACGGCCAAATGAGTCCGCGTCGCAACATTTCCAGCAAAACACACACACACACAAAAACCCAACCAAGCCGACGACTAGCCAGGAAGTCACTAGAGGCCGTCAAAACGGGTGTACTTCCGGGTGAGGGGTCGACACAAATCTTCGAACGAAACACTCGATAAAAAAATAAATAAAATCTATTTTCTCCATCCATATTATACAGCAAATGACTAAATCCAAATGAAAGAAAGTTGAAATTTTTTGAATAACAATATTTCTGTGTTTAGTTTTTTTAAATAGTTTTGTAATTTAAAATTAAACTGAAATTAAAGACAAGCATCTTCATTGGTATGTCATATTTATGTTGATGAAAGGTAATGCTAACCATTAAAAAATGAAACGTGCCGCATGTGGGTGGAATAGAAATGGACTGAAATGAAGTTTAAGTGGGGAGACACGAGGACCTTGAGCCAGCTTCAAGGCTAATAGTTCTGACGTCATCACCTGGATTGCTCCCAAGTTGGTGTGCAATAAGAAGAGTGCAGCCATTGATTCCTTTTGGCAACCTTGCCATTCTAATCAGCTCATCTGATAACACGACTGGCCAACACATCGGCCTTTCCAACGTGTGAATGCACCTTTGGCCACAGGCGCCCTGATATGGACTGGCGACCAATCACTCTCTCCTGTCACGTGTCTGAATTCCACCTGTAGTATGTGCCCTGACATCTGCTGGCAGCCTGTCCATTGTTTGTCGAGATGTACCCTGATATCTACTGGCGACCAGTCCGGAGTGTGCTTCACATGCTGTGATGGCAGTGTATGTAAATGTCAATCAAAGTGCATCGCTGGTCCAAGGTCTGGTTGAAGACATCAGCAGATGTCAATCAGACTTTCAATCATTAACGAACCCTCCCCTCATCCTTGCCACCAGCCGTTCAGTCGCCACTTTTGCTCACAACTGCAACATCATGGCAACCTTCAGGCTGCAACCCATACCCCTGATTCTCCTCGCCATCTTGTCGGCTTGGGCCGCCGCAAAGCCATCCAGAAGCCCAAGCGGGAGCGATGTAGGGAGCAAGAAGCGCCTCCTGCTCATCTCCTTCGATGGCTTCCGTTGGGACTACGACCAGGACGTGGACACACCCAACCTGGACCGGCTGGCGTGGGACGGTGTCAAGGCCAAGTACATCACACCTCCGATGCTCACCATGACCTCGCCGTCGCACTTCACGACCATCACAGGTTCCTGGACACACTCCACCTAAATCCTGTCCTGCCGTTTGTCCTTTCATGTCCTGTAATATGGTGTCATGTCCTGTCCTGTTATATCTTGGCCTGTCCTGTTGTATCAGGTCGTATCATGTCCTGTCCTCTGGTGTCAAGCCATGTCCTTTCCTATTACATCACACCCTGTGGTGTCACCAAGTTCCCAGTCCTCTCACCTGTCTTGTCACGTTACACCGTCCTGTCCTGTTGCATCGCGTCTTACCATGTCCTGTGCTTTTACACCGTTCCCTGTCTGGTCATGTCCCCTTCCTGTCTTGTCATCAAACTGTGTCGTGTTGCGATCTGAGTTATTATTTCCTGTCATGTAATGTGGTGTCATGTTCCATCGTGTTTTGTTGTGGTGCCGTTAAGTCTTTTTGAGCTGAGCTTGGTAACGCATGAAATTCACCCATGTTAACGGCTTGTCGAAAAAGCTTGCCGTGCCTCTTCCAAATATTCTACGTACCCTCCGCCATTTTCCTCATTTCATGCTGCTCATACAGTTGTCCTTCTTGTTCTTGCTCAGGTCGCTGGGTGGAGGACCACGAGGTGGTCCACAACATGATGTTCAACACAAAGACCAACCTGAAGGTTCCCCACAAGGTGACTCTCAGGCGCTCCGAGTGGTGGGACAATGGCGTTCTGCCGCTTTGGATCACAGCGCAGAACCAGGTGACAATTGTCAAGCTCAGATTTATAGGTCAATCGATGACCCGTGTTAGCTTTTGTCGCAAGTGATAAATAGCGTGACTGTGGATCAGTTGGTAGAGCAGTTCGTCCAATGACTGAAGGGTCAGCAGTTTGAAACCTGGCTCAAAATGTCCCCTGTCAAAATGTCTTTAGGCAAGACGCTGAACCGCAAGTAGTCTCCAAGTCGGCAATGTTGATCTTCTCAAATGTTTAACCTGGTTTTACTCATTCACTCCCAAAGACATTTTTAAACATCTTTTCAGACTTGGTCTAGAATTGGCTGGTACTGAATGAGTTAAAGACTAAATAAATAAATGCAAGTTTCCTCCCCATGTTTCAGGGTCTGAAGACGGCCTCTTTCCACTACCCCGGAGGTGGCGCCAACTACAGCGGCCAAGCGGTGAACCGGGCCATCGTGGAGGAGTCAGGCCACCCCGATGACAACGAGACAGAGTGGCGGCAAAACATTGACACCGTTCTGACCTGGTTCTCCGAGGAAGACTTTGACCTAGTCACCCTGTACTATGGAGAGCCCGACAACGTGGGCCACATGCGGGGCCCCGACCACCCGGACCGGAAGGCCATCATCCGGCAGATCGATCGCACGGTGGGTTACCTGCGGGACGGCATCACCCGCCACATGTTGAACTCCACCCTCAACGTCATCATCACATCCGACCACGGCATGACCACCGTCAAGAAGCGCCCTCTGGTGGACGAGATTGTGCTCAACAAGTACCTGGATCTGCTCAAGTTGGCCAGTTTCGAAATTTTAGACTACGGAGGCTTCGGGATCCTCACGCCGCGGCCAGGAAAGGAGCAGGAAGTACTGGAGGCGCTGGCTAAGGCGCCGAACTTGACCGTCTACAGGAAGGAGGACATGCCTGAGAGTTTCCACCTCGGACGGAGCCGACGCATGCCACCTGTCGTCGTCATTGCGGACCTCGGCTTCAACCTCAACTCAGTCAGTGTGCTAACACTCATGCTTAATACGTTTGCTTTGGGGTCCGTGTGCTTCTTGAAGCTTTCGGCATTGTGATGTCATTTTCAATTGACACCAAGTGGCAAAATGGCTGCCCCCCGTCATGGATAAAAATGGCTGGATTTTGCTGCTTAATTCTTATTCCACAAAAGAAATTTTAATCAAAATACCATCTTTAGACTTACGGGGGCGATTAGAACATACAGTATTGTAAAGACAGATTTTAGGTTGACTTCCTCTTTAACGTAGTTGACTACTTTCACGTCATTATGCTAATGTGGAGCTGCTAATGTAGCTAACTACTCAAAAGCCATCACATACAAGGTCAAAATCACCACTGATCTGCTATGGGTTCACATGATTCATGGAGTCATATCTTACTGCAACGTCAACACGCTAACATAGGTAGACGCTTCCCCTTGACAACGCTAATGTTACAAATAAGGGCGCAGGCGGTTTTAAAATTATTATTTTTTTGGGTCCGACCAGAGATTCATCGTGTACGTTAATAAAGGCGACCACGGCTTCCACAACGGTGAGATGGACATGAAGATGATCTTCAGGGCCTTCGGACCCGATTTCAAGAAGAACTTCCTATCCGAGCCCTTCGACAGCATCCATATCTATCCGCTCATGTGCCGACTGCTCGACATCCGAGCGGAGCCCAACAACGGATCCCTGGAGCACATCGCCGACATGCTGATCGCCACCCATGACGGTAAGGACCTGGAACCCACATCGAGAATAGGATGGCATGCGAGCACTTCATGAAAACGATCTTGAGTTTTGTTTCCTCCAGGAGGATCTCGGATGAGCCCGACGTCGCCAATGATGTTGACCTTCATCTTTGTCTTCATTTCCACGACGATGCTTTAGCGTGCCAAATCTCAGAGATCGCACCTCCAAGATCTCATCTCCAGATACACAATGATGCCCCTTTCCCGTGAAGATCCTTAACGCCACGTCTAGATTCGGTTTCTACAAAAGATCCTTGATGATATAGTCTTAACAATCATACAAGTTCCATTGGTAAATGTTATGACATACGATTTGCGAGCGCTATGATTATTCATTATTATTTATTTGGTTTTAATGTCTGCACATTTGCACTTTGAGATGCAACAGATGTGTTTTGTGCTGTAAATAAAATATATGCAATAAATATGTACACTTCACATTCAATCTATAAAGCAGGGGTGGGCAAACTTTTTGGCTCGGGGGGCCGCATTGACTTTTATAATTTGACAGAAGGGCCAGGTCAGCACGAGCTATGGTACATTAAAAAAAATAAATAAACTGCATTTGTTGACAGTCCATATCAAACAACAACAGAACAAAAGCATGAAAACTACTGTATTAATATACTTTTTAAATGACAACAGTGTTGTTGATGACCTATTTTAGCCTGTGTAGAAGAAGTAGAGCGATACAGAGGTCCTAGGTGGTCAAAAAGATCCCCCCCGTGTTCTGCAACTTCAAGTCAATGCGCCACCTGGCGGTGAAATGACGGTCATTACAAGTCCAATTGAAATGAATGCAATCATTCACATCGAACCTTAATTGTGGACCAACCTTCGGCGGGCCGGATTAAAAAGACCAAGAGGCCGGATTCGGCCCGCGGGCCGTAGTTTGCGCACCTCTGCTATAAAGAGTGGATCACGGCATGATTGACTTTTTTTTTTCTAGTTTCCTAGAGTTAATAGCCACTCTGTATTTTCGCTAGCTACAACTTTGTTGTTGGATGCTGAGGTTTATGCGCATGCAACGTCGCCATTCGATTAAAACACGTCAAAGCAGTTCCTTCCGGTTCAGGTGAGTGGCGCAGCGATATTACAGATGGCTAACACCAACAGAAAACGTTCCCACAGTCCCTGCAGGCGCCACAAAGTCAACGATCAGTCGGATACTTTCTGTCACGTGTCGACTAGCATCATTCCGTCCGGTCACTTGGACTTGAAAAGCGAGTCGAGGTCGTGCGAGGCGCTCCCTGGCCCCACTTCCGACTTAGGGATTGACGGGAACAATGACGCCATCTTCTGTCTAAAGTCGGACAGCTGAAAGAAAAAGAAAGGTTCAGATGTCACTTTCCCTCCCTGGTGGCGAATTTCGAACGAGGCGGAAGGCGACATACGCTGTGGACGCCGAGCAGCTTCCACACCCCGAAACTGAGTAGGCCCATACCGCAGCACGCGTACACCGAGCCGCGGCCCAGGGCTCGCAGGGCCAGTGCTGCACCGCTCTCCGGGAGCGCCGTCGTCGCTGTAACGCCCTGCCGGGGCAAACGGACACGAATCGTGACTTCATTACACATGACAGCTTTGAAGGGTTTCAACAGGATGAATTTCTACTGGTCCAAGCATTTCCTGCCACTGAGGAATAGTCCATTTTTCAAGTCAGCATGGAAGAGAGTCTCACCCAGCTTTTCTTTCAAATTCTGTTTTGTCAACCACTATAATACTGTAGAGAGGCCAGCAGATGGATGCCTTGCATCGCTTTGGATTCAGTATTCAATAATCATTGTCATGTAGTGTTGTAATTATCAACTGAGAAGAAGGTGTGTAATTTCGCTTCAAACAGGAAGTGTAAGCTGGCAACAGCAAGAGATCACCTTGTTGAAGCAGTCCGGATTGTTCTTCTTGGCCAAAGCCAAAGTGGATCCGAAGCCTGCAATCAGGCCCAGTGACGACACAGCCGCCAGGAAAACGGCACCTGTGCACCAGAAGCAAAAAAGTCTCACACCTTCGCGTCCTTTCAGACAACAAGATCCCTTTAAATACAATGCCCTCAAAAGTGTGGGGTGTGCGCGCACGCGCGACAGTGTGCTGACATTCGCCCAAAAACAAAGACACGTTAACAACCAGCAGCGAAATGTCAAACGTGCAGCCGATTTTTGGCAAACGTTTAAATGTTCACCATGAATTAGTTGCAGTCTGTCGTCGTCCGCGTTTGGAGACACTTGGACGGGGAGCTTTTCATCCGCTGCGGACATGTCACGTTGGTCCGTCGGCATCATATGACCGGACAGAAACAACGCCCCGCTCTATGAAAACAAACGAGCTTTTCTCTTTATCAAACCACTCAACAATCGCTACTTAAAAAAAATACCAAAGCAGACGATCATCAATACATACAACAACACATTAGAGAAGCAAGGGTGTTAAAACAAAAACATTAAATGAAGTGAAGAAATACAAATTTGAGTGCGTTTTCGTTTTCAGAGGTACATGTGGTAGGTACCATTGTCAATAAATAAAAAAGGTTTGAATTACTTAATTCACATATGTGGGTTGGAAATTTCGTAAAAATCTTGAGCAAATGAAAAACATCGCCAAAATTTGTGAAGAAACAAACCAAAACATTTTCCTATGTCAACCAAGTGAATCGTTGCATAATTTCTGAGTGTCGGGGATGGTGGCCATCTTGAATTTTGTGAAAATGTCTGGACGTCCTGAATGATGAACCTGTATAAGCTTTTGGGGCTGCTCATACACTACGTTGTTCTTTACCACAACGAATAACTCATACAATGATGGCGTAGCCATCAAGAAGCAAGTTGATACAGATAGATGATGTGAGTGAGGAAAAAGATTATGAATAATTTGAGAAGCAGCCCTGCCCCATTCACCGATCTGGTGCTCCATTGACATAATTTTGGCCACAGAAACTAACTTTATTTCATCCGCAGGTGCATGATAACTTCTAATAAATAAAATATTACAAATTATAAATGCAGTTAAAAATTGTCGTTAAACACGATAAATGTATACTTACTGTACTTGTATGCCTCGGCAGCACGTCTGTCTCGCTCATTCAAAACTCCGAAGTGTTAGTGCGTCATCTTCCAAAAAAATGTTCCTAAACACAGCACAATTCGGAATTTCTCCCCAATTGATCTGAAGCCATTCATTCTTCAACTCCTGCGAGGGTGGCAGCTGATGCAAAGTTTTAGCAGCCATCTGTGACAATTGATCACTCAAATTGCCTCTTAGCTAGCGAATCTGTGCATGACATAAAAGTAGACTCTGAGATGGTGCACAAAACCAAAGCCACTGCAAAGAAAATGTCATTCGCTAGTAAATTAAGATCAACAAAATGTTGCTTTTTTACTTCGGAGTTGTTCCTGCTCGATTATGAGTGCAGTGGGCATTGTTCTGGATATGTGAGACTTTTATTTCCTGAAAACCCAACTGAGTGTCTATGTTATAATAAAGAATAACAGACGGATGCACGGCCACCTTTCATTGAGGTGTTGTGTCACCCTGGCCATTGCACTGAAACATTTCTGCCCATCTCCTTGGGGCAGAAGGAAGATGAGCGGAGTGATGAAATGCAACCCGTGGCCGGTCGCCAGCGCATCACGGCTAAGGCAAGAGGAAGCAGGATCGGCGATATAAAATCCAAATAAAAAAAGGCAGACAAAAGAAGGCGTCGGGCTAACTTGTTTTATTTGCACGTCAAGGGGGAGGTTAGCATCATTCGGGTTTACAGCAGGGGGCGCTCCAAAGCGCTGAAAGCTTTCAGGATATCGGACAGCTAGAAGTAGAACATCGATACAAAATCCACGCGTCAAGTCTCCACGTTGACGTCTGCCGCAAATCGGGAGGAGCTTCAAGGCTCGGTCGGGAGCGGCCAACAAGACGGCTCGCATCGTTGATGGTGTCATGTTTGGAGCGTTCAGGGGAGCATCGGACAGACGCCGTGGGTGGTGTGCTTTTCGGGGGGGGGGGGGGGGGAACAGCGCCACCGGCTGGCAACAATATTCATGGTGCAAATGAGAAGACTAGTGTTGGGAATCATTCACTCATGCCTTATTACTACCCATGCATTTTGATATCGTTGACCCGAGGGCTGAAACGATTCATCGAATCGCCTCAACTCACAATGACGGGATTTGGATTGGACGTCATTGTCAACCATATAACGCACTGTACAAAAATTGCTACAACGATAAGAGAGTATTCGATTCCTCATTTGGAAATGGCCAACTTAGGATATTGTGAATAGGGTGTCATTCTCAACACAGCCAGAGATTTCGAGCCGCTGATCAGCACAGACGTGAATGAACAAAGCCATTACATCGCACGCGGGGTTATGACATCATCGTCAAAGAAATATGAACAGGAACGTTTTCGAAGCTTTTGGAGTCATGTCATGTTACCTTCGCTGAATGCCTTCAGGTGCCGCCCGGGTTAACCTTCAGCTCATGAACAGGTAAGCATGGCCGTGATGTTAGCTTAGCATTGCGATTAGCGTCGCCGACTCGACTGCCAGCCTGGCTTGGGGACGACTCGTTAGTTGCGACACAAGCCACGTAAGAAAGCGTAAAGGAAGTCTTTCATGTTAGAAACAAGCACACGCATGAATTTATTTACACATTGGAACCTGCACGCGAGCAACCCCGACACCACGGAAAGCCGTTTGGAGCCTTTATGCCGTATCGACCGTAAGGTCCAGCTACCAGTACGCTTGTTGTCCTCACGAGTACGTGCGATTCTGCGCACTGGATTAGCGCGACAATTAGTAGTATTTTCGGATCCACGACACAATTTAAGTTGATATTCTATGTGTGACATATTTCCCAAACGGAGCTCATGAAAACAAGATCTGGGAATCAGGGCCACCCTCAGAGTTAATCCAGTCATGCCTCTTTGGTGCAGAAACTTCCAGGTTACACACGATAAATCACAAGTCTGGATGGGAAAATTGAGGCACCTTCAAAGTCTGAAAGCCAGGCGCATTAAAAATGACAGGAGCGTGAATGAGAGAATACGGGCCATGTCACGCACACACACCTGTGGGAAACTCAAGGAAAGACTGGGATATGTTGTATGTGCCTCTCCCAGTCTGAATGTTGCAGTATTGGAACAG
The DNA here is from genome assembly GCF_054856545.1 of Hippocampus guttulatus. Classification (NCBI taxonomy): domain Eukaryota; kingdom Metazoa; phylum Chordata; class Actinopteri; order Syngnathiformes; family Syngnathidae; genus Hippocampus; species Hippocampus guttulatus. The sequence continues at coordinate 20,944,871 of NC_141266.1, read as the reverse complement.
AATGAAGCAGCTGACTGCGCCTGTTTTCATCCTTCTGCAGGTGCTGCCATCTTGGCGTTTTAGCGCCCTCTGTCGGCGACTGAAATTCACATCTAGGCGGCAATGCGAGCGTCACGGCTCACGTATTGACTGAGTTTGATCACGTTGCGCATAAATTTCAAGGTTCAAGCACGTGCATGGACCTTGAGCTGAATTTTAAGTGCATGGGAAAAAAATGCTCAAAAGGGATTTCCATGACACTCACCAGCAGGTGTCGGTAGTCGGCAGCAAAGCATGGTGGGAATTGTCCGGACTGTGATGGGGGAGGCTGAAGGGAGCTTTTGGTGTCCTCTTCACAAAGACATGCAACTAACTGCATGATGACAACACTGAATTGTTTTCCTTTGTCAGAACATAAGCGCACGGGCACACACACAAGCGCACGGGCACACACACACACGCACACTCACACACACACACACACACAAACACACACCCTTTCCTTCGTACAAGCATATTTTGTTGAGTGTGTGGCGATAACAGACAATGTTTACAAAGAGGATCCCAAGTGTGTGTGTGTGTGTGTGTGTGTGTGTGCGCGTGTACGTGCGCGCGCCCGTGCGCGCTGCACACCGGGCTCTGTACACTGGTCAGTCTAGGCGTGGGTCCGGCGCTCAGTACTCGCTGAGGGTGTGCCACTTAGAGATCTGCCGGCGGGGGTTTTCGCAGACCTCCCGCCAGTGGGCGGCGCCGGAGGGCAGGGCGCCGTGTAGGCCCAGGAGCAGGCGGCCCAGGACTTCGTTCTTGGCGGTGCGGTCGAAGTCCACCACCAGGAACTCCACAGAGATCTCGGGCAGCAGCTCGGGCGGGATGTCGTAGATGAAGGACTCATTGAAGACGGGGTTGAGCGTGCACTTCTTCACGTGAGTCTTCTTTTTGGCAATGCGCTTGCGGCCGTAGAACACGTTGACCTTCACGTAGGGGTCTGCGGACAGACAGACGGAGGGAAGGACACCACACGCAAGCGTTAGCGTTAAAATGTTGTCACGCCGAAGCAATTCACGTATTACTTGCGTGCAATCTTGATGTCGAGGAGACACAGTATGTTGGAGTCAATTGAGGAGCTCCATTCAGACAAAACTACTCATTTGGAGCATCTTCTGGTGTTTGGGGTGTGACGGAGGGCTAGTTTTTTTCCCCATCATTTAGAAGCCTGATTTGACCAATTAGGTGATTTTTTTTCATTGGGATTTGGGAGGCTTGTTGTTCACAACACTCTTCTCGACACTGTGTCCAATTTAGAATACTTTTACTTTTCGGGGACATGAAAACAGAGAAACTAATTTGTGTGCAGTTTTTAAAAAAAAAATGTTGTTCCAAGTTAGCAAAATGGGTTTTTGATAATTGGCAATGAAAACAATACATTTCCTTCTGTACTTAAGTACGTTTCAGAGTGTGCAGTTTCGTACTTTTACTTCAGTAAAGGAGTGAAATCCTTGTACTTGCAGTCCTTATTTCAGACAAGTATGTGTATTTGTACTTGAATGGAGCGCGAGGCCTGCGGCCGGCCGGACTCACTTGCAGACAGGCCGGCGATGTCCATCTTGGGGAGGTGTCGAGCCTTGAGGACCACCACGCTCAGGCGATGGGACACTGGCTGGTAGGACAACGACGCCAGCAGCTCGCCGCGATTCTCGCACTGACAACACAACGCACAAAGAGTCACTTCCTGTTTCCGTCACGTCATCACCACGTGACTCAACAGGGTGAGAATGTATGCATTACGCTTTCTTCATGAGTCGAATAGCTCCAAATTATCTGAGAAATAAATAAAACAGAATGTAAAGTATAATTGGTGTTGTAATGTAGTGAGTTGGATCCGTGCGTTTAAAGGGCGTGGCCTACTGAGTGAGATTTCGGCAGATTAATGAAGCCTCAAGCACATGTTCGCCCCCTGGTGGCTGGTTGACGGCTGCTTGAGAAAGTGCTTGATTAGATGTGCGGCAGAGCCCACATTTTTTTCCAAAGCAAATATCACCGGTGATCGGGTTCATTTCATCGAGGCAGCCAAAATTGTGATCACCATTTTGGTTCGATTAATTGCGCAGCCCTAATTCACATCCCGTTCCAGATGCACAACATGTGTTCTTTTTTTGATTCAACGTTGCAAATGAGAATTCTGCTTACAGTTGCCTTTACAAGATGAGTAAAAGAAAACAAAGTTGATCAATAAAGTGTGAAATTCTTTTCTTAATCAGACAACCTCACAGAAGTCTGCAGGATTCATTTTATACATTTACACATAATTTGTTGACAAATGTACTATACATTGTATTTTACCAACTCAATTGATTTTGTTATGTTTCAAAATTTGCCCCTCCCCGTCCCCCACGCCCACATCTCCTTTACATTTTAGGTGCAGTAATGATGTTACATTCTGGTACACATCGAAATTGTCTGTCTTAACGGAATGTTAAACGCTTTGGAATGTTTGCTTGTTTACATCCTGCCTAATGTTGTCACTTGAACATATTTGAGTTGCAGTGACCAAAAATGGGCCTTGTCAGCGCAGTTCAATTAAGATGAACAAGAGCCCTTTAGTCTGTCGCGGATGAGTGTCGCCACGGCAACAGCCAGCGCGAACACCATGATGTCCGACGGCCGCCTCACCCGTGTGTTCCTCTTGGCGATTCTCTGGCTCAGGTGGACCCGGCCCGTGCTGGGGTCCACGCCCTTGAGTGGCACCAGGGCCTCACCGATGACATCGTCGCGGGCGAAGCGGTCAAAGCTGAGCACCAGGAAGTGCAGCGTCAGCTCGGGCAGCGAGCTGTAGGCCACGCCGTAGAAAGTGAAGGTCTCGTCGAAGAGCGGGTCCAGGGTCTTCCTCAGCACGCGGGTCTTGACACGGTGCTTCTTCTCAGGCAGGACAGTCATCTTGATGTAGGGGTCCGAGATGCCGGCCTGCTCGTCCATGGCGGGCAGTCCCCGAGCCCCGACCACCGTGACCACCAGGGCCTTCTTGGGGAAGTTGTAGTCCACGGCGAGGCTGACGGTGCCCAGGCCGGCTTCAGCTTCTGGTTCTGAGGAAGCGGGCGTGAAGGGCGACGCCGTCTTGCTGCTGCTCTGACTGCTGCCGGCCGAGCTACCGTCCAGACAGCAGTAGTCTGCGCGCACGGGAAGCGCGCGCTCCAGGCCATCGTGGGGCCCCAACCCAGCGGGCACCACTAAATGGCTCATCTGAAGCTGACCCGGGACATCCAGGACGTTGTTCTCGGCGTCCACCAGAACCATGCCCCTAGCCCCCGCCGCGCCACTGCCGTCCCGCTCGGACCACCCAGCCCGCCTGGCGTTACGCACGATCCTCTTGCTGCTGCTGAGAGATTCTGGATAAATGCTGATCCCCTTCAGCATGTGGATGAACTTGAAGGGTGGGTCCTCGGTGTCGCAGTAGCGGTCGCTGTGCAGCTTGTAGCGTCCGGACGCGCGCAAATAACGGCGCTGGCAGAAGGACCAAAGCAGAAGTGCCACGATCACCACCGCCACCAGAACGCCCGCACCCAGGAAGCCCGCCAGGACGGGAGACATGGCTGCAGCACAAACAGGAAGTGAGATGATTCTTCATGAGAGAGACATGATGTGGAGAAGTAGGCTAGCGGAAAGGGTTGGGGGTAGGTGGGGGCAGCGCTTCTGAAGCTCTTTGTGCATTCCTTGTCCTAATGTGACACTACACACACACACACACAAGCAAGAAGCAAGCGCTTCCTTCATTCACAGTCAAATGAATTCATAGCTTGCAAAGTGCTGAAAAGAACCAGCTCGCTGCCTAGCAGCACATGCACGCGGGCGCGCACACGCGTGCGCACACTCACGGACACACACACACACACGCACACACTCAGTGGCTATGTTGGGTGTGATTCCCTATTCAGTATAATGGACTGGTTAGCCCTCGTATCACGTTTGAGGTTTTTTTAGGCAACACGTCTACTGTCGAAAATTCTTAATTGATAATGTGGGGGTGCGGAATGGCTAAATATTTCCCAACACAAGCAGAACAAACCAGTATAGCGAAAACAATTACGTCATTTCACGGAGCTACGGCCGCACTGAGACCACCGTGTACAGACATGACATCACCCCCGAGGCCCAAACATTTTACTGTGCGTAGAGACGGGAGCGTGTACGCTTAAAAGTAAAGAAATATGTTATATGTGTACATGTATACTATATTTTACAACCTAATAGAGAAGGGTGGGGGGTAGACAAAATATGTTCACTTAAAATTAAAAAAAAATCGTCGTCCCCGAGGCGCTGTTGTGATGTCGACACAACATTTGGACGTTTGAGCCAACGACGAGAAGCTGTCAAATGTTGAAAAGAAGCACGATATAGTCGAAATGGCGGTCGTTCGTCGACTGGGTGGCGCCCGCGGCAGGTGCGATTTAAAGCGCAGCGAGCCCTGTGGGAATCCGAGCGGAAGCACGACAAGTGCTCAATCGCGCCGAACGTGTCAGGCTTGGCCACGGAAGGCGACGCCCAGCCGCCCGCTATCACCTTGGCCTGGATTCACTCACCGTAGGAGGGTTGCAGCTCCGTCATGTCCGCCATTTTGTGACAGGGTGTGAAGCACCCAGACTACTGACTGACAAGAGCAAGGAAGGAAGGAGGGAAGGCAGGAGGGAAGGAAGGAAGGAAGGAAGAGGAGGCAGGCGAAGCGCTCGTTATCCTTTACATTCGTTAGCAAAAAAGACAACGCTGTTCTGGTCCCGTCCGGTCGGGTCCGGTTGGGGCGTCTTCTTACGTAGTGTCCCGCCGCCTCGAGTGCTGATGCTGCTTGGAGTGGAAGGATGCAAAGGATGCAGCGAGTCTGCGCACTCCGGCCGCCGCCCGACAGAGATGCTCCACTGCGCACAATGCGCACACGTCTCACTCGTACTCATTCCAAAAAGGTCCAAAGTGTTTGTGCATCATCAGAGAAGGAAAACGTGCTTGAGTGAAGAAAGAAAGCCTCCGTGAGATGAAAAATCGAATTTTCAAGTGTGTTGACCCGGCCAGGACTGTCACATCTGACTCCAAGGCAAGAGCAAAGTTGAAATAAATAATTGTTTCACCCCCCCAAAAAAACTACAGGAAATCAGGCAAAAGATGAATGAGGCAATAAACACATGGTCACATCTGCGGAAACAAAAGAAGAAAAAAAATCACCAAAACACAAAAGGGAGATGAACATGATCTGAAGTCTCAAGAAAGAAACAGGCTTCAACAAGCTGAACTTTTAGTTGAGGGCTTGCGACAGCTTCTCTTCAAGTCTTGATTGTAGCATTGTAAAAGTTTCACAATAACATTGTTCATCGTTTTGTACTGGATCCACATGTTTTGTACTGACATTTCACTTTTCCTGAGGATAAACAGATTATAAAATGGATGGATGGATGGATTGACATATAATAAATTAATAAAATACAGATAATGAAAATGACAGTTAAAAAAGAGATCGGCTAGGGTGAAATGTGTTGTCAATATCTAGCAACTTCAGGTCCACCACTGATCTCTTCGCTGTTTGACTTTCTCAAAATCAATTCAAAACGGTTATGAAAATTCCAACGGTTGCGCCTGAAGGCGGTGCAACGAAACCTCAGCAGAGTGAGATATCATTGCAGCATCCTGGTGCTGTGAGGCCCCAAGCCCCGCCCCCTTGCCGCATCGTCACACATCATGACGGGAACAAAACGCAAAAGTATGTTTAAAAAGAAAAACAGCTGTATTACTTTCGATTAGTCGTGAAGTCAGCTGTGATCCACTCAGCAGACTTTCTCATCTTTCATACTTCAATTTGAAATCATCGTCTTCCCTTTTTCTTCTTCCTTATTTTCATTTTTGCTCAGCCCAGAAGAGGAAGAGCAACAGTACAACCCTCTCGGTTTTTTTATTCTCCACTCATTTCTTCTGGTTCCTTCAGTGTCACCATGATTTTTCCGCACGCAAATGTCTTGTTTGTCTTGCTGCTTCTGACAGGTCAGTGACTGACGTGAACGAGATCACCTGTGTGTATGTTTAGGGGGGTGCTTGTGTGTGTGTGTGTGTGTGATTAGTAACATCTCAACTCCTTTCTGAGCTTATCATGACAGCACAAATAGATGTTCTACGCAGAGGATAAAAACTATATGACTGCGACTACAGCTAAATATTGCCTGCCTATGTCGTTGCTCAACTATTTTTTTCAGTTTGTGGCTTAAAAGATTTAAGCACCACAACAAAGCTTGTGGGGCCTTTCTTTTGGCAGTTTGGGTGTATCAAATACACAATATGTGGTTGTTTTTATCTTCTTACATTGTATTGTATGTATGTTTTATAGTTGATTTGACTCAATGTTCCTTGGATTTGGAGGACGCAGTGGAGGTGGAGGACCGAGTGCGCTACTCACCGTTGCCGTGTGCCATGCGTGGCTCCACCGTGACGTTGCTGTGCTCCTTCACGCCCATCAAATCGGTGTTTCGGGTGAAGTGGTGCACCTATCACCTCATCTGTCAGGGGATCGTGGCGTCTGTGTATGACAGCTTTGTGCCGTCAGTTGACTGGCGCTACCAGTACCTGGGGGACTTGGAGAGAAACTGCACGCTGCAGATTCACGACATCAGGAGGAAAGACAATACCACCTTCAGATTCCGAATGGAATCCGAAGAGCGCAACGGACATTTCACTGGCATCAAGGGAGTGCTCGTCACTGTCGTTGGTAGGACCCTCACCTCACTCGACTCTTTGCCATATGCATCATAAAGATGCACTGTGACTTACGGGCGCCTCAACTTACAAGATTTTCCATTTACAATTTGAGCTGTGACTTGACATTTTGCACACACACAGAAATGTCATACATGCATCCAAGTGGCGTACCGCTCAGAGTTTCCGGAACTTGGAAATAGGTCACCACTGTTTCCTGCCAAATGAAGCATCCATCCTCTCTCAATGACCTCCTCTAGATGGCGATCCGATGAGGGTGGAAAGCTCCGCCTCCGACCGCGTGAGCAAGGGTGCTGCGGTGAAGTTGAGTTGCGTCTCCAACTGTTCCTTCCACGGTCTGGAGGTGAGCTGGCATCGAGACGGCCACGCTCTCCCGGAGTCCAGCCCCACTCTCTGGCTGAGAGCGGCACAGTCAGCCAACTATACTTGTGGCCTGGCTGCCCGCAACACCACCATGTCGCCGCCCTTCAGGCTGAATGTGGAGCAACACCAACCAGGTAAATGACAGGTTCATTTTTTTCGCTTCTTCTGTTCTTGTCAATGTTTTCACGCATGTAAACAGGCACGAAAATACAAATGCACCCGCATACATACAACAGTCACTCTCTCTCACACACACACACGCGCGCAAACAGACCAACACACATATATCCCACATACAAATACACACAACCACACACAAACTCGGTCATCTCACTTTGTTTTTCATGCGCGAAAAACTTGCCGAGTCTTTCGCATGTCGATTTTCTTTCAAGACGGACATTTTGCCGTGACTCTCGGCAATTCCCTCCGCCTGCTGATGGTGCTGCTCGGCGTCGTTCCGATCATCTTCATCCTCGTGAAATGGTACGTCACCTGGCCTGATGCTAGCCGTGTGCTAGCTGTTAGCATAAGCACAATTAGCATGCATTTGACATCGCAGGAGGAAGTGTCGGCCGGCGTCTCGTCACGATGGCAAACACGCGGGACGGGACCAGAAGGTGAGTCTGCTGACACCGCATAATACATCGAGGCCAACTCTTCACCTCATCCTGCATCTGTCCCTACGTGTAGAGGTGTGAACCCGTGTACATGAACGCGACGGCGTGTGCTGAAGAAAGGCGGCCCAGACAAACAGGAAGCGGGCCTGAGCGCAAAGCAAGTCCATAATGGCGTCACCGTCATGATGCTGTGAGCCTGCCTGATAGTGTTTATGAGTTTTTACAGCTGCTGTCAGTGATGGGCGGAGCTTCCCACGCACACCTGTGCTGCTCTGCGTGTGTCAATTGCTTCTGCTGGCTTTGAGGAAGGTGGGACTTTTCGGAGTTCCAATTTGGAAAAGTGCACTGCAACGGCCCTTTGAAATGGGAGTTGCGGGTTGCGCAGTCGGGGAAAAAAAAAGGACCCGGAGTTCGACAACCGACTTCAATGTGACATCACTCGACAATGACGACCCAAGGGAGACACAGACTGCGAATGGCAAAACATCATTTAAAAGATTAGGAACCTATATTATATATAAAAAGGAAATTATGAAAAAGGTTTGCTGAACGTGTTGTGATGAATCAATGCAGTTGATTTTTCCAAATCAACTTTATTGATTACATTAGCATGCGTCATTTCGTTTTTGTTCCTCTTTCTTATCCTTCTGTCTTTTCCTCTTTCTGCTTGTGTCATACAGATAGCGGTGTTACCCCACCCCCCTCCCCCATTCAGTTAAGTACTTTTTTTCCCCCCCGACAGCTTCAGGCTCCTTTTGCACTGTGCCAATTTGCTGTATCTGTTTAAATTATTGTTTTTTGGGGGGTGGGGGGAGTGGTTGTTTTTTTTTTGTGTCATTGTTGTTCAATAAAAGCCTTGTGCAATCACCAAAACTTAAATGTTTGCTTTGGGATCCAATACTTGTGAATGGGCATCGCTCCCACTCGGTCACACGTGCACTTTCATCAAGGAGATTGTAGTTCATGAAAATGAAATCACTAAAACCACATTTTAAAAAAGATGTTCATGAACAAAATGAACAACTACCAAACTAGATGTTGCCTTGATAGAACGAACTAGAACTATACCGAAACTACCCTTCATTTTCATCTGGGGTTTTTTTTCTTTTCTGGGAGGTCTGTGCATCTGGCCATGCTAAGCTAATGAGCATACTAACGTTCAATACCTTGGAGGCGAAAGTCACTCATGCTGACATGGCCGCCAGTTTTGCAGTTAGCAGAATTTGACAGCTACCGTCGTAAGGACCCTTTCGAGTGGACCGCAGACTACTTTTTGTCCGATAAATCCAGAGTCTGTTGGTTTCGGGTCTGTCAAATGGAGGTCCCGCAGTCTGCAACGTTAGCTGCACAACTCTGGAACAAACTAAACTGGTGACACGCGACGCAACAACGGAGAGGACGGCGCAAGGGTTGGGGTGGGAGGGCACGCGAGTCGAAGCCACTGTTCAGAAGACTATGGATTATTTTCGTTGTTGTCATATTACCTTTGACAACTTTCAACGTCTGAAGTAAGACTTGCTAATGTTTTCCACCAGTCTCGTTTTGCACTTTGTCATGAATTGGCCATTAAAAGGGCAGTAATTAGCTTGTCACAGTCTCAAAAAAATAAAGAAATAAATAAAAGGGAGGTCAACAAAATATTTTTGTCATCGTCACCGTTGAGTAAAACAACACCGGCAGAGTGAGAGCTAAGTTAAACCTCATTACGCAACATAATAGCAAAATTGAACATTTAAAAATAACAATTGCAATCCAAACTTTCTACACGCGATGAGTCGTCACGTCAGTGCCGAGCTTTTCATCCCCCACTGCTTGACTTTGAATTTCATTTTCTTCCCTTTTCTTCTGGGCCTAGCTCGGCCCAGAAGAAAAGAGGAAGGACGAGTGCAACTTCTTCTCTTCACGCTTCTTCTCACCACTCATTTCCTTCTCGTCTTTTCGTCCCTTCACATCATGTCTCTCCCACACGCTAGCGCGTTGGTCTTTCTGCTTCTGGCAGGTGAGTGACTGACGTCGACGGGATCACACACCGCCGCGTGCGTGTGTTTGTGTGTGTGTGCGTGCGTGCGTGTAATTCAGGATGTTGCTCCAGCATGTCGTGTTTGGCAATATAATAAGCCTCCGAATGTATTCTTTAAAATAATGTTGTTGTAATACTCACCATTAACGTGAAGGTTTTCCGTTCCTCACGATGGTGAAGCAAAGTTAGCGGAATTATAGTCAGCTTGCCGGGTCCGTTCGCGGAGTTGCCGGTGGCTCACTTTCACCCTGCTCAGTAGCTTGCACGCTTCCTTTCTGGAGTCTCCCGCAGGTTATTTTGATGCCAACGTATCATGGCGCGTGTGAAAGTGCCGCTTTACATTCGACCGTTTCATCGGTGGTATTTTGTCATTGCAAACTAGACACACCGCAGAACCTGTTCCCTCCACAAAGGCGAATCCTTCGGTCCATTCGCCCTGAAATCTACCACACTCGTCATCTTTTTTTTTTCTTTTCGCCATTTTATTCGTTTAGGATTAACTTTGAGCGAATGACCGAGCGGGCTGATTCAAAAGGGGGCGTTTACCTGTTTCCACAGCAACGGCTTATGTAGGCCAGTATCATCCAATTAAAAGTGGTCCAGCAACTGCAGCCCTGAATGGGACACAAGCAGTGAAAAATCAATGGATGGATTAAACAAGCGAGAATATTTTGTTTTATCTGCAAACCAGACGCAGTCATTAAAAGAGCCATATACAGTATGGCTCGTGAGCCATAGGTTCCCCACCCCTGCCCTAATCCCTCTATTTGGATTTTTAGTGGACTTCTTAGTCAGCTCGACAGTCGACTACGGCAGATTGGTGGAAGTCATTATACTTTAGGCCTTACACGGATAGTTCAGAGGAAGCGACGCCTTATAAAACCCCACCTACTCTCGTTTTTCTTTGATGAGGGAAAAGAAAAAATATATCCTGTCAAAATAATGTTAATAGTGGGTTTGTACGTACCCAGTGAGAACAATTACAAGGATACCGAGGTCCAAATGTCCCTTTTTATCCAATAGAAAGCATTCTTGCAGATTCTAAACTATTTGTGGATGTTTCAGTTTTGTTATTGTTGTTACTCATGATTTTTGTGAAAAAAGCTTAGTGATGATATGTCCTTTCTTGTAGATTTTTTTTGGGGGAGGCGGGGGATTAAAAAAAAAAATCTTTTGAAAAGAGCCACAATTTCGGGACCTATATCAGTATGTTTGCATTATACTGCCCCCAGTGGCCAAGGGACATACTCCCAAACGAGCAGCTCAATGTCTATTGAACTGAAGCAAGAAGCAAAAACAGTTCCATTCTTTGGATTCTCGTAAGTTATGTCATGATTGGGGGTTTTTCCGAAAGGTGAATATTGTAGAGTGCCATTTTTCAGATTCAGCAGTTGCGGAGGAGCGGGTGAGGTACTCATCGCCGGAGATGTGCGCGGTGCGCAGTTCCACCCTGACGCTGCTGTGCTCCTTCACGGCCATCAGGCCAGTGGTTCGGGTGGTGTGGTGCGTCAATCACCTCATCTGTCATGGGACCACGCCGTCCGTGTACGACAGCAAGTTGTCAAACAACAACTGGCGCTACCTGTACCAAGGGGACTTGGAGAGAAACTGCACGCTGCAGATCAACAACATCCAGAACCAAGACAGCGCCACTTTCCGATTCCGAATGGAAGCCACTGAGAGCGTCGGACATTTCACTGGCACCAAGGGCGTGCGCGTCACCGTTGTTGGTAGGACCGTTGTGTCACTCGAGTTGCCCTCCGCATTATAAGATAAGATAAGATAAGAAAACCTTTATTAGTCTCGCAATGGAGAAATTCCCGATTCACAGCAGCAAAGTTAAGAATGGAAGAAGTAGAACAACAAAATATAGGAGCTGCTGGAAAGGCAGCCACTCACGCGGCGCCATTTTGAAGTCAAAATAACAAAACTAACACATAGGACACAGACAGTCGTGCAATCTTGACCACTTTTCTGCATACACTTTGTTGTTTGAAGCAGTTATAGATGAAAGAGGAGAGGATCAAAGTGTCCTTTCACCAGTGGATCAGAGACGGCATGCTGAAAATGTGCACACGTCTGCTATAAGCTAAGTTTTGAAAGCAAACATGAAGCTGTAGCGTCCATTGACGAAAAAGAGATTGACTCACATCTCCTGTCCCATGTAAATCCATTATACAGACGTAGCTTGATTTACGCGTGCTCCACGATACCAGTTATGAAATCTTACGTGGTAGATTTTTTTTGCACACACAGGCAGACAAAAATCACACACATGCACATGTTCGAATGTCAGACAGTATATAACTTGCCGAGTAAAAAAACGTCGGCGACGTTCCCTCACCAAAGTGTTGACAAAGCATCCCATCTCCACGGTAACCTTGCCCCCCTCTAGATGGTGATCCGATGATGGTGCACAGCTCTGCCCCCGGGCATGTGCGCAAAGGCACTACGGTTACACTGAGCTGCACGTCTCGGTGTTCCTTTCACAAACTGAGCGTGCAGTGGTACCGTGACGGCCACGCCCTCACAGAGTCCGGCCCCGCCCTCCAGTTGACGGCGGAACAGTCGGCCAATTACACTTGCGTCCTGGCCGACCGTGCCGACACCATGTCGCTGCCCTTCAGGCTGACTGTGGAACGACACCAGACGGGTAAGTTACTGTGGAATTCCTCACCTCTTCTTTTCCGCTGTTGACTTTTTCAATGTTTTTACACACACACACACACACAAAAATGCATCACACAAACACAAACATGCACAGACTCAAATTCATGCAAAGCTGACACACAAGTACACAAACACATTATCATCATACACACACACAAGGCAAAACATGTATGCACATATACACACACATGCGCGGACGCACACACACATAGATGCACACGCACCGCCTTGTTCTCGCGTTCTCATCCTCAATGTTTTCGCGCGCGAAAAACTTGCCGAGTCATCACTGTGTGGATCTGCTGTGCCACTTTCAAGACGGACGTTTTGCAGTGCCGCTCAGCATCTCCTTGGGCCTACTGATGGTCCTGCTCCTTGTGGTTGCCATCGCCGTGTTCCTCGTCAAACGGTGCGTCCCCGCGGTAGACGTTAGCATGGTTGCACTCAGCATTAGGACAGTTAGCATGTGGTGGACATTCCAGCAGGAACCGTCGACCGGCGTCTCGTCACAATGGAACATCTGCTGAAAAGGAGCATGAGGTGAGTCCGCTGGTATCCCATCATGCACCTGGGACAACTCTACTTAATTAATACAAAGTGTACATGTGTATGTGTAGACAGGTGAAAATGTGTACAGTAACACAATGCCAGGTGGCGAGCGAGGCGGTCCAGATGGACAGGAAGTGGACCAGAGAACAGACGAAGTCAATTATGCTGCCGTACAGTTTAAACCAAAGGCCATCAACAGGTATCTCTCATACACACGCATGCGCACACACACTTCAGCCACACAATTGTGTTGCTATTGAAGCGTTGTTGTCGTTTGAGGCCGGCCACGACGCAAGAGGACGTAGTCTACTCGTCTGTAGCACGCCCGTCCCAGTGATCGCCGAGCAGACAGGAAATGGCGTCCCAAGTTGACAGAAGTGACATCACAAGTTTCAATAAAGTCGGGACTGGAGACCAGCAAGTTGTTTGTCATGACATCATTTCCCGTTGCGTCCGTCTGACTGCCTGCTTGTCGCAACAAAATGTTCGACCACACTTCACTTCCCGTTAACTTCATCTAAACAAGAGATGCCATTCTCCTTCTCGCCAACAAGCGAGCGGGGCTTTCGGTAGATTCTGTGAGAGGCAAGATGTTACCCTGAACGTAAGGAAGAAGGCCTGAACTACCTGGAAAAATGAGAACAGCTAACTTCAGGCACAAGGATGCCGCATTGAATTGAAAATCCTTCTGATGACTTAGAAGCACTAAATGAAAGCTTCCCTATCCATCCACGAGTCACCCTAATCGAGCGCTTGGCTCCCCAAACACAAATTCACATGTGGTCGCCAGTTCGACCCGAGTGCCCTAAACAAACAGGTTCCACGTGCTCGCCTCTGGAACTCTTCATCATCCTCTTCAAAAGTCCTCATCCAATCTCAAGTTGGTCCTCCGAACCTCTTGTCCAATGGTGAGACGTCACGCGTCCGAGCGGCGACTCTCAGTGCCGCCGGGACAGACGTACAAGGACGCTGACTCAGCACTCCCGACGCCTTAAAAGCAGTGGCGGGGGCCGTCGTTGCCGTCACTGGCGGAGAGACGACCGCGATGGGGAGATTACTGGCCGTCGTCTTGGCGCTGCTCGTCTGCCAATCGCCGGCACTATGCGCCGGGCCTTCGGGTGAGGTTCCTGGTTACAAGCACATGCTTGTTTACGTGCCTGTTTACAACCACATGCACCTGTTGGTCTTTGAAGGCTCATTCGAGATGTTGAAATATCGCGGTTGCCGTGGTGACGAGGCCTTTTCGTGACAGTGTTGTTGTTGATGCGGTTTAGAGTATCAGCTGGACTCGACGGTGACGCCATGCGAGGCCGCAAGGGCCGCAGCTCGCCAACCCGGCCGCCGGCCCCAATGCACTCAAGACGGACGCTTCAGGTATTTATTTGGCGGGCCGGCTCGGATGCTCGTGTACGGACACCCGACACCAACATTTTCTTCCTCAACTGACGAGCGCAATCTTGAGATACGAGCGCAGTGTGGTGGCAACGGAACTCACTTGACAACAAGCAGCAGTTTGGCAAATATTGAACAAGTCTTCAAAAAATAAAAAGATCCTTTAAGCCGCTTCTTGCAGCTCCTAACTGAAGCTTACTCAAAAAGTACATATTTTAAAAAAGGGTATTACATGTACATTCTAAAACGAAATGTTCCTTTCAGAACAGCCTGCTAGCTTAATGCTAACAGGGTTCGGTAAATTGGCATGCTAATATTAGCCTCGATAGTGGCAGTTTTACAACTCTTTCAGCAAAGGGATTTGAACACAAGCCCTGGAGCAACACATGTAAACAGAGAATATAACAATGCTCACAGGCATATTTTTTCTTTTATCCTCTGAAAAAAAAAAGACAAGCAGCAACTTACAGAGTAGTAGAAGAGGTGGAAGTCTATCCTCCTTCATTTGTGTCTGCATGACAGTGTTATACTGCCTCCCTGTGGTGAAGGAAAGCACACCAGAAGGAGCAGCACAATGAACTGCATTGCATCATGTTGAAATCATGATGGACAACCTGTTGCACAACCTGTTGAAATCATGACGGATAAAATGTTGAACTCTTTACATTCCCCTTCATCATGTCATTACTCGCAAGTGTGTGCGTGCGTCTTCACGTAGGCCTGTGCAGTGCAGTGGGCGGGGCCAAGAGTGTTGGTGCGTTGACGCTGAAGGACAAGAAGTGCCCGGAACTCGAACCAACGGATCCATTCCACAGTGTAAGACTGAAGGTCACATGACTGACTAGCTAGCCAAAGGCAACGGAGGCTGAAAAGTACGCATTTGTCCCCGTTGCCATCAGGTGCGTCTTCGTGCCATCTTCAGTCGTCCCTTCGATGCTCGCCCTCGGGTCACTTCCTTCCGCTGCAGTGTGACTCCAGCAGGGGGCAGTGTTGGTGTGTGGACCAGGACGGCATGGAGCTATACGGGACCAGACAGACAGGGACGCCGCATAACTGTACGCGCGCAAACACACATGCTGGCACACACAGGCAACAACGCACACTTATGTAGGCACACACACACAAGCATTGCTATGGACATCGAGACGCTTACACTTTTGAACCCAAACGTTCCGCAGGCCCCAGCAGCTGCTCGGCGCTCTCTCGTCGTCTCCTCCACAGTGCCGTCTCGTCGTCATCGTCTTGGTCTTCGCCGCCGCAGTGCTCCAAGGACGGCAATTTCCTTCCCGTTCAGTGTCAACTCGTCAACATGACCAACAGGCGAGAGATGGACCTGCTGCACGCCTTCAGCATGTAACGCACACGCTAAGCTTACGCTCGTCATCTCATGCTAACGATGAACAGGAAAATGGCATGCATTTGTCTTGTGTGACTTTTGTCTTCTTACTACTTTGTCTCGTTTTTCTCGCTGGTTGCCATTTGTCCGATTTGGAGTAGATTCCCAGAAGCCTTTTCCACATTCAAATCTTTCCGGGAGTCCTTCCCGCTGGTTTCCGCCTACTGCTTCTGCTCCGACAGCAGGGGCCGTGAGATATCCGACACAGGTAACCCCGCCCCATTGCCACGCCCCTCTGATGATGATGAAGAAGATGGTGAAGTTTGCTGATGTTCTGGTGCAGGCGTGGAGCTCCTGTTGTCCGACGTGTACGACTCCGCTTTCTCTGGAATCGGTGTCGCTCGTTCGTTCGCCGAGTCGACCGTTTTCAAGGTTCTTCACAGAAGGATGCTGGGTCTTCGTCTTGCTGTCAGCGGACAATTCCGATGTGAGTTCAAGTTGGACAGCGACGGCGAGTTGATGGAATTGTGGCATGCGTAGCACTGTTTGTATGAAAACCAGAGGTACCAAAAGCTAGTTGACCATATCATCACCTCCAATCGTCGGTTTGTGACTTCGTGGAGCCATCTATTTATCCCCGAGAGAATGTGCAGAAATCTCTGATGGTGTATGTGGTTCATCAGTTCGGTCGCTCAGAGTGCGGCAGCCTTTCCGAGCAATGCGTTGATCCCCGTAGGTCCTTCGGCGTGCGAGGAGGAGCGGAGGTCGGCTACGGCGACATCCGATGTTTTTGTGCCGTCCTGCCAGGAAAACGGGGCTTTCGTTTCCAAGCAGTGCCAGCAGGGGGGGCAGTGTTGGTGCGTGGACCCCACGGGGGCGGAACTTCCTGGGACTCGGCAGCAGGGAGACTTCCTGGTTTGTGGTGAGTCGCTAAATGTGAACTGAACCAGGATCTTAAGACTGAGGTACACACCCAAGCTAGATTTTGAGTGTATCGTTGAAACGAGCTCTGCCTGTTGGCAAACCGTGTTAGCGGTAACCATGTTACCTTCTTTCGAGAATAAAAATCGACTATTGGTGTGAGTTGTTGTTTGCCTGACATTGGCTAGCGACCAGTCAGTTTGTCTGTGGATGGGTGTAACTTCCATAAAATATCTGTTGTTGGCTCTTCTGTTTTTCTTCTTGTTGTCTCCAAAAGGAGATGCTGCGTCTGAGGACTGCGTCTCGCTTCGTCGCACGTCACTGTCTCGCCTTTTCTCGGGTCCTCTCAAAGCTCATCTTCCCGCCGCCTCCTCAGCGGGACACTCGGCTTCCTGTCAAGCCCTCTTGCAACCTTTAGAGGCTCTCCTTCCAGTGGAGGCGGATCCTCTGTCCTTCCTGTCAGTCATGGTGGACGTCATGCACGGGCTCTTCCCCTCAGTGGGCGGGGCTTTGGAGGCTCTGGCCGGCTCCTCTCCTCGTCATCTGCAAGAGTTCCTGTTTGGTGGGAAATTCCTGAAGAACGCAGCCAGCTTCAACCTCAGTGGCGCGGTGGGAACGCGAGGCGGTCTGAATGCTGACGCGCTCCAACAGCAACATCAGAAGCTGGTCCTTGCCGTCAGCCGCGCCCTGGAGGACCAAGACTTCTTGGCTGGTGTCCGACTCACCTTAATGAGCATGTCGGAATCCGCTTCCTTGCGTCAGGTGTGCGCATGAATCCCAAGCGCAACAAAACACTAAAATATGGAATATTAATTCGAATGTGCTGCCGTGCCACATGGTTGGGATTAGCTTTGTAGGAGGCTATATGGTTGAAGTGGAGGGTGCTGAGGAAGGATCCTTGTGGGGTGCCAATAGTGTAGACAGTCGGTGTGTAGCGAATGACAGTATTTATCGGGGAGCTGCAGTCAATGAAATGGGAATGAAAATCCAATGGTTAAAGTCAAGTCATGAGAATGCTAATGCTAAAATGTGATACCAATGTGCTGAGTCATCTGGATGGTCACCTTCCTGTGCCATATCTTTGCGTGGTTGCCGTGTTCTTCCAGGTGCTGACGCCCGTCCTCCATTCCTGCGCCGCCACCGAGAACCGAAACGACGAGGGGTCCGTCTTCGTTCCAAGCTGCATGTCAGACGGGTCCTTCCGAGAGGTTCAGTGTCAGGGAGGAGAGTGCTGGTGCGTGAACCCGCGAGGCCAAGAGGTCGCCGGGACGCGGGTGCGTGGTGTCCGGCCTCGATGTCTGTCTCGCTGCGAGATCGAGAGAGCGGCGGCTCTGCGTGTGAGGGACAAGATGGCAGCAGGGGCCAACGTCCACATTCCGGCGTGTTTGCGGGACGGAAGCTTCCTGTCTCTGCAGTGCGGGCCCTCCGGGTGCTTCTGTGTGGACCAACTGGGGACACCGACGACTGCACCCTCATTGGACAGCCACTTGGCCTGTAACGTCACTAATCACATTTAGCCAGCTTCAATTTGTTCTTCTTCCCTTACACTGTCCTTGTTTTTGTCCTCTCCTTCACCCCTTCCTCTTTTTCATCTTCTTCTCCTCCCTCCTTCCCCTTACTCTGCTTATTCTCGTCTTTTAGGTGCAGACATGAGCCCTCAGAATTCTCGCTCCCCTTCTGGTCAGAAAACCAAATCGTAGATGATTGTTCTGATTATTTGGAAAGTATTGTTGATTTCCTGTCCTGCAAAAATGCACAGGTGAGTGCGCGCGAGCATTACAGGAAGTGGCGGCCTTCAGACAGGAAGTGAGCAAGGCGGTGCTTCTCTCCAACTCCTCTCAAATCCCCGCTGGATACGCATTCCAAGTGGCACAGAATCTGGGTTTTATCCCGGAAGAGCTGCAGGTGACCCAATCGCAGGAGGTGCTGCAGGTGTCCGATTGGCTGCTGAGTCGCTCCAAAGCTGCGTTGCGATTGGCCGCCTCCTCCAGTGAGTCCCGTCCACCTACAAGGCCATCAACCACTGCACTAAATATTACACAATTAATACCACAAGTACTCGGTGACGTTACTGCACGTGTGAACTGGATTGTAAATTCGACGATAAATGTACTGATCCTCGTTGTTTTTCCAGCCGTGCAGATGTTGCAGCCTGCAGGACCTCTTGCCTATCAGCCGTTCAGTCCGCAGTGTGACAACGATTGGGAATGGCGGCCCATGCAGTGTTACCATAGCACAGGTCCTTCTCTTTCTCTCTTTCTCTGTCGGCCACACACACCCACATATACATACGAGTTTGTGTGTTCAGGTCTATACATACGAGTTTGTGTGTTCAGGTCAGTGTTGGTGTGTTGATGAAGATGGCGAGTATGTTCCGGATTCTTTGAGCGGTCGATCACTCCCTCTGGTCAAATGTGAGCTCACACACAATTGCAGACAAAGACGCACGCACACACAAAAGCAGTGGGAAAAAATGTTTGCTGTGCGTGTGTGCGTGGTGAAGGTCTCACACGCTGTCAGAGAGCTCAGAGTCACACGCTGCTCTCTGGTTGGATGAAAGCCTCTGACGTCACGGCTAATGACTCGGGGTACAGCCCCCAGTGCGACAAGGTAAGCACACACACTTAAACGTGCACACACACATTCAGACACACACCTGAGCCGATGTGACAGGAAGTGTTTTTGTGACTGCGAACAGGATGGTCGATTCTCCGTGCTCCAGACAGAGGGCGCCGCAGGCTGGTGTGTCCACCCTGTGAGCGGGGAGAGGCTACAGGAATCTTCCAAGGGCCCTAATGGGCAGCTCACGTGTATGCATGCACACACACACACACACATTAATCTGTTCCAGGCCACCAAGAACCCTTTTTTGCAGACAAGACACTCCAAGGGTACTTACATGAATACACGTAGTAAGTTGCCTCATGTTTCTGTGTTGCGTTTAGGTCCCAGCTGGTGTGAGCTTCAGGGTCTCCAGTGTCGTCCCGACGGCTCCTTTATCCCTCTTCAGTGCGATGTCACTTCCTGTTGGTGTGTGTCTGAGGATGGACAGGAAGCGGTGGCAACCCGGGAACTCAGAGTGACGGGACGCATGCCGTCTTGTGACCGTAAGTGGTCACAGAGCCGAAGCCAAGTGCTGACTGATTACATTGCCAGTGTTGTTTACATAATGAGCATTGTGCAAGATAAGTTGACGTTGGACCACGGCGCGATGTAACCACATCTCAGGAAGTGAGCTAATCAGCTCACACCTATTTAGCTTTGTGTTGAATCATATATACAGCATGGTTTGAGTCCAGAGCCACTTTGTGGACATGACAGGAAGTCATCAGCAAACATGCAAGCGTGCGGTTAATATTTTGCTCAATGAAATCTAGTTCCAGCTTAGCACCACCAACTACACATGACAAGAAGTGCATCTTGTGTCCTCTAGGTCCTGACGCTTGCCCCGCAGCCACCGTCGCCCACGGCACTCTCGTGTGCCGCCCTGCACAAGATGGCCGCCAAAGCTGCGATCTGGTGTGTCACCGCGGTTACCACAACTCGCTTCCCGTCCGCAGCTTCACCTGCGACACGATCGGTCGCCGGTGGGATGGAGACCTCCGACCCCTGCCTGGAGCCTGCCAGAGTACTTTTGAAACTGACCAAATTTTTCAAAGCTTTCCTTGTGTGTGTAGTACTTACGGTGTGTATGTGTGTGTGTAGTGAGTGTACCTCCTCAGCGCGTGTGGACATCTCATATTTGGTCACTGGCAGCGCCCTGTCGAAACCCACAAGCGATGCACTCAGAGCTGTTACGTGACATGACCAGCAGGGGGCTCTGCTCAGCTCAGGTCAAATCTCACACACACAAGCAAATATGACAGCAACACAGCGAATAATCTTGCCTTTTGTTTGTGCACATGTGTAGCTCCCCGTGTCGGGGCGCGGCGTGTCTCTGTGTGACGACTCTTCATTGCGTGTGCGTTGCAATGGCAACACGTTATGGAGCGTTACGGTCAGTTGGACCACCTTCATGTCTGACCTCCCGACCTCTGAACTGCCTGCGCTTCGTGACATCGGTGAGTCAACACGGGTGATGAGAGCGACATAACGTCATTTCCTGTGATGTCATGTGATTTTTTCCGGCGCACTAGCAACGTTCCAGAACGTCTCACATCGTCTGGAGAGTTTTGAGCGTCTAGTTACTCAGCACATCAACGTCACCTCACGACCACAGCTGGTTTCCACGACGACGCCCCGAGTGGGTTGTGCCAACGGTTACCGACTAAGTGATGATGGCGAAGGCTGCAGTGAGTCCATTGATGACATCATCACGTAGCCTGGATTTCATAGTTGACTGAACTAAAGCTGCCACACCACAACCTGATGGCGTCATCTTTGTGCGCAGTCATTTGCCCTGCGGGCAGCTACTCTGTTGAGGGGGCGTGTCTTCTGTGTCCTGAGGGAACCTATCAAGACACCGAGGGGTCGAATTTATGCAACCGGTGTCCGAGAGGCTCCTCCTCATCTCCTGGAGCCTTCTCAATCAATCAATGTGAGCTACGAATCATCGGCACGACTGTCAACCATTATTTGCGGACTCAATGTGTGTGTGTGTGTGTGTGTGTGTGTGTGTGTGTAGGCGTGACAGACTGTCAGAGGCGTGGCCTTCGCTGCTCTGAAGGGGGTGACTTCCTGCCGGCTCAGTCTGACTTCCTGTCCGGCAGGTGGAGCTGCTTTAACAGCGAGGGGGCGGAGCTTGACTGGACCAAGAGTAATTTGCCCCTCACCGATGACGACTGCTCAGGTGACAAACAAAGAAAAGTCAACCAACCAGAAACAAGATTTAGGGTTTTTTTTGTATGTGCATGTACCGTATGTGAATGTGTGTGTTTTTGCATGTGTAGTCCTCAGCAGGTTTCAGGCTGTCCCCAGGTCAGAGGTCATCTTTGGAGCTGAAGACACAGAAGTTCTTCGGCGCATGACCTCTGACCTCAGAACATGTGCTAAAGGTAAAACACACACACATGAGTTGAGTGTGTGTGGTGCAGTCACGTCTGTGGTCGTGTTGCGTTTGTCCCTCAGCGTGTGCAGTGGACACATCCTGCCACCATGCGGCGCTGTCCGACGGCCAGTGCGAAGTGTACAGCACACACACTCTGAACACGCACTGCAACACTTCTGACCAGGTACACACGCAGGCACACGTGCACACACCCGCACACACTAAACACTGATGGTGTACGTGTGTGTGTGCGGGTGCAGGTGAAAGGGTTTCTGGGTAACAGTGAGGCCGAGCTCTTTGATTGGTTGAGGTGCTTCGTGAGGGTTAGGGGCGGGGCCTCTGATGTGCTGGTCCTCAGGAAGATTGGTAAGCAACCGTAGCAACCAGGTAGCACGTGTACGAGCATCCGCATGTTAAGGCGGTCAGCTTTGTTTTAGGGGCGGAGTCTACTTCTGGCTTTGGGAGGTCATCGATGTTGAAGGCGGAGTCTGGCGTGTTTCGCACGTCTGTATTCGCCAATGCGTCGCTGGCCGACGCTCATCGTTTCTGTGAGCTGAGCTGTCGCCGCGACGACTGTTGCGACGGCTTCATCCTCAACCGCAACAGCCTAAACGGTGGTACGGCATCAAGTGTGCGTCTTGAGCGTGAGACGATGCGTACTGTGGTGTGGTTGTTGTCGTGTATTTGCGTGTACCTGTGTTGCCGTGCTTGTGTAGTGCGGTGTTTGCGCGCGGATGTGTTGTCGAGCGGCAGTACGTTACCACGGCGACATGACTTGCGGACCGAGTTGTCTATCTTGAGCTTTCTTGCCCCGCCCCCTCAGGTTCTCTGCTCTGCGGGTGGATGAGAGCACCATCCATCTTGATGTGCGACAGGCAGGACTGGGACGTGATTGGACGAGGCGCCGCCAATCGCATTTGTGGGGCGGGGCTCACCTACAACAAGCAGCAGCGCAGCTTCCTGTTTGACTTTGGAGGACAGAAATTTATCATCAGTAAGAACAAGAAAGACTCACCAACTGCAGACTGAATGTGTGTGTGTGTGTATATGTATCCAAGTACACAAACAAGTATGACATATGGCCACCAGCTGAGTCAGCACTTCCTGCTTCCAACACGGGCAAGGAGTACCAAGCATCCATCGTAGACTTCCAAGCCATCTACCTGATGACTGGTAGAGCGCCACGTTGTCCTTACACAACCCAACACTAAAGTGTTGTGACATAACCTTTCTTCTCCTTCTACAGGCCAATCAGATGATGCTTCCTGCGCAGTCAGCGTTGACTTGACTCAGCCTCTTGATGGTTTGTACATTTCAAGTACTTTCAGTGCGTGTGCGTATTTGCGAGTGCGTGTTTGTGTATGACATGTACAACTGTGCACGCGTGTGCAGGGTCGGTGCAGAACAAGTTCACATCACTGTCCGAAGAGGACGTGCTGGTGGACACTCAGAGGTCCCTTCCTGTGCTGTCCTTCCTGCTCAACAAGAAGACCTTCACTTCCCAGAATGCTTTGCAACAGTGTCTCACCCGTGCGTGCTCACACACACGCGCACACACGCGCGCACACACACACACACACACAAACCTTGTGTTTTGGTGTTAGGCTGTGAGAGCGAACCTGGCTGCTCGGTGGCCGAGCTGAACGACGCAGACTCGGCGGATTTCTTCAGTTGCTTGCTGTTTCCTGACAGTCGCGTGTGCGGTGCCTACGACACGCCACTCAGACGCCCCTGTCGCCCCCTGCTGGACAGGAAGCCAAAAAATGCCTTCAGCAAGAAGGGTATGCCTGTCGTATTTCATGGACGATGACATCTCACCACAACACTGTTTTTTTTTTTTTGTGCGCGTGTGTGCATGTGTGTACGTGTAGTGGATCTGGGGGGTCCGGTGAAGAGCTTCTATGAGCGAGTTACCTTCAGGAAGATGGTGACTTACTCAGTGCGCAATCGAGTTAACGTGAAAGCAAACGCACCCCTGCCTGAAGGGTAACACACACACACACACACACACACACACACGCACACACATTTTATATGTGACACACATGTATCTTTATAGGTTCATGGATTGTGAGCGGCGCTGTGATGAGGATGCTTGTTGCCGCGGTTTTGGCTTCATCACAGACTCCAAAGATGGTAGCGATCATTTGCACCACATTTGGTATCACACACATGTGACGCATGTAACCAACACACACATGCAACATACAACAAACACATTGCAAAAAAAAAATGTGACGCACACATAACACACGTGGCAAAGTCTTCCACACTTATCACATGTAACACACACACACAACAAAAACACAATGAGACAACCTGTAACCCATGACGCATGAAAACATACACACGCACACACACAACAAAAGTGTGAAGCAGACGCACACAACACAAAACAGCAACGTAACACACAAGTGACACATGTAACACACAACATCCTCCGAACAAGCATGCATCAAACACAGCACACGGCTAGCACGCGACAGACCTGCAACACGACACCGATGTAACATACACGCAACGCACATCACACAAATCTACCAAATGTAATTGTGCGTGTGTGTGTGCAGGGACCACGGGTGTCGCGTGCGTGACTTTGATCAGTCTCGGGATTCAAACGTGCGGCGAAGACCATCAGAGCTCTTGGGCCATTGGAGATTGTCAAGCAAGTGGAGTCGGCACATCGCCGCATCCGTTTGGCTGGTACCAAAAACCTGGTAACGCCCTCACAAAACCTCACACGGACACCTCATACACAAACAGTGTGTGTAAACACTGTGTGTGCGTGCGTGTGTGTGTGTGTTTTCAGTCAATCAGTGGACTTTGTCTCCAGCCTTGTGCCCCGCCTTCAGCCTGCCAACTTTGAAAAACAATGGTAAGATATGCCCCAGGTTGGCCGACCCTTGATGCCCCGTCACTGGCAGCCAGTAGCGGCGTCGCTGCCCCTCGTTTCACAGTGAAGCAATGGTTGTCTTCCAAGTCGAGCCCGGGTTCGACTTGTCCTTGTGCAACTGGGTCGCTATTTATCGTGGTGTAAGTTGTATTGTTAACGTGTTGCGATGAATCAGTGTCTATGGACGAGTGGAGTCTCCTGCCCGACTCCTCGCTTCTGCTGGACGCGTCGTCGCATTCTTATGATGTCATCCACATCAGCCGCGACATCGCCGGCGATCCGTCCCGGACCAGAGACTGGTGTCTCCATGGTAACCGATGCTCACTCCCTAATGACTACGTGGGGATTTTTCTTTTCATTTTTTTTTTTTTTTTTTTTTGAAAGAGATGACCCATGTAGTTGCTTCTCGGCTTGAAAATATCACTCCAATACTCCCTAATCACTATATTGCCATTTTTATGCACGTTCCAAAGATCCAGCGGCATCTTTGGATAGTTACTAGGGCAGAACCGATAAATCGCATGCTCTCGAACAACTCTCTTGGGACTTGAAATTGGCTGGGGAGTGATATGAAAGGCAACTCAAGTCATGGGGGGAGGGGGGGGGGGCTCATATGCCAGCAGTGCCGAAGCGTCTGTGCTGAAAGAGGTCATGCAACTTTCACATGTGCCAACTTACCGTTTCAGCCTGCCAGGAGGCGGAGTCCTGCGCTGCTGTGTCATTGGCCAAGCAGGACTCGGCCACACGCTGCGTCCTTTACCCCGACACCGCCGTGTGTGGCCTAAGCTCCGCCTCCACCTCCAAAAGACCCGCTCCCTCCTGCCGGCTGGTGGTCCGAGAGCCCGCCCCCCAAGTGTACCTGAGGAAAGGTCAACCAATAGCGCTTCTTATTCATACATGGCGTCTGTGTGTGTGTGTGTGTGTGTGTGTGTGTGTGTTTTTACATGTTCGTGTGTACATGTGTTTGTTCTTCCCAGATATTTGTGCGTGCGTTAATCACCTGTTTGTGTGTAAAAAAATATTTGCTTGTCTAGATGCGTGTTAATAACGTGCGTTAACCTCATGATCAGTGTTGCCCTCGTCGCCGGCGACTGTGACAAGCGTCGGCATCGCCGGTCACGGCACCCTCCAAGGCATCGTCGTGGAAACGGCGCTGGGTTCAGACAGGAAGCGTGTGCTTCAGTTCCTCGGCGTTCCGTACGCTCGTCCGCCGATCGGATCGCTCCGCTATCGAAGCGCACAGCCGTCCGATTGGACGGGGACCTGGGACGCCAGCAAAGTGCGGTAAGTGCGAGCGCGCCCAATGGCCGCCCTAAAAATGGCTGACATACAGTACGTGTGCGTCCCTCAGGTCCGCCTGCGTCCAACCAGGGCGGGTGGACACCAGCGAGGACTGTCTCTACCTCAACGTCTTCAGGCCCGTCGCCACGGTGACTGACGCCTCTTTCAACTAACATGCAAACGAGGTAACATGACATCCTCTGACCTTTCCGTGCATGTGTGTGTGTGTCAGAGGGGGCGTGTCCCAGTGCTGGTCTTCTTCATCAACCCCCCGACCAATCAAAGCCGAGCCACCCTGGACGGCTCCACCCTCGCCGCGGTCGGAAACCTGCTGGTGGTGACGGCCGGATACAGGACGGCCGCCCTCGGGTTCCTCAGCACAGGTCTGCACGCACAAACCAACACATAGAGACACACAACGACACACAGACAGACAAAATGTCCACATGCATAACACACGTGTGCACACCAAACACATGTGAGCCGGGACTAAGGTGGTTGCATTCGGCGCGTGCACGCACGGCTTGTCAGGTTCATCGGTCGCGAGCGGCAACTGGGGTGCGTCGGACCAGGAGGCGGTTCTGGCCTGGGTAAACGCCCACATTTCCGAGCTGGGCGGGGACCAGAGCAAAGTGACGGTGGGGGCAGAGCGTGGCGGCGCCGACATCATCAGCCTGCTACTCATGCGCCCCGCGCCCCTTTTCCACCGCATGCTGCTTATGGTCAGTCTTAAGTGTGTGTGCTGACGGCAGATTTAAAAAATGTGAAAAAAACGTGGGCGTTGGCCTTTGCACGCACGTGTGTATCTGTGTGTGTTATTGTTTGTGTGGTATTTGTGTGTGTGTTAACATGTACAGTATGTATGATTTGCATGTTTGTACCTGTTATTGTTACTGTGTTTTTTGTTTGTGGGATACCAGGTATCAGTATCGTATCTATATCAGTCTTATTTTAAGGCATCGGGTACTCATGGATGGTGCCGATAACGAGTGTTGTTCCTGTTTGTGTTCGTCTATACCTGCGTACGTCATTGACGTGAACCGTTGATCCATGTGTCACGCGCAGGGCGGCTCGCTGTTCTCTCCGTTGTCGTTCCAACCGCTGTCAGTCGGCAGACGTCTGACGTTGCAGTTGGCCGCCGAGTTGGACTGCGCCGTGGACGACGACGAGCGCATGTTGGAGTGCCTCAGAGCGGCGCCCGTGGAGGCGCTCAATGCCGCTCAAACCAAGGTGCGCGAGCTGACGCAGCGCCTCGCGTAGAGTCCCGTTCCACGCTGGCGGCCATGTTGTCGTTCCTCATAAACACTTCCTGCATTTACAGCTGCTGGCTGCCGGCGGGCCGTTCCGCTCGTGGTCGCCCACGCGGCACCGAGACGCCGCCGCCGACGATGGAGGTGCGCCGGCGTCTCTGCGCAGAGTTGACCTGCTCCTCGGAACGTCCCAGCATGATGGAATCCTAGCCCGGATGCAAAGTATCAAGGTTAGAAGCCACAGCGTGCTGGAGAATCACACACACACTCACTCACACATTTTGAAGCATGAACACACATTGATACAAGTACATGGTTTTGTGTGTGCTGTCAGGACTTTGCGGCGGTGCTCCCCGGCGGTGGTGGCGGTAAAACAGCGTTTTACGAAGCGCTGAGTCGCTCACTGGGCGGAGCCTCAGGAAGCTCGCTGCTCAAGGAGGCAGCCACCTGGTTCTATTCGCTGGATCATAGCTCCGCCCCCGCAGGATACAACCTCTTTTCACGCGCACTTGACAACGCCACAAGGTCCGAACGCACGTATATGATTTGTATGCGGCTCTTTCTTTTTTCTTTTTTTTTTTTTAGATGGCCAAAGACAACTTGCGGACATTTGAAAAAGAAGAAAAAAAACAACATAATTGCATTAGTTGGCATGAGAAAAACATGCAGTATATCCCAAATGGTTAACATCATCATCAAATTTCACTTGATGCTGGGGACATCTTAGCATTTAAAGTGTTTGCTTTATTTTTTGCACTAAATGCATGTTATGTGCGTGCGTTGCAGAGACCAGTTCATCATCTGTCCCACATTGCGAATGGCCAACCACTACGCCAAGAACGGCGCCAACGTCTTCCTGTACCACCAGCCGGCGAGCGCTAGCAGGTGCCAAGTGCTTTCCACGGCCATTCCTGACTGTATATGAAGCCAGAGGGCAGCCATTTTACATTGCCACTGTTACTGACAAGTTCCTTTCTTGATGGCTTTGCTTTCATTTTATGTCCTTGTCGATGGTTGTGACAAATCTTGGAGTAGAGAAAATTTTAAATTACATTCTTACCCGATGAAATGTGCAAGTAACGCTTCTTCCAGACTTCTTGGTACAATCCGAAGTGTGTATAAGAAAGTAATGGAGTCAGTTAAGTGGTCTGAGCGAGTGGCAACGTAAGATGGCCGCCATTCACATCCACACGTCTGTGGTCATGACCGGTTCCGTTTCCGATTTGTAGGGCTGACCTTTCGCTCCCACTGGACGTGCAGCTACTGTTCGGAGCTCCTCATCAGACAATCGGCTCCTCGCGTTTCACCAAAGCCGAGCGCCGCCTCTCGCTAGCTGTCATGAGCTACGTGGCAAACTTCGTCAGGAGCGGGTAACCACATGCAGACCGACAAACACGCAGACCGCCACAAACATCCAAACTGACTTCCGAATTGACATACTTACAGTTCGCGTGTCTAACTAACTGACCAACAGACAAAGTGACACGTTTTTGTTATCTATCCGTCTGTCCGCCTACTTTACTGACCGACTGACAAACCCAAATACAAAGCACATGACAAAGTGACAGGCTGACGGTTCGTCTGTCTGCCTGTCTGACTGACAAAGTGAAGGGGGGGCGACACACGGGACCACACACTTACGATGTGGCCATTTTTCTCTTGCCCTCAGCGATCCAAACCCATCAGCGTCATGGCCAGCGGCCTCTCTGCCCCACTGGCGTCCGGTCTTCTCCTCTGGGGTCCCGCCCACCTTTCTGGAGCTAAGCCCTGCCCTCAGCCAGAAGCAAGGCCTGCGCGAGAGGAGCTGCTCTTTCTGGAACCATTTGGCAAAAGTGCTCATGGCCAATGGTCGGTCAAATCACGGCGACCCATCACACTCAGGCGACCTCTCAACCAAACCTCCTTATGTCCACAGGCCAACTGGGGTCGGAGCCTACGTTCGACCCTGAACTCCCGCTAGATGCGGCGCACGGCCAATCGCAGAGTGACAAAGACGCCTACAACTGACCATGACGTCTCCACGACCCCCCGTGATGTCGTCCTGGCCGCAGTGTGATGTCATCACTCGCCATCCAAACACAATATGGAAACAACCATGATGATTTTTTTCTGATCAATTCTGTCTTCAATCACATTAAAAAAATCGAAGCGCAATCTGATGCCTGTCGTCATTGTCACAAACACAGGTACACACATTTATAAGAAGAGTGCACACAGAAATTTATGAGGACACAGCAGCGTAGTAGTAATGATGGATTTTTCATTGTACTTATATAGATATTTTATATCATGCTGTACTTTCAAATTCCGTTCGTCTTTATATCTCGAGTTATACCTATACAAATTATCAACCGCTGAAATTATGTAGAACCAACAAATCCATTATTTATTAAACGAAACTCTCTCAAATTGTATGACTTGGTTGAATTCAAAACATGTACAAAGCAAACAATAACCAACTTTGGCACAGTATCCAGAAGCTGTTCGAAATCAGAGAGAATCTTTGAGTGCCCTATAAATGCGTTCTTAGCGATGAAAGATGGATGTCGTGCTCGCGGTGTATTGAGCTACAACTCACAGCACCGAAAGCAAAGTAAATTAAAGTACACGTTACCTCGGATACCGGCAGCCTGTCTTGAGCGAAAATCCACGACGAGCAAGTAGCGTGTCGAATAAATTGGCAGCCGCCGCCCGGCGGGAGTCTCACACTTTGAAGACGTAGTTTAGAGGCGACACAATGTAAGTGAACTACAGTTCCCATCGACCCGCAGTGGATACGTTTGAAATAAAACAACCCTTTTATGACAACGCGTTCATAAATTGCGTTAACGAACAAAGGCTAAAACCAAGGCGCATTTTCGCTATATTTTTGTTTACTTGGATACGTTTGGAAAACATAAAATGTCATATCGATCAGTCAACCTTTTCTTTTTTTAAACATTACCGGGGTTTTTTTTTTCGTTCTGTATTCTTCACGGAAAGAATTTCTATTTTAATTTGCTTTTTTTTGTCCATCACTGTTAACTATAATTTGTAAAAATACAAACTTATAAGCGCGCAGACACACGCTCTCAATTTGATGAGCATACACGCGAGCACACACACACCAATGCCAGGGGCGTGCAGAGGGTGGGACCAATGGCCCCCACGTATCCACCTGAGGGGGAGGGGGGCTTCTACAACAAACCACATGATCATGCTGTGTTCCTGCAAGGTGTGATGGGGTGTGGCCCCAACCCCTTTCTGGCGCCGCCTTTGCGCAGGTGTCTGCTTGAAAAGAGAACACGCACATGCACACGGACGCACACACAGCACAAGAATGTGGACGACAACGATGCTCGCCATGTGGATCACAGGTCAGCTCACAGGACGAAGTTCCCACTTCAAGCTGCGTTTCTGTATGCGTGTGAGTTGCAAGTTTGATGTTTGTCAACATGACTGCAGTGTGTTTCATCATGAGAGGCTTTTCCACGACAACAGTCCCACCGTCGCCGTCGACGAGCAGCCCGGGAACGGCCGCCGGCACGTCAACCAACATGTCGACAGTTCTCATGACAACCAAGCAGCAGCCAAACAACACCGGACAGTACACCACGGTTCCTGTCTCCGCAGGAACAAACGCCAGCACTGGCGCCAATAACACGACCGGGAATGGCACAACCGCCATGATGACATCCATGCCGACATCCGCCAACGCCACCTCCGTAACCACAGGGGGCGCTGCGAGCAAGACCTCTATTCCAGCGAGTAGTGGTGCCAACGTTCCCGGTTGGGGAATCGCTCTTCTGGTTCTGGGTGCTCTGCTCCTCGGACTCCTCCTCCTCATGCTCATGGCCATGGTTTGCGCATCATTTTAAAAATATTTATTATATATACAAATGGCATTAAAGGCGCCTCATCAGGGTTTCCAGCTGCAGATTTTTGCAGAAAGTTAAGAACTGTTATTTTATTTCGATTTTCGGGAAGTAGGCCGATTTGAAGCTCAGTCAAGTTTTGGGTGAATTACTGAATTATTGAATGTCAAATCCTCTTTGGTCCTGCTTTTTACACCTACACAGAGTGATATCTGTAGGCTCATTTGATCATGTACTGTACATGTTTGTGCATGTTGACTATTCTGGAATTTACCCCCCCATGTCCCCTGATGGAAGGTTATATTTTAGCATGGGGCGGTGAGGACTCTTGCACTTATGGTGTTTCTTCTTGGCAGATATTTTGGTGTTGCTGCAACAGGGGGCGTTACAACCATCCTGACGACATCCCGCTGTACACCACGCACTCTCGACTTTGGAACGCAGATTCTGCCCCCGCCTATGTGAGTCCCCATATGTGTCACATGTCATTGCAAGTCGTACATGTCGTGAGGACGCATGTCAAATGCCACATGTCAAAAGGACATCTCGCGATTACTCAAGCACATCACACATGTCACCAGGAGAGGTCATTTTGTACACGCTGCACGGCATATGAACATGTCACCGAACATGCCGCGTGTCCTTAGGAGTGGTCATTTAAGCACCTGGTTCCTTTCACATGTCAAAGGGACACACATCACGTCACTCGGACACTCCACTTCATTTGTCGGGAAATACGTGACGCTGGGTCAGGTCAAGCCATGTGACTAAGTACTGTCATCGAGAGAATATGGCACGCCATCACGTCACTGCAACAGATCACACAAACATCAGTTGGACATGTCAACACATCAATAGGACACCTCACATCAGAATCAGAAGAGCTTTTTTGTCAATGACCAACCGGGGTTACAGAGTGTGAGTCCACTGGGTCGCCTTTGACAGTTTTCGCAGATGTAAAGAAAACATGAAGTTGGAACAGTCATAGACAAAGCTTCCTTGGGGGAGCACAGTGTGTATTTTGAAAAAAAAAAATCATACGTTACATGTCACTAGGATAGGTGTTACATGTCAATAGGCCAAGTATGTCACTTGTCAGGTGACACACGTTAGTAGTGACAAACGTGACAAATATCCTCCGTGTTAGTTGAAGAGGTCTTATGTGTGAGCAGCAGAGGTACAAGTTGATCTTGTTGTTGTTTCAGAAGGACATGGACAAAGACACCGAGATGACCAAGTGAGGAGATGTCACATGACCAGAATGTGGTTTTTTTTGGGGGGGGGGGGCTGATTGCTGATAATTCTTTATGATGATTAAATCAACATGATCGACGACAATCTTGAGAAGCGGAAGACGTTTCGGCGCGGCCAAGGAACGAACGCCTTTGTGTTCTTTTGTGTGTTTTTACGGTTCAAGGTTCAAGCAAGTGGGTTCGGCTCGGTGAATTCAAGCATTGAAGTTCTCCTCTGTCTCTGTGAAGAGCGCGCCAATTCATCAATCGTTAATAAACAGCCGCCGACTGCTTCGCTCTCAATTCTTTTGCCGTTCCCATTGATGACAACATTCTCGTTTTGTCCATTGGGAAGGGCGTTTGCCACGTGAACCTTCCCACCACCCCGCTAACGTGGAACATGACAATCATACGGGCAAACCTTTAGAGAGATGAATACCTTAGTGACATTTAGACAAACGGTGGATTGGCCAACAGTCAATGTCAAGACATGTAGAAAAATGATTGGTCACCAGGCTCTCTTTGGGTACAGGCAGACAGACAATAGATTGGTTGTCATTCAGTATCAGGGAACGTAGACAAACGCCTGTCGATTTTCACGCACACGCACTTACGGACAATATGGCATCTTGGATGCAGCCAGCAAGCATGCTAAAATGTTTTGGGGATGACACACGAAATCTCAACTGGATTCCAACTCACGAGCTCACGAGATATATATCAATTGGCCAGACTTTATTATACATACCTACCAGTGTTCACATTTTGAAATGATCACTTCTACAATATTCTTGGAGAGTGACAGTGTCCCATCACTGGTGAGCTATTTTTGCAATAGGCCCACAGTCTACTCATGTAGTCCTTGAGGGCTCCTTGACGCATTTTCTGTATGCAGCCTATTATGTTATGTATGTGTGTATTTTGAGTGTGTGTATGTAGAATGAGGTGACTGACGTTAGATATTGTGTTTTTCTTATCCAATGTAACGACACACAGCAGATCACATAAAAATTGTTTAGGACGATATAAAACAAAAACAAAGAAGTGATGGGTTTAGAAAAAAGAAACAAAAACATCTCATTTGAGAAAAATAAAACTAAGTCGTTAGTTTTGGGGGAAAAAGTCAGCTGCTTTGAAATAAAATCAAAATAACTCTGGTATTTTGCAAATAAAAATGAAGGACGTGTGTTGCGTGAAGCATGGCAAGAAAGCTAATTTGATCTGCTCATTTCCTTTGACTCAACAAAATTGTTAAATACATGAAGAATTATTTTTTTTTGTTGTTGTTGCCGGACAGGTTTGACTGAGCAGCACACGAGTGTGGCTTGTGTCACGCGTAAGAAGAAAGGCAAATATTCAAGTTCGAAAACGTCGGACTTTCTGTCAAGAGAATTGAGGCGTCGCTTTATTGATGCGTTATCGCTGGCGCCCTATTGGGGGCAGGAGCGAATCGAGCGCCCTATTGGGGGTAGGAGCGAATCGAGCGCCCGGCCACTTTCGGTATTCGAAGAAGACTAACTTGTACGTCATCGCTCTCGTGTCAAATCGGGGGCGAGGATGCAGTTTTAGCCCCGCCCCCTAAGAACCCGCCATCGGGAATGAAACGGAAAAATAAAGACCAAGAGCGACAACAAGAGCTGTGCGACGCAACACACAGCGACGCAAACAAAATACGACAAAGAACAACGTCCAGTCCATGTAAGCCAACTTTTGTTCGACTTACTGACGGCCTCCGGAGGCCTCTCAAGTGTCGTCTTGAATAGAGCGCCAACTCGGAAGCTTGAATACAGGGGACCGAAGCTAACGTGTTAGCAGCCAGGCTGACGACATAAAACGACACACGACGGCCAAGTCAGTCTAACTCCTGTTCAGTCTAAATTAATAGACAAAATAATCACGTCGATCGGAACACGCCAAGAACAAGAAGCGATCGTTATCAGCAACGTGATTTCATTGAATGGTCGATGGAAAACAAATGAGATCACGTACGTCTTAATGTTACATGATCTTATTTTGACAGTCCTGAAGCAAGACCTTTACACAGCGTTTAAAAAAAAGCAAAAAACAAATACAAAAAAATAAAATTTGTTCCAATGCAATTTTGAATGTTGGCGCCATCTGCAGTCATGCACATTTCCGTCAGTGCAGTCGTTTTGGGATTCAAGCGTGCAGTCGTTCAATGAGCAAGTTGAACATGCGATCACGTGATGGACAACACACGTTTGATTACGTACATGTACCGTACATACATGACTCAGCTCTGGGCTGAAATTTCATGTTGACCCCCAAATAAACTATAACTTTTTCAGTACAATGCTTAATGTTGATGTACTTTTCCCTAACTTGGTGTTCAACAACGAGGAGCTCAGAGGCAAAAAAATAAAATAAAATTCACAACGATGATCATTCGTCATCATGAAACTAACACACCCCAAAATTGATCACCAGTACTTCGCTATCAAACAAGACGTGGCCACAGACCTAGGGCTGCAACTATCAGTTATTTGAATAATTGATGAATCTGCCTAGTATTTTTGTTATATTAATCAACGGTTCAGATAAAAAAAAACCGATTTCATTTCCATCCCTTAAAAAAGAAATAATAATAAAATAATTTTGACGGTACTGAAAATTCACAAATGCATATTAGCTCAGTTACAGGTCTGGTGCAGAACATCCATCCGAAATCAGCAAAAATGTTGATCATTATTTTATTCAAAGAAAACGCAGACGATTGCAAAAGTCTGCTTTCATGGTAGATGTAAGAAGTCAGAGAATATTTTGCTGTAGAGAGAATCCATTATTAAAATAGTGTATTCATTGTTGCACATCTCGCTTCGTGTATCATCAGCAGGTTGCAACAGAGGCACTGGAAGAGTCACAGAAAGGAAAAGAAGTGGATGTCCTTGGAAAAATAATTTTGGGGGTAAGAAGGGACGTGGATTCAAAGGTTTAGAGACGGTCAAATGACGTTGACTCTTTAGGTTTATCCTGAAAGGTGACCTGGAAGCTCAACTTCCCGAACATTTTGGGAGTTGTGGGTGAGGAGGAGGAGGATGATGATGATGATGGTGGTGATGATGATGATGGTTCTGATGTGCGTGCTCAGATATGAGTAACATGGCAAAGAAAGCGTCAGGTGTGCGAGCTTCATCGCCCGAAGCAACAGCAAAGCGTCCGGAGACGTGGCAGGAAGACAAGAAGTCGGGTGGCAAGAAAAGCGCGGCAGGCCAAAAAGACGGGCTTCTTGTGCAGCTGCGGGAACATGAGCTGGGGCCGCTGTCCGAAGATGAGCTCGGCGTGGCGGGAAAGCGCACCAAGAAGAGTGTGGAGCGACTGGACATGCAGGCGCCCCAACACAAAGAGCTGACCATCGCACAAGGTACGTTGGCCTTTTGCCGCAGCCAAAGCATGGCCACGCTGGCGCTGATGCCGTGTGCGCGCGTGCGTGCGCATGTGTGTGTGTGCGCGCGTGCAGGAAGCGGCGACAAGCTGGGAGACATTCCGCGCACCAACTTCCAGATCGGCAAACTCAACTCCAAAGAACTTAAGCCACTGCACGCCATCTTGTTTGAGCGGCCAGGAAAGGTAAGGAAAGTCCAGTGGGGGCGGGGGGTACTTTGCCTGTCGACAAGTACTTAATTACTTGTTTCTACTTCTTCTGAGGTGGTATCAAAACATTGAAATCAATATCGGATCATTTCACGAGCCAAAGAATTGAACTTCAGTGGTGTAGTAACTAACAGATGCCAGCAGAGGGCGACGTAGCATCACTTTCGATTTGAACTCAGCATAGCTTTGGAGTAGATCAAGATTTAGCCAATGAAACTTGGTTTGTCACATCAGTTGTGATGGAGAGAAATTGGAATTCATACAAATTGAGCCATGTGACCCGCCAAACAGGTAACAGTAAAAAAAAAGGAGGAAGAAGTAGAATTTGTGTGCGCATTTTGAGCAAAGATGATGCCGTAGATAGATTGAGTAGCAAAAGGCCATGTCGAAATGTTCACCTTGTGCCGTTCAGCGAGTCAGATCTGTGCACGTTGCGTTTCTTAGTTTATCCGTAAAGAGTTTTTTTTTTTTTAACACCAAAAGCCCGTTCACGGGGTTTTATTTTGAGGACCAAAAACAGTTGGTCAAAGTCACTCTTCTGCTCGACTGCTTTCCTTTTTTCTCGACTTTTTGGGTCAGAATTGGTCATGTTGTCCTGATGGTTACTAAAGAAGAGAACAAGTTGGAGACACGTTGTTTTGCTCGTGCAGGTTCTCTTGTGACCAAAAGACAAGACTGTATAGCTGTTGCCCAATGAGAAAAGGGTTTTTAGCCGAGTGTCGAGGTCGGACCTTCCCATTTCGTTGGTCACTCTCAATTGTCAAAGAGAAGGTTCCAACTCTGTCCGAATTTTGCAGGCCTCGCTTCAGGTTGTGACGCGTGTGCTTTGACAGATGACGAGTGTCAAGAAGAACCTGCGCCTCTTCAACGGTTTCCCTTTCTCTGCCGGCAGCGACCAGTACCTCAAGAAGCGAGACAAACTTCTCAAGTAAGCTCACAACAGTCGGCTCCGGTGCTGGCTCGCTCTAACCGCGCCGCTTGTCCGACGCTTGGTACAGGAACGCCCACTTGACCAACGCCAAACTCAAGCTGGTTTGTAGCATTTTGGACTTGGGGAAGACAGGGACGCAGTCGGAACTGGTGGACAGGATCATGACCTTCCTGGTGGAGCCCAAGGACAGCGGAAAGGTCAGCGACTGCTCCGTCACTCGCACAAGATTGCCCTTGTGCTGCTCCTTCCGGGTCGCGGCGCGGCTGCTAAGTCTCAAGTCTGAACCGTCAAGTTTCAAACAAGTCCAGTCATCACTTGACAGTTGGAAGTCCAGGTGGGTTTTCCCCTGGCTCAAATGCTCGCCGATCGAAATTCTGCTCCAAAAATCCCTTTGAATGAGAGTAAACGGGTCAAAATGGATTCTTTCTCATTTGCTTGGCACTCGTGAATGGACTTCTCCCGTTGGCTGACAAGTTTCAGATGGAAACTTGTACCACTAAACTTGAACGGGATTCCCCAAGTCCATGCGTCAAAATCAGTGAGATGTTGTCGGTGGCATTATCTTAAAAAGTCGAGCGGACTAGCACAGATGGAAGATTAGTGGTGGGACAGCTCAAATCATGAATCCATTCCACCAAGATGGCAGCCACTTCACGTCACGCCGCTCATAGCAATGCACAAGATGTTTGATGTTTACTTTGACAGCTAAGTCTAAGAAGAGTGTCAAGCCTTGCTTTCGACAGTTATTTCCCCTCATTTTGGTCACGTATCCCAAACTGTCATTTGTTGAGTCCAATGGCACTAGACACTACTCATTTTTCAAATGTTTGCTCGCAAGTCAAAGCAAAAAACAAAAAACAAAACAAAACCATGGACAAACCATGGTCAAGTCAAAACAGACTTGCGTAAATGTGCACACCGTCTCGTAGACCAGGACAAATGGAAACAAGCAAGACTTGTCCAGTCATGTCCTTCCCAACTTTTGACCAATGAAGTCAAGTCATGTGACCTGCGATTGGGCACGCTCATTCCCTCCTCTGTTTGTTCCAGCGTCTTCCCGTGAAGAAGAAGCAGCGGTCCAGGAAGAAAACATCCGCCGACTCGGGCGCCAAGAGCAAGAAGACGAAGAGCAACGGCAAGAGCAGACGGGTCTCGTCATCGTCCTCGTCCAGCCCCAAAAAGTCCAAAGCGCCAAGTAAGTCCAAAGCCATTGTCATGGACTCAAGCAGCGACGATGAGGAGGAAGAGGAGGAGGGAGAGGAAGATAAGGTACCTGATGGCAAAGCCTCGGACAGGGAAGACAAGTCATCCCGTACGGATGATGAGGAGCGGGACGAAGAAGAGGACCAGGTAAGAGGACAATCGAGCAGCGATTCCTTGAGTTGGACTTCGTTGGTTATATTAGCTGTCGTTCAATTCATCGTCTCCGTAGTCCACTCGATCAAAATGCACACGGTGAGAGCGAGTCGGGAATGAGTCAATGATTTCGAACACAGACGGATTTAATTCGATTCTAGTCATGAGTCGATGACTCCTTTTTGCCTTCGAGTCGGTCCCCACTCGAGTTATTTAGTTGGGTGTTATTCAGTCAGTCCAAAAACCTCAAAATGATTCCCAACACTGCCAATGACTTAGTCTGTATTAACTGTTGTTCAACGAATCGTTTCATCAACTATGTAGTCCTCTGCTTAAAATAAAAGAAAAACTTTGTAGTCATTTGGGAGCAGGGAATGAGTCAATGATTTCCATCTTAGACGGCTGTTTAGTTATTGGATGCGTCGTCTGTGCCCATGCATCAACGACAACGCGTCGTTCACGACTGTACGAAAACAATTGCCCGCTCTGTCAATTATTTAATTACTAGCCATTACGAGATGGATTGTTTTACCCCGAGGACCTCCCGACTAATCATGGGAATAGACTCCAGGGCCAACCGCAACAAATCGACACTCATTAAATCTTGAAGGGGACAAATAAAAGCAGGGGAACTATTAAAAAAAAAAAAAAAAAGTAAATAAATAGGTGCTGTCGCATATGCGGAACAGCAGACATGTGGAGGTCCACTGTAGACCACTGCTTTGAAGTCATTGTCAACACAGGCAGTTATTCAGTTAATTGTTTCAGCGCAAACGTCACATAACAGTACAGTATATTGTTCAGTACGTAAAAATCAGATTCAAGCGATTCAACATTGAGAATCATTCACTCATTCCCGACTCCTGAATCACTACAAAGGGCTGAAACCATTAATGCCCCCCCCCCCCCCCCAACACTATAATGGGATTTTTAGTGGACCAGTTTTGGTCCACTCCATCAAAATATATTTCTAGCCATAAAGGAATAATGAATCAATGATTCACGTGGCATGTGCACACCGTTTAATTTGCCAATGTCCTGTCATGTGAGCAAGCCGGAATCCAAGAAGCGCTCCAGAACCCCCGCCAAGAAGACTCCACCTCCGAGGAAGCGGGTCAAGAGGGACATCTCTGACGACTCGGACATCAATGAGGTTTAAAAAAAAAACAGAAGAACTCACCATACTGCGGCTTTATCCGTTTGCCTGTGTGACATCACTTCCTGTTTGTCAGGCCAAGCAAAAGAAGCCTGCGCCCAAGACCAAGAAGGCCGACAGCAGCAGCAAGAACACCAACACAGGTGAGAGCTGTGGTGTCAGCGCGACATGCCCCTTGAATTTTAACATACCTCACGTTCGCTTCCACGGCAGCCGACGACACATCGGACGAGGACGAGCCGCTCATCAAGATGATCAAACGAGCACCGAGCGACGATGAACTGAAGGAGACGGTGTGCACGCTCCTCAAAGACGCCGACCTGGCCCAGATGACCATGAAGCACATCTGCCAGAGGGTGTGTCCTCCTCGCGAACGAATGCCGCCGCAACCTGCGGCCGCGCCCTCTGTCTCATCCGTTGTTCCCTTTCAGGTGTTCGACACGTATCCCAATCACGATCTGAGCGGCAGGAAAGACTTCATCAAACAGTCTGTCAAGTCTGTGAGTGTCACACGTGCACGTCCGCTCAAGGCTCGACTTGTGTGTTAAAAGTTGTACCTTTGTGTGTGCAGCTCATCACATGAAAAACAAGAAGAACCCCGCATGTCATCAACTGGACGCTTCTTCCTTATCAGCTGGATGCTTCTTTGCTTCTTTTTTTTTTTTTAATTGACATTTTTTAGCGTGCGTCTTCAATAAACATTTTCAACTAAGTCCACTTGCTGTGCTTACTTTGAGAAGAGGTCATGAAAGTTCATCTGTTGCAACACAGCGCTTTGGGCCGATGACCACTATGCCGTAGTTTGAAAGAGTCGAGGTTTCAACAACCGCACAGACCCACACCATCACAGGCAATACACTCTTGTCTTGCTTTTTGAGGGCACTTCTGAGCACGGCTCAATAGAGAGATCGCTAAATGAGGCACCCTTTGAAGGTCATGACGGGAGGCCAGCAACTTTTTTTTCTCTTTCTCGGACATGGTGGGAGGAAGATGAGAGAGCAACTGCGCAAACTTCACGAATGTCTTTTAGCTATGTTGATTAATGTGCAGGGTTTGAAAAAAAAAAAAACTTCATGGTGCCAGCAGGTACTTGTTAGCCCCAATGACACGAGTGGTCTCTAGGTATGTTCTAAAAATAGCTCTCCAGTCACCAGTGATGGGACACTGACCCACATAATTAACACAATGTTTATGTTGATTTTATTTTAACAGATATTGACTGACGTTTAAACAAAATGAAATTGTGTTCAATGTAAAAAAAAATTAAAAAAACAATTTTTAGAGCTGTAATTTGAATGATACAGCAACATTTTTGCTCACGGTTATCCCGTTAAAAGCCAATATTAGCCCATGCCTTGCGCTGCCTTTGATACAAGTTGAGTTTGTTTGGAAACTATGCTCATAACTCAAGGGGGTCATATCACAAATAATCACTCTCAATTAAAATAAATTCAAACACCATTCATCTTCTCCAGACTGCCCCATCCCCACAAAAAAATAACGTACAGCAATGACCGAATTAAATGGCATTGAAAGAAATGTAACTTTTGTTTTGCTTCAATCAATGGCTTGACATGAGACAGTCATTGCTCCAAGCTCCAAGTTATTCTTTAGAGAGGATAAAGAATATATGATAGAACAGTGTTATATTGTGTCTGCACGTTGCCGCGCTGTTTTTGTTCAAACGTTTGTTGCTGAAAGCGTTTGAACGCTGTAGTATACGTCGATGCTATTAGCTCTGGCGCATTGTATTGTTTATCATTCATCTAAATAAGATTTAGTCAGGCAAATTTTTGTGGCTGTTTTCTTTTTCAGAAGCGTATTCCCCATAATACTGGGGGGGGGGGGGGGGGGTGAGAATGAGGCCAAATGTTTTGAAAGATTCCAAACGCAGACACACATACGACTCCGCCAGTCACCTCAAATAGGCTCATTAAAAAGTGACGTCAAACCGTGAAGTTCATCACATTAAAACAAGAAATGTACCACCTTAAAATTTATCACACAACAGTGTGCAATTTGGCACCTTATAGTGTGTGATACTGAACTTGAACCTATGTTTGAAATTCACAAAGTATAATTGTCTTCATGTTGTGTTTGTTTTGAACGTAAACCTCAACCGGGCATGGGAACAAACAGCTTGAAGTCTCTTTTTAAAGCTGTGTAGTTGTGAAGTGAGTTGAGCAGTCACCTGACGCCACTCAAGTAGCTGCCCGCACGATTGAGCAAAAAAAAAAAATTGTCCAAATGATCAACAGCTCGAATCTCAAGGCACTGCTGTATCTGATCTCACTTGCTGTCAAGCTCCTTCGTTTCTTTTTTTTTTTTAAGCATTAGCTTGTTACTATGTGACAAGCGAGGCATTGCGCTATCTAGTGGACGCGCGACACGACAATGAACATCTTGACAGCTGATCGAGTTGGATGTCGAGAGCTTCAAATGGGCCAAAAGTCATAGTTTGCAGTCAGGTGACCATCTGACACTTCCTGCTTGCGTGGGCGGGGCCTTGCCACCAAGAAATAATGCGTTGTCGCTTCCCTCATGTATTTTTTTTAATTTTTAGGACAACCTGAGGCGTGGCCCCGCCCTCTTGCTGCAGTCACTGGCTGTCGTTCTCTCTCAGCAACCAGTAGGTGGTCATCTGTCCTTTGCCTTTCATGTGTACGTCCCCTCGGAGCTCCAACTGGAAGCGGCCTGACTCCTGGAGGACGTCGCGAGTGGCCGATGATACGTGGATCTTCAATGCTGCACACACACACACACACGTATATCAGATTCAAGTGGACATGTGTAGCGGTCATTTTCTTATTGTTGCATCAATCATACTAAAGTCATCCTAAATAACATGATGCTCAATAAATGTCACTCAGGCCGTCTTTAGCATTACTGCTACTGGAGGGAGCCTCATGATGATGTTTCAATACACCAAAGAGGATCTCTGAGCTCAAGTGCCAGGATGAGGCAGCCATTTTGCATTCGCACAACAGCAGACAGGAAAACGTGGGGGTGATGATGAATTTGTCAAAATGCCACAACCACTGCACATTAAAAACCAAGATTCCATTTTTTAAAAATACCTCGTAAAATGTCTTCATCTGAAATGGAATCATATGAAAATGACCATGATACTTTTTCACTAGGCCAATTTATTATATGACAGACAAAATGATTGCACCGGTGTATCTCGTCTGTTTCTCAGCGGGACCTCGAGTCGCTGCTCACGTTGAGAAAAAATATTTGCGAGCGGGCTCAGAAAAGTTGACAAATCATTTGGCAACATGCCCTCCTCTCTGTTGCGTTGAGTGCCATTTTATTACTTCAAGCAGCTCATGTCAGCAAAGATGTACTTCAGCGACGGAAGCTTCTCAAGAATAATGAGAAAAAAAAAAGAAAAAAAAAACGGTCCTGACAAAAAGAAGGAAATGTAAAGATCTGTTGACCTTCCCCAGTGGACTCCATCCTGGATGACGTGTTGACCGTGTCGCCGAACAGGCAGTAGCGAGGCATCTTCAGACCCACCACGCCCGCACACACCGGACCTACGAGAGAGAGAGGTGCATTTTGGAATCATGAACAAACTCAAGATTGACTCGCTTGTTCCTTTTGACACAACTACGTAGATACAAACATTCAATAATCCATTGTGCATGTCTACTTCAATTAGCCTTGAGGGGGCCTTAAAAACCCCTGCTTTGTGTGTGTGTGTGTG
Organism: Hippocampus guttulatus; assembly: GCF_054856545.1. NCBI lineage: Eukaryota > Metazoa > Chordata > Actinopteri > Syngnathiformes > Syngnathidae > Hippocampus > Hippocampus guttulatus. The sequence continues at coordinate 20,902,025 of NC_141266.1, read as the reverse complement.
TGTGTGTCTGACCACTGTGTATGCCGATCCTGAGCTTGAGCTGCTCGTCGGGCCGATGTCGTATCCTGAAAGTGGTGACGGCGCCCAGTAGGGCGAGGGCCATGCGCGCAACCTCGGGGCCATGCAGCCTCCCGTTCCTCACCGGCAGCCCCGATACCACCATGTAGGCGTCGCCAATGGTCTCCACCTGGGGGGCGCCACTCGACGTCAACGCTTGTTGCCGTGGCGGCGGCGGCACGCACACTTACCTTGTAAACGTCAAAGTTGTCTATGATGGCGTCAAAGCACGTGTACAGGTCGTTGAGCAGCGTTACCACCTGGAGACACACGCAGGCACACCTTGTCTGGGTTTTTTTTTCGCGTTTTCTTTGCAAAACAGGAGGCGAAAGACAAAAGAGCAGCTTTCCAAGTGCTAACGGGAAAGACGGCCCGTCACGTGTCTCCGGGAGCCTTTGAGGAGCGCTGAAAGGGGCGCGATGAGCGGCGCATGGGTGAGCACGTACTAACCTCCATGGGCGTGCTCTCGGCGGAGATTGCGGTGAAGCCCACAATGTCGCTGAAGTAGATGGTCACCGAGTCGAACGCTTCCGCTTGGACCGTCTCGCCGCGCTTTAACTGCTCTGCCACTGAGCTGCAAGTGCGCAAGGGCGTGCGCGCGCGCACACACACATACAATACTGTGGGTCCTGTCCTGTGTTGCATGCAATGTGTGTGCGCGTGTGTGTGTGTGTGTTGTGGAGGGCCGGGCAATGTATGGCCCACCGAGCAATGACGTTATGAAGAGTCCCGTATTATTTGTTGTCCGTTTTGAAAATCAAGTGTGGAGTTTGGCCTGCCGTGCTGGACTGTGGAGTGTGTCATGTTATTTGGGGTGGCCTAGTATTGTGTCATGCGATGTGGTGTAGCGTGTAGTACTGACTGCGGCAGTATCTGGTAGAGGAGCGTCTCTGCTTTGCGTTTCTCTTCATGATACGCTTGTGTTCGTTCCTCCACCAGCTCTTCCAGGTTGTTGGCATACTGTTCCATGCGTGACAACAGGTTGTCCAGGATGTTGGTCCTGGACTCCCTGCGCACAAAGATGCAGACACCCATGCACATCGATACTGTATGTAAGCATTAGTGAGGTTCTCTAGCGCCCTTTGAGAGCAGTCGCCACTCGTTCAATTGTGTTGAAAGCATTTTGTGGGAGGGCCTTTCAAACGACGACAACAACAACGACGGCAGGTTGGAAGCAAGAAGCGAGCAAACGGGGCGCACGCGCTTACTTGTTCTGCTTGCGCAACAGCATTTGGATGTGGTTGAACTCGGGTCTCTCTGTGGGCTCCTCGGCCCAGCAGCGCTGCATCAACTGACCCAGTTCGGGACTGTGAGTGTGCGGGTCCACCATGGGTCTGAAACACGGCCATTCGCCCAGCACTACGCGGTCCACCACCTCTGCAAAGGAAGGTCAGCCTGCGCTTTGAGAAAGCCCGGCCCGCCTCGCCCCAAGCCCACGGCGGACTTGCACTCTCACCTTTAGGACTGAGCGGGTCAGAGTCCAGGTAGAAGACTCCCCGACGTAGCGCCACTTCCTGAAGGATGATCCCAAAGCTGTAGACGTCGCCCTTCTGAGTGCCTTGGGGAGGAGGGACTTCGAGCCGGAGAAGTTCCGGGGCCATCCACAGTCTCTCTGTGGGATGACATCACATACGAGCTTTCAACACGACGTCATGCGCGCGTCCAGGTGGCTCGAGCCGATCGAGCTTGCTTGGACGACGTCGCCAGTAAAATAGGTCTTCTGGTGTTTGAGCAAGGCAAAGACATTCAGAAACCTGAGTTCACTTGAAGCTACAAGCCAACATTAATAAGCACGCGACGTGTCACTTACGCGCGTAGTAAGCGTGAGCGTCCTTTGCCGATTGGCTCTCAGATTGCAGACTGCTCAGACCGTAATCGGTGATCTTCAGCACAAAGCGGTTGTCGACCACGCAGTTGGACGACTTCAGCTTGCCGTGAGACATCAGCACGCTGTTATGGAGGAACACCATGCCCTAAGCGCATCAACAAAGACTGTGATCACGGGAACAACGCCTCCTGGCGGATGGTGAGAGAAAACGATGAACCTTGACAATGTCATTGATGAGAGAATATTTGAACATCCAGTCCAGGGTGATGCTGTCGTTCTCCAGGATGTCCTAACGCCCACAAACAGACAGAGACAGGTAAGGAGAGAAACACTCTCACAAGATGCAGACACAAGAGGTGATACAAACAAAGTATATACACGCGCCTTACCATTGAAAAGAGGTTGAAAAGAGAGTACCTGGAGGCTGCCTCGGGGGCAGTATTCGGTGATGATGCAGGTGTTTGGAGGGTCGATACACGCTCCGATGAATCGGGTCAGATGTTCATTCTGAACGTCACGCATCTGCATTCGTCAACAGCATTGTTACAATCTAGGACCACTCAATATGGTAGGAGATCATCACAATGTACTTGGGATGCTCACGGTACAATATCTTCATGTTATTAAGGTCATGGCAAAAAAAAAAAAAAATGCCATTGTGTGGATAATTAACACACTGTAACTGAAGACAAACTACAGTCAAACCTCGGTTTTCGAACATCTCGGTTCTCGACCAATTCGGTTTTCGCCCAAAAATTTCAATTTTTTTTATGCCTCGGATGACGAAGAAATTTCAGTTCTCGAACACACTGAGCGTACATGAATGCACCATTTCACTCCTCTCGCCTTCCTTACACACGAAGCGGCACTTCCTCGTCTAGCCGAGGAAGCGTCACTTCCTCGTGTTGCTTTCCATTGTGAGCAGATGTGTTCAAAAAAACATTTTTATTTTAAAAAGAGCGTGGTTTCGGTTTTCAAACAGCCTTCTGGAACGGATTATGGACGAAAACCGAGGTTTGACTGTAATCATGCTCAAATGTTCCGATGAGAGTCAATTGCTTCAAGTAAAAAGCAAATGGATATTTTTTTTAAAAATTCAATGAATAATGTAAACATGGGGGGTGTCACAATTAAAGGGGTGCCCACCTGCTTTGCTTCCGCAATAACAAATCTTGAAAACAAACAAGAGCCAATCCAACATCCTGACCACGTTTTTTTCCATCGCTGATGCAAAGGTTGACAGCAGGGGGCAGTGTTTCACAAGCCAGACGGAATCTCTCATGCTGCTCGTTTGAAACCGTCACATTATTGCGAGAATTTTGAACGGTTACATTCCCACAATCCACGACTGTATGTTACATGTTCTTCCCCCATCGAACCCTCATTGTACATCGTGCTACATGGGAAAGATCCTCCTCAGAGACCTCGCACTCGTTAGGATGAATTCGTCGATACTCACGTGCTTGAGTTCAAACAGGACCTTCCTGTTCAACTCCACACGTTTCTTGTTCGTGTACTTGATGGCCACGATGTTTCCCTGCAAGAGGGGAAAAAAAAAATCCTAATCGATGATCAACCGATGATGCCGGGTGCGCGACAAGCACACACTTACTTTGTAGTAGCCCGTTTTTGCAAACACCTGTACGTGACCATCCGTCATCAGGGAGCCGTAGTTGGAGCCTCTCTGTGGACAAAGAAAGCGCGGTTAGGGCCCGAGCTACGGTCATGCGGCGCGGTCAAGATGAGACCGACCAGAGAGAGCGTGATCCTGCTGCCGCTGCGGAGCACTTTGTCGAGGTTGCTCATGTGGATGTCGTCCCAGGAGATCCTCCAAAGCTGAGCCACCAGCTCCTTCTCCAGCTTCATCCTCCTACAGTGGCCACAACGAGCGTGACAAATATTCAAACACCTCCAGGAAGAACCACACAACACGTGCGCGAGACTCTAAGCAGGGCTGGCGCCTTCATCCATTTGGAATTGATTTCATAGATTCATTTGAGTTTATTCATCGAGGATCTTTTTGGGCTCTCTCCGTTGTCGTTGATTCTGTTTGTGACCAACAGGTGGCACTGTAGGGCTCTCCCTGCAGCTGCACACCTGTTGGTCGTTCTGTAATCCTTGCTTTAAAAGGAATCCCGGCACGACCACTCAGTGTTTGGTCATGTTTGTTTCTGTCATGGGTCTGTTTCTGTTAGTTTTTTGCTTCAGTCATGGTTTTGGTACTTTGAATTCCTTGTGTTCTTAGAACTTTGTTTAGGATTTAGTTTTCTCTGTGTTTTTATCAATACAACTCGTCAAGTTCACCCTGCTCCGCTCTCCTGCCTGCTTTTTGGGGTCCACCACCACTTCGCAACGTGACAGTCGTATCAGACATTACAGATATTACCCCCCACTCCAAAAGCAACACACACACACAATACTAAGAACACTGGTGCGTTCCAATGGTTTGTAGCCTGCTGCTCTGGGACTGATCTTGCTTTCCTTTTCTGGAATCTATAAGAAAATTCCTCACCTGTAAATGAAAACGGCGACTGTCAGGGTCATGATGAGGATGAAGAAGACCACTATGGACACCATCTGGTGGATGGTGATGGTCTCTGTTGATACAAATAAAAATCAATCTGATGAACATGCGCAGGTGCACACCGGTTGGCAAGCAGCGGCCGAACGGTGCAACTTACTGGTGTGGCAAGCGGGGTTTTCGTTCTTCAATCCGCACACGGGAATGTCAGGTGGAGGAACTCCGCCCGGCCAGTGCAGCGACCTTCCGGGAAGGGCCGTCAGCTGCTCATCTAAGCTGTTGTACACCAGCGCCATCTGGAAGCAAGCGCAACGTTCACAACTCTTCACTCGGCACTCCAAGCAAGGACAGGACTCGTTCAGTAAGGTTCCATTCACGCTTTCGTCCCAGGAGAGTCAACGAGCTTGTCCACCATCTAAAAAGGCCCTTGTAGTCATTTGGCAGTTGGGAATGATGATGACGATTGCGTTGGCAGTAGCACGTGGAGAAATTTTTATTTCAGGCAATTCAAGAAGGGAGATTCACTAATGGCAAAAAAACAAACAAACAAACAAAAATAAGCGGGCAGAAGCAAAGTATGTGATATTATCAACCCACATGAGTGTTATGTTATTTGGACGAATGATCTTTTTGATGATACAAAGTTAACGGTGCAACAAACATTATTTTAAAAAAAAAGGTATTTTGGAGGCACAAGGAAATCAGACTCCTTTTTAAATATTTATAGAATAATTATTGATTTTATTTTATACTACTCGTTAATGTATGAGAATATAATCTGGGTTTTTTTTGTGCGTTTGTTCTTGACTGTGAAAAAAACAAAATTGCACATTTCAGTTTTTTTGTTTGGTCTTTTTTGGTGTTTTGTCTGATGTTTTAAATTTTCCCAAAATGTTGTTTTTGTTGTCACACACACTGAGGAGTGACAGGAAGTGTTGCTGTGTGCGTGTACCTGGAATGCGCTGTTGTTGGTGTCAATCATGTCCCACAAAGCAAAGTCGGACTCTCGGTCTCCATTTTCATCCAGCTGTAATGTTCCAGTGACACCTGAACACATCATCATGTCTCACACACACACACACACACACACACACACACACACACACACACACACACGCACACACACACACACACACACACACGCGCGCACACACACGCGCGCACACACACGCGCACACACACGTTAGTGTGGGATTGAAGGTCAGCTGACTTGGGTAATCAACACTCAGGCTGGATGACCACCAAATCCTTCAAGTGAAACAATTCCATGTTTTTTTTTTTTGACATTTAAATCAGGGCTCACCAGCGTGTTGCCCCCAAGGGCCACATGGAGTAGCCAGCGGGTAGGCCTCTTCTAGAAATAGCTCAGCAGTGATGGGATAATTATGATTTCCCAGGAATGTTGTTGTCATGATCATTTGAAAAGATGAATACTGGCATAGATTTATAGGACTACAATGTGGCATATAGATATTTATGCTTTCTAATTATTATGAGAAACCATGAACATGATTAGCGTCGTCACATAAATGGATGTCATTAACTGCTAATTAAAATATACAGCCTGGTGCTGATTCTAATAGTTGGCAGAATACAATTCTGATACACGATTAATCGGACGAATAATAACGCAAAAAAATCTAATGAATAAAATTATTTTTTTTTTGCCCAATAAACATATGATGCAGAGGAAAACTGGCAAAAAATTGCCAGATTTTTCGCCTATTTTGGAGGAATGTTTGAATGTAGTTATTTTTCTCTAATGTGTACAAAATGAAATAACTAAACAAACATTTTTTTAGGGGGGTGTTCATTTTTGACCATTTAAAAAGAGTTATGAGCCAAGTCAGTCAGGCCCTAAAAATACCATTATTAAAGGTAATTTGAACACATTTCTTATTTGGTACCCCTTTGCATGAATCAGTTCCCAAGAAGTAGCTCAAAGCTTCCGAAAAGATGGCGACCACTAATCGAAATAAATCAATTCAATAAGTGAAAGAATGTGTAGTTGGCCGTCATGTACATGAATAGTCAGCCCAGGCCAACTCACTCATTTTGCTGTTGTTACTTATTTTCATGTTGTGGTTGTCCTTAAATAACACTAGTGTAGTTGTATTTGAATGTCTGCGCATGCGTGCTGGTTTACGTGTTCCGAGATTGTAACACTGAAAATAATCCAATATTGGAACCCAATTGAAACTGAGCCCCTGATGAAGATGAGCAAGAAGTCACAACGAGGTTTTTTTTTTTTGTCTCTCAATCGTGAAGATTTGCTTTTTTGGAACAGTCGAAAATCAGATGGAGTCCCGTTATTGTCTTTTTTTTTTTTACAGTCCTGTTCTTTCTTGTGAAGCAGTGTTGTCTAAGCGTTGCAGAGCGTGCCGCTCATGAGGAGTAAAAAGTCACAAGTGTAAACCTGAGACCTGTTGCCTGGCAACAGCGGCGTGTAAATCAAAGATAAGGAATTAGGAACATTACATGCGACAGCTAACAGGAAGTGACTTGTCTGAGCCCGCTGTTGTCCATTTTGTCCGAGAGGACAAATTGTTCGGAACGGCACAATGAGATTGGCAGCGGTGGGCGGGCGGGCGCTCCGGCGTGATGGATGTCCCCCAGGGAGGACAAAGAGATGAGCACCGAGACAGAGCATGGCGCTTTCACGCCTGCCTTTCTAGGTGCGGTACCGGGCCACACTATGACATCGTCACATGCACATCTAATATTCACGCTTCTTCGCCAAGAAAACACTCCAACGCGTCACCATCTTTGCTCACCTCATTTTCTACAATTAACAGTGGTGTCAAAGGTACGGGCCACGGGCCAAAACCGGCCCATCGGGGGTCCGAACCGGCCCATAAGGATGGAGAACACATTCACGGCTATTTTTCAAGAAAAGCAAATGTTGTTGCTACTTTGGTCCACTAGGGGGCGGCCTGACAACCACTTCAATGACATCGTAGAATTGGCTGCTACTGAGGATTTGACGCCTGATATTGATGCACTTGTGAAGGCTAAAAGATGGCAAGTATCAAAGTTAGTCAGATGAAATTCTGAGAATACACCTGTGTTCAAATGAATACCTCCTGTAGCAACTATTTTAACACACTGAATAGAGAGAGAGGGGCTGTGCCCAAACTCACAGGCTGCATCCTCAGAAGGCCGCATTTACGGCCGCATGATGCCACTCCCACTGAAACTCGACCGCAAATAGTTTCCAAACACGAGAAAGACAATTCGCAGGCTGGGTTCCTTCGAGGCCCTTAAAGGTTCCTCCTCTTGTAGCCTCCGTGGACCAAATAAACCGTGGCAAATTCGGACAGTCTAAAAGTGAGGTCGAGTGCGGTCGAGTGGCGCCGGAATTGCCGTCATGCGGCTGAAAATGTCTTCTGAGTATTCGGCCTGTGAACGTGGACCCTGGCATTGGGGCAGAATTATGACTCCCACGAGGCAGGACACCACGATTGGCTGTTGCATTCACGCAGTATTGCACGCATGAATTTAAAGTGCTTGTCTGTTTTATTATGCGCCCAGGAGGCTAAGCAAGGCGGGCACACAGGAAGGAGTAGCACTCAATTGATGTATATATGTGACAACTTCTGCATTCTATTTCAGGATGACGTCATACTGGAAAGTACATTACGAAGGGGCGTTCGTTTTGTCCCTTCACACACAGCACGCAACAATTTTTGTTTTTTCCAATTCCTTTCAAGGGAAAAAAGGGATTTGACGTTTTTGACTTATGAGCGTGGTCACAGAACTAATTCAACTTGTATCTCAAGGCACCATTGTATTTATATTGTAGATTGTTGTATTCCTTTTTTTGCTACCACATGTTTGAAATACATACACCGATTTTAATTCAATCAATCAACTGAGGCAATTTTTGGAAGTGCAGTGAGCCCCCTCATTGACTGACAGCACCAGCACGCCTCGTCTGCCATGTCCACTTCATATCCTCAAGTGTCCGCTGCTGGGAAAGCAAACAATTTGTGTGTTCTTGTGTGTGTGTGTGTGTGTGTTGAGAGGCAACACGCTGAAGGGTGCGTGTGTGTGTCTTGCACTGTGAAGACATTTCAAACAAAGCTTGTGATTGTTATGATGGATGACATGCTGATGGATGACCAACCAAAACAAAGAGTAGGAATGAAGGACAAATAAAGCAGAACACACAGGCACGTTCCTGACAAAGTGATTGGGGCAAGTGCAAGTCTGACCTGATGTGTGTGGATGTTTTTCATTCGCCTCTCATCCCACTCGCACAAACAAAATCCCGGCCTATGCCAGACATGAATCACAGTTAAAAAAAAAAGTTTTAAAATCCTGTCCTGTCTCACTCCTGGTGGAAACGACTCCCACTCCCGTGCTGCTCTCATTCAGAATGACTCCCACTCGAGTCACACTAAGGTCGGCTACTTTCAAAATGGCAGCCCATCTGTCAGTTTTTTTTTTTTTTTACTCAATAAATTTGACTTGATTTGACCTGACAAAAGAAATAAAAATTATGGTAAACCCCCCCCCCTCAAAAAAAGGAGAGAGATGTCATTGAAGACTAAAGCATAATTTAGCTCCCAAAACTGAAACACATCTCAATGTTACACTAGGTCTCACTTTACATGTTCTTAAAAATACTTCTTCTTCATATGTCTTCTGAAATCATACTGATACATTCATATTTCTTAATTTTTAGCTGGTCAAAAAAAACGATAAAGACAAAAGTTTGCACGCAGGTGCTTTGAAAGAAGGGAAGGTGTTTGTTTGAAATGGCAAGAGTCAAACGGACCGTGAAAGGTTCTGTTCCACATTCGGTGGGTGACCACCGTCCCCGGAGGCCGCGTGCCGGACGCACTCATGGTTTCGTTGAGCGCATGCGTGTAGAGCATCAGGCCGTCATAGAAACCTCCGGCGATGATGTTCATCTGGAAGACACAAAGATGGCGACATGCAAACACCTTTCACTTGAGCCGCTTGTGTGTTAAAAAGCACGAGTTTTTTTTCGTGGGCTTACAATCACTATCACATCAATTCTAATTGATGTTAGATTCACCAGCTAATCTTGATCTTCGACTCAAAAGCTGTGCTGCTCTTAAACCAAAACGGAATCCAATGCCGGCATCGTTTTGCTTGTTTTCATTTCAGTCTAGCTGAGAGAGAGAGAGAGAGAGAGAGAGACGCCTCCACAGCACCACCATGAAAAATGTGCTTGACCAATAGATGCGTACATCCGTGTCAGGAAACGACTGTCAGTATGTTGAAATATACTGAAAACATCTGGAAGTGGTCAAACTCTCCCAAAAATCTCCCTCTCATGACTTGGCTTGCATTTGGTTTGTGATTTGTTCACCTTAAAGTGAAACTTTCAGTCCTCACATGATTCACCAATTTCTGTCAGCAGCGCCTGGCACGACCCAGGCTGATTATTGATATTGGGCTGAAGCGCGTCGCGCCTTATTGTTGTATATCTCCAAGTCAACGTCTGCTGGCTCCTCGGCTTTGACGACACGTGAGAATACACAACACAAATACACAATCGCCACTCAAATATGACTTAGTGTTTGCTGACATTTATTGCGCTCGCTGAGTGTGTGCGTGTGGGTGTGTGTGTGTGAGAGAGAGAGAGGGAGAGCTAAGCTCATTAGTGTCTCTCAGCTGTCTGCAACTGATTAACTGGCTTTACAAGCAGACAACCTGCTCATGCCACACACACACACACACACACGCGCACATGCACACACACACGCACATGAAGGGTGTGTGTGATAAGGGACACAGGGTAGTGCAGTAATGTGATTATGTGTATTGCCGCATAGAGCAAAGTGGCTGATAGCAGCCGCTTGTAAAGATCAGTGCAACATTTGGCTGGAGATGAACGCATGTTAGCTTAGCCTTTAGCGCAGCGTGGAAGGTCTATTTTTATTTGTGCGTACGTGCGTGTCCACACTGACCAGCGAGTCGTCGATGGTGTAGTTGAACATCCTCTTGGCGTCCACCTTCAGGTTCTCCACAAAGTTCTTGTACTCGGCGTTCTGAGGCTCTCGATATGTGAGGATCTTCACACTCTGACAGAAAAGGCACGTCATGTGAACGAGACAAGACAGATACACATATGATGTCACGTATGACGAGACATGAACGACAAATGACGCACGCCATGATGTCAGTGACATGTATGGCGCACGTCATGACCTTAACAGGGCAACAAAACACATGACGCACATGCATCATATCAACCTGACATTTATGACACACATCATGTTAACAAGGCAACAATACAGAGTAAATGTCATCAAGTCGGCAACATGTGTGACGCATGTCACGTCGGCAAGATGTATGACACTTGGCGTCCTGTCATCGCACATCTGACACGTGTCATTATGTCAGCAACATGCATGACACACATCATCGTGTCAACGACACAAGACACCAACACGTGACATATTAGCAACATGTATGAAATAAGTCATCATTTCACCATTTCAGCAACACGTACGACACACGTCATCCTCTCAATGACATGAATGACACACGGCAATGACATAATACAGATGACACTTTGTAAACATGTATGACAGACGTCATTATTCAGAATAGCAAGGGTGACATGTCGTCTTGTGAACAACACGGACATAAGACATCATTCTACATGACATGCAATGACACACGTCATTATGTCTGTCATTTTTCAACGTAACACGTATGACGCATGTCATGTCACGACGGACTCGTGAGACATGTCAAGAAGGCAACAACACGTGTGAGACACATCATCCTGTCAACATATCAGACACACATCTTCATGAAAATGACACAACACCACGTAACACACATCAGTGCGTCAACATGTATGACAGGCATCATTAATGAACATAACTCGTGTGACGCACGTCAGCCTGTAAACAACGCATCTGTCACAAGTCTTGATGTCACCGAAACAACAACTTGTGACGTAGGCAGCAGCAGTGGGGACTAACATGTTGAGCGTGGTCCGAGCGTGTCAGTGGACAGACGGGGCGAAGCATGTTCAAAACACAAAAGGTGACGGGGAAGCATGCCATGAGTGGGGAGGGGATGCGGGGGGCGGGGGGGCTACCTGGAAGGCCTCCTTGGCCACGGCGTCGTCGGGGTCGCCGCGTGCCCACGGCTGCCGGGGCTCCGACTTGAGGCTCTCGCCAAACACGTCGATGAAGAAGAAGACGTATTGCTCGTGGGGAAGGTCGGCGCGGCGAAAGTGCACCATCAGATTCCTGAACACGTCGGGCGAGCAGCACACGAACATCACTGAGGAAGACACACACGCACACACACACACACACACACACACGCATGCACGCACGCACGCACGCACGCGCACACACACAAACACGTTTTTTTTTTTGTTAGTTTCCTTTGCGCAGAATAAATATATGACTGGTTGAGTTAACTTTGATATGCGCTTGATTTACAGCAGAGGAAGATGTTGCACATGATCTGAACTCGATTTTCAAGGTGCACATTTCAAGAAAAAACTGGACTTTGTGAGGTGAGGTCAACCCACAACGGTGCTGGCAGGTTTGTTTCAAGCCACGAAATCTTTTTTTTTGGGCCACTTTCAGAGTAGCATGGAACAGCTATCTTACAAAAGGAGGTCTGCATCAGCGTCTCTGGTTAGTACCGTGTATTGTATCTAGCTTTTACTTTTGATCAACACTTAGAGCGAAGTGAGATACTGCACTTGTTTGGAGGTGATGTATTGGAAGGTCAAGCTGAGCGTGTTTCTCCAAACCTCAAATACGCCACATCCCTCCGTTTCTTCTTCAATGCCCCAGAGAGTTCTCTTGGGGTTTTTGTACATTATTTTGCAACATGATGTTGTTATTAAGAGGTGGCTTAGTTCACTTGAGTCCCCGGTGAAGGCTCATATCCCAACGTCCCCGCCCGCCACTGCCGTTTATTGAGTGTTGAGTGACGCATTTGGTGAGCGTTCTTGTGGTATTTGTTGTGTATTTGGTGTGTGGTAGTGGTAGTATCGGTAGTGCGTGCATGCCGTGTCTCGTCTTCCTCTCGTGCATCAGGAAGTCTCGGGAGCGGCGTCACAAGTGCTGCTGCTGTTCCTGTTCCAGCGCCTCTATTGTTCCACTGGCAGGAAGTCAGCAGTAAAAGCGGCCACGTACGCGCGCGCACACACGGCTAAAACACTGGAAGCTAGAGTGCACCCCTAAACAAATCTGAATTAGTTGAGCTCCTCCCACTGTGACATGCATCAACGCTCGCCATCTTGGCAGGATGAATTTAACATGACATTTCGTCGGCCGCATAGCATAATTGCCAGTAAAAAATACCAATGTGTGTTCTAAAAGTTGTGTTTTTTCTTGTTTTCAGAAAATAGAAAATACTGAAAAATGACTTGGCTCATTATGGCTGACACACACGTATGCGTGCATGTGTGTGTGTGTGTGTGATGGCATTTGTAATGGGTGGCAAATATCTGACATTGACGCTCTGATTTGCTGACTATATATCATTTTTCAAAAAGTCAAAGGGCGCCCACCACCCTGAAAAAAGGAAGTGACCTCAGACAGCTTTTCCAGACAGAGATGAACACACACACACACACACAATTTGGGTCAGCACTACCGAGCACCGATTCATGTGAAATCAAACGTGCCACGTATTACTTTGACACTGTCATGCTCCGAGGGAAGTGAGCTGAGGAGCTTCATTTAGATAAAAGTAGTGCTTTGCTACCATTCTGTGGCATATTTGCCAAGGAAGTATGTGAAGATAAAGATCAACAACAACAAGGAGAAGAAATGCGGAGAAGAGGGAGGTTGTAGTTGGTGAAGTGAGAGATAAGGAGTTCCATTTGGACAAAAGTCGCTCTTTGCCATCTTCTTGTGGCATCTATAGGTAAATAGAAAGCATTACGAGGGATATCAATAACTTGTTGAAATTAACGGCACAGCTGGTCCCGATTGCCCCCCGACGTGTCGCAGAGAAAGTTGGGGCCCGTTTATGCAAAGCAGCTTTCGGAATCTTCATTCAAAGCAGCTGCTGTGATGTCATACGTGACATAAGCCAAAATCAAAAAAGCAAGTCTTGCCATTGTGCCTCATTTTGTCATCTTTCCACCAAATGTGGTCACCGGTCGTATTCCCGCGATGACGGAAAGCTCTGTGTGTGTGTGTGTGTGTGTGTGCGCGCGTGCGTGCATGTGTGTGTAATCGCTTGTCACCCGCTAACATCTGGCTGTGCATTAATGAGACACAAAGTCTAAATTTAGATCTCGTGAGCTTAAATTTTATTCACACGAACTCCTTTAAGAATTTAGTGTGCGCCCCCTGCCTTCGCTGCTTGGTAAACTCGTAAAAGCGACGCCGACGGCGGAGTGAAAATGTTGGGAGTTTTGTGAAAATAACAATCAAATGTTAGGATGGTGGCGAGAAAGCGGGCGAGTGGAATGAGCGTGTTTGTCAGGAAATACCTCTACATCTGATAGGCCCGCCGCAGCTTCCTTATAAGGCCGCAGGTTGCTGACCTCGGTTAATGAATGTCCTGTTGGGAGGCGGCTGGGAATGCGCGCGCATGCAAACACACACACTTATTGTGTACTCCGTGGCGCTCGTGTAGCATACGGTGCCCAATCTAAGGCTCAGGGTGGATTTTTGAGCCGAAATGAGTCACATGGCCGATATGGTTTGCCTGCATTGGTGCTTGTCAAAATCCCCCCTGGGCCCAAAAATGACCGACTCCCCAAACACCACTCAAATGAGCAACATGAAAATACAGAAGCGTAGTCATCTTAAGTCTCTATCAAAAAAAAAAACAAGACAAACGTATGCCTGTTGTTGTAATTTTCCCAAACTAAAGTCCATACTTGACATGCAAAATTTCAAATGATACAAAAATAGAAATTATTTGAGTTGCTATCTTCTGGAAAAGAAAAAGTCTCACGGCTTGCAATCGAAAATATAATATCAAGAAATATCAAAAAAACGAAATTAAACAACAAAGTTTTATGTTTTATTTATGTGAAATAGACAGACCTGAAAACCTGGACTCACCCATTTTTAATATGCTTATAATTATGTTTTATCATTTGTATTTATTGATATACTTTTTGTTCTTCGACTTCTCCCTTTCATAATTTTGCTGCTGTAAATTGGGAATTTATCCATTGTGAGACAAGTAAAGGTTTTCTTATCTTAAAAAAAACATTTTTTAATTAATGAGATTTAGAAAAAAGAGAAGAAAAGTCCAAATGTAAATGGAATTGCTCTTTGCTCATTGAAGCTGAATACAAATCGTGCGTCAATTGAAGTTGAGAAAAAGAACGAGAAACTTGTCATTTGTTTCTTTCTGCTTTGTAATATTTTGTTGAGATTAACGTTAGGCATACCTGAATGTCACTTGAGCTGAATTTATTTGAAATGTTTGCATTCCTTGAAAAATAACCATTCCACTTGATTTTTATTTTATAATTTTTTTGCTGATACTGTTTGATTGTTTTGTAATGCCTCTTCTCAAAATGTTTTCCTTGATTTTGCAATTGTGAACTAAGCTAACGTGGTAGCTAGCGTTCCCGGAGTACCTCAGCGCAGATACAAAGCGGTCCGAGCTGGCGGCTGCCATCGATCTAATGGGGAAAGTGGGGCTGGGGGCCGGGGGGGGCGTCTCATGTTTCCACTGCAGCTGCCCTGCGGCAAACGTGGACGCTAATGGCGGTGCGCACCAGTCACCGAGCGCTGCTGTCAATAAGGTGGCGCGTCGCACGTGCGTGTGCGATCAAGTCATGTGTGTACAGCAATAGTGATCGGGGTTGATTTGCTGTAAAACGCCTTGTTTTGTTTGTTGATGAAGTCTTTCTTCAAAACTCAGGCAGGGTGATATGAACTTAAAATAAAATCTCAGACTTTTTTCCCCTTTGTGGAATTTGCGTTATTTCTTCTGATACCAAACAAGTTACTTTTCCAGCCCGGCATTAAAAGAAGGAGCATGTGGTTTAATTTTTTTTTTTTTTTAAAGAAACCAGCGCACCCAAGGAAGACCCACCTACTAGACACGATGTCTTGAAGCGACTATCTTTAAATCATTTGCCGCGTAATTTCGGGTTTACACGCAGCCTGGCGCCATGCAGAGTTTTGCTGAAACTACGGCGGAAGATCCGCCTCTGGAAAAGTGAAGTCCCAGGCCTTATTTGCTAACAAGCAGGCACGAGATTAGCAAAAACAAGCAGAGCGAGAGGACCGCAGGCAGTTGACAGGATGCTGAAGCCATGAGTAATGGGAGGGGGGGGGGGGGCGCCATGTTGGGCAAAATTGTTACAGTTCACCATCACCTGCTGCCGTTTCGTGAGCTTTGACCATCGGTTCGTGCATATGAGATGGAAATCACGCAGTGGCCGTCAGCGAACCATCAAGGGGGGTAAGAAACAAATCGAGTCGGGCTCGCCATTTGTGCAGATGATTACGTCATGATCAACGTTGATGTCATCCAATCCAGAATTCTCACAAGACCTCAAAAGGATGACTCTGAATAATCGCAATCTGTGTTAGCCTTAAGAAAACGTAGAGGTCTTTCTTACATTTGGAATGGAACGTGGGATTTCACGGCCCTTAAATCTGCAGAGGCGGCGCATGTACTGACCTCTGCTCTCGTTCTGTATGTCGGCGAGTATCTCCGCGTAGTCAACATGAGGGCGGTTCTCCTCAAAGACGCTGTCCTCTACCGTGATGTTGATCATCTTGAGCTCGTCGTAGAGGCCCTCCACGGCAAAGTAGCACGGCCGGTCGTCCACCTTGTTGTCGTTGAAAATCACCATGACGTGGCGGCGCCAGCCAAAGCGCTGGCAGATGCGCAGGGCGAACTTGCCGAGCTTCTTGTGGGTGGGACCCGTGTTGGTGATGGACGGGTAGACGCCGCCGTAGAAGGCCACGGCGGGGGCGCCTGCCGTCACCAAGGGCACGTCCCAATGGGTGGTGAAAAAGCCCACAGGCGACGCTGTGTACGAGCAACCCGGCCCGATGAAGGCCCACGGGTCGTGCACCAGCTTCAGGTCTACCGCCATTAGCGGCGCCACCGACTCGGAGCAGATGCCGTCTTTGTTCTCGCTGCTCTTGAACACGTAGCTCAGGTGCACACCGGGCAGTAGTGCGGGGTCATTGTTGACCTGCTGCACCGCCCGCACCAGGGCGGGGCCCACACGTGGCCACGCCCACGGGTAGGCCATGTTGCTCTCGGGGAGGATGATGGCCAGCGTCACGTTCTGCCGCCGTTGACCACTGCCGAGGTTCCGCTGTGGACGCGCCAGCAGCGCCAGCAGCAGCAGAAGCGGGGTGACGGCACGGTGGGATGGGGGCCTCCTCGCTCTGGTGGGGGGGCCCATCATCATGACCCTGAGAACACCCAAAGGACTCTTAAAATGGCACAGAAAGGATTCACAAAATGTCTCACGCATAAAAAAAAAAAAAAAAGAACATCTCATTGTATCAAGACCAAAGCCAGAAATAGCTTCGAAAATATCCCGAGAATGTCTGCTAAATGTTTTTTTTTTTCACAAATCTCCGAAAACGCCTCCAAGAAAAGTTCATCAAGATCTCTAAATGCTTCATAAAACATATCAAAATGTATTTTATGGGCCCTGGTGCATTTTGGAAACTTTAATGAGACATTTGGAGAGATGCAGAAGGTTTCTGTGGAGACATTTCAGAGATGTTTTCCTGAGATCATGAGCAGATTTAATGAGTTCATTCTAGGGCTGGGAAATCATTCAATATCAATAAATATCGCAACAGACAGTGAACCAAAATCCATGGAAATTGCGTTCAATATAATTAAAAACGATTAAAAAATTTTAGGAAGCAAAGCTGGCAATCTGCCAGGTTTGAAAGCTATTTTTCCTTTGGATGGTGGTGTTTTATTGAGGTTCAGCGTTTAAACTTTTTGAGACCTTTTAAAGATTTTGATTAGGTTAAAAAAATAAATAAATAATCGACTGATTTGAATGACCTGTATCCTAACACACTTTTCAGCCATATCGCCTAGCCTTCGCTCATACAGCATTTTAGGACAGTTATGGAGAAACATGTAAAAGTCGTCACTAAGCTCATAAATATCTCTGAAAAGATCAAGTCATCAATGTCTCCTAAAAAGTCAGCAACACAAAGCTCATAAATATCTCATAAAATATATAGGCGTCGTATAAAGTCTACTCCTAAATATCCCCATGCAAACTAAAATTTATCATCACAACCACCATAAATATCTTGAAATGTCTCATAAAATACCTCACATGCCCCCACGAACCAAAAACGACTCCCCAAGTTTCTCCTCAATACATCCAAACAAATTTCATAAATACCTACAAAGGTCAACCTAAATTTCCCTGAACTTTCTCCAAAATTTTTCCAGACAAACCAATGTCTCGCAAAAGTCTAAATAGGGGGCCCCCGACCTTTATTTTCACCAGGGCTTGGTTCACGCTAGTACAGAATTTTCATGGCCCGGCAAGCATTCATTGGTCACGGATATTCCCTAATCGCAAATTAATCCTCACAGGGAGGGTGGTGGTGTCATTTATTCCTGATTGGTACAAATATGCGGCGCTACAAAAAAAAATTTAACCGTTTTTTTTTTCCCCTGTTCAATCGATTTGTGCAGCCAAGTGCCACGTGACCTCACTGCTCTCAATGCATCGACACAAACTTCAGAAATATCTTAGACATTATTGTGGCCCCAAAAACCAACCAAAATAATTCCATCATTAAAATGTCTCAAATATTTCGAGACAAACCTCAGAAATGCATATCTCATCAACATACCTCCTAGATGTCGCTACACAAAACCACTCAAATGACTCTTAAAGTAGCTTCTAAATATCACCTTAATGTTTTCACACAAACCTTAGAAAGATCTCCAAGTGTGTCATGACATATCTCATAAATGTCTCCAAAAAGTATCCCCACAAATCTCAGTAATGACTCACCACAAAGGGTGACCGACATAAATCTCGTGGACTGTGCTCATACTGTCCAAGCACGGTGAGTGCAAATGTCTCACAGTTAATGAGCCGTTCAAATGGTTCATGAGTGAATGGCCTAATTAATAAGTTCACTTTCATTAATGAGAGCCATTCAACTCCTGAGGTCACGCAAAAAGGCCAACTCATTCTCAACATCACATTTAGGTCCGAATTCATCTTGACAGGTGGGTTGTATGAAAAATGCTATAATGTAGGTATGTGGCAACGGACTTCTTTCTGCCTTTTTTCATGGACATCATCATGCTTTCCACTCATCTCAGAAAAATTAGTTCTGGCTTGTTAAAAAATTGTGTTTTCTATGCCTATTTATAATGGAATCTCTTCTGTCGCCTTGTTTTTAAGTGGATTATTTTCATGCAGTATTTTGATTGTTATCGCACACACATCCTTGACTGCCCAAAAAGTACATACATCTATATTATAGCTTTACATATATATATATATATATATATAATAGCTATATTGGAATATTTATATTGACCTATCCCAACCAATTTTGCGGGTTTTAAGGGACATGCAAACAAAGTTACATCCAATTTGTATGTTGCCAAAGAACATGATACATTACCAACATTTCTGTCACCTAACCATAAGTGTCAAACTCAGGTCCGGGAGGGCCGCTGTCCTGCATGTTTTCCAAGTCTCCCTGTTGCAACACACCTGATTCAAATGAACAGGTTCAATGTCAGGCTTCCACAGAGCTTGCTGATGATCTGATCATTTGAATCAGGTGTGTTGCAAGTTGCAATAGGTGTGCAACAGGTGTGTTGCAAGTTGCAATAGGTGTGCAACAGGTGTGTTGCAACTTGCAACACACCTGATTCAAATGATCAGATCATCAGCAAGCTCTGTGGAAGCCTGACATTGAACCTGTTCATTTGAATCAGGTGTGTTGCAACAGGGAGACTTGGAAAACATGCAGGACAGCGGCCCTCCAGGACCTGAGTTTGACACCCCTGCCGCCTACCTTGAGTGGGGCGGTACGCAGGAGAGCCGTCCACCGGAATTAGCTCGGTGTCAGGCTGCCAACAATGGTGTGGGAAACTCCGGTAGCCAAACAAACAACATGCAGATTGGTGTCGCACTGCAGAGATGTTTTTTATGGCAGACATAGTGGTTCCCTAAGGTTACCTCGACTGAAAATACATCTCTTTGCTCTGATTTAGGACTATCCCGAAACAGCCGCACACCGCTTCGCACAGACACTCAGTTTCAGTAGGTTGAGTGAACGCTGGCGCGTTTTGGCTGCCGCTGCTCAACCCGTATTGTTTTGTGTTATTTGTTATTGTAAAGTGTCCTTGGGTGTCTTGAAAGGCGCTTATAAATAAAATCTATTATTATTATTATTCTATTGCAACAATGTGGAAAGTTACTGACATTTTTGCCTGTTGTTTTAAGACTTTAAAATGTCATTGCTTCTTTAATCCTGAACACATTGACACAATTTAGACATGCTTTTGATCCATTATTCCAACTCTTTCCCTTGACATTGGTGTTGGGGGGCGGGGGTATTTCAATTTTGTTGTCACGTCCCTAATTAGTATTTTTGAAAAAATATTGAAACAAACCAAATTTGGACATAGTTGGCTAGTGTCCAAAGCCAATGATATGGTGTTCGTGAAGTCTTAAAAGATTCAAATGAGATTACAAAACGTTTTGGATGTTTTTCGAGTTTAGTGCCTCACAAATAGCCTTTGTTGATAACCAAGTGCACCTTAAAAGCATAACAATATTCATCATAGCTTATGCGTCATTTCGTGTTTGACATTTTTTAAAAGTATATCATAGAAAATACTTTGTTCTTACCTCAACGAATGTGGTCTTGAGTCTTCATTTTTACTCTTTTGTTGATTTTAGCGCAAAGCTAGCACACAAACAACACGCTAACAACCGTAGCCCGCCAAGAATGACGTCAAATCCCCACCAATTTGTATTGACATTTCCAACAAAACACAAGCAATATTGTCCTCTATCACCCTCAAGAAAGAACACAAGAGACACACAGAGAAGCGCTGAAACCGTTCGCAGCTGGCAGAAGTGAACCACTTTCACTCCGCACTCACTCAAAAACCCACTTGAAATTATTGCTGAAATTGGTGCGCAGGGGCCAAATCATTTCCAGGTGTTTCCTCCACACAACTTGGATATCAGAAAAAACAACAACACACAAAAAGAAAAAAAAAGAAAATCTGGCGAGACAAGAGCCGCAAAAAAACCAAATGAGTCCAGGACTGAATGATGAATGAATGAATGAATGAATGAATGACGGCGGCGTCAAGTCAAGGCAAATTGTTTGTCCTCCGTCTCCATTTGTGTGTGCTCCCGCAGACGCGAGCAAGACGAGAAGTGCGGCACGCAAACACCAACAACGCTAAAGAGGAGGCAGCAGCCGCAGCGGCAGCAGCAAACCAGGAGGAAGCCAGCAAGGGAGGGACTGGACTGGAGGAGGGTCAACGGGAGGAAATGAGACAGCCACGACAAAAAGAAAAGAAAAGATAAACAACAAATGGGAGGAAATGAGATGCTCAGAAAAGATACATTTGTTCACCATAATAGCAAATATTACGCTCATAATTACACGATGTTATCTACCGAAGCACAATCAATCGTCCCCATCACATCGTACGCTGATGGACAAGTCACTCGCTCTCGCGTACTTGTCGATGGGCCACAAGCTTTGACAACACTTCTTTATTTGAATACAAAATGCCATCCATATGATGATGTGAGTGAGTGAGTTTAGTGTGCGTGCGTGCGAGTGTCATCTTCATTATATTTTTAGTATTTCATATAAACGTTGAGAGCCAACAAATGAAACGCGTTGACTGCTGTTGTGTTAAGATTGTGGACGTTCAGTCATTAATGAGGCACTCAGAATTTAGGAAAAAGTCCCATCAGTGCTGTCACACGACAACATACACGTGCAAGTCCCAGCATATCACGTGACCCCCCCCCCCCCCCCCCATACTACATACATGTGCCAGTAGGTAGACTCATATGACACTTTCCGGTCGTACTACAACTGATTTGTTCTACACTGTGAAAGAAACAAGCCCTCGAGTAGACAGCACAAACTACCCAGGATTTGACAAGAGATGCCTCAAGATATTGCCAAAGCACTATTTTTGTCTCAGTGAAAGTCATTAACTCACTTCAACATATCTCTTTCGAACCAAGATGATGACAAAGCACTACTTTTCTCGAATGAAACTCCCCGATTCACTTGAACAATTCCTTGGCACTGAAACATCACAAAAAGGTGCCGATACGTGACTGTTTTTAAAAAGAAAATACTCAACTAACTCCAACATAGCTCCTTACTACAAGACGCCACAAGATGGTGCCAAGGCAGTATCTTTATCAAAATGAAACTCCTCAAATCAATCCAGAATAGTTCCTTGGTGTCAAGATTCCACAGGATGGGACCATTTCATTATTTTTGTCTAAATGAAGGTCTTCCATTCACTTCAACATAATTCCTTTGCCCAAAGATGCCACCAGATGACACCAAATCATCACTTGTTCTCAAATCAAATATTTTCACCTTCTTGTCACACTACATGTATGTACCTACAGGTCACGTGACACTTCCTGCCAGTCTCCATCCATATGCCACAGTGGTGTCTCCCGGCTTGTCCTCGGCAGGTGCTTCGGTTGCTGTAGCTACGCAGATGTTACACGCATGCACGCCTCAACTAGCTTAGCTTGGCGTCCAGGTTGCCATCAGCTAAAGGTCACACAAAGGCGTGCTTATAAAGTCGAGATGGTGTCCGGGGCCGATCCACATCCGGATCCGATAGTCCCGTTGCCGAGGCGGCCTTGTGGTGTGTAGCCTCGGTCCTCGCAGGGAGTGCAGGCGCCCCATGTTGTCTGTCTGCTCAATTATTTAATGCGCTAGTGTGTAATTATTCGAGTACACGCTCATTATCTTCTTCGTCGTCATCATCATGGAATAGGTAGAAGATATGGTGTCAAATGATGCGTGGACTTGATTTTTTTAAAAAAAAATTATTGTTTGCTCAACAACAAACAAAATAAGGCGAATGGGTGAGCTTGAGAAGACCGTCAACAAAATCTTTCCCTATTTCCCCTGGGATCAATAAAACAGACAAGCACGCTCATTCCTTCCTACCTAGCTACCTTGATATCTTCTTTCTACCGATGTTCATTCCTACCTTGCTACCCTATCTACATTCCTTCCTTACCAGCTTGCCATTGTCTTACTGACTGTATAATAATATATATTCATCATACATTTGCTTGTTTTTCCGTTGGGGCTGTTTACAGTGAGGAGTGATACATTTGTTGAACATATTAAAGGCTGTTTGTGGTGAAGAGGTTTGGGTGAAGACGACTTTGGACGCACACATTGAGGACCAGGAGACCCTTTTCAGATCAACGACTGACGCATGATGACAGCTGCTGAGGGTTGATAAGAGGGCAAAGTGAAAGACTAAGCAAGAATGTCTTTGCCTTGCATGGCATACGACGCGTGAGCTTTCGCGGAACAAGTCTGATATAAATCTCCTGTACTCAATAAAAAAAATCG
The DNA here is from genome assembly GCF_054856545.1 of Hippocampus guttulatus. Taxonomy (NCBI): domain Eukaryota; kingdom Metazoa; phylum Chordata; class Actinopteri; order Syngnathiformes; family Syngnathidae; genus Hippocampus; species Hippocampus guttulatus. The sequence continues at coordinate 20,879,056 of NC_141266.1, read as the reverse complement.
AGAGGGGTGAGGGGACTGCGGAGAAGGTTGGGCGAGATTGTCCTCAAATCTTCTCTCGTTCTCTAGCTAGCAAAATGAACTTGGGTGTCTTTGCTTCCTTCATCGAGTGGTGTTTTATTTTACTACTGTCAACAGATGAACCTGACACTTACCTATCTTCTTCTTTATTAAAATTGTTCCTGAACTCTGACCCTAAATAGCTTCCTTCCTATGATACCCGTCTTCTTTTTAACCCGAGCGACCTGTCGTCTTTGCTCCAATCGCAACCTACCTATCTTCTTGACTCTGCCTCCCTGTATCTTGCTTTCTACCTATCTGCTGTACCTTCACATCAGCCACCAGGCTACCATCCTACCTATGTTGTTACCTATCTTTTCTGAAAACTTTCCTTCATTCCTTCCTCCCTGCTTCGATAACGTCCAAAAACAGCGTATGCGAGGACGTGACGCCATCTTGTGGCTCTTTAACGCACCTGCAAGCCGTTAGTTTGGATGTTCTCATTTCTTTCTAAAGTTCGTCCCGTTTTTTTTGTTTTGTGCTCATGATCCCCTCCTGGTGTTTGCGCTCATGTTGTTCCTCACATTTCGTTCACTTGCAGCCGTTTGCCTTGAGCTGTTGTTTGTGGTTTTTTTCCCCTCAATGTTTTCATTTGGTTGTAACGTGGTTGTCGTCATTCATCGTGTTTATTTTCTCCCGCTTTTCACGTTATCATGTTTGTCTTTTAGCGCCGTTTCCATGTTCTCAATGTTGCCCAATTCTCCTTCAATCGCTGCCGTGGTGTCCTCATTTTCATGAAGGGCTTCTCCATCTCAGGCTGATCTTCTCATTCCGTTCTCTTGTTCTCCTTCTATCATGTTGATCTTTTTGTATTCTTCCAGGACATTGTATACTTGTTGTGCTGTTGTCATGCACATCTTCTCCATCTTATCCCCGTTTTCAATGTTCTCAACTTCTTTTGTTCCTCTGTTTTTTCTTTTTAAATTCATGTTCTTCTCAATGTGTTCCACACGCACAATCCAGTGTGTGAACGAACAATTTGTACATTTAATTCAACATTTACAACATGACATGACAATAGGAAGAAGAAAGTGGAGGACGTTGAGTCCAGCCAGAAAGATGAGCGCCATGTTTTTGGTTTTCAGATGACGCAGAGCTTTGGCCATTCGTACTCGGGGAGAGGTCTCTCATGAGTCTAGTGTCAGAGTTCATTAGTTAAGAAGACTGCTGAGGGGGAACCGGCTGTGCAGTGGGTGGTTTTGTTTTTGTTTTTTTAAATCTCCCTGCAGATTGACACCGATTGTCCAACGTGTCTACATCTCATCAGCATGCGGTAACTTGGCAGCAAGTTGAGCGGATGACTCAGAGGAACTATTTCCAGATTGGACACCTTGTAGCACCGTGTTGTTAGATGGGACGCCTTCAAGGTTCTGCTCAGCTTCTTGGACATCCACTCCCGATTGGCTGACGTCCGACGCCACCGATGAGTCCGACGGGAGAGTCTCATCGGACGGTGTCAGCGAGGAGGCAAAGTCAGTCAAGATGTTTCTGGAAAGCACTGAAACATCACAGAGAAATGTACAGTCAGCTAGACTGAGCGCAAGCGGGAAGTGATGTCATAGGAAGTAAGGCGTGGAAGAGGAAGTTATACAATCGGACGCATACTGACCTCCAGTGGGCCGGTCGTCGTCATCTGCAGACAAGCGCCGGCTGAACGGGCTCAAACTGGGGAGCATGATCAAACTCAACGAGATGAAGATGATCTAACACGCACACACAAAATTAAAAAAAATGAGTGTGCATACATGCCCACATGCACATGTATGTACATACCAGTAGGCATGTGCTGGTCTGTGCTCCCTTGCTCACTGAGTGTTTGACCAGAGATTGAAGGTGGCGCAGCTGAGTCAGTAGAGACCTCAACACACACACACACGCACACACACGCACGGACACGTGAGTACACATGTGCATGTGTAAGCAAGCGTGCATGTGTGTGCTTACATATTGTGTTTCTCCAACTGCTCCACTTTCTTCTGCAGATCTTTGTTCTGCGCTGAGCACAATGCCGCCCTGCCAGCAGATGCGCGTGCGCGCGCACACACACACACACCTCAATTTGCTGTGCAGGTGAACTCAACTTCTTTCTAGTTTTAATGATCTAGTCATGACTATTCCATCTACATACATACTGCATAGATCTACAAATCTAGATCTATCTAGCTACACTATTTCTATAGAGACATATCTACGGTCTCAAACGTTAACCATCATTTGTAGATAATCTCCCATTTCTTGAGCGACTGTATCCACAAGATCTATAGATCTATGTGTCAATGTGTTGAGGATGTTTCCTTTTATTTCAGCTCTAGCTAGCCGAGATCTATCCATTAAGCCTCCATGTAAGTGTGTGGATTCTCCATCAGCGAGTGGCCGTCTGATGACTGTTGTTAGCAAGTGCGAGGCCGCGATTGGCCGCTGAGGAGAAAGTGAAGCCACCTGTCCTCCAGGCCGTCAATGTACTCCTTCCTGCGCCGCCGACTATCCTGCGCCGACTGCTTGTTGCGGATTTTCCGCCGAACTTTCTTCAGGACGCGCTCCTCGGCCTGTCGATCAAGGTCACCTTGGGAAGTGCTGCCGTGCGTGACACAAAAGTTCAACCCATGTCTGACCTTGGTGAGAGGAAGCTTGTCGGGCAAGGACACACCCTCCTGACTCAATAGCTTCTCCTCTTCTGCCGTCAGATGCAGAGTGCCACTCGCCTAACGCGCACACACACACACACACACACACACACACACACACACACACACACACACACACACACACAGCATAAGTCCGAAACATGGACACACACAGATCACAAGTCAAACAGACACACACATAACTTCCACAAATCGAAAACAAAACACACACACACGCGCGTGCACGCACACATACAAACACGCGCGCATGCACACGGGTTTTGCTCACTTTTACCTCTTGGTCAGCAGGCATGCCGAAATGCTCTTGTCCCAGCGGCAGCTCACCGACAACACAGGCGTCAGACAGGAAGTGATGTGAGCTCCACGGCTCTGCGAAAGAAAGACATTTAACGTCTTCCGGCAGGGACAGCAGCCACTGCGTTCGGAATCATTCAGCGTTTCCTACCACCATGGGGGATTTTTAGATCGACAACTTCAATAGTATCTGTGTTAAAAATTGGTAGGGACCGAGTAAATAATTTAGAATGCACTCACTTATTCCCAATTCCCCAATCACTAGATTGGTATTTTTATATCGTGGACTAGTTGGGTTGACCAGAGAGCTGTAAAAATGAATTGAAAAACAGCTAACACTCAATGGAGTCAAACTAAGTAACTGTCTGTCTTTGGAATTTCAGACTCTCAAAAGTAAATACTCTTTACAGTATATCCCCACTTCAAGAATGTTTTGAATTAAAAAAAAAATATTTCATCACAATTATAACAGGCATCAATTATACACGAATCTTCAATATTTGCAGGCCAACCACTGTATCTTAATAATAATAGTGAATAATAATAATAATAATAATAAAGATTCCAATATTGATCCCCAAAATGGCAATGATAATTTTGTGCTATTTGTGCCTGGTGAGGGTTTCCCAACACAGGTGGAGTCACACGTTCTCACCGAGTTGGATGGCGATGACGTCCACCCCTGCCGGCTCCCCCTCCTCGCTCCTGAGGTCATACACCAGTTGGTAAGCAGGTCGCGGTGGGATGGGGTCCTCGTTCCCTGACGACGGCCCGCCCCCGCCAAACACGTCGTTGGGGTCCACAGCATGGAGGACATCTTCTGATTCACTGTCGCTCAGCATCTGGGTTGGAGGGGGCGGAGACTGAACATAGGAAGCGAACATCACATGACTCGACGGGGGCGACGCTCACGGGATCCAACGGGCGTCTCTCGGAGAGGGTCAAGGCCACTTCCTGTTGGCAGCTGAGTGATGCAGTGTCGCCGTGGATACGAGCGTTTTCTGCATCCATGGCCTGGAAAAGATGTTGAAGGAAATATGACAAATGGTGAGAGTCCTCTTTAATACCAGTTACTGTACTATAGAACATTTGAACTGATATTTCAAGAGCCACACAAGCGTGATCAGTAATCCGAAGATTAGTTGGTTTCACCAAAAACAACACTTTGTGACATAAAAATGTTTTTTGTTTTTTTTCTAACAAACAAAGACGTGAAGTGGCACAGTGACTTTGATTCCAATATTTTTGCTCAAATTATAAAGCAATAAAAACACGAATGAAACTGGGCTTTTAGTGGCAAAGGAATCATTTATTTACAATTAAGGCACCAGGGGAAATGATGACTCCCTGGATGGGTCAAGAGGGGCTTTTTTTACTTGCGATTTGCTATTCACTCCATTTGCTGATCTTTTCCCACAATCGTGACACACATTTTCTACTACTTAGTGCAACACAAACCCTGTCTCTATACATGCCCAACTTCTAATCTGTTCGCATTAATTCCCTTGTGACATGAAAATATGACCTCCACCTTTATCTTCAACTCAAAAGCTGTGCTGATTTCCCAGAGTGATGCAACACTGCTTTCTACTGGCAAGTGGTTGTCACTGCAAGAATATAGACAAGTGAAAAAAAAGGGGGAAGACCCTCTTCCACACCAGGAGGTTTAAAAACAAACTTGGCGAATGAGAGTAAATGCTTGGAATCCAGCTCATGAATGTTAACAGCTATGGCAGTGAATGAGTTGCCATGAATATTATGAATCATACATGACATCATTCATTTCTAACACCTTTAGTCTGATCGAGCTGTGAGAAAGAACGTTGGAATAAAGACAATTAAAAAACACGAATCAGGGAAGAAATGAAAAAGAGAGCTAGAAAACGAGAGAAGACTAAAGAGCCAAAGCAGAAAAGAACAGGTGAGAGCAAACATTGGCGAGGATATCCTGTTCCGCGCAAGAAAAGCAAACACTACAAGCACAAGGAACACGTGTTCTTACCGATTGAACATTTTTTTGTATCTCCTCAAACTCGGATGTTATTGGAGATGATCAGTTTTCTGGTGTTTACATGCTCGTACATACATTTGAAGTAAACCATGATAATGCCACTGGAACAAGTCAAAGTACCACACTCATTAATTCAACCCCAAAGAAGCAAAACACTCACTGAGGTGCCGTCACATGCGGCGGTTGCACATTACAAAGTTTTCCAAAGTGGTCCAGTGGTGCTGCACAAACTCCAACAAGAAACACACAAAATTTCACCAAACAGAAATAAAGTCCAAAACTACTGTTTCAATCGACGTGAAAGCCCCACTTTGCGTCAGTTCGCTTCCGCCTCCTTTTCTTCTTCGTTGTCTTCTTCCCCTCGAGTGCTCCACATCGGAGACGAGCACTTTTTGTTGCCCTCTGCGCTCGTTTTAAGAACCGCAACTAAAAGTCACCCAAATGTTCTGAGGCTGATATGTTATGAATCGAATCGATTCATCAAGTCGAATGCAAAAAGCGAAGTTCATATTGAAATCATATATGACAACATAGAGACTTTTGGAAATTTGGAAGGATGTTACTGTCAAAAGCTATCAAGATTTATTACTTCCTCTTTATTACTTCGCCTTTTATTAAAAAAAACACTCTGTAACAATATTAACAATTTGTTTGTGCATTTTGTTAAAAAAAACAAGCATCACCATTTCAAAAAATTAAATTCTTAGATTGTAGATTGTACTGTCTTTATTGTCTTTTAAATTTCAGTTTTCGTCGTTTGGTACTTTCTATTTCTACTGTAATTTCGAGAATTTAGTGATGAGGGGTGATTTTTTTTTAATTATTACAGTAATATCTTTTCACTGAAAGCCAATACTCGCGGAGGTGACGACAAAACAATAAAAGCAGTTAAAGGAGACAAAGACAAGTTGCTTTTATTTTGACAACCGGAAGCACCGTGCCCGTCTACGGGAAGGTAACATGTTCCGCGATCAAAATGGAATCAGCTGATCGGAATTGACTCACAGTTCCCGGAGCAACGAGGACACGACAAGACAAAAAAAGAAGAAAGAAAAGAAAACCAACCATGGAATAACACAATAATTGTGATTTGACATTGCGACAGGAAGTGTTCACTTCCTGACGGAAAGTTTGGTCAGAGTTTTCACGTTGGCATTCGGCGACTTTTGCTCGTAAGTTATTTTGCTCTCCAATGTGATCGGGGGACACTCATTCTCTTTTGCAAGGTCGGAAAAGTGACGCGAATGTTTTGTCTTTGCTATTACCAACATATCTCTATTTCTCAATCTTCAGTTTGGGCGGACTGTTGTTACAATAGTGAAGTTGTCATATTACTTGAAAAACATTTGCCATGAGAATAAAGTCAAAATGGAGGGCAAAAATATGTAATTCTTCAGAATAAAACCAGAATATTGGAAGCAAAAAAAATATTTTAGAGAAAAATCTACCTAAGTAATGATTCAATAAAAACGGCCATCTAAATTTAAATCAAAGTTTGAAAATAGATTATTTTTTAATCCAGAAGTTTTTCAATTTAAAAGTGAAATACAACTGAAGTGATTAATTAGCCTAGCACTAGAGGGAACCTCGTCGATCTATCTATCTATCTATCTATCTATCTATCTATCTATCTATCTATCTATCTATCTATCTATCTATTGCACATTAATCAACACATGAATAAACAGTGTAAACCCGTTGGACTTAGATAAATGCTAGTTTTCAACCATAGTCCCAAGGCAGGTTTCTTGTGTGTCAAATCTAGTTCAACAGACAAGAGAAGTGCTTTCGGGAAACATGAAAATACACACACACACACAAATACAGGGCAGCCCAATAGCGAGATAATGAGGACGCTAATAAGACATCTTGACTTATTACACAAGCAAAGGTTGGCATGTGGTGTTTATGATCCAAATGTAGAGAAGAGGATGGAAGGAAGGAACAAAGCAAGGAAGGAAACAACAGTGCTCATCGTATTGTTTGTGTTGCTTTTGGAAGAACAAAAATACAAATCTTTTCAAAGGCGCACACTCGGCCTTTCACCTGAGATAGCATTGACAGCTGCAGGCGGAGCCTCAAGTGGAAAAGAGAGCTCACTGACATCACAGTGTTTTGTTCACGTGGCCTGTCGACAACTTCAGCCAGCGATCAAGTATGTGCTCCATAGTAGAAAGCTAGCGCTAATACAGCTTGGCCGAAGATAAATCGTAGACGATAACGAAAGCAAGACCAGTATGGACTGGATGACCAGGAGGTGGACTGAGGAAGCACGGGGGGTTCAGTGTGACTTTAAGGCTGTGAATGGCTGTTCTTTATTCTTGTGCTTATCCGCCTGTCGCGTCTCCCCGGTTGCAACGGCTCACATGACATCTCCTTTACAGTCGAGCGTGTCGGTGATGGCCGCCGCATTTTACACCGTCACCTCTGTCTGACATCGGCGTGGGGGAACGTCGTCCTCTGACATGGCCCTGGCAGCGAAGATGATGGCGCTGGCAGTCCTGCTGGCCGTCACGCTGATCTTCGGTCTGGTGCCCCTCTGCCTGGTGCAGGGGGCGGGGCCCTGCGCCCTCGGCCCAGGTGAGGAAGCTCACCACCCCATTGTTTCCTTCATGTCACCTATCTTCTTGACACGATCTGCGCTGCTCGCGTCACCTGTCTCCTTCACATCACCGGTGATGTCCAAACCGCCTGTACGTCACCTTGACCCCCGAATGTCTCCTTCACACCACCTGTGTCTTTCTGTCGTTTTTGTTTCCACTGTATGTCTCACTCATCCCACTTGTGCTCTTCACGCCACCTCTGTCGTTTCTGTTTCGCGTCTCCTACATGCCAACGGTGTCATTGACACCGGCTGTCACCTTGATGCCGCTCGTGTTGTTGGCAGCGTGTCGTGGGCGCGCACCGGCTCTGATTAACAGTTTTGGGGCCGGCGTGTTCCTGGCCACGTGCCTGCTGGACCTCCTCCCGGATTACCTGAGCGGTTTCTACGACGCATTCGCCCACGCCGGGCTCACGGTAAGCATGTCTGTACAAACGTACACTTAGTTGAAGTTTTGATTTTGGGAGAGTGTTTTCACATTGATGTTTGGATTTTGAACTTTGATGTCAATATTTGGAGGATGTTTCCATGTGGACGCTTTGACATTGTTTGAATTTTGTTTTCATGTTGAGGGTTTGATTCTTGTGTAGATGTTTTCATGACAAAGTTTGGGGTGTTGATGTTGCGGTTGTTTTACTGACATTTTGACAGCTTTTTCAAAATTTTTTGATGATGATCTTTTGCCGTTTACTTTTTGGTTGGTGTTTTAAGGCCATTTTTTAATTTTGAAGTTCTGATATTAGTGTGACAGTGTTTTGATTTTGTTTTGGGTTGAATTTTTGATTGTGGACGTTGAAATGACTCGTGTTTTCTCAATGATTCGAAAGAAATGTTTTATGTTCTGATTTTGATGTGGTTTTTTTTTGCTGTCGATTTTTACATAATGTGTCAAAACATTGTTTGTTGTTTTGAGTGTTTTCCCTTTGTTATTGTCTATGTTTTTGAAATGAATCGAGTGTTTCCTTAATGAGCGTTATTGTCGTGGGGCACAGCTGCAGTTCCCGCTGGCCGAGTTCATCGTGGCGATGGGCTTCTTTGTGGTTCTGGTTTCGGAGCAGCTGTTCTTGGCCTTCACCGAAGAGCCGCGGAAGCTGGGCCAGGAGGGGCGGGGCCTGCTGGTGGATGGTTACGGCGGTGAGCAGGCCTGCTACGAGGTGGATGACGAATGTCACCCGCAGGCGCGCCCGATGCCTGCGTCGCCATCCGTGCTGCGTGCCTCGGTTTTGGTCTCCTCATTGTGCCTACATGCGGTGTTTGAGGGGCTGGCGGTTGGTCTGTTGGGCGGGGGCCGGGAGGTGGCGCAGGTGTGTGCGCCGCTCGCCATCCACAAGAGCATGGTCGCGCTCAGCCTGGCCTTCACGCTGGCTCACACCGGGCTGCGGCGCGCACCGCTGGTCGGCAGCCTGCTGCTCTTTGCCTCCGCCGCACCGGTAGGCGTGGGCGCGGGCGCACTCCTGTCGGAGAGCGCGCTGTCGCCGCGGGCTGGAGTGGCACGCCGGACGCTGGAGGGTGCGGTGGCGGGCGCTTTCGTCTACATCACCTTCATGGAGGTCCTGCCGCAGCAGTTAGGCCGCGGGCGCCGCCGCCTGGCCGAGGTGGCCATCACACTGTTGGGTTTCACCGCCGTCACCGCTGTGCTCTTCGTCAAAATGTGACCGCCGCCGCTCCACTGAAAGAGGGAGTGAATTTTAAAGAACGACAACAAAAACAAGCAATTGAGATGTTTGCAAAATAACAATGGAGAAGAGATGTGGTATTGTTACTCATTAAAAGTCATTTGTTTATTTTGCGCACGTGTCTTGACGTTGACAGACAGGTATTCACATAGGATGGGATGACGACATTCCTTTGAAACAGAATGCAGTTGAAACTGAATGTGAAGCTGCAAAAAAATGGTCTGGGAAGCCAAAACTACGTTCTTTGGGCACTGGAGAGCCCGCCATCCACAGCGGTTCAAAACGAACCTCGCAATCAAATTATTTTTTTTTTTTGCTGCTTGTCGTCAGAAGTCCATCATCATTCATAACACAGTGCCGGAGAGATGATAGTTTGTTCACATCATTCAGCATTAAATGCGTTTTCAATAACCAGAAACGCATGAAGTCACCAAAACCCCAGTAGCTGATGGCGCTGTCAGGATTTCAAAAGACATGTTTATCTTTTATTTAAGGTTACGTCTGCTTTTCGCCGATTGGTTCATTTCAACTGTCTGTTTGCTGTTTTACCCCGCCTCGGAAATGCGCTTCAGTGTGAGTGGCAACGTAATCTGACCGCACTACTGGCGGAGTCCTTTTTGATAAATCAAAGTCACGCTTTACATACAAACGCTTTACAGTGACCAAACAGCGATCAAGGTTTGGATTTTCAGCCCAGAACAGAAATGGTGTAAAATGAATTCAATTCTTGAAGTGTACAATGTCAGAATCGAAGCCTGAATGTTTCGAATCTCTCAAGAAACGTGGAATTGGATTCTTTTGGGTGGAAATTTGGTGAATGTCATGAACCCTTTGAAGTTTGGATGTTTTGGACTAATCCAGAAATATGGGAGGAGGTCAATGTGTGAAATATCGCTTCATTTGGGAATTTTGCTGTGAAAATGTGTACTTTGGAGTCATGTGCTAAATAGTTCTTTCGATGTCAATGAGATGAACCGTTTGCAGGTGAAATCGGTTGAGAAACGTGGGAGCTCCTCTTCGTCTGTAACATCTGTCTTCAGTTGGAAATGTCAGAGGAAGAAGTGTGACTTTAGCATTGCGCAAACCAATAACGAAGTAATTAATTTCGATTCAAGTGACGGGCGTCTCTTCCCCCCAACACTTGGCCTAATTATTCTTGCTTTAGAGAATTCTCGGACAACGGCGTGTTATGTAAAGCGTGACTTTGATTTATCAAAAAGGACTCCGCCAGTAGTGCGGTCATATTACGTTGCCACTCAACACTGAACTGACAACCTATGTTTTTTTGATGATTCTGAGAACATAATGGAGACGATTCTTTCAGGAGCACTCAGAGAAAATTCAAAATCCCAATCTTATCGATGAAATGTGCATGGAGCGCTTATACCAGACTTACTGGTACAACGGTATGCCATACACGGTGTAATTTTCGACATGGAGACATAAAATAACGCGAAATCGCCGCCGAGAAATCAATGTATTCAAGTTAGGCGTGCTTATCAAGTGGCAGTATAAGAAGGGTTTCAAACTAAGGCGAGTAAGCAGAATTGTTAGTCCATTCAGAATTGTTAGTCCATTCATATATACGTCCGTGGTTAGACCTTACACTTGAACTTTTTTTTTCTTGGTATGAATTCCGTTCGAGTGGAGATTCCTGGTTGAAAGAGAAAGCGGAAGAATCGAGCGGACTCTTTGCCGCACTAGCAGAGCTACGCCGGCAGGTAGCGCTCTGATGCTTTGTCCCAGCAAAAGCCGAGATAGCTTATGAATGACAGATGACTCTCCCGTACCCAACGTCATATGTCACCGCGTGTTTGTTTGCGGGGGCTGGTGGCTTTGTGGAGGCGTTGCCATGGCAACCGCGGCACGGCGACGTGTTGGATGAAAAATGTCCTCAGTGTAACGTCACGGAAGAAATTACAGGATGGTTGTGATGTGTGGTGAGAGGGCGCAGCCGAGCGCAGCGGACACAAAGCGAACACGTAGCAAGTCATCTCTGTGCAAGCGATCGCCATGTGAGCCTGGAGGTCACTTCGGAGGTCATAGGTCATCGGCGGCTTCGTTTGATCGCGCGTGCAACCTCGGAGTGAGGCCTCTTGACCAGCCGAGCGGTGAGGAAGCGATCTTGGGGCGGCCGGTGCAGTGACGTCATCGTGCTGCTGTGGCGGGCGGGCGCTCGTCTCGAGTGAGCGAGCGAGCGAGTGAGCGACAACATGTCTGCGGGCTCAGGCGGCCCAGCGCCGGGGCCCGGCGGACCCCCGCCGGCCGGTGTCGGCAACCCCCGCAAGTTTAGCGAGAAGATCGCGCTGCACACGCAGCGGCAGGCCGAGGAGACGGCCGCCTTCCACGAGGTCATGATGGACATCACGTCGACTAGGGTGAGCCCGCCTGACTCCCAGCTCGTCGCCACCGCTGGCGGAGGTGGACGTGGTCGAACGAACGAGCGAGCGCAGGCAGGCCTCAGCCGGGCTCCCGGCGCCGTCCAGCCCACTGGACGTTGTGGGAGCCCGTCGGAAGACCGACCGTAGAGCCGCCAGTCGATGTGTCTGCTCTCTAGTGGCAAGTTTGCGAGGCCTCGAATGGCTTGCGCTGCGCTTCCGAGCGCCGTTAGCCTGCTTAGCATGTTAGCCTCGGCGGCTAGTCGCCTTGTTTACCAACTCACCGAGCTGTCATCCCACGCCGGAAGTCCTTCGGCACAACGTCCGATCGGAAGCTGATTTTCGCGTTGCGGGTTTCAATTTCGCCCTTCGACGCTGAGGTGGGCTCACTTGGAAATCTGCACTACTCCTTGAAACGTTCGGCTGTGGCGGAAGTCTCGCCCAATTTGCCTTTTCTTTGGAAATGGTCACTTTGGGCGCAATTTTTTGCGACAGGAAGCAGTTGGATCTAGCTAGTTTGTGAATTTGAAAGACCTTATCCAGGTGGTTGAGGAGTGCTAGTTCATTTCGTTGGAGAGAGTTATGTACTATTGACAAGCGAGTTGGTCAATATTCGCGTTGAGTCGCGTTGTCACTGGTGAACTTCAGATCGCGTTCAGAGTGATGAACGTGCGCTGTCCAAGTGCAGTTCACTTGCAATTTCACGTCAGTGGTTCGACTGGGATTGTTGCTGGACGAGTCGCCATAGTTACCGTAGTTACCATAGTTACCACCCTCTCTCAGTTACCTAACCACTGTTACCACAAGGAATGTTATTGTCATACCAACACACATTTACACATGATCTGGCAGACTGGCACCAAATACGATATTTCGGGTTCCAGTTTAGCTCAGTCAGTCCCAGGAATTGTAAACATAAAAATAGAGCAAAATGAGATTGATAATTGCGTGCAAAGATGCATTACAGCAGAATCAGAATGCAAGAGGCTTAAATTACACATATCTACAAGGTTATTTTGGACTTGACAATAAGAATCGAGTGTTCACCTTGCAGGGATGAATTAGACACGCGGTGTGGGGCTGATGTCAGGACACGGTTTGAGTTTAATAATCCGACAGTTTGTGGAAAGAAGCTGTTTCTCAGCTTGTACTTACTCCTCCAGCTCCTCCGTAGCCTCCTGCCTGAGGGGAGGAGATGGGCGAGGGAGTGGCTTGGCTCCTTGATGATACAGATAGCCCTCATCTGTTGGTGAAGATTTCTGTAGTTGTGTGGTAGCTTCCCCATGATCTTCTGAGCAGCCTTTACCGTCCTTTGAAGAGCCTTCCTTTCTGCAGCCGCTGTGCAACAGCGTGATGCTGGTGCTGAGGACACTGTCCACTGCACCATGATTAAGCTCCTCAAAACACAGCTCCCCAGTCCAGCACGTCACAGCTTCCAAAGGCAGTATAGACGTTGGGGAGCCTTCTTCAGCGGACGGGGAGTGTTTCAGTTCCAGGTGAGGTCCTCGTAAAGGTGGACCCCAAGGCACATGGAGCTGAAGAGCACTTGCACTTTGCTCCTCTAATGTGAATGGGTGTGTGTGAAGGGGTGAAGGTTATCTTTGCTCTGGCCAACTTGATGTATTACCTCCTCTGTGTACTTTTACTAATCATTGTTGGTGATCCATTCCACTACCACTGTGTCCTCTGCAAACTTCGCTATATGACTCTATTAGCTGTAGTCATGTGAGCAGGAGGGGCCTCAGCACACACCCCGGAGGGAACATCAGAGCTGAGGCCGATGGAGGAGAAGATGTTGTAAGGATAATGACAATCTTTGATCTTGTGGTAGTGAAGTCCGAGACCTAGGTCCACAGTGATGGAATCTAGCAGACGAGAAATCCAGGAAGAGCCGGTGGACGTAGGCATTCCTGAGGACGGTGTGGACCACCAATGAGGTGGCATTATCAGCGGAGAGGTTCTTCCCGTTGGTGTACTTCCTTTTGAGGGTCCACGGTGATGTGGATGGAATTTTTGATATGTGGCATAATCAGCTTCTCCAAACACTTCATGAGTGTAAGAGTGACGGCTACTCGCCGATAATCGTTTCAGCCTTTCGTCGGTTGGGACAGACCATCCTGGTCACCTGGTGGCCACAATCTCTCAGCTCAGTACACACGCTAGGATATCGTCGGAGCCCGCGGCTTTGCGGGGGTTAACCGTTTGCAGGGTTCTCCTCAAGCTTGGTAGGGATAAGTTGGTGGGACGTGTTATCGGGTGCTGTTTTGAGTCTGTTGTAGGAAGCATTGTTGTTGGGGGTCCTCAAAGCAGGCTTAGCACTGGTTCCAGGTACCTGGCTAGTGATCTTTTCAGTATTGCGCATCATTGGTGTTGTCGTTAAAGCTTTTTCGCGTGAGTTCGAGAGCCATTGGAGGCTCGTCAGTATATTATTGTTTCATATTTTTTATTTTCTGGCGGTACCCATCCGCTGTCATTTGTCGAAAATGCTGATTGGCGGTATATCCATGCTCATTCAATTTTTTTTATTCAATGCACTTAGAATAGGAGTCAGTTATTGACGGCATTTTGGCTCAATGTGGGGGTTTGAATACATACCATTGCCGATCCGTAACCAAATACAGAATACGGGTGACTTTTGGGTTTAACAAAGCCACTGTAGCCCGGGATCGTGGGAAAGCCAGTAGTTCCTGTTGCTCATCTTTTGATATATAGCGTCGCAAAACGTGCATTGAATGAGCTGCTCTCACCACTCAAAATGACTTTGTAACTGTAATAACAGGAGAAACACATAGAGCAAGAAATGCAGCATGGAAGAATTGCATGTTTTTCCTCCATTTCCAGCTATGACTGTTAGCGGGGTCCTATATTGCGCCTTTTCGGGTGGTGAAACCCGTTTCGCCGCCTTAAGCCATGTTGCGGTGGCACGTCTCTGCCTATTCTACATTATGCTAAGCAAAATCAGCCCGTTTAATGTTGCTCCACAGCTCCATCATGACCATGTTACCATTGTTGTGATTGTGAATTAGCGCAGATAGCATCATGACTGTTGTTACCATCGTCATGACCGTTTCCACTTTAGAATCTTAGCATTTGTTCAAGGCTTGTATTGCAGAACGATGTGAAGAGTGTGTTTGTGTTTTGCTGTTCAGCTGCAGGCTCAGAAGCTCCGTTTGGCCCGCACCCAGGGTCCGTACTACGGCGGCTCTCTGCCCAACGTCAACCAGATCGGCAGGGGGCCTCAGGACCTGCAGGTGAGTGTGATCACGCCGCCCCCTGCTGGAGCTGCGGCAACCCTCTGCTTGAGCGTGTTTGGTCTTGTGCAGTGCGCCTTCCCGCCGTCGCTGGAGTCGGCTCGCTCTACGCGTCATCACGGCCTGGTGGAGCGAGTCCACAGGGAACGTCGCTTCGTGCCGCCCATCAGACCGTACCGCAACCGCCAAGTATCCTTTCTTACGCTCCTTCAAAGCACTTTTAGTGCCTTCTGATGGGTCCGGCCCATAAGGCCTTCAAAGAAAAGCTCAAATTGTTTTCTACTATATTCACATCTGAAAGGCAAATGGCAACCGGCCTCATCCACTGACAGTGCATTTAGCTGCGCGTCTCTCTACTGGTCCGGACTCTCTGGACTAACTTGCAGAGCATTGGTTAGGACTTGAAAGAAGTTGTCCATTGTGTTTTTCATGTTACCGCCCGTGGCTGTTTCCACTCTAAATCTGATGGACCACGATAATAATATCGTTGACGTTGGATGATTATTATTATTTTGCTGCCGATATTATGTTGATAAAGCATAATTCTACAGCATTTCATTCTCATCCTATGTAATATCAATAAAACGTACTCGGGCTCTGTTCATAAACATTCGGCGAAGGGGTAAAAAGACTCAATATATCTTAACAGACAATATTCTGCCAGTCAGGTTTCTCGGGGGTTAAGAAAAAGTGCAAAGTGACAACATGTTTTTGGGAACAGTAACAAAAAGTAACACACAAAAAGCAGATCACAGCGTCCTGTTCCCGCATTCAATATAAAAAGTCTGCAGGATTTCTCTTAATTGCTCCCTCCCTCCCTCCCCCCCCCCTCTGTCGCTCTCTCTAATGAATGTAGTTATCCGGTGTTGCTGTCGTCAATGATGGTGTTTTTAGTTATTTTTTAATAATGGCGGTTCACGCACAGTCACACAAGAATTGCGGAGATGAATAACAAAAAGAAATGGGGATATGTGACTACATTGTCCTACTTTTTTTTGGGGGGGGGGGTCACTCCGGGGAAGTATGCGAACGTAGGATACACACGGAAACGCAAGCAGTGGTGTTTAGAGAGCGAACCACTCTGGGGATGGGTTATATAAGTCATCATTTTCAGGCTCCTAAACGCCATCTCCATGTAGACGGAATGGCCAATTGGTAAATAACTTGGGCGGAGACACTGAAACATGTTTTCGTCAGGACGGGGGTGGGGGGCGGGGTAGTTTTGGTTAGCTCGTTGGCTGCTTGTTGGAAGATGCACCGGTCATGAATCCGACGGTGATTTTGCGGGTATGCTCACATTATTTGCAGAGGAAGAACATTTCCAAGCAGGAGTGAATGTGGCCCAAAGACGTTGAAAAAGTTGAGCTTTTTTGGGGTTTGGTTCATACCAAACAAGCTTGGATATGCTTTGAATGAATTGATTTGAATCAAGCTGAATTAATTCATTTGTTGTATCGACTTGCCTTGTTTCCTTATGAAGACTTTTGTGGTGTGAACGTTTTCTTAACAGTGGTCTCCTCAGGTGGACAACTCCACCTATAACTCCGCCTACTTGTCGCCACCCCCGGACCCCAGCTGGAGAAGGTACATGCTATGACTCCACCCCCCCCGCCCCCCTTTGCGTCTCCACGGGGACACTGTCTGCGGCCATCTTGCTGCTACTTGGAGCCTTTGGCTGTGTTGGGAATCTTGAACTCATTCCCCACTCCTTACATGATGGTATAGTGGACCCAGATAGTTCCATAAAAGACCCCCCTCCCCCACCACAAAAAAAAAATAAAAATTGTAGTGATTGTAATGATTCCAAACACAGCGACTGCGTTCTGAATCCTTCATCGTTCCCAACTCCCTAAAGCACAAGATAGGCTTTTTAAAATGTTTTTTAATATTGTTGTCACCAGAGTTGAAAAATATGACTCGAATGCAGGGATTGACAACCTTAAATATTCAAACAGCCACCCCCCCCAAAAAAGAAAACGGGGTTAAAAAAGGCTGTTGACATCAAAAGTCCCCCCCAGCTAGGGCACATTTATAAGAAACTCTCATATGGAGCAATTTTGAAATCAATAGAGCACTCCAGAGAACACAACACTTGATCTCTGTATGTAACAAAAACTTTTGGTTGAAGCTTGCTTTCAAGTTGAATCGTCTTTGTCTGTTTGAGTCCTCCTCGTATTCATGAACTCTAAGGCAAACGTCCATTTTCTGACAACTCTCGGACATATTTTGAATCGAAACAGTTGAATGCCACAATGTCACCATAATCTTCAAATTTGGAATTACATTTGAAAAACAAGTTGAAGTTAGTGGGGTTTTTATTTTTTCCCCTCTCTGTCTTCAAAGTCACAGAGAGCCACACCAGAACCATGAAAGAACCACATTGGGGTTGCCCACCCCCACCCGAAATACAAAATAGGGATTTTTTATTTTATTCTCTTTACTCTGATGGACTAAAGCTGACCACAGGACTGAAAGTGAGGATTAATCAAATACGTTTGTGGGGGGTTTTATTTGGTGGACTCAGGATCAATAATCTTGACTGAGGAGTAAACATTGCAACAGCCCTGGCCAATGTCGGCGTGCCTATGAAGTGGCTAGGGAGGGATTCCCGACACGTCCAAACGTTTGGAGAGACGCTTTGGAGCTCTAACATGCTAGCAAGCCACATGTTCTTTTCTCTTTTTTGTGCCGCCGCCTCCTTCTTCTTCTTCTTCTTCTTCTTGGGGGAGTCTGCCAGCGTTCTTCCCGCCGCTATTCTAACCACCAAGAAACACGCACGCGCATAACACGCTGGCTCCGACCGGTGGCTACCTCACAGGATTTTCAGCGGAGGCTTCCGCCTTAGCGTCAACCCGCTTGCGCTTTTCCTGAGGCTGACTTCATCCCGCGCTTCCTCTTCTTCCACCTCACCGTGTCTTTTGCGCGCTGTTGCCGGGCGGGCGAAGCCCAGTAACGTAACGTTTTGTTCTTGTCGATCGTGAAAAGGAATTGGTCCGCCGGAATCTTCCCGGGGGATAAAAGCCACTTGTTACGTCTCCCAACCACTGCGCTCAACAGGTGAATCCTCCTCTTCGTCCTTTTCTACCTTTTTTTTCCCCACCTCCACCTCTTCCTCCACATCCCCCCTCCTTTTCTTTTGGCTCTTCTCACCCCCCACCCCCTTCCTCTTCATCTTTTTGCATCCCAGGACTTTGTTTTTTATCTTCCCCTTCCCTTCCCCCTCTTTTTCCTTGTCTCTTCTCTCTTCACCCTTCTTACTTTTCTTCATCCTTCTTTGTCTTCTACATCTTTTTTTCTTCATCTTCCTGTTCTTTGTCTTTAATTTATTCCCCCCTTTCTCCTTTTCCTCGGCTATCTCATTTCCTCCTGCCTCACTTCCTCTTCCTCTTCTTCCTCCACCTCCTCCCATCTTTTCTCCCCTTATCTGATGATTCAATTTCTGCCCGAGTAGATTTTCTTCTTCACGGCCGCCACCTTCTCCTTCGCTCTTTTCTCTTTCTCTCCTTCCGCCACGCCCCTGGCCGGCGTGCATTTCCTGTTGTCATGTTATTGGCTGGCTGTAGGAGGTAAGATGGGGTCAACCAGCCATTGCGCTCGCCTTGGTAACATCATCTCTTTCAGAGCATTGAGACCGCGTCAGATGCAGGCTTGTGATTGGTCGAGCATGTTGATTGAACCGCTGACAGCCTTTGTGTGTGTGTGTGTGTGTGTGGTCCACCAGGACCAACTCTGACTCAGCCCTCCACACCAGCGTGATGAACCCGCCATCGGGTGACCCCTTCGCCGCAGGATGTCACACCCTCACAGCCCACGCCGGAAGACGCAACGGTGAGACGCACGTGGGCGTCACCCACCCTGGACCCGAGCCGATCAAACCTAGTGGTTCCGCAGCATCACCATGACAACCTTGTCTGTCCTTTTAGTCTTTCCGTACCCGGTCCCGCCCATTGAGGAAAACGTGCTGGATGATGCCAAGCTCATCCCCAACAAAGCTTGGGATGCCAAGAAGGTTAAACACCATGCGTGCACACAAACACACACACACACACACACACAGATTAATCAGCGGTTGATTTGTGTTTGTTTATGTATTCAGTTTCCTGTGATGACCTCCAGACCAAAGTCATGTGAAGTTCCTGGCATCAAGTACGCACCCCCTCCATAACACACACATGCATGCACCCACACTGCCCTAACATCACATTTGTCCTGCATACAGGAGTGCACTGACTCGGTGTTGATGTTTGGAAGCGCCATATTAGTGCCTTACTTAGTATTCTATTCTGAAATTGGCCCTCAGAAGCAATTGTTGTGGTGGCTGACTTGACTCTGAATTGAGGCTTAGCCTAGCCTACAGTATTCTTAGTACGCAAAAGTGCAGCGACACATTCTAACTGGAGCGTATTATTTAATTTCCGTTGCTCATGCACACCAGCGTGCATCCCTGATCATGAGCATCTATTTTTGCCCTATTGAGTTTGTCACTGGACAATTGAGCGGTTTGACAACAGGGAACCCTCTACTGGGGCTTCATTGTCACGACAGGTTGAATACATTGCCAGTAATGGCGCCCTCCTGAGGGTGATTGATTGTACTGTTTCATTCTGATTCCCCGAATGTGATATTAATCAGAGCGCCGTGTTTTGACGAGGCAAGGCAAGCTTATTTGTACACCACACTTCATGTACGAGACAATTAAAAGTACTTTACATAAAACCAAAGCATTATGGAAAGAGACACAAAATAATACATTTCAGAAATCATCACATTTTCGAAAACCGTAAATGATTAAAATCAAGCATTCGTCCACTGCTGACACATGCAATGTATTTTTGAAAAACAAATTCGGGGTTTCGTTTCCCTTTGATGTTCAATTTTATTTCATCCCTCTTATTTGTGTGTCTGCGCGTTAAGCGTGTTCATGTCACCCGAGCTACCGTCGGCTCCTGCACACGGCGTCCCGCCGGCCCTCAACATTAGCGGGTCGCTCCCAGATCTTTCCAGTCTTCACTTCCCCTCGCCTCTGCCCACACCGCTGGACCAGGACGAGCCTACGTACCCCGGCGGCAGCACGGGCAACCTGGCGTCCACCCTGACCCAGCTGGGCATCAATACCAGCAGCGCCGAGGGAGGCAACGGCGCCTTCCACCATCAGGCCGGTAAGGCGCACTGACTGAAGGCACGCGTGACCGAACCGCACATGAGTTGCCGACCGTCTGCGACTAGTTTGGCTGCCATTTCAAATGTCCATTTGTGGGAAAGAAAGTGCACACCATTGCAACGGCGCAGACGGACGTTTACATGACCAATCGAAATGGCACTTTTTAATCGCGTGATCTCTCGCCCAAAAAAAAAAAAAATCAAAAGAGGTGGATTTACAAATCTAAAATCGAATTTTCTGCATCACACAAACTCACGGAAAGTACAATGCGAGAAGGAAAAGGCGCAAGCCAAGCTATTTGGTTGAAGGAAAAAAAAAGAAATGCGGGGAAAAATAAAGACAGAAAATGGGGAAATTGTGGAGCACCGTGTCAAGTAATTGTTGTAACACAGACCTTACGCTCCAATATGAAGCCGTTGCAGGACCTGAGACCAGATCAAATTTACGTCTTGCAAATCACTGAGGGGAATGTTCAATTACGTTGCTAACATAACGTTAGCCTTGCGCAGGGGCCAGGTCTTTGTCAATTAGGACTACCGTCCAATTTGTAGTTTGGTTGTAACCACGTACATGCCCGCGACCATCACGACGTCACACAGGGTGCTTTTAACTTTTGCCCTGGAACTGCGTGTCACATTGGTGCTCTCCAGTGTCTCCATTTTGTGAACGTGTGGGAGAAAAACAAAGGTGAGAGAAGGTATGGAACTACTGTATATGACTTTTAGAACAAACTTGTTTGGTAGAATTTTGTCCAGTTGTTGTCGTGAATACTCTAAAGATGGCAAGTCATAGTGCTTTGCTTTTATGTGCTGGCACGTTTCACACAAGATGCCCGCCATGTTTGCCCTTTCTCCCGCAGGTGTGCCGGGCTCATTGGGAGGCACGCTGAGTAACCCGTCCCTGCAGTCGTCGCTGAGCAACCCCAACATCCAGTCGTCGCTCAGCAGCCACTCTTTCAGCAACTCTCTAAGCTCCGCCTCCTTGCACTCGTCACTCAGCAACCCATCGCTGCAATCGTCTCTGGGCTCCTCCCCCTCTCTGCCCTCCTCCCTCAGCAGCCAATCGCTGCACTCGTCCCTCAGCAGCTCCTCCCTCCAATCGGCCTCCGGTAGCAGCAACCCCGCCTACAGCTCTGGCTCCGCTACCTACACGTCCTCGGTCAACACGTCACCGCGGAGACGGGCGCAACCCTCGCCACTCGTCCTGCCCGTCTTGGGCGGGGACGCCCGGCGACATCACACCAAGCAGTTCTCGCCCACCATCTCACCCACGCTGTCCTCCATCACGCAGGTAACGCGCGCACTCGTATGCACAATAATGTACACAAACGGATACACGTAAAAGCCCAAATCTCTCACACACACCCTGCACAAAACGTAGCATGTACGTCTCCCCTTGCTGTCCTCAGTTGCACATTCATGCGCATTTCTCACCCAAGCTTTCCTCCCTCGCAGAGGTGACACACATACATGCGTACACAGTGACATGTTTCCCACTTCCCACCCCTAGGGCGTGCCCCTGGACACGAGTCAGCTGACTCTGGACCAGCGCTTACCACCATATCCACTGGGCCAGCAGGCCCCCCACCAGCAGCCCCCCCACCTGAGTCAGCATCAAGCGCAGATGGTCCGCCTCCAGCAGACGCCGCCGCAGAACCTGCTCAACGCTCAGCACTTTGGAACGGTACCTAAACTCAAAAAGCGTTTTCATCACATCCATCTTCACGTTCTCCTCCTCTAAACTTCCTCGTGTGTGTGTGTGTGTGTGTGTGTGTGTGTGTGTGTGTGTGTGTGTGTGTGTGTGTAGCCGCAGCGGGCGGGCGGCTCTCAGGTCAGCTCGGCACTGGTGAAGAACAACGCCTTGGAGCCCTACCTCCACGGCACCTTGACCTCCCAGTGTCAGCTCAAGCAGGAAGCGGAGCAACAGAGGAGCGGGAACTTCCCTCAATTGCACTTGACCGCCGACCTGTACAACGTGAGACCTCTACTGGCCTATTTGTTGACTGCCTGCCCGCTTGCTGCCATGGTAACGCGATGTTTTCCCAGGATGCCTTGCTCAATTCCTTGCTGGACGACTCTTACGTGAACCTGCAGCTCAGTGGCAAAGCCAGCCAGCAGGTACGGCGACGCGTGTCACCATTGTGTCATAAGATCTATACATACATCACATGACCAAGGTGCATCGGGAGCAACATGTCATGCGACTGACACGTGTCGCTCAACATGCTTCACGCGATCACATGACCAACGCATGTCAGTCACGATTAACGCCTCAAACGGTGAATGTGTCTCATGAGCAACTCGCATCACATGATAAGCCCGTGTCAGACAATCGACACCCGTCACATTTTCACTGATCTAAAGCTGCGTCACACCTGAAGCAGCCAGAGCTTGAACACGTCGCAATCAAATCATCACGTCACATGACCAACGCATGTCATGATTGACATGATGGACCAGCAGCACATGAACAATGCGTGTCGTATGAGTATGCATCTCGTGAGCAACGTGCATCACATGATCAATGCATGTCGCATAAACAACATGCGTCACATGATCAGCATGCGATAAGCAATTGTAACATGATTGTGTCACAACCGACTTGCGTCCTTGGACCAAATCATCCCCTGATCGACGCTTCATGACCAGCGCATGTCACAAGCAACAAGCCACATGATGGACATAAGTCACATGACCGATTCATGTTATTATCAGCTCAAGTCACATCAACACGCATCACATGATGTAATCCTTGTCACATGACAGAGGCGCCTGTGCGTGTTTGTGCTTCAGTTCTCCGCCGAGAGCCCGAGTGACGTCGTCGGCCGCAGTGTACTGAGCGGCGGCCATGCTGACGCGCAGATGCTGCAGCAGTCCTTAGACCAAGCCGTACTCCACCAGAACCAGAATCAGAATCACAACTATGGCAGCAGCGGCGGCGACTTTCGCCAGAACATCCCCAACATCATCCTGACGGGTGGGTTCAGGCGACACGTTAAGCAACGCTCAAGTTGATTGTCTCATTTGTCTGTTGCCAGCAAACAGAAAGTTTGTTTTTCGTCTTAAAGGCCAACTCCAGTCCAACATGTTCTTTGCAGTCATGTGTTCTGCATGCCCCCACAAGTTGAAACACGATGTTCTAATGACTGTTGCGTTGGTGGAATATAAGAAGGAAGACCACTCTGGGGTCTGACATTTTATGCTGTTGAATTAAATTGATGGCAAAGTCCCCTCGGGCTCGCATTGCTAATGTCGCGTGACGCATGTTTGCAATTGCCGTGGTTATCGTCATCCTCATCAGTCGACTTTTAATTGGTTCCTAATAGAGTTGCAACAATTAATTGAATACTTCTTGACTAATCCATCCATCCATCCATCCATTTTCCGATCCGCTTTATCCTCAAAAGAGTCGCGGGGGGTGCTGGAGCCTATCCCAGCTATCTTCGGGCAGTAGGCAGGGTCCACCCCAAACCGGTTGCCAGCCAATCGCAGGGCGCAGAGAGACGAACAACCATCCGCGCTCACACTCACACCTCAGGACAATTTGGAGAGTTCAATAAGCCTGCCATGCATGTTTTTGGAATGTGGGAGGAAACCGGAGTACCCGGAGAAAACACATGCAGGCCCGGGGAGAACATGCAAACTCCACACAGGGAGGAACCACGTACCTCTGCACTTGCTAACCACTGGACCACTGGGCAGCTTGTTGACTAGTTGATTATCTAATTAATCAACAACTATTTTTGATCACCATTTCGAGACCATGTTTGACTTTAAATTGTCGAAATTCTCTAATTTCAGCAATAAATATTCTGATTTCTGTCTTCCACATGAAAGCACACCGATTGTTTTTGTTTTGTGTTTTTAGCAAACGTCAACAGAAATCTTTTCCGATGTTTGAATGAAAGAATAGAAAGTAAAACATGTTTTCTTTTTTTAAATCCAAGTAATAGAAAAAATAATGACAATGACAAATAATAATCGCAAATGAGATGGTGGTTAAAATAATCAGTAGTTGTTGCAGCCATGATATTTTTTTGTTCACTTTACTTGTGGTACCAAATGAATGAAGGTTTTCGGAAAGTTCAACATTTTACTGATGAGTGCCCATGATAAAATTTCCGATGTAGTGACGGGTGAGTCAAAATTGCTGGATGATTGCGAAAGCAGCATCAGCTCATTCCCTGCTCAGTGGACATTTTAAGGTCCACGGTATAAAAAATAATCTGGGGTTCACTGAACAGCATATTCCAACAGGACACAATCCCGGGTGTACCCCATGGACAGCTTTTTTCATTTTTTTGTTCCATGACGCGTGTATTTATCCTCAGGCGACTCTCCGCCGGGCTTGTCCAAAGAGATCGCCAGCGCCCTGTCGCACGTGCCGGGTTTCGAGATGGACCCGTACTCTCTGGACGACCCGCTCCGGATGGGCGCTCTGGCCCTGGACATGCTGGAGGGAGACCTCATGCTGGCCGACCCCGCCGTGGAGGACTCGTTCCGCTCGGACAGACTCAAGTGAGCTCCGGCGCGGGCCGGCGGGCAGACACCGGGAGCGGACGCGCGCCGCGGGGTCAAGACCGAAACTCATCAGCTGCCCTTCTGGGTTGCGAAGGGGTGAAGCGCTTCCGGAACGTGGCCGGTAAATTTCTACGGGAAGTTAAGATGGGTAATTTAGCAATGATGTCAAATTGGAAACTTTCCATTGGAACCCTTTTTAAAGGCAGAATATTAACTCATTCACTCCCAAAGACGTTTTTAAACGTCTTTTCAGACTTGGTCTAGAATTGGCTGGTACTGAATGAGTTAAGCTATGTCACTATAAAAGCAGTGAACCTACCACGAGGAAGAAGAGACTCGCCTCTTTCACCAGAAAAAAAAAATCAGCTCTTTCGTAAACGGCAGTAAAAATGGGTTGGTTTTTACTCAAACCACCGGCTTCGAACCCAAAAGTGGAGAAACAAGCCAAGCTTTTCATGCAAAGAATTGGGATTTCAACATCTCTTTTGCTTCATTTAGAATCATTAATGTACAGATATTTTCAGATTTGCAGCTTTGCGGTGGAGTGTGGAGGACCCAAGCGTAGGGAGGCAAGGCTGGAATGTAGGATCAACACACAAGATCGATTCCGGGGAGGAAAAAACAGAAGTACCGTAGTACGGTGACAAAATACTGAATTAAAAGTGTAAAAGTCACTCTCCAAAGAATCATGGGAGAAAGCACTAATTGGCTCTACAAGTGTTATCGTTGCACTTTGGAACACATAACTTTAATTAAAAGTAGCACTTGTAGTGGGGAGAAAAATGTTACACAGTTGTTCTCCAAGTGCCCTAAAAATGAGCATGTTGGTAAATGGTTCTGAAAGTAGCTACTTCGATATCAGCGATATCAAGTACATTTTATAAGGACAGTTATTGAGCATGTCAAATCCAAAGCCACGTGATGTCGACATATCCTGCCGTGTGCTTGATGGTACACAGGAGCGATTTGACAGACGAGCTAGGTGAGAGCCTCTCGCACGCGATGTAAAACGAACTGGGCAATGAAACACTCGGATTCCACTTCACCAATAAAAACGTCCGCAGCAGTCAACCAGTTACGGGGGAAGTCAAATCAAAAACTTTTTGGACAATAATCTGATCTGTGCGACACCACTCGTCTATACACGGTATTCTGATGAATGAATGAAAATGTCACCCAGAACGTTTTTGACTTGACGTCTCCTGTAAGCGCTTCCATTCAAAAAACGGATTCTCGTCAATTGCCTTTAATTGCCATGGAAAGTTTCCAAATTGGACAGTTGACGGAATGTCGCCCCCTCGTCCGGAGGCCCGTGCGTTCGCCGTTTTGGACGGCAAGTCAGCCATGAACTTTCTCCCGGGTGGCGACGGGTAGCGTCAGCCTCTCGAAAGACAGAAAGGCCAACTGCTGAGCCTTCAAGTCCACCTCCTGGTCCATGCACTAGTGCACTCCTTGTCCTCACTAGTAGGACATTTGCCCTATTTGGCATGTTTTTTACCCATGAACCCCTTTGAGCATTTATTCCCATGCCTTCAAAGTACTCGAGCTCTGTGCCGGATTTCCACACATATATGCCGCACCCGCACATATATGGAACGACGGATCAATAAACACGGTGAGGAGACATCTCTACTGGGAACAAGTGTGGAAAAAAATACGCGAGTCCGCATTCGTTGCCGAGCACGACCATCATGTAAGATTGCGCACCCTCTTGTCAATCTATGCATCAAACCTCAGGGGGTAAAAGCGGCACTGATGAAACTGGCAAATGAACATGTCAGCCATTTGAACAGACACGGCATTGTTCCTGAATTCAGACAGAGTCTGAAATAAATACATCTAATATATGAGTTACATATGTGTATGTATACACATATGATGTCGTAAATAATAGAATGAATGACCATCCACTTTGTTGTGGCAGACAATAAAATCCCGTCCATTGCCTCCTCTTAAATTTTTCTTACTTTAAGCCATGTATATTATATCGATTCGATAGAAAGTAGTTGTTCTGCGAGTGAAAACAGGCTGCACTAGTACATGGACCCGCAAGGTGGATGTGAAGAATGTGGAATAAATGCTCACAGTGGGTTTACTCGTATAAAAATCAAAAACTTGTTCTCAACATCCCTGATGCCTACTTTCGGGTCCATACACTCTTTTTGTCCTAGCTCGTAAGACAATTCAGCATACTGGTAAGAACCACTGTGTCCTACGAATCACTTTTTATGCACTAGTAGTGGAAAAAACGCCACTCGTGTGACGTAGTTCTACAAATGCGTCTGCATTGTAGTAGGGTATGTTCAGACTGCAGCTCAATTCCTTTATTATTATTATTATTTTTTTTTTTTCAAATCCAACCTGGCTCAGATATTTGCAAGTCCGACCTTCCCGTCAACTAAAGCCCAGTATTTCCTCCTCGCAGGCGGGGGGAAAAGACGGCTTCGGAAACTACTGACATTGTCCGGGAATCTACAATCTTCTTTACAGTTGACTTTAATTGAATCCCACTTGAAACGCGAAGCAAAAAGTGGACATTTGTGGCGAATGTAGTCATTCGCCCACGCTTCTTTTACTATTCACGGCAGTGACGTGACATCATTTTTAATCGCCGTTTCCATTAAATGAGGGGATCGGGGGAGTCCCCAAATTATCTGGACCTCCTCCTGCCTTGATACTGTGGCAATATGAGATGATAAAATGAGCCCCGACACACGGCACCATATTTAATTACATAAACACTGGCCAGATGACGTCTGTTTTTTTTTAATGCATGTCACTTGACGACGGGTTTTGAGTTCATGCGTGTCACAACACGGCCGCGTTGCGTTCACATTAGAAGTCGCATTTGTTTTTGTAGCGAGTATATAAAAAGCTGTAATTCATCAAAAAAAAAAATCCAAATTGTGCCTGCAGTGTGAACGTAGCCTTAATTGTGAGGAGGAAGAGCATACTAGTGCGTGGACCTTAATATAGAGAACTAAATATAGTTTCAGGTCCATGTACTAGTAGGACGGTTGTTGGCCTCACTATTGGGTCAGTTCACTACACTTGCAGTATGACTGTATCTCATAATTTAAAACACGACTTTTTATTTTTGTGGGTTTAGTTGAAAAGCAATTAAGGGAGGTGTTTTAATTGTGCACTGAAGGCAAAGAGCATAATAATATACATGGACCTTTAACTGAATCTCGTTTCAGGTCCATGAACTACTTGTCCAGTCGCTGTCCTCACTATTGAAACAATTTTGAAGTAGGCAGACAGCATCGATGTGTCGCTAGTTGAAAAAGGCTACCTTTAAGACTCTTTATTTTTTAAATTTTTTGTCTGCTTGTGTGCTGAATTGTACTGACTAATAAGCGTACTCGTATATGGACCCGAAACTGGACTTTGCATACTTCCTGCTCTGCTATGCAATTGAAGGCGAGAAGCCCGCTGTCTGTCATTACCAATCAGACTGTCGGTGTTCCTCCAAAATCGTCGCGAGCCACCCACGTGTGGCTTTTGTGCGGGTAATTGGCGAGGTAGTCACACATTCCCTGTTGGCGGCGCTTACCCGTCTTTTGGCTGAAATTTGACAGGAAGCTCCTCGGGATGTGCGTGCGCTGGCGTGCGCTCACGCAGGAAGTCTTGTCATCAAGTCAAGAAGATGAGAATAAATGTCAGCGAGACATTTTTACGCATTTGACCAGCTTTTTAGTTCTTCAGAATGAAAAAAAAGAATGTTTTCCGAGGTGAGGGAGCGGTCTCAGTCGGTCCCGTCATCATCATGCCAGAACTTCCTCTTTGAACAGGAAGTGCAGGTTTTCACACGCTTGCGTGTTTGTTGGAAAAGGTCAAAGTCACATTCGCTGACAAGGAAAATTTCTTTGAGCCAAGCTAATGTGCATGCATGTGCGCACGCGATTGTTTTATGCAATCAGTTCGGCAGAAACAATGTAGTTGGAAACTCTGCCAGTGGGGGAGCTGTTGAGGGATCAGCAACAGGCCATATTTCTCTGAAACACGCACACATGTGTGCGCGTGCGCGCGCACCTCCCCTACCATGAGCTAAAAAGGCCATATTTCATGTTGTCACATTTTTACAAAGGTTTGCTCAAACGTTCTTAACGCTGTTGGGCTCATGCTTTTAGGCTGAACTGCGTTTATGCGCGTGTTGTAATAATTTGTAATAAGCAGGGACGTGTTTGTACATATGAATGTTTGCAAAGCAGCTAACAAGAGATTTATAAACTGTTACTTCACATTCTTTTTTGCAGAAAATAAACTTTATGTGAACTTGTCAAGTTTCTCCATTGAGAGGGAAGCAACGTTACCGGTCCTTCAAAATAATAGCTCATATAACTGCGCTTTTGTAAAACTTGCTTTGTTTCTAAGAATATAACTGCATTGAAAACAAAGGAACAGTACTGCTACTTTAAAAATGAAAGCAACAGTGCCACTACTGCAAATTGAAAACACTACTTAAAAATAAAAGAAAAAGGACCAATAATTGAAAAATGAAACCTACTTCAAAATAAAAGCAATACAGATATTTTGAAATAGCAGTACTATAAACAGTACTGCTATTTCAAAATAAAACCAGCACTACCATGACTACAGAATAAAGCAACAGCTTTGTCCCCAGTACATCGAAGTTTGGCTATCTCTCTGATGAGCTGATTTGGAATCCACTCCATCCTGGTGACTCCTCAAGAAAAGCCCCACATCTTCATTTGCACCACCTCCACTTCTGCTTCCTCCTGTTTCTTCAGCACCACTGTCTGGAATCTGTACATCATAGCCAACTTCAGAAGATTTTCCCTTCATCCTCAGCGAGACTCGAACACCACATAACACCCCTGATATTTTCCTCTGCCTATGCCAACCTGCTTGAATCCATTTCTTCACACCCTCAGTCATTTGACCCCAATCATTTTTAGTCCTCCACCATAGCTATACCTCTTCCCTGTAGCTTCACTCTTCTGGTCTATCAGGGTTCCCAGTCTAACCTCATCACTCAAGTCTATCAATCACTATTCCAAAGAGGAAGAGGCTAAGAACAGATCCCTGATGCACCCCAACTTTCACCTCCAACTCTTGTGCCACACTGACAACACACCTAATGAGGGTAGCAGAACAGTGGTTTTGCTACCCTCATAAATCCGTCCTGTACTATTTGAATAAACTTATGCCAATGCAGACTTCCTCTTTCAGTTGCACACTTCCTCTTAGGGTACCATCATAGGCCTTCTCCAGATCAGCAAAGACGTAGGGCAGCTCGCTCTCACCCTCTCTGTACCACTACAGTACTGCAAAAATGAAAGCACTACTTCAAAATAAAAGCAACAGCCCGGCTACTTTAAAATAAAAGCAGCTGTACCACTACTTCAAACAAGAGCAACAGTAGTGCTTCTTCAAAATAAAATCAACTTTATTTCGAAATAAAAGCATCAATTCAAAATAAGAACAGCAATACTCCTACTTCAACCACTCCTTCAAAATAAAAGAAACTACTAAAATTTAAAAATAAAAGATTGTTAAATATTGAAACGATAGTAGTGCTACTTCAAAATAAAAGCAGAAGTACCACTATTTCAAAATAAAAGATCAACCCAGGGACACAGTTTTCTCCACGTTCACAAAACACTTGACTGGATGGGCCAACTCCCAATGCACCCTTGACGACCCTGCCTTGGGTTTTGAGGTGGTCCACTTTTCCACACCTTTTGGATTTTTGGGACAAAAATCACATGATCGAAAAGGAAAAAAAATTACCCCCGCCCGCCCAACGATACAAAAAAAAACGGGGGTTGGATTCTCCCCTGCCAAAAATATATACAGGAAAATTCAGTTGGTATTGAACCATAGGTGAGTGCCCGCTGACTATAAAATTAAGAAAAAAATGGCGGTTTTTGTGGGTATGCGGGGAATTTGTATTTCTTCGCGTGTTAGACCGTAATCCATTTGTTTCCCCTTCTCTTTTATTTTGAAAAATGTGAGTGGAAGTGGCGGCGCGGCACGGGAGTCTTGACACGTGTTGCCGAGCTGCCGGGGCCAAGATCAAACATGGACGTCACATGGGAGCCAATGAGAGCAACATGAGAGTCGCCGTCTTCTGCCGCCGGACGAAGCATCAAACACGAGCAGGTAGCGTCGCTCCCAACACAGGTCGAAATTTGACCCAAACGTAACCGCTGCAAAGACGCCGGAAGCTCGGCTAATGCAGGCCAGCGCCTTTAGCTTAACGGCGCTCGCCTATAACGGGGCTCGGCTCCGCTTGGCTGTACGCCCTTTATCGGACACGCCTCTGCCGTCTCGTCGCGTCCCTTCCCGCGGGGCCAACATGTCAGCAATCCGCTGTCCAGCGTCCAAAAGAGGAACCCCAATGGTTTGCTGATGTGCGGTGGGCAGCCGTCAAATGGTAGTCGCATTTCAAGCAAATTTAAGGCATATGTGGCCGACGTGATGGAACAGATGGCAGCTTCTGTCCGATAACGGAACTAGTAAGACGCTTGCCTGCGACCATCCCGGGTCTGTCAGTCGCTGTCGTTCTGTCTGCCCGCGTTAGCACGCGATGCGGTGGCCAACTGTGACGTCATTAGTTTATTTCCGGACGCGGTCCGATAACGGAACTCCCACTGAGGCTGAAGCTGCATACCATCTTCATCCACTCCACTATCATCATCATCGTGTGTGATGCATGGCATACATGCGATGGTGTGTATGTTAGGCTCCCATAGTTGTACTTTTCTTTGCAAATGGTTTCACCACATAAAGCCATGATAGACTTGTCACACGTGACGCACGTCTGTGCGTGTTAAAAATAGTCACACGCATGTTGCCGACCTCTCATGTGACCCGCTCATGATGTCGTCACTCAAACCCACAAAGACACTTTTATGCTCCCCGCCACACTCACACAAAGGGACAAAGGGACGCAGACACACACACACACACACACACAGACAGATAGGATACTTACACACATATGCTCACACACTCACATGCACACATACATGCATATGCTCATACATGTGGACGAATATGCTCTGACACACAAATCTGTGTGTGCATACACAAGTACGTGCACACTGAAACCAACACCCACGTTGACCTAGTTTAAGTAAAGAGGAAGTGAGGTGATGACATTTTGGGCAAACTTCCTACTAGGCTGTAGTCATCTTCAAAAATGGCCACCACCGTGCTCACACGAAGCCTTTTGTCTTTTCATGCCACTCGAATGGCAGCAGGAAACACCTGACAGCATCCTTCCTCTTTCGCACTTTCACATCCGGCCCCTGTGCTGACTAATGGTAACAACCTGCAAGGTCCTTCTGTAACTGGGCCCGTTGCCATGAGAACAGGCCACGCCCACTCAAGGATGACAGGCCCTAACTTGAGTTGAAGGCTGTCACTACGGATTATTTTGTTAATTGGTTCATTGATTATTTTCTCATTGAATTGATTAATTGCTTTAAAAAATAAAATCTGTTTTATTGTAACGCATGACATGATTTCAACCTGACACTGCACAAAAGTAAATGAATGACGATTCACTTACCGGTTTAGTCCAGGGCGTCCGTCAGAAAAATCTTCGGTTCAACAATCTCAACGGATTCATCAATTTGTCAGAATAGTTGCTGATTAATTTAAGTCGAGAATGTATCGATTAATTGTCACACCTTGAGTAGGTTCCAACAGAAAGTCGGCAAATGGGCAGATTTACGAAAGCCAAAGCGCATAAACATACCCCCAAAAGCCTGACTTTCTGTTGTGTGATGCGATGCGGCAAGCAGAGTCGGGCACATCGGCGGCATGACGGAAGACAAATGCCCGCAGCTGGTGGACTACTTCGTGGTGGCGGGTCTGGACCCAGCGGGACCATGGCGGCCTCTTGATGACGACGCCAGAACGGCCGCTTCCACGCCGCCGCCGTGCCGGGGGGCAGATCCTGTGACGGACCTGGTGGTGATCGCCCGCGGCCTGGGCGAGGAAGTCCCCCAGGGCTTCACCTGCATCGACAAGTCGCTGGGCGGCCACTCGGCCGAGCTGAGCGCCGGCCTCATCAACAACCCGCGCCTGTACCTCTGCTACCGGAGGGGCCGCGACAAGCCCCCTGTTGTCGACCTCGGGTAAGACATCCGCTACCTCTGCGGCGTCTTTGTCGGGCTGTCGTCATGTCACGAGTTGAGCGCGTTGCTTCTGTTTTTTTCCACAATTTCTTCAGTTACAATATTCTTCATTTCTTTTAAAGTGAATAAGGAATAGTCAAGCATTGACACAAGGTCAAGTTAAGATCACCTGCTATAAGTAAGGCTGGAGTATTCGGTTCTAGGGCTGCACAATATATTGCAAAAATATTCCCCGTGCAATATCTGTATGGCAAATATTCATGTATATTTAAGGATACGTCTACCCTACTTATTTTGCCACGTGAGAAATAAATTCTTTCACGAGATAATAAATATGTAATTTATTTTGGTTTATGTTAAATATTACAATAATATCAATATTGCATAGCATTTCAGATAATGCATGTTTTTCCAAGATGGTGGAGCTCTATCGATTCATCTGTTGATGATCTATTTATTTATTTTTCAATTATTATTATTAATGGATGGATTTGATTTTAAAAAAAATTCAAATTGACAGTGCAGAAAATGCACAAACTGAATTGATGATGAGTCTGTGACTGGTTTGGTCCGTAACAACCGCCAGAACATGGGAAACATTTGATTGTGTTGCAAAGTTGAAATAAAATTCATTGTGTTCCACAGTAAAAAAAAAAAAAAACAACAAACAAAAAAAAACAAAATTCAAATTCAGTTTTTGGGGTGCATGCTCAGGGTCTTATACGAGGGCAAGGAGCAGCCAAAGACGGGCTGGTACGTGATCGAGACCACACCCTACAGCCGCTCGGCCAACCTGAGTTCCGGCGCCGGCCCGGCGGCGCAGCGTGTCTTCCTGACGTACCGGTGCGCCGCCGACGCGCAAGGCCTGCACTCGTTGGGCGTGACTGACATCGGCGTGCTGCTGCCTGGGAAGGGTGAAGCAGCGCCGCACACCTTCAGCCGTGTGGACAAGAACCTCAACACGGGCATGGTGAGATGCATCGGCCACACTGACGCGCCGGGCCATCGATGCTAACTCTTGTGCGCGTGCGTGTTTGCAGTGGGGTCCCGCCCTGTACGTGTGCTTCAAGCGAGCGGCGGCCAAAGCCAGCGCGCTGGTCTACGAGGCGGGTGAGTGCGCGGCCACGCTTGAAAATGCGCTGCAGCGCCCCGTTTAGAGCTCGCGCGTTGTCTCTCAGGTCTGCTGAGCCGCTACCCCGCCGACGACCAGGATGCCTTCCCGCTCCCCGAGTCGGTGCCCGTCTTCTGCCTGCCCATGGGCGTGGCTCTGGAGAGTTGGCCCGCCGACGCCAAATACCGGCTGCCTGTCTTCTCCACCTTCGTGCTCACCTCTGCCAGCGGGGACAAGGTGGGCTCGCTTTCTTCTTCGCTGTGTATATTGAGGCCACGCCCGCTACGGTAAAAAAAAAAAAAAAAAAGTGGCCAAATGTACACGTGTGGCTTGATTGGTAGGAATGAATTAGTTGAGCTCGGAAAATTGGCAGAGTTCGCCTTCAACACCTTCACATGGCATGGCATCAATGTCTGAATTTTAAAACCAAGTTACCGCCGTATTTACAATGCCGTTACGTCCCGAGCGGCACCAATTCATCAAATACTGTAACTTGAATTATTCTAAGGCCAAAGCAAAATGCCTGCCTGCAAGCTTCACGGCAAGCATTTGTCCACATGGTCATCCGCGCCGTTCACGTGCAAATAATTGCAATATGATGGCAGCCACCATGAACTTGACTAGCTAGCCAGCTCATTCCCTGACGCCAATGTCACTCACCAGACCCGTCGCAGATACGACAGTGTGAATACTGACGAGCCGACGATGAAATGCAACGCTGTGGAATTTTGGGGGGGTGTCGGTCGAAATCATTCACAAAATGGAGGAACTAAATACGTCAAGCATGTCATCATTTGGGAATATTATTTGTGAATTTTGTGAACTCGATACAAATTTAGGATCGTGTGATGAGGAACTTGTCTTTTGTGAAACTTTGTGAGATTTTCGTGTGGTACATGTGGAATTGTGTAAAAAATCCCCCCCCCCCCCCCCCCCCGGATGTGTCAAGTCATTCTGAGCACAGCAAATGTGTTGTAAATCCTAATCACTATTTCAACATTTGAAGGAGCACGACATAAAAAAGTTCAGTAAAATACGACTGAACCGTCAAAAAAATCAATAAAATGGGGCGGTTATGAATTTTCTTTATATCTATAACTAAAAATCCCTTCGTCGTGATTGGGTGACTTCATTGGTAATCCTTCAACATTCCCTGCTGCCTAATAACTCAGACTGAAGATTTTCTAGTGGATTTGTGCAAACCAATCGCAGTTGATGTGTATTTATGTTGAACGCTTTGCGCAGGTGTACGGCGCGGCCATCCAGTTCTACGAAGCCTTCCCCAGGGAGGTCCTGTCAGAGCCCCAGAGCATGCGTCTGGGCCTGCTCAGCGTGCTGGACCGCCGGCCCATCCTGGAGCGCAGCCTGCAGGCCAAGAAGAGCATCTGCGTACTTTCGCACTGGCCCTTCTTTGACGTCTTCCAGAAATTTCTCACCTTCGTCTATCGATACTCCGTCTCCGGACCCCACGTGCTGCCCCTCGAGAAGTCAGGAAACGCATCTCCATCTTTGTGTGTGTGTGTCGTGTATCATGCCACGAACTAACGGCTGACCGCCGATTGCAGGCACATTTCCAGCTTCATGCACAACGTTCCCTTTCCGTCACCCCAGCGACCTCGCATCCTGGTTCAGGTACGCCGGCTTCACCCGATTTCCTGCTTTGTATGACCGATACCAATGTGTGCGCGCATCATTTTGTCACCATGGCAACTTCACCACGTCAATCTCCTGGTCACCAATGTAGCCGTCACCTTGTTGCCCTGACGGCTTCATGTTGATCACACTACCCATGTCCGTGCCTCATCATCACCTTGTTGCTGTGACGTTACATGGCAACCCTTTCCACACTGACACAACTCCTCCAATAAGCGCGCAGCTGTTCAACCAATCACAGTGTGACATTGACAAATGTCCAATGTGCCCATTGCACTTTTCACGCTTTCAATGTTGTATTTATGCGAATTCTTAATAAAGACTGTGTGTGTGTGTGTGTGTGTGTGTGTGTGTGTGTGTGTGTGTGTGTGTGTGTGTGTGTGTGTGTGTGTGTGTGTGTGTGTGTGTGTTGCAGCTTTCCCCATATGACAACCTTCTCCTCTGCCAGCCCGTGTCCTCGCCGCTCCCCCTCAGGTGTGCGCGCCCATGTGCTTCTTTCTTGCAGAGGGAGGGAGGAGGGGTCTCTTAAAATATGACCTTGTTGCCTGTGTGCATTAGCGGCGCGAGCTTCCTGAAGCTCCTGCAGAACTTGGGCCCGGGCAACGCCTGCACGCTGCTGCTGGCCGTGCTGACGGAGCACAAGGTCCTGCTCCACTCGCTGCGTCCCGATGTCCTGACGGCCGTCGCCGAGGCGCTCGTCTCCGTAAGCAAGCGCGCGCCTGCGCTGCCGCCGCCGCTTGCGCCGATGACGCGGTCCGTGTTTGCGCGCAGATGACCTTCCCGCTGCGCTGGCTGTGCCCGTACATCCCGCTGTGCCCGCTGCAGATGGCCGAAGTGCTGCTGGCGCCGGTGCCCTTCATCGTGGGCGTGCACTCCAGCTACTTCGACCTCTACCACCCCCCCGCCGACGTGGTCTGCATCGACCTGGACACCAACACCCTTTTCCAGTCAGTGCGCCCGCCACAGCCTTTCAGTAGCGCGTGCGTGTGATTCATTACTGAGTCGTCTACTTGTATATGAAGTGAGAGTTTTATTTGCATGAGTTTTATTAGTGCATGAGTCTTTCACTTGTGTGTGTGTGTGTGTGTGTGTGTGTGTGTTTCAGTCGTGTGTGTTACAGAGATCTTCAACTATGAGAGAGTGTCAGAAACTTGTGAGAACGTTGAAATTGCTTGGGTGAGCGATTCAGTCGCCGGTTTATGTGACTGTCCTGTCGCCCGTCAGGTCTGATGACAAGAAGCCGTTGTCATGGCGATCGTTACCCAGGAAACCCGGGAAGACTCTTTACAGCACCCTGGGCAACCTGCACAAGACTCTGGAGCAGAGTAGGTCCCAAACAACAAGGCCTATGCACGACATCTCAACGTGTTACAATGTGGCCGAAACGCCGCGGCCTTCTTCTCATTCCTTCAAGTCATAAAGTGAAACTCGTACATTTGATTGGATCTTCCAAAGGTGTCAACGATAGTCATCCAAACTCCGTCCAAAGTCAAAAGCACTATTTTGTCGATATGCTGTTGCTCAATCGATTAACTGTTTCACTTCTAATTTTCCCAATTGGATATGACAGAGGGCGGCCCGGTGGCCCAGTGGTTAGCGCATCGACCTCACAGTGCAGAGATCGTGGGTTCGATCCCCGTTCTCCCCGTGCCTGTGTGGGTTTTCTCCGGGTACTCCCGTTTCCTCCCACATTCCAAAAACATGCATGGCAGGCTGATTGAACACTCAAAATTGTTAGAGTCTGTGTGCCCTGCGATTGGCTGTCAACCGGTTCAGGACAGTCCGACAGAGTTGTCCATTTTCAGCAATACCAAACGTATTTGGAATCAAGTTCCTGATGTCATCCACAAGGCCACGCCCCTTAAAGACACGGTTTGAGTCAACTTAAATGGACTCTCCGTTGTTGTCATTTGATGGTGAACGTCCAATCACCTGTTGCGTCTGTCAAAACACCCCGTGTGCGCAGCCGGAGTGAATTGGCAGAAGCGCGCAAATGCGCGTACTGACTTGTTAAAAAGGAATGTCATTGTCTGCGAGTGCCCTAGCTCCTAGGTCAGGGTGTACCCCCGCCTACATGCTCCAGCATGCCCGTGCTCTTCGTGAGCATGAAGCGGTTCAAATAATGAATGGATGAATGTCATTGTTTTACTGGCTGTCAAAGTGTGTGCATGTGTATGGATGGGGAGCGGGGGGGGGGGGGTATATTCCGGGTTGCAACTGCCTACTTTTGCTTGCCCTTTTATGGCATTTTTGCGCAGTTCTTGCTGCCCCTCCCCTCTCTTTAACGTCATTGATTGCTAAATTTGTTTGATCTGAACTCCTTTTAGGCCGGGTTACATAACATTTTTTTGTCTTTGAAAAGTTACAAACAGGCT
Organism: Hippocampus guttulatus; assembly: GCF_054856545.1. Taxonomy (NCBI): domain Eukaryota; kingdom Metazoa; phylum Chordata; class Actinopteri; order Syngnathiformes; family Syngnathidae; genus Hippocampus; species Hippocampus guttulatus. Next base: position 20,841,208 of record NC_141266.1, on the reverse strand, counting down.
TTCGGACAAATAGGTATAAGAAAAAGAAAAGAATTCAGGGGGACTTTGGGCTTTTGAGGGACAAAGAGGAAGGTGCCAAGGCACCAATCACCTCCACCCCCACGTCCACAAGCCACTAGCGCCAACACTTTTGATTACACTTTCAAAGCCATTCTTTTTTTATATGCAGTGCGGTCCTAGTTTTTCAATAAAATCCACTTAAGCAAAGGTCAGGCAACAAACGTAACAATGAAGTCAAGGTTGTCAGAGTTGCATACGTGCATGACTTTGCACCGTTGGTCGGCTCGCAGTTTGCTCTCCGGGCCAGGAGGAAGCCACGTTGGAGTTTCTGCTGACCGACTTCGACCAGATGTACCGTCGGCAGAAGCAGCTGGAGGCCGACATTCAGGAAGCCTTCCTGCGCTTCATGAGCGTCCTGCTGCGAGGCTACCGCGCCTTCCTGCTGCCCATCACGCAGGCGCCCTCCGACACCGCCACCGACTGCAGCTCCCTCTTCAACCTGCAGGGTGAGCTCTCCTGCGCGCCGCCGGCCCACCCGCTCGCAGGCCGTCTTGGTAATCCCTGTCGGTGTACTCTAAGCAGTCAGTCGGCCCCTTTCTAGCGCTGTTGAAATAAACGTGTCTCAAATAGAGCTCGGCCACACGTCCGCATTCGCAAATTCACCGGCTTAATAGGCGTCGGTTATTGGAATTATTCGATTAATCGTTTCAGCCCGACTGTCTAAAAACCGATATGTCGTGAGTGAATGATTCCGACTGATTCCCTTGGGGACATTTTATGGAAGTGTTCAAGGTCCACTAGCAAAACTCTCAATCAGTCTAGTGATGCGGTCACCATTCGCCAACGCAGCCTCCATGCGCGCTGTTCCTTTCTCCTTTGACGTGTCTGCTTCCTTCCAGGCTTCCTGAAGTCTCGCGATCGCACTCAGCAGAAGTTCTACTCTCAGTTCACGCGCACGCAGATGTTCACCCAGTTCATTGAGGAGTGCTCCTTCGTCAGCGACCGCCACGCCTGCCTCGAGTTCTTCGACGAGTGCGTCCAAAAGGTCAGTGTGCGCTTTTGCCGCTTGTCGCAAGAGAAGGAGAAGTTTGATAACTTGAAAACTTTAAGGGAGGAAGTATGATGTCCAAAAACACAAAGCAATGAATTTGTCTTTAGAGTAATGCCGCGAGGATATAAGTTGAAAGGCTTCCTGCAGATCCTTGGAAAGGCTCAACCCACCGCAAACGATGAAAAGAATCGACAGATACCGTATTGGCCCGAATATCTTATCTCTATTCTCTTTTTGTTTTGTTGTTGTTGAGTTTTGTATTTATTAATGCGTTATTTTATTTTTTGACTAAATGCACGAAGGAGTAGCACCCAAATTTCGTTGTATGTAATACAATGACAATAAAGGTGATTTCGATTCTGATATAAGACGGTGTTTTTTGCATTGAAATAAGACTGAAAAAGTGGGGGCCGTCTTATATTCGGGGTCTAGGCATTATACCCATTCACGACACTAGATGGCGCCAGATACCATTGAAGCGAATGCTGAACTTGAGTCCCCGGACCAAGGCGAAACCCTGTCACGAAGAATAAAAATAAAGAATAGCGGTCAGAAAGAAAAGAGAAGAAAATAATAGAAGAGATAACAGAAAATGGAGAAACGTAGCGACAATCTGGAGAAAAGTGGGTCGAAGATCGGCAGCTGAGAAGTTATGATGTAATTTACATTTCAAAAACCAGAAGCCATTCATTTAAGATAGATTTACGATTAAGATTTAAGATTCATTTACGAATGTGATTGCACTTTAGATTTGAATGAGGCAAAATAACATGCTTTTTCTCTCAAATACATTGCTATAATCATTTGTTTCAGATGCACTGTAATTATTTTCTGTATAAAAATGAATTTGGTGTTCAAAAAGTCTTATTTCAAACTTGAGTCTCGAAAAAGAGGGGGTCGTCTTATAATCAGGGCCGTCTTATATTCGGGCCAATACGGTAAATCGATTGGTTAGTAACTTAACAGCAGTCAGCGTTTTCTAGGAAATTGAGAATGTTGGGCAAAACTCTGGACAATCCCACCGAAGGAACTAAAGGGCGGAGCGGGTGTCCCGGCAGGTGGACGTGGAAAAGCCGGAGGACGTCCGTCTGGTGGGCGTGGACGAGAGCCACTGCGGCGAGCGCACTGTTTTCATCATGCCGCCCGAGCAGCCCACGGAAGACGATGGCTCCGAATGCCCCGCCCGCTACAGGTGATGTGACGCTCATCCCATCGCCATTGCTACGCCATCTCTCTCTCTCTCTCCCTCTCACACACACACTCTCTCACACTCTGTGGCACGGGTGCAGCTACGACACTTTCCCCGCCTTGAGGCCCGAGCTCTTTGACCAGCCGCTCGACCAACTGCGTGTCCCCGCCAAGGGCAGCGCTCCCAGTAGCCCCGCCCCCCGACGCACCAAACAGGTATGCAAAGAACGGAAAAGGTGTCTCCCACTCTTCCTGTCCATCTGCTAAAAACGTGAGAGGGAGTTGACTATTTCGCCCAAATGACACCGGCGTGTGACCGCACTGTCGCCAGGAGCTGAAGGTCGCGCAGCGGCGCGCGCAGACGTGCTGCGGGTCGGCCGACATGTGGTGCAAGTGTCTGCTGGGTCACATGTACGGCCTGTGGTTCATCTACCTGCCCACCTACGTGCGTGCGCAGAACGCCAAGGTGCCCGCCCTCCATGCCGCTTACGATGTCCTCAAGCACATGGAGAGCAGGAAGGTCCTGCTGCCTGATGAGGTGATCGCACCGCTCGCGACGATCATCATGATGATGACTCATGATTGACAAACTACTCTTAATGTGTGCACATTTTTTGTGTGTCTGTTGTGTGTTTGCATTTCATGTGCGTGTATGTGTATGCTGCGCGCGTTTCTGTCTCAGGTGTGTTACAGGATCCTGATGCAGTTGTGCGGTCAGTACGGTCAGCCTGTGCTTGCCGTGCGTGTCCTCCTTGAGATGAAGAAGGCGGGCATCACCCCCAACACAATCACATACGGATACTACAACAAGGTAGGCACGCGTGCACACGTGTACGCACACACAGCACAGACTTGCGATGACCTGGACATTTCTTGCGCTTTTGCGCTCAGGCGGTCCTGGAGAGCAAATGGCCGTCGACCAATCAGGGCGGGCGCTTGCTTTGGGCCAAGCTGAGGAACGTGGTGCTGGCCGTCGCCCTCTTCAGGCAGCCCATCAAAATGCGCCCCAACGGCCAAGGTCAGAACGCCGCCGTGTCAAAACGGGTCATCTTGGCAACTCACACCTCCGCCTTCTCTGCTTCTTCTTCTCGGACATGCAGCCGTCATGGAGGAGCACTGGCCCTGGCCCCGCCCCAGCTTGCCTCTGATTCGTCAGGCCAGCTGGAGTGGCCTGAGCGAAAGCTCCAGTCATGAATCTTTGACGGGATCCTTTGCCAAGAGCAGCAGCCTCAGCAGCATCAAGACGCCCGCACAGTGTAACACGCAACATGCCGCACACCAATACATCCATCCGCCGTGCCCCAAAGCCACCCTTAATTGCCCGCCAAAACTGAAACAAGTACCTGAGCGTCTTTTTTTTTTTTTTTTTGTGGATTTGGTTTCAACAGTGGCGAATACACGTAACAGGAAGTCGGGCTTCCGTGACGAAGTGTCCAGCAAGCCTCCTCTGGCGCCCTGTGGTGGCGTTCTGGTGCGTCGCAGTGACATCTGCTTGTCCAGCTTCTACGCAGATGCCGCAGAGAATGACGAGTGCGGAGGCGACTGGGAGGCGGGTGCGAGGTCAGGAAGGTGGGACACACACACACACACACACACACACACCCCGAAAGTGGAGTTAGTATGACGTGTATACCGCTCAGCAAAACAAATGGTAACCAATCAATCAAGTTGGATGGTTGCATTGCAATCGGGAAACAGGAAGTGGACCGACAGACAGGAAGCAGATACAAGCGCGCCAAGTCGTCCTTCTTTCCCCACAGAGTGGCGAGCGCCTGCGAGGTGGCGTCGGTGGACGAGAACGACAACAAAGTTGCCGTCCCGCCCAGCCGAGGCCTGGCGGGACGGCTGCAGCAGCTCCTGACGCCCACACGACACAGGTCGGCGGTCCGACGCGCCGCCAGCGTGGATGAGCGGCGGCCCGGCGCCGGAGGGCGAGGACCCGCCGCAACTTCGAGCCGCCGGCTGTCCGAGCAGCGTAGGTCCAGGAAGTCACAGGTGGCGGAAACGTTGCTGAAGGCCAAAGAACGCCTCGCCAACGCCACTTCGGAGGTGACGCGCCGCCGCCTGCTCGCTTGCAAACTTTTGCTTGGGAAGAAGCGGAATTGACAAAATGGCTGACTCTTAGCGGTCAGGGAGCAGACGGCCAGACGCTAATCTGGCCTCACAATAGCCAAGTCTCCACTCGCTGGCTGACGCCCACGTCACTCGCCGGGCTCGGCTCCGCCCTTTACACATGCGCACTCAAAATCACAGCCAGTACAGTGTGGAACGTGATGATGGCCACCCCATTTTCATATTTTGTTGAATACAACATCAAGTTTGGGGTGATTAGCCGATCGGTTAGTCGGTGGAGTCATCAAGTATTAGAATATTTCATTGTTATTGTTATATAACCCATTGGAGTCATTTTTCTTGAACTAAAACTAAAGATTTCAAAAAACTTGTAAGTCAAAGCAGTGGCATCATCGCAAGGCCCCACAAAACAATTTCCATTCAGTGAGGCTCGTTTGCCTTCATTTTCATGGCAGGTTTGTGAATTGGAATCGGATAGTTGTATTTTATTTATATTTTTGCCAGCGCGGTGACGAGATCGCTGGATTTGTTTGTGGCCAGAGCTCGCTGTCGCTGGGCAGCGACGCCGACCCGGTGGACACGCCGCGACCTCTCCGCCACTCCTGGGATGCTAATCAAGACGCGGCGGGGATCGAGGTGAGCCAGTCCCACGTTTCATTTGTCAGGACAAATTGTCCTTGTGAGGTTTTTTTTTTGGTTTTCATATGAATGTTTGGAACGCGTGTGAGGTTTTGATGTCGAGCTGCTCACGGTGCCGCGGGTGCGGTTGCCTGGTGTACGACGAGGAGATCATGGCGGGGTGGACGCCTGACGACTCCAACCTCAACTCCCGCTGCCCCTTTTGTGCCGCCTCCTTCGTCCCCTTCCTCAATGCCCACATCTGTGACCTGCGACCCCCCGGCAGGTACGAGTCGCCGTCGCCGCCGTGTGACATTCCCGTGCCCGCCGCGGGCTTCGTCATCTTTTGGACATTTCCAGTGACGGCGAGGGTGAAACTGGCATCCAGCCTCCCGGCGGTCAGCCGGCGGGGCCGGCGTGTAACGGCTTGGGCGACGACCTCACCCCCGAGAGCGACGCAACCGTGGTAAGGCTAGAGCGATGCGAAGCGGTCGACCGTGCCGCGCAGCGTGACTGGTAGTGACGGCGCGCGGCCCCCAGGTGACGGTGGCGTACGTGAGTCCGCTGGTGCTCCGGAAGGAGCTGGAAAGCCTCCTGGACCACGAGGGCGAGGCGGTGCTCGGCCAGCAGCAGTTCCTGGAGAGCCACTGCATCATCTTCTGGAACCTTCTGTGGTTCTTCCAGCGCCTCGGTTTGCCGAGCCACCTGCTGCGGCTCGTGCGACTCCTCGTCAAGCCCACGCAGGTAGAACATACCAGAAAACTGCTTTTCTCTTTGATGTCAACTTCTTTGGATTCTTCAGTTTTCGTAACTGCTCTAACTGAAAAAGCAACCCCCCCCCCCCTCCAAAAAAAAAGGCAGCTTAATTACGTGCACCTTTTAGACCTGTTCAGATCAAATTTCAATCCATTTTACTTAAGGTCAGATCAGGTTCCAGTCGGTTTACTTCTGCATCAGGTTTCAATTAATTTGTGAGATTCTCATCAGAATCGGATCTGGTTCACATCCGATGCAGATCTGGATCAGGTTAAAATACGTTTCATATTAGTTTTACTGTACTTTCTTTTATTAGTTTCAGATCAGTCTCAAGTAAGTCTGATTCAGATCACGTCAGGTTCAAAGACGGTATGGAACGAGATGATCCGCAACTCCATCCATCCATCCGTTTTCCACCGCTTATCCGGGGTCGGGTCGCGGGGGCAGCAGTTTTAGGAGGGAAGCCCAGACTTCCCTCTCCCCAGCCACTTCTTCAAGCTCTTCCTGGCGGATCCCGAGGCGTTCGCATGCCAGCTGGGTGACATAGTCTCTCCAGCGTGTCCTGGGTCTTCCTCGGGGTCTCCTCCCGGCGGGACATGCCCGGAACACCTCACCAGGGAGGCGCTCAGGAGGCATCCGAATCAGATGCCCAAGCCACCTCATCTGGCTCCTCTCGATGGGGAGGAGAAGCGGCTCTACTCTGAGCCCCTCCCGGATGACCGAGCTTCTCACCTTATCTCTAAGGGAGAGCCCGGACACCCTGCGGAGAAAACTCATTTTGGCCGCTTGTATCCGGGATCTCGTTCTTTCGGTCACGACCCATAGCTCGTGACCATAGATGAGGGTTGGGACGTAGATCGACCGGTAAATTGAGAGCTTCGCCCTTTCGCTCAGCTCAGTCTTTTCCGACTGAGGACCATGGTTTCAGATTTGAAGGTGCTGATCCTCATCCCAACCGCTTCACACTCGGCTGCGAAACGCTCCAGTGAGAGTTGGAGAGCCCTGCTTGAAGGAGCCAACAGAACCACATCATCTGCAAAAAGCAGAGATGCAAGACTGAGGCCTCCAAAATGGACACCCTCAACGCTTCGGCTGCGCCTAGAAATTCTGTCCATAAAGGTGATGAACAGAATCGGCGACAAAGGGCAGCCTTGGCGGAGTCCAACCCTCACTGGAAACGATTCCGACTCCGTAAAATCCAATTCGGATCACAATCGGGTTCATATGACGGGTAGGTTCAAATACATTTCTGTTAGGTTTGGATTCGCATCAGATACGTTTTGGGATTCAGTGTAGTTAATGTCATATAGCAAGGAATCAAATTGTAGGTTTGATATTCGATGATCAATTTCAGAAGCGCGGTCGCACAAATGAAAAACAACACCTTTTCACATTGGGGTACGTGTGTGTGTGTGTGTCAGTCGGAAGGTGCGTGTCTTCGTGTGAGGCTTCTGTGGGACACCCTGACCCCCGACCCTGACTCGTGGCCACCCCTCTACGTACTGTGGCGTCTTCACAGTAAGTGAGCTTTTCGACGCGCGTGCCCACCTTAACCCCACACCCACCCGACTACCCCCCCCCCCCCCCCCCGGAACAGGCGGCGTTCCCGTGCGTGGCTCCCGCTGGCGTCGCCACAACCACCCTTTCACGCTGGCCTTCCTGGAGGAGGTCCTGCGCTGCGTGGGCATGAACGAGGTCCACAAGGCCGTCACGCTCTTCCTCAACACTGTCGACGAGGCGCGACGCCACGCCCGCACCGCCGCTCCGCCACTCCGCAGGTCAGATGTGGAACTGCGCACTTGCGCCGCATTCAGCTTCTGTGTGTGACTGACTGAATGTTTCAGTGTGTAACCGTCAGTGGTAGGTGGGTCAGTCAATTTTGCCAGTTTGTCATTCGCCACTGATGTCTTCAGTCCATCATTATTTCAAGTTGGCCCAGTCCGTCAGCCCATGATTCCGTCATTGTTGTTTTCACTGCGCAGAAGTTGTCGTGAAATGTCTGCGAGTCTGTGTGTGTGAACAAATGTACGTTCTGTGTTTCTAATGGTCTGTGTGTGTGCGTACACATGCGCACGTGTACATTCAGGAGCGTGTACCGAGAGTTGCTGTTCCTGACACTGGCGGCAATGGGCAAGGATCATGCGGGTAAGTGTGGGGAGGGGTCGTGAGGCGGCAAATTGGGTCTCTACCTTTGGGCGAACACGGCTGCGTCGTCCTCACAGGTGCTTTCGACAAGAAGTACAAGTCGGCGTACGTGCGCCTCAGTGGCGTCATGTGCAAAGAAGAACTGCGCGAGAAGCGAGCGCAGCCTCCCAGCACCAAAGCCCTGGACTGCAGACGCAGCTTCCAGCCGCCGCTCCAGTGCTGATCGGTCGCCGCTTCGATGCCAGTTGATCAGTGGCAACCCACTTCCTCCTCTTCGCCGGCTCCCCGAAGCGGCGCGGCCACCCTGCCGCGCGCCCAGGCACCCATACGTCGTAGGCCGCCGCCACTCAACTCAACCGCAACCACTTGATTTCCCGTGTTGTGAGCGAGCAAAGATGGAGACGCATCCCCTTTGTGTTTTCCCGGCACAGTCGTAAAAGAGTTTTTGCGGCAGCCCATGATGTCACGGTGATATCATTGTGATTTCATCCGGCGGTGTTTGCAGGAAAAGTTAGTTGACGAATCACTTTGTGATCATGCGACCTGAGCCACGTGTCCACCTGTGATGGCATTTTGCCCCCCGTAAAAAAAAAAAAAGTTTGGCTCAACATTATTTCAATTTAAAAAAATTGTTTACAGTGTAATTTATTCTGTTGTAAATGTTGTTTTTTTAAAAGAAAATAAAAGCAGGGATGAGAATTTTCTGATTGATTATTTTTTGTACGTCTGTTTGTTGTCGAGCGGTGCCTTTCGATATGATCACTTTTGTTCTTAAATGTGTTATGTATTATTGGGGGTTTTTTTGTACAATATTATAGCAATAGTATTTTATTGTCAAATACACAACAAAAACTAGTTCAATAGTTGACTTGTTCAACGTCACTTCATTTCCTGCTTTACTCGAAGCTCCATATCAAAAGGGAGAATACGTTTCAATCTGAAGCGTGTTTTGTTTCCGTCCGTCCATCCATTCATTCATGATTTGAACGGCTCATCTTCACACGGGTCGCAGGAGTGCCGAAACCTATCTCCGCTGTCTTCGGGCAGTAGGCGGGGTACACCCTGAACCGGTCACTAGCCTTTAATCCAGAGGTGTGAAACACGGGGCCCGCGGGCCAGAGCCGGCCCCCGATGAGTTTGATCAGCCCCGCGGGATAATTTAAATAATGGGGGCGGGGGGGAAACTGCATCCAAAACACGGAATGAATATTTTTAACAAAATACAATTCTTGGATGATCCGCTAGGGGGCACACTGTTTTCTCCTTCGTTTGTAAAGTGCAGGCAGAGATTCAATTTTGATTTTATATGCACATGTGCAGATGGTTTAAAAAATATCCTTTCTTTATGAATCTCGTTTCATCTGAAAATGCATGACGATATTTTTCAATACCAGCGACCTCTTGAAGTTTTGCGCCTTTGTACAATCAGCGGGATCAGTCGCAATGCATCCATGGGAAGGATGAAAGGAACATTTGTCCGAGGAAATCCAAGGTTTTGCGTGAAATGTTTTGGAAAAGAGATGTTCATGGAGGGTCAACATTTTCCAAATGTGTTTGTGCTTCACGAAACCAAAACAAAGGAACGTTTTTGGCAGAGTACGGTACAATTTTAACGGTCCGGCCCACTTGCCATCTGCCCAGGCCGTACGCGGCCCACATTGTCAAAGGAGTCGGACACCCCCGATCTGCTCTAAACAGCGGCGGCTTTCGAACGGGGGGCGCGCCATGACTCCTCGCTCCAACGTGTCGGACGGAAAAGAAACCAAATGAAGCGGGCCGCTGACGAGCAGGATTCTTCATCCAAACAAAAGTCCTGACAGAAAAGCAAACACCTTTAAAATCATTTGAGTCAGAACAGTGAACATGAATCTCAGTGTTTTCCAGATCGGCGTCGATGTTGCCATTTTTCAGACGTGGGTGTTTGAAGCTTTATCTCCGCACACACACACGCACAGTCGACAACCCATCCGAAATCCTGAAGAGTATCGATGCGGCAATGGTACCCACGCTAGTCTGTTCTACTCTTCCATGACTATGCGCTCTGGTGCCCGCGTTCCCAAAAAGAGGCCGCGTCAGTGAAGTTGCTCGAAGGCAAGTCCGTGAAGTTGGGCCCAGTCCCCATCGTTGAGTCCAACGAGCACCGATAAACGTCCGCGAAAGAGAAAAGCGGTTCGCGTCGGGTTGACCTTTGCGCCACTTGTTGAAGTCAACCGAAAGAGCGCCTTTGTTTGCCGCCACGCATCAGGGTGCGTTTGTCCCTTTACGATGACAACGACTCGGTACTCCATGATGACGTTTTTGTCAAAGACTGCGGGAAGAAGCAAAGGCAAAGCGCCGCATCACAAGGACTCACTACTCTATGATGACGTTTGGCCGAAGACTGCAGGAAGGCGCCGAGCCACGGCCAGTCATATCGCAAGTCGACGGTGGCCGAGAGCAGAAGCGACGCACGGTTCTTTGCTGACTCCGGAAGTGACTCGCGGTTCTTTTCCTGACTCCAGAAGCGACGGGATGGCCAGTAAAGTTTTGCTGGGACTCCTGCTGTGCTACCTGTTGGTCAAACTAAGTAAGTCAACGTCGCTGACGTCTTGATTAGCTTTGACACTGCAACAAAAAAATAGTCCACTCGTCGTCTGCACGACGACGGAGAAAAATCGGGGGCCGATTGGGCACGAGCGCCAAAAGAACAAAATTGTCGACCAGCGGGGGCAGTTTCGTGTCACGGGTCTCTGCCCTTCTTCGGCGCGATTCATCTTTCGACCTCAATTGTTGACCTCGCGACTGCTAAAGTGTCACGTCAAGCCAAGGGTTCAGTTATTGCCGTTTTTCACGGCCCTCTGGATAGGGATCGTCAGTCAGCAGGGAAGGACTACTCGCCAAAATAAATCCATCGATCTTCAGGCATCACAATTTAAATGTGTATCGTTGACATCAATGAATGTAACGCCTTGGTCTTCACGACGATTGTAATAATGTTATCAACCGTGACTTGACGGCGACGTATTACGATCGTCATCAGAATTCGCCGTCCAACAGAAACATACCGAGTGGAAGCGAACAAAAGGACTACATGTCCCAGCGGTCAAACCCGGAAGCGGAGCGCCGGCACGCGAATGACTCATTTCGCCGTTCTGTGCAAAAAAGAACAAAGTCGGCGAGCACAATTGAGTCGAAAAGGTTCAGTTGTGACCTCGAAAAGCGTTTAAAAACGTCGCTCGCCACCGGGCCGGCGTTGGCAACGAAGTGAGCGAATTTCCAAACGGAAGAAACTGCGTCGCCAACGTCATTATTCGCTTTGACTTTGCAACAAAAAGCGTCGGCTCGTTACTGGCGTTCACCCCGACACGATGACGAGTGAAAACGTTTTTCCCCAATTCATCTTTCGACCTCAATTGTTGACCTCGCGACTGCTAAAGTGGCACGTCAAGCCAAGAGTTCAGTTATTGCCGTTTTTCACGGCCCTCTGGATAGGGATCGTCAGTCAGCAGGGAAGGACTACTCGCCCTGTAGCTTTTCGATCATTAATTGAAGCCCTTTGTAACAGACCCACCGGCTGTGGCACAGGAGGCTACAACAGCAAAGGGTAAGAACCTCTCGTACGCATCAATGCAACCAAAATAAAGCCATCGATCTTCAGGCATCACAATTTAAATGTGTATCATTGACATCAATTTACATTCATTGTAAATTGATGCCATCGTGCCGGCGTTCACCCCGGCACGATGACGAGCGAAAACGTTTTTCCCCAATTCATCTTTCGACCTCAATTGTTGACCTCGCGACTGCTGCCGTCGGCCCGCCCCCTCAAAGTGTCACGTCAAGCCGAGTGTGCGCAATCTTTGTCGTCTTTGCTTGCGCAGACAATGCACTCCAATGCTTGAAGTGCGAGACGCAAGAGGCTTGTAAGACTTGCCTGAGCAACCAGGAATCATGCGACAAAGCCACTTGTGCCGAAGGCGAGCAATGTTTCAAGACACGCGGTAAGTTTGGCCACGACGCGCGTCGCTGTCTCGCGATGTGCCCGTGCGCTCCGTCATGCCCTTGTGTTTGTGATGACTTGCAGCCGGCGACGAGGTGACCGCGTTGGGCTGTAAAACATGTAACGCGAGCGAGGAATGCTGCAAGACGCCTTTGTGTAACGGGCTCGCTTCGGCCGCGGTGCCCAACCGGCTTGGGGGCGGCAGCATGACGCTCCAGGTGGCTCTCGCCGCCGCCGTTTTGTTGCCACTCTGGGTGTGAGGGGCCACTTGTCGGCTTGGCCATGGGCGGATGCTAACCTGGCCACCGAGCCCGCGCGCCATTCTCACGGCCGCCAGTCCTACATGAATAAAGTGCAAAACAAATTGCCCGTGTCCCGTCTCTGCCTTGCCTGCAACCGAGTGACGAGTCCTCCGCTAGATGGCGTGGCAAACCGGCTCTCAAAACAGTTCAAAGATCAGATGTCGAAAAACAGAAGGAACACAGCCATGAGAAAAGTGTACATTTTGCCACTCGGGACCTCCAAAATTCATCAGACATCCGCAACCGTGGAAGAAAAGACAACTCGGGTCCTCGTCAAAGCGCACTTTTGAGGGTGACTGGAATTCCTCGTGCGAATGCAGCAACGGGACGAGTTGGACGGAAAGGTGTTCTCCGCTGAAAGTCGAGGGGGAGCTGCGCCGCGTCAAAACAATCCCAGGGCCCATTTGGGGTCGCTCGCACGGATCGACACGAAAACAGACCGGATACAAAATGGCGCGCGTCGATTGAACGGGTTCCTTGACATTGGAAAGGGCAAAGATTAAGATTGTAAATGTTGGCATTTTTTGGTGGGGTGGGGGCGGGTGGCTCCTAGACATTGGAAAGGGCAAAGATAAAGATTATAAATGTTGGCATTTTTGGTGTGTGTGGGGTGGGGGTGGGTCATGACTGACGCGCGCATGCACGAGCACACCAAGGCTTGGTTGTTTTGACTTTACCAACGGCAAAAGGAGAGCTGGAATCCTTTGAATCGGCACCGCAGCACGTTGGAGAGCACGACGACTCGTTTCCTTAAGCCAATCGAGACGCTCTCGACATAAACGTAATGTTAACATCAAAGAATGAAGCATAAAGTAACGCGGCGCCGGACAGATTTCTGACGCACGTATTATATGGATGACGTCCCGCCCGAACGTTTGCAAGCGGATAGGCCGAGAGAAACGACTGCATAACCTCGCCGCATGTCCCCATATATTGGGATATATATATGTAACCAGGTGAACCATACTTACGACTTTTGTAGTGAAGGCTGCCTTGTTTAACAAATGTAGCACTGTCACTTTAAGAGCCACGCTAGAACAAAACACGCGGGAACATATAGAGCGTGTGGGAATCAGACCAGGAAGTGGAGTATGGGTGACATGCATGTGAAGGCGGGTAGTCGTTGAACTGGGCCTACTGCTTGTCCCAACTTGATTCATCCATGATCGTCGTTGTAACCCTGGCGATATTCAGGTAATTGGTAGCTATTTTACCATGAAGCTTGTTAGGTGTAATATTTGGACGGGTGATTTAATTATTTGGATGGTATTTGTAGAGCAAAACATCGTGGTTTGGAGTTTGAAATCTGCCGCTAGTGAGTCGTGTGAAGAGCTGTATAGCGTAAGTGTTTTCGCAATGTTACAAGATGTAAATATGTTTTTTTGACTGTGAAATGATATGAACTGTGTATCTGTTCTTTAGAGGGGAGATCATTTGTGGGTTTTCCGCGTGTTTTGTATACACCCAACATGCCGGAAAGTGTCGAGTAAGTGTGTTCTCTCATCACATTGGATTGTACTGATTAGTCGGCCTGCACTTCTAAGTTTCATGGATTGTTGGGGCTTGGAAATTATGTCTTTTTATTTCTCTTCCCTTATCAAGCAAGCCACTGCTGTTGTTTATTGTGGCGTAATTGTCTTTAATCTGTTAGATAATTTTCTTCGAACTCTTTTAAAATTCAGTTTACATCTCAGACGTTCATCTTAAAGCTGTACAATTTCTCATTGTTCAGTCGGGAATAAAGCCCACATAAAAATTATTTTGTGTCCAGTCTAGTCTTTCCAGAGACTCGGCTACATATATATGGACCTGGAACTGCTGGTGCCCGTGTCCCAGGTGAGCGTGTCTATCCGGCACAGACCGGATACAAAATGGCACGCGTCGATTGAACGGGTTCCTTGACATTGGAAAGGGCAAAGATTAAGATTGTAAATGTTGGCATTTTGGGTGTGTGTGGGGGTGGGTCATGACTGACACGCGCGCATGCACGAGCACACCAAGGCTTGGTTGTTTTGACTTTACCAACGGCAAAAGGAGAGATGGAATCCTTTGAATCGGCACCGCAGCACGTTGGAGAGCACGACTCCTCGTTTCCTTCAGCCAATCGAGACGCTCTCGACATAAACGTTAACATTGTTGGAGGATGATCAAACGGGGAAGCGTGTTGTCGACACGGCGGGATCCCTTGACCGTTCTCCACTTCCCCAGGTCCTCCGCGTGTTCGTTTGATTCGGGCTGAGTTGATGTGCAAAAGTCAGAGGCTGGAAATGGAGTTCTTGCAAGATGTTTTACTGAACGTTCAGGGCACAACACGAATCGATTCGGGCTCCTGCGAGTCTCAGATTTCATCAGGAAGCCCCGAGCAACTACAGTCACACGTACATATAGGCATAGTATGTTAATTCTATTAATTAGGGGCGGGCAGTCCTTCCCCTCATGTAAAAATCAGAAACAAAGAAAGGTCAATGCAGTTCGATCTTGGCATTTTGACAAAGTACAGACCATATCTGCTGGTCCACAAATCTTGAGATTAGGGTTCCTCTTTGAAGGCACTTGACAGCCTTCAGGGACTTTTACGAGGTGGAGGAGGCAAGAAAACCCTCGCGGGGCTGTTAATTAACCAAGTGAAAATAGAATCTAAACTTCACACTACATTCTTTGTTTCAAGCACTTCAGCAGATGTTCAGGACAGAGACTAGTGTCAAAGTCGACCTGTCTATGATACAAAGTTTTAAGCTAAACATATAACATATATAGGTGATATCTTCAGTACCAATTTATTCAAAAAACTCAAAACAAGAACAAACATCAAGCAAAGAAGTGTATCTATCAAAGGTGTTAATCTGTGGAATAATTTCCAAACGGACCTGAAAATGAGAATCGCTTGCCGAGTTCAAAGACAAATTCAAAAAAATAGTACAAACAACCTACGTCAATCAGAGTTAAAATGATCAATTCTAAACATTAAATATGATAAATCAGAACTAAGTTGATAAATAGAGAAAGGTATTGAAATATCCATTATGAACACAAGAGAAAGTTGACACAAGAGTGCCAGGGTGTAGATGTATATAATCCCGATACAAACCAAAAGTTGTAAAAATATCACGGTTAAGGGTAAAGTATGAGCCTTAATGGAGACTTCTTTCTTCTTCCTTTTTTTCTTTTCCGATTGATATAAAAATGATTTATTAGATATAAACACATCACGGGGTAGGACTAGATACGTTTTTTACTTCTTCCTACTCCCTTGAACATAATAACTGTGTTGAACTGTCACGTTGCGAGATGGTGGTGGACCCCAAAAAGCAGGCAGGAGGGAGGAGCAGGGTGAACTTGACGAACTATATTTAATAAAACAGAGAAAACTGAATCCAAAACAAACAAAGTGCTAACAACCAAAACGAATCCAAAGTAGCCAAACAAAACCATGACTGTGGTTAAAAAACTAACAGGAACAGAACCATGACAGAAAAAAACATGCCAGTTGCAAGCAACACAACACACATGACAGTAGCAAGAAGCAACAATGACCCGACACTGAATGTTCGGGCTGGGAGTCCTTTTAAACAACTAATTACCAAATGACCAACAGGTGTGCAGCTGCCGGGGGAGCCCTACAGTGCCACCTGTTGGTCCCTAAACCGAATCATGACATGAACGAAGACCGATTTCTTTCTTTTTACTATTTTATCTACCTTATTTTCTGTCAAATTATTACTGTATATGTTTTATGTTCAATAAACAACAACAAACAAATGTGCAGATGGTTTAAAAAATATCCTTGCATGACGATATTTTTCAATACCAGCGACCTGTTGAAGTTTTGCGCCTTTGTACAATCAGCGGGATCAGTCGCAATGCATCCATGGGAAGGATGAAAGGAACATTTGTCCGAGGAAATCCAAGGTTTTGCGTGAAATGTTTTGGAAAAGAGATGTTCATGGAGGGTCAACATTTTCCAAATGTGTTTGTGCTTCACGAAACCAAAACAAAGGAACGTTTTTGGCAGAGTACGGTACAATTTTAACGGTCCGGCCCACTTGCCATCTGCCCAGGCCGTACGCGGCCCACATTGTCAAAGGAGTCGGACACCCCCGCTCTGCTCTAAACAGCGGCGGCTTTCGAACGGGGGGCGCGCCATGACTCCTCGCTCCAACGTGTCGGACGGAAAAGAAACCAAATGAAGCGGGCCGCTGACGAGCAGGATTCTTCATCCAAACAAAAGTCCTGACAGAAAAGCAAACACCTTTAAAATCATTTGAGTCAGAACAGTGAACATGAATCTCAGTGTTTTCCAGATCGGCGTCGATGTTGCCATTTTTCAGACGTGGGTGTTTGAAGCTTTATCTCCGCACACACACACGCACAGTCGACAACCCATCCGAAATCCTGAAGAGTATCGATGCGGCAATGGTACCCACGCTAGTCTGTTCTACTCTTCCATGACTATGCGCTCTGGTGCCCGCGTTCCCAAAAAGAGGCCGCGTCAGTGAAGTTGCTCGAAGGCAAGTCCGTGAAGTTGGGCCCAGTCCCCATCGTTGAGTCCAACGAGCACCGATAAACGTCCGCGAAAGAGAAAAGCGGTTCGCGTCGGGTTGACCTTTGCGCCACTTGTTGAAGTCAACCGAAGGTGCGCCTTTGTTTGGCGCCACGCATCAGGGTGCGTTTGTCCCTTTACGATGACAACGACTCGGTACTCCATGATGACGTTTTTGTCAAAGACTGCGGGAAGAAGCAAAGGCAAAGCGCCGCATCACAAGGACTCACTACTCTATGATGACGTTTGGCCGAAGACTGCAGGAAGGCGCCGAGCCACGGCCAGTCATATCGCAAGTCGACGGTGGCCGAGAGCAGAAGCGACGCACGGTTCTTTTCCTGACTCCAGAAGCGACGGGATGGCCAGTAAAGTTTTGCTGGGACTCCTGCTGTGCTACCTGTTGGTCAAACTAAGTAAGTCAACGTCGCTGACGTCTTGATTAGCTTTGACACTGCAACAAAAAAAAGCGTCCACTCGTCGCTGCCGTTACCCCCGGCACGACGACGGAGAAAAATCGGGGGCCGATTGGGCACGAGCGCCAAAAGAACAAAATTGTCGACCAGCGGGGGCAGTTTCGTGTCACGGGTCTCTGCCCTTCTTCGGCGCGATTCATCTTTCGACCTCAATTGTTGACCTCGCGACTGCTAAAGTGTCACGTCAAGCCAAGAGTTCAGTTATTGCCGTTTTTCACGGCCCTCTGGATAGGGATCGTCAGTCAGCAGGGAAGGACTACTCGCCAAAATAAATCCATCGATCTTCAGGCATCACAATTTAAATGTGTTTCGTTGACATCAATGAATGTAACGCCTTGGTCTTCACGACGATTGTAATAATGTTATCAACCGTGACTTGACGGCGACGTATTACGATCGTCATCAGAATTCGCCGTCCAACAGAAACATACCGAGTGGAAGCGAACAAAAGGACTACATGTCCCAGCGGTCAAACCCGGAAGCGGAGCGCCGGCACGCGAATGACTCATTTCGCCGTTCTGTGCAAAAAAGAACGAAGTCGGCGAGCACAATTGAATCGAAAAGGTTCAGTTGTGACCTCGAAAAGCGTTTAAAAACGTCGCTCGCCACCGGGCCGGCGTTGGCAACTAAGTGAGCGAATTTCCAAACGGAAGAAACTGCGTCGCCAACGTCATTATTCGCTTTGACTTTGCAACAAAAAGCGTCGGCTCGTTACTGGCGTTCACCCCGACACGATGACGAGTGAAAACGTTTTTCCCCAATTCATCTTTCGACCTCAATTGTTGACCTCGCGACTGCTAAAGTGGCACGTCAAGCCAAGAGTTCAGTTATTGCCGTTTTTCACGGCCCTCTGGATAGGGATCGTCAGTCAGCAGGGAAGGACTACTCGCCCTGTAGCTTTTCGATCATTAATTGAAGCCCTTTGTAACAGACCCACCGGCTGTGGCACAGGAGGCTACAACAGCAAAGGGTAAGAACCTCTCGTACGCATCAATGCAACCAAAATAAAGCCATCGATCTTCAGGCATCACAATTTAAATGTGTATCATTGACATCAATTTACATTCATTGTAAATTGATGCCATCGTGCCGGCGTTCACCCCGGCACGATGACGAGCGAAAACGTTTTTCCCCAATTCATCTTTCGACCTCAATTGTTGACCTCGCGACTGCTGCCGTCGGCCCGCCCCCTCAAAGTGTCACGTCAAGCCGAGTGTGCGCAATCTTTGTCGTCTTTGCTTGCGCAGACAATGCACTCCAATGCTTGAAGTGCGAGACGCAAGAGGCTTGTAAGACTTGCCTGAGCAACCAGGAATCATGCGACAAAGCCACTTGTGCCGAAGGCGAGCAATGTTTCAAGACACGCGGTAAGTTTGGCCACGACGCGCGTCGCTGTCTCGCGATGTGCCCGTGCGCTCCGTCATGCCCTTGTGTTTGTGATGACTTGCAGCCGGCGACGAGGTGACCGCGTTGGGCTGTAAAACATGTAACGCGAGCGAGGAATGCTGCAAGACGCCTTTGTGTAACGGGCTCGCTTCGGCCGCGGTGCCCAACCGGCTTGGGGGCGGCAGCATGACGCTCCAGGTGGCTCTCGCCGCCGCCGTTTTGTTGCCACTCTGGGTGTGAGGGGCCACTTGTCGGCTTGGCCATGGGCGGATGCTAACCTGGCCACCGAGCGCGCGCGCCATTCTCACGGCCGCCAGTCCTACATGAATAAAGTGCAAAACAAATTGCCCGTGTCCCGTCTCTGCCTTGCCTGCAACCGAGTGACGAGTCCTCCGCTAGATGGCGTGGCAAACCGGCTCTCAAAACAGTTCAAAGATCAGATGTCGAAAAACAGAAGGAACACAGCCATGAGAAAAGTGTACATTTTGCCACTCGGGACCTCCAAAATTCATCAGACATCCGCAACCGTGGAAGAAAAGACAACTCGGGTCCTCGTCAAAGCGCACTTTTGAGGGTGACTGGAATTCCTCGTGCGAATGCAGCAACGGGACGAGTTGGACGGAAAGGTGTTCTCCGCTGAAAGTCGAGGGGGAGCTGCGCCGCGTCAAAACAATCCCAGGGCCCATTTGGGGTCGCTCGCACGGATCGACACGAAAACAGACCGGATACAAAATGGCGCGCGTCGATTGAACGGGTTCCTTGACATTGGAAAGGGCAAAGATTAAGATTGTAAATGTTGGCATTTTTTGGTGTGTGTGGGGGTGGGGTGGGTCATGACTGACGCGCGCATGCACGAGCACACCAAGGCTTGGTTGTTTTGACTTTACCAACGGCAAAAGGAGAGCTGGAATCCTTTGAATCGGCACCGCAGCACGTTGGAGAGAACGACTCGTTTCCTTCAGCCAATCCGGCACGCCGGTCTGGCAGCTGGCGGCACCGCTTCACGTGGACAACGCTCACATCCTGCTGCGAGGCCTGCGTCCACGCTCACCCGTCAGGTGGGTCACGCCCGCGCACAACTGCTCGCAGACCAGCCATCCCATGATGTACCTGGCATGACAGTCCACCTAATATGATGTGTTTTTTCATACATGTGTTTGTTAGCTGCGTGCTGCGGGTGTGCGTGTTGGCGCCCGACGGCGGCGGTCTGCTTCCACCGCGAGCGGTGCTGCGCGTCCTTCGGAAGCAGTCTATAAGCGACAACGAGGGCTTCCTGCTCTTTCCCGTCCTCAACGTCGACTCCGTGGGTAAGGACGCGGGCGACAACACTTTTGCTTACTTTTGCCTTTGGTGTGTTGACGTGTGTGTGTGTGTGTGTGTGTGTGTGTGTGCGTGCGCGTGCGTGTGTCCACTGCAGTGTGCGTACTGGAGTGTCCTGGCCGGGGCCAATGCGACCCCATCGGCAGAAAGTGTTTGTGCCGGCACTTGTGGACGGAAAACCTCATCCGCCGTTACCTTGGCGATGGCGAGACCAACTGTGGTTCGCGCTCATGCTCTTGCTAATCAGTCAAGCTAAGCGTTGCTGCCCTAAGAGAGTGTGTTGACTTTGTTATCAGAGTGGGACCTCTTGTCGGTGGCGCTGAGCGGCTTGGTAATCGTCCTCATTATCCTCGTCATCGCTCGAACCCTCGTCTGCTACGG
This sequence comes from Hippocampus guttulatus, assembly GCF_054856545.1. Classification (NCBI taxonomy): domain Eukaryota; kingdom Metazoa; phylum Chordata; class Actinopteri; order Syngnathiformes; family Syngnathidae; genus Hippocampus; species Hippocampus guttulatus. The sequence goes on along the minus strand of NC_141266.1, from coordinate 20,820,996 downwards.
CAAGAGGTCAGCATACATGCGCGCGCGCACACACACACACACACACACACACACACACACACACACATGCGCACACGATGGGAGAAACACTCTACAGATCACTGTGTTTCTCTGGGGTGTTTGAAAGGTTGTGTATGAGACGTAGTGCGGTGCTGAAAGTCACCTCCTTTGTTTCCAATTCATCTTTCCACCCGCACATACCGTATTGGCCCGAATATAATTTGCATTGAAATAAGACTGAAAAAGTGAGGGTGGTCTTATATTCGGGGTCTAGATGTTATACCCACTCACGACGCTAGATGGCGCCAGATATCCTTTAAGCCACAATTATTTTTTGCATAGGGCCACATGAGAACCAGAAAATATTATGGAGGGCCGGATCAAAAGGGTGAACGAAATTTGACATAATATTAATTGGATTTCTTTATTTAAAAAGCATTAATTTGCATTTTTTGGTACGTTTTTCAGACTTTAAGAGTACATTATTCCGTCGTATCGAACGGGATTTGCTTGACTTGGCGCTACTGCGGGCTTCCGTATCGTCTCCCCCTTCCTCCCTATGCTCTGCAACTTCAAGTTACTGTGCCACCTGGTGTTGAAATGCCTGTCATGAATGCAGTTGTTAACATCGAACCTTAATTGTGTACCAACCTTCGGCGGGCCGGATTAAAAAGACCAACGGGCCGGATTTGGCCCAAGGGCCGTAGTTTGCCCACCTCTGCTTTAAGCGAATGCTAAACTTGACTCCTCAGGCCAAAGCGAACCCCTGTCACGAAAAATAAAAATAGCGGTAGCACGAAGAATAAAAATAAAAAATAGCGGTAGCATGAAAAATAAAAATAAAAAATAGCGGTAGCATGAAAAATAAAAATAAAAAATAGCGGTAAGAAAGAAAAGAGAGGAAAATAATAGAAGAGATAACAGAAAATGGAGAAACGTAGTGACAATCTGGGGAAAAGTGGGTCGAAGATTGGCAGCTGAGGAGAAGTTATGATGTAATTTACATTTCAAAAACCAGAAGCCATTCATTTACGAATGTGATTGCACTTTAGATTACATATTTAAATGTTCAGATATTAAGATTTGAATGAGGCAAAATAACATGCTTTTTCTCTCAAATATATTGCTCTAATCATTTGTTTCAGATGTACTGTAATTATTTTCTGTATAAAAATGAATTTGGTGTTCAAAAAGTCTTTTTCAAACTTGAGTCTTGAAAAAGAGGGGGTCGTCTTATAATCAGGGCCGTCTTATATTTGGGCCAATACGGTAGATGGCTTCTCTTACTCCTGTTTTAGGTTTGCTGCTCAGAAGAGTGGAGCTTGTCTTTGAGTGGCAGGGGGAGAGCCGTGTCTTGACTTGAAGGGTTCACGGGCTTAAGAGCCACGTGGGAGCAAAAACATCCATGTGGCGTAAAACTTAGCTCTTCCCCCACCCATTTTTCAGGTCAAAGTACTTCCTTGACACCAACTACTCGTCTCCTGTTGGCCAGGGTTTTGACACAACGGCTTTCATGCAGAAAACCGACTTCCCTGTCAAATACGTGTCTCTGCGTGTGCGTGCGTGCAGGAGGCGAGTCAAAGTGAGGAAGAGGAGCCGATACGCAATCGTGCCCAACGCGGCTGAGGATGAGAGGATGGGGAGCTCCGGCCCAAATTTGGTAAGCACGTTAGCCCGTCCGCCGACGGGGTTGGTTTGTGTTGACCGATGGCCGCCTTTGCATTGCACAGGCGCGGCGCATTGCGCCGCGAACGGCCGCTCGTCACATCCGAGTCGGAATGGGACTGCGACAGGCAGACGCCACCGTTTCGGGTGGAACGTCCACCCATGACGGCGACGCCTCGTGAGTGATGGCCGCCTTTTATTTTGACAGCGATGACACAACTGTTTTATTTTGAAGGACGGACACAGAGGCAGTGACGTGCTGATTGTATGAAATGTTTTATTCATCTTATTAGAATAGAAACAAAGTTATTTTCCAAAGGACAACGACAAACTATTTCACATTTAGGATCAATAGACGGAAAGGATGATATCATGTGCTCATCATCCTGCTGACGTGAATGAGAACATTGTCAAACAGCACATACGTTCGTTCATATAAGCGTTCAAATCTACATGACATGTCAATCTCATTTGTTTTCACCTCGCATTGTGCTTCTTTTTCTTCTTTTTTCGTCGTTTCAATGAGTGACTACAAAGAGAAAATTGTATCTCCCGATTGGATGGCAGAAGCGTCACATCATCTAGTCACGGGTTGGCAATATTGGATTAATAAATTAACGCGCGACACAAATTGACTCCCCAGGCGTAATTTGAGATGATGCTACTCTAACTTTCATTCTACAGGACAAAATGGCAGGATGAACTAAGATCACGCGCTGTAATTAGCTTTAGTCTCCCCTCGCCCAATCACAGCAAATCATTTATGGCACATTTTTGAGGTTGCCGTTTGACAATCCCCGTTAGCCGGTTAGAGACAGGCCGCCCAAGCAGACGTATTTGACGTCCAGGTACTCGTCCACGCCGTACTTTGAGCCCTCGCGACCCAGACCGGACTCCTTGACTCCCCCGAATGAGGCTTCCGGGGTGGATAGCAGACCCTCGTTGACCCCCACCAGACCGACCTCCAAAGCCTCAGCAACTCGCCAGATCTGAGACACATCCGACGAGTAGAAGTAACCTAAGGCGGTGAACACAAAAATATTACGTACTGACCAAGTGGTGGAAGACACTCAACTAGAACTGAACTGGAACAAGACAAAAAAAAAAAATGAGCGCTGTCGAATTAACACTAGAAATGAGCTACATTCAGACAAGAGCTTGTTTAGAACTGGACCAGCACTGATCTAGGAAAATAAAAAGATTAGGAGTAAGAGGACTGGAACTTGAAAAGAACTAGACTACGCAAGGTTAGAACTTAAAAAGAACTGGTATAGAATTATCCGAACACAAGGCTGGGTGGACAAGACAAGGACTGAACTGCAACTTTATGAGACTAGACTGGACTCAAAACTACACTGAACTAGGACTGGCCTAAAGCCAGTGAAAGACTGGACAAGAAGTGAGGTGGACTCGACGAGACTGAACCAGACCTGAGCAAGTGGTGGAATTTGAGGGTAATTAGGCTGAAACTGATTATTAGGACTGTTGTAAATCACAAAAATAACCACGACTGGACTCGATCGAACGGCTTAAGACTAGCTTTTAGGTGATACTGAGTACCATATTTTCCACACTAAAAGGCGCACTGGATTATGAGGCGCACGTTCAATGAATGGCCTATTTTGTAATTTTTTTGTAAGACGCAATCTACAATGCATCCACTAGATGGAGATACGCTCAAGGAAAAGCCAACAATGTCAGTAAAACTTATTTAAAGCAGCGACACAGTTCATTTAACCAACAGCAAGTTATAACATTGGAAGTTATAACAACCGGAAAATACGCTACTCAACTCGGGTTAAAGAACTGGACGAGACAAGAATACAATTGAAAAGAAGAGTTAACACGTCTCGACTCAAAATGGCCTGGCAGTGGATAAGATGGACGCAAATAGCAGTCTGGGGCAGGTTTGGGTGCTCACCTGCTAGACCCACTCGGGAGGCATTGGCGATGGCGAGAGCTTCCTGCTCTGTATCAAACCTGCGCACGAAAACGATACAATTCCGGATTGGTCATTGTCATCATCATGATTCAGATTCAGTTCAGGAAATACGCTACTGTATCCGGTTAGGAGTCGGGCGGTCTCCGTTCTGACGTTTTGGGCCTGTCACACTGGTGGGAGGAGGCCCCGGGGATGAACACACGGAAGACACTACGGGCTAGCTGGTTAGCTAGCTAGCTAGCTAGCGCTCTCTCTCTCTCTCTCTCTATATATATATATATATATATATATATATATATACACACAGTATACAGTATATAAACAAACTGGTGGTGAGGTGTATTAGCTCACCTGACGACGGGCACAAGCGGCCCAAAGGTTTCCTCTTGCATGCACAACATGTCGGCGCTGACATCCGCCAGCAGCGTGGGGGCCACAAAAGAGCCGTGAAGACGTTGACCGCCCCGCAAGAGGCGGGCCCCGCGAGAGAGGGCATCCTCCATCTGATGGACCACCTGACAGCCACGCGGAGGTCGGAAATGAATAAGGCGAAGAACAGCCGGGGTCCGTGTCAACGCCCACGTCACACCTTCAGCTGCCGGTCCACGGCAGGCCCTTTGGAGGTAACAGCGTAACCTAACTCTGACCTTGTCCGCTGCCCTGTTGTTGATGAGCGGCCCCTGCGTGGTGTCCGGCTCGCTGCCGTGTCCTATCTTCAGCTCTCGGTCCATGGCGGCGCCCAGTTTGGCCATGAACATGTCATAGATGGAGCTCTGCACCAGGAAACGGTTGGAGCACACGCACGTCTGAACACAAAACAACAGCAGCCATGTTTGGTGACTCCGAGAGCAAAAAAACAAGGCTTCAGTTTTTAGAGAACCCTCTATTCGGGCTAGGGTCACCTGGGAAGACCTCCCGGCCATTTTTTTCTTGCGCTTAGTTAAATCCTGTTCGTTGGCCCTTGCCTCGCCTGGATTTCGGCCTATTTTACTGCTGCTTCTCCCACCCACCCCATCCTCTGTGGCAATAACTTTGTCCGAGGCTCTGGATGGATTCTGCACCGACTGACTAGGACAAAATCTTCAGCGGACCACTTCCCCGGAAGCGTCGATCGGGAGATTCTGCATCGACCGACCGGGTCAGGTCCCAAGGTTAGCTATTTTCCTTAGGGTGTCTACCTTTGGCGCATCATCTCATTAAACTGACCATTCCGCTGTTTGAACTAACACAACAATACAACACTAACAATAACATGGACTAACAAATAATCACATCCACTGGCAGGTCCCTTTTTTTTTTTTTTTTGGTCCCCTATTTTTCCCACAGTCTGTGAAGATTGCGCTCACCTGTCCCGAGTTCCTGAACTTGGAGGCCATGACTCCTTGCACTGACTTGTCCACATCCGCACTGTCAAAGACAATGAAGGGGGCGTGACCTCCCAGCTCCATAGAGGCCCTCTTGACTGTGTCGGCGGCCATTTTCAGCAAAACCTGACAACGCAGCGCTCGTTAGCATGAGCACAAGGAGAACAGACAGAGGCACGGCGCCTGGGTCTGTTCTGGTCTTGCCTTGCCGGTGGCGGTGGAGCCCGTGAAGGAGATCTTGGCCACCAGTGGGTCGGTGCACAAGACGCGCCCCACCGATGGCGTCTGCTCCCGGGAGCACGGGACCACGTTGAACACGCCCGCCGGGAGGCCCGCCTGGGACGACAGCTAACGAGACGCAACAATACGACAACAACATGAGATCTAACACAAACCCGAAAAACCCGAAGAAGACACAACATATGCCAACGATTTGGGTTTTGTGGAGGCACATTTGAACAAGAACTAGTCTAAACCTGTACAAAAAGTAATTTTATCTCGAACTAGACTGTTTCGAGAATGAACAAAGACTGGATTAGGACTAGTGTGTGTAACGAGTAGTGCGTCATGCGCTTGTGACCTCGGCCAGGGCGAGCGCAGAAAGGGGCGTGTCCTCGGCTGGTTTGACCACGACGGTACAACCCGTGGCCAGCGCGGCGCCGACCTTCCTGGTGATCATGGCGCTCGGGAAGTTCCACTAAGACACGACACAAAGTGAACGTCACAACTAGCCTAAAGTAGCCAAGTTATCCCACTGGCCAATCACTCACCGGCGTGATGATGGAAACCACGCCCACCGGCTGCTTGAGTAGGAGGATCTTGCGATCCTTGAAGGGTGACGGCACCACGTCGCCGTACACCCGACGCGCTTCCTCCGAAAACCACTCCAGGAAGGATGCCGAGTAGGCAATTTCGCTCAGGGCCTCTTTCATGGGTTTGCCCTGAACAAGTAAACGCTCGCCCTTACATCACCCAAACATCATGCCAACCACAAGCTAATGTCACACAAACATCACTAACATGCTAATAATATGCTAACGTGATGCTAACATCATAATTTTATCACGCTAACAACAGTCTTACATGATGATAATGTTATGCTTACATGATGCTATTGTCATACTGACAGTACGCTAGTTTCACACATCATGCTTACACAAAACTAACGTCATACGTATATCATGTTAAAAACATGCTAACACAGTGATGTCACACTTTGCACTTTAGTCCCGCAAATGTCACTCTAATGTCATGCTTACATCACAGTAACGACACGCTGTGTCATGATTCGGTTTGGGACCAACAGGTGGCACTGTAGGGCTCCCCCTGCAGCTGCACACCTGTTGGCCATTAGTTAATTACTGCTTTAAAAGGACTCCCAGCCCGACCACTCATTGTCGGGTCATTGTTTGCTCTTGCTACTGTCACGTTCGTTTGTTTGCTGTTCCTTTGCTGCTGTCATGTTTGTTGCTGTCATGGTTCTGTTCCTGTTAGTTTTTTGCTGCAGTCATGGTTTTGTTTTGCTACTTTGGATTAGTTTTGGTTGTTAGCACTTTGTTTGTTTTGGATTCAGTTTTCTCTGTTTTATTCAATATAATTCGTCAAGTTCACCCTGCTCCTCCCTCCTGCCTGCTTTTGTGGGGTCCACCACCACCTTGCAAACGTGACACGCTGATGTGACACTAACATCTCATGTTAGCATCATGTCAAGTCAATCATATCAAAATGGCGCTAATGCAGTGCTTTTCAATTATTTTCTTTTACCCCCGGCTCTCCAAGAAGAACAAAACATTTTGCCCCCTTGGACTCTGTTCCACGACTATTAGTGGTAACATTGGTCTATAAAATTGTGATAAGTACACCATAGACACTGTATCCTTGTTAACATTAAAGAACAAAAAAACTATAGATCAAATTACAAGAAACGATAACTTTATTATTTTTAGTCTGTGACGGAAAAGATTTGAAGTGCATCAATTTGCCTGAAATAAAACCAATAAATGAGTACCACTGCTACCTACTGTAGAGGATGTGCAATTAGACCATGTCACACGCCTCCAAGTGGGGGTCCGCACCACTACTTGAGAAGGACTGCAATAATGCCACACATATATCATGCTAATGCTCATTGATGCTAAATCAGAAAGAGGACCGGGTGGGACTGACGCTTTCAAAGGTGATGATGGTGGCCAGGTGGTCTTTGTGCTCCGTCATCAGGTTGGCCCACTTCCTCAGCAGGGTGCTGCGCTCCTGCAGCCAACAAGCACAACTCAATGACGGTGACAGCAACATTTTATGTAGTGCTTGTCCTCGTTCGGAACACGGTAGAGTTTTTTTCTTGCACACTTTCAGAACCTCGATCTAATTTCTTCTCGGGCAGTCCCGCTTCCTTGCCATCTTCTCACCTTGGCCGTGACGTCCTTCCAGAGTCGGAAAGCTTCGTAGGCAGCGTTCACGGCACGCTTGGCCTCTTCCGGACCGCAGTCGGCTACTTGCGCGATCTCGGTGCCGGTGGCCGGGTCCAAAACCGGGAAGTCCTGAGTGGCGCCCACCCAGCGACCGTGCACGTAGCCCCGTGTGCGCACCAGCTGTGCGCTAGCGTCCAGGCTGAAAGCGCGTTTGAGCGGCGCGGTCCCGACTGCCGCGAGGAGGCGCGCGCACCGCGTCGTCTTCATCATCGTCGTCGGGGTGGTCGTCAGGCTGGTGGTCGTACCTGGGTAGGCAGTGGGCACAGGAGCCGCTCATTTACTGGGTAGCTTCCGGTCGCTTTCAACACTCGTTCTGCACTCTAGTCACGTGACCGCGCTCGCTCACAAGGCTTTTTTTGTTTGTTTGACGGCGCATGCGTACAGCATACGTGCACGCGGGCACGCGCATACAGGCGCTTCTTCGCGACATCAAATTGGATAATCCAACTTGATCGGTCACTTCGCTGTACACACGCAATAAATTAAAAGAGAAAAATTAGAGCGAAGGAGCACGTGGTGGTAAATTGCCAATTGGGTGACGAAAAACAACTTGAACGGCACTTTTTTTTGGACATTGTCATCTTCAACATTCCCAAGAAATATGTTATCATAAAGCATTGACTATATTGAAATTAATGTACAGTATTGTGCTTGTGAAAATCACACTTGAGCCTTTTGTGTGGACTAAATGGAGCAGATGCATGTCGTGAACTGTTCGACAGTGGTACCTTGGATATCGCAAGACGAAATTTGAGCTGTGAGTGACATTCAAACGCGTGAAGTACGAAGAAAAATACAAATTAAAAACGAAGAGAAAGTGAGGGAGTGAGAGCGAGCGCAAAGGAGGTCCTGTAATGTCGTCACATGTGGCGAGGATACTTCTTAATTTTGCATGAATGACAAAATTACATTTACGTGGTACTTCCCATCAAAATCGCTTCCATTGCCACCAACTTTCACAATGCAAATGTGATACAAGTCCTGGAGCCTTTCTGGCACGCCTGCTATGTGCTTCCCTCCTCCATTTTGCACTGTATTGCACTATTTTTGCAAATGTCACATTAGGAGCATTTGCTAACACGCAAACTTGAGCTTATTTTGGTTGTAGTCAAGAATTATATGAATTAAATTCCATGTAATGACTCTACAGTGGTGTCTTGAGATATACATTGGTCTGTTGCTTACATTTGCAGAAAAAATCCCTCCCTTGTTTCTTTCTGACTTTCGGGTTGAGTGAACGCTGGCGCGTTTTGGCTGCCGCTGCTCAACCCGTATTGTTTTGTGTTTTTTGTTATTGTAAAGTGTCCTTGGGTGTCTTGAAAGGCGCTTATAAATAAAATCTATTATTATTATTATTATTATTTCAAAATTCCCCATCTTACCTTGCAGTGGTGTACAGTTTAAACAGACGTTTCCCAGCGACACTCCCACCCCCGGCCGCCAATCACACACACGCACACTTGAGTTGATGATCAGACAATGACACCGCGTTTGTAAAGTTAGGACAGAGGGGGGAAAAAACGGACCTTAATTCCTGCTCTTCTGCTTCTTGGAGTCGGTTAGTCGCTCCTTTCCTTTTTTAATATCAAACGAGAGAGCACGGAGGTCATATGACACGCCCACTCCTCCTGCGGCAGAACAAAGTTGAACACCATCTTTTTTTGTTTTGTTTTTATTTGAATACAAACTCAAAGTCATTTGCCCTGAGAAAAATCGGACCAATGTTTGGGGCTAACTTAAATCTTTGGACCCTTAATTAGTGTGTAACAGTACTGAAACAGTGCTTATCTGAAAATGCAATATTTACGAATAAAAATACAGCAGCATCCTGGCTAAAAAAAAAAGATTTGTTCCACCCAATTCTTCTCCTCGAACTTCTCTCCCATCTTTGAATCAAAGAGAGAGGCTAGCTGTTTGTGCTGGAATGTACAAAATGGTGACATTTACTGTGTCTTTCTCAGCACCCCTAAACCACTGATCCGACAATCGCCCCTGTTGTGAATCACAACCAATAAAACATAGAAGTGGTGACAAAAGGTCACATGATCAGCAGTGCGGCTTTATGAGGCACAAAGTTGCATTTTACTCGATCATTGTGACCTTCAGACCATCGCCATGGTGATGAGCACACAACGCTCACCGGGAGTCACCTAAGGTCTCGCCGAAAGTGGCACACAGACACACACACACACCCACACCCACACACACACACAGTGAATAGAACTGAAATTGGTGCCTTGTTTTACTGCCATCAATTCCCACCCTTTCCAAACAGGAAAATTAAATAAATAAATGTCACACATGACCACTATAACATAAATAACAACACGTTAATAACATTTCCCAAACACAATGCTGATACAAATAAATACACAAAATAAAGTTACATTCAAATAATTTTCAACACAAGGCAGTGACACTGTCTGACCTGCCGCTGTGAGGGTCAACTGCGGGAATATTACATTAAAAAAAAAAAGTTTACCACAAGAGTTTACAAATCCCACATCCTACGTCACCTATGCCACTGGTTTGGTGAGCACACCCGTCCCTCCAAACACTCATACAGCAAATCATCTAGTACATTTGACAATAAAGTTTTATCCAATCCAATCCAAATTTTCCCATTGAAATGAATGGTTCGTGCTTGTTTTCTGATAAGGAAAATCAGCTACGTATAATGTTGGTCCGTATAAGATATTGCGTAACAACAATCAACAATAATGATGTGACACAGTGCATCATGCACACTGCATCCAATTCATTTTGCTGCCTTTCTGCTGTGCCCACCTTGGCCACCAAGAGGCAGTATAATCCAGTAGTACAGACAAAGAACAGACAATTTAAACTGAGAAATAGTTTCTTGTTGTTTCATCTTGACCTCCAGCAAACTTTTGTCACAATTTCCTTAATTTATATAAAGAAATGAATATCTTATTTTCAAAGCATTTCATTCATTTCACCAAATATCAATGGAGGAAGACAATGGCATATCTTCATGGAGTCAGTACAAATCATGTTAGTTTGTGTTATTTTAAATAACGACTACTTTTTTGTCTGTGTCTCTGTAGGGGTCTCCATCGAAGAATGATGTCACGTGGAAGTGGGTCGGTGACTTTTTTTGACTTGGACCTCCGAGTTCAAAGGGGCACTTTTCCTTGTCGGAACTCGGAGAAGTCAGACTTCCCACCTTCCTGGAATGCAGCATAAGACCCACCCCCTTCTATTCTTCTCTGATCAAAATATCTTAAACTACGGAGGAAATTTAGGACCACAGACGAGACCCAATCGATCAGTTTTCTGATTGATTGGGGGGAAGCATCTCTTCACGGCTTTAGATGTTGATTGATGTATGCGAACACCGTCCATAAAACAAAACCAAATAAAACAAAAGCAACCAATCCAGTAGCGGAAGTTGTTGCTTTGTTTTGAAAGCGTATCCGGAAGAAGAGTGGATCTGCGTGATATGGTGGACGAGCAGTGTGTCTGTCGGGCTCAAAGCCTCCGCGCCGCGGTGGGATTTGACGGAAGATGGTAAAGAAACGGGAGCGGTTGGTAAGTGAAACCTGCGTCTCCGTTTCTCGGGCTGTTGACTTGAGCTCGGTGGAGCAATTTAGACGTCCGCGAGGAGGCGGGTATGCGTGCTGGTTGGCCGACCGGTCGACGCTTGTATCCGGCCGCGGCGCGAGGAAGGCGGAAGGACGGATCCTTAGCTTCCCGCTGTTAGCATGCTACTGACGGCCTCCCACGAGGGGGCCTACGTTCGTGAACATGTCAGCACGGGAACGAGATGAGTTGGGAGGTAGCCGAAGGCTCGTTCTGGGGGGTCCCGGACGCCGTCGAAGTGATTGCGGGCGGCCAGCCAGCTACCTAGCCACCCCAGGCAGGCAGGCAGGTGCCGATGCGAGCTAGCCGGCTCACTTGGTGGGCTTCTTGGCATGTTTGTAGGTCACTACGTGTTCGCTTGATTTTGCCACCTACCCGGAGTGACCCTCCACAAGAAGTCTCGTTATTTTGTCTGTAAAGCCGAGACGCCCGCAGTGTGCATACCTGATGGATGACGCATTTTGTCTGTTGGGACTGACAAACTAACGGACTCTTGAAATTTGATCAGAGATTTTAATCTCTTTGACCTTATGACCTTGAACTTGATTACTTTTCAAGATGCATTTTCTCACAATGTTCCCCCACAATTGACAAAAATCCATCAATATTCGACACCTCACAAAAAGGTTTCTAACTACCCATTGGTAGGATAAGGTGGTGGGAAAAGCTCTGCGTTTATCTCATTGTTGGTTCTCGAAAATAACCGGCTTATTATTAAAATAATAATTGGTTTCCAGCCCTGACGTGAAGCTCCTTAAGTCATGTGAAGATAGTTCCTTGGCAACGTGATGCAAGCGAAGCATGATTTTTGTGTAAATGGAGCTCCTCATCACATGTAAACACGGTTCCTCGGCATCAAGATAGTAGCAAAGTTCTTTTGTCTAAATTAAGCTTTTCAACTCACTTCAACATAGTTCCTTAGGACCTACAGTAGATGCTATAAGATGGCTCCAAAGTAATAAATTAGCTTGGTTATGCTGAACTTTAAATATAGACTTGACATCTGCAGTCTTGATGGCCATGTCATCAACACGAGCCGCCAATGAATACATTTTTAGGGTGCTCAGTCCTGTACTTTTACTCATTTTTGACAAAATGTGAGCAATATAATATAGGTCAGTGGTCCCCAGCCACCACTCTCTGGCCCATATTGTAGCAGGCTGCACAGAGAGATAGATTCTCCACAATCCCCACCCGGTCAATTATCTTCCAAAAAGCAGTATTAGTATGCCTGGGTGATTATGATTGAGAATGGTGATGTCACGTGACCAGCTACGAGACGTGAGCATATGTACTCCATCAGAGGCGGCAGAAACCTGCGTCACTGGAGCCAATCGGAGTCCAGCTTGTCTTTTTAACATTGTTTCGAAACGTGAAGTCACCAAAATGAAAGAAGAGTAACAGTAACAATGAGGGGACGCGCGGCCGACGGGCAGCCGTGACAAGGCATGATCTTTCGAAAATGAATTAATTTTGACACTTTGCTTCCCACGGCTTCTGCGGCGCCGTCTCTCGAGCGACGTGGAGGAGGCCTTTGCGCAAGATACGCTGTGTCGTCCAAAACAAGGCAATACGACTTAGCTGTCGAATCGTTTGAACAAAGTAGCAGTCAAGTGATGAAATGGAAAGCATGAAAATGCGAGCGGAGTTTGCACAGCCCGTCTGCGAAAACATGGGCGGCGACCAGCCACCGCGCCAAAGGAGCAATCAATCATGTCAGCGTTTGATGATGCAAATTTGCAAGTACCAACGATTTCAACGCCTTGTGAAGGATCAGAACTTCAAAATTATGCTGTTTACATTTTAAGGCGTATATATTATTCCTGAGGTTGTCCCACTTTTAGTGGAGGAGCACTGTGTTATGTTGTTTACATTTGTTGGACCGGTGAATACATGTTTTAAAATGTTTTATATAGCCAGTCGGCTAATGGTCGAAAATCTTTGAGGATTATTCTCTAACAAGTGAACCGTCTCAACTTTTCTGGTAGTTACGCAACATTTAATAGAGTTGAACTTTTCAGTCATTTTGCATTCTCGCATATTGTTGCCGAATGGCATCACTCTTCACTTCATATGTTTTGATATTGTAAGCGACCCTTTGAACTTTTTTGCGTAACAGGGTGTATCAGGTTTTGGGCGGGTGTGTTCGAGGTTTGGCCACCGCATGTTTGCATCGTGTTGCTCACTGTGTCCCGAGGAGCGTTTCATCAAAATTAGAGGCGAGGTTGCTTGTGAATGTTCCTTTCCGTGACAATGGCAAGAAAAGCCCTTTTGATTCTGCTATGTGGAGGTTTGCTCAGTCACGATGCAACAATTGATGAATGAACAATTGAGGCTGGAAACTACCGGCTATTTTAATCGTCAGTCGATTCGTTATTTTGTTGATTAAGCACTGAATTGGGTGGGGGGGGGGGAGCCAAACATTTAATTTCCGTGCCTTTACTGAAAAACTGGACGTGACTTCAATGTGGATGTCGTGAATCCAAAATTGATTATTCAGTTTGTTTGTTTGCCTGAAATTTCCATGAGGAAAAAAAAAATTAAAAAACAAGCAGATGTTTGCAAATGTCGTCTTTTCAAAGAAAATCAGTCTGGTTTCCTGGACGGCTGGACAAATCCCAGATTTACTATTGAGAGGCAGAAATTTGACCCCCCCACTCCCGCCCAAAAAAAGACTGTTGAGAGGCAGACAGTTTGACGTGAACCCAGGTTTAAAAAGCAGTGAATCACTCATCAAATATTTTTGTCGATTCATTTGACAATGAATTATGAATTGAAATGCTGAACTGTTGCAACTGTACTCAGAAAGTGGACATGGCGTCATTTCCAATACAGCTGATGACTTTTTCCTTTTTTCTTTTGTTTTCTTTTCTTCTTCTTATTGAACTTGTGGCTTACCTGCTGATGTCCAAACCCGCCCAGCGGGCAATAAAAACAACCGACCCCATTGTGCGGCCCAAAAAGTGACATGCTGTCAAAGCATGTGACTGGTTCCGCGGCATTGTTGGACATTCCAGCCGGCGCATTCACGGTGAACGCCCGTCATGCGCGGGAAACGCCCACGGGTGTGTATATTGGCGCGTGGGGTCTCTGTCGTCACGGCGGCGCCTCTGTTGTTACGGCCGCGCCGCCGCACGCCATCTGGCACCCGAGCAGAAACTCGCATCTCTCTCGCATCCAAAAATCCATTTCGATAAAAATAGCGATTTACCGACGCACCGCAGTACTCTGCTTTCCGACTTCTACTTGTTACTTCAAACGATAGCTCATCCAATCACAGTGAACAGAATCGAATCACACGGAACTGTTTTTTATGTTGCTATTTCTAAGAGCCGGGTTGATTTTCCGAGTGCATGTTACGGACATCAATTTTGGATTTGCTGCTTGAGGTAAAACGTTTGAGAAAAGACAGTTTAAAAAAAAAATCCTTTGGAGTTTGGTTTTCAAGTGCACTTCAGAGTCTGTACTTTATATTAAAAAAAATAATAATAATCAAGTAGGGACGAACCCATTCTCGTCCGGCCTTGATATTTGCCATTTTGATTCACATCGGTTCAGGCTTTATTCATTATTTAATTATTTGATTATTTAATTAGTTAATTAATTACTAAAGAGATCATTTAAAAGCGCAATTATTTTCGCTCGATTGCAGCTTTCGCCAGCGTTGGATGGCCCACGGCGCCTTCAGATCGGTTCCACTTTGTCTTTGTTGAAATTTGGCATGGAACTTTCTAAGCCTGCACCTTTTCTTACAATTTGAATAGAAAGTCGATCGATCGATCGATTGTAGGGTTGTGCCATTTCTCTGTTCATGAAAACAAAACGATTCAATCAGGTTTTCGAAACGTGGTTCAATTAGGAAGTGGACCGATTTGTGTTTGACTCGGCGGGATTATGATTTGATACACTACAGCTCTTTTCAAGAAGCTAGAATGTAATGATTATTTTTTTGTTGTTGTTGTCATTTTACCTACGATCAAATGAACTTGGCAGCACTGCAAACGTACCAATGGAATGGTTCGATTCCGTTCGATTTGATGCACGTGCATTTTTTAAATCAAAACAATACTGTTACAAATATTTTTTTTTGTCACACCCCTAATAAAATTTAGAACCTGTTGAATTTGCAAATGTGAAAAGCAGGTTCACAAAAGTGCTTAAAGGCATTGTAAAGTTGTTCAGCGTTGACGTTTCTGTTATTCAAAATTTTGATTCCAATGTTTTTCCCTTTTGCTGCAAATAAGTATTATTAGTATTATTAGTATCTCTTCTTCTTGGAACAAATAATAATAATAATAATAATAGATTTTATTTATAAGCGCCTTTCAAGACACCCAAGGACACTTTACAATAACAAAAAACACAAAATAATACGGGTTGAGCAGCGGCAGCCAAAACGCGCCAGCGTTCACTCAACCCAAAAGTCAGAAACAAGGGAGGGACAGGGGGAGAAAAAAAACCCCCCGCTCGAACTACCCTCATTTGAGGATAATTTGAGTGAGGCAAAAAACTCCTGCACAAGCATATGACAGTTACAACAGGTCACAAGACATAAACAATGAAGACGGTGAAACAAGGGAATGTCGTTCTATCGCTCATAGAAAGCATCCTGATAGACTCGGGGGGTGTGTGTGTGTGTGTGTGTGTGTGTGTGTGTGTGTGTGTGTGTGTGTGTGTGTGTGTGTGTGTGTGTGTGTGTGTGTGTGTGTGTGTGTGTGTCTGTGTCTGTGTCTGTGTCTGTGTCTGTGTCTGTGTCTGTGTCTGTGTCTGTGTGTGTGTGTGTGTGTGTGTGTGTGGAGCAGTCTCAGGTGAATACACCCGTGAAGGTAGGCGAGAAATAACAGAAGCTTTCCAGTCACAAAGCTCTCGTGGTCAGCAAACGGCAGCGAGTGTGCGGAGCGAATGCAACCGGTTTGCCCGCGCCCCTCATGCGCAAATGAAAATGGGCGACAAGGTCTTCCAGGTAAGACTCAACACCGAATTGATGTCTTCCACTCAATCAAATTTATCGGCGTGGGCTATTTATTTATTTTTAAGCATCAGATTTATTTCTTTTGGTGGAGCATCAGAATTGGAATTTGTTGTTGTTGTTGATAGGGCTGTTGTAGTGTCCATTGCTCTCTCACCCATCCCCGCCGCTCGGGCCCTGAGTCCAGTTTTCTGCTCAAACGGTCACGCCACAGAGCCCGTTGCTGAGCAAAGAATCTTCGTCTTTGTAGTACTGGAAGTACTTGTGTGCGCGGCGATGGCTATTGCCTTTGTGAGAAGCGAAGCCACCGGAGGCCATCTTACGTTGCCACGCGCGAAGTGAGCCGAACGACAGGCTGTGTGTATGAGTCCGTACGTCTGGCATGCAATTGTGTCATGTAAAAAGTAGAAAATAACCAAAGTTGCAATCGCCGTCCATCTGCGTCACGACGTTGTCCGTGCGTCGTCGTTTAAATCCAATCAAATGAGGGACTAACCCTGTCCGCTCATTCATGCAAACGGGTTATTCTGAATGCTTCCGATATTGACTGTACCTAATGACAGAAACGGTGGCGCTTTGCCAAAAATATGTACATATTACACAAAAGCCGGCGCTTATCGGCAAATATTAAGCATTTGACTCACTGCTTCCAAGTCGCTACTATTTTGGCGAGGTAATCTCGCCTCACCGGTACAACCGGAAAGCTGATGAACGCGTGGTCGCTGCCACGTTTCCATCCATGAAGTTTAATAGCCTGTTTTATGATGGCCCATTTGTCAACATATCGCACCAAAACATCTCTTGTTGCTCTTGGTTGATGCCAAAAATGCAGCGGGGGAAAAAAAAAACTATTTTAAAACTTCTTGGCTATCATGAGAAACAAAGCAAATGGTCATTGTTTGTTTCGGCTTTTTTTTCTGTTTAATGTATTCATCAATTGAGTCCCGAATTGTTTTTCTGTGAAAAAAAAGTTTTCTGTGAAGGCCATCTGGCCCAACCTGACTTCTAGATTAGCATTTAGCAAACACTGGTTCTTGTAAAAAAAAAAAAAGCGCAGCCGCACAACTCCACAAATTTGATTTGTGATCATGATTTCGGCAGCCACGATGAAATGACCCTGATCGCCTATGATGATTACATTTCAAACCCAGGCTCTCCTGTTCATTTAATGAAGCTGAAATCGAGTCCCATCACGTGATTTTCTTTTTTCTCCAGCCGATTTGGTATTGGATGATAAAGATGGCATTTTTAAACGAATGTCATTTCTTAAGTCAAGAAAAGGAGACTTTATTGTTTCGCTGTTTGGAACTTGGGCTCAGCTGTGTCTCGCGCAACTCTTATAGCTGTGATTCCCCCGCTTTAGTTCTAGTTTGGTTGTGAGCCGTCGATCTCCCGCTGACTCGGTCACAAATCTGAGACGGCTGCTGTTCGACTTGGCATTGGATGAGCCTGGATGTGTTGGTGCAACATTTGCCTCATTTTGTCGAGTGGACAACCAGTTGTATTTTTTGGGGGAGGGAGTTGGGGCGCGTGGGGGGGGGTTCACGGTCTATTGTTAACCGTTGACGATCACAACTAACTAGGGAGTCTCACCAAATTGTCACCCGTGGACATTCGTGCCAGTGCGGAAGTGCGTCTTTTGTGATCAATGACCGTTCCCTCCTCCTCAATCACTACAAAGGGAATTTCTAGTGGAGACGTTTTGGGCACACTCTGTGTTTTCACAGGCTGTCCTTTTGGGGAAATGTTGTCACGTCGCTGCTACAATGCAGCTAATATCACACCCAGTGTAGATAGTATTTTGCCACCCAATGAAAATTATTTTCAGACTATTTTTGCTGCTCCAGAACAAAGGAAATAGGTCCCCCGCCCACGCATAACAGAGTAAAAATAAAAGGAAAAAATCTGCAAGAGCCCAACCGAAACTATGCGCGGGTGCGCCGTACTGATCTTTTTGAGCGTTCCCCACATGACTGTGACGACAGTGACATTTTTTTGCGCGCACTTGTTGGATTTTGCAGCTTTCCCACACAGATGCCGAGTGCAGCCAAGATGACATGATGGTTCCCGTGCTGAGCTCCAAAAAAGCCAGCGAGCTGCCCGTCAACGAGGTGGCGTGCGCTCTGCAGGTATCGGCCGGAAAGCTTTTGGATTTTTTATTTTTTATTTATTTATTTTTTTTTAAATGTGATTTTCTTGGGCAAGATTACAAGTGGGGTGAGTGTTGGTGCGCGTGCAGGCGAACCTTCAGTACGGGTTGGGTGAGGACGAGGTGTCTCGACGCAGGATCTACCACGGCTGGAACGAATTTGACATCAGCGAGGACGAGCCACTATGGAGGAAGTACATCGCGCAGGTACCCGTGAAACCTCGTCGCCATACCCGTTTCGGCGCAAGGGAAGCAAATGTGCTTCTGTTCACGATCCCATTCCTGGCAATTGGCAGTACTGGTTTTGGGTGGGTGCGAGCGTGTGCTTGTATTCACAAATGTTTAACTTTGAAAAAACGATGAGGACGCAGTTAAATGACCATCATTTTTATTCTTTATTCCTTTTTTTTTTTTTTTTTTTTTTTTTACATTATGCACAACTCTCATTTATTGTGCAATGATCTAATTTTAACGTGTGTTTGTTACATATTTCGATGCATTTTTATGCTTTCATAAACATTTTTGGTGTGAAATTTGAGGGGGCGGGGCTTGAAACGAATTAGGGCATTTACATGGAAAACGCGTCTCTACTTACAAACTTTTCTAGTGAAGAAATTTCTTCCAGAAGCAATTAATTTTGTAGGTAGAGGTACCACTCACTGTATATGATCTTTGAGAAATTTCTCAAAACAAGATCACAAAGGGAGATATGTGGTCAATGAATAAACACACACAACCATATTTGATGCGTAAGTGTTGTTTTCCTTCAGGCTACTCCTAATCCTTGGTGTGAAAACAAACAAAAAAAAAAGTGCTGTGGGTGCACGCCACTAATGGCTTTTGTCGCGAGCGATTTTCCTCCCTCCAGCCAAGTTAGCGTAACATGTCCGCTTGGCCCGGCGCCCGCTCTCCCGTCCAAAGTCAACAAGTCGATTGGTGCCTTGTAAATGCTGTTGCCCTTTGACCTTCAGGCCTCATGTTTGTTTCCACTCGCCGAGTCTCCGCTCTGACGGGCGACTCGAGCACTCGATTTTATTACTTGTTGACGGTTTTGACAACAAGATGCAGACGAATCCTTCACCAGCGCGGAACAATGACAGCTGTGCAAAAAAAAAAAAGTAGCGCACCTAAACTATTATAATATAATAATAATACATTTTATTTATAAGCGCCTTTCAAGACACCCAAGGACACTTTACAATCACAAAAAACACAAAACGATACAGGTTGAGCAGCGGCAGCCAAAAGGCGCCAGCGTTCACTCAACCCGGAAGGCAGAAAGAAACCACAAGGGAGGGAGAGGGGGAGAAAAAAACCCACGCTCAAACTACCCTCATTTTGAGGATAATTTGAGTGAGGCAAAAAACTCCCGCACAAGCATATGACAGTTACAACAGGTCACAAGACATAAACAATGAAGATGGTGAAACAAGGGAATGTATGAAGGAGGGGGTGATGGTGGGGGACTAGCTTCCGTGCATACTACAGTATAGTCTATTGTGCGTACCCCGCCCCCTCCAGTTCAAAGACCCGCTGATCTTGCTGCTGCTGGCCTCGGCCGTCATCAGCGTCCTCATGCGGCAGTTCGACGACGCCATCAGCATCACCGTGGTACGACAGGCGCACCCCCACGTCCCTTTTGACTCTGTTAGCGTTAGCTTTAGCGCTGACCGCTACGTCTGCGTCTCCCAACAGGCTATCATCATCGTAGTCACCGTCGCTTTCGTCCAGGTGAGTCTGCAGATGCCAAGCGAGCGCACGGTGGGAAACCTCACTGTTGGCCTCTTTGCTTATTGGGCAGGAGTATCGCTCGGAGAAGTCTCTGGAAGAGCTGGGAAAACTGGTCCCGCCACAATGCCACTGGTATGCTCGCTGCGCATAATCCTCCGCATCTTGAGCTTTCTTTGCGAACGTCACGTGACCGAACCCAGAAAACATCTGTGATGCTTGCAATGCCTGGCTGAGGGCACGTTGACGTCAGTTTCAGTCGACAGTAGAGGTCGGTACAGTACAAAATGGCGGTGCCCTGAGATCCCCTTTAACACAGGGAGCGGCAACATATCGAAACGTAGCATGCAACAATAGTTGCTGGCTGATCACGCACTTTGAGGATTTCCGCCACTTCATTTTCTTGGACAGTCAAACCTTGGTTTTTGTCCATAATCCGTTCCAGAAGGCTGTTCGAAAGCCGAAATTGTTCGAAAGCCGAAACCACGCTCTTTTTAAAATAAAAATGTTTACTGAACACGTCTGCTCATAATGGAAAGCAACACGAGGAAGCGTCACTTCCTCGTCTACCCGGGGAAGCGTCACTGCCTCGTGTCGGGAAGGCGAGACGAGTCAAATGGTGCATTCAAGTGTGCTCAGTTTGTTCGAGAACCGAAATTTGTTCGTCATCTGAGGCAGAAATAATTCGAAATTTTTGGTCGAGAACAGAGACGTTCGAAAACCGAGGTTTGACTGGACTTAATTACGTCGCTGTGTGTTGTCCGGTAGAGCTCAGTGCTGCCCACAACTGTAAACTGGGACTTGCTGAAGCATTTAAAAAAAGAATTCCGCTAACACGGAAGCCTTCATAAGTGGGAAATGTTTGGAAGTAACATTCGCACTCTGCGTAAAAGCAGGGTGTGAATGACGCACGGCGATATCGTGGGCGAGCGCTGTACACTTGCCTAAACGGATTCCTTACGTGTGCGCCTGTTCATGATGACGATGGTTTCAGCATCCGCGATGGTCAGCTGCAGCACATGCTGGCCAGGGAACTGGTTCCGGGAGACACGGTGTGCCTGGCGGTGGGGGAGCGCGTGCCGGCGGACCTGCGCCTCTTTGAGGTGAGCGCACCCAAACCCCCGTGTTTATAACACCGCACGTGGCTTCTGTCGCTGAGCCTCCCCGCCCCCACCCTGACGTGGCAGGCCAGCGACCTTTCGGTGGACGAGTCCAGTCTGACGGGGGAGACGGCGCCCTGCTCCAAGTCCACGGCGCCTCAGCCGGCCGCCAACAACGGCGACATCGCTTCCCGGGCCAACATCGCATTCATGGGCACGCTGGTGCGCTGCGGCAAAGCCAAGGTACAGAGTTAGACGGACGGACGGAAGGACGGAAGGACAGGCAGATATTGCTTCAATTTAGCCGTTTTTAAAGAAATCGGGAAAGGAGAACACTTGCCAGGAGCTGCTAGAGGCCATAACTGCGCTCGCATGCGGGCCAGCTGCACTGAAGCGTGACTCGCTTGGCCACGCCCCTTAACTGGACACATTCAGCCCCATAGACACCTGTGCCAACGTGCCGTCATTTATTTCACTTTGTAAAATCGATTGCTTGACCTTCTCTTTGAGTTTTTAGACGAGACTGTGCTGTTTTTCTTTGTGTTCTTCCACAAATCAGCTGCAAATTAAACCTATCCAGCTGTTATTTGAGGAAAACCTTATTTGCATTTTGCGCTTCGGAATTTACCTACAAAAAAAAAAAAAAAAAAAAGGATGTTTGAAATTCTCCAGATTTGCACCGTCCGTCTGTTAGGATGCATGTGGTCACATCTGCTGCTGCCCTTCTCCTAACACGCCTTTTTTTTTTTTTGGTTGCGCGGCAGGGGATTGTCATCGGAACCGGAGAAAACTCCGAGTTTGGTGAGGTCTTCAAGATGATGCAGGCGGAGGAGGTGCGTCCCCGGTGGCGAGCGCAGCTCTGCGCTGAGACGACCGCGCCCGCTTACTTGATTGTTTTTTTTTTTTTTTTGTGTGTGGCGGCGCGGCAGGCTCCCAAGACGCCGCTGCAGAAGAGCATGGACCTGCTGGGCAAGCAGCTCTCGCTCTACTCTTTTGGCATCATCGGTCAGTCGCCCTGTCTCGCTCTGTTGTCGTTCTTGACGCTGATGAGCGCCGCGTGTGCTTCCTGCAGGGGTGATCATGCTGGTGGGCTGGCTGCAGGGCAAGAGGATCCTGGACATGTTCACCATCGGCGTCAGGTAGCCCGTCATTGGCAACGAGAGCGCCGCTCATTTGCCGTGTCGCTCGCGGGAGACGCAGGTCCAAGCGGGGTTTTTTTTGCCCAGCCAGTTTTCTCTATTCATGCGCAGCTTGCGTACAATCGCGGGAAAACGATTGGCCCGTCTTGTTTTCTTGAATCTTTTTTTTTGGGGATTGAAATGCCTTGGCGCTAAAAATTGTTCCTGCGATTACAAATGGAAGATCATCGCGGAATATGGCCGAAAAGCACCGTAACTCTTGAACTAAAACCGGATGTGATTTTGGTTCTGATCCTGAAAATGGCGCCTTGTCTGCTCCCAAATTCAACTCTTCTGAGCTATTTCTCTCGTCGGCATTATATTTGTCGCGGCTTTAGTTGTGGCAGGAATTTCAAATGAGCGATCACCATTTTTAATTTATTATTATTTTTTTTTGTGACCTTATTGTGCCGCGGGAACGCCAGGAGGGGGGGGGGCCCCACACGTGGTGTTGAAATGAAGGCTAACGGTGCGCTCTCCCCGCAGTCTGGCGGTGGCGGCCATTCCCGAGGGTCTCCCCATCGTGGTGACGGTGACGCTGGCACTGGGCGTCATGCGCATGGTCCAGAAGCGAGCCATCGTCAAGAAGCTTCCCATCGTCGAGACGCTGAGTACGCACGCCCCGCGCACAAAAAGAAGCACCCCCCCCCCCCCCCCCTCCCCGTGCGACCTTGTGACTTGGCGCGTGTGCGTCGGCAGGCTGCTGTAACGTCATCTGCTCGGACAAGACGGGAACGCTGACCAAGAACGAGATGACCGTCACGCAGATGTTCACGTCGGACGGAGTCCACGCCGAGGTGGACGACGCTTCGGTTTCGTTACGACGCCGTGCACTGCTCGCTCCTCTTCTTCTCCAACTTGGCCTTCTTTCTTTTTGCTCCTCTCTCCGTTCCTCTGCTACTTCTGCCTCTCTGTTTGCGTGAACCTGTACTTGCTCTTCTTCTTGTTCTTTTACTTGGTCCTCCTTTTGCTGCTCTTCTTCCGCTCCTATTTGTTCTTTTTTTGGGGGTGGGGGCTCTAGTTGTGTTGGACTTATCCCTGTTTTTTTTTTCTTCCTCTTTTTCACCCACTCGAGCTTTTTCTCCTCCTACTGCTATGACTTGGAATTTTGCCTTCCGTAATATGTAGGGGACCTTGACCTTGATTAGCTTAAAGGTGAGAAGGAACAACTAGCCGCATATTCAAAGGTTCTTCCAATACTCCTCATGTGAGCTTCTCGGTTTCTGCGTTTCTAAGTGAAGGCCCAGCAATTGTCTTGGCTCAATTGGCCTGTGTTTTATCGGGCAACCTTTGTCGTCACTCACTTCAGGACGATGACAACTCTTGTCTGAGTTGGGTTGATTCAATCAAATCCGCTGATTCAATCAAACGCACACAAATGCCTCAAGCACGAATGTATGCAAGAGTCATTTGTATTTAAAAGTCTCCTGTGAGAATGACACTGAAGCACTTGAGGTAAAAATGAACTGAAATGGATTCCTGATTTGACTTTTTTGTTGTTGCTGACTGCGATGAGTTGTGTTGCGGTCCAGGTGACGGGTGTGGGCTACAACGGCAACGGAGAGGTTTTAGCCGACGGAGAAATTGTCCACGGCTTTTCTCACCCTACGCTCAGCAAAATTGTGGAGGTCAGTCCATGACTAAATAATCGGGAAAGAAGTAGCGATAGATGGATGACTGGCTTGTAACGTCCGCGTACGTGTCTTCAGGTGGGCTGCGTCTGCAACGACTCGGTCATCAGGAACGGGACTCTGCTGGGCCGGCCCACGGAGGGAGCGCTCATGGCCCTCGCCATGAAGGTAGGAGGACGCATCATGTGGAACGCCCCCCCCCCCCCCCCACCCCCGATCATCACCGAGGCCTTTTCATACAGCCGCCGGAAGATAAGGGGTGTCAAACTCCTTTTTGTCGCGGCCACCTCGTCGTCATGCTTTCCTCCAGAGGGCCTTTCTGACCGTGACCCCAAATAAACGGACAATCGCCTCTCATTCCATATTGCCCGGCCTCCTGTTCCCGCCGGGGTCGCAGATGGGCCTGGAAGGCGCCCAGCAAGAGTACGTACGTCTGGAAGAGGTTCCCTTCACCTCCGACAAGAAGTGGATGGCGGTGCGCTGCGTTCACCGCACGCAGCAGGTGCGTAACGCGGCCAACGTCTACCGGGGCACGAGAGCGCCGCGTGTTGCTAGAGAAAACGTGAAGTTTTTGAAACCAGCTGCCTTTCTACATGAGCTGGTTTTCAAATGTCATCTAACGCGCAACTGGACGCAGCCGGCCTAAGATACGGCCCCGGTACTCACAGAAGGATTTTTTTTTTCAAATCTGAAGACATTTTCTATTATCTGTGATGGTCCTCACACATACAGATAGAAAATCAGACGTTGAACACTTTCGGTGGTGATGTGTGCGCCGACAGACACTCTCAATACTGAACGGCATTCACATGGCGCTTTATTTTCATGAATATGAGGACTCGAATGGACATTGAGTGTGTGTCGTTCTTCTTATAAATGATGAGCCATCATTTTATGAACAAATGAGCCTGAGCTCAACTTTATTATTCAGCACGTATGGTGATCTCTCGTGAACTCATCCCGCCCCCGTTACCAGAAGCCTTGTCACATGCTATCAACTCTCAACCTACAGCGCCCTCTGTTGGCTATATGTTTCACAAACACATATCAAGACAAGAGTGGCTATTCGATTTGCAAGTAATAATAATAATAATAATACATTTTATTTATAAGCGCCTTTCAAGACACCCAAGGACACTTTACAATAACAAAAAACACAAAACAATACAGGTTGAGCAGCGGCAGCCAAAACGCGCCAGCGTTCACTCAACCCGGAAGGCAGAAAGAAACCACAAGGGAGGGAGAGGGGGAGATCCATGACAGGACAGGAACCCTTAACATCGTGCCCTCACCTCAACCCGTAACACTTTCAACCCTTTATCTTTTAATCCCTAGTCCTACCCCTCACCACTCCAACCACATCCCAAATGCCCACTCCAAACCTCAACCTTCATCCCAACCTCCCCCCACCCTGAAACCAGTGGCGTCCAAACTCCGCTGCCAAGGGCCGCCGTCCCGCCCGCCCTGCATCCCCCCCCCCGGCTGCAACACACCTGATCCAGACGATCAGCTCATCAGGCATCTCTGAAGCAGCATTACAACGATCCTGATTACCTGAATCAGGCGCGCTGCCCCCGGGGGAGCTGGAAAACAGGCAGGACAGCGGCCCCCGAGGACCGAGCCCGGACACCCCTGGGTTTGAGGGCGTAAGGGAAACTAGGATTCAGGCCGAGGCTCAGAGCCAGCACCCGGAATACGGCCAAAGTGGCTAGGATTAGGGGTTAAAAGTGTCAGGGTTTTATGGTTGAGGGCACAATGTTCAGGGTTAGCGCTCGAGGTGAGCCGCAAAGCCTTTTTTCAAGTTGAAAATGTTTTTGATACATGCAGAAAGAAGATTTTAGTCTCTGTCGCAGTCCATTGATTTCATAAATGTAACACACTTTATAGTTTCTTATCCATATCGGTGAACAACAACAATATGCGATGTTCCCCAGATTTTGTGACTCCCGGTGTTTGTTTCTTTGTTTTCCCCCGTGTGAGATGGTCCCAACAGATAAGATTGTCGACTTCTGACTTCGCAGTTTAGATCCTTTTTCTTGCAACTTATATTATGTTTGACCTTTTTTTTTTAAATCCAACTGAGAACAGTTTGAGCAGTGGCCACCCGGCAAAGCAGTATAACTGTATTTTCACGTGATGCCCGCACGCCAGGACAAGACGGGCGTGCTGTTTGTGAAGGGCGCCTATGAGCAAGTGATCCGCTTCTGCAGCTCCTACAACAGCCGAGGGAGCGCCTTTCCTCTCACCCCTCAGCAGGTGGAGCTCTACCAGCAGCACATCAGCTACATGGGCACCGCCGGCCTCCGAGGTCCGCAGGCCAACGCCAACCTCACGTCGGCTGCTGTACCGTGCCGCACCGCCTCGCCTCACCCGCTCTGTCTTCTCTCCCTTTAGTTCTGGCGTTCGCTTCCGGGTATGAGATGGGAACTTTGACCTTCTTGGGCCTGGTGGGCATCATCGACCCGCCTAGGGCCGGCGTCAAAGAGGCGGTGGGCACGCTCATCAGCTCGGGCGTCGCCATCAAGATGATCACCGGAGACTCTCAGGAGACCGCCGCCTCCATAGGTCAGACAGGCACAGGAAGCGTGCAGCACCTTTCGCGGCTCCCCGCAAACCTCAAAGTCCACTGGACTATTGTTTGCGGAGAACGTTCGACTCTCTGCTCGTCACGCCGGTCCTCGATGACTGACGACAAAACAGACTTAATCTTCCTGGCTCAAATCGGGGCAGAGGTGGCGTTACTCTGATCATTCACATGCGTATGCGTAGGCTGCGCTCTTACTGCTTAAAAAAAAATGAAACTGGCTCTTTGTTTTGGGGAACAGAAAAAAAAACGCAGTAACGTCTGCTTTTTCTCAACTGTGTGCGTGTGCAGCCAGTCGCCTGGGCCTTTGGTCCAAAGGAGGGGAGTGTTTGTCGGGAGAGGAGGTGGACCGTCTGGATCTGCAGCAGCTCTCGCAAATTGTCACCCGCGTAAGGCGCACTCGCACGTAAGATCCGAGGCACACTGAATTGAGGGTGGCGCTCCTGAGCACATCTTCTCCTGTGTGTGCACAGATCTCAGTCTTCTACAGAGCCAGCCCCAGACACAAGCTCAAGATCGTCAAGGTGAACACAAAACCACACCTGCCCAATCCAAACAGTCGCACACAGACAAATTGACACACACACACACACACACACATGAAGTGGTAACCTTTGGCGCGGCTTAGTCTCTGCAGAACATCGGCGCCGTGGTGGCCATGACGGGCGACGGCGTGAACGACGCGGTGGCGCTGAAGGCGGCCGACATCGGCGTGGCCATGGGCCGCACCGGAACCGACGTCTGCAAGGAAGCTGCCGACATGATCCTGGTGGACGACGACTTCAACACCATCATGTGAGCCCGACGGGGGCCTCCTCGCCGCCTTCCCGAGTTCGTTCGGCGCTACGCGGGGGATGACCTAGATAGTTCCGCTGCTAAGAATCGCCGCGTAATGATTGCGGTGTCGGGAACGAGTGAGAGATGGCATTGAGTTCCGAGTGGGCCCGTGCGTTTCCTTACGCGTGTCTCGCTTTCCGGTGCTTGCAGGTCAGCCATCGAGGAGGGAAAAGGAATCTACAACAACATCAAGAACTTTGTGCGCTTCCAACTCAGCACGTGAGTTGTCTCGTCCTCAAGAAAAAAAAGAGAGAGAAAGAGAGAGGGTGCCGGCTTCATAGTCCTGGTGCTTGTTTTGAAAATAACTGTAAAGATTGAAGGTTTTTTTTTTTTTTTGTTATTTTAATTTCTATTTGCTGTGGTTAATTGTTTATTGTAATACAGATGTTCAATTTCTGTGCTCAAGCCATCTGCGCGTGAATATGAGTTTTGTTGGACTGCAAAATGCAAAAGAGAAACGCTTTTTGCGGGCTTCAGTTTTCCATGACCCTCCGTAACGCCCCCTGCAGGAGCATCGCGGCACTGACACTCATCTCCTTGGCCACGCTGATGAATTTCCCCAACCCGCTGAACGCCATGCAGATCCTGTGGATCAACATCATCATGGACGGGCCCCCCGCGCAAAGGTAACCGCCGCCCTAAATCTGGTTTCGAACCCTATCCTGAGCTTGAAACCCTACTTAGAACCCATAACCCCTGTTTGAAGTCTAACCCAAGTTTGGAACCCTCCTTTCAGCCCCGACCTGATCCTGAAATGATAACCCAGGTTCGAAAGTCTAAGCCTGGCTTGAAATGCTCCATGGCCATCCTTTTGTGTGTGCTTGCTTGTGTTCAGTCTGGGTGTGGAGCCGGTGGACCGGGAGGTAATCCTGAAGCCTCCTCGCAACGTCTCCGACAGCATCATCACACGCGGCCTCATTGTTAAAGTTCTGGTGTCGGCCTTCATCATCGTCTGCGGGACGCTCTTCGTCTTCTGGAGAGAGGTCACAACCCCCTTGACCCGATGCCGCCTTCCTCCATTCTCCCGGTCCTCATTTTTGTTTTTGTCGTCTCCATCTTGTGTTTTGCAGCTGAGGGACAACGAGATCACCCCCCGAGACACCACCATGACCTTCACCTGCTTTGTCTTCTTCGACATGTTCAATGCGCTCAGCTCGCGCTCGCAGGTGACCTTGTTTCTGGTTTCCCACGCCTGACCCCAAACGTTTGAAGCCGTAATAAAAAACAAAGATCAACCCGGTGTGCATCTCTCACTGGGGTTGTTCTGATACGATTTAAGGATGGTATACGGTGTCCCCTCGCCACTGAGCCCTTGTTGCAAAGTCACTCTTTGGCCGATTTTCATTCTTGGGCATAGATTCATCGTTGCAGTTGTGCAAAAAAAAAAAAGAGAGAGAGACCATGGACATCAGGCTCGCGTTGGGCGATTCACTCTGCGGCCGTGCACTACTCTGATAACTATGTGAAACAGCAAATAATCAGTTTGCGTGTCTGTCTAACTCCGTGCGTGTCTGTGCGTGCTCAGACCCGTCTGGTTCACGAGATGGGCCTCTGCAGCAACCGCACGTTCTGCCTGGCAGTGCTGGCGTCCATCATGGGCCAACTGCTGGTCATCTACTTCCCTCCGCTGCAGCGTGTCTTCCAGACCGAGAGCCTCAGCCTGTTTGGTGAGCACACAAAAAGCTTTTCTCGAGCAGGGTTTTTCCCCCACCCCTCGCTTGGGGCACAAAGCTGACAAGAGTTTCCAGAAATAACGGCGCCAGGAAATGCTGTGCGGCCAGTTGAAGTTGATTGTGTGTCACGGTTTGTCAGACTTGCTGTTCCTGGTTGCGCTGACGTCGTCCGTGTGCATCGTGTCGGAGGCCATCAAGAGAGCCGAGCGGTGGCGAAGCTTTCCCAGAAGGGCGCCTGGCGACTGCTTCCATCAGGTATGACGCAAATGGGCGCCCAGCGGCCCCTGGAGACGGCGCTCGATCGGAAGGACAAAACGGCGAAAGCACCTCCCTCGCCCCCATCAACTGCATTCCTGCTCTTTGCCGCCCCCTGTTGTCCGGCGCCCTCATTCTTCTTTCGCGCGCCGAGGCGTCCGCCGCCACGCAGGAAGTGACCTCACAGCGTCACAAGTACAGAGCGCTCGGACCGCTGATCCACTCGTATCGTGCCGAGGTTGACTCTCTGAGCTCTGGTCGTGGTGGAAGCGCAGCAGGTCTGTCGTAAGGACGTTTATCAACCAAACCTCACGCGGGAGGCCACAGCAAGTGATCTCTGCCAAGCTTACAGGCAGAGATTCGATGAATCGTTTCGGCCCTCCGGTCTCCACATCCTTTCGTGATGGTTGGGGAGCAGGGACTGAGACAATGATTCCCAACACAGCCGGTTATTTAGTTGGCCGCTGTTGGCTCGGAGCTGTTACTCGAATAATCGTTCCATCCCTAGAGTCAACCCTGTAGTCCTCTTTACAAAAAAAAAAAATCCCTGTACACTGAGTAGCGAACAAGTCACTGATTCCCAACACTGCAGGTTATTTAGTTTGTTGGCTATATTAGTCGTTATTCAATGAATTGTATCAAGCCCTTGTAGCAAACGACGTGTGTGAAAATACTCTTTTGGTGAAGTGCCAGAACGGAATGACGAAAGGAGGACCGCGTTCACAATCGTTCACTCTTTCCCCGCCAGTTAACGCGCAGGCTGAAGCGATTAATTGAAAACTCCCCAACCACTGCGAAGTCCCTTTTAGTGGAGGAACTGCCTCAGTCCACCCTCATAAGTGAAATACAACAGAAATGTTCTCTCAAATCCACAAACGTCCTTGGATCCACCTGGACAATGCTGCCGTTGACTGCCTTGGCTGTCGTCCACTGTGGCGGCCAAGCAGCCATGCTAAACTGTTAGCATGTCGCAGCTCAAGACGCTAAGATTCCAAAAGCGTGGCCGGCGGGCGTCGTCAGGGCCCAAACTCCTGCGGGGTCGGCGGTGTGCCTTACAGGAGCGCTTGTCATCCACTTTTCTAAGGCTTTCTCTGCGGCGCGGGATGGAAAATCTTTTTTTTGTTTGTTTGTTTGATTGAAGCAGACATTTTAGGGGATTTGAATGAACCCTGTAACAATCCACTCGACCAATCAGTAGAGGAAGCAAAAGATTCACTTTGGAGGACCACACGTGTAAGATCAACTTGTTTTTAAAGGACTAATTTATTTTGTTGTTTTCAAATAAAGGTTCACAGTTGAGAAGATGAAAAAGGATAGAGTTAATAATATAAAAGGATACAAACACCCTGTTAAGCAAATGTTCCCACATTTTCTCTTTTGGAGTTTCCCCCGACCCCCATATTTTTATTTTATTTATTTTTCTGAAACCTCGTCAAGTGAAATGTCAACCATTTGGTGGAGGCTCCTGTTTTTAAAACTACTGATTTTGTTGTAAGTGCCCAAAGGAAATAAAAAGCAAACTTTTTTTGTGTGCGTTGCTTGTTGAAAGATGTGGTAATGAAGATCCCATCAAACATGTTAACATGAGCATTAAGATGCATTTCATTGTATTTTATTTAGAAGTTTGGATTGCGCTACATAACATGGTGTGCACAACATGATGCATGCAAATGGCCAGGTTCAAAAGACGACAGCACTCATTGCCGCTTTCACGTCTGCCGTCTCGCTGCTCGTTCGTAGCGGCCCCGCTGCTCATGAGGGAACTCCCTCAGCTGCCCGTTGCTGACTTCCTCCCATGACTTTCTGGTGACTCGTTCAACTTGCAAAGCATAGAATGAGAAGCTTGAGCCTGATTGGCTGTTGTCACAGACATTTCACGCTTTGGATTGCGCAAATGTGCTTCCAGCTGATCAGCCTCGGGCCGGCCAGCAGACACAACAGGTTCAGTTTCAGTAGCAAGCATGCTAATTGGAACTTTTGGGGAAATGAGCATCACGGAAAATGTTCTTAAAAACCACCGAAGATGATTTACTGCAATGCAGGGGTCACCGACCTTTTTGCAATTGAGATTGACTTCTTGGGTACCGATTATTGCTCAGGTCTCAAAGAAGATGAAACCTTTATTTGTCTCACTATGGAGAAATTCGCAATTTACAGCAGCAAAAATTATGAAAAGGTGAAAGTAGAAAAACAAAAGTATTTGCATGTCCAAAAACCCCCCCAAAAATGGACTGTACACAGTACAGAGTGTAATATAAATATAAGCATATATGCATTTGCAAAGTGGGTGTGCTATAGCATCTTGATGTCCAGCCATCCATTTTCCGAACCACTTAATCCTCCCACGGGTCGCGGGGGGTGCTGGAGCCTATCCCAGCCGTCTTTGGGCAATAGGGAGGGGACACCCTGAACCGGTTGCCAGCCAATCTCAGATTGATTAATAAATTTAAAAAACAAATAATAGGCAGAGTTTTATGTGTCAATGCATTGCCCCTTTCAATATGGCCGCCACGTATGTCCGGGTCCCAACAGGGCGCTAACGTATCGCGTCTTTTCTCGTATCCGTGGGTCGCTGGCGCGTCAGCCACGGCGAGGGCACCCCCGGGGTCCTGAACTTCAATGTTCCCGATTGCAGGAGCAGATTTAGATCGAGTGGGGTCACTGTGGGGATGCAGAAGCTGAGTCATCTTTCACTGGAACCTCTGTAAGCAGAATGAAGGTGTGTGAGGCTCCATTTCTTGCGAGTGAGTGGCGTGGCGAAACGCGTTAAGAACCCACGCTCACATGAGCTACCGCCAAGTTAGCTTACGGCGGTTCCAGCACAAGGGGCGAACACATTTCACTTGCCTCTTTTCCCTTCTCATCTTTCGTAAAAATCGAAACATAAGAACAACTACATGA
Organism: Hippocampus guttulatus; assembly: GCF_054856545.1. NCBI lineage: Eukaryota > Metazoa > Chordata > Actinopteri > Syngnathiformes > Syngnathidae > Hippocampus > Hippocampus guttulatus. Next base: position 20,788,949 of record NC_141266.1, on the reverse strand, counting down.
CATCGTGATCTATCAAACCATAGGTCAGATGACCTCAGGGATCAAAATACAAATTGACGAGTTAACGAGGCACACCTGGGTAAGGTACAAGTGGCTGGAGGGAGACGATCGGTTGACATGGCTGATGAGAATAGGGAAGATGAAAACCAACCTTGTTTGACAAGGCATGAACGAGAGGAATGGGATGTGAAACCAAGCTGAATATGTTCAAGTCAAAGCAAAATTCCACAAACCTGACCAAAAGGTGAATGCTGGCGCGTTTTGGCTGCCGCTGCTCAACCCGTATTGGTTTGTGTTTTTTGTTATTGTAAAGTGTCCTTGGGTGTCTTGAAAGGCGCTTATAAATAAAATCTATTATTATTATTATTATTAAAAGGATCAGTTGGCTGGCTGGAGAGTCGAGAGGAATTTGCAAGGCGTTACAAGGCAGGCGGAAGAGGACGGCTGGCACATGACACCACCGCGTATCTCCAAAATGGGTCAAAAGACCACAAGCCGATTACAAAGGGAGGGCCGCGGCAACGCTGAGCGCTGGGCCCCAAAGAGATTTCTGGCCATTCGGTACGTTTGGCAAAAATTTCGAATCTTCATGCATCCAGGTAATGTGGCAACATGCAAGGAGGCCTTGTCGGTATGTATTTATTGTACAAGGAAAAGAAAACAAACACATGTGAAGGCCTGATGAAAGCTGGGTTGACATTTTTTGTCGTCACCGCAGAAGCTCATCGCAGCCCATGTCCTCCAGAATGGCACGGCTGAAATCAAACATTTTTTTTGTATACATGATTGTTGCGGTTATTGTATACAATTCCGAGGGAATTACGAACTGTTCCAAATTTCTGTCAATGTCGACACAACTGCTTCAACTTTCTGTTAGAAAGAAAAAGAAAAAAAAATCAGCAAGAGCTCTACTTTTTGGAGCGAGTGATTGCGAAAGTGAAGCGCGTCACAATAAAGGCCCCATTCATGTCGCAAGGGCTCGCAGCGCGTGGCGTGCCATCACGTCACACGTCTCCTCCTGAAAAGCGGCCGTCCCACGGCCCGCCGAGCTCACAAGCGCTTGCTCATCTTCATCCGCTCTTCGTCTTCAGCAGCTGTGCCTTGCTCATGGGGTGAGTGTGCCTTTTTGGCCCCTTTTGGACTTTTTGGCTTTTCTGTAGTCTGTGTGTGTGTGTGGGGGGGGGGGTCCAATCCCAGTTTGAGTTTGGGTCTTCTTCTCGCCCGCCACCTTGCGTGAGTTTCTCCTGCTTGCACTTTCTTTGAGTACTCGTTGCAAAGCCCAGCAAGATTGTGACTCTCGGCCGCCCGCTCCGGCGTGGACCTGGGCCCTCGCCCAAATCCAGCTGCGATGAGTTCCAAGTCCCCCTAAAGACAATCTTTTTTTGGAAAGCGCATATGACCTGGGGGTGCTCATTTTTTTTTTCTTAGCATGAAAAAAATTGTAATTGCACGTCCACTCCAGTGGGTGGCAGTGGTACTCTCATTTATTTACTTATTTATTTTTCAGGCAAATCGATGCACTTAAAATCATTTCAGTGACAAAATGTCAACAATCCTGTTCAATTTATTCTTTGTTATAAGTTGAGCTCTCTGTCTTTGTTTGAAATGTTAATAAGAATAGTCTGTTCAACAGAAGTTTACATGGAACAGTTTTACAGACAAAACCCATTTATTGTCGCTCCAGAGAGTTGGTGGGGAGGTAAAATGTTTTTTTCGCCTTCGGGGGGGAGGGACTTACGTAAAATAAATGAGAAACACGGAACTAAAGTAACCTGTCATGAGGATGGACAGATGAACAAACACAATAAGGCACAGGTGTCAAAGTCAAGGCCCGGGGCCAGATCTGGGGCCCCCACATCATTTTATGTGGCCTGCGAAAACAAATCAAGCATGTCAACGCCAATGATGCTTGCTAAAGTCTGAACCAAAATTTCCAATTGTCATATCCAATCCATAACAACAATGTTTGAACAAGCCATTATTCTTGACTTCGGATTTCAAAACAAGCGATCCATCAGTTTGTTCTTCGCTATGTATGTAATATGTGGCGGTGGTTAGACATTGACATGGTTTTACAAAATTCAGTCATAACGAACGTCCAAGGGTAAACCGTAAGGACAATGTGGGCCGTGACAAAAATGAGTTTGACACCCCTGCGCCAAGGTGTACCAGCAGTCCTCTAGTGTTTTCAGACGCTCGGATGCCATCAGGGTGTGGTTCTTCTTCGCCGAGTTTTTCAACGACGACGTCTTTCCTCGTTTGTTACAAAGCCTTCCAGAGAAATTACGGGATGAAAAAAAGTGGACTTTGAGAGCCAAGAGATTCATGAAACTGCTGTAATGGCGAACGCGGGTGGTGGTATGCATGGTGAGCAGATTGCCAAGATAGTCTGTGGTGAAAGGATGAATGCCTGAAACTCAACGTTTTTACCCTCATGAGTGATCCAAGTCGTCAGAGCAACCCGCACCGGAGACTGAGCCACTTTCAACTTGCGTTTTTGGGGGAAAACGATGACACCGCGTCCTTTTGGATGACTCTAAGAAGTAAATTTTCCAGCGGATTGGTTGCCTGTCAATCCGGTGGAGTGAATGGACACCGTGGCAAGCGTCAGTGGGAGATGTCATGAGAGCGGCGCCCTCCAAAGTGCTTGAAAGGCTGTTTTGTGCGCATGTGAGCGTACGTGCATTGGCCATAGAGGGCAATTTCCACGCTGGTTCGGCGGCGGAACATTGAAGAGTCGTGTGCACGAGCAGCTGACTGCCTCATGCCGCCGCCACCGCCGAAGACGCTATCACCTCTTCACTCGCAAATGAAGGCCTGGATGCAAATCGGGCCACATGCGAAGGTCTCGTTGCTGCCCTCCGTCGGGGGTCCTCTGTTCTAACCTTCCATACAAATCTCGTGTCTTTCTGGTCCATCAACGAAACTACAAATCCGAAATCTGACAAACTGAGATGTTGTGGTTAAGGATTTAAGTTTTTTTTTTTTTTAAATAAATGGTGCAATGGAGCTCGGCTTAGTTTGATTCACAGATTTTGAACTTGGTTTTACTAATCTCAGATGAGAGTAAATTTTACATTAAGTTAACCATGACCAGGTCTAGGTATCTGTGACTGGTATCGGCAGACATCATGAGTACCCGATACCTTGAAATAAAGCCAGCATTGACCCGATGCCGGTACCAGTAGCTGCTGTGGGTGGGAAGTCTTATCATAATCAAATGCACTGACTTCCTTCCTCTGTTTGTCTCACTTCAGATTTGGGGAAAGAGATAACGACATGGCTCATCACAATCATGAGGTGAGACGGGTGGGACTTATCTCTTGGTCACGCAAACATTGGTTGATTGTGTGTTCAGATGAGTGTGGTGCTGAGGGTCTCGCACCTCCCTCTGGTGCGCTCGGCGCTGGAGTTGGTGACCTCGATGTACTCGGAGGCCAAAGGTCGCTACCCTCTGCTGGGCTTGGTGGGAGGCGTGGCCGAGGTGGGCGTCCAAAATGCCTCCAAGGTGGCCTTGAGCGGAGCCACACCCCTCGTGCAGACCCTCAGGCCTCAGAGTGCGTACTGTGCTGATGCTAATACAAAATCATAGAGCGAATGCTAATAATGCTGCTGCCCTGTAGCTACTTTCTACCATTTCAGCTAACGTGGTGATCCTGTGCTACTTCCTATGTTTGCGTGACACACTTTCTGTGTTGTGTGCTCCCAGTCGAGGTGGCGAACAGTTTTGCTCTGGTGGGTCTGGACCAGCTGGAGAGGACTTTTCCCTTCCTTAACCAGTCCACCGACGAGGTTGCCAACTTGTTTCTTCTTGTTGTCCTCAGTTGTGTGTGTGAGACGACTTTTTTTTGGGATGATTTGCAAAAAAAGTTGACTGGAAAGGCCTCTGTAGTGCGTGTGTGTGTGTGTACGTGCATGTACGTTTCTAAGCCTAAAAAAAAAAAGAATAACCATATACTCACTGGCCAGTGAACCTAAACAGGATAAGTAATGAGTACACTACTGAGTACAACTACTACAATGGCAACATTTACACAGTTAACATCGCACTTCTTGCATATCATACTCTTATTCTGAAAGACAAGATGCACAATTTCTGGTTGCTAACTTTACCGTCAATACATGGTAACCATCACTCGTGAACCGAAAAGTCAGCTATGGCCTTCTGGTGAAACCAATAAGAAGGCACTTGAAGAATGCTCGCGTATATCTACTCAAATAATGTCCTAAACAGAATATGACTCAAATAGAAACAGGATTATTAACATCTAAGAAAGAGCTAGCATAAAACCTAGTTGATACGGTCAATCCCCGTTTATTACAAACTAACAAATTTCACTGACCTTCTGGCAATGTACATGAATAATGTGGCCCGCAGATGTACATTGTCCAATGAACCTACAGCCATTGCTTTCTGTAGGCAGAAAAAGCAGGATTGCAAAGAAATCTGTGACATAGTCGGTCAGGCATGTGTCGCCACGCTAATGGTGCGTCCCCGTCCAGGTGGTGGGTCACCTGAAGGATGCCTTCTTCCTGACGCTGGATGACATGCAGCTGTGGATGGTGGATGGATTGGACGGTGCGTTGGACCAGATGGAGCGTCTGTCTCACTCAGCCTGGATGGCGGTGCGGCAGGTGCAGGAGTCGCAGGTGGGACGCGCCGCCTCGTCGGGTCTGGATGACTTGCTCAGCCGCCTGGAGGACGCCACCGCCTACTACATGCCGCTGCCTCCCACGCTGCGTAAGTTGGCAACATTTGTTTTGAACTTTGTGATTTACCATCATTAGGGTCAATGAGGCTCAATTCGATGATGTCCATAATGGTCCACCCTGGTGGTCTGTAATGGTTCATTTTGGTTTGCAGACAGAGTGAGCCAGTCCACATCTGGATTTCTAGGGGAGCCAGTGGTTATTTGGGGGAAATGGTTTATAGTTGTCCGGAAACCAAACTTGTAGGTTGTAACAGCGGTTCTTGACGTGCGCTGTGTGTCATGTGGCGTGTTGAGGTCGCGAGTGGGAGATGCGGGTTCAGGAGTATGAGGACGAAGATGACGACGAGGAGCCCAGCGTCTGGACCCGCGTCCGTAGCCTCCTCCTCTCCATAAGCCTGCAGCTTTACCACCGCATGGTTAAGGTCCAAGAACAGCTGGAGGACGCCACCGGAGCCCTGGGGGACGCCGTCCAAGCGGTTCGTGCAAAGCTAATCAAAACACTCGGCTCACGCTCATGCTGGTGCTGTACCTTGACTTTTTTTTAAAAATCTTTTCACTGAACTTAATCTTGTCTTTAATCTTATCTTTTTGTTTGCCTTTTTCGTCGCACCTGAAATGCCTTCGCAGGCCAGATAAAAGGATGTGGCAGGCTAAATCTGGCTACCGGGCTGCTAGCTTGACACCAGTGATGAACTGTATTACTTTGACTGAACAACAAAAACATGCCGTGATTGTCTAGGAAGAAGCATGTTAACAAAAAGAGAGAGGCAATGTGACGATTTTGGGATACGACCCCATACATTTACTGTGCCACACTCCCCCCTCCCCTGCAGGTGGGACTGGGGACTGTGCTGGAAGTGCTGGGGGAGTTGCTGCAGAACCTGCAGAGGCTGCTGGTGGCGCTTGTGTACCGCACAGAGAGGCTGAGGGAGCTGAGCCTGGGCCGCGTTCGGGAGCAGGCTGTCGTGTTAGCGGAGCTTCGTCCGGTGCGGCAGATCCGAGAGCTCCCGCTTCAGGTCCGCCACCTCCTGGAGGATCTTCAGAAGCTCTCCAAGATTCTCCTCCAGCTCGTCATCAACACCACGCCGCTGTACGATTTGGTGAGCACACTTTGTACGACTCCTATGTCGCCATGAGCTGACCTCCGCCACAATTGGGACACATTTGAAGCGGGTTTTCGGCATGTTCTGGACATCTTGGAATCATGTGCACGTTTCATGCATGTGTGAGGCATGTTTCAGATGAGTTTGACACCAATTTCAAGCCCATGTTTCCTATGCGTCAGCTCCAGCAGCCGTCCAACGAAGAGGTGGAGGATTTCCTGAACCAGGAGGACTTCCGTACGGACAGCTCGTCCCGCCGCAGCTCAGCCAACAGTCTGTTCCTGAAGGCCATGGACGGACGTCCTCGCCGGCGCAAGAGTCTCTTCTCCAGGGCCGCCCGCAGTCCAGGCCCGGATGCCGCCGCCGCCGCCGCCGTTGCCCCTGCAACCGCCTCCGGCAAGCGCTCCAGCCTGAAGCAGGACGCGGAGGCGGATGGCTCCCCCGTCTTTTCCGATGGCGCCGCCCAACGCCGTCCCTCCGCCGCCGAGCTCATCCTTTCGCCGCTCAAGCAGTTTGTGTCGCAGAGCCAAAAGGCCTTCGAGTACCTCAACCCCAACTCGGTGGAAGAGCCCATCAACAGCGCCACCGACTGATGAGCGCCACCCCGTCCACGCCACAGCACGGTGCCGCCGCTCCCCCCCCCGCACCCCCCCGCTCCGCGCCACTCCCGGGCAGCCACCCTGACAGCAGAACGCCGTGGTTGCGCCGGCTTCTCCGACAGAATCGGCGCAAAATGAATCTAATCGCCGTACTCACTGACACAATTCTGCTTCCTTCCACTCTCACTTGACCTCCTGTCACGGTCACGTCATGCGCCAAGGCGCCATTAAGGCCTAGTATACACATTTGTAGTTTTCATATATGAAAAGATCGATCCGTTACCGAGCCCACTCAACAAGCTCAAAAACCGGATCACTTTTAATTTTTTGGTCATACTGTGTGTCAAAAATCTCAAAACACAACACCAATCTTCAGAGGTTCTTTTCCGCCACAGATCTCGAAACAAGTCTTTCAAAGCCCAACTCTCACAAAAACTAAACAAGAATTGTCACGAGCAGATATGCGCCGATTGTTACTGAAGTTTGCGTTGAAAAATGCCAAAATCATCAGAAAAGACTTGTTTTGGAAAATACTCTTGAGAAGCTGCCTCATGGACAAGGACTTTGTTTTATTGCCGGCTGCTTCCCTTGTGCTCAACTAGCCTGTTTCGATTGGCTACTTTCCGTTCCACGTCACAATTCGTAAAATCAAATGACTCATAGTCAGCTTTCCCAGCATACATGGAAGATTTTTTTTGGGGGGGGCGGGGGGGGTCCTAAATATTGGAACATGTGTAATATTTAAGATTCTCAATTGGGTCTTTTGAGGCCCGGCTGGCTTTTAAGACCTCCCAATTCTGACTGGTGTGTTGCATAACATCAAATGTAGCTTGCTAACAGCTAACAGGAAGCACTTCGCCTGCTAACACGTTAATTGTAGCCATAAGACAGCCGCTCCTGATTCTTTTTTTTTTTAATTTGGGGCGGGGGGGGGGGCGTGTGTCAGTGATGTCCTTCAATAAAGCTTCACACAACCTTCGTGTAACTGCTTGTCTTTTTCACCTACTATTACATTTCGAAGCATTTTTCAGCATGTTGAAGGAGTATTTGTAAGTTTCATGTGAAAGGGAGAGGACGAATGGTTTATTGGCAATGGATTGTGATTGTGTCCATTTGTTGATGTGTCACACACGTACATGCGCGCTTAATGCAAGGTCAGAGGTCATCAGCGCGGCGTGGGGCCACTGCCACCGAAGTCCTGAAGAAAGCCGAAGGCGGAAGAGAAAAAGCTTTGGGACGCTGACGGCTCCAGCGATGGCGGCTCGGGGCGCCCGGCGCTCACATCGGCCCCGGGGGCGTCCTGGCGGGCGTCGTCCTCGCGCTCGTCCTCGCTTGAGTCACTGACGAGGTGCGTATGCACACGCAGAAGCAAAAAGAATATTTGGAATATTTCTCAGCATTCACATTGTCGTCTTTAGAGTTTTCTAAAGTTCTGTGTTTTCATCTTTGGCGTTTGTATTCGTTTGAGTTTTTCTTGCTTTGATCTTTGTTTTTTCACCTTTTTCTCATTCCAGTTTTCTTGTTTTTTTCTCCTTTTTAGTATTTTCTAATATTGTTTATTGTTTTTCGCTTTCTTTTTGTTTTTACATTTTTCACAATGTCATGGTTTTTTCTCATTTTTGTGTATTTTTTGCATTTTTCTCACGTTTTTTTTAAACGCTTTCTCCTAGATCTTTTTTTTTAAGATTAAGATATCCTTTATTTGTCCCGCAATGGGGAAATTTACAGTCAGAGTTCAGAAAGGAATTTTTTTTTTATAGTTTTCTACTTAAGTGTTTTATTTTTAGTGTTTTCTCTTGTACCTTTTTAGCATTTTTTTTCTTTCACATTTTTCCATCTTTTGTGGTTATTTCATTTTTTGTGTTTCCTTTTGGGGATTTAGGTTTTCTTTTTTTCAGGGTTTAAAAAAAAAATTAACTTGGGTTCCTCATTTGACATTTTGCTAGTGTTGGTCATTCTCATTTTTTATTTCTCTTTTATTTTAGAGTTTTATTCAACCTCCGTTTTTCGTGTTTTCCTCAATTTAAGGCTGTTTCTTGTTTTTCGGCTTTCGAGCACTCGCTTTTACAGGGTTTCTCGTGGCTGCGTCACTCACGGCTCCTCCTGGCTGTCTTCTTGGAAAGTCGTCGGTCGCGCGCACACGTGACACATCTTCCCACCTCTCTTGAAACACGGCTTACAAAACACTCCTGCAAACACAGCGAGGGGAAACCGAAAACCTTGTGACAGCGGTTACCGCGGTTAGCGGCCAACACCGCGTGCTCTCCCTGACACCACCTGACCCCCCCCCTGCGCCAAGATTTAGCCGTAGCATGTTGCTACCCGTCTTGTGCAGAGTTGTGCCTGGTGGGCCTCATCGACCATCCTACCTGGACACCGATTGACGTCGCAGACGAACGGCGCAAGCCCCGCCCTCCCACCGCAGGACACGCACATTTCTGACAGGTAGGCTCCTCCCCCTGGAAGCCTGACAGACACGTGCATTGATACTTGATTGACTGCTGTGGAAAAGAAACACGCGTGACAGACGCGGTGGCTGCGAGAGTGACGCTCATCCAGTCTCCTAATATTGGGTCGTATGTGTTTGATTCGGACGGGAGGGGCTCAACTGACCTCCGACTGGGGAATGACATTGGAGAAAGAGCTCATGTTTAACTTTGGCTCAGTGATATAAGGTCGTTATGAAGCGTTGCTATGTCCTGTACGTCCGCTACGAAAACATCAGGCTCAAGGGTGAACAACATGAGATGACACGACGTTACTTGTGAAGATGCACCAAAGAAGAAAAAAAAGGTTCCACCTGCCCCCGTTTGAACGGTGAGCACCCGACCCTCCAAATGTCCCCACGACCCTTTTCAACAAAGGCGCACCTTTGCAACAGGGCCCAGAGACGGCCGCGAGGCATGGCCCCTTTCGCCGACATCCTGGCCGCCGCCCTCAGCAGGGCTCTTCCCGCCGCCCGCCTCTCGTCCAGGATCTGCTGGCGAAGGAAGTGGATACGTGCCTGATGGAGCAGGAAGTCGGTGTAAAGCCAGTAGACGTCGGAAAACTGATTGAGCGCATGGCAAAGGGCATATAGTGACAATGCGTCGCTATATGATACGTTTCTTGGTCTATTTGTGAGGGTGTGCGTTTACCATCTCGGTGTCGGGGTGGAAGTAGGCGCAGATGAGGCGTCTTGACCGGCGGACGATTCCTCCGGCGAGCGTCACCAGCAGGGCCACGCCCAACAGGAAGCCTGAGAGATGAGCGGACGGGTCACCTCCCCCTCACGCCTCCATACGTTAACTTCCCGCAGCGGCCGACCACCTATGGCGAAGCAGGAAGTGTAGTCGGGTTCCGATGGCACAAACAGACACTTGTGGCTGATGACCGTGACGTTTCCCGCCTGCAGCACGTTGAAGGACACCGCCAGGTCACGCATGATGTCGGCCATGTAGCCCGAGCCTTGCACCTGAACCGCCACTGTCACCGGAGCTGCGGGATCATACGATCGCCGCGGTTACCCCACGCTCAGACAAACCGTGTACCTGTCAAGCTCCTTTAAGATTGATAGCGTTCACGGCATTATCGCTTAGGAAGGATTGAAGGACAAACGAAGGACGATTGAAGGAATTGGAAGATGCAAGTGAAAAAAAGGGTACATTGGGGAAACACGTCACTGGCATCACCTCGGGCCACGACGCCCCCCTGGACCTGCCGGTGCACCTGATCCAAAAGCCAGAAGACCAGGAAGTCCAGAGCTACAAGAACCGCCGACATCAGCGTGTGTCTTGTCACCCAGGCTACGCCCACCAGCACCGAACGACACTCTCTGCGTGTCAGCCACGGAGACACTGAAACAGGAATTGATGCCATTAAGTGCCGACAGGAAGTGACGGGTGACTGCCGTGCGACGTGGCCCGAGTCGTCAATCATTGTTTCTGATGAACTCACGTGGCCTAATGTAGATCTGTGACTCCCTACGCGTGATTGGCAGGATGGAAGCCCCGCCTTCTGAGGTCAACTGACGGTCCAGTTTTACAAACTGAGCGGTGATGTAAACGTTTTCGAAATTCAAGTGCGTCAAGTACTTGCGCTGGTACTGCACCGCCCTACACACACGCTTGTGTTAGCTAGCAGCTGCTAGTTTCACTCACAAAATCATCAGCGGACGTGCACAAGACACATTCACACAAACCGACATGCATACAGATACACGCACAACTGTGGGTGTGGCACGCCCAGCACAGAAGGGGCGGTCACCTGATTAGGGAGCAGGTGAGGAGCAAAAGCCCCGCCCACACGAGCGGTCCTCTGAGCGTGGTGAAGACCTTGAGGTCCGAAGTCAGCTGCTCCAAGATCTCCTGAGCCGTCTGGTGTAGCGAGCGGCTCACGTTGGCGTCCACCTCCAAGGCAGCCGACACCGACAGGTTGAAGTCGAAATGGCTCCGCATTCGGCGGAAGGCGGAGATGACGGCTAAATATGCAAGGGGGAGGAGTCAGGGGTGGGGCCGGGAGGCAGGAGGCGGGCTCTCAAAGGCTGGCAGACTTACGCTCGGCCAAGTGCTTCTTGAGCTGGCTGGAGACATATTCCGGGATGCTGCAGAACAGCTTGGGGGCTAAAAGACACCAAAGCAGACACACTTGTTGGATCATTTAACACCCATTTGCTTTCGGGTTTGCTTCTCTGTGCTTTTCTGTCTCACTAGCTTGTTGTTGTCCTCTGCTGCTGTTATCCCTCCCTGTATGTTTCACTGTTTTTTGGGACTTTGACATTCCATTGCTATGCCATGCTATGCTATGCCTTCACCAAGGCACATAAAAAGCTCAGTCAGGCACTCGGCGTCAATGCACCTTTCGCCAGCTCACAAAGGTGCATGAAGCCTTCGACAATGCCACACAGGAAGTTGAAGTCGCCTAGCTGAGCAACGCAGTCGCCTTTGGCCCGGATAAAGATGGCGCGACACTTCCTGTACGGTGTACCCAGTTTGGCGTTGCACACGTTGCCAAGGTCCAACAGGAAATGAAAAACGTTCCTCATGGTGCGGGCTGGAGGGCGAGGAGGACAAAGACTCAACCTGAAGACACGCGTGCACACACACACACACATTGTGATTTTCTCACCAACATGGCGGATGCCATCACTCAGCGAGCCAATCAGCTTGTTGACTCTGGCCGCCATGGCAGCGGCGTTCCTTCCAATCTGGCGGATGTGGTCCAGCGCAGCTGCACGGCCATGCGCACACATACACACGGTTTTCTCTGAGGTGTTGCTCAACGGAGCTGCGATGAGGGAAGCCAGTGGGCGTGTCTTACCCAGGAGAGGCGTGGCCGCGTTCCTCATCAGCTGCCGTGTCTGATTGGCGGCAAACTCGGCGCCACAGAGCAGGCTGGCGGCGGCTAGCTCCGAATTCTCCAATGTATTTGCCACCGGGCCCGACACCAGCACCGCCGTGCTTGCCAGCAACAGGAAGTTACGTCCGTGAGCTACACACACACACACACACACATCATCGGATACACACACACACACACACACACACACAAGCGCGAAGGCACTGACCCGAGCAGAGCGACGGCAGCATAAGGCTGATGGCGGTGCGCACGCGCACGGACATCCCCATCCCAAAGCCAGTGACAGTGGCCACCGCCAGCGTTCCGTATATACACGTCCACAGCGGCGCCCCCTGCAGAAAGAGGGCGGTGGCACCGTAGCAGGAGGCCAGCACCAGCCCCGCCCCGAAGGCCAGTAGGCTCCGCGCCGCCGCTCGAAAGTCACCTCGCAAGTTGCTGCGCCGCGATGCCGGCGAGGATGACGACGAGGAAGATGGCAGCCTTTGGTGTGAAAAAAAAAATGGTGAGGTGTTTTGCGTCATGGCCTTGAGATTTTCTGGCTCCATTTTAACATTCTTGGTAAGACGTAATTGCCTTTTGTAGAGCTCCCAAAAAGTCTTCCAATGGATTTGCCTGGATTATATTGTCTGTCTACATGTGATGCTGCAACGTTTGTGTTGATGTATATGTTGTCCTCCGCTCCAAGTATCCATGCTATTTGTTCTTCCGTCTATGCCATTTCCCATGATATTTTAGCATTAAGGTAGTGAGAGCATTCCTTTGCACAATCAGCCAAATGACGGCTCGTGGCAAGAAAAAAAAAAAAAAATCTAGTCAGGTTGTATCAGTCGTATCTCAGGGCACCGCAATGCGCTCAGTCGTAGCAACTTCTTTGTCTTTCTTTTGTTTGGATCACATTTCTTTGCATTTTCAAAATCACAAAAAAAGTCAAGCATCTTGTCCGCTCTCCCATCTTTGACAATCGAATGCAACAAATAAGCCGTGCAGTTCATTTGGGACATTTTACCTGCCTGGGCGTCGCCATGGTAACCAGTTGACTGCACTTCCGTCCATCACGTGACGGGAGAGTGTTTTTCATTACATGGTTCAGATCGTCTCAGTTCTTTTTTTTCCCCAAAAGTTTGTAACTCAAAGTTGAACGTGCGCGTCAGGAACGTGTAAGGGAATTTACTTTGACGGCGTCACGTGACATAACGCGTCGTTTGACTGTGACGTCACACTGGTTTGCGGCGGGGAAAAGGCATGGATTAGGATTTAGGATTATCAGTATATGATTATGATCTTTACGGTCATTGTGAACAACAAGCACCAACGGCACAAGCCGGTCGTGACGTTATCATGACTCGTGACGACCAACCTCGCAGTAGTGAGTGTTTTCTTTTCATCTTTGTTGTACCCGTCCTTGTGGTATTTCTGGTGTGTGACGTCCTCTGGTGGCGGTGACGTGTCTCGCAGCTGTAGAGCATCTGATCAAGCACTTCCTCCCACGTGCCTGCCATCGCTTCCTTTTCAACCAATCGGACGAGCTGCGACTTGCTGACGTCATCCTACGCGCCCTGTTCGGCGCGCTGAGTGGTGCAGGTAAGAAAAATGAATAAATAAACGAAAAAGAAAAGTAAAAAACACCAAGGTGGATGGACTTTGACTCAGCAGGTGTTGTTTTTTTGCTGTTGATGGGTGGCCAGTCCAAATGGGAGCTTGGAGTGAAGTGGAACGATTGAAGTTTCATGAACGAGTTGTGTTGATGTCTTTTTTTTCCCCAAAAGAGAAGTGTCCTCCATAATGTGCAATAATAGCAGTGGCTTTTGGAGCAATCGCAATGATTATGAATCATTTGAAAACCATATTGGCGGCATCTGGATCAAAATGTTCGGCACTTCCGTGGATGTTCTAGAGACGCTCTAGACAAAGGGCTACCAACTCCGGTCATCGAGACCCCCTAATGCACCGATCAGGATCGTTATCAGGCTCCTGTAGAGCTTGCAGATCATTTGAATCGGCTCTGTTGGAGGAGGGAAACATCTCGGGCTCTCAAGTATTGGAGTTGGTGACCCCTGTTTTTTTTTCGGGAAAATATGGTTTTATAGGGGTGGGGGGGCCTCACACAAAATCTCCATTCAAACTTATTTGAGCTAGTTACGAGCTGCGCCGCAGAACAATGTCAACTGCTAAGTCAAGCTAGCGCCGTCCAATCAACAGCAGACGATGTCAAGTGATGTGTTTGTCATGAGATCAGCCATGTTCGCCGCCATTGCACCGGGCCTGCCCCTGACCTTTGACCTCAAGCTGGCCACAGGATGCCTCTTTACTGGTGAGGAAGATGATGATGTAGCGCCACCTACAGGATGCCTGTGTGACTGTGCTTTTGGCCGTGTCCAGGGGCCTGTGTGTTGGGCGGGGCCACATCATCGGCCTTCAGATGCGCCGTCCTGCTGATGTTTCCCAGCATGCTCGGCTCCCGCGGACGCGCCTTCCTCTTGCTGCTCGTTGTCTCCGCGCTCTATTCAGGTTGGTGCATGACAGCAGGGTAACGTGATTGACAAGTGGACGACTGATGGTTGACAGTTGAACAACAAGTGATTGGCAAGAGATGGACAATAATAATTGAAGGGCAGAGAGTTGATGATTGACAAGAAGCCAATGAAGAATGAACAGGTGTACAATCGGTAGTCGCCGATCCAAAACGAAACGATTGACAGTTGGACAGCGAATGCAGCACAGCTCAATAAATGCTGACGAACAGGTAGTCGCTGGATGACTGACAAGTGCGTGGCGCTTGATTGACAGGTCCGGTGTCCAACATCCAGCACAACGTCGAGACGGCCGCGGAGTCTCTGAGTTGCAATCTGGACCTTCAAGTGCGCAACGCCAAGTTGTTGTGGAGAGACGCCGTCAAGCCCTTCCTCAAGGTGGCGAAAGAAGTCGTGGTAAGACCCGCCCCCCCGCCCCCCCGCGTCATGTGACCACCCTGCTGCTGAGCAAAAAGGATTGCTTCTTAGCAAATGGCCTGCAGGTGACGTGTAACTTGCTGCCTCTTTCGTGCGTCCAGCAGGGAGAAGCGGAATTCGAGTCAGAAGCTCGCGGCGCCCACGGCGCCTTCGCCGACGTCCGGCGGGAAGCGCTCGGTCGGGACACGAGCGTTCCCGAAAACGCAGACCGGAACAGCACGCAGGAACGTTTCGCCCTCAGCGCCTTAACGCAGTGCGACGGTGAGCCTTACTCATCCACCTTATCCTCTTTATCTCCGTCATCGTCGCGTTCGTCTCCCGTCGCGCGTAGGCATGGTCAAGGGGGGCATCGCGGCCTGCGCCAAATGGTTCTCCGACAAGTGGGCGCAGTGCGCCAAGGCCATCCAGGTGCCCGTCATCAAGCACATCCTGTGCGTGCCCATGAAGTTCCACTTCCTGTGTAACATCATGAGAGGTCAGCGGACACCAGATCACTCGTACCGCATCATCGATACGTGCTCGATGATGATGATGATGATGATGACGACGGCGCCTTGTGTGCTTTTGTTCCTCAGTGATGACGGACTGGTGCAAGGAGCACATCCCCGTGGAGAAAAACTTCGGTCAGCTGTTCGATCATCTCAACACCTCCATTGATCTTCTCAATCAGGAGTTCACCAGCAAGCTCGTCGTCAAGGTCGCGACCCCGTCGCGTTTTCACCCGACGCCCGTTCGACATGTTCGCCTGTCGCATGCGGACATATTTACGTCCCGCGTGTGTCGCCTGTTGACATCTTCCCATTTCCGTGTCGGTGCGCGACAGGAATATCAGCAGCAGGCGGCGCTGGATGGACAGCTGCTGGACGGCGACTTCACGCGCGGCATCCGGACTTCTTTCCGACAGGTGGCCGCTCGCATACGCAAACTGCTGGACATCTTCCGCCTCGTCGTGTCCTTCGCTTTCTTGTCCGTGTTCACGCAGTAAGCCGCTGGCCCCCCCCCCGCCGCCGTTGCATGTGGCGCCGGCGTCCTCAGTGTGTTTGTGTGTTCAAGGTGTCTCGGTTACGTGCGACAATTCCGAGGAGACGTTTACTTCGATAACATGTACATCACCAAGTACTTCGGCATCATCGACCGACGCAGGAAGTCGCTGGTAACGCCTTCATCATTGACGTCGTCGTCATCATCAGCAGCGGCCTCATTATCACGTGTGTGTGTGTGTGTGTGTGTGCGCGCACATTCAGGGGAAACGGCATTTATTACCTCTCACGCCATCTGAGAGACGAAGGTTTGTGGACCCCTGGAGCCCCAAAATTCACCCTGAAGAAATCAAAGAAGTGGTGGGCTCACCTCGCACACGCACGCACTCACGCACGCACGCATGTATCATTCATTGTCTGCGTGTGCAGCTGTCAAGTGTCATTCAGGTTTTGTCCGTGCTCCTTCTGGCGTTGGTCCTGCTGATGGTGGACGGGTCAGTCTTTCGTGTACTGGACGTGGTGAGCAAGCACACGCGTACCACCATCAACGTCACGAGTAAGACATCCGTTGCGTGCGCACGCCTCCTTCGACTTGACCCGTAAACACAAACTCCCGGGCATGTTGCGTAATGATGCACATGGTGGGCGTGGCCTTTTTTCAGGCAGCCAGCGGGTGGACATAAAAGTAGGCGGAACCTCAATGATGGCGCGCCTCTTGCGGAGGACGTTTTCCGCCTTCAACACGTCGTCGAGGGTTCGCATCGTATCCGACAACCAGCGTGAGTCGGTTGGGGGGTCGAGGGTCGCACAGGGTGATGATCGGCGCCCCAAATGAACTTGCGCCGCCCCCCTCTCATTCTCTCCCCTCCACAGGCTGCGTGACTACGCCCTCCTCCCTGGCCGCCTCTGCGTACATCAGCGTTGCCTGCTGCCTCCTGCTGGCGGTGCTCTTCAGCTGCCTTCAGGTTTACGCTAACCGCCTGCGGAGGGTCATCGCCGCCTTCTACCACCCGCGGGTAACGCTCCCTTACCATCCCGACATCCATCCATCCATTATCTGATCCGCCCTGACACCCTGAACAACCTTGCAGCGCACACATAAACAAACGGCCATTTGTGCTCACAATCAAACCTAGGGATAATTTGGGGGGGGGGGGGGTTCAATCAACCGACTGTGCATGTTTTTGGACTGTGGGAGGGAACCGAAGTACCCGGAGAAAACCCACGTAGGCACCGGGAGAACATGCAAACCCCACACAGGAAGTTCCGGGGCCCGCAATTGAATCCACGACCTCTGCACAGTGAGGCCGACATGTTAACCAATCGGCCATCGTGCCGCCACTAATCGGAGTATTTGTTGTCTTCCTGAGGTTAGGCTTGCGTCTTGTTTGTGTTGGGCCTGTGTTATACGTGAAAGTGGACAAAACGTCTGCGTCAGCTCTTCGGGTCCTTTTTGCAATAATACAAGCAGTCTTTGTTTGCGCCAGCTGCCGATGTCACTTCCTCTCGCATAGTGATGAGCTAGCAAAGTGTAAGACTTCAACACGTGCACACGCGGTCCAGCTAAGCCGATCAGGCCAATGAAGTGCACTTCCCCGTGATTGAGGAGAGAGCGTTTCCAACCAAACTCAACACGTGACGTCATTCATCTCAACTCAGCTTTATTTGGATTTGGGGTAAAATTCGCACATTTTGTCTTTTTGTCTTCCAGAGGGAGAAAACACGAATCTTGTTCTTGTACAACCTCAGCCTGCACAGAAGAATGTTGTACAGGCCTACGTGCAACCAACAGGCCCGCACAAACGTACGCAAACGCACTCAAAATTCTGACTACGCCACCGGCTTCTCACGAAAGTGTGTTCTATTGTGTGTGTGTGTGTGTGTGTGTCCACAGGTGATGGAGTGTTTATCTCGGCTGTGTCGGAGACGGCGGGAAGCGTCGGGGTCTGAGGTTCAAAGTGTGTAGAATGTATGAAAAGACAAAGGTCGCATTAAACTCGTTCCAAAATGTCAAAGGTCAAATGTTATGTTGCCACATACAAAACACAAAAAAAGTACGTGTTGGCTTAATGCACACTGATGATGTCACTGAGATCAGTTTGCTGGCATCACACGTGTGTCAAACTGCGAAATTCCAGCAGTTGAAAGAATCCGTGCGCTTTTATTTTGTAGCCCAATTGTGTGGCTTCCTGGAAAGTGGATTAACTTGACTCGGTGGGTGACGTCACCACTCGGGTCCGTTATAAACACGAGCGAGTTGTCGGCTCGCGACGCGACTTGACGTGGACTTGGGGAACTCGAGATTTGGGTTTTGACGGATGCGCGCCACACGCGCAAACCTTAAACTTCCGCTTGGGACGCGGCTGGACGACGCGTGACGGAAGACAGACGAAACTCGTTCCGTCCAACGGATGTGGCACTCCACAAACATGGTGGCTCGTCCACACGCTGACCGGAAGTCAGCCATGGCGGTGAAATGAAACAACTTTTGCCGCTACTTTTGATCCTGCTGATCGGCGCCGGCGGGGCGTTCACGGACGCCCGGACCCTGAACGCAACGCCGCCGCCCCGACACCATCTCGCAGGTACCGCGCACGCAGCCGGCGTCACAAAGAGGAGCGGAACTAAGACTAGATCAGGTCAAGACTAGACACGTCATGTGCTATTACTATCAGTCAGGTAGGCAGGTCAGGTGTGTGTGTGTATGTGTGTGTGTATGTGTGTAGGTGTGTAGGTGTATGTGTGTGTGTATGTGTGTGTGTATGTGTGTGTGTGTGTGAGAGAGCCATAGTGCGTGTACGTGTATACGTGTGTGTGCGCCATAAGAGGTTTTCGTGTGCTGCAACAAAACGTGTGTGCGCGTGTGTGTTAATTAAGCGGTTTAAGTGTGTTAAAACAAACTGCGTCAAGAGGTATAACTGTGTTACAACAACAAAACAGGTTGTTTGTTTGTGTGTGTGTGTGTGTGTGTGTGTGTGTGTGTGTATACAGTTGATATTAAAAGCCTACAGACTATTGTATGTGTCTTTTAATGGATCGTGAGTCTGCTGAAAAATGATTAATTGAAATAATTTCCCTTTTATGCTAAGTGTGGAGACTCTCTAAGGTTGTGGCTGTGTTCACAATTAACGGTTTATGTCAGACAATATTTTCAGGGACCGGCATTTAAGGTGCGGCAGAAATAATACAACAAAATAACATGGTATGAGCTGCATGAAAACTGGCATTTTCGAAATATAATAACAATAAACACAAGGATCGTATAATCTGGCCGCAACACTCTGATCGCGATGGTAATGTTTAATGCTTTCAAAATACGATACAATGCATATTCAAAGTGCATGAAAATGACGACTCACCACAGCCCCGAGCTTGATTTCTTGCAACCAGACGGTCCCATCTCGTGGTAATAGGAGACAATGACACCTCAAGTGTGTGTTTTATGTCCAGCCTACTTCGTAATATTGTTTTAGTCGCCGTTGCTGCAGAAACCCCCCATCTCACACAGGTAGCATGTCGGAAATAGCAACAATGCTATTGTGGCGATCTCAGAATATTCAACCATAACTTTAATCCAGTTGTCTCGAACGTCCTTTTAAGGCCGCCGTCATTTGCGATCTCCAGCAGTTTATTCACTTTTTTAAGTCTTTTTTTTTTTAGCGTAATCGGTCACGTGACGCAGAAGCGTGGTTTGATGCATGTCAAGCGTGACAGAGACGGATGTAACGGAGAATCCGGTAATTTTTCAAAATAAAACATATTTCGTATTCCGAAATAAATAAAACGGAATGAAGGCAAGTTCTTTCTGTGCGGCCCGGCACCAAATGCTCCGCGGACCGGCGGTTGGGGACCCCTGGTTGCGAAGACTTCTGTTAGCCACGTCAGCCATCGTGTCAAAAGTGTGCCAACTGCGTGTGTATTGCTTTCAGGTAACGTGGAATGGCGGCGCCCCTTGCTGGGGAGGACTCAACCTTTTGTTCTGGTCGGTGGGCAGAGGCGGAGCCTGAAGGAGGCACTGCAGGTCAGTTTATTCAAGGCTATTCACGTTGATTTTATTTGACGTGTGTGTGTGTGTGTGTGTGTGTGTGTGTGTGTGTGTGTGTGTGTGTGTGTGTGTGAGCAAGAGGGGGGGGCAATTCTTGAGTGTTCTGGTTAGGTACTCCCTGATCTTCCTCATTTTCATCTTGGTCTTAATAAAATAAAATAGGTATGAAGATGATGTCATACACTGTGAGTCACATGACCTTCTCCCAGAATGTTCCAGACAGAGGGCGTGAGGACGAACACATCTGAGATCACATCCTGTCGAAATCCCCCAACACCCACACCCACACCCACACACGCACACACACCCACACACACACACACACACACACACACACACACACACACACACACACACACACATACAAGGGATGATGGGGGCGGCATGTTCAGCATGTCGCGGCGGTTGTTGTAGCAAATTGACTTCTGGTGTGATGTCATGACCTTGAAAATAATCCAATTCTAAGAAACAAACCTACTTCCTGTCATGCGCCTGTAACAGAAAGTAGTTTCACTTGAAAGAAGAGGAAAAGCCACTGATTGCATAGCCACTGGATGAACATTGGTCCGGTTTGGTTGTGGTCTGAGGGAATTTTGATGCTGGTTGTTTGGGGTCATGATCGATTGTGGTCCCGGCCGATTCTGGTTCTGGTTGTTTGTGGGTGTCGTTATTTGTCACTTTGGTTGATTTATTTTTTTTTTTTATGATGCTGATTGGTTGTGGGTCTGGTTGATTAGAGGTTCTGGTTGGTTTTGGTCTTTGTTTTTTTTTCCACCGGTATTTATTTAAAAACAATTTTTTTTTTCCTTGACAGAGATTTAAGATCAACAGATGTTGTTAATATTTGGCAACCGTGGGCATGTGAAGCCCTATCGGACTTTCCTTTGGTTAAGGTCTCTATAAATAAAAAAATAAAAAAATTGACTTGACTTGGTCCTGGTCGGTTGCGGTCCTTGTTGACTGCGGTTGTTAAAGGTGCTAATCTTTTCAGGACGGTCACCCAGAGCATCTGCAGTGTGGCCTGAAGGTCCGAGGTGAGGTCCTTGTCCTGGACCTGCAGAAAAATCGGTGAGTGAGCGCAGATGGATCAACATCACTTTTCAACAAATTTGCACTGATGGCTGCGCTTCGACCTCAGCGACCTCCTGCCCAAAGCGCCAAACGTCTTCTTCTACCTGCCCAACGGCACTGGAATTTCCATGACGGACGACCCCGTGGTGAGTCCTTGAACGCAGCTGACCATCTGACCGAGTGACAGACTGACCGCCCGACCTTCCGAAGACGGACTGCCGAGCTGAGCCGTTTGGTTTTGTCTCCTTAGACGCATTGTTATTACCACGGCAACGTAAGAGGATTCCCAAGCTCCAGAGTAGCAATCAGCACCTGCTCCGGTCTGCGGTGAGTTTTCCCAAGTGGTTTACGGCGATCTCTGAGCCCTGAAGGATTAACAGATTTGCCCCAAGCATCAGCGCTTACACAATTCTTCATTGTTCTTCGACACGTGCGTTTTAGCATTTTCATGGAACAACCAATAACGCGGAGCTTGCGCACTTCCTTCAGTGCTTGCTTGTCACAGTGTCGAGGCCTGCAGCGAAAGCCTCGCTGGCCCTGACCGATCACCGCCGAGCGTTTGTCAAAAGGGATGGCATCGCCATCAGCCGTCTTCTTTCTCTTTAGCGGCGTGATCGCCGTCAACTCCTCGTTCAGTTTGGAGGTTCAGCCGCAGGAGCTCCGCCCCCTGCGCCACAGCATTGCGGCGAGTGGCGAAGGGGGCGGGGCCAGCGGAGGAGGAGTTGAAGAAGAGGCGGGAGAAGATGGAGACCACCTGATCTTCTCCGGCGCTCACGTGGCCGACCGAGCTGCCGGGAGCTGCGGCGTTTTGCGCGGCGGCGGCGGCGGCGCACGCCACGATACCGTCGCGCACCCGCTACACAGGGTAAAGGGGGGCGCGACGTGACACGAAACGGCGGAATGAAACCAACAAGAAAAGCCCTCTCCTGAACGTGCTTTGTGCGCAGATAAAAAGGGACATCCTGTCCGAGACCAAATACATCGAGCTGGTGCTGGTGGCGGACCACCAGGAGGTGAGTGGACGCTTGATTGACCGTTAGCATATTGTGACGACCAATCTCCTTGCCGTTTAGTTCTTGAATCACCAGAAGAACAACAAGACCATCATCTACCGCTTGCTGGATGTGGCCAATCAGGTGGACTGGGTGAGACCTTTGAACTTGCCATCACCATGACGACAACCTCCAGAGCCCCCAAAAAACACCTCGCATGTGTACGCGCGCGCGGCAGTATTACCGGCCGCTGAAGGTGCGCGTGGCGCTGACGGGTTTGGAGGTGTGGAGCGACCGGGACAAGATCCGCGTGGAGAAGAACCCCGGCGCCACGCTCAACAACTTCCTGCTGTGGCGGACCAGGGAGCTCCTGCCGCGCCTTCGCCACGACAACGCTCAGCTCGTCATGTACGGCCGCCGGAAGCCATGTCGACCTTCCCGCCGACCGCTTTCTCGTTGACCTTTGTGCCGCTGCGGCGCAGGGGAAGCGCCTTGGACGGCACGACGGTGGGCATGGCGGCGCAGGCGTCCATGTGCTCCAGAGACCGCTCGGGAGGCGTCAACGTGGTGAGTGGTGCGGTCGGCTCATCTTCATCATCGTCGTCATCGGTGTCGACGGCTGTAGCAACCCGCCGCCGTTGTGGGCAGGACCACCTGGTCAGCGTCCTGGGCGTGGCGTCCACGGTGGCTCACGAGCTGGGACACAATCTGGGGATGAGCCACGACAGCCCCGAACGGCGATGCCGCTGCGACAATCAACCCCGCATGGGCGGCTGCATCATGGAACCCTCCACCGGGTCGGCACCCGCGCGGCTCGCCGCTCTCCTTGGCGCAACCCCGACTTAAACCCGCAGACTGACGTCCTGCGAATGTCCATTTGACTTGCTCTTGACGTGCGACTTACCTCCTGCCGACTCGCTTTTGACTGACTTGCTGGACTGTTGACAACTCGGTGCCAATTTGCTGTGGACTTAAAGCCCCTCCCCCTTTGCCCCGTTGCCCCCCCCCCCCCCTCCACAGGTTCCTGCCGGGTCAGCAGTTCAGCAGCTGCAGCGCGTCCGACCTGTCGGTCAGTCTTCTGCGAGGCGGTGGCATGTGCCTATTCAACGTGCCGGCGCCCGAGCGCCTCCTGGGCGGGCCACGCTGCGGCAACCTCTACGTGGAGCTCGGCGAGGAGTGCGACTGCGGCCTGCTGGAGGTACGCGCCCCCGGCAGCTCACGCGCCGCGGGCGAAGCTCCTACGTAACCGTGGCCCGTTGCGCTCCGATTTGTCAGGAATGCCGGGACCCCTGCTGTGACGCGGCCGCGTGTCAGTTGCGCCCCGGCGCCCGCTGCTCGTCCGACGGCGTCTGCTGCCAGGACTGCCAGGTGGGCGCCGCCCCCTGCCCGACCCCCCCCCCCCCCCCGCCCCCCCTTCAAACGTTTGGTCTGAATCTTAAAGATATCTTGACGTCCTCAGCTGCGGGCGGCAGGCTCCGTATGCCGGGAGCCCGTCGGAGAGTGCGACCTGCCCGAGTTCTGCACGGGCTCCTCCCCCTTCTGCCCGCCAAACGTCTACGTTCAGAACGGCGAGCCCTGCGAGGACGGCGCCGCCTACTGTTACTCCGGCTCTTGCGCCAGCATGCATGCGCAGTGCCGGACACTTTGGGGACCCAGTAAGTCACGCCAAACTAACCACCCGGTAATGTGACGTGAGAATTCTAACGAATTCTATCGGCTGGTCAGATGCCACCGCTGCACCGGCCGTCTGCTTCTCGTCCGTCAACAAGCAAGGAAACAAATACGGAAACTGTGGCCAGCTCGCCAACGGGTCCTATGTTGCCTGCGCATCCAAGTCAGTGTTTTTGTGTGTGTGTGTAACATGAATGCCCCCTGTTGGCGGTGGATCACTTCCCGCGTTTGTGGTTGTTGCAGCGACGTGCAGTGCGGCAGGATCCAGTGCCAGGGCGGCCTGGAGCGCCCCCTGCTGGGCACCAACACCGAGATCCTGACCACCACCGTGCGCTTCGACCTCCGCGACCTGGTGTGCCGCGGGACCGTCTTCCACCTAGGGGACGATGTGTCCGACCCCGCCTCCGTGGCCCAGGGCACCGCCTGCGGACCCGGCAAGGTCAGGCCCGAGCTCACCCCTGACCTCCGACCTGTTAACCGTTTATCAAGATACATCAAGGCGTCACAAGGCGGCTGGACCAAAAGCGCAAGGTTTGCGCAACTGGCTCAAATTCGAACAAAATCAAGTGCTTATAATTGTGAGAATATTTCTTACAGAAGATCCACCCGCTGAATTTCCACCGTCTAAAAAATCTCTATGCAGCGGTCGTCTTGAACTATTGAGTCGATGTTGTTGTGTGGCCATGCTCGCAACTGAAAATGTGCACGTCAAGTCGCCTTTCCCCAATGGAATGAAGGGAATTGGCATCGAGGCCTTGCAAATAAACAACCACCAAAATACTACCAAAATATTTTTCAGTCAGGAAAAGAGCCCTGGACGACACTCATGATCACGTAATCGAAAAGAATGGAAAGGCTGAAACAGTTGGTGCGTCATGAATTCATTGTCCGGCCCTTTGTGGTGTGAGCACTTTGGCTACCTGGGGGCAGTGTAATATGATGGTGTTTGCGTGTCTGTGTGTGTGTGTGTATGGCTCCGAACTCCAAAACCTCCAGATGTGCCGATGAACGATTTTGTCTTTTCATTTCTTTCGTGCCCTTCCGGTCACGACAAGGGGATTTGTAGCAACCATCTTGCTCCACTGCATCCAAAAGAGTGACATTGTGTTTCCAGGCCTGCTTGGACCACAAGTGTCAGGACGTTTCCGTCTTCGGCGTGGACGATTGCCACAGGAAGTGCAACGGTCACGGCGTGAGTGGCCCGGCGCTCACTCGCCCGCCGCCCGTCGTCTCGCCGACAGCTCAGCTCTTCCCCGTCTTTCAGATCTGCAACAGCAACGACAATTGTCACTGCCGACCGGGATGGGCGCCGCCCGACTGCGCCTACGCCGGACGCGGGGGTAGCGTGGACAGCGGACCGGCGAGCGCTGCCACAGGTACACGCGCGCACTCATAAAAAAAGTACACGCAAATAAAACACAAATCACACTTGAAGTGTATTTTGTGTGTGCGTGCGCATAGGGTCTGATCCGGTTCTGGTGGCCCTGCTGGTGCTCTTCCTCGTCATCCTGCCGGCGCTGCTCCTCTTCCTCGCTCTTCGCTTTCCTCGCCTCCGTCGCGCGTGTTTCGCTTTGGGAGGCGGCAAACTCTCACCCAAATCCTCACACAACCGGTAAACCCGCAGCGTATGCGTAGGTATGCATTCGCATCGTATGCGTGAACACGTGCGACCGTTGTCCAGGACTCCGGCGACAGAGCGCTCTTCGGACCGCAACGTGGATCAAATTCGTCCGCTGAGGTTTGAGACCAACGTGTCATCGTCACCATTGTCGGACATCCCCGGAACGCCGCCGCTCAAGGAGGTAAGTGACACCGACCCCCCCAAAAAAAAAACCAAAAATAAACAAACCATGACGACTTAGACGTGAGAACACGTGGACGGCGCATGTCTGTCACTCTGCTACTTCCTGTTTTCTCTCCAATCAGCTTGCCAACAGGCCTGCTCCTCCCACTAAGCCACTCCCCCCCGCCCCCCCACTAAATCCCCCGCCGCAGGTAAACGGGCATGACCACTTCCTGTCTGTGTCACGCCATCCTCTCGCTAGACTGTCGCGTGTTGTCATGGCTTGGCGACTGCTCTCGAGTGTGCTGGTGTGCCGACTGTTGTCGAGTGTTCTCATGCCTTTTCTGGGGAACCCGAGAATGCTCCAGAATGTTGCGTAGCGTGCTCGAATGTTCTCCGTGAGCATTCAAGGCCATTGTGGAGTGTCATTTAGGGTAGGGACATGGTGTCAAATGTGTAGAATGTTTCCCCCCCCGATGTTGTACTTTGTTCGAGAATCAATTGTCAAACGTTAGAGCGCCCTTAAATACCGCACAGAATGTTGCAATGTTCCAAAAGGCCAAATAAAAGCTTCTAGAATTTAGTCACAATCGAGTCTGTAAAATGTTGCCGTGTTTTAAAATGCTGTGGAATGCAGTGTCTTTATAGATTACGTTTTTTTTTTTTTTTTTTTTTGGTAGTGCTTGAATGTTCCAGCGTCCATGTACACATGCTCTAGAATGTTGTCGAAATCTAGTGCGGTGTGTTGAAAGTTGTTTTGTGTCTTGTTCCAGTCGCGAGTTGCAAAGTGTAGTCCCGGTGTGTGCGGCCCGGCCGCCCTAAAATTTCAGCTCATTTGTTGTTGTGACTTCAGCGATCTGAATGTCGTCCGGCTCCGCCCACCAAGCCTCTTCCACCCGCCCCTCCCGCCAGAGGTGTTCAGGTAGGAACCGTTGTCTGGACAGGAGGCACGCTGGCCATTCATTGATTGGCCGGAGAGGGAAAATGCTGATTGGCGGTTCGCAAACAATGAGTGGCTTTCATAGTGATTTGCTCTAATCTGAGGCTTGGCCAAGCGGCCTCGCTGCGGTTCAAATCTCGAATCGACACAAAACCGGCTCCAGAGTAATGGTCCGCTCATGAAAACGGAGGCCAAACGAGTGTTGAGTCCTTTCGGGCCGTGTCAGTTGGCACGGGGCAGCCTTTATTTATCCATCCATCCATTTTCCGAACCGCTTAATCCTCACTAGGGTCGCGGGGGGTGCTGGAGCCTATCCCAGCTGTCTTCGGGCAGTAGGCGGGGGACACCCTGAATCGGTTGCCAGCCATTTATTTGTATTTATTTAGTATTTTTTCCCCTTCAAGCTATGCTTAAAGCCACTAGGGGGAGCCTCATGAAAACTGGACTCACCCCGCACTCACCCATTTTTAATATGATTCTGTGTATATTTAATATTTATATTTATTCACTTTTTGTGTTCCACTTTCATAATTTTGCCGCTGTAAATTGGGAATTTCTCCATTGTGAGACAAATAAAGCTTTTCTTATCTCATGATGTTGTTGCAAAAAACAGAGACCTATGTGGCAGCCATATTGAATTCAAACAATAGCAGACGATTCTATACTAAAAATAAAATAAGTGGAATCACGAAAAAAAAAATGTATGGGTGTCTTTATCTCTATGAATGGAATTATTCTGAAAAGGAGCCCTAATCTTCGCTACTTAACACGCATGTCAGCATGAGCACGTTTCCTGACTTTCCACTCTTTGTCCTTACCTTCGCTAATGTTCAGCTGCTAGCGAGCCGACCGGCTCCACCCACTAAGCCCCTCCCCCCTGACCCAGTCTCACCCGATCAGGTACGCGCACGCCTCTTGGTATTTTGCGCTCATGTGGGACGTCCTGCGCGCGTGATCATGTCCCACGAATTCTCTTTGTTAGGGTTCACGTCCGCCCAAACCAGCGGTACCCAAAAAGCCGTCAGTTCTTCCGCCTCGCCCCCATCTGACCGTTGCGTCGACAGCCTCGTCTAACAGGTTGCAACCGCCGCAATTCCGTTTTTTGCCCAATCAGAAGTCATCCGAGGTTTTTCGCCTGTCTGATGATGATTCCAAACAGGAAGTCGGAAACATGACTTGTGTTCTTATTTTCCAGCCGCGGCGGTCGTCATCCTCCATCGCGTCCCACAATTCCGCCAAGACCAGAGCCACGGTGACAGGACAATGCCCCCCCCCCCACCACCCGCCGGTGGTGGTTATGCATTGCAGTGCCTTCTTGCCAAAGCTGGAACCGCTTCTCATTGGCTGTCTGCAGGAAGCCACGCCCCCTTACAGCCATGCCTTAGCAGGAGGTCACTTGACTGACAAATCGAAGACAAAATATCAAGTCCATTTTTGGGGGGGGCGGGGGTTGTAGGAAAAAAAAATTCAAATGGGAAAAAAACAATGGCGGGAGTGATGTCACGCCTACAGGAAGTGATGTCACTGACTTTTCTGTCACTTTCTGTTGCTGCTTGACCAAATAAAAGTAATCGAACTCCAAATCCATCATGTTTGCTATCTCGGGGGACAGGAAGTGATGTCATGGAAGCCAGATGCCGCCTGTGTGTGTTTGACTAGCAAAGTACAATGAACAAGCATCGTTTTGTCATTTTGTCCGCATTTGCAGCATTGATCTGATTATGTGTACGGTAGCAAGAAAAAATATGTGAAGCTGCTTTTTGGCACGCGTTGGCCATGAAATGAGATTTTAATCAAAGTATCACCAATAGACGAGAGATTTTTCTTGCTCTCCGGGCCATGTTCTTGCAGATCGACTATTTACGCATGTATATGGAGATGAAAAAAGAAAGCAGAAGATCACCTGACTTTGAACTTCTTGCAAGAGACATTGGCAATGGTGTGGTAAAGACGCGGCGCAGAAGTGAAACAAGAAGTTTGAAGGCATCACGCTATCGTCTGCCTCGCCCCCTTCTGAAGACCAAACGACAGGAAGCGGTAGAGTGCCTTCCTGTTCCTTGTCACTCACTACCTTCATGATGGCCGTCGCGCTCGTCTTGCTGCTCGTCGCCATCGCGATGGATGCCGTCGGGACGGACGCCGTTTTGCCGCTCCGCGCGCACTCTTCCTTCCTCTTTAGTGAGTCCTTGTCCTTCTTGTTCCACTTCCCGTGCAGCTGATTGGACCTCGGTCACATGATACGTGCTCTGTGATTTGTAACCGTGGCAACACTGACCGACATGATGACGACGGTTGAGAGGTGGTCACTCGGTGTTGTCGTGGCGACCCTCGCAGTCTTTTCCGTCAAGCTGTCAATCAAACTGTCAATGTGTCATCCATCTGGCCAGAGCTCAGACCACTTCCTGTATGAAGTGTCACGTCTGAGCTCAGACAGGAAGTGGTCCGTGCGCATTGGAAACCGTTTTTGTGCTCAGACTCTCCCGACAGGCCGCTCGTGCGCTTCTCTCTGGCCGACACCCACAACTTCACCACGCTGCTGCTGAGCGACGACCACGACACGCTCTACGTGGGCGCGCGGGATGCTGTGCTCTCGTTGAACGTGAGCGCCGGCGACGTCCTGGCCCTGAAGAGGAAGGTGAACAGATGCGGTCGGCGCCCGCCGCTCTGTCCGAACGCCGCCTGACCGCGACGCGTCTAACCCCTTCCGCAGGTGTCCTGGCGTCCGACGGACTCCGATGTGGACGTCTGTCGGAGCAAAGGGAAGAACGCCACGGTAACCTTTGACCTCTGTGAGACTTTTCATGTGTTTCCGTGGTGGGTGGAAGATCAAAGACGATGTGTATGTGCGTGCGTGTAGATGGAGTGCGGAAACTTTGTGGGGGTGTTGCAGCACCTGAACGCCTCGCATGTGTATGCCTGCGGCAGCTTCGCCTTCAGCCCACGCGACGCCTTCCTGGTGAGCGCAGCCGTCGGCCTTCCTGCGTGGGCATGCTGATGACATTCTTGTACTGTGAGCGTTCCTGTTTGAAGACTCCTCCTCCCCCTGCAGGACGCCGACACCTTGGCCATGACCCGCCTCCCAGCTGCCCGAGGTCGCTGCCCCTTCAGCCCGTGGCAAAGGAGCACCGCCCTCGTCGCGGGTCGGCAACGACGCCGCCGGTCGCCGGATTCGGGTGACGTCAAGTGCATAAGCCCCGCCTCCTGACTGACTTTGTGCGGGGCGCAGACGGCGAATTGTTCACCGCCGTAATGGCCGACTTCAAGGGAGTCACGCCACTCATCGCGCGACACTTCAGCAAAGGCGGCCGTCCAGACGTCAGCCAGGAGTCGTCGCCCATCCTACTGGAAGGTGACGCTGCACGCGCACGCGCTCCCCTAGAATGGCCGTCACCCTCACTTCCTGCGTGCAGAGGCGGACTTTGTGGGCTCTGCACTGGACGCCGCCCAAAGGAAGGTCTTCTTCTTCTTTAACGAAGTGGCCAAGGAGTTCAACGTCCGGGACGAGCAGCACGTGGCGCGCGTGGCCAGCGTCTGCCAGGTGCTCTGGGACTCGCGCCAAGGACACTCACATTAGCATGTAGCATGTAGCTAAGCACACAGCAAAACATGACCCTTGGGCATACCAAAGAGGCAACGGGCCCACGCTAACTAAACACCCCGCGTTGCGGCCGGCAGGATGACGTGGGCGGCGTCCAGATCCTGCAGAAAAAGTGGACGTCGCTGGTGAAGACCACGCTCCGCTGCCTGCCGCCTTTTGCCGTCCTGCGCGACATCTTCGCCCTCCCCCCGCCGCCGGAGGATGGCGAAACCGCCCACACGCTCTTCTACGCCATCTTCAGCTCGCAGTGGTGCGCAACTTACCTTGTCCTATAGTTACAACTAGTGACAGTAAAAAAAAAAAGTCCATCGATGCCATACTGTGTGCTCAGTTGCCTTAATACGGAGAACAAAGACTGTCCTTAAGCCGTCTATCACGGATGCCACTCACTCCACTTCCTGTCGCTGTCGCAGGTCCCTCCGTCCCGAGTCGGCGGTGTGTGCCTTCCGGCTGGCGTCCCTCAGGGAGGCGTTCGCCGGCCCCTACAGGCACTTCGATGCTCACACTCACCTGTGGAGCCCCCTGCAGGCCAAAAGCTCCGACTTCGGGCAGGTTAGTCTGTCACCCATAAACGAAATGACCGCACTTTTCGCCATCGTGCCTCGGTGACTCAGCAATTTAGTTGACTACATCAAAATCCCCATGCGCAGAGATTTGGGAATAGCCTCTCAATCAATGACTCCCAACACAAACGGTTACTTCGTCGGACTCCATTGGCAATATGAGCCATGATTCGGTTCATTGTTTCAATCCTAGTCCACAATACAAAAATCCCGATGTACTAATCAGCGAGTTTTTAATGTGTGAATGCTTCTCAACACAGCAGCTTGTTTATTTAGTCTCCATTGGCTAATGCGTATTTACCGAAACGTGTACCTCGCGACAGGGAATGAGTAAATGATTACGAACGCAATCATTCACTCATCGCCGAGTCGCCGATCGTTACAAAGGGAATTTGACGGCGCTATCTCGCCCCCCGATGTCAAAATCCTTCTGGTAAGTGGCGAATGATTGTGTGTATGTGCAACCAGTGTGGCCTGGAGGGGGCCTCGCATAGCAAACTGGAGGAGGTGAAGCGCACCTTCCTGACAGATGGCCACGTGGCTCCGGAGCAAAGCCGCCCCCTGCTGGTCTCCACCCACCACCGCTACAGTCGTGTGGCGGTCATGAGCGTGCGCGCGGCTGACGGTCGGCGTTACCAGCTTCTCTTCCTCCTCACCGGTGAGCCTCAAAGACGACTGCTTGCAAGTCATTTACATCGCCCGTCAAAGTGTTTTTTTTTTTTTTTTACTCTCTTGGTTTTTCCTGCCGACGCAAACCTCAAAGACACCCGGTCACGGCCGATGTTTTTCTGCAAACGTGAAACTTGAGACATGAAAGCGATGTGATGTCAGTTGAGTGTGTTTGCGTTTCTAGAAAACGGAATCCTGCACAAAGTGTTTTTATCTTCGCGCGGTCCGCGGGTCATTGAGGAGATTGCGGTGCTGGAGCGCGGCGACCACGTTACGGCCTTGGCGCTGTCGGCCTCCAAGGTAAAGTGGAGGTTAGACGTCATCCGGCCCGTTAGACGTCTTTGCTGAATGCGTCCGTGGCGTTATCAGGGCGTGGCATTCGTCGGCTCGTGGGGCGGCGTCACCGCCGTGCCGGTGGCTCGATGCTCCGCCCACCGCTCGTGCGGACGCTGCCTATTGGCCAGAGACCCTCTTTGCGGCTGGAGCCGAAGCAGGAAGCTGTGCGCCCGTTTGGACCAGGAACGAGAATGTGAAAAAGCCAAAGACCAGGAACCGGGACAGGATGAATGCATGTACGGACCACGCTGTCATGCCGGCATCATTATTGCTCGTGTTTCGATCACTCATAATCATGTATTGATCACATAATCATCACGTACTGGGTGGCCTAGCGGGGGGCAGAGGCACGAGGTCAGGTTCACACGAGGGAATTTTTTCAAATTTTAAGAGTGTTTATCTTCAGTGTGACAGAGACCTTCCGCACAGAGAACATCTCCATCGAGACTGGTTAGGAGATTAGGGATTAGGGGGTTAGGATTAGGGTTACGAGGGTTAGGTGTAGAGTTGGTGTTCAGGTTAGGGTGTTTGGGTTAGGGTTGGGGGGGTAGGCTTTGTGTAAAGGTTAGGTTAGGATTTGGGTTTGGGTACGAGTTAGGGTATTAGGGTTCGGGATAGGGGTTGGGGTTAGGAATAGGGGTGAGGGTTAGGTTTAAGGGTTAATGTTAAGGGGTAGGGTTCGGGTTAGGGGTTGGAGTTAGGGTGAAGGTTAGGGGGTTAGGGTTAGGGGTTAAGTTTAGTGGTTGGGGTTAGGGTTAGGTTAGAGGTTAGCGTTAGGGTTAAAGTTAGGGGTTAGGGTTAGTGGGGTTAGGGTTTGGGGTTGGGTTTAGTGGTTCGGGTTAGGGGTTCGAGTTTGGGTAAGGTTAGGGTTTGGGGTTAGCGTTAGGGTTACCTCCCGACGGAATCTTTTCACTGGCATATATTGATGACATTCGAACACATATTGATGATGTACAGCCTGTCTTGAAATGGGCACCACGTTGTTCACATACTGTTGATGTACGAAGAGCATTTTGAACATGTCTGCTGATCAGGGTTCAACTCCTGGAGGGTGGTGACGTGGCGAAGGCATGTCATGGAGAAGGCGGCAACCCCCCTGTCAAAAGTGAGACATCGAGTTGTGAACTCTGATGGCGTGTGCCGTTTGACATGTAGCATCTGGCGTGCGGTGTGTGATGACTGCCTTGTGACGTGTAACATGTGGCACGAGATGATCCATGTCTGACCGTGGAGTGTAGCATGTGTTGTGTGTCGACTCACCGGTGCGTTGTGATGTGTGATATATCATGCCTGTAACTTGGCGTATGATATCTGACGTGACGTGTGTTGTGTGGCGCATGCAGATGTGGCGGCGCGTGTCAATGAAGTCGTCAGGCTCCGGTGCCACAAACCTTGGGAGTCATGCACGCTGAAATGGACGTCCACGCGATTCCGAGACCTCCCGCCGCGACTGTTCATCCGATCGGGTGACGGCAGCCTAACCTTCTTGGCCAACACAGACGCGCCGGACGAATACCACTGTCAAGCAGAAGAGGACGGCTACACGGAAACGGTCGCCAGCTACAAAGTCATTGCGTCGGCTCGACCGCGCTCCATGCGCCCTGGCGCCGGTGCGGAGGACGACTGGACCATCGGGGTGGGGTCCTCATCTTCGCCGCCACAGGTGCTCTGTGAAAGGCGGAGCTACGAGGGAAGGCTGGCTGGGGTGGCCCTGGTGCTGACCACCTGCATCTGTTTTCTGATGTCAGCCGTAATCCTGGCATGTGTCCGCAGGAAGTCCGCCAATTGTCATGAGGGTACATCATACACCCAGGATGACAAAAACCATGACAAAGTTTCAGAGCCGAGGGTGGAGCTACGACAACTCCCTGACAAGCAACACTTAACCGACACGCCAGCTTAGCTTGGTTTATTTTAGCTCATTTTAGCTTGTCAACATTAGCATTGTGAAGCCCATCCATCCATCCATTTTCCGAACCGCTTGATCCTCACTAGGGTCGCGGGGGGTGCTGGAGCCTATCCCAGCCGTCTCCGGGCAGTAGGCGGGGGACACCCTGAATCAGTTGCCAGCCAATCGCAGGGCACACATTGTGAAGCCGAACTTGAAATTCATTTGAAATGATGAAATTTGTCACAAATGGCGGTCATTAAATCAGCTGTGAATCACATCGTCTGCTTCATTTTACAGTAACCAAATCAAAAGAGCAAATGACAAAAAAAAAGTGTATTTTTATGTATAACAATTTACCATGCCATTGTGTTTTGTACATTTGAAAAAAAAATACAATTAAAAAAAAAGTTATGTGAATGACGGGAAATGTTTGTGGTGCCTTCAGCGTCTGTAGGAACTACGTATTGCAATCCATTTTCAAATTTGACTTCGTGTTTGGCTCGACGTCTATTGAACAGGTTTTAGGGCCTGTCGTACGAACAAAACGACTGATTATTTATGTATTGTTACTCAGTATATTGTGACACGTGACACGGTTATATGTAGTGGTGTGATAGATGTCGGTTCTTTGTACAGTTTTTACAGGTTCCTACAAACGCATCATCTTAATCTCCGTGGTTTGGTCTCACGATCAAATCGACTTGACTAGGCATTTTACTAACATCCAATTATTTAACTTATTTAGAATATTAGGCAGTGGAGTGTCTCAAGAGTGCCGTTGAACGTCCACCGAGCAGCAGGTGAGATTGTTTTTGTTGGGTTTTTGGGGACGTCGCGTCACTTGTTTTACTTCCTGCTTTCCTTCTTGCCAAACGTGACGCATTCACCGAAACTCGTTTTAAACTTGTCCACTTTGATACGTTTTACTGTTTTGTGGGACAACGACAATAAGTCTTGTGGGGCGACAGCTGACCACTGAAACAGGACATATTTGTGCGCAATTCGGATTATTTCACGGCATGTGAAATTTACGCGTTTGGCGGACGGACGACTTGTCAAGAAGCCTTTGCGTGTCAAAAATGCGCCCCTAAATGTTTACATACATCTACTACTCACAAAAAGTTTGGGATATTTTGGTGTTCTGGTGAAATTTATATAAAAAATTCACGCTGCAGTGATGTCATATTATGAAAGTAGGACATTTAAGTAGAAGGATGCACTGGCGATTTCCTCATCTCAAACAAATCAGTGAAACAAAAATGAAAGGTAAATATTGAAGTAAGTTTACAAAGTCCCAAATGAAACATTTTTATGTCGCAAGTAGTTAATCAAAATACATTGAAGAATGAAAAAAAAAGTCTTAAATTCGACAAATTAATCGTTTTCCCGAAGTGAAATCCTGACGAGCGACAAACCCAGAAGTGTGACGTCACTTTAAGACAACAATAGCAGGGCTCACTATGGAAAATGTACACAGCCGGTCAGAAATCGATTCGGAAAGCGACATTTTACACAGATCTGAGGGAATTCAGATGTTTGAAGAGTTGGAGGAAGATGAGGGAATTCAGATGTTTGAAGAGTTGGAGGAAGATGAGGTTGTGCGGAGGGTGTGAAAGGTGGGTGACGAAAGCAAACTATGCCAGACACGTGAGAGGCTGTGAAAGAGTGGACGGAGAGAATGAGGGGGAGAAGGGAGGGAGCGGGCAGGGCGCATGGAGGGGGGGCTGGGGGGAAACGAATGGCGAATGGGGAGGGGGGTCGCGGAGGGAGAAGGGTGGCTTGCGGGAGGTGTGGGAAGGAAATGTTGGCGGGGAACCTTGCAAGACACCAACGGGATTCGTGCCGGGTGTGGGACCCGGGAGGGGGGGCAAGTCCCTGACGGGGGCCGATTGCCCAGGATCAGGATCAGGACCATACATATATGAGCCGGATGCTCAGGAGGTCAGTCTGACTGTTAGGAAGCAGACACAAACCATTATCACAGCGCGGCGGGCATCAAATGGCACCACAGATGACATTGCACATATTAACGGCCAGGTAAATGTTCTCGCTGTGTTATGGGAACAACAAATTTCCAGTCATTACCAGGACTGAGGACTTGTCATCTTGCCACATCGCATGTTGTGGTCCAAGCGGGTAGTAATGGAAATTACCACTTGCCTTTGTCTTGTAAAAGCCCCTCAAACGCGCTTGTTTCAAAGCCGGCGATCTAGCAAGGGTTGGCTTCTACAAAAAGGTGTGTCCTTCTGTGGCAGAATGGCAACATCTTCGTCCGTCACGAGCGTCGGCGGCATGCTGATCGTCACGCAGGTCATCCCGCAAGATGTCGGAGACACAAAATCCATGCCGCTACGCCCCGCAGCTGCGGCTCCGCCCACCGATGAGCAGGCCACGTCCCCTGCGCTTCCCGCCAAGAAGGACGCTGGCTTTGCCGATTACCAGCGAGGGGAGATCCCCGGCCTTGGGGTGAGGTCGTGCGTCCCCACAATGCCTCCGGATGCTGCGCCACGCAAGAGCTTGATGTTTGTGTGTGAACATGTTTGCAGGTCGTCCAGCTGGTCATCGGGTCGCTGTGCGTTCTCTTCAGCCTGACGGCCATCTCACGGTTCCTGCTTGTGCACGTGGCATTTTGCCTCTGCGTCTGGGTGAGTTGAGTGCCGACATGTGATGTCATTGTGTTCATATGATGTGTGTGATGGGTGCGCTAGACTTTCATTGTTTTTAATTGAGGCGCAAAATGCAAAGTTTGACCCAGAATTGGTGACGCATCACTTGCCTTGTAACGTGATATTTGTCATGCGACGTACGATGTGACGTGTTATTTCGCATAATGTGTCGTCATTTCAAGTGTTTGATTAGCGCCCTCTGCTGTCCCTCCAGTTTCTGGTTTCTGGTTGGCTGTCATTGGCGGCTCACAGGAAGACCTCCATTAGGCTGGTGAGTCTCCTTTTGATGACATCACGTTGATCCCGTTGTTCCGCTCCCGCTGGTCAGCCCTTTTGTTGCGTCATGCAGATGTGGGCGTGTCTGTGGTGCAACGTCATCAGCGTCCTGCTGAGCCTGGCAGGCATCGCCTGCCTGATCTGGCTGCTAGCAACCAGTTGGTCGTCTGAGCACGTCTGCGGCGAGCAGCTCTTCGACGATCCCTCAGCATGGGGACACTGTGTCGGAAATCTGAGATTATTGAACGTAAGTTTGTCAGTAGACGAGCCGCCGCATTGTTCAAGCCAGTTGCTCACCGAGTGGCCTCTCATCGTTACACGGTACTTGCCTGAGTCGTCGTCAGACACTAGAATTCCACTCATGGCAGAATGCATGTTTATGCTAAGCTGGGTCTTGTTTTGATGGAGCGTCAGTTGCTTTGAGCAAGTGGAAAAAGGTAGCCGTAAATGGGATATCCGAAAGCAGGGCTGCCAGCTACCAGAAGGTCACCAAGGGAGTGTCAGTAGCTCTTATGGCATGAAATCACATCACTGCCAAGGGGCTAACTTTGATACTATTGACACAGTATAGTTGCCTGCACTGAAAGACTTGAAAGGTGACACCGTGAAACTCTTTTTTCCAAAAATAAGGAAAACCTAAAATGACTGCCACGACTCATTGGGATCTAAAATAAAAGTTTGCCTCTTCCTCTCAAAATCTTGGGCTGAATTTGTGGCCCCCTAAGGGAATGGCGGCGCAACATGGCACACTTGTATCGTGCCCTCTTTCACACCAAAATGGATGTTTGCAGCTACCATGGGAGACCAGGCCCACTCGCTTGTGTTTAAATACAAAAGATTCTGCTGCGCACAAGTGTATATATGGCTGTGGCTGTTGTCATAGCGACTCGGGTGTTTTTTTTTCCAGCGCGTGGTTCAGGGCCTGCGCGGCCTCATCCTGGTTCTGCTGTTCCTGGAGGCCGGCGTCTGTCTGCTGCTTTGCGTCTGCGTCACCAAAGAAATCAGGACACGCTTCCACTACGCGCCCATCATGGTAAGACGGCACCCGTCGTCTTCTGCCAATCACCGATCGCCATGTCTCACGTTTTGACTCTTGCCAGGTGGGGAGCGGAGGAAGCTGCTCTGGCAGGACTGAAGAGGCCTAGCTCGATTCAACGCAACCTTGTGACAGCGTCATAAAAGCATGACCATTTGATTTACAACACAATGAGAGGAGTAACAGAAGAGCATCACAACATTTTTTTCCCACGATATAATAGGGTAGTAGTGACATTATAGCCTTTGTGTGTATGGGGGTGGGGGGTTGTACTGTGATTTTTTTTTTTATATTGTGGCTCATTAGCGAGCTAAATTAAGAATGTGTCATCATTATATCCCCCATGAGCCTTTGCTTGAAATCGGTGCACAACTCTGAGATGTATCTGTGCCTACACAATATGAAAGTTGGTTGCGTTTTCTTTGACAAATTATTTAGCTTCAAGCAGACATACGAGCAAGCCAAATTTAACACTGCCGACATGTTCACCACATGAGTTAGGACGCTTCATGCAAACGAGCTTCACGTCACTCACCGGAAGTCGTGCGACTCGCACCGATAATTCGTTTCTTCACTTCACATCTTGCTTGCGTTTGGTCAGTTAGCGTGTAGCGTTAGCCGCATGGGGGAAATTGCACCTTGCTGCATTTGAAATCAACCAAAATCAATAAAGTGTCAACAAATGTCCTGGTCTGTTTGGTTCTTTAATGACAAGTGGAGTGCATGTGACTGGCAAACCTATGAAAGTCACACATGCAAAAATGTCGAAGATATTGATGGACAGATACAACACATGCACTATCAGTAAAAAGTTTGGACACAGTTCCTCATCCTAATGTGTGTCCAACTTTTTGACTGGTAATGAAATACACACGCATATATTACATGTACTTGTAGTTTTATGTTTGCCAAGACTGGGGCCCAAAATGCGCTGAAGTGGTACGCCTCAGTCGAACATTTGAAAACAGGCTCTTCACATTAAAAGCTTTGTGTGCAAGTGTGGCTCGATATGCCCGCTCCGGGCAACCTCAAAAACGTTTTGCTTAACTTTTCCTCTTTCTCGGACAATCAATCTGCCTCTCGATGCAAGAGAGCCTGGCTGTGCAGACGTCATCGCTCAGCCACCCCGAACGGCTCGCTTTTATTGTGAAATTTGACACCAGATGTAGGAGAAGTGTTTGTCACTGCTGTGTCGTCGGTGCGGAAACTTTTCTTCCCTCTTGCACTCACTGGCGTAGGTTTCTCAATTTTGACTTCACCGTGAAATCCAATTTGCAGGAAGCGAAACGTGCGCCGAACGAATGCGTTAGTTGCTAGAGTTCGTCCGTTTAGCATTAGCGAGCTAAGTTCTGAGGACACATTGGACAAGTTGCAATCAGGATTGGTTGGTCGCTACTGCTACGTGTAAACTGCATTACAAGGACGTGATTGGCGGTGCTTGTTTGTTTCCGACAGAGGAACAAGTGATCGCGTGGTGTGTGGCGATGGAGGTGTTGCGGAGGGTTATAGTATGGACGTGCATGGATGGGGCGCCGCCGCAGGTGGTTTCCTTCCTCCAGGTGCGTGTCACCTTTCCGCTCTGGGCTGGCTTGGCGCCCATCCTGACCCGGACACGGTCTCCGCCCTCAGAGCGTGACGGGCAGCTTGGGCTCTGGCGACCAGGCGAGCATCCGTTGGCGGCTGGACCAGAACCGCCTGCTGCTTTCCCGAGACCCAACCGGCATCCTCCTCCAGGTAGCGACCACTTGCAGTTACCTGATTGCCAATGAAGTTGATTTGTTATTATTCATTCGGGTATGGGTCCGGGGAGAATTCCTGGACTTGATTGACAGTTTACCAGACCGTGACCCCTTTTTGCTTGTCAGAGGCCGGCCTATTGTCCCATCAAACACCTGTCCGTCAAAGAGGCGGCCTCTGTCCCATTGGACATTCAGCAGAGGGGAGTGGACGTGGGCGTGGCCATCATCCTTCAGTCTGCCGATCAAAGAGTGTTGCTGACCCGACGAGCAAAACACCTGCGAATATTTCCCAATATTTGGGTGTTACCAGGTAAGATCTCTGTCACCCTCTTGTCCATGGCCACACCTTTTTTCTCCTTAGGGGCCACGCCCACTTTCTCTCACGCAGTGCCTTTCTCCCACAGGCGGCCATCTTGAACCGGATGAGACGGTACGTTTTCCCAGACTTGTCAGCTGCTTGGCAACATCCCAGTATGTGCATGTGTGTCAAGGTTCGGACAGTTACCGATCAGTAACAAAATAATTAAAACAACAAATGTAGCTTCTCGAGGCGGGTCTGCGAGAGCTGAAGGAGGAAACGGGATTGGCTGTGGAAGCGGAACAATTCCCAAGTGCGAAGTTTCTGGGTGTGTGGGAGGTGAGAGCAGGAAAGTGTATGCACGTTTGTCGATCAAATCCAAGTAATCAGACAATCACTGGTGCGTGTCAGTCAGTGTACCCCCTCATGCTGAGCAGAGGACCTCCCCAACGGCACCACCTCGTGGTCTACGTGCTGCTCCGCTCGGCCCACACGCACTTGCAGCTCCAGGTAATCCTAATTTGGGCTGCAACTATTATTTGATTCAGACAATCTATCAATTATTGCTTTTTAATGAAAAGATGAATTTTGAAAAAAAAAAAAAAGCAATTTGGAGCAATTTGAAGTTAATATGTCAAATGGATTATCATAATAGTTGTCGATTAATTTGTCAATTCATGTTTGTGTTAGTTGCAGCCCTGACACTAACCTTAGCTAGCATGCTAACCTGGCGTTGACTTAACATTGGAGCGTTATTGATGATGCGTGTTAATGATGTCATCAGGAGTGTCTGCGCCCATCCCCCGCTGAGGTGAGCGCTTGTCTGTGGGCTGACGCTCGGCTGGCCGGCGCCTCAGTGGCCGCCGTGGATGGGCAGGACTGTTCAGCAGCTGAAACGGACGAGCCAGAAGGCCTTCCTGCCTCCGTCAGGTATGGTGCTCGCGACGCCTGATGGGGAGACAAGCACGTGACCCTTGACCTGTGTCACCTCTCAGGGTGTCCGAGGTGTCCCCTGATGGCGGACTGAAGAACGGCGCCCTGCCCGTCTGTGTCCTCTTGTGCCGCGCGCCGCCCAGGGGGCCCGACGTGGAGCGAGTCAGCGCAGGGACCAAGTTTGCCCTTAACCTTTGGCTCAAGACGCTCCGACCCAGCCCAACACTATTTCAGTCATGATATCATTAGACATGTCTGAGTCCCAAGAACCCCCCACTTGCCATTGTGTAAATGTATCTGTGTATTGTGGACTTTTTTCACTTGTCACAGTGTTCCCAAATACAAGTTGTAATTGAGTTGTCAAAATATCTATTAACCTTTACACGACTTTCAATGTATTTGATTAAAATGTATGTCTGCAATGTTTCATGTCCTTCTACAATCAGACACGGACAGACTCACAGACAAACAAGCAC
The DNA here is from genome assembly GCF_054856545.1 of Hippocampus guttulatus. NCBI lineage: Eukaryota > Metazoa > Chordata > Actinopteri > Syngnathiformes > Syngnathidae > Hippocampus > Hippocampus guttulatus. Next base: position 20,748,287 of record NC_141266.1, on the reverse strand, counting down.
AACACAAACGGGCGCGCACACGTACTGACCAATCCCTGGGTGGACGGGCAGGTACGAGTTGACAAACAGAGGGACACAAAACGCAATTGACTTTCTCCTTGCTCTACGTCGGCAGCTCGTTTAGTCACTTTTACTTTGTTGGGCACAAGTAAGAAGCAGTTACTCACTTCCGGTAAGGGGAAAAATGGCGGCGCCCGATGAGCTGTTCGTGTGGGAAGGAGATTGGGGGCTGCCGTCCGTCAACAGCGACTGCTTGGTGCTTCTGGTCGGTTCCTTTTTGATTTTGGGGTCGTTTTGTGTTTGACGTTAGTTGCGTTTTGTGGCAGCGGCATTCACGATGCCAGCTTTGCATGCTAACAAGAAGAGACGGGATATACTCTGCGTGCGACGTAACAAATAAGTGCATGATGTCAAGACTGCGCGTCAGAGGGCGACGTGAATTTAGAAACAACTTCCTCCAACTATTATTGTTTTATTTTAATTGAGCCTTTTTGTAACCAGGTAAGCCCTGAATTAACAAATTCCCGTTTACATTGTCGATCTGGCTGCAGACAGCAGAGTAAAACAAAATAAAAATGAATGTAAATGCATACGTCTTACTATACAATGTGTGGAAGTTACATATTACATATTTACACATTACACCGCAGCATTTCGTCACGCAAACGACACGCCCAACTGCTTCACTCACTTGTTTTTAACCAGTCAGATATTTTGAGGAAATGATAACTCCATACTTTAGTGCAATTCCAAAAATGCCCTTCTCAAAGACAAACGATGAGTTAGGAATTTGTAACAAACGATGAGTTAGGAATTTGTTATTGGCATGACGATGTGATGAATTCACAGAGATTCATAAAAGCCCGAAAACAGGTGCACGTTTTTTAACAGTGTCCCTATCAACTTTCAACGATAGACTATTTGAGCTAGTTGAAATCCATCCATTTTCTAATCTACTAACCATAAGAAGGGTCTCGGGCGTGCTGGAGCCTGTACCAGTCGTCTTCGGGCGGGGGTGGGTGGCGTACACCCTGATCTGGTTGCCTCACAATCACATCTCGGGACAATTTCGACGTATTTTTAGAAGATGGCGTGTGTTTGTAAATGTTGTGCCGCGTGTTCCTGACAGGCGTACGCTCAATTTTCCGGCGCTCCCCTCAAAGTTCACAAGGTGTGCAACCCGTGGAGATGTCCCGGAGGTGAGAGAGACTCCTCCTAACTCCCATGCCTGCCGACAGAGGGCGCTACCTCACCTCTTCTTTCCCTTTAGGTGCCATTCCCGCCCTGAGGACCGCCCACAAGGAGGCGCTGTGGCGAACCTCTGACATCATCATCCACCTACGAAAACAGGCACGTAACAAAACGTACTGAATGCACTGCGGCGATTTAGACGTTATTCAAGTCAGCAGCAAGTCATGCTTGAAATGTTGTCATATCCCCAACAATGATTGCTGTTCTAAAGTCAGAATATTAGAAATGGTTATATGACACACTCCAGTTTGAGATGCACAATGATAAGAATATCATCCATCCATTTTCCGAACCGCTTGATCCTCACTAGGGTCGCGGGGGGTGCTGGAGCCTATCCCAGCCATCTTCGGGCAGTAGGCGGGGGACACCCTGAATCAGTTGCCAGCCAATCGCAGGGCACACAGAGACGAACAACCATCCACGCCCACACTCACACCTAGTGAGTGTGGGCGTGGATGGTTGTTCGTCCAACCTTAGAGCGTCCAATCAGCCTGCCATGCATGTTTTTGGAATGTGGGAGGAAACCGGAGCACCCGGAGAAAACCCACGCAGGCCCGGGGAGAACATGCAAACTCCACACAGGGAGGGTGGAGCTGGAATCGAACCCGGTACCTCTGCACTGTGAAGCCGACGTGCTAACCACTGGACTACCGGGCCGCCCTAAGAATATATGATTCCATTATTATATCTTTGTCATTCAAAAGCCAACATCAGTATCTTCACAGTGTATAATACATACAGTGCTATGAAAAAGTAATTTTCCCATTTCTATTTTATTTTTATTTTCCCTTCCTTGAATGTGTAAGATCCTCAAACAAATGTAAAGTCCCAACTGTAAATGTGGCCTTTCTTTCCATCAGACAGATGTTGAGGGCTTTTCAAGATGTTTGTTTTGTTTTCAAGAATGTCAGACGTCTTGGAAGAGGTTCTGGTGACATTTTCCTGCCGTGTCTCCTTCTTCATAGTGGTTCTGACCCACATTTTCCTCATCAGACCCCCCCCGCCCACCCAGCCAGCCCAATGCACCGATACTTCTCCCGGCAGCTGGAAGTCATTAACCAGCATGCTCGTAATATAAGTAGGGACGTGGGTGGGTGCGATTTGGTTGATCACATGCACTTTGAGGTGAATCCATCCCATTATGAGAGCAGCCATGTGTCCCGAGCGTAGCGAGGTGACTCAGAGGGGAAAAGCACACGTTGGTTGTTGATGGTGTTGTCATGACAACCTCGATTCTTCTTTTTCTTTTGGTGTCCTTTTTCAGAAGTACAACGCAGACTTTGACCTCTCGGCCAAGGAGGCCGCAGACAGCCTCGCCTTCATTGCACTCATCCAACAGAAACTCACACCGGCCGTGGTGCGTGCGTGTGTGTATGCGTGAGCCTGTCTGTGTGTGTGTGTGTATACATGCGTGCGACAATTTTCGACTCGTGCGTTGTAGTTATACGCCTTGTGGGTGGAGCCCAAAAACTTTGTGGAGGTGACGCGGCGCTGGTACGCCGAGCACATGTCCTTCCCGCTCAGCTTGTTCCTGCCGGGCCGCATGCAGCGCCACCACCTGGATACGCTGCGGCTGCTGCGAGGGGATGCCAGCCTGGAGGCTAGCGAGGAGCTGGAGAAGGAGGTGAGCGACGTCCACGCGGGCGTCTCGCCGCAGCATTTTCCAGCCTTCTTGTATATTTTCGTGGAAAAACTTATGCAGTGGAACATCATCATCAGCAGCAGCAGACGTTTGTCTTTTTCTCGCTTGGCCCCCACGTGGCCGTCAGCTCGCTCCTTTAAAAAAAAAAAAAAGGCCGTGCAAGATGAAGCAGCACTGCCTGTTAGCATGTAGCACAGGACACATTTTGTTTTATTTGCTTTGGAAGTCAAGTCAACTTTCTTGGCGGGTCTGGAAGGCCTTCGGACAAATCTAGCGCATGACCCGCCCACCGCAACTTCAACTTATGTGATTCTCTCGCTAAACTATTTGTTGATTAACTTGATCATCTATAAATTGTTGCATGTCCAGGAGGTCGTTTGGAAAACTTGTCCATGTGCAAAACCTGAAAAATAGAAAGGAAGCAAAAGAATCACTTCAAGTTTGGAAATGTGGACAATATGGCCGATTGTATTAAAAGAGCACGTGGCCGAGATGATGATGATGATGAAGGTGATCGTAATTTTGCCTTCCAGTTGTACGGCGACGCCACCGACTGCATGGACCTGCTGGCGCAACGACTCGGAACGCAAAAGTTCTTCTTTGGAGACTCGTGAGTCCATCACTGCTACGATCAACATCGTTGACCGCGATGACATTCATGACAGCCGATAATATCCGCGCATGTTCCCCCCCCAGGCCTTCGTCTCTAGACGCATTTGTGTTCGGCTGGCTGGCTCCAATCCTCAAGTGCAAACTTCCCAGCGGGAAACTGCAGCAGCATCTCAAATCTCTGGACAACCTGCATGCATTTTGCGCCAACATCCTGCTCGTCTACTTCCCCAGTCAGGACGCGCCCCACCTCCGTACGTTCCATGACCGCTCGCGTCGGCAATACCGCACCTGTTTTTCTTTCTTTTTTCCCCCCCATCCACAGATAACGGCGCTCCCCGGTCTGGCCGCTCGGACGAGTGCCGGGACCCCGAGCACGTGCCCAACCGACGCACCAAGCAGTTCCTGTCCGCGCTGGCGGCGCTGGGCGCCATGTTGTCCTACGCCTTGCTCACCGGCATGGTGTCCGTCCAGCATGGCCACAAGGGGGCGGTGGAGCACAGCGGACTTTCGCACCCCCACCAAGACGATGACGAAGACGACTGAATTCAGCGACCGCTTTGGGATTTTCCTCACGTTTCCTTCACGTTTGGCAGCTGTGTTTTGTCTGCCTTTCTTCCATATTTCACTTCATCCACCTTTCTTGGGTTTCCTCTCTTTCTTTGTTTTTTCATCCATGCTTTCCTTCCTGCTTCCTTCATGTTGACACGGGAATGACCATGAATTTAAAAAGGTTTTGGTTTTTTTTTTTTTTTGCTTTTTGAAATATTGACAATAAAGCTCATGAGAGCTCCGCCCATCAGTCTGGACTCCAGCTGCAAGCATGACACCAAAGCTGAGGAATGTGTGTGTGTGTGTGTGCGTGTGTTTAAACTAGATAATCTGGAAGTAGTTTGCTGTTGCGCTTTGTTAGGTGATGAAATAAAGGCCTCGGCCCATGCTGAGAACACTTATGGCAACAATGGTTTACAACAAACACTCGTTTCCACAACAACAACACACACACAAAAGCTTCTTGGGGAGCCCTCGAGTTGACCTCTCAACTCTGTGGTTGAAAACGTAGTCACGTGATGAAGATGCACTACATACTCACCACAGTGTGTAACGTCATCGGACTATATTTTTCCTCTGTTGCCCGCATACATAACACACAAAAAAAAGACTTGGTCGTCGTGACGTCATGTTTTCCAGCCTGGCCCGGCGCGCGCGGAACACTCCGGGCCGCTACTGGGTCTTTTTCCATTTTTTTTTTTTTCTGCGTCCGCGGCGCGTGTGGGCCCGCCCTCTTTCTCGTCCGTCCCTGACTTCCGGCCGTCCACGCGCTCCCGCCACTGTGGTACGCCCGCCCGCGGCTGGTCGGCGTCAGAGCGCGCCTGCCTGTGAGCTGGAGAGGATGAAGATGATGACGATAAAGAAGAAGACGATGACGATAAAGATGGAGATGATGACGTTTGTGCTGTCAGTGATTTTGCTGAGCACCGCGGCACAACTTCCTGAGCAGCAAGGTAAACACACCTTTCACCTTTCGCTCTTCGTCTTCATCACTTCAAGTTCTTCCTCTCCCACGTCACTAACTTGATTGACAGCAGGGATTTAGGGGGCGGGGGGGGCGGTTGGGGGGGACACTAACGATATTAAGCATGCACTTCATCAGGGTTTCCTCAAACGTTTGACAACAAGTAGCATCTCCAAAAATTGTCGCTCTCCACCAAAAACTACCGAAAACTATTGAATGGAGAATGTTTAGTTTTTTTAATGGAAGCATATTGCTGCCACAAAAGGAAAAAAAAAAAGTTCAACATCACATTGGGATATAAATGAAATGTTCTAATGTGAAAAGTTTCGTTGGGACATCTGGCGAGTTCCTTGCTGCGTCACTATGTCAATCTTTGATGATATTATCCATCAATATCTCACCAACTGACCAAGTGTTACAAAAGACGACATGCATCAGACTACCGACAAGTCATCTGAAGCAGACTGCATTGCTTTGTTTTGGTTTTGCCCAATGCTGAAGTCAAACTTAACATGTCTCAATGTGATAACTGATGACGTTTTTGTGTCAAATTCAAAATGAGACATTCACATACCTGTCAACTTTTCGGAGCGCCAACCTGTATAAACTACCCAAAAAATCCTTATAAAGAGAAAAAAATCCTTATAACATACCAAAGGATTTTATATGTCAAAATAACGGCAGAAAAAAACCCCACGAAATTTTCAATGATATTTATTGTAGCTCTCCATAATACAATGTCTGGTTAATGTCTAATCATCATTCTACTTAGTGGCATTACTGTGTTCAGAGTTGTATTCCTGCGTTACTTTTTTCACCAAATTTTCAGAATCCGTATGATTTGTGCGATACGGCCATATACGTAAGATTCACCACAAAATCCGTATGAACTATGGCTAAACCGTATGAGTTGACAGGTATGCATTCAACATTTTTCCTGTTGAGCAGGGATGTGCTTCCGTAGTGTAGCACATAAATGTGAACTACAAAAAAATGATACCGTTTTTTTTGGGGGGGTTTTTTGCAAAACCAGCAGCTCAAGCTCAAATGCAAATGTGTTGTTCTTAAAAGTGGACGAAAACAGAATTCTACTTTCAAAAAGTAATGGACTTGAGAAAAAAAAACAGACGGTGCATTTCTAAAAGCTTCGTTACAATATTTGTTAATATTTAAATGTAAAATGTTTTTAATTGATTGCATTTCACGTTTTAGATGAAAACGTCGACTTTTTCTTTCGGGGAACAGTGGGTGAGGATTCTTTTTCGTACCACAAGAGGGAGCCCACGTACCTGCACCACTCTGACAATCACTGCACACAACATCAAACAAACCGAACATCACTCGTATGGTATACAAAACTTTGAACCAATGATTTTGAAAGCTACCGCGACAAGCTGGGACGAGTGAAATGATTGTAAATGTTGTTCTGACAATGCGAGACCGCCAATAAAACTATTTGAAGAAGCCACGATCCACGGGGGCAGCAGATGCGACTCGCGACCAAGGTAACCGTCCCGTCTCCTGTCAGTGATGGACGTGCTGAGTGCTCACGACTCCAAGCGTGCGGGCGAGTTTTGGGGCAGTCTGAGCGCACCGGCCGATCTCTACGTTGCGGCGGCCGTTCGTCTGCCGCCCAAGGCGGGCGGCGTCCTCTTCGGCGTGTACGGCAAGCACGACAACAGGAAGTACCTGGAAGTCGCCGTGGTGGCCAAGATCAACAAAGGTGCCCAACCACTTGCTCCTTTTTTTTTGTCGCCACTTCTTGTTTTTCTTGACAGCACTTCCTGTTTATTTTAACCACTTCTTTCTCTTCAGACCACTCCCTGTTAGGCGTAAACAATTCGAATTTGACTTCCTGTTTGTCCTAAGCACTTTCTTTTTTGTCTTGATGACTTCCTGGTTGTTTTGAGACAACTTTGTATTTGTCCCGATCACTTCCCGTGCGCACGCAGTGTCGCTCCGCTTCTGGCGTGCATCCGACGGGAAGGTTCACACGGTGAACCTGGCGAACGCCAACGTGTCGGACGGACGCCGCCATTCACTGGTGTTGCGCCTGGGTGACCTGCAGCGTGCCGGCGTGAGAGCCGAGCTCTACGTGGACTGCCGATTGGCCGACGCGATGGAGGGCGCGCCCCGCCTAGCTCCCCTCCCCTGGGAGGGGGACGCCGTGGAGATTCGACACGGACAGAAGGCGTACGCACGCGCGCAGGTACACTTGGCCACGCCTCTTAGCGGCTCCGCATGGATATTCATGAGACCATGTGACCAAAGCTGTCACGTGTCCGTGATATGAAGCTGTCCGTCATCATATCGTGGTTCCTTTTTTTTTTTGCGGTCTCGCATACTAGTTAACCTGAGTCAACAAGATTAACATTCATTGCCTGCCTCCCACATCACTCACCGGGCCAGGCCACGCCTCTTAAAGCCACATGCCCCTTTTGACACAGTGTTGAGCCACTTTGCTGTGTTTTATTTTATTTTTTCAAATAGCCTCACTTAAAAATGAGGATACCGAGTCATTTTTGTTGACTAAACTTTTCAGTTTGGCATTGGTACAGAAATTTGGTGCATTACGAATGAAGACCTCGGTGGCGGACGTTTGATCCACAGTTTGGTGAATTATTTTATTCGTCGCAGACGGGCAAGTCGTACAATGCCACGTCACTACTCTACAGTGCATGGCTAGCCTTTGCTAATTTCACCGAGATTAGGCTTGCCTAGTCCGTAACAAATAGCAGGAGCACTGTATAATGACTGAAGAGCGGGAAATGGCGAGTGATTGGCGAATGACGAATAACGTTGGCCGGCTGTTTCCGGGTCAGGGCGCCGTGGAGTCCCTGCGAGTGGCGCTAGGGGGCAGTGTGGCCCAAGCCGGCGCCCTGGTCGACTGTCCCTTTCAACGTGACTCCGCCCATAACTTAGGTGAGTGACACGTCCCCGGTAGGTCACATGACTCCCATCTGCCGTTCTTGAACCGTAACGTTTTATGTCTGCAGCGAGTGGCGAACTGCACGCCATCCTGGGTGAGTGTGTCCAATCCGTTAACGATCGCTTTGAACGCTGATGATGTCATCTGGTGACTGAGCTTTACTTCCTGTCAGCTGACCACGCCAAAGCGCTGATTGGTCAGATGGTCCTCTTCAATCAGATGCTGGGCGAACTACGACAGGATTTCAAGGAGCAGGTGATGCGCACACTCACACGATACATACACTTGCACGTATGTACACGCACGCGTACGCGTGTTCACACATATACAGGCATAACAAACACACACTTTTTTTTCCATCACTCACGTGAACAAATCCACACGCATCCAGGTGAAGGAGATGTCTTTGCTGAGGAACACCATCCTGGAGTGTCAAGTTTGCGGTGAGTGTGATGTTGTGAGCGGGCTCCATCTGACCCGACTGAAGCTGTGTGTGTGTGTGTGTGTGTGTGTGTGTGCGTGTTAAGTTAAGTTAAGTTAAGAAAACCTTTATTAGTCTCGCAATGGAGAAATTCCTAATTCACAGCAGCAAAGTTATGAAAGGAAGAAGTAGAACAACAAAATATAGGAGCTGCTGGAAAGGCAGCCACTCTCGCGGCGCCATTTTGAAGTAAAATGTGCGTGCGTGCATCCTTAGGCTATCACGAGGCGCGCTCTCGCTGCTCACCCAACCCGTGCCACACTGGAGTGGCCTGCGTGGAAAGCCCTCATTTCCCGGGCTTCACGTGTGGACCGTGCCCGCCCGGCACCGTCGGAAACGGGACGCACTGTCACGACGTGGATGAGGTTAGCGAACGCGTAATCACGCATGCGCACGGAGGACGACGCCAGCAAGTGACGATGCCATCCCTACGTGGGCCAGTGCGAGGCGCAGCCGTGCTTCCGGCCGTCGGCGTGTGTCAACACGGATGGCGGCTTCCGATGCGGCCCGTGTCCTCCTGGCCTGCGGGGGCCGCCACTCGCCGGGACTGGACTGCGCTACGCTAAGACACACAAGCAGGTCACGCATACACATGCATAAACAAATACACGTGCCCACGGTGGTTTGCATGTGTTTGAGTCTTTGCGATAGTGTGTGTGTGTGCGCGCGCGTGTGTGTGTGTCTGATAGTATGTTTGCGTGTGTGTGTGTCTGTGCACACTGGCTTTTGTTTGAGTATGTTTTGTGCGCATTGGGACGTCTTGTGTTATTGTGTATTTCTGTTAGCGTGTACACATGTACGTGTGGGTACATGTGTTTGGGGACATTTGTGTGCGCATTTGTGTACTATGTGTGTGAGGTTGTGCGGAAGTACATGTGTCTGTTTTGGTATTTTTGAAAGTGTTTTGCCTGAATTTTATCGTGTGTTTGTGTATTTATGTTAGTGCGTTTATGTTTGTTTATTAATGTGTTGACACGTTTACACATGGATGTGTAGACGTTTTTTTGGAGCATTTGTGTGCCCGTGTGTGCGTGCACACGTGGGGTTTTTTTGCGTGTAGTTTGTCTTTGCGAACGTATTTATCTGTGTGCAAGCGTGTTTCTGTATGTTATGCTATGTTTGTAAACGCGTCCATGTATTTGTGCATATCCGTGCGTGCATGTGTGTTGTTGTTTTTTTCCTCAGGAATGTGTGGACATGGACGAGTGTGTGGAGCTTCCCAACGCCTGCGTGCAAAACTCAGTTTGCACCAACACAGAGGTGAGTTGCTGCTGACGAGCCCCCCCCCCCCCCCCCCCCCAACGTATCTGTGGAAAGTGATGTCTCGCCTGAATGGGCAAAGGCTTTTGACAGCGCCGCACGCGTCCTGGCCATTGTCCGACATCATCGGTGTTGTGGTGTCTCGTTCGGCTCGGGTTAGGGATCGTTCCTGTGTGGCGCTTGTAAAGCGGGTTACATTGGCAACCAAACTGTAGGCTGCTTCCCCAGCAATTCGTGCGCCACCTTGTCCTACAACCCCTGTGATACCCACGCTCACTGCAACATGGAGAGGAACGGCATCCCATCTTGCACGGTGACACACGCATGCGCACCCACACAGACAAGATCCATGTACGTCCCGTTTCTCACTTTGTGCTGACGTGTGTGCGCGCGTGTGTGTGTGTGTAGTGTAATGTGGGTTGGGCGGGTAACGGTAACACGTGCAGTGTGGACACAGACCTGGATGGTTACCCTGACCGCTCGCTACCCTGCTTGGACAACAATAAGCACTGCAGACAGGTCCTCATCCTCCTCATCTTCCTCCTCTTCATCTCCATGTGATCAATCCTGTCACCGGTGGCGACCAATCGCATGACGAACCTCGTGTCCATCAGGACAATTGTGTGTTGACTCCTAACTCAGGTCAGGAGGACGCTGACAACGACGGTATCGGGGATCAATGCGATGATGACGCAGATGGAGATGGGATCAAAAATGTGGAGGTGTGTGTGTGTGTGTGTGTGTGTGTGTGTGTGTGTGTGTGTGTGTGTGTGTGTGTGTGTGTGTGTGTCCATGTGAAGCGTGGTCTTGGAATGGAATGGAATCCAATTTGTTGTCGTTGCACATTTCACAAGCAGAGAGCAAAGAAATTCACTTCAACAGTTCGAACCGCTTCAAGAGACATAAACAAACAATGACCAAGAGAGAGAAGCCACCATGATTTTTTTTAGAGGAAAAAGAACAAAAAAGTCAGGGGTGAGGGGAACAAAAGAAGCCCCAAACTATGCTCTTACAAAGGGCAGGGGGGGGGCACAGTATGGTTTTGGATAAAAAGCAGCAAACAGACACATGAATAGAAAAGACAACAAACGACAACTCAGAATGCAACACATCCGCACTGAAACAAGAGAAGGAGTTGGGGGGGGGGGGGTAGCTGACGATATGCATCGATAGTAAGGTTGCATTGTGTGGAGTGAGGCTGTGTGTATGTAAAAATGGGTCCTCGGTCCTGGCGCCAGCTCGCCGGGTCAGATCGCCTCGTTTCTGTGGAGATGACCCCAATGTGTCCTGAGCAGTGGCACGGGGCAAAGGAGGAAGGAGGGTGGGAGGGATACGGCAATACAGCTCCAAATTCCAATCGGCGTAAACGTCCAGGAAGTATTCGTTCGATTCAGGTGTGTCGGCGCAGGGAGACGTCGAAAACATTCAGGACGTCGACTTTCGAGGAACGTAACAGTAAACCGGCCGGCTACCCAGCTGCAAATGTTTCACCCGCACGTGCAGGCTATAGCCCTTTTCTGATCTTCTCGTTGTGAATATTTGGCCGATTGGATCAACAGAGCAGCTGATCAATTCCAAAGTTGGGATTTTTGGAGGAAAAATATAGAAATGCTCGAGTGAGTTTTGAGACAAAAAGACTTTTACACTGTCACATAAACACGACATGGATTTAATATACCGGCTCGGGTCCTGTGACAAGCCCCGTTGCGTTGCGTGTGTGCGACAGGACAACTGTCGTTTGGTTGCCAACAAGGACCAGCAGAATTCCGACAGCGACTCGTTCGGCGATGCGTGCGACAACTGTCCCAACGTGCCCAACGGCGAGCAGACGGACACGGACGGAAACACCAGAGGAGACGCCTGCGACCTGGACATCGACGGGGACGGTACGCGTGGCCGCTAACGGCAGGCCGACGGCGGACTCAAAATTCTACTCGACTCCTCACGCGTGTGTGTGTGTGTGTGTGTGTGTGTACAGGCATTCCAAACGTGCTGGATAATTGTCCCAAGGTTCCTAACCCCATGCAGACAGACAGAGATTATGACGGAATCGGGGACGCCTGCGACAGTTGTCCCGAACTCAGCAACCCGACACAAGTACCCGCGCACACTTTTTTCGATTGTGTTGTTGTGTTCTTTGCTGGCTACGTTTTTTTTTTTTTTTCAGACCGACATCGACGACGATTTAGTGGGAGACATCTGCGACAACAACCACGACACGTACGACACACCCGCATGTCTTGTTTTATGAATTTCAACCGAGATCTAGCAGACGAGTCGAGTAAAGTAAGCATGCGAAAAACAACGTTTCGATTGAGGATTTAAAGGGATGCGGGCAAGTCAACGGCTCTGAGTCACCTGTGGAAGAAGACACGACGACACGCTGCGCTGTGTTCAGGGATGGCGACGGACACCAGGACAACCGGGACAACTGTCCCGACATTCCCAACAGTTCTCAGCTGGACTCGGATAACGACGGCCTCGGAGATGACTGCGACCAGGACGACGACAACGACGGCGTCCCGGACCACAGGGACAACTGCAGGCTCATCGGAAACCCTCACCAACAAGACTGGGACCGTAAAAACAACCGAGCGCCGTCTGCGAATGTGCGCATCTTCACGTGTGTTGACGTGCGTTCATGTGAATGTGTAAAGTGAACGGCATTGGTGACGTGTGCGAGTTTGACTTTGACAACGACGCGGTCCGGGACGCGCTGGACGCGTGTCCCGAGAGTGCCGAGGTGACGCTGACCGACTTCCGGGCTTATCAGACGGTTGTTTTGGATCCCGAGGGCGACGCCCAGATTGACCCCAATTGGGTGGTCCTCAATCAGGTCAGGCGACACCGCTTCCTGCTGCTCAACTTCATCTTCAGGGTTCTTAACTGACTTCCTATCCTTTCTAGGGGATGGAGATCGTCCAGACGATGAACAGCGACCCGGGCCTGGCAATTGGTAGGTTCGTCGCAGAAGCCCGTAAATCCGCCGCCGTAATCATCATCATCGTGATGATTGTCAATTTTGCACCACGACATCCTCTGTGTGCGTGTGCGCAGGCTACACGTCATTCAACGGCGTGGATTTTGAGGGAACTTTCCACGTGAACACGGTGACGGATGACGACTATGCCGGCATCGTGTTCTCATATCAAGACTCGTCAAGTTTCTACACCGTCATGTGGAAGCAGACGCAACAAATCTACTGGCAGACGCGACCGTTCAGCGCCATTGCAAGCCCCGCCCTGCACCTCAAGGTATTACTCTAAACCAGGGGTGTCAAACTCATTTTTGTCAGGGGCCACATTGTAGTTACGGTTTCCGACGTAACTCTTTTGTCAGTCGACTATGACTCGATTTTAGCTCCTCCCTTTGGACTCTGTTGAGTTTGAAACAAATTCTATACTCCGACTGCACTACTCGATAATGTCTATTTGTCCCAACTAGTGTGTGTGTGTAGTTCCGAAAGCAGTGTTCTCTAGTGTTGTACTGTTAGCGTGTTAGCATAACCCATATGCGCGTGTGCTGGTTAGGCGGTGAAGTCGAGCACGGGTCCGGGCGAGTATTTGAGGAACGCGCTGTGGCACACGGGCAACACGAGTGGCGAAGCGACACTCCTGTGGAAAGATCCCAGGAATGTGGGCTGGAAGGATAAAATATCGTATCGGTGGCAGGTCAGCCACCGCCCGCAGGTCGGATACATCAGGTCAGTGTGGAACGCGGCACACCAATGTCTTGTCATTCACAAATGCTAAGCTCGTACACTCATCAGGGGTCATGTGACAAACTGATGCTAAGCTCGTACTCCAATAGTATCAAATCAAATAGTATCAACATGATAAATGGCTGGCATCTTTGTGGAATTTTCTAAATTGACTCTCATGAGCGCTGATTGTTATCAAAGTAAAAGCTCGCCTGGTAAACTACCCAGTCAGCAAAATTGGTCTGGCCCAGCTCTGAGGGAGACACGGCACGTACACTCGGCCCACATACCTCAATGAATGACGGCCCTGCAGTGGCCCACGTCTGGCATCCATGATGTGGGCCGCATTCGGCCCAGATCTGAGCCGCGTTGTAAAACCATATCTGGCCCTACTCTGACCCGACGCTGGGCCAGAACAGGTTCCTGATATCAGCCTGAATTCAACCTCAACTAAGCCACATCTTTCATGAGCCATATTTGACCCACATTAAAAAAAAAGTCTCAAACTCGACTGTTATAAAAATATGTTTATTGTCCTAATTTGTGAACCTCACATATAACAGTGAACACAAAGTCCAAATTGGGATGCAGCTTACCCTTGAACTGTATTTTTCTGTCCATCAAATTGTTGCGCTCTCCATGTCCTCTTTTCTTTTCATGCTCTTCTTCCTGTCACCATCCCGATCAGGCGTTTTTAGCCGAAAAAAAACGACCATGTATATAGTAAGGCGTTTTTGACCGAAAAAAACGACCATGTATAGTAAGGCGTTTTTGACCAAAAAAAAACGACCACGTATAGTAAGGCATTTTTGGTCGAAATTTTTAGCCGAAAAAAACGACCATGTATAGTAAGGCGTTTTTTGCCGAAAAAAACGACCGTGTATAGTCAGGCATTTTTTTACCGAAAAAAACGACCATGTATAGTAAGGCGTATTAGCCGAAAAAAACGACCATGTATAGTAAGGCGTTTTTGAAAAAAACGGCCATGGTCGTTTTTTTTCGGTCAAAAACGCCTTACTATAAATGGTCGTTTTTTTTCCGGCTAAAATCGCCTTACTATACATGGTCCTTTTTTTCGGCAAAAAACGCCTTACTATACATGGCCGTTTTTTTCCGGCTAAAATCGCCTTACTATACATGGTCCTTTTTTTCGGCAAAAAACGCCTTACTATACATGGCCGTTTTTTTCGGCTAAAAACGCCTTACTATACATGGTCATTTTTTTCGGCAAAAAACGCCTTACTGTACATGGTCGTTTTTTTCGGCAAAAAGCGCCTTACTATACATGGTGGTTTTTTTCGGCTAAAAACGCCTTACTATACATGGCCGTTTTTTTCGGCTAAAAACGCCTTACTGTACATGGTCGTTTTTTTCGGCTAAAAAACGCCTTACTATACATGGTCCTTTTTTTTCGGCAAAAAACGCCTTACTACACATGGTCGGTTTTTTTCGGCTTACAACGCCTTTCTGTACATGGTTGTTTTTTTCAGCTAAAAACGCCTTACTATACGTCACTGGTGTCAAACTCATTTCACATGGTGGGCCACATACGACCTCGGTAGATGTCAAGTGGGCCGGACCATTAAAATGATACCATACTTTGCTATAAACAACCAAAACTTTGTCTTTCATTTGTTTTGGTATAAAGAAGCACAAGAACATTTGGAAAATGTTGACATTTAATGAACGTATCTTTTACAAAACATTTCATGAAGCACCTTACATTTCCTTCAACAAATGTGCAATTTACTTTTATCATTCACATATATGCATTGCAACTGATCCCATTGATTGTACAAACTTTAACAAGTAATTGGTATTGAAAAATATAGTCATGCACTTTCTGATTAAACAAATTTATAAAGAAAGGAAGTTTTAAACCATTTACACGTGCATATAAAATCTAAATGTAATCCCTGCCTACACATTACAAACAAAGGAGAGTGCTATTAAACGTGAGAGTGCTATTGATAGCGTCTGCTGTCATGGGTCTGTCTCAGTGACGGACTGAGGCTGCTGTTGTCTTCTTCTCTGGTCAAAACAGTGTCCCCTAGCGGATACTCAATGAATTGCAGTGTGTGTGTGTGTGTGTGATGAATGGAATTCCGCATCGGTGTGCAATTGTAAAACAAGGCTGTGTGTTGAAAAAATAAATCTGAAACTGCATTTAAGGGTGGGGCAATACTGGCTGGCCATATACAGGCCGGAGTTGTAAATTGATTTCTGGCCCAAATACTTCACTCCACAACTGGCCCTCATCTGGTTTGCCAGAGTCAAGCCAGTGCCTCCTTTGCCACTCCTGGGCCGTGTTTGGCCCACATGCATTATGCCAGTGCCGACTCAAGGCCAGCTGTGCCAGCTTCATGCCAAATCCGGGCCAGATGCCTTTGCTGACTGAGTAGTTTTATTTTTATTAAATGTAAGTACCAATGTTAAGCAAGGTTGTTTGGGGTGGATGTGCTAATGTGCTATGAGCACCCTTTCATCTGTCAGTCATTTCTAGTGTTGGTGGTGGTGTTTAAACTGGCTAGAAAGTTAAGGTTGGGAAAAAAAAAGAAGCTAAGCCCCTTTTTAACATTCACTCTCTCCTTCTGCTAGCACAGACTAATGGAGGCTACTATTCTGTAAGCAAAAACTATAAGATGTGTAAATGTGGCCAATTGAGGGTAATAGAAGCTTTTCACTGCTAGCATAGGCACATGGAAGCTAAAAGGTTGCAACCAGATGCTAAGAAAAGCTAAAACACAGAGCACAAGCTAATGGTAGCCAGAACTATAGCAGTCTCTCAAAATCAAAAACACAGAGTAGGGTCTTGTGAACTTGGCAAGTTCCTAAGAGCGTATTTCCGAAGAATGCTTGTCTCGTTGCAATTGGAACGGCTGTGTACTTGTGACTGTACTTGTGTGCATTGCTCTTCACTCCAGGGTTCGCCTGTTCGAGGGCTCCGACATGGTGGCTGACTCAGGTGTGGTGATTGACACCACCTTGAGGGGAGGAAGACTGGGGGTCCTCTGCTTCTCCCAGGAAAACATCATCTGGTCTAACCTGCGCTACCGCTGCAACGGTTAAGAACACACGCACACACTCTGACCCTGACAGTAGTTTAGAACCCCACTTTGAAACCCTGACCTTAGTTTCAAACCCTACTTTGATACTCTAACCTAGTTTAAAACTGTGCTTTAAAACCCTTACCCCAGTTTAAACCCTACTTAGGGTAGTTGAAAACCACCCTAAGCACGCCTGGGATAAAACTCATAGGCTCGAACCCAAGTTTAATATTTGAAACCCTCACCATTGGTTAAAACCCTAATTTGAAATCCTAACCCAGTTTAAAATCCTAATTTGAAACCCTAACCCTCATTTGAAACTATAAGACTAATTTGAAACCCTAACCACAGTTTGAAACCCTAAGACTAGTTTAAAACCCTAATTTGAAACCCTAAAACTAGTTTAAAACCCTGACCCGAGTCTCTTGTGCTTCCAGACACTCTTCCTGAAGACTTCCACTCGAGTGGCCAGCAGGTGGTGATGCACGTGCAAGTGTGACCGTATGTGTAGGCGGAGCCTCGGGCCAGAGGCGGGGCCACACCGGAGCCATGGGCTGTCAATCAAAGGGCAAACTTGAAGACAAGTGAACTGAATGGTGTCAAGGATAAAGTTCGAAGAATAAAGCCACAGATTTAGTTTGTCATTCTTAGCATACAAATCTATGACATCACCCATGACATCAGACGGCACAAACAATTGGGGTGGCACACATTTGTCTTGACATTTTGATGAGCTCATGAGACCCCTTTGGGTGTTCACATATACCTGATTCACACAATCAGGATCGTGATCAGGTTTCTTCAGAGCTTGCTGATGAGCTGACCATTTGAATCAGGTGTGGTGGTGGAGGGAAACATGCAAGGTCATGGCCCTCATGGATCACAGTTGCCCATCCCTGGTGTAGGCAGGGTATAGAAGAGGCGGAGTGGAATGGAGTCAGAGTGGGGTATCCTGGAATTTTCTACCTGCTAGAGTTCGAGACTGAGGTCCAAGGAGAATAGTCAGGAAAGGAGAGAAGGGCACAAGTCCAGCCAGAGTTGGCGTGGAATCAAGTCACAAGGTGCAGAAAGTGGGTGCTTGGAATATTAGCTTGTGATGTCACACCTGGGCAGACAGGTGTAAGTTCCGCCGCTTACTTCTTGTTTGATAATGTGACGTTGAAAAGGAACGTGGCCTACTGGATGATCTGGTGGGCGGAGTCAGCGTCGTTGCTGCTGGCCTGGGCGTGGCCTATGTGGACCGAATCAGCATTATCGGTTTGATGCGTTGTCCTCACGGTGTCCCTGCGGCGAAAAGTCCTCCAGAGTTGCAGGGCCAGCGCCAGCTGCAGGACCTGGCGGGAAGCGCAAGATGATGGCAGGCGCTCGCGGCGCGTCGGCGGCCGGCCGCCTTACCTGCGCCACCATCAAGCTGATGTCCATTCCCACCACCGTCACCACGTTCTCGTGCAGCCAATCAGTGAGCAGCTCGCGGCAGCCCTGGGCGCAAACTAGCGTTAGCCTTCTTAGCGTTTGCTCGTACACAAAAACACCCCGCTGAGCGAGCGGGTGCCGCCGGGTTACACGTGCACCTGCGTGTGCGTGCAGTTAGCGAGCGCAATGGCGGGCACGTGCGTGACGTTGGGGTCTTGCGAGCACCACGCCGTTTCCAAGTTGCGTTGAGGCGAGCCAAAACACGAACAAGGAAGCGTGCTCGTGGCGCTCGTGTTGAGCGTCTGCAAGAAGGAATTCTGCAGCCAATCGGATGGGCCCATCAGGCCGCAGCACGCCTCCTGCAGGCAGAGGGCGCCGTTAAGACCTGAACTTTTCACTTCTTTTCGATGCCATCATCACAATCGAGACTTTTTCTTTTTTTTTAATATGCTGAACCTATGAAGTGGATCCACACAGTTCCCAAAATGTCCACTGAAAGGTGGTGCTAGCGCGGGAATACAATGGCCTGCGGCCCAATTGAGGCCCGCTCCTTCATTATTCCGGCCCACAGTGTGAACGAGGAAGTGACTGACGTGTTGCTGCAGGTCGTCCAGGAGGCCATCTTGCCGCCCGTCGCCCCGGTACTGGCGTATCATGTGAGCCACCGCCGCATCTGCCTTCTCCTCGATCTGCCGGCAAAGCTCAACGTTTGATTAATGTCATGTAATGTCCACGTGCGCGTGTGAGGAGGCTCACCTGGGCTCTGCTGAGAAGCAGCAGCAGGAGAAGGCCCATGCAGCACAGGAACAGGAACAGCAGCCCCCACATGCACTGATATCACATGAGCATCGCATGACATCTCGTGATTATCAAAATAAAAAATAAAAAAATGACCCCAACAACCACTCGTATCTCAAGGCACCGCTGGACAACAACCAATAAAAACAACACCCTCATGCAAGTGTGCTGTGCCATGTTATCATATGACCTCACTTGATCATCTTGTGACATCACGTGATGGTTGATGTTACTCCGTGACATGACTATGACCGTTACTCACAATTAGCATGAGAATTGGCTTTTCCCAGCGTGCTCCTAAACACGCCACCAAGCTGGACGCCATCACCAGAGTGCCAATCAACATTAGCCCCGCCCCCACAGCCTGCAGCTCATCTGGGGACACACACATCCACATCCACACGCAGCGTGTGAGCATGCAAAGCGGTGAGAAGAATCCAAGAACGCGAGGTCGGCTGCTTACGGGAAGAAACGACGCCGATGAGGCTGGTGTTGTCGAAGCAGATCCAAACACCGCAACAGGCCACGCCCAATCCCAGAGCCTACACAGGTCAAAGGTCAGGGAACGGCGCAGCGGCAGAAGGACATCTCGGACTCACCAGAAGTACAAAGCTCAGAAGAAGCAAGACGAACTTGAGCACATCGGCTTTCACCTCCGACTTCATCGCCGTCACCTACGCACACACTTCCTGATACGTCCACACTTCCTGATTGCCGGTGAACCTTCATCTCCGCTCAACGTGCTGACCTTTGGACGCACACACGCATACGTCACACATGGTTATTTGTAGACGTCTATAAAAAAAAGATATGTTCATAGGCATGTGGGCAAGAGTGTGTGTGTGTACACGCCCGTGAGAATGTGCTCATGTACGCGCGGGTTTTATGTATGTCGATGCGTGTGTGTGCTTTTCAGTGCATGTATGTGTGTATGTGTCATCGAAAGGAAGTAAAGTGTGTACATGTTGGGATTTGTCGTTTGACGTTCTTCAAGATTCTCATCAAGCGTGCGCACGCACGCACACTCACACACTTTTGCAGCGTGCGTGCGAGAGCATTGGTACATGTCGGGATTTGTTGCTGTGACGTTGTTGAGGAGTGTCGTCTTCATCATTTTCAGTGTGTGTGTGTGTGCGTGTGTGTGCCTGCATGCGATGGCTGCGCTGCGCGTGTTGCTGTGCGTGCTGGCGACATGGCCCCGCTTGGGTAAAAGCGAGCGAGCGCACCGACCTCAAAGGTCATCTATCTCCCTTCATCGTGTTGTCGATCTTCACCCCAGCAGGAGGTCAAGACGAGAGCAAGTGGGAGGACGACCTTGTGACCCCCACGCCCGACTACTACGACTACGCGGCCACCTTTGACTACGACTACTGTAAGGACATGCACGGACACTCCGAAGTATCTGACTTGGGAGTGTCCTTTGTATTCTTTGTGTGTTGAAAGATCCTTTTTTTTTTTGGACAAAAGTGTCACCCCAAGTAAATTCAATATGAAATTGGTCATATGAAAAGATGATTTGATAAGAATAATGAAGTGGGAACCTGGTATTCGGCGGTGCTCATGAAACAACTTGTAAAAATGTCCCGCAATTTTAAAACCTTTTTTTTTGGGGGGGGGGGGGGGGGGCTTCTTAAAGGGCCGTCGTTGGCTTCTTAAAGGGCCAACGATGCGCTACTGACAATCTTCGATCTGACGATGAAAACGGAACAAGCCGCTGCCTGAACGACATGCGAGGCGTCGCAAAACCAAAACCAGACAAAACAAAATTGAAGACGCGAGCGAGCTTCAGAAACCGCCTCTAGATGGTACCAACACCCTTCACAACAGCAGCTTTTGACACTATTACTTTGAATGCAATTTTCCATGTTACAATAAACCATTGTTGGTTCTTTTGGGGATCTGCAACCGATTAATCACATTTGCATCCATTTCAATGTGCAATGCCCAATTTGATATGCAAGCCGTGCGAGTTACAAGGGCAGTTACAGAACAAGAAGTCATGGAAGCAACTTTCTATTTTAAACTGCCATGAGTACTTTTTTTTTCTTCTTCTTTTCATGTGAAAAGGGGGCACAGCACCTTCAGCTGTAACTAAAGAGGATTAACGACTTGTATTTTTGCTTTCAAAAAACTCCCTCCAAAAAAGCTTGGTCATGCAAAAAAAAAAAAAAAACCCTCGCTGACTATTGTGTATTTTTGATTTAGTCTCCTTTTGATTTTGTGTGTAGTTACAGCAACTTCTTCACCAGAGCTCAAGAACAAGGTGAGCAAAGGTCATCAGGTCATGACTGTCAACAGGAAGGGTGTGAACTTTGACCTCTTTAGGCTTCAGCGGCAGGACCGAGTCTGGCGCTCGTGCTGGCGACCGTTCATCTGAGGATGTGAAGAAAAGCCTCCCGGTGGACACGAGCGGTCACCTTCACTTTCGAGTGCGCAAAATAAAACTTGTGTACCCGTTGTTCCCTTTTGCCTCTTTTAATTCGAACGATGGCCTGGCTTAGCGTGTTCTTGGACATTCAAATTATTTTCTTTTTCGTTCAAGTAACAAGCATAAAAAAAAAGCACTCAATAGCAACCTAGCTATGCTAACAGGCCTGCAAGCCAACCAAGTAAATGCTAACGCTTGACACAAAGGAAAAAGCTTGGAAGCGTTTCAACTGGATGGGGCAAAGCGTGGGCAGGTTCGTTCAAACCAGGACAGCGGCTGTCTGCCCTGCGCCATGTACTCATCCAGGTCGGCGTCCAGTCGCTTCTTGGACTTGGCCATGTAGTCGTCCAGCTGCGCGTCCAGTCGCTTCTTGGACTTGGACATGTAGTTGTTCAGCCGCGCATCTAGCTGTTCTTTGGTGGGCACTTTGAAGTTGAAGCTCCCCCGCCTATGGTAAATACCGGACGCTGGTGTTCGACCCCGTGCGGCCTTTCGGAAGCTTCCCAATGTGATGAGGCAGCGCACAGCCGGCCTTCCGGTTCCTTCTGTGGAGGGAAACCAAGATTTCACTTTGACTAGCTCACTGCCAGCACCCAGGCAGGAAGGGGCGAGACTTCCAATCATGTTTGGAGAAGTCGCCACTCATGTACATTACAGAAAAAAAAGACTATTAGTACTAAATTAGTTGTGATCTGCCAAATACGATGTTTATTCATGGACTCCGTTCATCCCCCCCAAGTAGAGGGCCACTTTGAGGGGTTCTTGCTCCAATTGCGAGGTTGCACATGGCACGCACGTATGCAGTGAAAAATGTGCCTACAACAGTTCAGAAGCTTCTTTCTGTCCATGATTTTTTTTTCTTTTCAGAAAAGATGCTTTTCAGCACAAAAACTGTCAAGTGTTGCCGAGGCGACGCGTGGTACCCATCACTCACTGGCTCTCGTGAGGGTGGCACGGCACCTGCCTCTCCATCCATACTTGTTCCGGAAGGACCAGAAGCCGACCCGCCGCCAGCCCAGGCGGGTCCACACGCTTCTTCGTCTGGGAGGGAGTGGAGCCATAGGCACCAACGAGAAGCAGGCGGGCCCCACCTGGAAGACGCCACACAGACATTGTTGATGGCATCACGTGTTAGCTTGGTGTTCACTGCTTAGTCAGCATTGCTAAATTTTCCATTTCTTTATTTTACTTCCTAAATAGTAAAGAGTTACCAAGTGTTGTTACGACATGATTTGTCAAAATATAACGATCAACGATTGTAAAGATATTAGCATATTACACTCATCCCTCGCTTTTGTACAGTAGACTTACTGAACTGTTTCAGCTGCGGGTGCTCTTTCAAACGCTTCGTTAAAAACTGATAAAACACAGTCACCAAAGTACAATGTTAGCACATCTGCCGCTCCCCTCGACTGACTTTGGCAAATGTTAGAACCAGAAAATGACAAAGACCGGCCAAATAGGCATATTATGCAAGACTAACTTGCCCTTTTCGGTTCACACTTCAGGTGTGGGTGCAAAGGCTCCAAACCATTTGGACGCAAAACATTCAAAAGTCACTTGGATCTAAATATCATCTTGAGGAAGAAAATGGAGCCTCCTGATTGGCTGAGAGCTAACCTGTGGGTTGATTGAAGATGAGGATGCCGTCCACAGGAGCATAGACTCAGGAACGGTCGCCATTTGGGGCCACATCGGTTGCACAGCCGGCACCTGAGAGAAGCTAAATCCAAAAGTGACGCATTAAAAAGAGAAAAAAAAAGCTGAATCATTCAAAAAGTCAGTATTTCAAAATAGGGTTGTCCCGATCCGATCGACTTGCGTGGAAATTGGGGCCGATCACCTGATTTTTAAGGCGATTGGTTTTGTCTTTAAAAAAAACAAGACTACATTTTAAAATTTGTCGTTTGCGTTGAAGGGATACTGGATGAGGACTCAATAGACAGATACTTAAAATCAAGTGACCTGCACTCAGATTCAGATGCAAAAAAAAATGTAATTGGGTGATCCCTACTTCAAAACAAAAGACGGCCAATTTTTTAATACATATTCATTCCCATTGTTGTAATATCTCTCATTTTTTATTTTACATGATGCAGGGGAATTAAATGTGCCCTTGGTTTTGTTTCACATCGGTTGTTTTGTTGGCTACAACAAGGTAAGTCTTCCAACACACAAGAGTTCCTCATGAAATTAGTTTACCCATTTCCCGAGTGGCTTGAGAAACTGCTGCCAAATGGTGCCCTCTATACCCGTATTTTACATAAAACCCCAATGTTATACAATTTTATCATATTTATTTCGTGAGAATTTTAGTTCAGAAAGCAATTACACGTATTTACAAATAGGGAGATACTTTTCAATCACTCTGTAAATTAATACTTTAAAAAGTCCCAGAATTCAAAAAGTAAATTCTTCAAAAATAGTTTATTAAGACAGTTTCATGATTCACAGTCAAAACTATAAAAACATTTTAATTCTAATTTTTTTTTTTAGAAAAGTCAATTCTGCATTAAGTAATTTATCCTCCCCCCCAAAAAAAAATCAATGAGTCAAAAGTTCCAGGATTCACATAAAACACTTCAAAGTAATTCAACCAAGCTTATTGAACAATTAGAAAACGTGCTCACACACACACACACAAAGCCAAATATTTGTTCACAAATTTCATGAGAAAACAAAATCTTGCTAAAATCGTACAACGGCTAGATTATTTGTTGTCAGAAAATGAAATGCGTAAATTCAATTCTCACCGCTTATGAAGAGAAACGTTGGAAGACGTTTTCAAGCGAACACCGCAAGCTGCCATTCGTCTCATCGTCTTCTTGAAAAAGAATATGACACAAATATGCAAATTTTGGAAGGATTGACCGCACCCCTGACAGTTAGGCCTACCCGTCTTTGTCCGCCCCAAGCGAGGGAACTGCAACTCATCGCGGCGTGGAAGCGTCCAACCATCGAGTACAATCGTTGTTAGCCAAATGGACCGACCGAAAGGAGCTCAAAGCGAATGGCGGCTAAAGGCGCCATTTCAACATACGGCGAGTTTGCGCGCACCCGATTCCTTTTCGCATCGAACAACGTCATATCAGCTAGTGAGCCTTAATTTTGACTTTTCTAATATAGCACACTTGACGTAAAAGATCCAAGCTTGACTGTAAATTCTAATAATATGACCAAACTTGTACAAACATTCGAGTGTTAACTAGCTAGCGTTAGCCGCAACGCTTACCCTATTGGCACACCTGAGTTTAACTTGACGTCATCTCACACGATAAACAAACGCAACTAGTTTTAAGTGTTTGGGGGATCTTTGTCAGCTTCTGAGTAATAATCAGCTCACCTGTGCACATGCAGGGGGTCCTTCACAGCTTTTTCTTTTTTTTCAGCCTCCAGCTCAAGGGGACAGTTATGATGCCGAAACGTTTGACTTAATGCTCAATTTCTTGTTTCACAAGCAGAAACAGTTTCAAGTTAAACTTTTCGTCACACTTTTATTTGGGTGCGTCCAAAAAGCATTGAACAGTACATTTGTTTCAAAAGGCCATCAAATCATCACTTCCTTTCACGTTTCCAAGCGAGTGCCTGTAAAAAAAGTGGGCGGGGCCATGTTAGGAGTGGTAATGATTGACAGGTCACTGTGGTTAACGAGGACTGGGCACACCCAACAAAAGGAACTAAACGAGCAAAAACGTGGGGAATGTTACACAAACCTTTCTCCACGGAACACTGACCGACACGCCAGTGACAAAAAAAAAACAAAAACACCTGAGAATGCAATTGTCATTGTCTCCTTTGTCACGGTGCGGTGGTCCCCGAATGTGGCGGCGGTCACATGATGCCGTTGGTGAAATACTGAAAGCCGTCATAGAGTTTGGTGGTGAGCGAGCGCATGGAGCCCACCACCATCTGCTCCACTAGCAGTTGCAACTGCTCCTCGGTCAGGCTCATGTGGAAGCGCTCCTTCAGGCCTCGCATGGTGCTCGAGCCGTGGAAGCAGGGCAGCTGTGAGCCTGTCGCGCGCACACACGCACCTGCCGTCAGCTCATGGGCTTGTGCCATGTTAGTTTGTGTGTTCTTGGCGTGTGCTGCCGACCTTGTTGCATGATCTCGACAATCTGCAGCACGCGCTCCATGTGCTTCCGGGCGGCGATCAGGCCCTGGAGCATCAACATCTTGTAGTAGTTGAACATGTCGCCGTCGGGACCGCCCATCACCTGACACACACACACACACACACACACACACACACGATGAAGATGCGGCTACGGCGAGCGTGGAGGCCGACGGGATGACACGAGACCTCGACAAACTCGGCGGTGAGTTTGAAGGCTGACGTCTCGAAGCCAAGGTTCTTGGGAGAGCTGGACAGGATGAAGCCAAAGTCTATGTGGATGATGTGGCCACACGCGTCCAGCAGGATGTTGCCATTGTGCCTGACGGGATGCCAGAAAGTCCCAAGTTTTAGACCGAGCCCAAATCGTACTCAGTTGTAACGCAAGGCACGATCCCCTCAGAGGCTTGGTCCGTAGACCTGAGGCACCGGGCAAGTGCATAGGAGTGGAGGATCTCAGAGAAGTAAGGGAGGGGTGAGGTGGGGGGGAACCATTTAAATATTTGAAAATAAATTCAAGAAAAGATCTCCAAAACTGTACAGACAGCCTTTGTGTTTCTAAACGCTGTTGTAAGAATCGTTAACTTAGCTAGCTGCCTAAGTTTAAAAAAAGATGAATTTAACAACAGCATCAATTTGTCGGTCCAATTTAATATCACTGTTCAGTTTCAGACCCAAGTTAGAGACTGTTGGCTTTAGATAAGGCGCCAGAGGCCCAATCAGCAGGATGGGATGTAGAGGTACGAGGCCCACTGGGACCAAACATCCAATCCTCTGTTTTTATCCAGTGCAACTGAAGAAATTCTGTGCCGCCTTGATTTCTTCCGGCCAGGACAAAAAAGGCCTCAATGAGAAAGTGTCTTTTTAGCTCAACGGGACTGCAGTTGAATAAGTGTACAATAAAAAAATGCCCAATGTACTGCAGGGGACGATGATGTATGGAGGCGAAGTTGCTTTGCACTGACCTGTCCTTGACCTGCAGCAAATAGCAAATCAGGCTGTAGCCAGCACAGCTCTGCACAAAGTTCCTCTGCGCCGACAGGAAGGCTTCGGTGGTGGGCGCCCCGTGTTCCTGCAGGAAGTAGTCCAGCAGAGACAGCTGGCTGTGCTTCTTCACCTGATGCAGCGACACGGCGTTCACCACCGGCTCGATCATGCCGCTGTCCGATGACAGAACCAGGATCTTGTAGGGCTTGATCCAAAGCGGCACACGTTCCGCTTCCCAGATGGACTGGGGGGGGGGGGCAAAGGGGGAGTGAGAGAGGGGCTAAGACGGCTATCTGACAGCGTCGGCGCGTTTCCGGATGACGACTTACTTTCAACTGCCACAGCACTTGGAAGGCCAGCAGCTCCTGACGGAGGTCGTCGCCGCACTTGACGATGACAGACAGCAGGCGCCACGTGGGCATGTGCCCGTAAGGCGAACCCTCGCGGATCCGCCTGTACAAGATGGCCGAGGTTAGGGGCCGCGCGCGGCAACGGAAGCCAAAGTGGCAAGTGACGGACGCCTACCGAACTTTCTCCTCCCATGGCTCCTTGAGGGCCACGGCCGACGGGTCCTCGGGGTCCCGTTTGAAAGTGGTCGGCGTCTGCGCCAGCTGCTCCGACAGACGCCGCCTGCAAACGAGCGTTCCGAGGTGACATGTTGACACAGTAACGCGTTGACGGATACGTCAACAAATTGACGGATACGGCATCATTGTTTATGTCTTGTGACCTGTTGTAACTGTCATATGCTTGTGCAGGAGTTTTTTGCCTCACTCAAATTATCCTCAAATGAGGGTAGTTCGAGCGTGGGGTTTTTTTTTCTCCCCCTCTCCCTCCCTTGTTTCTTTCTGACTTTCGGGTTGAGTGAACGCTGGCGCGTTTTGGCTGCCGCTGCTCAACGCGTATTGTTTTGTGTTTTTTGTTATTGTAAAGTGTCCTTGGGTGTCTTGAAAGGCGCTTAAAAATAAAATCTATTATTATTATTATTATCAGGAATGATGAACACGCCGTCCTGTCATACACACGAACACGGGGGTCGGCAACACGCGGCCGCATGTGGCTCTTTAGCGACATCTAGTGCCTCCCTGGAGCTTTATAAAAAAAATGTTTGAAAGTGGAAAAAGATTTTGATAGTAGGCTAATATAGCTCAAATAGATATACAGTAGATGCATGTTGCAGCTCCGAAAAAGGAGAGCTGTGGTGTTAGTTTTTTAAAATGTACACTTTATTTATGCTTTTAACAGTCTCGACGCAGACACGTCTGCATCCGACGCCGTGCCTTCTCTCTTCTCGTTCGACTCGAGAGGCGTTCAAAGACAGCCTCAGAAAAATGAAAATGAATGATCACTTCACTGACACTAAGAAAAGCGAAACTAATACTGTACACCAAAACAAAAAAAAAATCAAGCGAGGAAATTACAAAATAAATTCTATGGGGGCGTTTGTGAAACACACAACAAATAAACAATTCAGAGACATTCCAGTCTCTTACAAACATACAGCATGTGTTTCCTTCATTGTAAGTTTTATAGAAGGCTTTTATTTTTTTGCGGCTCCAGGCATATTTGTTTTTTGTTAGTTTTTTTGTCCTATATGGCTCTTTCAACATTCTGGGTTGCCGACCCCTGCACTAACACGTCGGCGGAAACGTCAAACCGTTGTTGACGACCCGGCATGACACCCGTTCATTAACTCTTTTATTCCACAAGACGTACTTGCTTTTTAAAATTAGGCCCCGCCTACCAAGGACGTACTTGTACGCCTAAGTCTTTTTTTATTTTTTGCGTCATAAAGAGGAGGAGGGTCTGATGCAATCTGTGAATGAGAATAAGCCATTTGCATTGTAAATCATGTAAAAAAGCGACCAGTAAGTGGCAGTGGTGCCTCACGTGATTGAAATGCATGCTTTTACAAAAAGCTCCATTTTCTCCATTTTTTTTTTTTTTTTGCTGGCAGGAATCGCCATTTCCATGAAACTTAGCCATTTTGTAATGCCGCTTGCTGAAGAATGGAACGAGATAGAAACGATTTTTTTTTCTGCTGAAAGAAGAGAGTCCAAACTTTATTTTGGTAGGCTCCGTGTTTATATGCATGACTTAGATTTGTTCTTGGTTTTTCTGTTTGGTGCTTTCTACCGCCTTTATTACCGATTCGTCTTACTGTTTATTGTGCATGTTAAATTGCTCCATGTACAGCACTTTGTATGCAGCGATGGCTGTTTGAAAGCGCTCTATAAATACAGTTGACTTGATGTGACTTATATAGCATTAGAACCAAATATTCTGTGTGTCTGGAAGCGGAGGACCAACCTGATGTCACCGGCGGCGATGAAGACGGGTTCTTTGCTCTCCAGACTGCCCACACTATCCACGGAGAACTGACTGATATTGTCGCAGCTGGCGTGAACCTCCGGAAGCTGCCGGAAAAAGGCCCACATTCCTGTCACACGGCCGCGACGGAGGCAGAAATTTCTGGTCCGGGAGCAGCCGGGCGGACACGCACCTCCACCTGCAGCTCGCCGATGTCGTCCACCGACCAGGCCTCGTCGTCGTTGTCGTAGTTGGGGACAGTGGAGAAGCTTCCGGCGCGCTGCTCGGCGCTCATGCCGCAGTCGGGTAGGTGCTCCACCGAGCGTGTGCTCCTGATGCGGTTCTCGGGTATTCGAGCCGGCACGTTGGACGTCTCAAAGTCGTCCACCTCCAGAACCTCCACATAAATGAGGTAGGGTGCCTGCGGAGTCAGAGTTGGCTGAATGAGTATTAAAAAAAAAAAAACCAACAACAACTCTTTCACTCGACTCACTCACTCGAGGCTCCCCTGTGAAGATGGCGGGCGGGTGGCTCTCACCTTGTCCTTGGAGTTGAGCACGACGGCCTGCGTGTGCGGCACGCGCACCACATGGTGCTCGAAGGGGGCGGTGGGCAGCCAGACGCGAGCGGGCAGCTTGTGGTTGAGCAGCGACAGCTCCGAGATGAGCCGCTGCGTCTTCTGCTCCTTGGTGGGCAGCGTGGCCAGACGCCTGCCGATGCCCATCAGAGACTTGATGAAGTCGCGCTGCGGCGCCAGGCGCACGGGCTGCGGGCGGACGGGGACCACCGAAACACCACAAGTCGGCGAGTGTTAGTTTTTGCGGCAGAAAATTTGCAAAAAGGGCTCCAGACTGCCACTTTTCATATACTCCCAAGGTTATGAACAAGAACTAACCAAGTAAACTGAAAACAACATTTTCGGTTGACAAAAACAAAACTGCTTTTTAAAAAGAAATTCGAACCGAAAACACATTTTATCTCCAGAACACTGAAATGAACTAAAATGACAGCAAAAATGTCCTTTGTTTTCATCTTTGTCAATTCATTTCAAACAGAGGCATTTATTTCGCCAGCAATGGACAGAACAACAAAGGTCAAACAGTCCTTCGAGAATCAGAGTTGACTTTCATATGCGATACATATTTACTTTTTGGGGTTTTTTTTGCACTTGACAAATACAATTATTAGTGGCCATCAGGACCAGATGAGGCCTCCTAAACCCTCAAAGCTTTCCATCCAGCGGGTTCCTTTCAGCAAGCTTCCGTGACGTCATTGTCTCATTTGAAACAAGGTCTCAATATCAAGATGAAGACCAGAAGCGAAGATCTGGTCTTGTGTGAGTGGAGGTCGGCGGGTCAAGCAGCGCCGTGGTGTGGCCTGATCGGAGCGTGGCTTGTTCCTTCATTGACACTCCCTCATCAAGATCCCATGATTGTCACACCCACAAGCAACAACACACCCACATCCAGGAAGAGGAAGAATGAGAAAGAAAAAAAAGGAAGCGGCGGCAGAGAACCAGAAACGAAACGTCAGCCTGATCGTCGGCAGCGCCCTTTTCCCACAATGCAGCACATACGGGCTCAAGTTGCAAAACTTACGGCGGTGCTAACAACGTCGACGAACTCCACGCTGGAAGTTTCCTGAGGGTCATAGGTTAGAGGTCAGAGGAGGTCGTCGACTGAGCCTCCTGCCTCACAATTTCTAATCGGTCACACCGAGTCTTTGCTTTGACTTTGGGAGCACGTGATGCAACGTGATGCAACGCGGTTGTTGTCGCCTGCACGTACGCGGGGGGGTATCAAGTGGCTTTTAAGTACGCACGCATTCGCAGCGCAGAATTGAACCGAGACGTGAAGCAGCAGTCCAAGCGGTTCTCCAAAACCCAATTTGAGTCAATGTGAAATCCAGACTGGAAACATTCCTTAAAACTTTAAAAAAAAAAAAAAAAAAAAAAAACACTCTACTTTGGTCTTTTCTATATCCAAGAAGGATTTCCTGAGGTGAAGGTTGCACAAAAGAGCAGCATTTCAGATTCAGGGAACTAAACCCAAACAATTTTTTGCAAGTAGACATCGCATGTGCCATCACTAGTTCGTATAACGCTACCATCGTGAAATCCGATTTAAACAGAAGAATTCATCCATGTAAGCGGGCGGCTCTGTCGGGCAAAATCATCATCAGCTGCAGACCGGCAGTGGCGTGGAAGCGGCTGTTCTGCTAACGCGAAGCGAAAGATTTCACCGCCTCGTGCGTACGCCGCGAACTGAGATGAAAAAGGTGTGGTGGCCATCAGACAAGCGTCGTAGCACAACTTCCTGATGACAACAAGATCCGCAAAAAAGAAGAGCAGATGGCTATGCGAGTGGTGCAGATATAAGTATAAGAAAACGTGTCCACGCAAAAACGCAGTGGTGCTATTTTAGCGGTAATCTCGATAACACACCGCGGTTACCTCACCTCGTCGTAGCTGCTCTCCACTTTGGGGTTGCTGGCCGTCCTCTTGAGGTTGCTGCTCAGGCTGACGGCCACGGCGGCGTCGGACTTGGAGCGTTGGTGCGTGCGTTTGGAAGGCGACAGGCCGTGCTCGGCGGCGGGCGCGGCGGCGCAGAAGGGCGTGAGCATCAGGGGGTCCCGGCGGGCGCGGGCGGCGGCCGGCTTGAGCTGGTCGGACAGGATGAGCTTGCGCAGCTTGGCGCCTCGCGAGTGGCGCTGCGTGGAGATGTGCATGTCGGACGAGTACGCCGCCAGCAGCCACACGCATTGCAGGCTGAAGGAGATGCTCTGCCTGCAGCGATGCACCTGAGGGACACGCGCCAGAGAAACACGCACATGGGCTTCTTTTTCGTACTGCCCTACTTGAAATCAACTTTCACTCAAATAACAGAAAAAAAAAAAGTTAAAAAAAAAACAAACTTTTTTTTTTATGACTTTCTTGAAAGTCACAAATTGACATATTGTACATTTTATGAGAACAGTGGCCGGCCAGTCAGCAAGTGGCAAAAGTACATGTGGCCTAACGGGTGATGTTAGTACCTGGAGTCGCTTGGCGGGTGTTTTGAGTCTCTGGCTTGTGAGATGATGTGGTCAACTTCAAATGCCGTTTGAAGGTTTTGTGACTTACTCGGAAAACATCTCATGGGTTTGCACTTTCCTGTCTTACTTAGTGGTAGCGTACATTCTGTCCACAAACCTTGGTTGGCAACAATGCCGGTCCAAGAGTCTCTTGGAGCTCCAGTAATCTGTTATGCCTTACCAGTGAAAATTTGGGCTGCCTCTTAACCCATTTAATCCCACCGGTCACATTTGTGAAGGACAACAATGATTTAATTTACATGGCCCTAAAAAAAATTATTACTGATTACTTAACTCATTCAGTATCAGCCAATTCTAGACCAAGTCTGAAAAGACGTTTAAAAACTAGGCACGTTTAAAAACGTCTTTGGGAGTGAATGAGTTAAAAGGGCAACCAATGACACCTGATTTTGATTTTTAAATGTCTGGGGAAAAATTGGGATTAAATAGGTTAAGTACAAATGCTTGAATCTCCAATTCGGACTTATTTTTATTGACATCGAGTTAAACTGCATGTTAGCTTCTTTTACCACCGCCGATCCTCTCGCTCTTGCCCCCGCTTCTCCCGCTTGGAGTGGGGGATGTGTCGGTTTCATCTCTGGAAACCGACTCTCATGTCATGCTAGCTAACCTTGTTTCACAGTGTTCAATGTTGCCCACTAGGCATCAGGCATCTGTTGCAGCCTGGAAGGGGAAGACACCCCCCCCCCCCAACTGCCCCCCCCACCGGTATGCGGTACTGTACTGTGTGGATGTACCTGTATATACATGTGTGTTTGAATACCTGTGCGCAGATCGCGCATGCATGTGCGCGTGCACCCACCACGTAAGGTTTGATGGCATCGCCGACGTGCTCGTCCATGTGCACGTACATGTTGAGGAGCTGCGGCAGGAAGAAGTCGACCTCGTCGTGCGGGAAACTGAAGAGTCGGTTGCCAATGTAGGCCTGCACGCCAGGCTCCTTGGAGTTGTGCAGGTAGGAGATGGCCATGGACACATCAAAGAGTTTGGACTCAAACAGGCGCAGGAGCCATGACTGTTTGGATGGGTTGGGCCGTCGCCGCCGCCGGCCGCCCTCCGCCCAGCCCTCTTCCTCCTGGTCCCGGTCTTGGTCGGCTACGGCCGGCCCGTCGCCGTCGCGAGCGGGGTCGGTATGTCTCAATTTGAGCTTGTGCAGGACTTCCCGACACGCAATCTCAGCCGCCGCCGCGTCGATCAGTGGCCCCGCGCCCTCGCCCGCCGCTGCCTCGCCAGCCCCCTCGCTGATAACGCCCAGTGGAGGCGTGCCGGCAGGGGCGGGGCCCGGGTGCAGCGAGGGGCTGTCGTGTTCCGAGGGGGCAGGGGAGAGCTCCGCCTTCTTTTCCTCCATTGAGAGCGACGGGAGGGAGGCTCCGCCCACCTCCACTACAGTGCGCACACACATGAACACGGGTGGTTACGTTGTCAACACCTACTCCTCGGCGTAATTTGGTGCCAGAAAACCGCTATCATTCAAACTTGTCCGACTGGTTGGAGAGTTGATTTTTTTTCTCCGGGCTAAAGTTGCAAATGGACGCCAAGAGGATGGTGCTACATCACAAACAGTTGTGAGCGGCTAAAACCCACAAACAAGATGAAAAGGCGCAAAGCAAAGATTTTTTGGACTACTACCAAAGTCACAAACCACTTGGGGGTTGTTGTTATTTTTTTCCATGTTTTCTTTTTATTGGATTTTGACGTGGTTCACTTATGCCCATTCTCATCCATTCTTCCAAGAGACCATTCATTCATTCAGCAGAGGTGAAATAATGGTCTTGACAGCATTTTAGAAGATGAACTATAAAAACCACAAAGGAAGGAAAGAAGAATGGGAAACGGCTCCGTTTCTGATTTCAATGTTCAATCCGAAATGAGGGACAGATGGTGGTGGTGCTATGACGCATGTCCTTTTATCACAAGGACATTTTTGTAGCTTATCGGATTTCTCTGAAACACCGAAAGCCAGACTATTAGGGTTTCAATCAAGGGTAATTGCAGAAATTTCGGGACAAATTTTGAATTTGGCATGTTTGCAAGTCGACATGTGTCAAGTGTTGACAGGTTGCTTATGTGTTACTGCACGTCAAATGCAAAAGCAGTGGAAAAGCAGCCGAACCTATTTTCTTGATGTGGCTCAGTCCATTTGGCAAAGGGACAGTCTAATTACTACACAAAATTTAAATGGGTTGTTGCTTAGGCAACGGTAACCATGAGTCCATGTAATTGGGTCATATTGGTTCCAAATACAAATTGAACCGACCACAGCTGCAACCCTACAATCAACTCTCCGTCACATTGGCCTATTTTTATTGTGGAATAAAACGCGTGCTTGAGATATCTACTGGCAAAAAAATGAAAATCAACTTCAGTGAAAACTGCTCCTCAAGGAAAAAGTTATTTCGAGCCTTGCGCGTTGCGAATTCTCGTGATGCGAACGCGGTTATTTCATCACTGGATTTTGAACGGACATCTTAGGACCCCTTTCCCCCAGTCTTTTATTCTAATATCCCCAAAACCGGCCATTTAAACAGAGGGTGCGTGGACTTTTCTCGGCACTCAAGAAAAACAACGGACTGGTCGCCTGTCAGTCATCAGCACGGCTCCGTGGACTGGACGCGCCACCGAACTGAACATAAACATGAGATTCAAATCAGCAAATTGCGCCCTCGGAACTCCACATCAACACGCCTTTGTGGGCCAGCAGATGACATGAACACATTCTGGACGAGCATCGAGTATTCATCGGATTAGCACAAGTGGGGGCTAGTGGCTAACAATCGGCTACCAGTCGATTAGCCCGAGCGTCTGCGGCTGCAAGGCTGCCCAAGCTCGCTCAGGGAGGCTATTTAGCCTCACCAGCGTTAGCCAACTGTTGCTATGTATGTCGAGTAAACGCTTGAGCTAGATGGGAAGCTAAAAGCTAAGCTAACGTTGATTGAGCTGTGTGACGTGTTTACGGGCGGCTTGCTCGTACCTTGTTGAACTCCGGCGGCCGTCAATCGTGTCGTCAAGTCAACTTTGTCGCCCCATTGATGTTGCCGACTGGCCGCAGCCGCAGCGGATAATGGCCATTGGCCGCTAGGGGGAGACACGCTTTTTTATGTGCCTCGCCGCTCGTTCTCTTTTACACGCCTACCTCGCCGCCATGTTGGTCCGGTCAACATTCCGGAAACGTGCTTGCGTCAAAATTAAAATGAATAAACAAATGTTCTTTACCGCATCGAATAGTGCTTCTCAAACCGAAAAAAACATTTACCTCTCCAAGTAGCACCAATGACGAATAACTTACAAAAATGTATGCTGCATTGAAAGTACCCCAATGAGCGCCATTTGCAAAAGTTACTGGAGTAATTGAGTGAATGCAGCACCCTCCTACTCACCTCAGCTGAAAAAGAGGAGTGTGACAGTTGAAGGCTCTCGACGTTATCTTTGTCTGTAGCCAGCGCGAGGATGGCAAAATGGCAATGATGTCACTCAGCCTGAGATGAGACGGATGCAAGTGCCTTGCGGTGACTATCTGGTCTCAGAGATGCTCGCGTGAATTTTTTTTCGAGAGAATTGCTACAGTCAAGACGTGCGGCCATCACACAAACCTCAACTTAGAAATATTGTTCACTTCACATGTGAAGAGTAAACCCAGAAGAATGGCCTGATCCAATTTGACCCCAATGCTTTTTTCAAGCTGGGGTGCCTATTTATTGAAAGTGACTCCAAATCAGGTGGCAATAATCAATCAGTCTGGCCTCAGTTGGCTTTTTTTTTTTTTTTTGGTCAAACACTCCCCTCAGCAGGCCTTTTGGGGGAAGATACATTTATTGTATAAGTATAGTCATGGACCCTAGTGGTGCTGCTGTGTTTGTCAGCTCACAATCATCATACAAGTGATTTGAATATGCATTTCAATCGCTGATGTGTTCCTAACATTTAAACAAAACCTGATGATCTTAAAGTGGGAAGTACAGATCAAGTCTAACTCACAGGCAACCTAAGAAGAAGCAGGGAATGTTTGGAGGGGGGACGGGGGTTAGGGCCCTCACAGCCAGATGTCGGACGTGCAGTCTCCTCCGGGGTATCTCAGCTCGTGAGCCAGTGCCGGACCACCAGGCTCATTACCGAAATCCACAAGGAACTTCTCGTTGGGGGTCAGACCCCCCTTCGAGGTGTCCACGTCGATCTGCATCATTACTGACCCCTCCCTAAAAATGACATTAGCACGTTAGCATCATCATGGACCAAAGCCATACAAACTAAAAAAAACAAACCTATGTGTGTGAGAAGGCATGAGAAATACACTAACCGGACCATTTCAGGGTAGAACTGTTTGTCCCAGCCACTGTAAAGTGACGTAGTTACATACAGCCTTTCACCATCCAAACTTAATTGTAACATCTGAGGACCACCGTAGACTCGCTTCCCCTAGACACACACGCGCACAAAGACAGGCAGATAGACAAGTAGGTAGACCACAGATTACTAGCGGGCTAGACAGACCAATAAGCAGACAGCTGGTGTAGATAAAACGGGTAGGTTGAGAGACAGACAGATAGTGTAGACGGAGTGAATAGGTAGTAAGATAGACAACAGATAACTTGACAGAGAAACGGATGGATACAGTAGGCAGGTAGACAGAGATGACTGACCGCTCGCAAGATAAATAGTCAGGCAGGCAGGTTGCCGTCAGATAGGCATAGATGAGAAATTGTGAGGCAGTTGTTCTGTCTGAGAAACCTGAATAAAACGGGGCTGGGGCTGTGGCTGGTTTTCCGGGTCCTCCAGAACTCGGACTGGTCCGTCGTTGGTGATGCTGCCTCCCAAAAACACCTGCAGCCAAACAGACGGAAAGTAAAAGCGTCTCTCCCACAAAGGGTTGCGCCTTGCTGGACATCCTGTCACGTGATAGGCGAGACCTGTCCAACCAGTCGAGGGTTCCTGGTGTCGCTGATGTCATACTGTCTGATGTCACCGTGGAGCCAGTTGCTGAAGTAAAGGAAGCGGTCATCCAAGGAGATCAAGATGTCCGTGATCAGGGCTACATACATAAGGAGAGGTGTTGGACAGGGGGGGGACCAAGAGACAGACCGACAGCTTTGGCGGACGTTGATGCAGACCTGGCATGTCAGGCAGCATCCATCCTTCGACTTTCTTACTGGGAATGCCGATGACCTTTTCTGCAGCCCACTTCCCTGTCTGAAGGACAACATGGAACGTGGAACATAGAACTGTGCGAAAAAGGACAAACAATAAGGTGACCGTGGAGGAGGGCGGCAGCGTCAAAACCAGATAGAGGCCAGTTGGTCCTGGTCCCGTCACGTGGAACGCATATTTGGGGCCTCGCTGGTCGAGAGGTTAATGGATTGCGCTAGGGATTGCTCACTGGTGCTCTGTAGAAGCGGAACACGCTCCCCTTGAGAGCGCAGCCCACAAAACCTTCAGTGGCGTTTGGGTCGTGGAGAAAGCGGATTTCAAGAGGAATAGCGCCCTCTTCTCCCAGATCCAGCGTCTGCACCCTCTTGTGGGTGGTCCAGTCCCACACGTGGAGGGAAGTACCGTAATGGCCTGGAACAACAAGGAACTCACATTGGTCCTTATGGTCAAGATTCAGATGCTGACGATGTGCCTACTAGAACCTCAACCTGTCAGGTACCTAATTTGTTATTTCTAGTAACCTGAAGATCAATCTGTGAAGTGCTGACTTTGGACTTCCGGAAATTTGTGAAATCCTGATTTGGGACAACTAGAACCCGATACTCAGTCTATGAGGACCCGGTAGTACACTTGGGTTAGCGGAGAGCAGCTAATTAAAAAGAACAACAAAATGCTTTTTAAAAGGTCTTGAGAGTCCGGGGCATTTTTGTGAATGAAAGACATCAGACGAGGTCCTTCTTGTCTTTGTTCTCACCTTCTGCGACATGAGCAGGATTGAACCCATTAGCGAGGGCTTTGGGGGCCCCCCACTCGCTGCTGATCATCACGTTGTGGCGAGGCTGGTACCAAAAGTCGTAGCCGAAGGGGGCCGCCTCACCGGGCTGCTCCCAGTTGCCGATCACGTCAAATGTCTCGCCGTCCAGTAGCACAAAGCCACCTGAGGGGGCAACAGAGAAGGTGAGTCCCAAAACTTGTAGCGGTCAGGTGGTGCTCTCTAGTCCCGCTCTAACCTTTGCCGCCCCCGGACGGGTCGCCCATGCAACTGATCAGGATCTGACCGCTGCCCAGGCAGTGGGTTGTGTGGGGGTTGGCCAGGCCACACTTCCAATAGAGGTCCACCGGCTCCACGGTCTGGGAACAAAACAAGGGCTGCCATACTCTGAAAACCCAAGAACCGCTTTACTCAGTGGCCAAGAGCCCGGAGGCCAGGACTCGCCAGAAACCGCGTGCAAGACGACATTAGCTGGAGGACTGGACTCGCCCCAAAACAAAAGCATTTAGGGACTCACTTGAGACTGGAAGGTTAGGACTTGAGAGTCACACACGTAACTTGATCCAAACGCTCATGCTCGGTGATCAAAATCAGAGACCAAGGACCACAGTAGTCAATATCAAGACCTTAGAGACCAAATCGGTAGTTCTCGGCCACTGCAACCATATTATTTTGATGCCATCCTGTGACATCTGTAAGCAGGGCTTTCCAGTTTTTGGTGGTTTTTGGCTATTGGGGGCCGGGTTTGGTCCCTACTTGACTGTATATTTGAACCATCTGGTTAGTTGAAGACTTGGTTTTGAATCAATCGATTTCAAATGGCCATTGCACATTTTATGACCTTGTTTATGCGACTAACTCACTAAGTCCATCAGGTCCCCACATGAGGACTCCACAATCTTCCTCAAAGAAAAGCTTGTCGACCAAAACGTTTTCTCCTTTGGGGGGAAAAACTTCATCCCCAAAGCCTAACATATCGATTAGCACGGAGCTTGGCTGACAGGAGCGAGTTTATTTGAAGCAGGCACGGCGAGTAGAAATCAGTTGCCGTTTGTGCGACAGACCTTGTGGAGTCTGGGTTTTCTGGGCTCGGTGCCGACGTCGATCACGTAGATCCGAGAGGAGATGAGGGCGGGCAGGATGAGGCGGTTCCGCTTCTTGGACGCATCGCCGAAGCAGCTGCTGCAGGCATTCCAGCCACTGTGGTGGAGCTCGTCATTGACATTGGGCATAGGAAGGCGGTGCACGACCTGCAAAACAAACTGAACCGTCTGGACCGGCGACATTGCAGTAGGCTTGCAACATTTTGGGGAATGTTTCAACTTCCTAACTTTCCGTGCATGTGGACCAATAAGGAATACATCACTCATTTGCAAAATGGAAGGGTGGCTTTTGATAGGGAAGTTGGGAAAATCTCATACTTTGCAAAATGGGGACCAAAACAAGCAAATTAGAGCCTGCAATGATGCAGAGGCAGAGAGCCCTTTTTGTTTGCACGTGAAATGAGATGGGGCTGTTTTCCGTTGACCTCTTTAACGGGACTTTGGCGGCATTTGTTTTCCTTCGGAATGCTTGAGTTGGGGGACGAGTCATATTTCAGTCAACATGATGGTTTTACTAAAACCATTAAATAAAAAATCTAACTTGATGGCGTTCTACTTACAAATCTGTTGAAATGACCTGCTTTCTAATTCCAATACTGTATATGAAAGTCTGCCTTGGACAAAACAACAGACATTGACAATATGTCACCTTTCTATTAAATGAACCTCAATTGTCAGTTTCAATTCCTTTTCTGAACTTCCCACGGAATTTGTCTGGGAACTTTCCAGAAATGCTCCAGCCCTTTGCAACTCTACAGAGAAGTTCAAACCTGACAGAGAAAATGAAACGGAGGAGTGTCAGAATGATGAAATGTACGACGGCAACGTCACCTGGCAATAGGATGAAGATTCCGGGTCCACGTCCACGGTGGCCAAGTAGTCGGCCTGGCGGGTGGACGTGTTTCGGTAGATGCACGGAAGATATACGATCTTCTCGCGATCGCCTTGAAACACACGCACGCACATTGTGAGAAACACACAGGCTGGCTGACATAACCACACAGACACTCACCCTTCATGGCGTCGAGCGGGCTACGGTACCCTGGTCCGCATCCTGAGCAGCCAGCTGCGCACAAGCAAGGGCAAAAGGTCACAAAACGGGAAGTAGCAGCCGTGGCCCAGTGTGACCCCTGACCCCGTCCTCCTTGGGATGGGGCGCGCCCCCGATCTGACTGCTGGAATGGACTTGAGAACTCCAGAAAAACTAGTCGCCGTCCAGTAAATGAAAGGGACACGCATCGGGGCTCTCGTCGCCATTGTGAGAGTAAGCGCACCAATGTTGATTTGCACTGCTAACATGCTACGTGCTAATTGTTCTGGAAAGTGCTTTGTTACGGCTGCAACTGTTGTGAAAGCGCTATATACCTGGAAAATAAAGTTTTGGGGGGTTTTTTGTATTACGGAGGTGAGGGAATATTTGGGACTGAAGAGGGACAAACTAGTCCCGTTGTCCAAGCCGAAAGGGAAAAATTCCGCATGCAATGCAACATCCAGGTTTTTCCGGTGATCTGTTTGCAAAACTATCAAGAATTTTGTCTAAGCACAAAATCACATCCGCCCACATTTTGTTGGCAGGTTTTGCCATGGTGGTTTTATGGGACCAAAATCTAAACGTTTGTTGTGTTTTTTTAAACTCGAGTTTGTGCTGCGCCTGCGTGTGAAGAAGGTCGTTCTCAATGGCGATTGGCTGTCACCAACGACGACAGATTGACTGGACTGGCCTGAAATTATGATGGAATGATGACGGACGGCCAGAACCAGAATCATCCAGATCATTTCATTTTTTGGCTTCTCTTGCAAATAGGAGCCACAGCAACCGGATCAATCCAGTTGCCCTCCAATCAACGCTCTGAGAATCAACAAGTGTTATGCAAGTTCGGGCTAAATATTAGCCGGGTGTCGATGTCGCAACCGAAGTCAAGTCCTTGGCATCGCAGAAGGGACTTTGTTGTATTTTATGAGCAAAGAGCGACTGAAGACTGCAACGTAAGCGGCGACACAGCTGTCAGATGCGTCCACCTGGGCAAAAACAAATGAGGACAGCGTTTCCACCCTCACCTTCCACAAGCACTTAAACATGTTAAAACGAATTTCAAGACAATTATGTGCCCTTCAAAAAGACACTTTGTCTTTCCACTACAAGAGCCTTTGAAGGTGTCGAAGGACCCAGCCTGTGAATTCCTTCCATAACTTGCAAACCACGTGTGGTCGAGTCGCACCCGAAGTGACGTCATGCGGCCGGAGAATGCAACCCTCGGACGATGCAGCCTGTGAATTTGGACATCGCCATTATCACGTGGTCTCGGCGGGAGCTTTTTGGCCATCGATACAGTATTGAGGCACAGCTTCCTCTCAAATGATTCGCTGCCATTACTACGTTCCTTTATTATGTTCAGCAAACTGTCTTGTCGAAGGCTCACACTTCCTTTGATGTCAAATTTTGTGCAGTGCACTTCAATGTATTTATTTATTTTTTGGTGCTGATGTCGCCGCTGAAGTCACCCTTGCAGCTAATCGCAAATGTTTTAGTTTTTTTTGGTAAACAAAATTGTGTTAAATAGATGCTTGGAATATTAAATTGATTCATCTTGTTGAACATCAACTTAGTATGCACAAAATCTAAATTCAGGCCAATCATGTGTGAACAAAATATTAACCACGCCAGATTGGAGCTCGATGAAACTCGACCATTTGCTAAAAAATTTTGTAGATGCCGAAATGGAAACGTCAGCGTATGAAATAGAAGTGCATTCACATTTATTCGTGTATCAGTTGCTTCTCTTAGCTTTCTTTCTTTTTCATTTTCATAGTGACTCAAGGCCCACAGCAGCATGTCCACTGCAAGGGGGAAATGAGTAACTTGTGTTTCTCCGGGTTGCTACGTTGAAAGTGTTGTCGAGCCATTGTGGACCCGAATGATCCCAATTTTCCAACTGTGAGGGGGTCATCTCAGGACTCGAGTCTAAAGTGTGGGCGTGTTCCCAGGACAAGCAGCAGGAGAAGCAGGAACAACAAAAAACAACCTCTACTGAACACACCAGACACAGCTGAAGAGCAGAATCCACACCAAAAAAAAAACCCCAAACAAAACAACAACATTGACGTCATTAAAACAAAGAGGCAAAAGTGATCCCTATTCAGCATTTTGGACCCACACTACTGACACTCTCCAAACATGTTTTCATTTCATCCTCATCACTGGACAAAACCAATACTGATCATTCAAGTTAGCATTTTGTTGGTTGCTCTGCAATCACCAGTTCTACAGCTTGTTAGTGTGTGTTCAAAGGTCATCTGCATTCTGCACGAATAAAAAAAGTGCACCAGCCTTGTTGAAAAAGTCAGGCAGTGACCAGACGACCCCAGTAAAAGGTCCCACACAGTGATGTGTAATGATCGTCACACTTATGCAAGACCCCCCCCCCCCATTCGGGCAAACATACGCACACACAAAAGACTATGGTGGAAGTGTGCACTTAGCAAATAAATGCACTTCACAATGACCCCATGATTTTAAAAAAACGTGTTAAGTTTGTAGTGTGAGTGTCAAGTTGCCTTGTGGCGTTTCTTTTGCAGAAGGTCCACTCACCCATGTCGACGCTTGCTGGGGTTCACCGTGCAAAAACACACACACACACACAAAAGCTGGGTGCCAAGCAGCCTCACACACAGAGATTTGTGGCCATGCTCCACCAATGAGACACCAGGGGCGGGCCTACAACAGTCTTGTTAAATTGGAGGCAGGCGGAGCTGCAAGCAAGAAGACAAACTCTGCTTCGGAGGTCACTTTTGGGCCTAGAGTTGGATGATATATTCTACGTGTTGGTCAAATGTGGAATGAAACAACCAAATTGTTTCATTGTGTGACCATTTGTCAACAAGTGCCTGTGAGCAAGACCTCAATTTTGCAAAATCCCATCCCCACACATGAAGTTTCCCTGCCTATAATTTGTCAGGTGCACTTGCTGAAGATTCAGAGCCACTTCTAAAGACAGCGTCAAATACGATGAGGCAAGCAGATGCAACAAGCACAAAGCCAACAGGAAGCAGCGCTGCACTGACTGTGATGAGACACGCAGATTAGCATTAGCTTCTGAAGAGCATCACGGGCGCGATTGT
This sequence comes from Hippocampus guttulatus, assembly GCF_054856545.1. NCBI lineage: Eukaryota > Metazoa > Chordata > Actinopteri > Syngnathiformes > Syngnathidae > Hippocampus > Hippocampus guttulatus. The sequence continues at coordinate 20,705,573 of NC_141266.1, read as the reverse complement.
TCGGTGAAGCAGCCGACCAAGAAGTGCGTTTAGTGACATATACAGAGTAGTGTATGAAGTGCTGCCTCCTCGAGTGAAAATGCTTTTACTGCCTTCGTTGCTGCTCACCTTTTTTGCTATCTATCTCCATTCCAGCTGCCACGGCAATGAAAATCAGGCTAGCCTGATGTCTAGGGTGAGGTGAGGAGCGGCTCACTTCACATCAAAACAGGCTCATTTTAGCCAAACAAGCAAAATGTGCTATCTTTGTGGCTTCTTCGGGTCTTCTGAACTCTAAGGGGTCTCAGCAAAAACATTTTCTTTCAATCTAAAGTCATCTTTTGTTGATCGAAAGAGAACATGAAAACATGATTGACAGTTGACAATTTGTCTCATTGTGTAGAAATCCTTCACAAAAGCCTGAGCGATTGTTGATCATAAAAAGACTTTATAGTGGAAAAACAGGAAATGGCATTAGCATCATTCAAGTGTCGCATTGGCCCCGCCCACCATAAACATGTGGCCCACGACGACAATGTCAGGTGATTGGCAGGAAACCAACAGACAGGTAGTGACACCATCCAAATAGGAGAAAGGATGACGTCATGTTTGACCTTTGAGGAGCTCGTCGCTCATCTTGCTGCAATTAGTGTTAGCATGTAGCAACAAGTCCGTGCTAACAAAGTCTCGTTAACATTTACATGGAGCATTGATTGGCCAGCTGTTCTTGAATGCGTGGGCCTTTAGCAAAACTACCCTAATTTGGAAGCTAGATGCTAAGAGTTAGCCTGGAAGGTTTGCTCGTGTGCTTCAACACGTCATAGTCATGATGACTTCACAAATTTCTCACAAGTTTAGAACATCAATTGAGAACGTTGCATCAATGTCCGACGCTTGGAGACTTTCCAGTCGTGCATCGTGGCAGTCCCATCGGTCAACTGGATTTTGGCTCCTCGAAAGATCCGGAAGAACCTTCAGCTCTGGTCCATTTGTTTGGGCTCGTCTTGGTTTGTCTGGGCAGCCTCGGTCCTTGTCTCCGTCCTGGTCTTCATGGTTATCTTCCACTCGTCGCCGACTTCCTCTCCAATCATGATCCTGGTCTCCCTGCGCTCCTTAGTGGCCTCATTCCTGTCCTCGTTCTCCTTCTCTTCTTCTTCACTCTCCGCCTCCATTGTCAGAAGCTTGTCTCCTTGGTCTATTTTGGTGTTCACCCCTGGTTCTTCTGCCTCCAGGCTGTCTGTCTCTCTGTTCTCTTCCCAGGTTATATTGGTGTCTCCCTGTGGTTCTTCTTCCTCCTGAACCTCCGTCTCTACATTGCCTTCCCCTTTCTCTTGCCGTTTTATGATGGTGTCCGACCCCGGTTCCTCTTGAGTGTCCTCCTCTTTACTCTCTTCGGATTTCCCTGCAGATGTCCGGTCATCTTCAGAGTCCTCCTCATCCTCTTTATCTTCCACTTCCAGGAGGTCCAAACAATCTTCGGAAGGCAGCAGTAACTTTTCAAGTTTCTCCAAGAGCTTCTGCTGGTTGTCCTCTCGGTCGGGACCTTCCTGGCGGGGATCTGTCAAGGGCAGGATACCCGTGATCTCGAAGGAGGTCCTCCACGGCTGACGGAGGTCTTTAAGGAGCGTCAAGGCTTCGGTCGTCCAGCGGACCAGCATTTGAACGGCAGTGTCGTGCAGTTTTCCCGGCGCAGGTAGTTCGGGTTCTTTCTGGTGGTCAGTGCAGAACTTGGTCCAACGGGCCCGGAGGAAACGCTCTAGAACCGGTTTTACGCAGAGGTCCAGAGGCTGCAGGAGGAAGGAACAACCTTCGGGGATCACGGCCGGAAGAGTGCCCGAGGTGCTCAGGTGGTTGAGGGAAATGTCTCCCACGTGGTTGTGGTGCTGGTCGAAAACCAACATGGACTTCCTGTGCTGAACTGGCCCAGAAAGATATTGAAGCCAAATCCTTTGAGTCCAGACCTTGAAAGCCTCCGCAGCGTATGGGTTCTGCGAAGTGACTTCAAGCACAACAAAGTCTGGCAGCATCTCACCCGTCAGCTGTCGGTTGGTTAGCACCAAGGCGGGAAGCATCGTTCCGTCAGCCAGCGCCGACAGACAAACGGTGACCAGCGGTACTGAGCCTGTGAATTGCAAAGCCTCGGCGCGCAGCCGCCGGTCCTGAAAGCTCCTGTGATCCACAAAGAAGCACAACTCATCCATCACGGCGACTGCATTTTCGGGAAGGTGGTGAACCCGTATCACTCTATGAGTAAACTCCTTGAAGGACTGAACGTTAGCTTGCAGAGCCAGCGGCAGGCGGCGAGCCGGCGCTCGCTTGCTGCCGCTGGGCAGTGTCGTGCCAAGTCGGTATCGAAGCATGAAGAGCACGGCCCAGTCGTACGACATTTGGAAGGTGTCACCCAAGGCGCCGTTCTTGTTGAGGGCAGCCGCTTTGTGAAAAAATACACTTTCACTGACGGGAAGCTGCTGCTCACGCTGGCTCAGTACCCAGGCCACCAGGCGGGCCTCGCCATCCCCCTGGACCTGCACCTCAACTTCTTCCCGGTTCTTTTGTTTCAGATGGTTCCTGGCTTCTTTCAGCCAGAACCGGATGAGCTGAGGCTCGGTGGCAAAGACCACGGAAGCCTGGCGCACTCCGCTGCACAAAGCCAGCAGCGCTACCCTCAGCTGGTGGGCTGATAGGAAGTCTACTCGTTCTTTGGGGGCAGGGGCGGCTGATTGGCTGCTGATATCTGCCGGATGAGGCGAGGGAGGCGAGGAAGGCGGTGAAGGCGGCTCCTCTTTTATACGTTGGCTTTCCTCAGGCTTGTCTGCGCCCTCGTCTTCAGAGAAGTCCAAGTCCTCAAGTGGGGCCAGATGGTCTTGGAGATTGTCAGACTTCGCCTCCCCGCTGTGACACACAATTGACAGACAAGTCAGACACCAAGAAGGCTACACAATGTAATTTACAGATCATAATCCTTCAAGGGGAAATTAAATTCCTCAATCTCACACAGGGCTATTAACCGATTTGATCAATTAATTTTTGTTTGTCAGGGCGTTAGGACGACATCCTATTAATCCCACTGGCTCAGCAACGGGATGCCGTTTAAATTGCTGCGCGAGTCTATGCAGGTGAGGAAATAGGTTTTCAAGCCAGAAATAATTGCGCGGGGTCCCTTCACCTCACCTGTACACACCTACAAGAGAAAAGCCGTGAGAGTGCCGAAAGATGTGGACTGGCCAATTGATGTTCAATTGGAGGAGTCATCAATTCATTTAGAGTCACGTTCACATTCATGTTGGGACCATAAGTGATGTTTTACATGAGAACAGAATTATTTTCAGATGATCTTTAAATATATTTCTATTAGGTTTGTTGAAAGTTGAAAATAAAGCAAATCCCAAAGAAATACTTGTTGAGGAAGGGGCTGCGATTACCTTCGGACGCTTTCGAGGAACCCAACTTCCGTCAGGCCTGCGGAGAACAACGGACAACTTTAAGCAGCAATTGGCATCACCGCCGAGATCTTCAGATGACCTTCGAAGACGACGGACACACCTTTGTTGAGAGGCGACAGTCCGTGAAACTCCCAGAAGCATCGCGGGTCTTTGCATAGTCCCACCCCGCACGCCATGCAGCCCCAGGCAACGTCCTTGCTCCCGTTGCAGTGTTGGCACCACTTCGACGAGCCCCCAATTTTGCCCATGCGGTGCCGGCGTTGGACGCTTGGGTCGCCCCTCTCCACCTTGGGCTGCTTGAGGCCGGCGCTCCTATCCGAGGGCTTGTGGGCACACTCAGCCAGCTGGACACCCAGACGCCTGCGGAAGTTGACTTGCGTGAAGAGGCCGTCTCGCACCCATGCCGGCGGGTTGTCCTTGCGGCTCTCGCGGAGGACGATGAAGGCATTGACCACGCTTAGGTTGACCAGGAACCAGAAGAGCGTACGCCAGTGGCGGTCCTGCAGGATTCCACCCAGCGGATTGCAGGCCAGCAGCTGCTTGCAGATGTCCACCCCTCGCATGTTCTCTTGCAGAAGTCGGAAGGCCATGGGCCGCTTCATGGGATCCAAGCTCCCCACCTTGGTCTGGGAGCGCCTCCACACCGTGTCCGCTTCCCCCGCCTGCGCGTTTGTGGACAGGCAGCCCATCTCTTTTGTGTCCATCCAGCGCGTAGCCAGCACGGGACCCAATTGCCTTTGCAGGAAGTCCCCGGGTTTGTCCAGCCGGCCGTCCTCCCAAACTCCCGCCGGCAGGATGGGACTGGGAGGTGGGAAGGAACTGGAGGTGTAGATGCCCTGCTCCAGAAGCTTCTGCACCAGAGGGACGGACGTGAGCGAGTTGGCCAAGTAGATTTGGTGGTGTTTGTTCTCCAGACCCTTGACCAGCTCTTGCACGACATCCGAGCCCGCCTCCCGGCTCGCCTTATCACCGGTCTCGATGAAGAGGCGATGGCAGTAGCCGGACTTGGAGTCGCACAGCAGCCATACCTGTGGCTGGCCCTTGGAGCTCCCTGATCCCAGGTCCCCCTCCAGACCGGGAAGCAGAGCTCTGTCTACGCTCAGGCAGCAGTTGGGACAGTAGGCGTCCCACATGGCATCGCTCAGGATGTCCAGCATGCGCCTAAAAACGCGCAGCGGGTCGTCGGCTTTGCGGCCGTGCATTAATTCGTCGGCGCTGAAGCTTGCCATGCGGATGTTGGAGGCCAGTTGCTTGAAACGTTCCAGGCTCATGGTGCGCTGGAAGGTGGGGCCATTGTCATGCTCGTTCCACGACCAGTACTGAGACGGCTCTGGAAAGTTCTGAACGCCCATCAGGATGCACAGACCCAGGAAACCTTTGATTTCTTGGGGGTTGACTGGAACCCAGTCCCGGCAGCCCGAGCCCAGGTAGCGGCACGTCTTGGCGTGGGCATTGGTCTCTGTGGTGATCAATTCCACTAGCGCCGCAGGGAACAGCAGGTCGAAGAAATCCACGGCGTCGCCGTTCTTCAGCAGCGGCTGGCGAGGCCCACAGGGCTGAGTGAACGGCGCAATGTGGGTCTTGGCGTCCGGGTCCTCCTCAGGCCGTGTCCAACTGTCGGCCAACCTCCAATCATGGTTGCAAACAGTTTCGTCCCCCTCAAGCACGCGTGGCGTCTCTTCGTCAGAACGCAGCTGGATGTCCGGCTCGATATACGCTGCAAACAACAACAATCTTAAAGAAGCTTGAACTTGAACCCCAGTCCACTCATTATGTTTGTGTTACAATAAAGATTTAGAAATTTGTGAGCTTTTACTCATACGTGTCTTTAGACTACACATGACTATTACATTTTTATACAGCAATATTATTTCTCTTTCGTTCATTAATCTTTTTCAAAACTTTGGGCATGCTCACACAAAATGAACATCACTAGCAGGGGTGGACATAAGTGGTGCGAAAGTGCGCATTCGATCTGAAACTAGTCATGTGCATGCCAGACTCGATCGGTGAGCATTTGCGTTTCAAGCATATTGCATCCACATGTACTGCATGTGGTGCAGCTCAGTGCCCACAATGGAAAAGTCCAAGTTAAGTTAGCGACTACAACGATTGCTTCCTAGCGCTAACTTCAGAATAAAACACAACTAACGCCTCGACGTGCAGTTCTTTTTACAAAAGTGTCAGTACTGTTACTGGAGTACTGAACATGGGTACATTTGACATCTTTGCTTGATATACACATGAATTGGTAAGTACGCCTTGAAGACGAGCCACCACTCGAGGCCATCGGAAGCACGCATTCAATTCTTGAAGGGCCGTAGCACTCACCTCTGGAGCGACACATGGCGCTGCCGTGCTCCGGGTTGGCCAGCAGGTGTTCGGCCATCTCGTCCCCAGACACTGACGCAAAGTCACAGCGGGAACAGACCAAGAAGAAGTGACTGAAACACAGTAAGGCCTTTGTCAGCAGCTACTTCACGGCCGTCTGAGGCTGGAAGAGGCGACGGCGTCGTCTCACCAGGGGGGCGGCCGCCGATGCACGGGAAGAAGCTGGTCTTTGGTGCGCGGCACATGGTGGCTGGAATCAGATGGCAACATTCAATCTCGAGCGCCGTCCACGGGGCCCCACCCGTTCCCCGCCCCACGGTGCGTGTGGACTTACTGGATCATGTGGGTGGCATACGCACGAGAGCAGCAGCTGCCGAAAGCGCACAGCAGGCAGCGTACATGCGTTGGGTAGTGGGCCGCCATGTCTTGCACGTCACTGCCGCACTCTAAACACCACAACCTGACACATGAAAAAACAGACATACTTCTTGCTGTTTGCTTTGGACATATCAAATCCACGACAGTCAGTCTGCATAGAGGAACACATATTCAACATACACTGCTACCTCCACTTAGCAGTTTGTTCCCCATTGAAATGATCTGAAATGACAAAAGTCCATACCAGCCACCTAGAAAATATCAGTTTTTCAAAGAACATTTCACTGCATTGTATACAAACAGAATGAAACAAAGGAGGAGGAATGTGAAGAGATAAACAGGTTTTAGAAACCGGACTTGCTGTACTGTCAAATCTGTGTGTTGTATGTGTGCCTTTAAGTGGTGTAAGTGCAACAGTGACGCTGTCTCTCCTTGCCCATATGTCAGGGCATTACACTACATTGATTGCTCAGGATTCTGCATTAGCAGTGGCCCAGTGGCAACCCAAAGATTTTATATAGGGGGAAATCAATATCATGCTCCCCCTGCCCCCCCCCCAAAAAAAGAAACTAACCACACGTTATATTTTCTTACAGGTTTAAATAATACAGGAAATATGCAAATTTCATTCTGTCATGAAGATACAGGCCCGGTTCCAGCAGGGCCAACACCCACAGAATTCTGGCGACTTTCTGCTCTTGGTGGCAGGTCTGCATTTCTAACCCCCACCAATTGTGGGGGTTTATTGTTGCAGGGGTAAAAAGCATTTTGGTTGAAGGAAAAGTCAACAGAAGAATAAATGCGTGGTCCTAAGCACGAGCGTGTGCGGAACGGTCATTCACCTGCCGCTCGCCGCTGCGGGGGGCGATAGCGGGGGGTTGGTCGGCGGTGGGCTCCTGATGGCGGAAGCGCTCTGTCGCTCCGTCTTGATCTTGATTGGCTGGATGAGGCAAGAAGGGTCCTGCAGGAGCCGGGCCCCGCCCCTGACCGACACCACGGGAACTTTTCTCTTGCCGTACATGCGAATGGTCACCTGCGTGCACAACAACATCAACATGAACGACAATGCCTCATGAAGGATCTCTCAGCAGGACCAGGAGCTGACCTTTGAACCCAGCGGTAGCCCCTCCAGCTTGGCGGGTCTGCGGACGCTGCGGTGGCGCTCCAGCTTGTGGCGCTTTTTGTCAGCGAGGAAGGCAAACTGCAGGCGACACCTGCTGCAGTGGAAAGCCTGGCCTGCCTGATACAAGCACAAACGCACAGGTGTGAGGTTGCTTCACAAATTATGTCTATTTTCAAAATTAAATTTTATTAAAAAAAAAAAAAGCAAATGACAACAAATGAACGATTTAAAAATCTTGTGTAGTGCAAATGCGCACACGTGTGTGTATACCTGGTGATGCAGGACGTGCTTCTGATAGCTGGCAACGTTCCTGCTGACTTTGAGGCAAAAAACACACAGCAGGTAGCGCGATTCTTTGTGGATACTGGCAAAGTGTTGCAGGACGTCCGAGTAAAAGGACGAGCGGTAGAAGCACACCTAAGGACAACCCAAATCATTAGGACGTTGCATGCTAATGTTTTGAGCGAGAAAACGAGAATTCAAGCAGCCTCCCTCCATTCCTTTTATTGTAAAATAAAATATGGCTTATTACCACAAACAACTGTACCAACAATTGGCATAGTTGAATACCGGTATTGAGAATTTCAACCAAATCGGTTCATATTTGTTGAGGGCCAGCCAATAGTCGCTTGCCCATCTCCCAAGTGTTCGATAGTTGTTGTAATTTACGCAATATATCTCGGAGATTTGATTTCTTCGTTCAAATTGAATTCTGCAGATTTAATCAAGCATGAATTTAAAATCAACAACGTGCAGGAGGCCACCCGCACCTGGCAGACGTAGGGCATCTCTCCCGGCTTGTGATTGGTCTTCATGTGGTTGAGGAAGGTCGGCTCATTGTCAAAGGCCCACTCGCAGATACGGCACGTGCCTGCGGACACCCCACGGTGTAAAGTCAGCTGTCGTTTGTCAGTACGTGAGATCAACCTACAGGATGATTTACAGGAGGAGGGGGAGGGGCCGTGAACCCGCTCGCGATGGCCCTGAAGATGAGCGCCGCTCGAAAACTGGCGGAAGCAAAAGGCACACATCTTCTGGTCGTCGCCTCCTCTTATCAGCGGCGAGTGCTGAAGCGTGTGCTGGACCAACCTGCACAACATTTTCCTGACGTCAACGCTGCATGACTCCTTAAATGTGGTGAAAGTGTGCCGCAATGAAGCAGCCGAGGCACACCTGAGGTTGTCGCTAATTGCGCGCTCACAAATGCTGCAGTTGAAAGCGTCAGCCTCGGTCACCTGCGGGTACTTCCTCCTCAGAGGCTGATCGTCCCCGGCCGTCCCATAGTAGAACTCGTCCACGCTTAAGACCACCTTGGTTGGCGCCACGCTCGAGTCGAACGCCGAGCCAGGAGCTGCCGGGTCATGTGACACAATCAAATGGCGTTTGCGTAATGTCACACAACAAACAAAAATAAATTAATTGATGGCTGTGTACAAATTCATAGGCTGCATCCTCGAAAGGCTTCATTTTCAGCTACATTATTCGGCTGCATGGCGTCACCTCTAGCGTAACTCAACCTTACGTCATTTCCAAACTCCAGAAAGACAGTTCGCAGGCTGGGTCCTACGACAGCTCCAAAAGCAACGCCACATGGATCCTCCGTCGACGACATAAACCATGGCGAATTTGGACAAGCTCAATGTGAATTTGGACATCACCTGTGGTCGAGCCACGCCGGAAGTGACGTTACGCGGCCGAAAATGCTGCCCTCGGAGTACCCCAGTTTGTGTAATGTGGACACCGGTTCTGAGTGGAGTGAGCAGTCGGGACCACCCACTGACCTTGGTGCCCCTTGCTGGCCTGGAGGTTCAGCTGGACGGGAGCTCCTGAGAGGATGAGGCCACGAGGGAAGGCAGAGGACACTCCCAGGGCGGGCCGGACCACAGGTGCTGTGCAGACAAGAAACAGTGCAAAAAGTCTACACAGGTTTTTTTGTTTATTGCTTTTTTTGAGGGTGGAGTTTGATGAGAGTGGCACAACCTACAGGGTATCTGTGGCAGGTTGACAATAAGCGAGGGTCCAGGTGATGGCAGCGGCAATGCCTGAAGCCGGAACAACACACACACACACGCACACACAAAAGGTTTACTTGTGCTTGTTTGTGAAAGTCTGTCACCAGCCTTATTATGAGAAAAAAGATAAAACTGTTTTAGGAATCACTAGAGTTCAAAGCTTTTGACTAAATGTCGAAATGAATTTTAAAAGAATAAAATACGGTAAAAGATCCAAACTAAAATGGAATGCAGTAAAAGATTCAGTCAGGACTGTCATGCTTGTGGTACGTGTGTGGTTTTGAGAACCTGGGTGGTGAGGAGGAGGTGTGCCCCCCCACTGGTCTGTGTCAGGATGAAGGGCGGGGGCTGAGACAACACCGGGATGGCACAGGAGGCAGGAGGTGGCGGCGCAGCTGTCGGCTTCAGTGATGACGACAACAACAAAGAAGCTGAGGAAGACAAAGACATCTCAAATCAAGACAATTTGACCATATGGTGAGCTATTTAAAGACAATAGACAATTTTTTAGTGAGATATTTTCATTTCCAAATAGTTCCAGAGCAGGGGTGTCCAAATCTTGTCCTCGAGGGGCATTATCTTGCATGTTTTAGATGTTTCCCTCTTTCAACACGCCTTATTCCAATGGTCAGGGTATACAGTATATGTATACAGTATCAATGGATAAATAGATGTACACAGTATAGATAGATTGACCGATAGATCTCTATTGACGGCACTAAAATAACGCCGGCTGGTGTAATTTTCTTACTAGAATACTGGCAACGAATTGTAATATAGCAATGATGGAAGCGCTGTTAGAATAACGATGACGGAATGACGATTACAGTTTGGTTCGGCTTGGGGTAATGACGGATTGACAATAAAGGACGGGTGTCCCGGCTGTTGGGGAATGATAGACTGCCAAAAATTTATTATGTAGAGTCACTCGTATCTCAAGTGAGTCAGTGATTGGGGAGTGGGGAATGACCGAATGTTCACAAATGCAGTTGCTAGATTTGGAAGCATTCATTCATTCCAGCCTCCCCAATCACTGCAAAGGCATTTTCAAAGGTACTCTACTGCTTGACTGAGTGAATGATCCTCACCAAAGCGTTTGCAATGTACTACCTGGCTCACAAGCGTCCACGTTGTCGTCATTATCGTCTTCGTCCACGCCATCGTCCACCTGCTGCCACGGTTCCAGCTCCTCTTCTTCACACTCCATAAACAACTCCATGTCCATGTTGCTATGGAAACCATATCAAGCCATCATGCCATTAGCACACACTAACACGTGGGGCGCAGTCAAGACTATTGGACTGGAAACGACTCCAGTCAGTATTTGCCAATTGTTGGGTCACATGCAGAAGAACAATAGACTGGTCACTCTGAGGGCAATCCCGAGCCACGCCCAAATTACACACATATGAGAGCCAAGATCCGAACCGAGAACCTCCAAAGTGTAACTTATAACGTGTAACCGCCGTGCAGACCAACAACACATTTGTGATTCAAATCAACACACACAAGACTGAAAATACTGAAGAATGAAAGTGTCTAATGTGTGTCTACTTAGTTGGTAATCTAGGCTAAAATAAAATAAACAAAGCTAAAATAAACGAAGCTGAGAGCCCTGTCAGCATTTCCGCCCCGCTGACCTGTAATGTGTGGCGGCGGCTGCAGGGGTCACTGCCGCGCCCCTCCTCGTCTATACTGATGTCTTTTTGTCTCTCTTCTTCGGTCTTCGGTTGCGATGGCTTAAAACGCGCCCGCCAAGTGACCGGAAATAGGACATAAACTCCAAGTTTGCCCAACGCAGGGGGACATAAAGGGTGCTTTGTTCTATTGGGTTCTGTTTGCTTCGGTTCGGCTGAGCGGCATTCGGTTGGTCAAGCACCGCCCCTCCGATGCACTGAGCGTTCCCTCCGTGCTCCTGCCCAGCGGCGTGACGAGATTTTGCGAGACATGAGGACCTTAACGGGCCGAGTGGAACTGAAGTGAGCAGAACCGCTCTTACCTGCCGCGGTAACGCAAAGCCCCAATAAAACAACGGCACGACCAGCCAACGAGCGCGGCCGGACCGACGCTCGGACGGACGGCAACAGACGAAATCGCGCTGGGCGGGACTTCCGCTTAATTTTTTGCTTTGGTGCCGCAGATTGGTTGTGTGTATTACGTCACTTCCTGGTAGGCGGCATGCTCACTTCTTGATACATAAAAACACGAAAAAAAAACATACACGAAAAGGAATAAGAGTTTGAGAGAAAGCATCTGTTAAATTGCAATGTCCAGCTTCTGAGCGGGGCTGCATTGTGACGCATCTCTCTCTCTCTCTCACACACACACACACACACACACACACACACACACACACACACACACACACACACACACACACGCACTCCCCAAAAAAAAGAATTGACAGGAAATTATTTGTATGAAGTTTGGCGTTTAACTTAAATGACCTTGACTTGATTTGATTATAAATTAATTCAAGTAAAAATTAAATTCATTGCTAGATCAGTTGGAATACTAATATAAAATAATTTATGTACAGCAGGTAAACACATGGTGTCCTCTTTGACAGGAAGTCATGTGTTCATTTCACCTGTGTGTTTTTAATCCGATCTAATCAGATTTAATCTGGCTCCGCCTTCTCCATGTTTTGTCCTGGTTCACTGGCCTGCACACCAGAATGCAGCAATCTGAAAGGCTGAACCCTCTATGCACCGGAACACTCTATACACCTGAACAGAGTGTTGAGCAGAACACTCTGTTGACCAGAGCACTTTCTGGCCCAGAACACTATTTAGACCAAAAGACGTTGTGGACCAGAATACCCTGTGGACCGGAAAACTTTGTGTATCAGAAACTGTGAAGACCAGACCATTCTGTATATCGGAGCACTCTGTGGACCAAAACACCCTGTTGACCAGAACTTTTTTTTTCAACAAGAATACTGAGAAGACTAGAACACACTTTGGACCAGAGAACTCTGTGGACTGGAACACTCTTTGGAGCAGAGCAGTGCGTCTACGCACACAATGCCAGATGGGTCTGGTTTTCTGGTCCTGCCGTGGGCTGGTGTTGGGTCAGAGGCTGAGGCTGAGGTCGAGGTTTCCGAAGGACAAGGAGTTATGCTGCTGCGGGGAGGCGCCTTGCTCGGAGCAGTCCTGGTTATCTGTGAGAACAGCATCAGCTGCATGTTACCAATAACCTCGGCTCATTTGATCAAAAATCTGTCTATGTGTGTGTGTGTGTGTGTGTGTGTGTGTGTGTGCGTGTGTGTGTGTGTGTGTGTGTGTGTGTGTGTGTGTGTGTGTGTGTGCGTGTATGCGTGTGTGCGTGTGTGTGTGCGCGCGCGCGCAGGTGTGGCAGCGTTGCGCAGGTGGATTGGCGGTGGCGTTTGCCGCAGTGGTGAGCGCCAGGATGGGAAGACGGTGCTGGTGACGGGCGCCAATACGGGCATCGGCAAGGAGACATGCAGAGAGATGGCGAGGCGAGGTGAGCGGGTGGGGAGGACAGCCATCTTGGGAAGGATCTCGCACGAAGTTGGCACTTTGAGATGACATCATTACTGTGTTGTCAAGTGTATCTACCCACGCACGTGCGATTGGAGCACCATGACATCACAGGTCAGAGTTTGTGGTGAGGCCAAACAAAGCTGTGTAAGCCGATTAAGCAGACGATTACTTCCTCTTGCTGCATTTAATACTGCGGTGTACTTGCCCTTAAACGGATTATTACTTCTTGTTATACAGATGAATACTTGAGGTTCTGCAACGGATACAGCGTTACCTTGGTTTACGCGTTGTTTGAGTTACCAGCCATCACTTGGGCGAGTTTTTGCTTTGTCTTGTTCGAGTTAAGTGAAAAAAACATGGAGTCATGAAAGTAGTATGATGCCCTCGTATGTGTGGGCAAGAAGAGCTGCAGTCGTCATTGATTGAACAGGACAAACAAGTCAAACACAAAATGAGAATACTCGCAAGGAGCTGCCGTAGACCATAACTCACGCCTCGACGCTCCGATGCAGAGGATCGGTCCGAGTGAGACTGAAGCTCCTCATATCAGTCACTAGGCCACACCCCTTCACTCATACTTGATTCTCATCAACCGGTCACATTTATGGTCCCTGTAGCGTATCTTTCCAATGGTAGATGTGGAAGAGGAAAAATCCAAGCTTCCGCTTATAACTGCAATGATGATCAAACACCAGCAGATGGCATAGGCGAATAGCAGAGCTTTTGAGGAGAAGATAAAGATTAGGCAGTGAATCTCAGTTTGTCTCATCGATTATGAGGGAGATAGATGGAATAGCTTAAGCAGTTGACACTCCAACACTGCATACATTATGTACCATATCCTGTCAATAGAGTATGTGTGGCTGTAGGGAGTAGAAAATATATATGAGAGAAAAGATTATGCAGTTCATGGAATGAACACTGTGTAAAAACAACTCAAGCTATTTTGCTTTATTAGGAACAAGTCAAGTCAGCTTTTATTGTCAAATATGCTCTGTGCGTAACATACAGCACAGATGAAATTACTTTCCTCTCTCAACCACAGTGTAAACATGTAGTACATTGAACACACACGGCTAAAATGTACATAAAGTGAATGAAGGTGGCAGTCAAAGGCTTGCGGTGTTAGTGCTTTGCAATGGTGATATGTGTCCCTTTAGGCGCCCGCGTAGTGATGGCATGCAGAGATCTGTCTCGGGCCGATCAGGCGGCAGAGGACATCCGCAAGTCCACGGGCAATGGCAACGTGGTGGTCCGACACTTGGACCTGGCCTCCCTCTACTCGGTCCGACAGTTTGCCAAAGATTTCCTGGACAGCGAGGACAGACTGGACATCCTCATCAACAACGCCGGTACGGCCGTCTGTCTCACCATTCCTGTCTTGTTGTCAGTCCACCAAGATTTCTGCCCCACTGTTTACCTGTTTTGTCTGTCCGGATGTCTCACCGTGTGTGTATTCAGGTGTGATGATGTGTCCCAAATGGCTGACGCAGGACGGCTTTGAGACTCAGTTTGCCGTCAATCACCTGTCTCACTTTCTTCTGACCAATCTGCTGCTACCGATGCTGAAGAGCTCCGCCCCCAGCCGCGTGGTAACCGTGTCATCCATCGCCCACAGGGGAGGTGGGACTTTTGACCGCTTAGTTTCCTGTGACTTTTAGCTGACGTTTGAGCATTTGTTTGTTCCAAATGTTTGTGTTCAGGTCACATCGACTTTTCCGATTTGTTCTTCAGCTCTCGTCCATACAGTCCACTTCAGAGCTACCGGCAGAGCAAGCTTGCTAATGTGCTATTTAGCAGAGAGCTAGCACGCCGCCTCCGAGGTCACACATGCACGCACACACACAAACACCCACGTACCCACACACGTCCAGTTTCTTTTTACTTTCCACACCTCCCAAATATTTATGTATGACAACACAAAGAGGGTTGAACATATCAGCTATTCACAACTAGCGAAAACTAACAGATACCAAGAGACATTTTCAAAAGCTAACAACCAGCGACTGTCATAAACTCAAGCTAGTGCATGTTTGCCAATACAGCGAGTCACCAGCATGATTTGTTTAGGACAGTTCCTACGCCGGATGCCTTTCCCGACACAACCTTTCCATTCCACGAACCCATTGCCGAGTTAAGTTTGGAGCTGCGAATGGCAAGTCACAAGCTAAGACCTGCTAAATGAAACCAAGAGCCACTGACTATCAGGCTAGGTTCAAGACCCTTTCAAGTAATTTCAGTGATTTGTTTCTAAATACATGAAAACATATGCAAAGACTGAAAACAACTTAGTCGGTCTGGATTATTTGAAAGTGGCTAAAACCAAGGTGTACCCACGCCCACCAGACTTGACATCTTAGTGCCATATTATCTGGCGCGGTGCGGCGTGCACTCTCCTGTGATGATGCTGTGCATTTGTCACTCAGGTTCGGGAGTGAGCTCATTCTGCGTGCATCCCGGCGTCATCCGGACTGAGCTGGGCCGCCACGTGGAGGGTTGGTTCCCTCTGTTGGGGGTCTTGCTGAGGCTACCGGCCATGCTGCTCATGAAAACGCCACGGCAGGGCAGCCAAACCAGTTTGTACTGCGCCATCACGCCGGGACTTGAGGAACAATCAGGAAGCTACTTCAGGTACGGTTGGAGGAACATGTGCCTGTCCATTATCAGCAATGTCAAAAATGCTTCAGCTTCTTGTTTGGAATCAGTACCGACTGAGATTTGGGCCCTGGATTGTTTCTCCACCCAAAATTCCTTTGTGGCGATTCAACGATTCTCACTCATTTGACTTTTCTGATTTGTTCTTCAGCTTTCAATAGTGATTTGAGAGTAATTTGCCATATCTACTTTTTTCCATATTGGACAAGAAGTTCACGCTCAGGCTGAAATGATTGATCGAAGATCCAAGTCCAACTAAACAACCAGCAGTGTCTGTAATTTTTGACTCATTCATAATGCCCCTCGAGATAAGAGTTGAATTTGTTCTCTCAATTTGAAATCATCCTTTCCCACTGAAATGGATGGAAATGCCATCAACCCGGTCCAGTCTTCCCCAAAAACAACTATCCCCAAAAATTTCCTTTTTTTTCATGAGAAAATAGCGCATGCTATGAAAACGTCCAACTCACTTGACAACAACTCGACAACTGTTCCAAAAAAGTAACTGTAAATTTCAGTTGGGAATGGTGAGAAAAAGCTAAAATAATTTTTGAACAGTTATTGCTGCCTAATGTCAACCGAGTCAAGTATGAACTCGAGTCATCAGTCAATTGAAAGTTGCTTGCTCCCAATCTTCAAGAAGGAGTGAAAACGCCATTTTCTTTTGGTTGCTTTGTGTTCAGCGACTGCGCCGTGAAGGAGGTGGCACCAGAGGGGCGGGACGATGAGGTGGCTGACAGGCTGTGGAGGGAGAGCGCGCTGCTGGTCGGAATCAAAGATACTTGCTGAGCTGACCCTCTTTTGGAATGGTGTGACCTCGCTCCCTGGGAGACAGCCAGCCAGCTAGCTAGCTAGCCTGGCCAGCCATGTTGCTAATGCAGCGATGCCGTATCACGAGTTGCATTCAAATGCGATATATGAAGATTAGAATTCAAGTTAAGGTTGTAAATTAAGCTCATAAGATATGATCCTAAATTAAGATAAAAATGTGGCGTGAAAAACATCTGAAGCTAATAAAACAAAGATTTGAAGAACAACTGTATCATGTGAAATTTGTTCCGACAGAAGACAAAGCACTCAAACTCAATCGACTCATGAAAATGTTTTTAATTTTGCCCAAATGTGATGGCGCACTTCACTTAGAAAAGCTTGCCCCCACATTGGGTCCCTCTCCCCGTGAATTTGCAGCCTGGCTGGGTGAACATCCCTAACCATTTTCAAGTCTTGGCCACATGACGCTGTGTGAATCACCATCTTCCCAAAATCAAAAGGAAAGAAGAACTGCATCGAGCAGCTGTTAGCTTTCGCTAACAGCTTCTGATAAGCCGTGAAGTTGTCGACTGGTCTGCACACTAATTGACAAGCGCATGTGCCTCCACCGGGGAAAACTGAATCTATATGGACAACCACCCGTTGGTGCAGTGCTCAGTTAATCATTTCAAACTAATTTTTCGGATTTCATTTTGCTGCACGGACGTTTGAGCCTGTTTTACGTCCTCAAGAAAAAAAAAGTGGTGATTTTTTTTTTTTTTACTGGGGCTGTAGTCATATGCTTCGATTGAAGGAAGCAGTTGAACTTTGCTTGGTAGCTGGCATTCACCAAAGACTGGCCAGAAGAGGGCACTGCAAGGCTGCCGAGGAGCCGCTGAGCTAGCCAACAGGGGATGAAAGCCGGGGGTGGGGCAATAAGGATGAGTGAGGGGGAGGTCTGGGATGTGATCAGAGCAACCGGACACCGAGCGCTTCAGCGGCTTCTGTCCGCTCACATGACACCAAAGGCCGGCGGAGGATCGGCAGGGTGTGCGGGGTTGCAGGTTGCAAGAGGAGGCGCCTTGATCCGTCTTGGACCGCCACAATGCTCGCCGGACTGCCCGACGCCAACAGCGACACAACAAAGTCATCAACAACAACAACAACAACAACAATAAAGAAGGACAAACACTCCGACACTCACACGGTGAGTATATACACTCACGCATGCACACTGCTAATATAATAGAAAAGTTCAAAAGGAATGACAAAGGACAGAAAGAACGACAAAAGATGAACGAAGAAAGGATTACCCCGTAGCCTTTATTTTGAAGTCAAGGAATTTACTGGCTGGCCTGAAACCAGCTTCCGCTTTTCAAAATGTCAAAATAAAATAATGTCCTTTGCACAAGCGAATAACTTTTTCCAAGCAGAAAAGTGACTACAGCAAACACGAAAACAAAAGCATTTATTTTGTCCCATAAAATATGTATTCAAGCCTATATGGATATACTACACGGATGTGCATTGAAGGAAAACAATCCCGGAAAAAAACACAAAAAAGGAAAAAAATATTTAATGAGCAAATCCACGAATATGAATCAACGGATGCCGAATGGGCGGCCCAGCGGTCGACTGGTTACCTCGTCGGCCTCACAGTGGAGGGTTCGATTGCGGCTCCGGCATCCCAGTGTGGAGTTTGCGTGCTCTCCCCGTGCCTGCGTGGGTTTTCTCTGGGTACTGCGGTTTCCTCCCACTTTCCAAAAACATGCATGGCAGGTTAATAGAACACTCTAAATTGTCCCTAGGTGTGAGCGTGAGTGCAGATGGTTGTTCGACTATGTGTGCCCCGCGATTGGCTGGCGACCGGTTCAGGGTGTCCCCTGTCTACTCCCCGAAGGCGGCTGGGACAGGTTCCACCACCCGCCGCTACCCTTGTGAGGATAAAGCAGATCAGAAAATACAAGGACGGATGGATCTTTTTACCTATTGCTCCAAAGTCTTTCCAGTGTGCAAATATGTCCATTGATCTCCAGCAGATGGCATCCATTTTGTCTTGTCAAGCGGACAAGGTGGACAAAGCGGGCTGGCTGCGAAGGTTCTGCGGCAAAGTACTGTTCCGGGAGATCTGGAAGAACCGCTTCGTCATCCTCAAAGACCAACAGCTGATGGTCTGTGAGAAAGAGGTGTGTGGATCAGCATTTGGTTTGGGGCGGGGGGCTGATCATGACCGACACTTGTCACCTCAGCACATCACATGTTGGTTGTGGGACGACAGAATAGACAGACACTTGTCAGGTCAAAACTGTCAACCACTTTCAATAAGACTCAGATTTCACTGAACACACACTCACACACACAGTGCAAGTGTAAGGGGGGGGGGCTTGTCCCGAGCTGAAAGGGGGTTAATAATGGATGCTGTTTCCATGACGATAATCCCGTGAAACACTGACTGCGTGCGTGCGTGTGCTTGTTGGACTATAACATGCATGCTAACGATACTAACTTGTTGGGAAGTGAAAGAAACATAAATGCATTTGACGCCCCAACACAATTTGTGAGAATAAATGATTGACATGTGAGTGGTTTGAACGTTAATTTGGAATGCGTGAGCCGAGTTTGGCTGTGTGAGTCGCAGGGTCGCGCGGGCGCTGACGAGGTTTTGGACTTGAGCCACTTCGGCAGCTGCGACGACGTCAAGAACCACAAAAAGAAAAATCGAAGCAAAAAGAATCACAGCAAGTTTACACTTCAACGATGCTGCTCAGCAAACAACACGGTATGCATGCACGCCGACACACGCACGCGCACATGCTGGTTTTTGGGATCCCATTTTGTGTGTGTAAGTGTGTCGGTGTTTTAGGTGGTGAGCGTTCTGTTCCTGGCAGTGAGTCCCGAGGACAAAGAGTCATGGATCAATGTGATCAACGTCGCCATCACGAGGGCCAAGAACAAAATCCTGGATCAGGTAGTGGTCGGTTGTCGTGGCCCAAAGGAACGGCCACCAAACAAGCGCTCGACCTTTTTGACCTTATCCTCAAACAGGCTTTCGTGAAATCAAATGCACACATAAACCGATCTTGCCCAACATGATCATTCATAATAAAAACAGGAACAAAGCCCAGCAAAACTTGATATGTTCAGAATTTTATATATAAGATAAGATAAGATATCCTTTATTTGTCCCACACTGGGGAAATTTACAGCCTCCAGCAGCAAGAATGTAGGCAGATATGCGCTGCTGGAGAGGCAGCCACTCAGGGGGCGCCATCATAAAAAAATATACTGTATATTATTATTAATATATATTATATATACAGTACATATCACATATACTATAAGATGCTATGCTATATGACGTTGCACTGTATGTATATTGTGGGGTGTGGGCTACTTCTACGCCGCTGCAGCAGCAGAACGTGTTCCGTGTTGAGACAAAGCAGGCTCAAGGGAAACAAATTACAGTTAAAATTTTGTTTCCCAAATTGTGTTCAATGAACGCAATGAAGATTACACCCAAATGTGTTGTTTGCTCTGCAGGTGACCACAGACGAGACTCAGTTGTGTCACCTGACCCGAGACCGAGCCAGGATCGGTCATGGTCGCCGCCTGCCGAGCCGAGGGCATCTGCTGACTGTGGTCAGTCACAAATTCGGACACTTTGTGTTTACGACTTCCAGTTCTGTACGCCACGTGGGTCTGCCCTAAGTTGTCCTGGCTCCTTTTTTCCCAGGCGTCTTTGTCAGACGGGACCGTGACTTTGGATCTGATTCACGAGGAAGACGTTCCAACACCATGCAAACCCGAGAGCTGCGACTTAGAATCCCCGCCCACCTCGTCCCATGACGGGTCCATACCGCATGGGACACTCTTCGTTGGGACTCCTCAAGCTTCTGGGAAGTCCCAGAGTCTTCCTCGTGAGGCACTGGCAAAGCAGCAGACAGGACCCACCTGCACTTTCGGGCCAGGAAATGAATCCAGGACATCCCAGAAGAACCGCTGCGCCTCAATGGATGAAATTTCCAGCCACTCGGACAAGAACCGGGCCACGCCACTGCGCTCGGACGCCTCTGCGTCCGTAAGTCGCCTGCACCGCCTCATCAGCCTCAAGGTGGCACAGACGGAGCAGCTGCTGGCGGCCACACGGGATGCGCACGAGTTTGACCGACCCAAAAGCAAAGATGGAAAACGGATAGAGTCAGTGGAAGAAATGAGAATGGAAGCCTCCAACCTCCTGAAGGAGGCACTGGCAGCCCTGGAGCAGGCCCGCCAAGTCCTGCAGGAGGTGAAGGAGCTCAGGGAACTCCACGGCCAACTGGACCAGTTCCAAGAAAGAAACCGGCACCAGCACAATTCCCCAACCTGAAGCCACAAAATGGACAAGCAAACAGTGGGATCAAGTAAAAGGAAAACATCATCTTCTGTGTTATTCTAAATCAAATCTGAGTGTAAGCTAACAACGCAACATGCTAACTCATTCAACGGGGAATGACGTATTTGGACGTGGATGGGTGGAAAAGCCTCTTACCCTGCTGCTTCACTGTCAATTTAATGCTTGGAAACATTACTGACAGCCACCAGTAGATGGCAGCGTTTCACCATTTCAGATCAGCAGCTCAGTTAGTGAGTTTGTGTTGTGGTCGTGAACGGAAGTATGCGCGCGCGTGCGCGACAAAATACAACAGAGCTCTTGAATGTATGACGAGGATGACAGTCGCTATGTAATGAGCCACTCAATCTGGTGAGTTTAGAGCTGCTCACGGCAAGTTTGTCCTGGTAGATGTACTCTTTATTTTGCAATCAAAAGCCATTCCTACAGCGGGTGTTACTTTCGAGAAAAGCACCGTGAGATCAAATGTTTGAGGTGTCACAATAGCCTAAAAAAATATTGTATCCAAGTCACTGTTGTGCTTGATGTAGCCATGGACCAAAGTAAAAGAGGAAATCCGTCAATCTGCTTGTTTCTTCTTCATTGGAAATGCCCGCTACATTTGTTTGGGTGAATACAACCGTGACTAGAAAAATAACTGAAGAGTTGGTCCCACGGATCCACTTTTGCATGCATGTTTCCTTGAGTTTTCCTAACCAAAATCACTTGAGTTCTTCTGGCAGCTTTTAGGCAAGTCATGTTTTGATTTCTGGGCGTTAGTGACAGCAGGCATTCCGATAAACAAGAAATTGAGAAACCAAGATAGTCTGTCTGCTCAGTTTTCCCATGACTGACCCAAACCCACAAAGTTAATTTTTGCTGTTTTTTTTTTCTCTTTGAGGCGGTAGCGGGTGGACTTCATTTTTGTTTAACTGCTGATTACCAAATCCCATAACCCACTGAGTGTCGGAGGTTTGCAAGTGTGCGCTCACGCAACCATTTTCTTTACTTGTCAACCTTCGTACAATGTTGCAAGCAGATGTAAAGACGTCTGCCAGACATTCCCACACAGTTGTAAAGATTGCGAACAGTTTTTCTTGTCACCATCGAAGTTTGAACAAGAAAAACTTTTGGAGACCATTAAAATTGTTGACCAACTCGCGACCTTGAACGAACCCTGCAGATAAAACAACATTCGTTAGGTGTTCACACAATCACAAACCTTTGCAGATCAGTGAAGATTATGGCCTTAAAGAAGGACAAAATGGGTCAGGCTGCAGTTGATTTTTCCCTGCTGAAGGAAGAGAGTCTATTCCTTCTTCAGGCAGATTTGGTGTCTACTGTATATGAAGCCAATATTCTGTGGCTCTTTAAAAATCCGCCCAAATCCTCTGAAAACAGCTGGCCATCATTGAGACCTCAAAGAAAGAGTGTGACAAGTCACATTGCTTGTGGCAGTTTTATTGAAAAACAATGGCGTCATGTGACCATATGACGATGCTAGAAAACAACAAAAACACCATAAAAATAAAATAAAATAAATCAACTGGTGGGACTTTCAAAGTTAAAAGAGTTCACTTGTATTTACACACCAGGACCAAGACCAGACCAGGACCAGCTGATCACCAACTGCGTTTCCTGTGCCACTGAGGGGGACGCGGCTCGAAGTCAGCAAAAACAAGTGGGCGGGGCCTGGCGGCGCTCATCTATTGGTCATCTTCCTCCCCGTCTTCGTCATCGTCGTCGTCTCTCTTCCGCTTGTCTCCTCGGAGAGCCTCATCGTCTGAAAAGCCAATGGCAGCGTCAGCCTTCACTTTTGGTTTCCCTCGCCAATTTGTTTTTTTCTTGCAAACTAACCTCCATCTTCATCGTCCTCCTCCTCCTCCTCCACGTAGTCACCGTCGTCATCCTCGTCCTGAAGACAAGTGGCAGTCAAAAGAGGGTCCACACATTCATCCATTGGACACTTTAAAGCTCTGGATGATTTTTTTTATTTTTAGGTGGCTTCTGTTGTCGAAAGTGCAACTCAGCTGATGTGCATTGCTGAAGGGCTTTTTATACTCGCACGTAACGCGTGGGCGATAACGTCTGTAATGCATCACACGACCGAAGCATTGTGATGCGCGGCATTGGTGTTTTAATAATAATTGATCGAATTCGCAATCCAAATTAAATTGATCATCTTGGTGCCATTGTTCTAGTGGGCGCCATCTGCATTGTTGTCGCATTGCTTTGTTCGGCAAACTAAAAAGGTTATTTAGGTTATTATTGTATGCTCTTATCAACAATATCATGAGTAATAAATGATTATTAAAAAAGGAACCGTTTTATTGATTTGAGAACCGATTTGAGATATCTTGACTGGCTCCATGATTGGAAAGGAGCGAATGATGAATGACAAAGGACTTTTGAGGGGAGGAACTATCCACGAGTCTGCCTTGTTCAATACAACCAAAGAGTTCTTAAAAATCCCCTACAAAAAAAATTATATAATAATATTAATAATTAAAAAAATTGTATTTTTTTGTGAGCTCCCAAATCCACTATATGAAGTCACCTACCTGGATGCCCTCCTTCATCAGGTATGACAGTCCGACTTCGTCCTCTTCCTCCTCCTCCGAGACATCTTCATCATCATCGTCATCGTCATCATCGCCATTCCCACCGTGTGGACCGACGCAGTCATCCTCGTCTGCAACACAACAGTCCACTAAACCTGTCAAAAATCGCCCAGGACGCACACTTCCGAGTCCCTATGCAACTCTTTCAGTACAAACAACGTCATGGTATTTTGTAACGTGAAGTCTTTTGTGCGCAGTGTTTTTGTTTGTTTGCCGTGTTTGCGTTTGAGTCCGGGGATATCAAAGTCATTTACAGGAGAGGGGCCATATTCACCCCAATTTGATCTCACGTGGACTCTGCAGGCAATGTTACTGCGAATTATGCATGCTTGACTTCACCCAGTAAATATGAGAATGTTCTCAAATTCAAACGCTTTACATTAGATGATGCTAAACATTCATATTGAGAGACTTTGGTGGTAAATGTTAGTCGGCTAACCAAAGCCGTTTGGTCATTGCACTGATTTCAAAAGCAGGACAAAAGACATGACATCTGTCACAACTCGTCACGCAAACGTCTTGACTTTTTTTTTTTTTTTTAATTGTCAAGCCATAGTGTTTGGGTTCCTCATCTCCAAACAGCGCTTGGTATTGAGTTGAACTTTCTGGTCACAAGCGTACAGTGCTGTGCTCCGTTGGTAAAGGAGGGGAAAATTTTAAATTACGTATGCCAAGCAAGGCACATGCCAGCCAAACCGAAGCGTTTTCAAAAAGCCTCCCAGCCTTAGTGGGAATGTTTCTGAATTATGGCAGTGCCTGAAAATACATAAAAATATTCCACCAAAGCAACCTCTTTGGAACTGAAGCTGCTGACTTGCTTTTATTTCAGTGTCTTCAAGTATTTATTTGTTTCCATGCAACTTTGGTGCAAAAGTGGGACATCAGCATTCACTGAAGGCGGCTCCCTTTACTGGGGTAACTTTGATCCTTCACGACTGCATCAATATAGAGCAAGATCTAAAATCACAGCCAATTTCAGTCATTAAAGCGCCCTCCTGTGGACAAAAGGATGTAACAACAGCTACCTTTTGACCCAAATTGCAGTGATGATCATCCGTTTGTCCGGGCACACGCAACATTTGACGAGCAAGCAATGGGAGTGTTACCGTTGTCCGAATCAGGTGCCTCGTTGTCGTGGCGATCATATCCGTCCAGATAGCTGACGTTCGGCAGGAGGCGGAAGACAGCGTCACGGTAGTCGTCCTGCGTGCTCACCTCGCAACCAGACACGTCCAAAGTCTTCAGCTTCTTTAGGGGTTCCTGTGGGCGGTCGGGACCACGTCAGGTGAATGCTGACTGCGCAGCGATGACTTCCTGTGGGCACTTACCAAAGCCTGCAGGGCGGCCATGTTGGCAATCTTGTTGCCGCTGATGTTGAGGTGCGTCAGGTTGGGACACTTTTCGGCCAGTGCCTCCAAACCGCCACAGATGGCGTTGCCGCTCAACTCCAGCTGACAAACAAAGTAAAGTAAAAACAATAACTAATAATATAATATATTATTTAATGAATCAGGGGTCCACTTAGGGTGTGGTCATGAGTCAGGGCCACCCGCCCGTTACGCGCACAACACACGTGGAATGTGTTAGGATGAAAGAAGTTTGTGTTGGCGAGTTCAAAGAATTTAAATGAGCACAAGTAAAACTTCCATCGTTGCACCCCACACTACAGGAAGTGAGTGCTGGGCTGGCCCACCTTGTGTAGTTTGGGTAACAAAGGCAGTTTGGAGAGGGACTTGAGGCCCACGTTGGCCATGCGCAGAACCTCCAGACTCGAAAACTCCTCTGTCACGCCGTCCACCTCGCCGTCGCCCGAACGACATGTGTCCAAGGCCAAGACGCACACCTGCACGACAACAACACTACAGTTCACATTTTAACAGCTTGTGGGCATGGGCATGTGTGTGTGCGTGTAAATCGTGCTCGGTGGTTGTCATGACAACATCCGACTTTCGAAAGGGAGTTCGTGATGGACGAGTCCCGGGAGACGGTCACCAGGGTAACCGAGCCGTAAA
Organism: Hippocampus guttulatus; assembly: GCF_054856545.1. Lineage (NCBI taxonomy): Eukaryota > Metazoa > Chordata > Actinopteri > Syngnathiformes > Syngnathidae > Hippocampus > Hippocampus guttulatus. The sequence continues at coordinate 20,680,394 of NC_141266.1, read as the reverse complement.
CGGAGGCGGTTTCCCAACCGGAAGTGAGCGAGCGAGCACGACAACAACGTTTTGGCGCCAAAGACAAGCCAAAGTGTGGTTTTTCAAGTCACGTGACGAGAAGTGGAAGGCGCGAACGTGAAGCTGAAACAATGGCGGCGATGCGACGGAGGTAAAGAATACAAACGTCGACGTCCGAGTCCACAACCACGACTCGGACTCCATGTTGCCACATTCCTAATGAGGCATCGCGAGCAAAAAAAGGAGACGACAAAAGGAGACGTTCGATGGGCCGTCGCCGTTCACGCACCTCAGCGGGACTTCTGTCCTTCAGCTCCAAGTGGACCCTCTTCTTCATGTCCATGTCCGTCGTCAATGCCTCAAAGTTACTGAGAGCAAAAGAAAATAAGTAAAATGGAACGTAAATGTGACGCTCAATGTACGAAGAAGGCCAAAAGCGCTCAGCTAGACCGCCATTTTGGACGCTCGCCGTCAAACCACGCCCCTCTCCGCCAACGCCAATAGAATCGCCTGCAACTCCCCTCCCATTGGTTAATCCAGTCACGAATCCTGCCCTCCCAAAAGAGATTTTATATGGATAAAATCGTGTAATGCTGTTTTACATTAGGGCTATCTTGTTGAATTCGTTTGGAGAGGAAATATTTTATTTTTGCTGGAGGCATACGAGTGCAACTGTGTATTGTTACATAAATATTCTACACGGTGTAACATTACACAAATAGTCAGCACAGTTTGACGTCAAGGTGAAGTGAAAGATGGCTTTAAATAATTGGTCATGGTGAAAGCCACGTCAATGTGAGGTCTGACCCCATAGATCTCTCCACCACGAAAACCATTCCAGATCGTATGAAAACTGGCTGTTTTATTTGCCGACAGCAGAGGGCAGGCGCATGCGTTTTCCTCAGATTTCCTTGAAGGAGAAGGAGGGGGAGGCGTGGCCATACCTGTCCACACCTGCATGGACTTGGCTTCCCTTGACGCTTCGTCTGTCTCCAAAGTAGCAACTGTGTGCACAGCAGCAAAGTGGACTCATGTGGACTCAAGTGATCTGATCTGGATTGATTTGTGGGTCAACTTCAACTTTTCAGGAAGTGACAGTTGCAGACATGGTGAGGCCAACGTCTTGGTGACACGCCCTTCTCCTGGTTCTGGTCCTTGTACTGATCATGGTTGTGGTCCTTGTAATGGTGCTGGTTGTGATCCAGATCCCGGATTTGATCCTCTCTTGAATTGTACTTGTGCTACTTGTGGCCTCTGTTCTGGAACTTTTTCCTTGACTTGTTTCTTTTTCCTGGTTTCTGGTTTGTATTTCTAATCAGAAGAGTAAAATGAACCAAAAGTCAACCAGGCAAAATGGTGAAATAAATAAAAATAAGACGATGCAAAAAAAAAAAAAAACAACATACAGTATATATACACACACACCAGCTCTTCGGATCAATTCTCTCTCTCTCTCTCTCTCTCTCATATACACACATACACTTACACACACACATACATAAACAACCATTCCACACACACAGAATGTGTGTGTGAATAGTGTAGTTTGCGTCCACAAACATGAGCCAACAGGACTTTGGAATGCTGGAAATTCAGGAAGGAGACACACCTGTGTCTCACATTATCAGGATATTCTCTGACATTTGGATTCCGTACCATGAACTGAGTCAAAATACAAAACGGTGCTTTTTAGCTTTGACATTAAATCTGTCTTCCAATGTCCCTATGTGTCAAAATGAAACGGAATGTCTTAAGGAAAGGTTCTCACCCTTGCCTTGGAGTGTGTGCGTGTGTGTGTGCGCGTGTGTGTGTTTTAGTGTTTAAAATTGTTGTTCCACCGTTACAGGGCAGCAAGGAGCGCTATCATTGGCTGGCTCAGGATGTGAAGGTGAGCGGTGTGGACGACATGGTGCTCCTGTCCAAAATCAATGAGGATACCATCACAGAGAACCTCAAGAAGAGATACATGGACGACTACATCTTTGTATCCTCAACACACGCTTCAACACACTTGCACGCTCAGCCACACCATTTTCAGTACTTCACTTACCTCTTCTACTGCAACCCTTGACATATTTTTGTCAGACCTACATTGGACCGGTTCTGATCTCCGTCAATCCATTTAAACAACTTCCATATTTCACAGAGAGAGAAGTGGACCTCTACCAGGGAGCGGTACCAGATGCATCCACACACACGCACACGCGTACACATTCCTAGTCATAAAAATACAATATCAGGTTCAAGTTACTTTGTGTCTTCCCAATATGTTATGTAGTAGTCTGGCGCAGTGAATCTCAACTCTTGACTCCCATTTTCCTGACTGTTGTTAAGAAACTCAGGACGAACATACCACTGCAAAAATCGAATAGACTCGAACTAAAATATCATTTAAAAAAAAACACAAACTGCAGTTGGAAAATTTCAATTCTATCTCAGCACTGATATCTTCTTTTTAGGAAAGTCCCTCAGCCTAATACTATGTTGTGTGTGGGGAACAAAGGCGAACCGATGAGCAACACATGTATTTTTACATTCTGAGTAATAACATTTCTGATGCGAGTCTGTCCAAATAAAAGGCAACGCGGCGACGCAATTTGGAGCATCCCGCGTAGACCGTCGCCAAGCTATGCCGATGCCGTAGGCGTCAGAATGACAATAAATACTTGGTATGATCTTGTATATAAAACAATCCAATGACAAACTAGAAATACGATGCTAAGTGAGCAAGCCTTCTTGTGGTGCGTGACACTTTTTTTTAGTCATTTTTTTCACTAGCTGTCGCTACGCACCCAAAGCGTCACCACCCACCACGACCACCTGTTGAGAAGCTGCGGTGTAGCATCCATATTGATGATGTCACCTGTGCCAGGCTCAATACGAGAACCCACCTCACATCTACGCGCTGGCCGATGACGTTTACCGCAACATGATGATTGACAGCGAGAACCAGTGTGTCATCATCAGGTGGGCGGGACTTTGTTTCGTCAAGGAAAAAAAAAAGTCTCCCTCTCTGACTCATCTGACTTCTTTGATGGTCCTCAGTGGCGAGAGTGGCGCCGGGAAGACGGTGGCAGCCAAATACATCATGAGTTATGTTTCCAAGGTGTCGGGGGGTGGCGACAAGGTGCAGGTGAGTGGAGGGGTGCGGGGGGGGGGCACTTGAGGTGAGGCGGGGTCCGAGAGCTCTTGCACTAATAAATGTGTGTGTGTGTTTATGTGCAGCATGTGAAGGACATCATCCTGCAGTCCAACCCCCTGCTGGAGGCCTTCGGGAATGCCAAGACAGTCCGGAATAATAATTCCAGCCGCTTCGTTAGTACTCGCCACTCATTTACACACACACACAGAGACAGCGACAGGAGCACATAAACACACATGCATGGAACGTGCAATCGCCTGACAGGGAAAGTACTTTGAGATCCAGTTCAGTCGCGGTGGCGCTCCCGACGGAGGAAAGATCTCCAACTTCCTGTTGGAGAAGAGCCGCGTGGTTTCACAAAATCCAGGAGAGAGGAACTTCCACATCTACTATCAGGTATGATCAGGTCCTACCAGACATCAGCGGATATTAGCGGTGCCAGATAGCATCAGGTACCACCTGGTACTACTGGACGTTGCCAGGTACTACCAGATCAGACCAGGCATTGCTATGCCAGCTCCCCCCCCACAACTCCAACCAAAAATTCCAACTTAAACAAACTTAACTCATTCACTCCCAAAGACGTTTTTAAACGTCTTTTCAGACTTGGTCCAGAATTGGCTGGTACTGAATGAGTTAAAAGCTACAAACCCTAACTTCACTCACCTTTGAGCTCTGACTTTCAGCTGCTGGAGGGAGCGAGTGGGGAGCAGAGGGAAAACCTTGGGGTCACAACCCCCGACTACTACAACTACCTCAACCAGTCGGGAACGTTCACGGTGGAAGACGTCAACGACAAGGAGGAATTCTCTGACACCCTGGTCTGTCTCTCGCTCTATCTGTCTGTCTGTACACCAGTCTACCTGTCTGTGGGTTTGTCGGTGTCTCCACAGCCGTTTACCTCTCCTTTTTCTGTCTATGTGTGTGTTGACGTGTTAGGGCGCCATGTCGGTGGTGGGCCTGTCCATGGAGGACCAGGATTCGGTCATTCAGTTGGTCGCGGGCATCCTCCATCTGGGCAACATCAACTTCCGCGAGGAGAACAACTTTGCGGTGGTAGAGAGTTCCGACTGTAAGTCCTGAAAAATTTGTCGCAACGTCATGTTGCTGTGGTCACCGGCTCGTGTAACGCCGTGTGCGTGCTTCAGTTCTGGCCTTCCCGTCCTTCCTGCTCGGGATCCCTCAGGATGCTCTGTGCAGCAAACTGACCAGCAGGATTATGGACAGCAAGTGGGGGGGGAAGACCGAGTCCATCTCGGTCACCCTGAACACGGAGCAGGCCTGCTTTACCCGCGATGCCCTCGCCAAAGCCTTGTACAGTCGCCTCTTTGACTTCCTGGTCGATGTCAGTTCGCACTCACATGGTCCTGGTCCATCGGGTGCTACCTCGCCATTGACTGTGTGTGTGTGTGTGTGTGTGTGTGTGTGTGTGTGTGTTCATGTCAGTGTGTCAATAGAGCCATTCAGAAGGATCAGGAGGAGTTCAACATCGGAGTCCTGGACATCTACGGCTTTGAGATCTTCCAGGTAAGACACACACACACACACACACACACACACACACACTGGCTAATCTGGCGTTTGTTTTGTGGCTTTAGCAAAACGGTTTTGAACAGTTCTGCATCAACTTCGTCAACGAGAAGCTGCAGCAGATTTTCATCCAGCTCACGTTGAAGGCAGAGCAGGTGTTGTGACTTCACCATCATCTCAGACAACTCACAATCCAAGAACCTCCTTCACAGATATATACACACGTTTGTTTTTTTGTGTGTTTGTGTGTGTGTAGGAGGAGTATGTTCAGGAGGGAATCAAATGGACACCCATCGAGTATTTCAACAATAAAGTTGTGTGTGACCTCATTGAGTCCAAACTGGTGAGTGGTCCAATTACACAACATTAAAGATAAGCCTTTCAACATCACGTCATCTTCAAATTCGGGGAATGACATGTCTTCAGCAATCAAGAGACCAATTGCCCCCAAGACCCAGTTGAATGCGCATAAATACCTTCCATGAGCTTCCTTGTGATCCTTCCCAGAATCCTCCTGGCATCATGAGCGTGTTGGATGATGTGTGTGCCACCATGCATGCCAAAGGGGATGGCGCAGACCAGACACTCCTGCAGAAACTCCAAGGTCAAGTCGGCTCGCACGAACACTTCAGCAGCTGGAACAAAGGTTTCATCGTACACCACTACGCTGGAAAGGTGCACCCACCCGGCCGTGACGCGCTTCGTCTGTCGGTCTGTCTGATGAGCCTCGTGCGCCGTTCAGGTGTCGTACGACGTCAGCGGCTTTTGCGAGAGGAACCGAGACGTACTGTTCAACGACATCATCGAGCTGATGCAAGGCAGCGAGTTGTAAGTGCCGCGCGGCGTCGTTACGTGACAACCTCATCCTGTCGTGACCTGACGGCTGCGTGCGACGCTTTGATGTCAGTCCGTTCATCCGAGCGCTTTTCCCTGAGAACCTGAACGCCGAGAAGAGAGGACGTCCAACCACGGCCAGCAGTAAGATCAAGGTGTGCGACGGACCGTTCGTCAAGTGGCTCGGTCCGACCCGGTGACCTCATTATGATCCTCCTGTCTGGTTAGAAACAAGCCAACACTCTGGTCCAGACACTCATGAAGTGTACCCCTCACTACATTCGCTGCATCAAACCCAACGAGACCAAACGTCCTCGGGACTGGGAGGAGAACAGAGTACGACACCAGGTGGAGTACCTGGGCCTCCGCGAGAACATCCGGGTCCGTCGAGCCGGATATGCGTTCCGTCGCATTTTCAACAAGTTCCTGCAGAGGTCAGCGAGCCAAGGAGTGCGAGCGCCGATAGCGGGTCACCATGCCCGCCGTCGCTAACCTTTTGGCCACGCAGGTACGCCATCCTGACCAAAGAGACGTGGCCCACTTGGCAAGGTGACGAGCGTCGGGGCGTCCTGCACCTCTTAAACTCTGTCAACATGGACGAGGATCAATTCCAGCTGGGGAAGACAAAGGTCTTTGTTAAAGCTCCGGAGTCGGTACGTAAAACGTGTCGAGGTAGTGAGTGGAGTTCTGGATCTTGATCCACCGCGCGGGTGTGTCTCCTTGCAGCTCTTCCTGTTGGAGGAGATGAGAGAGAGGAAGTACAACGGTTACGCTCGGGTCATCCAAAAGGCGTGGCGTAAACACATCGCCGTACGCAAGTATGTGAAGATGAGGGAGGAAGGTGAGACCTCATCTCGCACGCACGCTCTCTGGAAGCAGATTCGCCCGCTTCAATTTCTTTCTTTCTTCTTCCAGCATCTGACATCCTGCTGAACAAGAAGGAACGTCGCAAGAACAGCTTGAACCGGAACTTTGTGGGCGACTACATCGGCACCGACGTCCACCCGGAGATCCGGCAGTTTGTCGGTCGCAGGGAGAGGATTGACTTTGCCGATGTGGTCATCAAATTTGACCGCAGGTTCAGGGTAAAGAACCAAACTCAAGGAACCGTTTGGCTTCACAACACCAGAGTTGTTTTTCAACTTTTTTATTTTATTTTTTCCTTTCTTTTGACCAGACGGTAAAGCGTGACCTCATACTCACCCCCAAGTTCTTGTACATGATTGGTCGGGAGAAGGTGAAACAGGGGCCAGATAAAGGTCAAATCCAGGAGGTTCTCAAAAGGAAGATGGAACTCGACAATATCCAGTCCGTTTCCTTAAGGTACAAATCCAAACTCGCGACTGCATCATCGCAACCAAAACCCGGACTTGAGCTGGATTTCGAAAAAGAACCGCAAAATCATTGATCAAACAAGAAGCCCAAAAAGGAGTTGACAACAATGGCTAAAAATTTTGAAAAAAAACACCCGCAAATACTGTAGATAGTAACGATGTGAGTGTGAATGGTTGTTTGTCTCTGCAACTGACTGGCGACCAGTTCAGGGTGTAGTCCGCCTTTCGCCTGAAATCAGCTCGGATAGTCTCCGCCACCCTCCCGCCATCCTGTTTTCAGATTGAGCGGTGTTGAAAATGGATGGACGCACGTTTGTCGTTATGAATGAATCTAAGGATTGCGAGCTAAAAGATGTATCGGCTAGAGAAGCGGAACTGGAAGAAACCGGAAATACGTGCTGCTTGAATGGAGCAGTCTTTCTTTGTGTGCATCTTTAGCACACTGCAGGATGACATCTTTATTATCCACCAACAAGAGTATGACAGTGTTCTCCAGAGTGTCTTCAAGACCGAATTCCTTAGTCTACTTATCAAACGTCACCACGAGAAAACTCAGAGTAATCTTCCGCTCAAGTTCAACAACCTGTGAGTACCCAAATACATTCTGCGTCTTCTTTGCAGTCAATCCACCTGTGTCTGGGTTCCCGATTTAGATCTTCCTTTGTGCGTTCAGTCTGGAGTTCAAAGTGAAGAAAGGAGGATGGGGTCCGTTTAGCTCATCGGGTTCCAGGCAGATCCAGTTCCAGGTGGGTCAGGGGGATGAGGCAGTCCTAAAACCCAGTGGGAAGGTTCTGCATGTCTCCATTGGACCGGGTCTGCCCAAAAACTCACGTAAGCGCCAAACAGGTCTCTTGAGTGCAACCAGGGTTTCCCCGAGTGTCTCCTCTGACTTCCCGTCTGTTCTCAGGACCCACAAGGCGGGATAACCGGAAGAGTTTCTACCGAGACAATCATGCCACATCCAGCGCCCAGAACACCCCAGGTACCAGTTGAACATACCCTGTTTTAATGATGTCAACTGCGGGACAAATCTGCACTGTTGACTTCCTCAGGTCCTCACAATGGGGGCGTCAAGACCCGCCAAGGAAGCTCCTCCAGAGGCACGTTACTGAGGCAGCAGTCCAGCATGGAGCAGCCTAGTCTGCCCCGACACCAGAACCAGAACCAGCATCGGCATGACAGCGGGCGTGCTAAGCATGTAGACATGGGCTTCATGAACGTCCCGGACCAGGGTGCCGCTGGGTGAGAACGCTCGGATCACAACTCGAACTGATGCTACCGCCTTTTCAGCCGAGTCCCGGCGGGTAGTACGAGGTACTCAAAACTCTTGACACTGACTCCTCATTCACCTACTGATGATGCAGCATCAGGAGCAACTGGGGATTCAGTATCTTGGTCAAGGACACTTCGATACAGTCACAGGGGCAAGGGGAGACTACCAACACTGATCCATCCCGCCCCCCAAACACAAGACAAGCCTGTAAAAGTCCACAATCCATACACGCACTCAGATCCACGGAAGCTATGGTGACGGGCGGCTCCATCTTCACTCGAGGCGGCCATGAGAGTCCACGGGACATGAATGCATGTGAATCAGAGGCCGCTTGCCGCTGTAGTCCGAGTAGAGCTTTTGACTAAGTCTGGGACCTGCTGAGATCCTGTCAGTTGGAACCCGGGAAAATAATGATATACATAGTAGAGTGAGCCCGTCGGGTTACGCATCAGGGGACCATCGCACCCGTATGGCTCCGCACACTTGACTCCCGGTTGTCATGTCTGTCTTTAGGCTGCAGCGTCGGCGTTCCAAGGAGACGAAGCCGGTCCCTGGAGCGGGTCGACCGAAACCGGCACCTAAACCAAAGCCTCGTTCCCCGCAGTGTCGCGCCCTCTACGCTTACGATGCCCAGGACACAGATGAGCTCAGCTTCAACACAGATGACGTAATTGAGATTCTCACTGAAGGTACCAGTGGAGCCGCCGTCCTCCTCTCCTCCTCCTTCTTCTTCTTCAATATCGTCCTCTTTTCCTTCTACTCCTCACTCACAGCACTACAACTGGTTAACAGTGCAAAAGGGAAGCGCACCGAAATGAGTTAGCAACTGAACACCTTCATCTCCTTCTTCTCCTCTTCCTTCTAGTTATTCTCCTCCCTCTTCTCGCTGCCCATTTTGTTTAATCTTCGTCACCCACTTCTTCTCTTTCCTCTAACGATGAGACGTTTGTGATTTAGATCCATCGGGCTGGTGGTATGGACGCCTTCGCGGCCGAGAGGGAATGTTCCCCGGAAACTACGTGGAGAAGATGTAGCTATTGAGGTCAGAGCACACTGACCATTGTTTTACTGTTTAAGAAAAAAATATCTTTTTACAGACTGACAGCTGTCAGTCATCACCCTAGGGGTCACAGGTCAACGTGCTGCCAGCAGGCCGTGAAGTAGGCGGCGGTTACATGTTGCCGTGGAAACCAGAGAGGAAGTCGATGCGGCGGCTGGGATTTGAGGACACATGTTCATTAACATTAATTAATTTGAAGTTAATTGTGTTAATGAGTGTTCTGTTCATCTTCTTTGAACGGGATGTGATCCTGAAAGTCCCCGTGCAAACAGAAATCAACTCGTGTCATTAAATGAACAAGTTGGGATACACCTTGCGTTCTTTTTAAGCCTCCCCCATTGAGCATTTATGGTGTGACGTCACCCTGAGGTCAGTGAAGCTGAGCAAAAGCGATGTCAAGTTCTCCTTATTTGAAAAGGCAAGTCAGCTTCATTTCTAGAGTTTAGGTCATACACAAGTTAACTCAATGTTATTTGCATGATTGAAAGTTCAACTTCCATCCGTCCATTATCTGATCCACTTATCCTCACAGGGATCGCGGGCATGCTGGAGCCTATCCCAGGTGTCTTCGGGTAGTAGGCCGGGTACACCCTGAACTGGTTGCCAGCCAATCGCAGAAGTTCAACTTCGAAAATCATTAAGTTAAAAAAAAGGTCAAGATATTTACAAACAAGTACATAAGTAAAAGACTGCTAGCTAAAATGACTAAAAGAACGTACAGTTCAAATAAACAATTTGAAAATTTTGCTCAAATGTAAGCAAGAGAAAAAGAACAGTTTTTAAAAAATACTTTATTTCCCGGAGTTACATTCCATTCTACAGTTCATTCATGTTGCCTTCAAGTCCTGGTGGAAAAATGGAAAATATTCTCCCGTCATATGTACATGAGTTACAAACTTCACTTAACACAGTTGTGTTGTTCAAAACGTTTTGCCCACACAGGAGGTTTTCGTACAGGACACCAAAATGTCCTGATGTGAGAATATTTGCGGTCCTATGATCTCCCGGGAACGAAGGAAGCTGATGCGAGGGTGGGTTTTGCATACGTGAAAGGAACAACCATTAACAATATAAAAAGATGAGATGGAAAAATGTAATTGACAAACAGAATCTATTTTTAAAAATTTAATAAACGGGAACACGTGTATTGCACAGAAAACTGGGCATGCGATACACTACAAGGTGTGTGTTTATGTGTGGAGTATTGCATTTTTCGTTCAGTTGAAACACTTTCAAAGTATCTCATCAAATACTCAAAAACATACTGTAGATTCTTTTGGAGGTAACCGACATTCTTTTTTACAAGTCAAATTAAAGTACCGCACCGCTGTCGCTTCCTGATGACGTACGTAGCTTTGCGCCTCACGACGAAGAGGCTTCCTTGCAACGAACGCTTCCAAGCATAAGAACAAAACTCAGAGCTTGGATGCATGTCAAATATGGAGCTTCGATGACTCAAGAGTAGACGAAGCGAAAGATTCCCATTGGGAGAAGACCGTGAAGGCAGCGTGACCTTTCACACGCCACACACCCTCGTCACTTTTTGGTCATTGAGCTACTACGCAACACACAAAGACACCTGATCACTGAACCGGAGCCGTGTGTGAACCATGAACGACTTTCTCTCCACTAGCCACGCAGCCGTCAAGGTAACACACGTACACATGCACAGACGCACACACGATGACGTACACGAGGATGACAGTCATTGAAGGAGGGGACGTTTTACACCATTTGCCCTCTAGGTGTCACTCGCACGTGAGCAATGCGAACTTGTCCAAATACCGCGAGAAATTATGGAAGTTTGGAGATAGGCGAATCAGGTCTCGAAAAAGCCCAAATCACTCTTTGGCTCTGGCAGTGAGTCACGTGTGGCAGCCGTCAATCAATCCCAATAAACAACATATCAGAGACAGCTCTGAAACACTGCGGTTGGAGTTGGGTGTCGCGTTGGATGTTGCCTGTCAGATGTTGGCTCCTCAAGGGATGGCGCCACACCGAGGCTGGAGGGCGGGGGCGGGCGGGGGGACGCACCCCGTCAGAAATTTGTAAAGTCCCAGCCAAATCCCTCCAGCGTGTAATTTGCAAAATATATTTATAAAGTACTCTCTCAGCCCATTTACAAAGTACTCTCTGGGATGTTCTGTTGAATCAGATGCTATGCATTTGTTGTCACGTGTTCAATGTGGTATGTAGATTGGATGCCAGCTGTGGAATGTTTTAGGTCATGCGTTGGATGTCAGATTTTGTTTGTCGGATGTCTTTCTCTCAGGCAAGTGATGGGCTACCGTCAGGCCATCCGTTCCACGTGGTTCTGGGAAATGAGGCATGCGACCTGGACTCCATGGTGTCCTCGTTGGTGTATGCCTACTACCTGTCCAAGGTGAGCCTGAATTGCGTTGTGTCACATCAGAGCAGTCACATCAGCCAAAGAACTGATTTCCTCCTCTCGGCAGACGCGCGGCGATGAGGAGGTGCTCAGCGTACCGCTGCTCAACATCCGGCAGGGGGAGCTTTTGCTCCGTTCCGACAACGTGTTCCTGCTGCGCCAGGCCGGCCTCTCTCCAGACTTCCTGCTCTTCCGGGACCAGCTGGACTTGGCGGCGCTGCGGCGGGCGGGTCGCCTACGCCTCACACTCGTAGACCAAAATGTCCTTCCCAGGTAAAAATTTGGATGGTGCCATGGCTGTACTGTAAGTAGGCACCCAAAGCTTTAAAACGCAAAACAAATAAGTAAATAAATCAAATCAGGAAAGGGTGGAATGGGCAACAGTCAGGATCCACATGTAATGATGCCAACCACCACCAGGGGGTGAGGGCGGAGTGCAGTGACATCGCAGGTGTCTGTCCTTGCAGTTCAGATGCCGACCTTGAGGGGGCGGTGGTGGAGGTGATTGACCATCACGCGCTGGAGCGAAACCCCAGTCCATCCTGCCCCATTACCGTGGAGACGGTGGGCTCCTGCGCCACCCTGGTGACCGAACGCCTCATCCATAAGGCGCCGCACGTTCTGGACCAGCAGCTGGCGCAGCTTCTCTACGGTAAGCGACCCCAAACACCCTCCTGCTCGACCGCCCGCTCGTGACTGATAAGCATCTACTGCATTGCTTAGCGACCATCTTGACCGACTGCGTCAACATGGCGCCCGCGGCGGGAAAGGTGACAGCCAAAGACAGCCAGTACGTCGCCGCTCTGGAGGCGCGTTTCCCTTCCCTGCCACCGCGTGCTGCTCTCTTCCAGGCCCTGCACAACGCTAAGTTTGACGTGTCAGGTGAGCGCCGCCTTTGCCTGGAGCGTCTTATGTCACAACTGATGATGTCATTGTCTTCAGGGCTCAACACGGAACAGATGTTGATGAAAGACATGAAAATGCTCAAAGGAAGTTTGTCCATGGCTGTCTCCGTACTCTTCCTGCCCATAGAGGTTGCTTCTCTCACACATACACACACATTCAGTGCTAACTCACTTGTGGTGAGGATGCTGAACGGGTGTGCGTGTTAGTGTGTGTGTGACAATGAGTGTCCTGTGTGTGTTTTTCAATGTGAGTGTGTATGCATGTGTAAGTCTTTGTTAACGTGTTGCCAATGCGTTTGTTAATGTGCATGCGTGTGTGTCAGGCGTTCCTGCAGAGGGTGGAGCTGGAGGCGGAGCTTTGCAGCTTCTGCCACAAGCTGGGTTTGGATCTGTTGGTGTTGATGAGCATCTCCTTCACGGAGGCCAAGCAGCCAGTCAGAGAGCTGGCGCTCTTCAGCCACAGCGCTCCCTGCAGGGAACAGGTACACACTGCGGCTCATACTACTTTCATCGTCTCCGTTGACGGGATTGACGGGAGAGCGCCCCTTCTCATTAGTTTGCTTGCCTAAACAGCAGCAGCACCCAAAAAGGAAAATACTTCACACACACAAACACACTTTTAAAGGTGATGAGCACTTGGCAGCCTTGGTAGAAATGTAGTTGAGTCCAAATAATAGGTCCTCCCAAAATGTACTATTCAAGTAAGGACATGTAATCAACATTATCAATCTGTCATTGTGTGATGGAAGCTGATAAAAGTCTTGAATGTATGTTTCCAATTGAGTCACGGTGCTTCGGCGCCACAGATAGCGCCTTCACAGTGACGAGTGTTCCACTCTCACGACTCCTCCCCCACCCGCCCATGACAGGTGAGCCACTTCCTGGAGCGGGCCGGCGACCCCCCGCTTGACCTGCGTCCAATCAGCAGCCCTCATGCTCACGTGGCGGCCTACCACCAAGGTAAGAAGTGCGTGCTTGACGTGGCTTCTCGAAGTTTGATCCAAAATTGGAATGATGACCCAGCCCAACTGTTCATATTCAACCGTAGTTTTGTTCCTCTTATTTGTTGTATTAAACACTCCAAGACAAGTTTAGTGTGCAATTCCTCTGGGGATACTTTCTCTGTCATGAGGCTGCACGGCACTCCCCTGGAGGCCTCATCTAGGAATTCCCAACATAAAGCCACGTGGTTGACTTTGGTCCGTCCGCCCTTCAGGAAATGCGTTGGCGTCGCGAAAGAAGCTTCTGCCGCTGCTCAAAGACTTTCTGAGGGCGCGTGACGGAGAGGACAAGGACGACGAGGCCGAAGACGAGCATGGCCAGGTTCCGCCAACGCCGGCCAACAGCCTGGTGGAGGGCTGCCCCCTGGATGCCGGACCACCCACCATCAGTGCGCACGCACTGCACGAAAAGTTCAGCAAGATGAACCCACATTGACCACGCAAGTCCCCTCCCCCTCTCCTCATTTGCTATTCTCAAGTGGTATCATCCTTTACTACTCTATGCAAAATTAAAGGTGACAACTTCACCTTAATTACTTTTCCCTGAACACAATCTCACACGCAACTAACACGAGCCAAGTTGATATGGAACACAACAAGCGATGTGGTGGCTTCTATATCAAGTCACGTCAAGCTTTATTGTCAAATATGCTCTGTGCGACATACGGCACAAATGAAATTACGAGGAATGGACTCAGAATGCCGCTGTCGGGAGAAGTGAAGCCACCGGCGGCCATCTTCCGTAGCCACTCGCCTAACTTGAATACATTGATATCCCTGTTGTGTTATAGTGACAAAGATGAACCCCAAATGTAGTTTTGAAATGATTTGATCCATGAACTCATCCATTGCCAGCCGCTGAATGAACAGCGAGTGTGGCTCTCCTTGCCCACACACGCGGGAATCACAAAACCGTCACTGCTCCATTTTTTTTTTCCACCTCGCTCAGGCGGAGGTGTAGCCAAAGGGCGCTCATCTAGCAGGGTTTGGCTTCCAACACAAGGCACCAAAATGGGCCAATTAACAGCTCGGAGTTGAAACCGTCAAGTTGGAGCACTCCGAAGTCAACCTAACGGTATTTTGAGCACAAAGTAAAAAAACAAATCATTTAGTATATGACACCTTGTATTTAAGCCATTTGAGTAAAAAGTGAACATTTAACATGAAAAGGAATACATAAAAAAAGGAATAAAAACTTTAAAATGGGAGTTGTCACATCTGCGTCACCACGGCAACAGCCCAAAGGTTTCAGTAAACGGCTTCATCCATGTTGTCGTCGCTTTCAGCGCCAAAGTCTTCGCCGTTGTCAAAGTAGGACATGATGTAATCGGTCTCCTGTAACAAACACATGGTCACCTTTCAAAATAAAAGCCATTCTTACTTGAAGCATGCGCACGGGGCGCACACTCACTTCTTCCAGCTCTTCCTCGTCGTACTCATCGTCCACCTCCTGATCGCCCTCCTTCTTTTTCTCTTCCTCGTCCTCGTCCTCTGAGCTTCGCTGCTCCTCATTGGCCAGCGTCTGCGTTACAACCACATTGCAGCGGACGTTTCGTTGAAGGTGGAAGTGAAGGTGGCGACTTATGTTATAGGTGGAATTGAGGGTAGCGACGTGTTGGGGTGGGATTGAGGTTGGCGTATTTAGTAATGAGTTGTTGACCTCACCTCCAGTTTGAGGAGCACTCCTTTTTTGTCTTCCACGCTTTCCTTCTGCTCATCAGCCTGACCTCCCTTTGACCCCAACACCGCTTTGGATGCACCTGACATCAACATTTTGGGTTTGAACAAGTCCACCCATTTCCATAAACGTACATGAAAGCAAGAGTGTAGTTTGTACGCACCGACCTTTTTTTAGGGATCTTCTGACAGATAGTCTTATTTCTTTTGGGAATCTCTTCCAGTCTGGACAAGGAAAAAAAACGACAACATTACAAATCTCAAGTGTTGAGACAAATCTGAGAAACACGTGCAGCGCCGAGCAAATGAGTTTTCAAATTATTATTCTTGGACATTTTGGGATCATTGTATTCATTCATTCAATTTCCGATCCGCTTATCCTCTCAAGGGTCGCGGTGCGTGCTGGAGCCTATCCCAGCCGTCTGTGGGCAGTAGGCGGGGGACACCCTGAACCGGTTGCCAGCCATCCGAACTCACACTCACACATGGGGACAATTTTAGAGTGTTCAATCAGCCTGCCATGCTTGGTTTTTTTGAATGTGGGAGGAAACCGGAGTACCCGGAGAAAACCCACGCAGGCCCGGGGAGAACATGCAAACTCCACACAGGGAGTACCTCTGCACTGTGAGGTCGACGCACTAACCACTGGACCACGGGGCTCATATGTATTTCTCAATTCCACTTGTTGGAAAAATCACATCGATGAGGATATGCACACTGCCACCTAGTGACGGGATGACGTGTAAGATAGTCACCATGTGTTGTGGGAAATTTATGGTCAATGCTTTCTTCAGGCTTTACTTGAAGACAATCGGACATTTTGAGCTTTCGTGGGCTTAATGAAACAACGTAGCGAGCGAGTACTGTACCTGTGATCCAGTCAGTCAGTGCATCCATCTGCTCGTTGGAGTTGTGATATTTGTCCGAATATCTTTCCACATCTGAAGATTAAATCAAAATTTAAAAAAAACGATCTGGATATATGACATAAAAGTGCAAGGTCGCTGACCTGCGTGTGACCTGTGACCCGCGTGCGGCTGGATGAAACCCGGTCGTGTCATCATGGCGCCTCTGAACTCCTGCTTGAGTGCCAAAAGGTACTCGGCCTCTTCGCCACCCGTCAAGGGGAGGGGCTTGTGCTCCATCACCTGTGCCGCACAGAAGAAAGGTCAACCGTGAAAAGGAACGTTGGGCAATTTCCGGTGACGATCGCTCACCGGAAACAGGGGGCTGGGCTGCTGGACGGACGACAAGAGCGGTTCGCCTCTGTTGCCGATTGTGCCCTCTGGTCCCCGCCGGCCACGGCCGCGCCCCGACATCTCACCTACGATCTGTCTGTGCATCAACAACAGAAAAAGGGTGACTTTGTTTGCAAGGGAGGCAGTCGCCATGGCAACAGAAAAAAGTCAAAGCTTATGTTTTCACGTGACTTGTCATAGTAACAACTGGCAGTAGCCCTTTATTAAGAGGTGCCTTGAAAAGGTATTCCTCCTGTGTGAAGATGGCAAAATATGAAAAAGTTCAAGGGGTGGGAATGCTTTTTCAAGGCACTGTTATCATCCAAAAAAGAACTGGGGAAACCTTTGTGCTGACTTCTGTTTAAAAGGAATAAATAGGTTGTATCATTTGTAGATGAGGCATAATCGAAATGTTCCAATCAAATAATTTTTTTTGCGTTTTTTCATATATATAATTTAATAAAATAAATAAACATTTGATCAATTAGAAAAGATCTAAGCATTTAAAAAAAATCAACCACTACTATATTTTGTTTAAAATACGTACGGACGTCAACAAAAAAGTCCACGAAAAGAGACTTTAATTCCCCATTTTTAGGAGTGAAAACGGCGAAGTGAGTGCAACAAATGTTCCCGGAAATATTGAAATCGGTACCAAGCCATACATACATTCGTTGTTCTGGAAATGAAGCAAGCAACATGTAGCGGATAATAGAACCGATACGTAGATACAATAGAGACAATCGGCAAAAATCTATTTTATTATTATTATTATTATGTTACGTGGTCTCTAAAGCGCTTTGTTACAGTTACGGCTGTTGTGAACGTACTATATAAATAAATATACGGTACATTGTATTGTATAAATTTGAGTTCTCTTCCAAAACGGACACGGGTGCGTATAAAGCCTTGGAGGAAGCGCCCCTTTTGTAATTATATGGTAATAACGTCAACCAGCCGGCCAGCGTGCTTAACACCAGTCGTCGTCATGGTCGAAGCTGAACTCTTCCTCGCAAAGCTTTCTGCTTTTCACCTAAAGTCTTACTTGGGCTGGCAGTGGTCAGTCGGCTGAGCAGTGCAATCATTTCGTAGTTATCCTCTTTACGCGCCGGCCACCATTTTCTCTTTGTGGTGCTTCCGCTTGTGTTGGTCGTTCAGCCAATCAGACGTCAGCTTGACGCCGCCTGGCGGCTTGCGGAAGTACTAGCTGCAATGGGGTCACAAAATCAAATTTCAACTTCCATCAATCCATCCATGATTAAGTAGAAGTAACAGCTAAACTGTGGAAGGGATTTTACTTTCTGGAACTAGATTCTCCCCCTCTGTGAATGCTGGTAACAGGATTTTGTCATCATATTTTCCAAACGTTGTAGTTAGTATGTGGGATTGTATAGCGCGTGACCTGCAACCTGAAAGTTGTCCGACGATGAACTTCTTGTTTTGTCCTCAAAAACCAAACCAAAACTTATTGTGACTTTGTCGATGACAAAAATGAAACACTTTAACCAAAACGTCTTATGCTTTAAACAACACAAATGGTGCAGCAGCAATGCAGATACACAATGAAACAACACCACCAGACATATAATCTTTATCGTCTGCAAAATACAACTATTGTAGTTACTGAGCCAATTTTAGGAGTTGCAAAAGTCTTCTTCGTTTGTGTTTGCATGACAGTGTTGCAGTGCCCCCAGTGGACAAGTCACAGCTGCAATTGATTAATCATGATGCACAAACTGTTATGTTTTTATCAGTAGAACATTATAGATTGCCATTTTCCACCTTAAGAAACACATTACCATAATTTTTGTGGGTTTTTTTGGAGGGGGGAGGTGGAACAGATGAAAGGCATCTTCATTCATCTCAGTTTGATGAAATAAGTTGAGATATAAGTGTCGTGAGCAATGAATGTGGCCACAAAACCGATTCAGTTATTGTCTCAATGCACTGGCGTAAATTGCGTGTGTGTGTGTGTGTGTGTATAGATGGATGGTTTATCTTGGCGGCAGCTAGAGGACACTTGCAGAAAGGAAAACGCCAGCCCTCTTCCTGTTGTCCATCTTGTTATCTTCAGGCTTCTTATTGTACATGGTCACGCTTGGCGTTCTCCACAAGTTGGCGGTGGTGCTCCAGGACCGGTTTCGTCCCCGCCCTTGCGGATATGAGAACTCGGCAGCCTTCTTCGTCCTTCCACTTCATTCTGGGCGTAGGGGACAGGGAGCGCGAAGACGGCGGCAGCTGGTTCCCGCCGGTCAAGGCGGCAGCAGGCTGCCAGGTCAGCCCTGAAGGAGGGTGTGTAGAAGCCGTAGATGAGCGGGTCACAGCAGGTGTTGAGGTTCCCGAAGAGGAAGAGACTGTGGTGGATGTACTCGGGCGTGAAGTCGACCACTTCGGGCTGGAACCAGTACCACACCCCCAGCAGGTAGTATGGCGTCCAGCACACCACGAAGGACAGCACGATGACCACGGTCATCTTCAACGTGTTCATCCTGGCCTTGGAGATCCCGTCGCTGCTGCTGCGACGCAGTTCACCTGAGGACACACAGAAATGCGACACATTTAAAAGCTGTAATTCCTGGTCCTTGAACGACAACTTTCTGCCATGTCACTTGTTGTGCCTTTCACTATATGTTGCCAGCAATCAGAGCTGAAGATGACAATACATGATTTGGAGCAAATCAATCAACTTTCTGGAACCAGCAAAGTGAAACTGGACGTTGAGGGTGTTTCACCAGTGGCTAGCATGTTACTTGACGTGTTGCTTGGGTTACCTGTGTTCCTCATGTGCGTGTTGTTGATATGAAGCATGATGTGGCCATAGCAGCAACTCATCACCAGCAGGGGGATCGCATACAAGGTGCTGAAGTGGAACATGTTGTAGAGCGTTTCCTGCCAACGGACGCTGAAAGTGGCGTGCGTTGCACACTGAGTGAAGTCATCGCCCACCTCGCCCGCCTCCACCTCGCCAAACACAAACAGCTGCAAGTGGGAGCATCGCATCAGTGTCTGACACTGGGATAGTTGTTACGTCATGATAACTTGACATCATGACGTCTTAAAATAACACATGTTGAAAAAATGATATCATGACACCGTGACATGTTGAGAGCATGACATGAAAACGAGATCATGAAAATCTAACACCGGCAGGATAGTGGCTCTCAAGGACCGGACTCTGCCCCCCCCCCCCCCCCCCGGGTTCTAATGTGTTGTTAGTTTTCTGCAGGAAGCCTTGTAGCATTGCTAGCATTCCGCATGGAAACAAATGGTGTTGTTCACCCAAGCTAGCAGCAGGTGGTCTTCTTCATTAAATTTCCCGAACATTCTACCCGGGATTATCACTGCAGCATCTGCTAATCGCAAATACTCCGATATAGAATGTTCCACAAGTGTTACAAAGTTTATTTTACATTTCAAGGGCAATGCCGGGTGTTCCCGAGAATTCATGGTTAACTGCTCTTAAAAATGTAGCCGACTTGAACTATCCCACTAACGTAGCAATGCCCTCGTCCACACTCGTCCGCCCAAGTCCACTAGTTGAACCACTACATTGTTACTTCATGAGGTTTCACGCTACTGGTCTCGGTTGTAGCGCCAAAGTACACACCTGTGGCGCAGCAAGCAGCAGACTGAGACTCCAGGCCAGCGCCAACATGTGTCTGTTTCTGCACCGAGCACTTAGAGCACGCAGCGGCCGCACAATGGCACGATGGCGGTCCAGGCCGATGACCACCAGCGCCGAGGCCGAAGCGTACATGGCCAACAGTTTCAGGAAGCTGAGCAGCTTACACAAGGCATCACCCCCGTACCACTGCACCGTGGCATTCCACACTACATCCAGAGGCATCACCACAAAGGTCATCATCAGGTCAGCCGATGCCAGGCTGACCATGAGCGGTCTTAGACGAGGGGCCGAATGACGGCGGCCGCGCACGCCGCACACACTGGCCATCAGCGCCAGGTTGCCAGCGGCGGCCACGACAAACAGGAGAGCTGTGGCGCCAACACGAAAGCGAGCTGCTGCCCCGAACGTGGGGGCCTCCCATTGGGTCACGTTGGCGGGGGACCATACCGGTGGTGACCGCTGTCCAGGCATTCTTGGAGTGAGCGCTGCTGCACCGACAAGGTCGATAGATGACAGGGAGAGAGAGGAGAGAGAGAGAGAGAGAGAGAGAGAGAGAGAGAGAGAGAGAGAGAGAGAGAGAGAGAGAGAGAGAGAGAGAGAGAGAGAGAGAGAGAGAGAGAGAGAGAGAGAGAGAGAGAGAGACAGACAGAGAGCAGCTCAACTTTAGGTCCTGCCTTTTATCAAGCTCCACCCCTTTGCTGCCTGGCAAACCAGCTCGAAGATTGACTGTCTGACAGGTTAATGAAGAGATACATAGCCCACATATGTACCGGTACATGCAAACACACACACACACACACACACACACACACACACACACACACACACACACACACACACACACACACACACACACACACACACACACAAGTATACACTAATGCACAAACACGTGACACACACAAGAACCTACTTTTGAAACCCATCCCTAGCAATCGGTGAACAAATCATTTTTTAATTCTTTGAGCGCTGTTGATGTGGAATGCCGTCAGTGGAAATCCTAACAGGGAGTGGCAATTGCCATCAACTACAGAATGGGCAGAGAAAAGCCTTGGTCAGATGTGGTTTGATCATTAATTTAAGCCAAGAAAGTTAAAAAACAAAAAAACAAAAAAAAACAAAACATTTGCTCCGGCCAGCAGATCACAGCATTCAAACTTTTTGGGTGGAGCTCACCACGTCAGAACAATGTGGAAGCTTCTTCTAAAACATGGCAGACCCTCAGAATTGTATGGAAGTGTGTAGCCACCAATGTGGAGTAAAAATATTTTGACTGGAAAATAAGTTTAAATGCATTCAGACGTACTCCTAATACGTTCGAACGTACTTGGAAATAGGTTTGAATGTAAATATAGGCTAAATGTGACAAACGTAGCATTTTTCCCTAATTCCACGGGGTATTGATTTACACTTGCAGTATGGGAAAAATGCCAAACTTAAATCATGTACTGCAGCCATAGTAAATCCATAAAATTTAAAATAAAACGTGTTTACTCATTTAATAGTCAAACGTCTAAATTCTTAGGAGAAAAGAAGATGAAATGAAGGATCACTGTTCCATAATTCGTTACAAGCTTTGTTTGTGTGTGCGTGTGTGTGTGTGTGTGTGCGTGTGCGTGTGTAAACGTGTGTTTGCGCGCGTGCGTGTGAGCGCGACATAAACTGAAAGAACATTTTTCAATAGCTTTGAAGGTGTCAGAAATGTGACGAATATTCACCCCGTACTGCGGTCAGCCAATAGGAAACGTTTCCTATCTGTCGACCAATTAGAGACAGGCGCGAGTTTTCAAACCTAAAGCGGAAGTAGATTCCATGTTGCTGTTGGTTGTCGAGTCGCTGCTGTCATCTCATCAGTCAGTTTCGTCGCGGTCGTATTTCAACCTTTGATTTATTTGAAAACTTTCACTCGATTCCGCCTTTGGGGAAGGCAAAGTTTGACTTGATTCCGCTTGTGTGGGAGCGACGACGTCAAACATGGTGGAGTCCAACACTCCGATTCACTGTGAGTTACTAGCGTGCTCGTCTGCTTCGGAAATGCGATTATTTCATCAATTTACTTTGTTTGTTTATACGACCGTATCCAGAATGTATGTGTATTCGTGCTCGTGTTTGTGTGTGTGTGAGTTATTTTTTTTTGTATTTGGGGGTGCCTGCCTGCCTGCCGAAAGTTTTCCAAGTTGCTTGTTTTGTCCGATGAGCAGATGGCCGTCTGACAGCCGAGGAGATGGATGAGCAGAGGCTCCAAAATGTGGCCTATCACTACTTGTGTCGACTGGAGGAGGCAAAAAGGTCACTCGCTCATTTGTGCACGTATTCTTCATAGACACCCTGTCTTATATATGTGCAGTACGCCAGGGTAGGGTTAGCAACTTCTCTGCCACTGATTCATGCGAAGGGCTACCAGCACAGGTCTGAACTGAAAATTTTGACTCAAACTACTGTAATTGATAATAATGAATGATAGTCCTTTGATATATATAAAGATTTATCGCAGTAATTATCAACATTTTTGGGAACAAATTATAATCAAAATGCAAAATATCAATATGCAACACCAATTCTATCAATCTAAGCAAGTGGATATAGTTTTGAAAATAGTCATTTCTACACCATTTCGAGGAAATCAAAATGTGCCTCAGTGGTGAGAATAGGCCCCCAGGGCACTCATCTGTCCCCTGCAGGCAACCTGGTCGCCACGGACTCCGGGTTGGTGACCCGTGGAATACAGTATGCCCCCACTCGCATGCGTTGCGTACAGTAACAAGTCATTGTCGCGGCCTTTGGCGAAAAGCTCAGCAGGCATCGTTTGCTCACAATGGCATCCGTCCCCGCAGGTGGATGGAGGCATGCCTGGGGGAGGAGCTTCCCGCTCCCACCGAGCTGGAGGAAGCGTTGCGGAATGGCGTCATTCTCGCCAAACTGGGCCATCGCTTTGTGCCTTCCGTCGTTCCTCGGAAGAAGATTTACGACTGGGAGCAGCTGCGCTACAAGGTGGTTCGTTCGTTCCTGTCCGTTGCAGCCATGACAACCAACCTCATCCACAATGTGTCTATCCTCAACAATCACAGTCGCTGCAAATTGTACTCAAGTAACAGCACTTCAGAATAATTGGACTCGACTGGACTGCAGCTCGTGGTTTCTTGTCAACCAAAATATTCATGTCAAAATAACGTTTTTTTGGGGGGGGATTAACTCAGACTGCAATTTATCCCCAAAATGTATTTCGTAAATGTAGAGCTTTTTTGCTCGCTTACAAATGTTGCATGTTGACCTCAAATGTTTCCTTTTTCAGGCTGTGGGTGTTGATTTTCGTCACACTGACAACATCAACCACTGGAGGAACGCCATGATGTCGCTTGGGCTGCCATCGGTGAGTAACCAAGTGCTGACCGGAGCACGGCCCTGCATACGTAGCACAACAAACGGCTGCCACGTTGGCAAAATGTTGCCCGCCACACTGCGCCACTTCCTGGCCTGGCATGGGGCTACTCAAGAATTCATATTCCTTTGCTGTCAACAAGTCAGTCACTACTTGAGTACCGAAATATGGGGAAGAGCCAGTGTCGCTTTCCTGCTCTCTTGAACAAAAGACCACATGAATTTTCTCAATTACCTTTTTTTTTTTTTTTTTTTTAAATAAAGGTATCCCCAGATGATACCATTTGTGGCTGTGGTTTAACTCAAGAACTAAAAGATTCATGCTTTACAAAATTTGAAGAAAAAAAAAAGTCTTCGGATCGGAGTCGATAAACTGACCGACCCCAATTTCCGATCACGTGATCAAATCGGGACAGGCTTAGTGACCGCCGAGGCCATTGTTTTTACAGTTGAAAAATCGACCCTCACCCCACCCACTTGTTTTTGTATCGCTGTTGTTGTTGATTCAGATCTTCCATCCGGAGACCACAGACATTTACGACAAGAAGAACATGCCCAGAGCTGTTTATTGCATCCATGCACTCAGGTAACGTCTGTCTGTCTGTCTCTTTCGCCTTCCCTGTCTCTCTCCTTACTTCCATGCGTGTCTTGGAGCTGTCTCATTCGCCGTCTCGCTACCTCCCCATCTGGTCTGTCTGTTTGTCTGTCCTCTGAGTTATTGCCTCTATGTAGGATTGGGCAATTTATCAAAATTGTGATTTTTTTTTTTTTTCATTTCATTGGAATGTACATTGCACTTTTATATGACGAGGACATGTAGACGCAGCTGAGAGTGATTTATTATTATTTTTTGTGTGCGTGTAGCTTGTACCTCTACAGGCGTGGCCTCGCTCCGCAGATTACTGACCTTTGTGGGAAGGTCAAGTTTACAGGTAAGCATGGATCCAAATTGGCCAAATTTCAAGCTCCGCCTTATTGCTCATAGTGACAAGCAGTAATGTCAGAATTTGATCACGTCCGATCCAGCGGCTTCAGTTTAAAATGAAATGATGGTGTGTGGGCGTGCGTGTCTACAGTGGAGGAGATCAACAACATGAGGCTGGAATTGGACAAATACGGCCTGCAGCTTCCTGCCTTCCACAAAATTGGAGGAATTCTGTCTAATGAATTGTCAGTGGACGAGGCGGCAGGTACGACGACATGCTAACACGACGACGTTTTCTTCTCCGCCCGTCAGCCATTGTTGCCAAACGCCCTCTTGTCCTCTCTTCAGTCCACGCGGCGGTGATCGCCATCAATGAGGCCGTGGAGAGTCGTGATGTCGGGGCGACGGCCCAGGCTCTTAGGAACCCCAATGCGCAACTCACTGACCTGCAGGAGGCGCTGATGAGCGTCTACCAGGCGAAGCTGTTTCAGGCCAAACAAAGAAAAGAGCAGCAGGCGGCCAGCCGGGTGAGTGCGGCTCAGGGGCGCCGCCTAGCAGACATACAATACAATACAATACATGCTGATTTATATAGCGCTTTCACAACAGCGGCAGCTGTAACAAAGCACTTAACAAAACAGTTAACATAAAGTAAAATAATAAACACAACACATAACATAAAACACGGACAGTCGTGCAATCCTAACCACTTTTCCGTCAAACGCTTTGTTGTTTGAAGCGGTTTGAGATGAAAGAGGAGAGAATCAAGGTGTCCTTTAACCAGTGGATCAGAGACGTCATGCTCAAAATGTGCACACCTCGGCTACAAGCTAAGTTTCAAAGTCAACAAGAAGCTGTAGCATCCATTGACGAAAAAAAAGATTGGTTCACTTCTCCTGTCCAATGAAAATCCATTTCAATTCCAAGCGGCGACTTTTCGGTTCCAAATATGCATCGGCGCTCTGCACCAACGCTCCTCTCTCCTCATCCTCAACTTCAGCACCCATCCATCCAGCTGCACCAACGCCGACTGTCCAACAGCGCCGACATCTCCACTGAACAAAAAGGGGTCGTGAAAAATGCTGCCCATTACAGGCGCAAAAAACACAAGCGCCCCAGGTCTGTCCAGCACCGACAGTCAATGGCGCCGACATTCCTCCCAATCAAAATCTGTGCTGGTACAGGCGTGCTGCCGAGAAGGCGCAACCACTAAGCACAGATACTTCTCCTTTGACGAATGTCGTGGCCAAAAAACGCTGAAAACAGTCCATATCAGGTCCACACGATGAAACAACAAACATGTGACAAAACAAAAGACAAAAACACCAAAAAAGAACAAAAAAGCAAGGCTCTTGAAGAGCACTTGCCGAAGGCTGCCTACTCGGGCGCCATCTTGGGGAGAAAAAAAAACTGATGTCAGAACCTACAGAGAAGCAGTAGGTAGCCTAATCTATTTGACCACTTGTACCAGACCAGATTTAGACATGGGTGGAGGTTCTCGGTTCACTACCAGTTTTCCCTCTCACACCCGTCGAATGGTTCTCGAGAAAGACGCTCCTTTGTCCGTCTTTATCAACCAATTTGATGCCTACTGGGAGAAGCTCAATACATTTGACTTTAAGACCTACTTTAAGGGCTAGCGTTAGCGTTTGAGAACATGGCCTAAAGTAACGCGGTCATTGTGTCTTCCAGGGTGGAGCCTCGGAAGAGAAAGATCTGTACGAGGAGTTTCTGACTCGCCGAGAAATCCAGAACAACATCAACGTGGTCAACGGTAAGAGCGTTGTCACTGTGAAGTGGAGAGCATGGCCGGTGCTGAGAGCGGCGACTGCGTCTGCAGTGAGATGGGCGGTGGAGCAAGTGGACGAAGCCGTGGAGGCCGCCGACGAGAAGGCTCTTGCGCACGCTCTGCGGCTGCCGTGTTTGGCCCTCACCGACGTCCTCAGCGCCAATGGGCGCTGCTACCTGGAGAGGCTGGCGGCCGAGCGCGACGCAAAAGCGCCGGTATGGCATGGACTCGCCCGTCAAATATTCTTCAAATGAGTGCTGTACTTTTTCACGAAATGATTTTTTTCTTTCCACTCGAGAAAAACGTCATATTTGTCTTTGTAATCCATTTGAAAACACGGCCAGATTTCATGCACATTTAGTCACTTGAAAAATAAACTTTTCAAAATGTGCTGCCTGCAAGTGAGCAGACGACCCCGAATGGAGGCGTCACACGTGGGCCGGGCGACTACAAATGACCACGGGTGTGCATCCCTCCAATAAACACACTTTGATTCGTATGTAACTGATTGCACAATTTTCACTTTTAGAGCTGCTCACCAATATTATTTTAATTCTTGATGAATCTGTTATTATTATTTTAGCTTATAGGCGCTTTACCCAGCAAAACTCATTCCCGCCTACCACTCAAGCCATACATGTAAAGCTGATGGACGTCCCTTGAATGAATCACATGATCGATGGAATGTGTTGTTGCGCTGCCACCTCAGGAGCCGCTGGAGCCTGACGAGCTTCAAGATGTTATCCACATGGCGAACTGGGAAGCCTGCGCAGACGCCAAGAGTGAGTGAGATGCTTCCTCTTTGGCTCCTTGGCTGAGGTGTGGCCCGCACACGAGTGACTGTGTGGCGCCCCGCGCGTGTGTGTGCGCTACAGTGCAGGCAGCGCTGGACAGTGTGAACCAATCGTTGCGGGGCAGCGACCCCCAGCACACGGTCAGCTGTCTGATGTCCTCTGACCTTCAGCTGCCCGCGGTCTTCCCTTGTGGAGCATCTCTTTATCACAAGCAGCTGCAGCTGCTACAGACGCACGCGGCCCAGGTACGCTCGCCCACACGCACGCGCACGTCATAGGCAACATGCGCTGTGATGTTGCCGCGTCTTCTGCAGGGGGTGCTGCAGCAAGAAGAGCTGTTTGTTGCCGTGGAGATGCTATCTGCCGTGGTGCTTGTCAATCGGGCGGTGGAGGAGCGAAACCTGCAGCAGCTCAGCTCCTTATTGGCCAGTTCGTCTGTGGGCTTGACTGATGTGGACCACACCCTGATGGACAAGTAAGGGTTGATGAGATGACGATGATGACGGTGACGACGAGAGTGAATATCGCGCGCAGGTATTTGTGGTGCCTGTCCGGGATGAAGCAATCGGCCGGCCGAGAAGCGCTGACCTGGAATCAACTTCAGGAAGGAATCAAGCTGGCCAACACCAACGCGCTGGCCCAACATCAGCGTACGTCACAAATACTAGATGCGAAGCTCGGCTAATCATCTCAATGCCTGCATGACCTCTGACCCTTTAGAGATCTTGGCCCTCCAAGCGGTTAACGAGGCTTTGATGAGCGGAGATGCTCACCGGCTGCTTTCTGCACTGCTACTGCCTTCTAGTGGAGTGGAGGACATCCTGCCCGCCAACTCCTACAGATACCTCCATTTGATGAGCGCTGCCCGGCAACTGAAAGCTCAGGTGGATCCACACATACACACACACACACACACACATTTTGACGGACAGTCTGAAGTGAATCAGTCCCGGTCTAGCTCCTGTGTTTAACGTCAGGTCATGTTTTTTCCCCTAAACCAATCAGCTCAGCAAAGACGCGGGAGCTGAGCTGTGGTTGGCTGACATCCAGGAAGTAGTGAGACGAGCCAATCAGGATACTCGGAAAGCTTTGAAGTGTGAGTCAATCACATGATTCATTTTGCCTGTTCCAGCACACACTCCATTCTGTTTTCGTACCAACGATGGCGGAGATTATGACTGTCCCGCTATGTTGGAGATTTTCTGTTAAGCATATCCATTTTTAGTGTTAAATATATTTACAATGAAGAGTAGCAAAGCGCTTCACACTGATAACGCAGCATCAGGAGCAACTTGTATCTTGCTCAAGGACACTTCAACAACATGGGAAACGCATGTTGTTTTTAGGGTCTCCAACAGTGGTGAAGGTCAAGGAAACTGGAATGTGAGTACACTGACCTGTTCAAAAATTTTAATTAAATACAAATTATTAGCTTTGCAAACAAGAAATTAAACAGCGGATTTTACTTAATTCACACCTAGAGATGTATCTTCAAATGTTTTATTCCAGAATTAAAAAGTGTGTGAGGGGGATCAAAATATTTTAAAACATTTTTTTCCCATATGATGGATTTTTACTGTTGCCTGGAATGCATCCCCCTAAAAAAAATGCAGCTTGAGTGTGTGTGCGTTTGTGCGCAGTGTGTCTGGGGGTGGCAGCTGTCAATCAAGCAGTAAAGGAGAAGCAGGCTGCGCAGACGCTGCGAGTGCTGTCGCTACCAGAGGTGGCGCTGCAGGGTGTGACAAGGCGCTGCGCAGCAGAGTACCAGCAGCAGCTCGCCGCTTTGGTGCAGCGCAAGGCCAGTGCAGGTGACGTGTGCTCCTTTTAGCATGGCCACAGGTCAGAAGTCACCCGCTCAGACTGACAGGTGTTTGCAGGAGACAACAAGAGTCCGTGGGTGGAATTCACAACGGAAGACGGCTCGTTGTTCTTCTTCCACCTGAACAGACTGGAAGGCACGTGGGAGAGACCGGCCGGGTTCGTCCACAACAGCTTGTTCCTGGACCAGCATGACATCCAGGTGACGCCTTGAAAGACGCACACACGCGCGCATATACACACACACACACAGGCATGCCACGCCACGCCGCGCCGCGCCGCCTCTGTCAGCTCACACCTCTCCCCCGGCAGGAAGTGGTCAGCGGCGTGTGTTCGACGCACCAGCGCCAAGAGCTTTGGGCCGACAACAGAGCGCTGGTTGTCCGTCTGCAGGCGGCCATTCGGGGATTCCTCACCCGCCGCAATCTCGCGGCTCGCCGAAGTTACCTGCGCGGCCACACCCGCGCTGTCATCCTCATCCAGGTGCCAAAAGCAACGCCTGGTGACGACCGGTCACGTAACGCCTTCCTCCAGTGACCAACTGGCATTCTGTGTTCAGGCTCACTGGAGGAGGTTCATCCAGCAGAGAGCGTACAGGCGGCGGCTGGAGTTCCTCTACGGCAACTGGAGGGCGGCAGTCAAGGTGACGTGGCGCCATGTACACAGACTGACCAAATGTACGCCTCATTGACCCCCCCTCAAACTTCTGTAGATCCCAAATAATTTCTCAGCCTTACCCTTCAAAATAAAAGGCTTAAAGATGATCCCATTCGGAATGGCTCCAGTGAACGTCGCCTTCACATCCTGTCAAAAACACCAATCAGGATTTTCCTATTAGTGGGCGGCTCGTGGCATCTCAGCGAATTCTCCAATTCTTCAATGGGGAATATGTGGCCCAGCAGGACAGGGCAAACGTTTGTGCTCAAGGGTCACATTTGATTTTTCAAACGGACAGATGGGCCCGTTACGTCATAGATAAGGTAAAAACTACAGAATCATTACAGTTAACAGATAGCGAACCGGGCTGGGCCAGCTTGCCAATAGCCAAAATCCACATCGAATTAACAACTGTTCAAATGGATCAGAGGATCTTTTTTTCTTTTTTTTTTTTTAAACCCCCATTCAACCCCTTACCATATACATAGTGTACATACGTGGGTCTAACTTTTATTGAATGAAATCACGTGTGATATTTGTTGATAGATTCAAGCCTTTGTGAAGATGTGCTTCGCCAGGAGAAAATATCTGGCACGGTTGAGGTTCTTCCGACAAAACGTGAGTGTGCGATTGATAAACGGACAACCCAATAAGACTCAGGCAAGATGGTTGGAGGTGAAAATGTGATCTTTACACAGTTCATACATGGAAGACACTGACATTCTTCGAAGGGTATTCCCTTGAAAGGAAGCTCACTGAGTAAACATGTTTTTGTATAGTTAAGCAACAGGCCCAAGTGGGTTCTTTCTCTTAGTTCTTTCTACCCGGGTAACTGTGTCGATCCACAGGTGGGCGCCATCATAAAGATCCAAACTTTCTTCCGAGCGAGTCGGGCGCGGGCCGAGTACAAGATGCTGGGTAAGTTGTCTGACGAAGCGATTGGCCCAAGCGCACCCAAAAACGAACGGCCGCTCCCGTCTCAGTGCAATGGGACACGCCCCCTCTGAGTGTACTCAGGAAGTTCATCCACTTGCTGGATTTGGGCGACGGCGACATCAGGGAGGAGGCGGAGCTGGTGCGTCTTCAGCAAGAGGTGGTCCGAACCATCCGCTTCAACCGGCAGCTGGAGGCCGACCTGGACCTGATGGACTTGAAGATCGGGCTGCTAGTGCGCAACAGGGCCACCCTGCAGGTGAGCCGCTCCCGTCGCTTCGTCAAACCCGAGGTCGGTGTCTTATGGGAGCGCCTCCTACAGGAAGTGGAGTCTCACTGCAAGAAGCTGACCAAGAAGAACAAGGAGAAGCTGTCGTCCATGATGGACGTGGAGAGGAGCAAAGGCCTGAAGGCGCTGAGCCGAGAGCGGAGGCAGAGACTGGAGGCTTATCAGAACCTCTTCTATCTGCTCCAAGTGGGTCACTGCGTGTGTGTGTGTGTGTGAGAGAGACAGAGAAGGGAGTAAGGGGCGAAAGGGGTCAGCCTCCAAGTCCACTCATTGTGATGCTGCGTTTCAGACTCAGCCGTCCTACTTGGCGCAGCTGATCTTCCTGATGCCGCAGAGCCGCTGCTCGTCCTTCATGGAGATGCTCGTCTTCAGCCTGTTTAACTACGGCGCGGACGATCGGGAAGCCTTTCTGCTTCTGCAGCTCTTCACGCAGGCGCTACACTTCGAGATCAGGTCACATACCTAGTCGCTTCTACTCACCTTTACTTTCCCGCTGCATGCGTCTTCACTTGTCTGGGCTCGCTTCAGTTCTGAAAGCGTATTGAACTCATTCACTGCCAGACATTTTTACTATCTCTTATGCAACACGATAAAACATTTTCAACAAGACTGAGTGCCGTACTCATGAGTGCGTTGTGGTCAGGTCCAATGTGACTGAGCCCCGGGACGTGATCAGGGGAAACCCCTTTGTGATCAAGATGCTGGTCAACTTCTACCGACACGAGCGCGGTCGCAACGTCCTGCGGGAGGTGCTGGGTCCGGCGCTGCGCGACATCTTGGCTGACGGCGACCTCGACGTCAGGACCGACCCCCTGGAAGTATACAAGACCTGGATCAACCAGACAGAGAGCCGGAGCGGATTCAAGAGGTCTGAACGTGCGCTGGAGAATCCCTCGCCCGCCAGGCGGCCGCCGCTCACCCCCTAATGTGTTCCCATCTCCCCTCGCCCGCCAGCTCGCTTCCCTACGACGTCTCCCCAGAGGACGCTTTGTCTCACCCTGAAGTCCGGCGCCGCGTTGACATCGCCGTGGTCAACCTGCACAACCTGACCCAGAGAATCCTCAAGGCCATCACGTCCAACATCGACAAACTCCCGTAAGCCGCTGCCTCTTGATCAGTTCCTCCTCCTCCTGCTCCTCTTTACACGAGTGCTTGTGTTTATGCAGATATGGCTTCCGCTACACAGCCAAGGTTCTTGGAGACACCCTGAGGTCAACGTTTCCGGCTGCCAGCGAGGATGACGTCTACAAGGTCATCACAAATGTTTCTCATTGCCTCACATTGACTAGAATTGACAATTATGAGGTCATAACAAAATCAAACATAAATGTGGCGGCACGCTGAATAACTGGTTAGCATTTTAGTCGAGGGCCAATTTGGAGTTGCGTCTCCCCTATGACAGTGAAACCACAAAATTATTACTTGGACACAACAAATGAATAGATTACTCGTTGTGAAACCAGTCAAGTCAATTATAATAGTTTGTTCAATTATTGTTCAAGTGTGTGTAAACAGGGTAACAAAATTCTTGCAAAATCTCAACGTTATTTATTACACATGACAATTTGAGATTTCGGTACAGATTTTAGCAAGTTGACACACATAATTTGCTTTCGCGGGCCACATAAAACGATCTGGCGGGCCGGATCTGGGCCCCGGGCCTTGACTTTGACACCTGTGGGTTAGCATATCCGCCTCGCAGTTCAGAGGCGGTGTGTTTGAAATCTGAGCTCTAACTTTCCTGTGTGGAGTTAGTATGTTTGTCAGAGCCGGAAGCTATGCTTTTGCGTGGGTTTCCTTCGACTACTTTGGCTTCCTCCCACATTCCCAAATAACCCGGCTTCCTTGATGATTCAAAATTTTGCTTGTGGATCTTCTCATTCATCCAGCTTCTTGCCCGCCTTATGTCTGCTCGCAGGTGCTTTGCAACCTGGTGTATTACCGCTTCATGAATCCCGCCATCGTGGCGCCGGATGCTTTTGACGTGTTGGAGCCTTCGGGGGTGCCGGGAGGGCTGCGGCCAGAGCGGCGGCGCCTGCTGGGCTCGGCGGCCCGCCTGCTGCAACGCGCCGCCACCGGCGAGCTCTTCCTCGGAAGCGGCGAACACGTCGCCGCGCTCAACCGCTACGTCACGCACGCGCACGCCACCTTCAGGTCATTATGCAAACTGCCGCCTCTTCAACAAAACAACGGCAACGATGTTCTGCTCTGTGTTGATGTACGATAGCATAGAATTTGAGGAAATATGCATCTCACATGTATATTTCGTATTCTGCATCAAACCTTCAAAGACACTGAAGTGATTGAAGAAATAGATGCCCGCTACTTTGGCTAACCCCGGCGATATACAGTAGGAGGGACGACTGTAGTGTGTGATCTTGTCACGTGACAGGAAGTTTGTACGGCGCGTGTGCGACGTTCCCAATCCGTCTCAGCACTTCCGGATGGACGAGTACTCGGAGACGCTGATCGTCAGTCGGCCGCTCGTCTACATCTCGCTGGGCGAGCTGCTCAATACGCACAAGGTACGTATTCACATGCATTCAGTGAACGCTTGTCGGGCCACTCCTGTTATTGATGTGGTGGCTTGTAGCTGTTGCTGGAGCACCGCGATGCTTTGTGTCCCGAGCCCTCGGACCAGCTCAGACTCCTGCTCGCCGATGTCGGTCCTCTTCCAACCCTACAGGAGCTTGTGGGTACTGCGACTACGACAGCCCCAGGTACTCGCAGCATCTCCTCGATGGTGATTGTGGTGATGATTTGAGGGTGACGCTGGGGTGGTTTTTTTTTTTGCGTTCCTCAGCCGATCCAGGGTGCGAGTGGGCTTGGAGCAAGACGGAAGTTTCTCTGATGCTCACAAACAAGTTTGAAGTTTTCGACGAGCACGACGACGACTCGGCTGACGCGGGCGCGCTGCTGCTCTCGTACGTGGTCGCGCTCTGCCGCTACTTGGGGGCGGGCCGGCGGCTGGCTATGCTAACGGCGCTTTTATGTTCAGCACCAAGCAGCTGATGGCGGACGTCATCCGGACGCAGCCGGGGGACACGCTCGCCGACGTTCTCAGAGCTGCTGTGTCGCCCGACCAGGTCAGATCGGTTCTGGTGCTTCGTCGACTCCCCGTCATGATCGGAATGGCGGTGGAGGTCAAGACTACCTCTCCGTTGTTGCTTGGGATTTGGAAAGAAAGCAGTTGAGCTCACTTTGGCTTTCTCGTATGTTGTCATCTGCTAATTTGTGAGCAAATGGGACAGACGATACCTTTCCTCTTCTGCAGGCACCTTCATATGTCCATTTTTTTCTTTCTTTTTTTTTAAGGGTAATGCAAATGCACCTCTGTAACTCTTGATGTCTCTTTCATTCTTGTCTTATTTCTCGTTTTTTGGTTCTTTTGTTGTTTTGTCTTGTGCCTCTTTGTGTGTTGATGCGTCTCACTCTTATTGTGTTGTGGTGCATTGTTGCATTATCGAATGTGGGCATGGCCTAACGGCAGGCGTATTTGAATGCTGGCCAATCATTTAGCACGGCAAGAAGGCTTAATGTTTGCCATTGTGTATTCATTGCTCACTGTCGCTTCTGGAAACAGGAACTGCGCCACAAGGAGCTGATGCATCGCCGCATTGCGCAAGATGCAAACACGCCGGACAAAATGAAGAGGAGGACATCCACCTTGGCCACCACCTCCTTGAGCCTGGAGGAGAAGAAGCGAAAGATCGGCAGAAGCGTTCGCCGTCTGGAAGCGTTGGGCGTCCTCCCGGCGACACGCGGCCATGAGCGCATCCTCAAAATGATTGCGCAGGTAACACGCAGAACATCCCGCTAGCCGCTTCTGCTTTCCCGGCGCTAACGCCGCTGCATCCCGCCCGTCATAGGATGTCCGCAACCAGCGCGTGCACCGCCGGCGTCGGGGCGGAGACCTTGTGAAACTTGGCCAGACACTGCGCGGCCTGCGCGACAAAAGCAACTTTCTCGGCCAGCAGGCGGACTACTACGGGCATTACATCGCTTCCTGTCTGGACAAGCTGACAGTCAACGAGTAAGTCGCTCAGCTACACGAAAGCCGCTCCTCGACGCCCATCTATCGTTTGTCGCTTTGCAGCCGAGCCGCCGTGAAGAAAATTGCAGATGCGCGAGCGAAGAAGAAAGCTCCTGTCATGAGCTACACGGCCACGCGCCTACATGAGAAAGGTGTTTTGCTGGAGATCCAGGACCTGCCCTCCACCCAGTGAGTGTGCGCGCGCGCGCACACACACACACACACACACACACACAAACAAAAATTGCATTCAACAACAATTTCGAATCTTGGAAATGACACGTGAATGTCCCAATTGGGCAGGTTGCCCCAAGAGGAAGTTGTTCAACTGTTGTTAGTGGCTCAACAAACTTTTCTTTTTTTTTTTGAGGGGGTTGCAGGGGTCTCAAAAACCTCACTGGCTTTTAGAGTAGTGAGGATTCTGCCTGACCAACGGCAACGATAAACACTAATCGAAGATCATATTTACAGATAGTCCATATAATCACTGTACATATAAATGTCACCATGACTCTCTTGCTACAAGTTATGACTGAGCCTGAGTAACTATACAAAATATGCCAGGAAAAAAAATGCATTAGAGAGAAGAAAAAAAAAAAGACTTGAGTTTTCACAATAAGCCCGAACATGTACAAATGTGGTATGAACGCATAGTTGCCAAATCCACTTCGATAAGTTGAGCCATCCCATGGTAACGCCAGTGTCTCATTGCGATGAAGGTTCAAGAACGTGGTCTTCGATATCGTCAACGGCGCCGAGAAAGGAAGCTTCCTCATCAAAGCTCGCTTCCTCGGCGTCGACATGGAAGAATTCCACATCAAATATCAGGTAACCGTCAAAGCAAAACCACACACATCAGTGCCAAGCCCTCAATCACTCAATCAATCCATCCATCCATCCAAACTAGGACCTGCTCCAGCTCCAGTATGAAGGCGTGGCGGTGATGAAGATGTTTGACAAAGCAAAAGTTAATGTCAACTTGCTCATCTTCCTCCTCAACAAAAAGTTCTTCAACAAATGAAAAGAAACTCCCGTGTTTGTGCGTGTGTGTTTATTCATGTTTCGTTTCATCAACAGATAACCAACAGGTCCTGTATACATATTTGTTTGTTTTTTCACATTTATCAATAAATAATATTTTGTGTAAGACAAAACATGTAAGTGTTTCATTGAACAGACCAGCACGGGGCGGCGGCCAAATGAATGGGAGCCAGCCCTGCGTTCAAGTGAACAGACCCGGTGAGCGGTGAGTGCCGCTCGCTAAAATGTTTACCGCACGCTTCACTATTTCTTCCATTGACACTTATGAAATTATATATCTGGTTAAGAATTATCGTAAAACACCACTATGTGCATTGCGTACACAGTATATACTGTATTTTTATCTCTTGCCATCGGGGGACTGTCTCTCGCTTGCTTAATCCCGGAAATTGATTGTTTGGGTCTGCATGAAAGCTTCTGTGCATTTTAATGGAATGTAATTAGTGAGGTCATCATGCGGTGGCGATTGCTATTTTGAATCTCCGGGACTCGCCACTCATGAAATCTTCCGGCAGAACCCCGCACATTGCGAGTGTACAGTGGAGGCTTGCGCAGTTCCGTTGATCCTGCTTCAATTGATTGCCACATGTTGTCATGGAAACGAAACCAAGGCTAGGCCAGGCAGAGCGGGAACAGGCCGTTCTGGAAACGTGTCGTTCCGGATTGGTCAAAATGTCAAAACGCATTAGCTCCATCCGTCACTCTTGATGGTTGGCCTGAGATGTTCGAGACGTGATGTGATAACATTTATACGTTGTCAAATACTTGCAGATGCATCGAGATACATCAAAATATACTGCACGTTTCAATACAGCGTAAGTATGAAACAGAAATGATCAAACATGTGAAGGAGGGCAAAATCTGTGCCACAGAAAAATAGTTGCGAGTTGTTCATTTCTGGTTGAGCAGAATTAGTCGGCCCCCTACATGACCCCGTCCACGAAGAGGTCAATCCCCGTTGGATTCGATGACTTTCTCAGCCAGAATCTGCTGGAACGTGGAGAGCTGCTTCATCTGTTCCGTCTGCATGGAGTGCCTCCTCATGAGCTTTTTTTTCATTTTGAAGTCAGGACCACGTTTCGGCGAAGCCGGGGCCACGGGAACCAGGATCTTATGAGTGCTGTGGACCGGCGAGGGGGGCTTGCTGTTGGAGCGGATATCCGGGATGGGTCTCTGGGGGTTGATGTTGAGCGGCGGCAGAAATCCGGGCCTGGTGTGTGATATGCGGTCGAGAAGGAAGGTCCCGGAGCCGCGGCGCTCAAGGAGTCCAGGGCTGCGGCGGCGCACAGCCGCAGGCGACACGGAGTTGGGGATGTTTTCCAGAGATTCCCGAGACGAGCTGTTGACCAGAGAATGGGGGGACGTGTTGTACTTCCTCCGCTCCAAGGACACCGGCCCAGAGTCCGGAGATCCGGGGATGGATTCCTGACCCGCGTGGCTGTCAGCCTCGCAGTGGTCCGACCGAGTCAATTTGGGATGAGTTGATATCTGCAGGTTGGTGTTTTCTTTGGACTCCGGGTTCCTGCAATATAAGATTTGGTGCTGTTGAACATTGTCCGCCCAGGAGGAGGGGGAGAGAACGACCCGGTCCTCGGAGCAGGACCGATCCGTGACTGTTGGGGAAGAAGGCTCGTGGGTCTCGATGCTGTGTCGCCGTGACAGCAGAGCTCGAGCGGGCTGGTTGAGGCACAGTCCGTTGATTCGTTGACTCAGACGACAGATGCCCTCCGCTTCCTCCAAACGCCCCCTGACGCTCTCCTGAGACGCCGTGGCTGAGGCCAAGGGTGCCACCAGGCCCCAAGGCTCAGAGTTGAGCCTCTTGAGGAGCTTGCGCGGAGGCGCCGCCGCCGTCCCCATTCTCTTTTCTCCCAGAGGGCGGCCGTTGGGGGGCGGCAGTGCGCGGGCAAGCGGGAAGCTGAAGATCCTATCTTCTTTGTCTCT
Organism: Hippocampus guttulatus; assembly: GCF_054856545.1. NCBI lineage: Eukaryota > Metazoa > Chordata > Actinopteri > Syngnathiformes > Syngnathidae > Hippocampus > Hippocampus guttulatus. Next base: position 20,642,788 of record NC_141266.1, on the reverse strand, counting down.
CTCGTGCTCGGCCGGAGACGTGGTCACAATCTCCACGTCCGATGGCGACATGCAGGCGGCGGGTGTGGACTCGGGGGACAACTTATCCACCACGCCTGGAGACGGAGGAGAGTTCAGGTACTGCTTTGTCTTTTTGGTACCAGATGGAGACGTGTCGGTGGTGATGATGATGACCTCCTTGCCTTTGGCCCTGCAGGCGTCCAGCAGGACCTGCAGGGTGTCACGGTCGCCCTTGTTGAGGGCGTGCATGAGGGCGGAACACCCCGAGTAGTCTTTGAGGCTGGGGTCAGCCCCGTTCTCCAGCAGGAGGGAAACGGCCTCCTTCCCGGCCCGCTTGGCGCAGGCGTGCATCAGGGCTGTCCTGCCGCTCTTGTCCGGAATGTTGGGGTCAGCGCCTTTCTCCAGCAAATAGCGCACCATCCGGAGGCGGGTCCGAGGGTCCTCATAGTCGGCCAGGCAGGCAGCCGACACCGGAGTTTGGCCCAGCTCGTTGCCCTCGTTGACGTACGCGCCGCCCTCCAGCAGCAGACGGCTCAGCCTCAGCTTCCCCTGAGAGACGGCTTTGAGGAGGGCGTTGCCTTCCATCTGCAGGGGGTCTCCGTCTCCCATGGTCAGCTCTGCCCGCCCCACCGGGTGGTCTTTTAAGATGTCGTTGGACCTGGGGGAGCAAACCAGAGAAATTGGTTTTGTGATGACAGCACGGTAGCCATGTTTCTATGCAGACTCTTTTTATGTATTTATTTATTTTGGGTGAATCCATCTCTGGTCAGCTGTTTTGATGTGACATGACCTATTCTTATCTGCTTTTTACACGTGCCACTATAGTGAATCACAACAACTGTTTTACAAACAGGTGTCATGCTCAGATCAATGTAAAGATCATTTGATCAGATAAAAACTAACAATTCCAGATGAAATATACCGTCTTTGCAATACGCATATTGTATAGGTCAGTATCTCCGTGATGATATTTTTGCGATTTATTGTGCAGCCCTACTAGGTTGTGATATTGCGCCGGTGCCACACCTGGCATGGTGATGTACAGTGACATCACAGCTGGTTTTGTGATGTCACCGCTGGTGTGATGACGTGAAGTGATATCACAACTGGATTTGTGATGATAACACAACAGTGACAGTGACATCACATTCAAAACTGCAAGGTTAGAGTTCCCTATCAAGTGTGCTAATGTTAGCTGCTGACTGTCGCGTCATAACTGATAGTTAGCATAGCATAGCATCATTTACCTGACATGATGGTGACGTCACGTACGAGCAGCGCGACCGCTTGCAGGCGCACGTTTGGCCGTCACGCGCGATGATGATGATGATGATGAAGATGAAGACGTGACATGTCAAGATTGATGCCTCACATGTCGCTTGACGATCCCCAAAACGCTCCGCGCGTGCAGTCACGCCAACGCGGGCGCGCACACACGGCCGCGGGCCCGCGCCAGGCCCGCACGACTGCTTGTACGTCAGAACAAAGACAATTGATTTTCTTCCTACCGCCGGGCGAGAGAATCTTCATCATCATCATCATCTTCACCAGAAAGCCAGAAAGAAACCGACGAATTGATCCTGATCCTTCTCCTCCTCCTCCACCTACCTCCTCCTCTTCCTCACTGAGCAGTTTAACCCTTTGCTGGCTGCCCCCAAGTCACGTTGGCTGCGTTAACATAAGCAGACATTTTGTCAAGTTAACTTCACCGTCACCATGGTAACTGAGAAACGCCTCTTGTTTGCAGGTGCTAGAAATCGGCGCCCACCGACCAGTCAAGAGATGTGAGACTCGAGGCTTTTTTTTACACGGGACAAAAATATAAACGCACCACTTTTGTTTTTTGCTTGCATTTTTCATGAGCATCCCCAGGCAAAGAAGAAGAGCTCACTTTAGCTTTCGACAGATCTGTCACTGATAACAGATCCAGTTACTTCATGACGTACAGGGGAACAACAGTCCCAAATGAAACAAATAAATCGACAAATTATGAAATATTAATATTTATTGAAATCCAGAAATCAATATTGAAATAGTGAATTGATAATGCAAATAACAAATTCAATTCTGAACTACATAAACACCGACCCGTTGAAATACATGTTTTTTTTTCCGTCCTCGCGCTTGAGAAATGTCTTCCTCCAGGTCGACAGGTGGCGACATATTGTTGCCACTGCGCTATGACTGGCGCCATTTCAGGGGAAGCTGGATTGTTATTGGCGGAAATCGAACTGACATGCCGCAAACGGGCTGGGAACAAACATTCGACGGTAAAGGATGATTTTAGACACGTTTTAGAGTTGAGCCTTTCAAAATGAATGTCATTCAACAATTTATTATCATTTACAAGCGCCACTTGTACTGACTGAACAGAACGTCTTCAGCAAGTTGAATGGCTCATGCGATAGAATACAAGCACCATCTGTTTGTCAATTGTAGAATTAAAAAAAGATCCCCTAATTTACAATTCCCTTCACCGTTTTGGGTCACATGCTTCTATGACGTGAGTAGTTAACCTATGTTTAACAATTCTGTCCTCCGATGGGTGAATAGATAGACTTAATGAATCCCTTTAATGTTACTTGTGTACTTGTTTGTGTTCATGTAGATAGGTCGAGCATATAAATAGGAATCAAATCTCTCTTTTTGAATTGATGTTATTAGCGAGGATGCATGAGGACGATGCAGAAGAGGGGAAGGAGACTTTTTCGGTCAAACTAAGGAGCGCTGGACTGGAAGATGAATGGAGACCTTCGGCAGGTGACTTAGAACGAATATGACGTCATCATGATCAAGTGTCATCATCTCATGATGACGTCTGCCTTCTTACTCAGGTGGGCAACACCTGGAGGAGTCCAGCGAAGACGAGTTGGGCCGACTGGACATCGATTTGGACAGAAAGTCCAGACAACTCAACTTGACGTCCGGCAACGTGCGCACTATCTTGCATGTCAGTCACAAGCGCGGCACACACACACACACACACACACACACACACATTCTGTTATATGGAATGCAGTTGAAGGAAATTCACAAAGTAGTCATCTCGACCAGGGATGGGGAACTTTTTGTGCACTTCAGCTTGTTTCGTTTTCTCAGGAGGTGATTACTCACGAACGTGTGGTGGACATGATGAAAGCCGCCATCAGAGCCACTCAGGACATGCCCATGTTTGTAGGTCACGTTCCACCACTAACATGGATGACCTTCAAAATAAGACATGATCATGATGGCTTGTCTTTTGTCACCAAACCAGGAGCCGAAGATGACACGCGCAAGATTGAAGAGGGCCATCCAACAGGGACAGGTGATTGATTAGCCACGCACAAATAGCCGTTCATCATCATCATCTACATGACAAGCTGTCCTTGTGTTGTGTTGCTGTCCAGTGTCTCGACTGGAATTTTTCTGCAGAACAAAATCTGCCGGTAAAACGTCACAACTGCATATCCAATGTCAATGGGCTGAGTGAAATGCTGACTCCACCTTTTGTCTTCAAGCATCCTCAGTTTGTCGACATCCATCTCGACGCCGACGAAGACTCGTCAGATGAAGAGTACTGCCCTGAAGACGAAGATGATGATGACACGGCTGAAGAGGTCTGCCTTTGTATTAACAGGCACTGGTGATGCGTGGGGCTTCTGCCTGTCATGTTGCTGTAACATAATTTGATGTCACCTAAATGTTCTTGTTTGCTATTTTTGTGCATATGCAGACTTTCCTCAGTGATGGTGACATCATTTCGCCTGACAAAGTTCAACACTGTGACTCCAACTCCCAGGTAACCTTTAACCACTCGTCTTCTTTGGAGTGCCGTTGTTCCGTGCTGAGCGTTGACGTGACCTCTGGTGCAATTCTTTTTTTAGCGCCACTCGATGCCCGCCGTCCTCCAGCTCACAGATGCCGCCGGCCCCTCCTTCCTGGAATGCCTGAACGCTGTGGAGGAGGAACTCAACTGCGGTCCCGCCTACTCTTCCTTGTCGGTAAACATCTGCAGTCCGCAGTTGGGACGTGCCGGCACGGCATCAAACTCTTAAAGTATCTTCGCCGTCTGCCAGAATCATGGGCGGAAAAAATTGCTGAGATCAGAGGGGGGGGGGGGAAGCTGAAATATTAATAAGCCCTAAAATTTGTATATTTGCCATTGTGTGCAGTCTCACGGTGCAGGCGAGGAGAAAGAGGAGGAAGAGGAGAAGGATGAAGGATCTAGCGGGTTGGCGTTCCGCACGCGTTCCAAACTTCCCCTGGTCGACGTCCCCCTGGAGCAACTGGAGGCGGAGCTTCTGGCTCCTGACATCACAGCTGACATGTATGAGCAAAGCCCCGCCCGCAAGGAGGAAGATTGCCATTGGGCACGCTGGCTGCATGGACTCATGGCGGCCGACAACGGAGGTCAGGATAAGATGAATGGTCACCTGTTGGCCTAAACTTGGGAAGAAAACATCCGAACCGGAGCAAATCTTTATCCGTGTTCTCATGCCGTGACTCGTGTCCAGTGAGGCCACCAATGCACCACTACTTTAATATGACCACTTTTTTAAATGTAGCAAGTAGAAAAGTAAAGTGAGGTCTATTGGGAAATTGGCCCTTTCTGGGGGAGTGACGTCACATATACGCCGGTTCACATTTTCAGCCCGTGGACAAATCGTGTTTACCGCACATGTCTACAAGACTGTGAGTGTTTTCAAACACCCACTTTTTTTTACTTGTTTGTGCAGAGGAAGCCGACGACGATGACGACCCGGAGTATAACTTCTTGGATGACCTGGATGAACCTGACCTGGAGGACTACAGGACAGACCGAGCTGTTCAGATCACCAGTACGTGGCCATTGATGATGATTTTTTTGGGGGGGCGGACTGACGTCACGATGCCGGGTGGGCTCAGCTTGCGAAAGTCGCGTGACCAAACTCAGAAAACAACTGAGCCGTGATTGGTCGTTACCTGAGCAACTGTGATCTCATTTTTCATCGAGAAGCGGCAGGGAGAGGAAGCATTTCAGTTGAATGAATAGTGAGTCCATCCAAACGGAATAAATATGTGGTGGGATCTGCAACCAAGTATGGAGTCCTGTCTGGCCATAAATGGACGAATTAACTGCGTGCGGCAGCTGGAGCGCCCGTGAAGCAACTGTGGCAAAATAAAACGTGCACAAATACTTGACGCACTGAGCCCCCTCTCGGTCATCCCGCTAGCGTGATTAATTTGTCAATTCTTCTCTCTGTTGCGTATCTTTTCCAGAGAGGGAGGTCAACGAGCTGCTGGAGGAGCTTTTTGACACGGTCGGTTCATCTCTGATGTCTAAGATGATACATGCCAGTTTCTTAGCCCCATTGCTAGACCGCCACAGTCCAGTCCGAGGAGTTGATATGTTTTGGCATCTGTGTGCAGCTCCAGGATGACCAGCCAGAAGAGGAGGAGGATGAGGAGGAGGAGCATCCAGCTGAGGGGGAGGAGCAAAAAGCCAGCCCCAACTTCAATGTCCCTCAACCTTTGTGGTAAAACGACAGCGCTTGACTTATGTGTCCCGATACGTCCTCCTGTTGGGACGCCACGGCAAAGATGTGCTGCGAGCGTTTGGGTCAGGAGGAAGAACAATCTGGTCCTCCTGTGCAGCTTCTTCAAATAAGCCCTGTGAAGGAGAGCTGACCTAGAGAGGAAACATTATTCATGATTTGTTTTTCTTTCCTTAAGGCAAAAAGAATATTTAACCTTGACTAGGTTCAATGTTCACTGCCGCCTTAATACAAAGGTGAAAAGAAAAAAGAACTCAATGTGTAGACAAGAAGACAAAATGATTGTTGTTTACCAGAAAACATTTTTTCTTGCAATCCGTTACTCACTCTGCTGGGGAGTCTTTGTGATGCCACTTTTTGCATTTTTTTTTTTACCTCCCCGATGTACTGTAGCTTGGAGCCACCTTTAGCTGGTATGCTAACCGCGCGGAAGCGAGGGGTCCGTGAACAATTCCCGGCCGTGCAGCATAGGAGAGTCCTGCAGGACACCACCAACCATCCGTGGCCTTCACCCGGACATGTTACCTGGCTGCTTCCCAGCTCACTGTGCCCCTCCTCTGCGCACAAACTGCAACTGCAACAGCAAATCCAGCAGGTGGCCCCCCTTTCCTTGCTTTGCCAAGTAGATGTAAAAAGTCAATCCCCAAGACGAAATAGTCTCTTTATCTGTTCATGTCTTTCAGCACGTGCAGCTTCTGACTGAAGTTCATCTGCTGAGTCGCGGCGTCGGCGTCCTGAGACATGAAGCGTCTGTCACCAAACACTTCCTGGTCAGTCAAGGACACAACGGAAATGCCGCTGACAAACACAAACCAAAGGAGAATGTAACGCGTCCCGCAGGAGGAGCTGCAGCGTTTTGCCACGCGGCAGGAGCAGCTCTTCCGCGCCTCGTCTTTCCGGGCGTGCAACCTGCAGGGTGCTCTGGATCTTCTTCAGGAGATTGAGCGGAGAGTGGACCTTCCTCCTCCCACACCTCCCGTGTCCAGGCGCTGGCTCCCAATCATGTCTTCGTCCACCATTAGTAAGGACGCCCCCAATTCCTCACATTAGCTGCTTCTCGCTCATGTTTGGTTTCTGCTCTGTTTAGGCCACGCCTTCCCTGTATTGCCCTCCGAGACCGCCTGGTTGCTTGCCACACGACCGGTCTTTCTCTACCCAGAACTACTTCCTGTTTGCAGCCTGGATCCTGCCCACCACACACGAACCTATCGCAGTATTTTTACTGCAGGAGAGGATGGGTAAATAAACAAATACACTTGAATATACACTCTGCGGTGCTAATTTTCCCACAGCATACCATCGAGAGAGCGCGTAAGAGAGCAGAAATATATCAAAAGACAGCAGACATCCCTCGTCTAACTGATCCACACGTTTTTGCTAAGGAACGCTCCGGACATGGACGTCGTGGCTGCCAGCCGACTGTTCCGACAGCTGTCGTGTCCAAAAGACTTAAGAAATTTGATGTTTTTGTATTTCAACACTTTTTACACTTTTTTTTTTGTAAAATAATTTGAATGAATAACTGTCCATCTGATGACTGACCAATACTACTGATTTGTGAAGAAATATTCAAGGCGCTTTCACCCGACATTGTTTTCCCAACTGATGTCCATGTGTAGGCTGATTGTTTTAGGTCTGAAGCACTTTGAGGGAGCCGTCCACCCAGAGCATTTGATCAGCTCCTACTTGCTCTGCAAGAGTGCTTGGAAGTTGACAAAACACATCCGAGAGATGAGCAGCTCCAGGGCACCGCATGAAAATGTTCTCAAGGTGAATACGTGAAAAAAAAATCCTCACGGGGAAACATGTGAAAATGTCCCATGATATGCACAAGTTGAGCGTCTTTCTGCCCTTTGCAGATGTTCCTTTCCCGACAGCTCGTGGCCCCCTTGGCATTGCCCTGTGCTCGAGTGCAACCTGAAGACCAGCGCCCCCCGGTGGAGAGAGACACCTCCATCATGCCATCTTGGCTCAAGGTGTGAAAGATGGTGATGAAATAGTTACAGGGAGTCCTTGGGTTGTGGGCACAGTTCTGTTCTCGAGATGGGAAGGTGCCGAAGATAGCGCACCAGTAAAATCCGAGCAATCGAGCTACGGCGGCACGTCGCAGGGCACAGCATGCCGTCGATGAATCCATTCACTGTGTATGTGTACAGGTATGGACGACAAAACACCGCGGTGTGAAGCGAGGCCCCAAGTGGACATTTACCGTCATTGCACTGCGCCTCGTGTTGAGAAACGTTTATCTTGGGAACAGCGTCGCATGCGTGAGAGGGCTTGCCGGAGTGATTTCAGAGCGCTAACCGTAGATATCAACCACAGGTAGATTTGACACGCTTCTTTGAGCGGCGGGTCTGTGGCAGTGTTGAAGTTGGTAGGGGCAAAGTGTCGGCCCAAAAGTCGTTGCATCAACCGGGGACGGGTCAGGTGTGTCAAAAAAAATCAGAATCCAATAGCATTGATCTTGCTAAGAAGTGGTTTGCCAAATCTTCACCTCCTTCCTTCCTTCCTGGGCAATCGGCCCCCGTCAGGGACTTGCCCCCCCTCCCGGGTCCCACACCCGGTACGACTCTCGCTGGTGCCCCGCGAGGTTCACACTCAGTGCGGGCCCCGGAAGGGCCCTCGCCTGATTTTTGTTTAAGGAGGGTTGTGGGGCGGCTACTCCCACTTCCCTCCGTTCCAGCGGGGTGAGCCCTGGGCGCCTCACCTTCCGGTGAGGCCCCACCTCCTCCCCCGCCGGCTGGTGGGCATTTAGCCGCAACTGGGGCCCAAGAGCCCCGGCGTTCCCCCCTCGCGCCACTTGGAGGCATCCCACCACGCGAGGAAATCTTCACCCCCCCCCCAGAGTTGTCATCCTCGTTGTCGTCTCATTTACAGAATAGCCAGGAGGTCATCCAGAAGACACAAATGAACACCCGTTCTCCGTGCTACCCTCGCTTCCTTCCCAGAGGCTGCAACCTGAGACTTTACCCCTCCCGCCTCAAAACGTCCTCACGCCCACCTGTACGCTCCCAGAGACGTCTTTTCACCCTGGCCCATAATGCATCTCTGCACCCCATCTGCCCGGCAGAACAAAAGACTGAGCCTCTCCTGTCATCTCGGCCGAACGTGTGCACGACAGGTGCCGCCATGCCTTGCACGGGTGCTCCACTCAAAGCCAGCTACTTCCTCCTTGAAAGAGACAACGCGTCGCAATTTCTCCCCTGTGTGACACCGCGCCCCGAACCCGCCGGAACTTTCACCGCAACAATAGAATCTCATCGGCCAGAGGATGGACACAACACACGCTATGAAAAGGCATCCGACTGTCAACAAGCGAGACGCCATTTGACCAATGCAGGGGAGGAAGGGCGAAAGCCGCCGGACGAGGAGCGGCCCGGAGTAGAGGAAGCACAAGGGGAGGATGAGGATCAGGGAGGAGAGGAAGAAGGACAAGGACAGGAAGATGGTCGGGACGGAGAAGAGGCAGGACAAAGGGAGGGAGAGGAGCAAGGAGGAGAGGAAGAAGGACAAGGAGAGGAAGGGGAGCAAGGAGACGGAGAGAAGGATGAAGAGCAAGAAAAGCAGCAAGAGGATGAGGAGGACGAAGAGGAGGAGGACGAAGATTTTGATGAGCTGACGCAGGATGAAGACGAGGAGGAGGCCATGTCGTCGGCGTCAGAAGAGTCTCTTCTGTCCATCCCGGAGCTGCAGGTAACGTTTGCACTCGGCCTCCGTGGGGGGCACACGCAGCAGCTGACCTTTCACCCGATCCTCCGAAGGAGACCATGAAGCAGCTGGCCTGGCTGGCATCTCGAAGGAGGCTGGGCGCCGACGCCGAGTCGGAGGAGGACCACTCGCCCACCTCGCCCGGATCGCAGGAGGAAGAAGAGGAAGAGGAAGAGGCGCCCAAAGGAGGCGAGGCCGGCGGTAGGATGGCGACGGCGGTGTCGGAAGATGATGATGCGGCCAACGCCGGCGAGGAAGAAGCACCCCGAGGAGGACGAAGAGGAGGAAAGAGACGAGGAAGAGGTTTGTTTTATTCAACTACAGTGATCCCTCGCTATTTCGCGGTTTGTTTATCGCGGCTTCGGTGAATCTGGGATTTTTTCAAACATTCATTAAAAAAAATAAAAAAATAAGTCCACAAAAATCTGTCCATAAGTGTTGTTTAGTATACGTGCTAGCACTGTGCAAGCTAGGAAGGTCCATGTGGGGCACGTGTGGGCGGCAGGCGAGTTTATGTGTGTTGCTGAGAGAGAGAGAGCGAGAGAGAGAGAGAGAGAGAGAGAGAGAGAGACTTATAAGAACAAAAGCAGGTCTCTACATCCTTAATTGTCTAAACAACCTTAATTGACTAATCATAAACACTACTGCACTCCCAGAGATCGCTGGCCTCAGTGTGTGTGTGTGTTAGTGCGCTCTGCTCAAGCACAAAGGCCCACGTGGGGCATTTTTTAAAAATATATGTTAATTGGTCGCTACTTCGTGGATTTTCGTTTCCCATTAACCGCGATAAACGAGGGATTACTGTATTTCCTCTATTTGCAGTTTGATCGCTGGATAGAGCAACCTCAATTCGCGCAGTGTTATTACTGTCCAGTAGGGAGAGGCATGGGAAGTGGGCAGCTCATCTACTTCTGCATCTCCACCACAATTCTGCCAATCTCTTTCCCATTTTAAGTTCATAGAAGCCAATGTCGTCAGTCGGCGACTTTTTCAGTCCATTCCTCCTTTTCAGTCAAAAATAATGTGTTTGTGTCACAGACACAAAACCACGGGTGACTTCAACATGGCTGGCAAATGTGCGCTTAGATTCAGATGATGCGAACGGGAACGTCCGTCGCGGCACTGACATTGCTCTCTCAGCAAAGAGTCGACTGCCATCGACAATGTCACGCTTGTCTATTTCCATGTTCTATCGAGATAAAAGGATTCCTTCAACAATGCGGTGTCCTGTATGCGTTTTCTCTAACGTTTGTTTGTTGTTTGTGGGCATCAGGTCAGCAGAGCCGAGCTCTCGGAGGGCCACGTCGAACTCGTCAGGAGCGTCACAAGAAAGACGAGAGCAAAGCGAGTCTGCTCTACGATGAAAACATGCTGGAGAACGACCCTCAGCGCCAAAGCAAAGATGTGGCCTTTGCTCGGAGTTACCTCAACAGGGTGAGACGACGCGCTGCAAACATTTCTCACCCCCACCATATGGCCTGAAAATAAACGCCGGACAAAAGTACAGTCGCCATTTGAAGTGATTCTTCTTTGACAACTTCACCGCTGGGAAAACGTAAAATCGACAATTGTCCCTTTTTCCCGTCTGGGATTTGCTTGATTTCTTTTGAAGCCAAACAACACAAAGGAGCCTTTCTTGGGAACGTTAAGCCTTGAATAGAAATGCAGGATGTTGATGAGGTTGCACCCAGGGGAGGTGCAGGCAGAAGTTGGCACGTCGGTGGAGGAGTGATTCAGGGTCCCGCTGATATCCGTTTGGAGAGCAACAATGTTCCTCCCTGAATAGTGAAAATCGAGGACTTACTTGAGCCCCCCCCCCCCTCGTAAAGATCTATAAAGTAATTGCTTGCAGATGTCACAAGATGGTGGCAAAATACTACAAAACGCAATTACAATGAGGTTGCCAAGTTGTGTTGAACATAAACACAAACAAAATACAATGCTTTTGCAAATCACGGTCAACCAAGATATAATTGAATCCACTACATCTGTTTTTATTTATGTTTGCCACAACATCGCATACGTAAAAATTACTTTTAGGTACCGTATTTTCCGCATTATAAGGCACACCTAAAAGGGCAGTTTCCTCAAAAGCCCAACAGCGTGCCTTATAATCCGGTGTGCCTTATATATGGATCAATATTCTGATTTTGTGGACGTGGTATTTTAACTGTTCTGTAAAGCGCTCTGTTCCAGCTGCAGCGGTAGTGAAGGTGCAATATAAATAAAGGTGTATTGTATTGTATTCCCTTTAGCGTAGCTACACTTAGTGGCCGCATAAGGCAACCTCAGCCACTATTGTAGCATCTATTCTATGCGCCTTATAATGCGGTGCGCCCTACACATGAAAACCGTTGTCAAATCGGCCATTCATTGAAGGTGCGCCTTATACTCCGAAGCGCCTTATAGTGCGGAAAATACGGTATGTGAAATGTAGCCTTTCTAAGCAGATGAATCAAATACACACCGTTTTCGGGCCAGTTGATGTTCCGTTAGCGCTGAGCTGCCGTCTGCCGTTTTGTTCAAAGCCAAAACGAAACTAACGTTTTGTAAATTGAACTCATTGAATGTGCCCATTCAAAGACTTGGCTGCAGCCGGTAGACGCATCGGTCGATGAGAAGGGGTTGATGATCGCTGCCATCGCCTGACCACTTCCTTCTTTTTTGGGGGGGATTGTCAAAGGTCAAATCCGATCAAAGAAAAGCACGTCGAAATTAAGAACAGCAGCCAGGTGCGCCACAGGGATACGGCCAGCACTTCACGTTCATTTGCACGTCGTTCTAATTGTGATGCTTTCTCCTCCATTTGTGCCTGTCTGCATATTAGGCGAGCATTTTTTTTTGTATGGCTTCACATGTAAATCCGAATCCAAGTCATGTTGTTGCTTGCTTGGCCTTGAGGTTCGGGAGGCGCTGCACGATGTCCCAGGGAAGATGGAGGAGTTTGTGTCGCTGCTGAACGACTTGGAGCGGCTGGAAGGACAGGAAGTGGTCGGCGTCTTCAGGAAACTACGCTCCATCCTGGGAAACCGGACGGACTTGACGCGGGACTTTGCTGCCTTCCTGCATCCGGAACAGGCCCTGGAGTGCGGACTGGTAAGGAGGAGGAGGGCGAGGGACACGCGGCTTTCCGTCTGGGACACTGTTGCATAAAACAGGAGAAAACCGGAAGATAAAATTACCTTTTTTTTTTTTTTTTTTTAACCCTGCTAAAGAGGTCAGACAAAGTGTGGCCAAGAGAGGCCTCAAACATGAAGTGTGACATTTTGTCAGGAGGCAGCCGAATAGATGTGACTGCCCCGCCCACTTTTGAGCTCCCATCGAATGAGACTGTCCGACTCGCTCCAGAGGAAGTTGCAGGAGGATCTTAGACGGAGTGACACAAGTCACCTTTAAATTGATTGAGGAACAAAAAACATGCAACAATTGATCTCAAAACTGCTTTAAAAGACCTAAATCATATGTGGGGGAGAGTTGGAGTGGGGTGATATAGTTTTGAACCTGGATTGAAAAGCATCCACACCTTTGGCTGGCTTCACTTCTGTTGCCAGCCGATTCCATTTGTGTGCAGCATAACAGTTACATGCTGCGTCACCATGTTTTCTCCTTATTTTGCCTTATTTTCTCCTATTTCCTACCAAGTTGCCGCACGGGATCTATGAGGAAAGGAACAAGAAATGTTACTTCCATGAGCGACTAGTTTACTCTGTGTGAACAACTGTAGTGCAACTCAGCCACCGGCTGGCAAGCCTTATGACATCATATAATTGACATCATATACCTTTTAAACGGCATTTGTTTTCAGAGGATATGTTGAACGCCCTCAAACTATTGTTGTTCTCTTGTATTCAGATTGGTTGTGACTTGGCAACATTAGAAAAATGCAGGTACCAGTTTGACAACAGTCCTGTGCAATTTCCCATGACAGTTTTGGTGTGCGATGCGCCGGGTTATCATAATTCTACATTTGTCATCATAGTTGGCTTTTATTTTGTTGTCTTCGAATTTACTTAGTTGAAATGAGTTTTTAGAGCATGTTTGTTAGTTTTTATTCATTTTGATTTTTTTCAATTAATTTTCAAGAATTATATATATTTTTTAAAGATGGAATATTTGTTAAGTGCAAAATAAAAGTCAGCACTGTGTATTAAAGTAGACTACAATTCTCGAATGACCGTTTGACCTTTGCTCTGACGGACGGATAAGCAATACCAAAATAAACATTTAACATACATATAAAATGAAGGGCATTTTTGCTATAAATATTGTTCATATGTAGTTTTTGGTAAGGTTGGGGTTTTTTTTTGTATTAGTTATAGTGTTAGTTTTTCTTAACTGGAACAACCTTGGTGCTGTGTGCAGTTCCAAGAGCAACAAGCCTTCGAGCGCAGTCGACGCTTCTTGCGACAACTGGAGATCACGTTCGGAGATAATCCGTCTCACTACAGCAAGATCATCAAGGCTCTGCAACCCGGACCGCACCTCAGTCCCACCGACATCGACGAGGTATGTTCCGGCCTTCGTACGCCCACCGCACCTTGCGGCTGCTCGTTGTCACCGTTGCTCATCTGCTGCTGCGCGTCCTTTAGCTCAAAGCTCAAATGGCCACGCTGCTCAAAGGACACCCTCATCTGCAAGCGGAGTTCTGGGTGTTTTTCGACGAGCTCCGCCCACCGCCGGCTCGCCCAGGACAATTCGAAGAAGCTCATTGGCCGGAGGAAGGCGGAGGCGGAACAGAAGGAAGTGAGGGCAGAGGCCGCGTGAATGCAGGGGTGGCCGATGGCGCTTTTGAGGAAGTCACCTTACCGGATGTGGACGAGGACGGACACAAGATGGATGCCGCCATGAGCCGGCGCCAGAGGAGGAAGCTCCGGTCGCGTGTAGCTGACGAGGTAGAAACAGATGGGAAGTCTCCCGGGGAGACCCTCCTGTGCTTGCTCAATTTGCTGCGCTTCTTGCTTTCTTGTCAGGGATCCGATTGGCTCTGCCTTTGTCACCACTCCAAGAGCCGCGCGCACCGTCGCAGAGGATGCGCTCGCTGCCACGGCAATAAGGTGCGCCTGTGCTTTGTCAACGAGGCCTCCATCCGTGAGCAATGTGACGCCCCTCTCGCTTCCTGTCCAGGGTTCAGGGGGCGTGTCCAGAGCCATGAAGAGTCTAGACCCGCTCGACACTCAGACAGGCTCCGCCTTGGAAGACAAAGGTGGCGAGTCAAAGGTCGCCAACTGTGCGCGTACCGGTGCACCATCATGGGAACGCTCGTTCCCATCGGCTGACGACGAAGAAGCGGAGGACGGCAACAAGGTGGAGTCACCTCCTTCCAAGAGGAAAAGGGAAGAAGAGGTCCATCCTCCCTCCTTGGCCTCCTCCTGCATCGCCCCCTTACCTCAGGACCTCCCCGTGTGCGCCAAAAACATTTCTGTGACGCCGAGCGGAGAGAAAGTGATCCTGTGGACCAGGTGCGTCCTCGCCCCTCCTCTCCCGCTACCCAGCGGGGTCAGGGTGAGCCAGGGGGCCGCGCTCAAATAACTGCGGATTCTCTTTCAGGGAAGCGGATCGGGTCATTTTGACCACATGTCGGCAGGAAGGAGCCAATCACAACACCTTCCAGGGCATCTCCAGTCTACTCGGCAACAAGACTCCCGGGGAGGTGATTGGCCGCCGCAACGCGCTGTCAGGAGCCTGCCAAGGCGCTGTCAGTCAGTCGCTGACATTCCTTTTGTGATTTTGTTGCAGGTTTCTCGGCGCTTTCGGGATTTAATGCGTCTTTTTCAGAGCGCTGCTCGTCACGCTGGCTCAGACGATGAGGCTCCGCCCTCTGAACTTGAGGCCATTGAAGAACAGGGCTGATCTTTTTGCCATGTGTCATACTGTTTCCTGTAAATAATTGTTCTCTGCTCGCTATTGAAAGGTTTGATGAGAATAAAATAAGATTTTTTTTGTTTCTCTTTTGACTTACATTTTCTGAGGATTTCCCTCTTATAAGTAATTATATTTAGGAAGGTGAAAGTGTTGTGTAGTCAGTAGGCTGACATGTTTGGCAATTGAGACCTGATGTTTTGGTGCAGTCAGATCGGATGCTTTTAAAAGACGCGAACAGTGGT
Source organism: Hippocampus guttulatus (assembly GCF_054856545.1). Lineage (NCBI taxonomy): Eukaryota > Metazoa > Chordata > Actinopteri > Syngnathiformes > Syngnathidae > Hippocampus > Hippocampus guttulatus. The sequence continues at coordinate 20,627,460 of NC_141266.1, read as the reverse complement.
ACAGAGGAAGTCGTCTTCATCGTCAGAATAATTGGCTTTTATTACGAAAGGACAAAGCAAACATTTGAAAATGTGCCATGCCAAGCTGATGCCGCAGCAAGCAGTTTGTCTGCAGCTCTTGCTTTTCATCCCCAGAACCTCTGTTGGCTGATGGGCACGATGGCGACGTGACGCTGAGGCGAACTCCACATGTTTGCATCTCCTGCATGGACTCCAGCGAGTCACTTTCTGCTTGTTGGTATTTTTGCAGACATGTACACCAATGGCCTCTCCTACATTGAATTTCAAAGGAATGAGAGGAGCAACATCCATTAGCCGGGTAGCTAGCTGTGTTCACGCCAACAACTGCGCAGACACCCGTTCCTCACGGCACGTGTCTGCAAAAATACCAACAGAAAGGAAACTTCACCCATGTGCGCAGTTAGAGCTGGCTTTCGGGTTGAGTGAACGCTGGCGCGTTTTGGCTGCCGCTGCTCAACCCGTATTGTTTTGTGTTTTTTGTTATTGTAAAGTGTCCTTGGGTGTCTTGAAAGGCGCTTATAAATAAAATCTACTACTACTACTACATGGATGTCGACTCGGCCGTGAAGATGAACACCAAGTTGGCCATCATCATCCCCAGACAGGGTAGCAAGGACATGCCCAGTCCAAAAGCGCGAATGCTGCTGCCGAACGCGGCGGCCACCCAGTAAACCAACCTGCCGAGAGAACAAGGTTGCTTTATGGCACTTGCGACAGAGCCCAAAGCCAAACGTTTAGCGGCCGCACCGTCCCAAGGCGAAGATGATGGCGAACAGAGGCACAAGCTTCAGCTGCTCCTGGCTCAGATACATCGCCATGACAACTAGCTGCAGGAAGTACATCAGGAAAAGGCTGACAGACTCCCGCGTGTAGTTCCTGTGAACGCTGAGGTCCTCCAGATCCGCCGTCACCTCCATCTCGTCCAAGAGTGGCCTAACCACGCCAAACCTGAAACGCGCCACACCCACTGCCAGCCAACCTGACCAGCACATACAAAACAGCTAAGTCAGACGGTCAGAAGAACGAATGGGTGGGTTGGGGGGGAATGTTGTCATCACCCAGGACGATGGGTGTGGAAGCAAAGACGGAGCACCGTAGTGCATAGAGCATCTTGAGGGGTACACCGTCCAGCAGGGGGGCATCAAAGGGCAGGAACACGAAACCCCCCCACACCAGTAAGGGGAAGAAGATTGCTGAGGTCATCAAGGACACACCCACCTTCAAGAAATCTCGACTGGGACAGCTATGTCCGCCTGAGACAAAAAAAATAAATAAAAATAGATGTGCCAGAAGTCACACACCTGGCCAGGGTAGGAAGTTTTCCCAAGATTTACATGCAGCGGGCGATCTGTCATCCCAGTGGCCGTGTAGCTGGAGACCTCTCGCAAGGTTCATCTTGTCCCTTTCCCACAATGCTTGTGGCTCAGCCCCCACGCCATGGTTCTGGGCCCCCATGTACTCATCCATGGGTGTCGGTCAGGCATGCTTGGCGAAGAGCACGACAATTACACACTTTAAGTTTGCACATTTGTTCGTCAAGTTCGAGTAGTTGATCGGAGTAAAAAATTAATCAGTCATTCTGATGTAGGAATTTTCCAAAACGGCAAACATGTTACTTGTATAGGCCAATGTGAATATATCCATTAAAGGACAACTGAATGAGAGAGAGTCTTCAAGAAAAAATGGCTACAGCTTGGTTAATAAAGCACATTGAAGGGTCAACTTAACTGGTCACTTTGGCTAGTCGAGTTAGCAATTTGTTTTAGCTAGCGAGCGTTTCGTGAATGATGTCACTCAAAAGAACGTGGCAGATATGACGTCCTCAACAGTAGCCTGATTAAAATTCAACCTTTCAAGTTGGAGTCGGGGGGAACGAATTATACTCGTCAGGACGACTGTGTACAATCTTTGCCAAGTTACGTATCAGGTGTGAAGACTCATCGAGTACTCGATGCTAACTGGCTAACTTGCCGAAAAGATAGCAAGAAGTCAAACATTTCAACGAATTTGGAAGAGTTCAACTGACCACTCAGAGTTTCCGTCGTTTATTTGGTCTGGCCGTATTGGCCGCGCTCGCGTTGAAAACAAAGAAGCAGTTCAAGCAGCAAAACAGGTGTGCGTGTGTTTGTGCTACAGGTGAGCGACGTTAAACGCGCCGACTCCTCCTTTAAGGAAAAAAATGAAAGCGGAAGTGGTAGCTTTTTCCAAACGATGCCAAGATAATACTTGTTTTATTTGTCTCTTGTGTACTCTTAAGCGTGTGTTATACGACCTGGTTGAAGCTAGTTTGAAGATGACACACGAACTAGATTTACTAGGCTATAGTTTCAACTTGATACTCTAACCGCGGGTACAAGGTCTCCCACAGGGACCACATAAGCACCCCGCGGCCCTGACTGTTTTCCCGGGACATGGAGATGTTCTAAGAAAGATGTAGAAGTGCTTATGTGAAAATGCGAACGCTGGCATGGGTTGTTTTTTTATTTTTTATGATGGCGCCCCCTGAGTGGCTGCCTCTCCAGCAGCGCATATCCCTGTTTGAGTTTCTTTTCGTCCTTTTACTTTATTTATTTCTTCTTCCCATTTTGTTTTACATTCTTGCTGCTGGAGGCTGTAAATTTCCCCAGTGTGGGACAAATAAAGGATATCTTAATCTTAATTCATATGATGTTTCCTAATTGGATGTGAGAAATTATTCACACAATGAATGAATACATACAATAAAATAATAACACAGTAGTAACATAATTGCAAGTAATTTGAGCCAACTTATTTCAGAAGTGCATATCGAACTGCCCTTTGTGTCTCCGTTTCAAAAAGGTTGGTGACCCCCGAACTCGACTATATGCTTGCATTGGATAAGAAATGTATAGACTATTAATGACGTCACTCTTCATTTTATTTGTGTACGTTTTTTCCTTTCATGTCAGCGGCGTACACCGGTTAGGCGGGGCTAGCGTGGCGGGTTCCACGTCATCAGAAGAATGTGGAGCCAGTCACGTGATCTTCGGCAGGTTTTCGAATGGCTATCGAGTGCCACGTGATTATCTGACACGTTGTCATAGCGATGGACTCCGCCCATTTGACCCCGCCCAGCCCTCCGTCACGTCCCGGCGTACAAAGCGAACGCCACCGGAGTGAAGTAGGCGGGGCTTTGCACAGGCCCGCCTCGGGGATTGGTCGAAGGCTCCTTGAGCGGCTTCAGCTCTGATTGGACGGTAGCCCCGATGCCGTCTGTCACTCCTGGTCAAGCCCCGCCCCTGCACCCAGATTGCAGACTGCTCGTGGACCGGGATCCGAACCTCTGCCGGAGATCGATCGATTGACTGGTTGATTTATTGATTGACTGACTGGTACTTCCACGTGGACACTCGGGCGGGATGTCCCGGCTCTTGGAGGGAAGGAACAAGGACAAGATGAAAGAAATGAACGCAAAGGTGAGCCCGCTTGAAAGCAAAAAGAACGAACGAAAGGCGTAATTGATGATTGATTATCGATTAGGACCGGTCCGATGCTTTAGTTACATCTATAGATATCACTTTGAGCCTCTTTTTTTCGGTTCCGCTTTTTACCCTCTCCTTTTCACCCTTCCCCCTCGTGGACCTGGCCGGCCCGCTTCTTTATTGTTCCTTATTCTTCTACCTTAATTGTGAAAAGACGATATTGATCTGTGATCGGGGGACTGGTCGCTCGATCGCTTTGCGTTTGCCACAGTGGCAAGAGTTTGCCTACGAGTGTGCGCGCGCGCGCGTGAACAGAAGCAACTTGGCGGAAATTGAAGCATTTTCTCCCGTTTAGGTTCGGAAAAAAACAAACAAATAATAAACACAAAACGTGGCCTTTTTTCACCCGGTACTGTCATGCGGGTGCGGTGGCGTGTGTTACGTTTGTCGCCGCGCGAGTTGTATTTGCGCTTCTTCCTTGCCTATGAGCGTGTATGCGTGTCCGTTACTCGCAGCGTGGCCGCTTTGTCCTGCAGAGGAAACGGGCGGGGGGAGGGGAGGCCCGGTGCGCGCGTGCGCGTGAACAAACAGGAAGTGAAAATGTACCACGAGAAATAGTTAACAGAACTTCGAGTATTTTCATATGAAGACTTGTAAATTTGTAATGGTCTTAAGTGGTATTTGGCTGTATAAGAAGTGTAAATATATTGATATTAATATTAACACTACTAATAATAATTAGGATGGATTCAAATGGCCGATAGCAGTTCATGAAAGACATAACACATGTGGTGTTAATGTAAACCCGCCCAAAGCAATTTGGATTGTACAGTGTGTAGAGTATTTCTTCTTGACATAAGCAACATCAGACAAATGTAACTTCTCAATGCAACATGATGCTCAACTCTTCCTGGTCAGTTGAATAGGGCTTGACCTCGAAGACCCAAAGAATGGTGTGAACCTCTGCTGGAAGAAGTAGTTTCCACCTCAGTCAGAATTTAAGACAAACTTGCCGTGTTCTGAGCATCCACGATTGAGTCAGAGCCATAAGGTGTATGCCGCCTCTCATATTGGCAATCCCAGAACCCGTTGCTGGGCACTGGTGGAGAGGGATGCTGTCGAGATGAAGGAGAAGTCCTGTTGGGCCTTTCTGTCCTGTGAGACTCCGCAATGGAGACCCACTTCTGTACGACTTTGGGGAAATTATGGTCACCCACTCAGCTCGTATGGAGGGAGAAGCATTCTCTCTCTCTCTCTCTCTCTCTCTCTCTCTCTCTCTCTCTCTCTCTCTCTCTCTCTCTCTCTCTCTCTCTCTCTCTCTCTCTCTCTCTCTCTCTCTCTCTCTCCCTATCTGTGTGTGTGTGTGTGCAGCATGAGTTTAATGTTTAACCTGCGTGGTGTTTTCATTTTCCCTTCATGTTTGCGTAGCTTCTCTCTGGCTTCCTCCCACATTAAGATAAGATAACTTTTTATTAGCCCCATGACTAAAACATATTTTTTTGACATGACAATATTTGTGTAAAAGTCTTGGTTCTACTGGATCTCACCTCTGTGAATACAGTAGATCACCACATTTTATTGAACAGCTTCAAAGCCTGGTCTGCCTCTCTGGTACTGTTTTTAAATTGTTGAGCTCCAATTTCACAGAGTGAGGTTTCTTTGTAGGTGTGGGTACATGCTCCTCCGGGACACAAGAAATTGATTGTGGGTGCCCCAAGGCTCAATTTTAGGCCCGATTCTTTTTTATCTCTTCATGCGTCGCCTTGGTGACGTCAGCTGGAGACACGGGATCAGCTTTCACGGTTATCCAGATAACACATGACAAGACAGGGCACGAACCTGGCCGTCTTTTTTTCTCTTGTGAGCCAAATTTTATTCTACACAATAAGACCTTAATTATTATAGTATTCTAACATTTGAAGAATGAAGCCAGAGTCGGCCTGTTGCTTGATAAGATAAGAAAACCTTTATTAGTCTCGCAATGGAGAAATTCCTAATTCACAGCAGCAAAGTTATGAAAGGAAGAAGTAGAACAACAAAATATAGGAGCTGCTGGAAAGGCAGCCACTCACGCGGTGCCATTTTGAAGTCAAAATAACAAAAATAACATGCTTTTACTTCCTGTCCTTTTGATGATTGAAATGCCATGCTCTCTAATCTTCCCAAAAAGAACGTATTCAATCTGTAAAACAACTTAAGAACTCACCTGTTTGTGTACTGATGAAAACCAGAGAGTGGGAGCACGTTATCCCAGCGTTAATATCACTTCATTGGCACGCCCCATGTATATTTTTGCATTTGTTTTCAAATATCTTCATAGTCTTGGGTCATTGTGTCTCATATCATCATTATATAATATGCCTGTACCAGATCAACATCTCTATGATATGGTCAATGATTGGCCAGAGTGAAAGTCCGGCCCTGTTGGCACTTCCTGCGCCGTCACTCTTATATCTTCTTCAGTTCCTGTGAGGTGCCATGTGGGCGTGTGTTGTGCTGGTGGTCAGGCAGTGCAACTGGAGTCTCATGACACACACACACGCACACACACAGGGCAAGGGTCTTGAGAGTCCTGTCAGCTGATTTCGGAACTCTTGATGCTTTGTAGAGGGAAAAACATTTGAATGAGACAATCCTTGTTTTTTTTGCCGTTTTATATCCATTCGTGACTTTTATTTGTTGACATCTGATGGCAAGGTTGTAATCAGATGTCACCAATCAGCTTGTTGACATTTTTCTGTTGTGTGAAGGCATGTAAACACATGCACGAGCACACGCACTCCCTGTGCTGTGTGTGTCGAGCAGTTAAGTCGGAAAAAAAAGAGAAGTTGCCTTCATTATCTTCAATGCATACCTTACACGAGCTGCCTCTCCTCAGCTTTTTCATTTCCATGAAGTCACCTTGTGTGTGTGTTTGTGTGTGTGTGTGTGTGTGTGTGTGTGTGTGTGTGTGTGTGTATGTCGTTAGAACAAGGAGAAGGAGCGAGTCAAAGAGCGCGAGAAGGAGGCTCGCTCCAACAAAGGTCACCTGTTCACATCTCTCACAGTCTCCTCCACCACTTTGTGCTCGGCATGCAACCGAAGTATCACCGCCAAGGAGGCACTCAGCTGCCCTGGTAAAACACACAGACACACACGCACACACACACACACACACACTCACACACGCATACACACGCACGCGCACGAAAACAGTCACAGCAATTAATATAGTCCAGACACTGACATTTGTTGAATGATTGTAAACGCTCTGTCTCTAATTAGTCCGTGTGTGTGCCGTGCGCGTCTGTCAGGTTGCAACGTGACCATTCACAACCGTTGCCGAGACAGTTTGGCGAGCTGTGCCAAGATGAAGCAGAAGGTAATGGAGAAATGTGATTCCAAGTCAGTACATTACTTGTGTCAAACTCAAGGCTCGCGGCCCAGATCTGGCCCGCCACAACATTTTATTTGGCCGGCGAAAGCAAATCAAGCATGTCAAGTTCCATGATGCTTGCTAAAGTCTGAACCAAAATTTAAAATTGCCATATATAATCCACAATAACAGTTGTTATTCTTGACTTCTGATTGTAAAACTAGGTATTAATCAGTTTGTTGTGCGCTGCGTATGTGATATGTAAAGGGGATTAAACATTGATATGGTTTCCCAAAATTCACAACGGCCCGCCAAGGGAAACTGTAACTACAATGAGGCCCGCGACAAAAACTAGTTTGACACCCCTGCAGTACATGAACGACGATGTTTGGTGGAGAAGTCAAAAGTGAAAAAGATCAGCACCGGGGCGCGGTTGGTTTGAGGCCGGCCGACACGGGACAAAACGTATACCACTATACCACTGTATAGGGGAAATTGGCAAATTATCGGCGTCAAATGGCATGCTTGCTATGGACAGACCTGCTTCTCGCTCACGTGTCCGCTTGCCTGTCTGGTTAACAGCAACAGAAGCTGGCGATGGCGAGGAACAGTTCGGCCCTTCAGAACGTTGCTCTGCGGGCAAAAAGTGAGTAGACCTGATTCCGCCGTGGACGTCGCGTGTATGTTGTAGTCGCGTTGTGAAGAGTTTCTCATGTCTCTTTTCAGCCCCAGTGCTGAAGGAGCGTCCCAGTTCGGCCATCTACCCATCAGACAGCCTCCGCCAGTCTCTGCTTGGTTCCCGAAGGGTCCGCTCGGGCCTCTCGCTCGCCAAGAGCGTCTCCACCAATAATATCGCCGGGTGAGTGGGAAGCGCTAGCTGCCTGCTTCTCCGTCCATTTCACATCGTAGCTCCTTGTTACAAGAAAGCCGTCTGTCTGTGCGTCTTATCTGTCCGTCCAGTGGGAGCGAGGACTCGGTCGGCCTCAGGCGGATTCTGTCTCAGTCCACCGAGTCTCTGAACTTTCGGAGCAGGACTTTGTCCATGGAGTCGCTCACTGATGACGGTGCGTATATTTCCGTGACTGCATGTCGTCCGTAGGGGGTGAGATTAAAATGAAGGCTGGCATTTCCTATAGGAGACTGGTGGTGGAGCCCCCTGCTGGAGGAGCTGCAGGTGGAGGGCCGCAGCGTTCAAGCCGACAGCTGGAGTCTGGTGGTGGAGCCCAAATTCCTGCAGACGCTCCACAAAGACCTGATTAAACAGCAAGACGTCATCTACGGTAATGCCGCATCTGACAGGAACGGTTTCAGCGACAGCTGACAAATACGTTTGAGCGTTCTCGTTGTTTTGACAATTGCCTTCATTTGCTCGGTGGGCAGAGTTAATTCAGACGGAATTTAACCACGTCCGCACGCTACGCATCATGGAGGGTGTGTATCGGCGTGGTATGCTGGAAGAGGTGATGCTGGAGGCGGGCGTGGTCCATACCATCTTTCCGTGTCTGGACCAGCTGCTGGAGCTACACACCGCTTTCTTGGCCCAACTTGTGGCCCGGAGGAAGCAGGGCACCGCCGAGGGCAGCGACGCCAACTTTATCGTCCCGAATATCGGAGAGCTGCTCCTCGCACAGGTGAGAACGCCACACGCTGGGGATGTCGGAAACGGGAAAGCCGCCAATGGAATGAGTCAACGGCGTGTGTGTGTGTGTGTGTGTGTGCGTGTGTTTAGTTTTCTGGTCAGTGTGCAGACGACATGAAGAAAGTTTATTCGGAATTTTGCAGTCGTCACCCGAAAGCTGTGAAACTCTACAAAGACGTTCTAACTCGCGACCGAAGACTGCAGCACTTCATCAGGGTAAGTAAGCATGTACACAAAAATCTTAGATTTAGCGCTTGTCCTCCTACGAATGCACTCAAAGCACTTCGCATTGAGCTCACATTCACCAACTGATGTTGCGGCGTCAGGAGAAACTGGGTATTTTTGCTGGGCCGTGAACGTGGAATCAAGTCGTGTCTTTCGTAGGACAAAAGGCTAGAGACAGACGAGGACCTAAGGCTGGACTAAGGCTCGATCTAGTCGTTGGGGGGTAGACCCTGAGCCTCTATTTCTCCGGCTAACACAGAGCAGTCTGGCCTCTAGAATGCCACTCATCCAGGATTTGGTCATCTGCAAAAGTTGAACTGAGGCAACGAGACTCTTCTTTGTTTTTTTTTTTTTGGTAACAGATGTAAGGGTTATTGAGTTTTATGTTTTGAAGCGAGTACCTCACCCCCGTTGTTCTGCTGTCTCTTACACAAAGTTTGTCTCCTTCCACATGAAGAGTGGTCACTCATGAGCTGTTATGTCAACAGGCAGGCAAACACTCTGCTCACCCAGGTGCAGGTGACACACCCACCTGAGCCCTAAATAGGGACACGCTGCACCTGCACGGGAAAATTCCAGAATTGACGAAGGCTTACGGATTCAGGTTTTGAACAAACAATAAAAGTCCAGTTGCCTCCATTCAGTCTTTGCGGACAGATAGGCCTTGATGAGTTAGCTTTAGCTGTTAGCATACTTCTGTGGAAGGACAGGCATCTCCATTGTTGTCTGTGCTCCAATGGTGATGATTGAACGTTGTCCACTAAGAATGGTGCCCCTGTGTTTGCCAGCGCGCCTGCCGCGGCCCTCTGTTGCGACGTCACGGTGTCCCAGAGTGCATCCTGCTGGTCACCCAGAGGATCACCAAGTATCCCGTTCTCATTCAGAGGATCCTGGACAACACCAAAGGTACGCCACTGTCCATCCATCCATTCGGGATCCCGAATGCTGGAGTTACACCGGGCTGTAGCCCGTCCCGATTACTTTGGGTGGGGCGAGAGGCGGGCCGCACCCCGAAGTGGTCGCCAGCCAGCGCGGGGCACAATGAGACAAGCATTCACAGTCGCATTCAATCTTTAGTCTTGAATGACCCCAAGAAACGCTTCACACACCCATTCTTTTTTTTTTTTTTTGCAAAGTCTGGAAACTGGAAGATGGACTTGTGTTGAATTGATCAACATCATTATTGTTTCTGTGTGCACAGAAATATGACCGGTTGACCTTTTCACACTGTTTGTATATAAAAGGCAGGGGAAAAGTTGAGTCACCGTGACGAGAACCGTTTTTGTTTGGGGTTGTGTTGCCAGAGAAGATGTAAGACTTGTAAAGAGCTCCGTCATTGGGCTTGTGGGAGGCATTTTCTCATAGGTACAAATCTGTGTCGAGCGAAACATAATGGCGAGCCTCTTAGTAGCGTGCTATCCATTTAAAATAATCATGTTAAGAGTCTGTGAACTTCCACCGCGTCTATTTTTGTCGAAATGATCATTTGCTCCTTTTGGGGCCCAGCAGCGTGCGAACTTCCGGTGGTTCGACGAGAGATAACGACAGCATGCAAGCCTTTCAAATCACTCCAGTTAGCAGGTGTCTGAAGCGATCAAAAAAAATAATAATCTGATTGAAAGACCTCTCGATAATTTCAGCGTGCGTGCATGTGCGTATGTGTATTGACGGCCACCGCTTCATCTTTGAGATGCTCGATTCAAAATTTGTTTACCGCGATGCACCCAAAAATTTGAATATCGAGCCAAAGTCCATTTACTTCAATAATTAGTTTCAAAAGGTGAAGCTTGTGTGTGATATTAGTTCACCTTACACAAGGAGTGTCAGTTTTGAAGACTGCTGACTTGATGGCTGAAGATGACTGACGATTGACGGCATTACACAGTAAAGCGCAAACACACCGTAAATGCAATAGAAAGCTTTTATTGTCCCTGTATGGTGCTGATAAGTGAGCTTATTAAATCACGAAAGACAAAGAGTAATAAAATACTAATCACGGCAAACAAACTGCACTGTGCCAGGAAAAATGTTCCTAGGGCTCAATTTTCGCGACAGGGGGGGCCAACAGGAACGCCTCGCTCGTCGGCCGGGGAGCTGAACGGCGCCAGCGGGGAGCGATTTGTTGTCAACGGGATGAAATGAAACTTTCCAACTCCTTTGGAGTACCAACGTGTTCAAACAAAAAGCCGAGTTGGATCTCTGAACATAATGGACATCACAGAAAGAATTAATTTCTTTTTTCGAACCAGGAACAGGCACGGGGCCCATTGGGCAATGTGAGGAACGGAAGGAAAATGGAAAATTTTGCTCTCGGCGGAATGTGGGGCAGGGAAGCGAAGTCATAGTGGCTTCAGTCAGAAAGCGCCACGGCAAAGGGGTCTTGGTCACGGTTTGCGGGTTGCTCATCAAGTTCACCAAGTTCACATGAGCGCTCACGACCATGTGACCTCCCGCCAGGCAATGAGGAGGAGGTGCGAGCTCTGGAACGTGCCTTGGTCCTCCTCAAGGAGCTGATCGTCTCGGTGAATAAGGAAGTTCTGGAGCTGGAGCGAACTAGGAGGCTGCAGGAAGTCCAAGCCCGGCTGGTTCCCCGGTCTCAAGCGGAGGTGCGTGGTGGCGGAGTGTTCCGAGGAGGCGAGCTTCTGCGAAGAAAGCTCCTCCATGAAGGAATGCTCCTTTGGAAGGTCCAAGGCTCCAGGATGAAAGGTACGATACCGGAGACTGCTAACCGTGTGGGTGGAGCTAACACAATCACGTGACCTGCCTCATTTGTATTTCCAGATGTCCACGTCCTGCTGATGTCAGACATCTTGGTCTTCCTCCAGGAAAAGGACCAGAAGTTCACCTTTGCGTCCTTTGTAAGTTCTCGCTGACGACCCCAAAGAGATTTGGACACTCGCCTCCCGGGGCTACAATGTGTGTGTCGGTATTTGCGTGTGACAGGACAAGTCTCCGGTGGTGTCCCTGAACAAGCTCATTGTCAGAGATATAGCCAATCAGGAGCGAGGGATGTACCTGATCAGTGACTCCACTCCCCCGGAGATGTACGAGCTGCATGCCTCTTCCAAAGACGACCGACGCACTTGGATGAACGTCATACAGCAGGCCTCGCTCAGGTTAGCGCCGATGCACGACCGCCGCCTCGCTCAGCTAGCACCGCTACACGGCTACCGCCGCCACTAAATGCACCAATGTGCATTTTGGAGTGTATCCATAGAGAGCGTTTTATTTAGTGGTGCTCCACTCGCAATCGACCACTGTCCATCCTCACGTTGCTGACTGTAGTATGCGGGGCTTTGAATATAGCAAAAATCTGTGATAAAACTGGAATAGGTACGATTTTAAAAAAATGGCAATTCTTTGAGACCGTGAAAAGTGAACCGCGAAATGGCGAAGGATGACTGCGACACAATGGCCAATGACAGTTTAGCATATATATATACTGCCCTACGACACATATGATGTACTTCCAAGTCGTACTAGGGCACTGTTGTCAAAGTCAAGGCTCAGGGGCCCAGATCCGGCCCCCTACGTCATTTTATGTGGCCCGCGGGAGCAAATCATGTGTGTCAACTATCATGATTCTTGCTGAAATCTGCACCGAAATGTCCAATTGTCATGGGTAATAAATAACGTTGAGATTTTGCACCGGCCCTCCAAGGGAAGCCATAACTCTGAAGTGGCCCGCGACAAAAAATGAGTTTGACACCCCTGTAGAAGAGTGTCTGTCCACTTACACCGAACGTACGTGTGTGTGTGTGTGCAGTTGTCCGTCCAGAGAAGAATTCCCTTTAATTGAAACAGAAGACAAAGCTTTACTGCGACGACTTAAAGGTAGCGCCCGCCCTACTTCATTTTGTTCATCGCTGTCCTTTTCTTAATCGTTTGGTTGTTGTCGCGCTCCCCTTGGTCAGCGGACATCTTGCAGAAGGATCGTGAGGTCTTGGAGCTGCTCCAGGAGCGTGTGACTTTATTTTCGGAGTTGGCCGAGGCGACGGGAAGAAGCGGCGTTGGGGAAGGAGCTCCAGAAGTTGGCGGCACGCCTTCCAGATCATCCGATAGCCGGAAGCTGTTCCGAGCAGACTCCACTCACGCCCCTCCCGCCGGACCGCTACTCACCGGTGCCATCCGTGAAGGTGCAGACGAAGGTCGCGTGTCGATGAAGTGGTGGAAAGGGTGAAGGACTTACCATGTTCTTTTTGGTACTCAGTGGACAAACTGAGCCATCTGCTGGCAGGATGCAGCATCAGCAAAGCATCGGTCACCAACTGCAACCAAGAGATGAGCAGTGAGAGGCCGCCGTCGTCAATCATTGGAGTATAAGATTAAAAATACTTCATCATCATCATCATCATCATCCTCTTGTTGTGTTTGCATCAGACGGCGAACCCGTGACACTCAACGTGTCTCCCGAGCTCAACTCTTCCAAGGTACGTGGAGCCACTGTCAAGCAGGCGTCAGATGAATGAATGAATCAAGGCGCTTTTAAGGTCGGAAGTCATATTTTCATGCTTTGATCTCATTTTCTGGCATATTTGTAAAACTTACTGTACATCGTGAATATTGCCCTGAAGTTTGAATTCGGGAGAAAACCTCTGGAGAGTTGAATCAAAATCGCATTTTCTGCCAGAAAAAATTTGCAATTCACTCGTTTCCAGAAACGGTTCGGCACTAGTATGGAGCCTTTGAAACATTGGCTCAGGAAAATGTCTTAGTCGCTATCTCGTTCGTCCTGCAGGACACGAATGGAAACCAGGTTCAGGAGGCCACGTTGAAGGAGGTGACCCTGCCGACGCCCGTGTGTATTGAGCATTTGCCGGCGCCCTCGCTAACTGAATTATTCCCTCCGCAGGAAGTGTGTAAGCGCCTGATCAGCGTGAGTGCGCAGCTTCACGCTCTTCAGGTCAGTGGTCGTCGTCATCGTCATTGATTGGCCCAAGCTTCCTTTCTGTTGACTCGTTAACTCCGCCCCCCTCAGGCCGCCGTCATTCGCCAGGACTCGGTGGTGGAGCTGTTTGCCAAAAGCGGCCCCGCCCCCGGTCCATCCTCCGGACCCCGCCTCAGCCGCTCCATGTCGCGGGACACGGGTTTTGACGGCGCCAACGGCGAGGTGGGGCTGCTGAAACGGCAAGTGGAGCTCCTGCAGGATGAAGTGAAGCGGCTGCGGGCTCGAGAGGAGGAGCCTGGCAGACAGGAGGTGCAGCTTGCCGGCAGGAGGAGGAGCAACGGAGACCTGAGCGACGTCATCAAGGGAGACTCGGTAGGGAACTGGTGCTGGTCTTTGAGTGACGCCACTCAAGCTGCCCGCATTTCACGAAGGAGCGCCATTTGAATTGCAATGAGGCAGATGTAACGGCAATTCAAACATGAACTTTTGCAACAAAAATATACCGAGCCACATCTAGCCGTTCCCAAACTGTATACCTGTATACAGTATATATGGCTTAAGACTCATAACTAACTATTTAGGATCAGATATGCATCTGTGGCCAAAGCTTGTAGTCTGTGACAGTCATTGAAATGCTCGAGTGCAGTCATAGCCAAAGTCTCAACTTGTAACTCTCGCCTGTTTCCTCATTTCTTTGGCATGATGACATGGCTGCAGCGGCTGGGGCAATCCGGTTCTGCCTTGACAAAAATATTGCTTCCCGATAAGAACACACGGGCTGCTGTTTCCTCTCTTCCAGTTAGTTGGTATGTGAGTCAGGGTCGATGGCCAGGTGTGCAGGTGTGAGTCACCGACTGAAATCTGTTGCCGTTTGTCCAGTTCAGTGGCTCTCAGTCATGTTATCGACGTTAGGGTTAGCGTAAGAAAATCAGGGCTCAGACAATACATCCGAGCGCTAGGTTGTGTGATGTCTTTTGTCCTTCTTGGTCCAGGTGAGACAATTGTAAACAGATTGTCATACAAGGCCGACCTGGTTGCAGACAGCAGAGTAAAATCAAATCAAATACTGTACAAATACATAGACAGCAAACGGTGTAGTACATAATACTTGACATGACACCCTAAAATCAGGCGCTGTGGTCAGGTACACAATGCCGCACTAATGTGTGAAACGATATTGGGATGAACGATGTGAGTTGTATTATTTGGGGGGGGGGGGTTGGGGGGGGAATCATGCGAATTAGTGTGGACTTTGAAAACAAAGAGGTGAAAGAACAATGCTGGAATGGAGAGTGCAAGTTGTGGTATGCATGGTGAGCCGTGAGCCAAGACAGTAGCAAATGACAAATTGAACAGCAGAACCGTTAAGACACATAATATAGCTGGGGTGCTTTCATTGTGGGATTTCTTCTTGTGCTATGAATACTAACCCTAACCCGTTGACTTGTAAACTTTGCATATTTTGAAAAGATCATAATTTTTCCTCCTGCGTTGGGAGAAGTCACCCTGAGGATGGATAGCTAATGTAGTACATTTGTCTTACGCAACTGTTGCATGGCTCATACAAATCAGGAGATATCCTCAAGGAAGAAATATACATATTGTGTCCGAGCAAACGTCGTGGTGCGCCATGTCCATTTGATTCTGATCCAAAAGTATGCGCGCGTGTTCCTAATGAAGTGGCCTCTCGACGTTCCCCTTCAGATTTCCTGCACCCTTGCTTACATAACTTCTTTCTGCTTTGCACTTTGACCAGTCGAGGAAGAGGCGGGGAAGTAGAGAGCTGGATCTCCACCCCCTCGCTCCATTGGCCACTCACGATCCGCTAGACCAATTAGACGGCGTTCAGGAAGCCAACGAGGAGGAGGAAGACCAACAAGTCGTGAAGATTTCTCCACGCTCTGACAGCCCAAGAGGTCAGTAGCCAGTACAAAGCGCAAAGGGCACATACAGTATCGAGGAAACACAGTGGACAAGTGGTTAGAATGCATGCCTTGCCGTCAAGGGGTCTCTGGTTGTAGAAGATGAAAATGCATAATTTTTATCCGATTTTCGTCATGTACACGTGTACCGTGGATTTCTAGTCCTGGCTGTGCTCTGCATCTCACCCAAAGTCAGCTGGGATTGACTCCACTTGTCTTTGGTCAGTAAGTGGGGTACACCCTGAACTGGTTGCAAGCCAATCACAATCACACCTAGGGACAATTTGGGGCAGGGGTCCCCAACCACGGGTCCACGGACCAATACCGGCCAGCCCTCCAAATGAATGAAGCTATTTTGACAACAGAAGTTCTTCCCCTTGCCGTATCTCCAGAGCGATGTGGAAGAAGAAGCTGTTGTGTCAAAAACAAGGCAATACAAGATGCCTGTTGACTCATTTAAACAAGTAACAAGTGATCAAGTGGAAAGCATGAAAATGCAAACAGTTTCCACAGCCTGCCCCGATAAACGAGCAGTTTAGTTGCTAATAACTAGCTGGCAGCCACCGGATAAAAGCAGCAATCAACCGTGCCATCTTTTGATCAGTCACATTTGAACGTAGCAATGGAACATAGAAGAATTTTAAAATGATTATCTTTACATTATAAGGAGCGTTGATGATTCCTAATTGATCCATTTATTAGTAGTTCACTTTTATTTTATTTTACATTAGTTCTACAGTAGAATAACACAGTTTTTTCAAACTGTACATTTGAATGATTTGAAAAAAAATCAATTTTAATAAAATGTTTAATTACTCTATAATCATCTTTGTTGTCTGTACTAGTGCTTTAAATCTGCCAATTTAAAAGCAATGAAAAAAAATGGTTGCTGGTTGTCTGCAAACAGCATGTACTTGTCTCAACTGGTCCGTGACACAAAAAAGGTTGGAGTCCGGTGAGTTAGTGTTCATCAATCCCAATTCATGTTTTTGGAATGTGGGAGGAAACCGGAGTACCCGGAGAAAACCTACATAGGCACAGAGAGAATATGCAAATTCTGCACAGGAAGGTTGGATTCAAACCCTGGACTTCTGCACTGTGAGGCAGGCGTGCTAACCGATTATCCGGCGTGCTAACCGATTATCCAGCGTGCTAACCAGTCATCCACTACTATTTATCCTGCTCATCTAAAAATAAATGCACAGATATTGTCCCAACATTTTTTATTTTATCATTTAATATTGGCTGCCCTGTAATTGGCTGGCAACCGGTTCAGGGTGTCCCCGGTTACTGCACGATGACAGCTGGGATAGGATCCAGCACCCCCCCCCCGTGTCCCTTGTGAGGATAAAGTGGAATCGGAAAATGGGTGGATGAATGAATATTTACTTAAATTTTTTTCATATCATCTGGCTGAGTGATTGTTTGCTGGATGTTGTTGTTTATGGCTAACAATGACCTCTGACCTTTCAGACCTGCAGGACATCCCAGAGGAGAGCGAGTGTGGAGCTGAACCCAGTTAATGTTTCACCATGAGGTCACCGTGAATAGGAGAGAGTCAGCACGTAAAGACGCATTTCCTGCTCCTGAAAGACTTTTCCCAATAATGCTGTCTAACTTGAAACAAGAATCATAGGAGTGGGTGGGGCTAGCGATGTGTGCAAAGGTCACTAAAAGACTTGACTACACTACCCACAATGCCTTTGGCCATCATCATCATGACTATTTATTTATTTTTCTTCATGTTTTTTGAAGAGACTGAAACTTTCCATCCATTTTACAGTGGCTGATGAAAACAAAGAGGGAAGCTGTTAGCATGGTAGCTAGTAGGTGTCTTCTTCGAAATGAAGGTCAGATATTTGTGACATTTTGAGACACTTCATTTCCTGTGTGTCAAGGGACCTCTTGGCTGCTCTTGCTTAGTTCATGTCAAACTTGTTTTTGTTCTCAGGAGAACTTTTTGTTGTTGTTTTTTTTATACAAACGTTTAAAGAACATACATTATTTGTGCTCTTTCGAAATCAACTAAGCTAGCCAATACTGTTGCATGCCCCCTTATTCATGAATACATTAGGCAGTGTTTATGAAATACAAACTACGACAATAAAGGAATATACTAGGCCGTTATATGATTTTTAAATTATTTTATTAACGAAAAAGTTGGCGAGAGCTGTCCTCTACGTCACTTCCTGCTAGCAACAACGCGGAAAAAGGCGGAGTTCAAGCTGGGAGTTGGTTGAATACGGAAGCCGAGCCGAGCCGAGCCGAACCAAAAGCAACACCACGACCAGAATCTACACCAAAACTGAGAGACGATCGAACTGCAGACGTTCTCGCTGGAGACTCTGAGGAAGAAGCTGTCGTTCTTCGTCATTCACAATCCCCCTGGTAGCTGCTATTGGCTAGTTAGCCTGCTACTTGCTAACGTTTGAGGACTCGTCCAGGTAACAAATTGTCGTGTCTCACACTCACACATACTCTTACACACTTGTTGGATGCTAACTGGCTAACAGGCTAATGCGGCCGTGAGGGCGGTGGTCCTCTTTTAGTTTCACGAGCGAGCTAACATGATGCCACAGAGCTACCCTTAATTGGCAGACACCGTTTGTTGCAAAGTTTGCCTCTTTCTACTACAAATGAGAGATTATTGAGCACAGTGAACGCGCCATGACACGTTCGTGTTGTGACGTCACAGGACTGACCGTGAGCGACACGCCTGGACCCGCCCGAACCTGCTCCGCGGCACCTTGGTTTCAGCGCGAATATTTGTGATTCTCCTTCAATAAGCCGCCTCTTTGATTCGTGCGCCTTATTGTGAAATTGATGAACTTGTCGTGTTCCTTTCTCGCTGTCATTGACCGAGATGCTCCTCCCCCTCCGACACCTGTTTGACCCTTAAAGAAACGTCCTACTCCTTCCTAGAACAAAACGAAAATGAGTGGAGTGAGCAGCATTGAGGCCGTTAAGAAGAAGATCAAAGTTCTTCAAGCACAAGCGGAAGAAGCTGAAGAACGAGCAGAGGTGCTGCAAAGACAACTGGAAGAGGAGAAGAGGGCTCGTGATGAGGTTAATGCACGCACACACTCATGGAACCGTGTGACCTTGACTGTCGCATTGAGCTAATTGGCCGTCATATGTTCCGCAGGCAGAGGCGGAAGTGGCGTCGCTCACTCGCCGTCTTCAAATGACAGAGGACAACCTGGACCAGACACATGAGCAGCTCACTTCCGCCATTGGAAAGCTGGACAAGCTGGAGAAGGTGGCTGATGAGAGTGAGAGGTAAGCCTGC
The DNA here is from genome assembly GCF_054856545.1 of Hippocampus guttulatus. Taxonomy (NCBI): domain Eukaryota; kingdom Metazoa; phylum Chordata; class Actinopteri; order Syngnathiformes; family Syngnathidae; genus Hippocampus; species Hippocampus guttulatus. Next base: position 20,608,678 of record NC_141266.1, on the reverse strand, counting down.
ATGTAAGTGACGATGCTGATGATAATGATGATGATGACAACGATGATGGTGACGTTTTCAGAGGGATTCGTGTGATTGAGACACGAGCCATGAAGGATGAGGAAAAGATGGAACTTCTGACTGTTGAGCTGAAGCAAGCTCAAATCATCGCTGAGGAAGCTGACCGCAAATATGAGGAAGTATGTACACAACGCACACACGCACTAGGGCTGCACACTTATGACCAGAATAATAATCACGATAAATTTGACCAACACTATAATCACAAGTTTTAAATAAAAATTATTACTCCCTACCGTACATCTGTATTTTTACGGCAGTATTTTTCAACAAACAATATGTAAACAGTTTCAATGCAAAATGAATAGAATATTATTATTTTTAAATAATAACAATCAAAAGAATCACATTTAACCAATAATGAAAGTTTTTTTTCCAATGGCTGACTGAATAAATGTGCTCTTACCTTGTTGAACTTGACAGAATGCGAAACAAGTCCAGACAACAGCTGTTTACCCTTTTCAGGGCATTCACTCCAGTTTTTGCTGCACTTCCTTCTCCGGCCATGACCTAGTTGGGTGTGCTTGCTGACACTTAAAGAAGCCTTCACCGTTTGCCGTTCGGCCACTGGTGGTTGATGAGAAACTTATCAGAACTCACGTTCGATTATTATTATTTTTTTAAATCGCCAATGATCAGGTTCTTTTAATCGTGGCGGGCTAAATATCTCGCAATAGTTTCCTTGCACGACGCGTGACAGTCACCGTGCATTGATGGCATTCAGTTAGACCTGTGCGATATAACAACGTGTATTGCAGATATATATAGATATACATATCTACATATATCTATGCTACAACTTCATCCTCTATGGGGAGAATCCTGTCATTTCCTTTCCTCCGCTTGGTAACATTTGGGCTAGCTCAATGTTAGGGCTACGTGAATGTTAGCTGAAGCACACTGTGTGTATGTGGGCTCAAGACTGCCACCGAATATGTCACTTATGCGATGTCACAGTAATCTGTGCGTGCTAGCTTCCAGACAGTGCTGTCCCAAAGTCAGAAATGGTATCAGACGTCAACCACAACGTGCTTCCTTTTTCGTTGCTCGGGCATCCGGCAGTGCTGCTGTGAAAGTCATCATTGTGTAAAGTATTTTTGCTAGTATGGGCCTGAAATTTCGGACTCTGCTGCTAACACCAGTTAGCCGGTTAGCTGCTTCTAGCTGTAGTGCTTGGTGTTAACGCAAGACTTAAACAGCACACACACTTGTCAGCCGCGGTGCCTCCGTCACACGGGTATCGTATTATCCAAATAAATGACAAAAAAATAAAATAACTGTAGATTACAGAACAAGTAAGAAAGGGAAACCTTGGTATTTGTGGCTCGAACGTTCAAGGCATTGTCGGGAGTATTCAAATTCACATTCCCGTCTGAGGGAGTGACATCGGCACATTGATGACTCACGTGTTCATCAGAGCGGCAATGTGGGGAGGAGTCGAGAGAGATTGGCAGCCGTCCTGCACGCATGTGCATTTTACAATCCGAACGGCAAAACAGAAATCGTTTGCCATCAAATCGTGCGCGGCACAATTCTGAGCAGTCCTGATGCGACTGCTTTGTACAACAGAGCAGCACCTCCGCCTCTTCTCGAATGTTTCACAAGGTGCCAGAATACATTTCAATCACTCCAAATTATCCAGCGACCTGACACCTTTCCTCTGTAGTCCCCTCCAATGCTTTTCAACGCCGTTGAGGTCTGGGGACTGAGATGGCCTTGGGTGGAACTTGCTTCTGTGTCTGTTGAACCATTACCACAACTGTCAGTTGTGGAGTGTTTGCTTCTGCAAGAACAATTGCGGTTTTTCGAAATGTCAGGGGTGACAATAATTGCGGCGGCCGCTGGATTGGGCCTCTCAGATCTCATTCACGCGCTGCGCCAAGCAGGTAGCCATCGTTTGTGGTCGGAGGCGCTTCTATGAGTACAGACTGGCCCAGACCAGTGATTAATCCACCTCTGCCCCCGACTTTTCATTTGGGATGGATGGAAATGCGGCCGTCTCCACGTAAGACTGAGAGATTGCCTGTCCCCACAGCATTAGAGTGAAAGACAATCCCATATCCTGATTGGCCACATTGCGGTTAAACACACCCGTATTAAATTAGCGTGTAAGTGGGTGTGTGTTTCCATACATAATATATTAATGATAATGCTTTAAAAACCAGTAATACCGGTATTTAGAATTTGATGCACGAAACGTTTTTGCGAATCAAAATGATAAATACCAGTGAGGTGTTTGCATTCTATCAGTTCACCACGAGATGGTACTAAATTCTACACACTACCTTTAAAGGCAAACAAACTTGTTTCAAATTCAAATGTCTGTTGACAAAGGTTGCAACGTTGCACGGCGAGGGTAGTTTGCTGATCACATGAGTTGAACATATTTATGATTGACAGGTGGCCCGCAAACTGGTGATGGGGGAGCAGGAATTGGAACGTGCCGAAGCCCGAGCTGAGCTCGCTGAGAGGTAACACACACACACACACGTACAGCCGAGGAGTTTGGGCCAGTGAGTGACGAGATGTCAGGTCATGAGGCTCACCTGAGCCCCCCACCGCCTGCTGGCAGTCAGCAACCCTGTCCAACTTTGACCTCGGGCTGCTTCTTCTCATTTTGACCTGCACTTTTCCCCACCGTGTTTGTGACCATATGGTCTCGGCCCCACAGCAAAAGTCGTACGTTGGAGGAGGAGCTGAAGAGTCTGTCGGCCAGTTCCAAGAGTTTTGAGTGTCAGGCTGAGAAGGTGAGAGGTGGGAAGTGGGTCCTGATGGTGTGCTGGCTCAGTGTGTCATGTCATGCCATTGTGTCTTGTAGTTCTCCGTGCAGGAGGAGCGCTCCGAGCTGGAGATCACCAGCCTCAGGAGTAAACTGATGGAGGTAAGATGCGCTCCTTAGCTCACCCGGCCACCTCGGCGTCGGTCATGTAGCGCCCCAGCCTGGCAAGCGCTCGTCCCATGAAATGAGGGGACTCAATGACGTGATAAGATACGTAAATCAATTCCAAGAAAAGGAGTCTGGAACGCCCGGGAGGGTCACTCGAGTCGCTTCTTGTTCATGGCACATCTCCTTCCTCTGCAGGCGGAAAATAGAGCGGATTCTGCCGAGCGCGCAGTGGCCAAGCTGGAGAGAACCGTGGACGACATGGAAGGTGCGGTGCGCCCCTATCGACCGACCGACTGGCATGTCATGACGTGACGCTGACCCATTTTTGCGTGTTTGCAGAATCGCTGGCGGCAGCCAAGTCGGCCAACCTGGAACTCCATGCCACGCTCAACCAGACCATGGAGGAGCTCAATGCCTGCTGAACATTCCTTATCCTTTCACCTTCATTAGTGGGATCAATAATCAATGTGCGCTTGATTTTTTTTTTTTGCTCACTTTGTGGGCATGTGCTTGGAAGGGAACAGCCAATCAGATTTTTCTGCCAAACCTATGGGGCCAATTTGAGGTCAGACACACCTCCGTGTTCTGCGGCAGCCATCACTCGTTTTCGACCGTGATGTTGCGTGCCATCACTATGGCATAAATTCAAGGGGCCAATCGGAGTACAGAGATGTGCCTACCTGATCAATTAAGTGTCACGTGGTCTTACGCTGTGATGATGTCATCATGACAGCTTTTTTTTCTAAAATAAAAGCACCAAGTTCATTTGTTTACCGTCTTTATTGGTGGGGGGGGGGGCACCTCCCCTTAAAGTCTTCCTCGATAATCAAGTGGAACAGACAATTGGTCACGTTGCTAGTAATAGGTTTCCATGTCCTGTTAGCATTAGCAAAGGTAATGGACGCCATGATGATGATCATAATACATTTTATTTGTAGGCGAAAGCCCTGCAGTAGCCTTGGTGAGTTTTTGGCCTGTTGTAAGTGGATTCGAAAGTCTTCAACGGCATTATATTGTAACCATGAATCTATAAACAAGGACCGAATTTGCATTAAAATGTCTTTAATCGACCCCGGCGAGGGGCCATCCCTGTCCTCGATATTTAAGAAGTCTTAAAAATGTTAACGTAATTACGATTTTATAATTGCAGTTAAGTCTCAAAATAACAAGTAAAAAAAAAATTATGAAAAAACATTCCACAATCACTATAGCAGAACCTAGAAAATTGTTAGGAGGGCTAAGTCAGGACTCCTCAGAGCAGACGCACATCGTGTATGTACTGTTGGGCAATAGTGGGATGCTGCTCTTAAATTTCATTTCAAATGGAATTGAAAAAAAAAGTCTTCAATTTCACTTGGCTTAATCTGTAGGAACCCTGGCAAATATCACACAAAATCTAGATTACTTTTAATTAGATGAATAACGAATTGATTTGATTTCAAAGCTGGTTTAGTTTCGATCGCCTTATCCAAAACAGTGTGTGTTTAAACAATTGTAATCTCAGGTGGACAAAAAAGGATTCTGTGGAAGACATTCCTTCCATGTGGTCCAATTTGGAACCGGTTAACTGCGTCACTTGGTGACATTATGCCAAGCCGGGTAACGATATGGCGCCCGTCCCGGCTTTCTTGAATGCGGTTTGGGTTAGCTTCGGACGATCATCGACTGGCAGCTTCCGCAGCCAGCGCTAAGATTGGCCGCAACTGGTCGTCTAATGAGGGGGCGTCGGCCTCGTTCATGATGATCCAATGGAAGTCCACACCAGTGTCCAACCCGCACTCGGACTCTGCGTCATCCACGCCTGACGCAGACAGGGACACAAAAAAAAAATCAGATGGAAAGGTGCGCAGGGGCTAAACGGGCGCATGGCCGGACGTACCCGGTGTGAAGATCCACCCCCTCCGCCTGCGCGTTTCTTCTCGACTTTGCACGCGCACGCAGCGAGTCTGTTGTGGAAAGTTGGTCCAAAACCACCTAAGGTCCGACATCCGCCGCGCGTCACTCACCACCTGAGTAATCACAGAGCAGAGCGGCGCTTGCGGGTTGCTCATCTCTACACCGAAGCGGAGTGACGTACCCAAACGGGTTGATGCGCTCCTCTGGTCGCCAGGCGGCAGAAGAATCCGGGATCTCGCAGTCTGCGAGCTTCGCCCCAGCTGATCATGTCGGCCCGGTAGAGCTCCTTGTAAGGGCCGGAACTTGCCAGCTGCTCCGCGTCCAGGCCGTGTTCCTGCACAGTTTGATAACATGACGACGACACCAGCGTTGGACAGGCCTTTTCCCGTTAGGGGCCAGATGTTGGGGGACGCAGCGCGCGTGTTGACCCAACTGGAGGCCGACTCACTCTTTGGCTTGTCCCACTGTGTATTCGTATTTTTTGTCTTCCGACTCGGGATTGATTGAGTCTTTTATTGTAGTTACTGTCTTTGTTATTCATTTATTGTATGTCAGACTTTAACTTCATGTACGATACTTCGTATGCGGCTTTGGTTGTTTTTAAAGCGCTCTATAAAATCCAACGGTACCCCTGGGTGGGTAGTTTTCCAATGGGAATTTGAAAAGTGGGCGTGATTTATTATTCTTTAATGTTGTTTTTAATCGAAATGCAGTTTGCGATTTTGGGGTTCTGATGCACTTGCTAGATTCATTTAAGTTTTTCATCTGAAAGTGTTAAATGTCCCCAGGCATTTCATTAAAAGAAATGTCACTGTGCGTGGCGTGAGACTGACGTCACTCACCCCATGATTGGCCCGGCCCTGAGTGTGACGTCACTTACCTGAGCGTAGGCTTGTTTGAGGGGTGCAGAAAGACGAACGACGCCGCAGACGTCTTCGCCTAAACTGCAGCACAACACACATGATCGAAGTGCGTGTCGATACGTGATTGACAGAGCAAGCGCAGTGGATTTTACCGATCTAGGATGACATCTGTGACGTAATCTTTCCCCGACTTCCGTTTTCCGCTGAAAATTAAAATGAGTTTTGGTTCCGAGTGGGAACTTTCCAGAGCAGCAGAGGAATCCATCACAAGAGATGATTGTTCGCTGATCTATCACATTTTACCTCCCGTCCGACTCCCTGAAATATGCCGGAAGTGACGGAACCGACCAATGCACTTCAAAAGATTAGTCTTGTCGTACCGTGGCGGCCACTTTGCGTCCGTCTTCTTCACGCAACGAAGCGGCGACAATTGGTCGAATTATGGCTTTCTTTGCCGTTTAATTTCTTTCTTCCTCTATCCAATTATGTTATTATTCTTTATTCATCTTTTGTCTACACTTTGCTTTGAAAAGGTCACAATTACGTCCGGGGCGGAGTTGAGCAGCTTTCGGCAACATGGCCGCGTTGGTTCGTCGGTGTAAAACTTTTAAAACATTTGCAGCGGTGAGTGGAACTGCATGCAAACATTGTGTGATACAGTATTTATCATCATTTGTGATTACTAACAAACTTGGCGACTTTCAACATCAGTTAAACGATTCACCTCTCACCCACTTTGCATTTCATTTGATTGTTTTTGAGGACGACTGGCCTCGTCTAGGGTACGGGCTGAACTGACAAAGCCACTTACTTGCCATCGGGAGAAGTGAAGCCACCGGTGGCCATTTTACGATGCCAAACTTGAAGTCTGTCTGACTTGAATAGATTTGATTTATCTGCTGTATCTTCACGTTGTATTCCGTCTCTACTGCCAAGTTGACACCATCTATGGCATGCGGTTATACCAGTAAGTTTAGTAGAACTTGTCTAAGTGCTACTTAAATACTCGTCTGTATCATGGTACCATAGTGATTCACAATTAAAGGATAACAAAGACCATCAGGACAAACTTCGCTGCAAAATGTTTACCGACTGATTGGGTCTTAATCTCTGTCAGTATGAGTTGAGTCACAATTCAAGATACTGAGATAATATACGATGGATGGTCAATGCAAACAGTGAGGTTCATTCTTTGAAAGGCTGTCATTACGCCATACAGAGAACCTATCGTAAAACACACACCGATTATTGTTTTCAACGGGGGAAAAATGGTCAGTAACATTGATAACGTAAAATGGCTGCCCTCTGGCTTCAGCCATGAGGGGACGATTGATAGTCCATTCATTTATAAATTCGGGGTTAGTTTAGGGTTAGTGACCTCGAGTGTGAGCTAATCATGTGGACTTATTGACTGGTGGTGAAAGGCAGAGTGCACCCTAGATTTTGTTTTTTCATTCATGTTCATATTCCACAAACGCAGTCTTAGTCAGAATGCCGTGGTTTTACTAGTAGGTCAACAAAAAATATTATTGTCAAGACAATTTTTCAGTTGACTTCCCCTTTTTACTTAATAAACACCTTTGAACTGGAATCTTTTAAGTGTTCACAATGACACCTTGACAAAATTCCATTAAACAAATGTAGCATGAACAGAATTTAGTACCTTGTGAATCTTATTACAACATTTGAAAAAAATCTCTATAATCCGGGAAGTCCTAAATTGACCCAGGACCTCACGAGTGCAGTGCAGGCGTGCTAATCGTTCATCCACCATGCTGGCGTTAATCCATTTCAATCTATCAATCCTCATCCTTCATTGCCCGTGGATGCAAAAGGGTTCAAGTCCAAGTGCCCGTCCACCAAAATGCACTTCACGTCTGTCTCGTCAAGCGTTTGCGCACGGTTGACGTGGCTGTGTGGCGCCTTGTCAGACATGTTTCCACAGCTCGTCGACCGTCGCTCAGCAGCCACCTCTTCCTCACTCGCGCTTCTTCCCGCCGCTGGAGGCGGCCATGTTGCCGGACGGAACCTTTCGGGGCCGGGTGGCCTTCATTACGGGAGGCGGGACCGGTTTGGGACGCGCCATGACTGCCACCCTCTCCCACCTAGGTGCGCAGTGCGTCATCGCTAGCAGGTCAGGCGCCCGCCGAAATCCGCGCATCCAGTTTAAGTAAGAATGGGCTTGAGTACCGACATGTTCAAAGTGCGGCTCGGGGGCCAAATTCAGCCTCTGATATGAAATTAATGTGTGACCCGTCAGCGCTTACGATCACAGTAGAAAATGCGCATGTACCAAAAAGCTATTTTATATCTCACCAGAAGATGGCAGCCCTCCCCCGGTGCTTTCTGAAATGTACTCTGCAGCTCACTTTGCCTCGACTGAACCCCTTGCTGCATGACCCCAGTGTGGCCCTTTCCCAATTCTAAAGTTGAGACTGTCATGAAAAAAAAGAAAGTTGACAGAGAGGGCCCTAGCTTCCAGGACAACTGAAAAGTATTTTTGTATATTTTTTGCTGAAATACAAAACTAATTGTGGAGTTTGCGAAAAGACTATGACTGTTTCCAATGAATTCAATATCAGGTGCCACTACGAACGAAAATAGGCAAACTGCGACAAGGTGACCGGTAATGAACGGCATGTGAACAAAAAAAGCAACCGGAAGCTCAGTGGTCTCCCCGCCACACATTTTCACTTCACCAAATCTGGTCATCTGTACAAAAAGTTGGACACTCCTGCTCAAGTGAGTGCAGCTCGGCGATGGGGTGGAGGTTTGCTGTAGAGCTCAGATCCAACTTTTATCGACCAAGTCTTGGTCCACGAGAAAATCTGACAATATGAGTGGTCTGAGACTAACACTAAGGGTTTATGAGACAGGAAGTTGGAGGTCCTGCAGCAGACGGCGGACGAGATCAGTGGTCAGACTGGAAACAAGGTGAGAGGTCAAAGAAAAGGCAGAACACGTTGGCCTTGGTATCAGCTCGCCTGACTTGCTGGTCCGCTCTTATCTTGATGTCTCAGGTCCACGCGGTCCAGCTTGATGTCAGAGATCCTCAGGCTGTCACGCGTTGCGTGGAACACATCGAAAGTCTGACAGGCTTGCCTGATGTAAGAATCCCCCCCCCCCGCCCCCCCTATCACCACCACACACACACATCATCATGGCAAATAGGAAGTTGTCCTGTCAGATGACATCACAGTTGGGTCTGTGTGCGCAGGTGATCATCAACAACGCGGCGGGAAACTTTGTGTCCCCGTCCGAAAATCTGTCGGCCAATGCCTGGAAGAGCATCACCGACATCGTCCTAAACGGCACGGCTTTCGTCACGCTGGAGCTGGGAAAAAGACTTGTCCGCAGCCAGAAAGGTCAGAACGCGTCAGAGTGTTCCGGTCAGCCAAGGAGGCGGGTCACTCACTCGCAGAGCCGTCGGTCCGTCAGGTGCCGCGTTCCTGGCTATCACCACCATCTACGCCGAGTCTGGCTCCGGCTTCGTGGTTCCCAGCGCTGCCGCCAAGGCCGGGGTTGAGGCGCTCTACAAGTGGGTCACGCTCGCGTGCGCACGCGCAACGACGACTGAGTGGTCGCCATGGTAACTGGGATCTTGTCAATGTGGTCGTCTCGGTGACGGATGCCTCATCAGGTCTTTGGCAGGAGAGTGGGGACGCTACGGTCTCCGGTTCAACATCATCCAGCCTGGACCCATCAGAACCAAAGTATGATATTTTGTCTTCATGTTTTTTCTTTTTTTATTGCGCCGGTCTGTCATAAGGCTAATCATATGAATAATGCATCAAGGGTGCCTTCAGCCGCTTGGACCCGACGGGACAATTTGAAGCCGGAATGCTGAGTCGTATTCCGACAGGGCGACTGGGCCAAGCGTCCGAGATGGCGAACTTGGCGTCATACCTGTGCAGCGACTACGCCAGCTGGATGTCGGGAGCAGTGAGTGACGCCATCTGAGTCGGAATTGATGGGTGGGGGGGGCGGAGGTGAACACCATTTGTTTGTGTTCAAGGTGATTCGCTTCGATGGCGGCGAGTACGTGATGATGGCGGGAGAATTCAACGAGCTGCACAAGGTTGGAGCTTTTCCACTTTTTCCTTAACTTCGCCTTTCTTGTTTTTAGCTTTGGTACTTCTTCTGCCTCGCTCAGGTCACGGCCGATCAATGGAAGGTGATGGAAAAGATGATCAGGAGCACCAAAGGATCCTAACACCCCGTGTTGTTTTCGTCAAACTGAGCTGCTCCATGTCAGTCAGCATAATAAATGCGACTTTACTACACCACATGTACAAGTATGTTGTCCAAATGTCTCTACTCAAGTCTACTGATATAGAATACAACTTTATCACCACCACAGGAACAATGAAAATCAGTTGGATGTCTCACATTTTGCAGCGTTGGGGTAAAAAAAAAAAAGTTTCGGCCAGGGTTAGGGTTTCAAATTGGGGTTTTAAAGTTAGGATATAGCTTCAAAACAGGGTTTGAAATAAGGGTTAGGGTTTTAAATCACAATTTTAAATCAGGGTTAGGTTTTGAAACTAGGGTTAGGTTTCAAACAAGGGAGGGAGTTTCGAACTAGGGTTTAAAACCAGGGTTGAGTTTTTACAAACTGGGCTTTAAAATTAGGGGTAGGGTTGTAAACTCAGGTTAGGGTTTTAAGGTTAGGTTTAAAACTATTAGGGCTATAGACGAGGGTTAGGTTTTCAAATTAGTATTTGAGACTCAGGTTAGGGTTTCAAGTAGGGTCTAAAAATAGGGTTAATGTTTTTAACTCGGGTTAGGGTTTCAAATTAGAGTTTTAAACAAGGGTCAGGAATTCAAAACAGGTTTTGAAACAATGGTTAAGGTTTCAAATCAGGATTTTAAATTAGGGTTACGGTTTCAAACTAGTGTTAGTGTTCCAAAGTAGGTTCTTAAACTAAGGTTCGGGTTTCGACGTTGGGTTTAAAACTAGGGTGAGGGTTTTTCAAATTTACTGACGGCACATCAGCGGGTAGTACTTTTTGGGGCACCAATTAGGTCCGTCTTGGTTGGTTACAAGAGGGTGTGCACACAACATTATTTTAGTTTAATTTGAATTCCCCACCCTATGCTGTAAAAAAAATTTTTATTCACATTTCTTTACATTCCAAAAATATGGCATATCAACTGGGGGGGGGTGTTCTTTTCCTACCCACCACTGTAACAAAGCGGAAACGGGTGGTCCCTCTGCCGATTCAAACCATGTTCTTTCAGCGGTTGTGACAGCACTTTCAGTTAGTTAATCTCCGAGCATCTTTCTAAAGCGCTGTTGAAATATTTCTGACCTCAAAAGCAATTTCCTGTGTTAGTCACACACAAATCAAACAGTAAAATTTCCGTTGGAGCTCAAGACTTCCTCCTGAAAGGAACAAAGCAAATTATTTGTGACATTTTCTGTGTAGACAATTTGAACGCAACAGGCCTCTGATTAGAATTTGGAGGTAGATTTTTTTGCATTACTTTTTGCTTCATTCCTTTTTTTTTTTTTTTGGTGAACCAATAAAGACTCTTTCAGTTCCCCCATAGAAGTTGAGAGCTTCGCACGCACACACATTTAGCGACGGCGCTGATGGACCGCAAGCGGTTGAATTTAAAGACGCAGCTCAAGCGAGTCCCAAGTTAAGATGAAATGAATGTTTTGTTTTGTTTTTTTTAATGATTAGCCCTTTAAAAAATTGTTCTTGAGAGAATTTCGGAAAGACTATGTTTCTATGCATCAACAAGGAGAGAAACCCCCCCAAAATGACACACATCACGTTGAAGGTTTTTCTACTTTGTGGTTTGCTTGAAGGTAAGCAATTTGTTATTAAAATGTTGTCAATTATGTTTGTTTTTTTACAATTATCTATATATTTTTTCCATTCAATAATGATAAATATATTTTTTTCCGTATCACTTGTAAATGTTCCTCATAAAAAGTACAGTACATTGGATAAAATTGTGGTTTATATTTTTACTATATTTAGAAATTACATTTTCAAATTAAAAGTTCAATATGGATTCGAATTTTGTACAGCGAGTATTATTTTTTATGCTTTTTTAAAATTCATTTTAATTAAATCTTAACATTTTAAAAAGTGCATTAAACCCAAATATTTTTTAAAAATGTATCATTTTTCTTCACTACTTTGAACATTTTTATTACACTAAATTTCTTTTTCAGGAAATTTTCAAATCAAAAGCACAATATAGATGACTATATTTAGAATGCAATGAAAACTTTAAAAAAAAGTGTATTTTTTAATTTTCTGAATTACTTTATATTTATTCTTATTGAGTCTTTTTTTTAAATGATTATCATTTGGATTTCAGGCAGCCTGTGTCAGGACTGGGCGACTATGTTGCCGTCATCTGTGCAGGGCATGAGTGGCTCGTGCATTCGTATTCCCTGCAGGTTCACGATGCCTCCGGACTGGGATAGTTACTTGGACCGCACCTGTGCCGCCATTTGGATGCGAGGCCATTACAGGACGCTCATGTTCGACTCCAGATTTACAAGGGAGGAAAGTGCCTTACAGAATGTCCTGCAGGGAAACCTCACTGGGAACTTGCAGGTCAGAATAAATGTTAACATAAATATATGATTTAACTATATATACACACACACACACTCAAGCCTCCTCTGCTGCGGGGCCATTGCTGAGTGTCGATTTTGTTAGCGTGATAACCGGGGGTACTACTGCTGTACTTAATGAGTGTGAGGACAAAAAACAACAAAACAAAAGGCGAGCACCCGGAAAGAGCGGAAAAACATGTTTTCAATACTGGAGGCAGCTTTTCAGCACACTGATTATCCCTGTTAAATTAGTGCAACAACATTTTTAACCCTGGAGAACCCACGGGGTCAAATTTGGCCCCTATAAATTCTGCTACTCAAATGCTACCCTTAAATACCAAAGGGTCAAATTTGGCCCAAATCCTAAATTAGGATTAAAGCATCGAATTTTTGGAAAAACATACTGTATATTTGGGTGTTCAGTGAACATATAGCAGTCATTTAATATATAATTCATCACTTTCCAAAGAAGAAAAGGGTTCTTGGGTTTTCCAGGGTTCAAAATATTTTTTAAAAATTTGACTTTCAATTTTGAAAATAAAATAATTAAAAAATAAATGCATATTAGTGGCGGGCCGGAAGTCGAGTGGATATCAAAATGGGTGGATTAAACTGCATAATTCATTTCTCTTGAACACAATATTAATTAGAATATCTATAATGTTGGTGATGTTATACAGAATACTTCACAAGTGGGTGTTTACTGTATTCATTCGGATATTTTCGCGTTTATAGCCTGCAATTGAAGTTTCTTTGATGTCTTTCCATTTTTGTCCCGTCCCTTGTCAGGAAAAGGACTGCAGCACCATCCTTGAGGACATGACAGAGCAGTATGACTACTATTACTTCAGGCTGGACTGTGACAACAGTCTCAAGTTCAGCTTTGTCCAGAGCGTCTTGGTGTACATTCAAGGTAGGTTTTAAATTATGGTTTCAAGTCGGAGTGAGGGTGTCAAATTTCGGTTTGAAGCCATGGTTAGCGGTTTATGTAAAGCCAGCCTATCTATATTGTGGTTTCAAACCAGCATTACAGTTTCAAATTATGGTGTGAAGTCAGGATTGGTGTTTCAAATTCGAGTTTCAAATTAGGGTTGAACGTGACGGTCGGAAGCTAATATTGCGGTTTCACATTTTGGTTTCATGTCATGGTTAGTGTTTCAGTTGCGGGGTTCAATTTCAAAGTATGATTTCAAGCCTGGTTTATTGCTTTATATTATGGTTTCGTGATCATTTTAGGATTTTTAGACTAGGGGTATGGTTTCAAAGTATAGTTTGAAGTCATGGCTGGAGTTTAGCATTTGTGGTTCAAAACCAAAGTTACCCGCCTATTGTTCTGCACACACTTCCCGGCTTGATGACGAATTCTTGTTTTTCTTCTCATGTGACGTTCCAGACTCGGCACCCGTGCCCACTATCATCCCAAACGAGGCTGAGGTTCAGGAAGGTACCGCACTGGTTCTGGAGTGCTGGACGCCGGCTCCTTGCCCAATGTTGCCGCCACTCCTGACTTGGACGCCGCAGCTGGGCGATGTGACAGAGGTGGTGATAGAAGCGGAAGGGGAGACAGCGGCGAGGGTCATCGCAGTCATGAATTTCAACGCTACTTACCAACACAACAGACTGGAGGTGACTTGCAGCGCCATCTACAGGAGGCAAGCGGGACGCACTGAGGTGTCTACAAAAAGCTTGTTGAGACTTCAAGTTTTGCGTGAGTAGTTTTTTTTTTATACCAATAACACAAATTAATATTATTTAGATTATAATTGCCAGAACTGTATTAGTTTTCTGTGTCATAATACATCGAAAATAATTAAATACAATTTCAAAACCAAGCATTCCCTGTTTTGGGATAAGTGGAATTTCTGAGGTGTCTAATAAATAATAGCTCTCTCTCTCTCTCTCTCTCTCTGTCCCCCCTCCCTTCCTCCCTCGAACAAGAAAAAAAGAAAAACGTATTTTTTTTAAAAAAATTGAGTTTATTTCATTTTAAAAACATCCATAGTTAATTCAAAAACATTTTACGTCAAAATTAAATTAACCTTTTCATGCACCCTGTAACCTGATAGTTAAATGATATGTAATTGACGGTGTCTTATTCTATAAACATCTACAAATCATGAAATACATCACAATATGGAACTAAACGATATGAGAAAAAAACATGACCCCATTTATTTTGAAGAGTACTCCCTGCTTTCCTCTCTGGTTGTTAGAAGTGAGTGATCATTTTACTTGGGCCAACTTTACAAAATGTTTGGTCTCGATGTCACTTTGTACTTGAGAAGTAGGTGCGTGCGTGATGACGCATGTACGTGCAGAAAGTGAATGAGGAAACAGAACCGAAGGGAAGTTGCGTACTGTATGTTACTTCATTAAAAAGTCTCCGTACATCCAAACTGCTCTGGGTGCGCAACAATGTCATTTACTCAATCTTGTACAAAGTACCTGTGGGTGATACTTGGGTAAAAGTGAATATTTTTCAAAATTTTAAAATATTTGAATTTGTTGTTGTTGTTTATCCTTGGCGGATACTCCCTGATTTTATTTAATTTGGATTATTATTACCGCATTGGCCCGAATATAAAACAGTGTTTGAAATGAGACTGAAAAAGTGGGGGTCGTCTTACATTCGGGGTCTAGACCAATTCGCGACGCTAGATGGCGCCAGATATCACTGAAGCGAATGCTGAACTTGACTTCCCAGGTCAAAGCGAACCCCTGTCACGAAGAATAAAGATAAAAATAGTGGTAGCACGACAAAGAAAAATAAAAAATAGCGGTAAAAAAGAAAAGAGAATTAAATAATAGAAGAGGTAACAGAAAATGGAGAAACGTCGCGACAATCTGGAGAAAAGCGGGCCGAAGATCGGCCAGGTTAACCAGCGGCTGAGGAGAAATTATGATGTCATTTACATTTCAAAAACCAGAAGCCATTCATTTACGAATGTGATTGCACTTTAGATTTGAATGAGGCAAAATAACATGCTTTTTCTCTCAAATATATTGTTATAATCATTGCTTTCAGATGTACTGTAATTATTTTCTGTATAAAAATTAATTTGTTGTTCACAAAGTCTTTTTTTCAAACTTGTGTCTTGAAAAAGAGGGGGTCGTCTTATAATCAGGGCCGTCTTATATTCGGGCCAATCCGGTATTATTTTTTAAAATTAAATCATTTAATATGTTTGCATTCATACACGGATTTTTGGTGTAGGTGGGTCAACCCGGTCTGTATCCCCAGTGAAAAGCGGAGGTCAACTGTATACGTTTTATTTCAAAAACATAGTGCAGTAAAAGTGAAAGTTGTCTGAAATATACCAAAGCAAGTTACAGGTGTGTAATGTATATGCATTCATTGTATCGAAGTAAAAGTATTCCTGTGTATTCCTTGTGTTCAGATGGTCCTAAGAATACATCTGTGAGCTACCCAGGCCCCGTGATGGCGGGCATGTCGGTCACACTAACTTGCAACACCATCGCCAACCCTGCAGTGATGGGCTACTTTTGGTACCTAGTAGATGGCGGTCAGGTGACGCAAGTGGGAAGAAGGAAACGACTCATCATCGATGTCACGGAAGACTCTCCCAGCTTTCAATGTGGGGTGATCAACACATACGGAGAGCAAAATTCGTCCGTCATCACCATTGATGTTCAATGTGAGTCCACTTGAGAGAACGCACAAAAAAGGGTGATTGGACACCCATGGAAGACGAGCTTAGCTTGGTTCGGCTTTTCCATGTGTGGAATAATGCTGATGCTAATTGAAGACAACAGGAATTCTCCTACAAGATTTTTCTTTTTGTCCCCCGTTATACTACCATTTCATGAGCAATTTTGTTCAAATTTGTTCTAGTAAAATAATTTATGAACAAGAGTATCTCAGCTCATGCTAACAACTGGTATGCTAAAAACACTCACACAGCAAGATGGCAAGCTGAGTAAAGAAAGCGCTAAAGGCAGAGTGATAATGATTTTCATGGTCAGATACCCTACTAAATGCTAACAATTGCTATGCTAACCACCGATGTGAAGTTATACGCCGGCACGCTGGGGCAGCCCAGCTAACCCACAGCAGGCTGGGAGGGTCAATATTCTCCCATCAACGGCTTTTGTGTACTTTGAAATTCAGTTGTAACTCGCTAATTTCCAAACCGATTTTCATGAGGCTTCCTTTATTTTTTTGTTTTTGGTCAATGTTACAACGTGTGCTATCAATACAGAGAATGATCACTTTAGTTGCCGTAGGCGCACTGCTCATCAGAAGTGTTTTTGCTGCGTTAACAGTCCCTCCCAAGGACACCACGGTGATTGTCGAGCCGCCCGACGTGATCCTGGAGGGCACCCCAGTAATCCTGCTGTGCCAGAGCCAAGCCAAGCCGCCCGTGCGCAACTACAGCTGGTCCATAAATGGCGGAGAGTACCTGGAGATCGGGGACCTCCTGATCCTCAACGCCGCCCAGCCCAGACACACTGGCGAGTACCGCTGTATGGCCAAGAACGCGGTGGGAGAGGACGCGTCTCCAGTCGTTCATCTGGACGTTCAGTGTAAGTCTGTTGGACGTCACTAATGAGTGACCACTGTGTTAGTTGCTGAAGGGTGCGCGACAAGCATGTGTCTGCACCGGGCACAGTGGCCTACTGTTCACATGCGTGACAAGGTGCACACAGTTCTTTGTGTGCAAAGACTGTTTTGTTTCATATACGTGTAAGGTTGTACAAATGTGTCATTTCCAGCTGAAGAAGAAGAAAAAAAAAAGTCCGTTTGCTCCAGACAGCCGCTGAAAGACTATTTCAGCGTCAAAATTACTTTGAATTTAGTTTGGTTTTACGTTTTTATTAGTCATCAAAGAAGAAATGAATACAAACGTATGGACTTAAATTAATAATAATAAACACAAAATCTTTCATAGTGAATGTATATATACTGTATATATATATTAGCATTTGATAATATATAGAAAATGGAAACAATGTAGAATAATCCAATTTATTCTGTTAAATTTGAAAAATAAGTATAATATTATTCAAGCCACAACATATTAATTTAAGTAAAACATCTTAACCGATTAAAAAAAATGTAAGAGGAAAAAAATCAATTGAGAAAAAATATTTTAAAACATTTGCAAAAAAAAGTTACATTAAAAATACACATTTTGTTTTATGGATATAAAAATAAATACATTACATGAAGAATACAAATTTTATGAAATTGTCTATAGCAAGCTTTTGGGGGAAAAAAACTATGCTAAATTGTACCTACTAGCATAATTAAAAGAGCAGGACGAGGTTATGCCATATATTCATATATACAAGCACCTCAACTTAATTTCGAGTTTGCTTGATCGGTTTTTGTTTATTTTTTTTGGATTTGTGTTTGCAGGCCATAATTTGCCTTGCAAACATCACAAATGCCGCCGCTAGAATAAAGTCAAATATAATGAAGCAATGCCCTCGCATGTGGGCAAGGACAGCTGCAGTCATCCATGCACTTCAGACACTCAAACACACAAATAAAAAATGAGGACACTTACAAAGAGGACACTCAAAACTCACGCCCAGACTAACTGGCCAACCTGACGCAGCTCGACATCACTCACTTGGCCACGCCCCTTAAATCTACTTTGCATACAATGCTAACAGGCCCACCGTTGTGTTTCAGATCCTCCAAAGAACACAACGGTGTCCATGTCGCCACCTGGTTCTTTACCTGAGGGCAGCACCGTGACTTTAAGGTGCGCCAGTGTGGCAAACCCGCCGGCCGTCAACATCACCTGGTATCGAGTGAGCGGCGGGGAGAAGACGGCGATGGGCTCGGGACGGGAAATTACATTCAACGTCACAAAGCTGTCACGGGACACGTTTTATTGTGAAAATCGTAACGTTCACGGGGGACAGTCGGCGCAGCCGATTGCCATCGATGTCACATGTGAGCATCTCATTACCTTTAGTGACTTGAAATTTGGTAGACGTGTCTATCATGGACAGATTGGAGAAAAAAAAATAGCAAGAAGCCATGCCTGAAAAATTCTGCCTTTTCGGCTCACTTTTGACCTTTGCCATGGGTCCTTCGAAGACCAACTCATTGTGGAGATGATGTCTGCTTGCAAGCAAATTTGTACAACATATCGTTATGCTGCGTGGGTTTTCTCCGGGTACTCCGGTTTCCTCCCACATTCTAAAGACATGCATGGCAGGCTGATTGATCACTCTAAATTGTCCCTAGGTGTGAGTGTGGGTGTGGATGGTTGTTCGTCTCTGTGTGCCCTGCGATTGGCTGGCAACCAATTCGGGGTGTCCCCCACCTACTGCCCGAAGACAGCTGGGATAGGCTCCGGCCCCCCTGGTGACCCTAGTGAGGATAAAGCGGTTCGGAAGATGAATGAAAGACTGAATATCGTCATGCTAATAATGTAACTTCTTAACACAATTTATTGCAAAAGTCAGATTTGTGCAGAAAGTGACTCTCCATAGTCCAATGCGCATGTTGTGAAAATGTCGAGACAAAAGTGGAGTTAGGCAGTTATTAGCACGGACGATATACTAAACATGTTGGCCACACCAAATTGCCAAACATTTTTCGGTTTTATTCATACCGTGTTGGTGCAGCATAGCCTCAAAGTTGACTCGCGATAAAACACAAAAAAATACAACTTTGAGGGAAATTTGAGCCACAAAAAAACGCTTCACTTAGTAACGTGAAATTTGGTAGGCATCTCTGTTATGAGTAGACCAACAAAAAAAAAAAAAAAACCCTCAATCAACCCTACCGGAAAAACAACAGGAAGTCAGAGGTCTCTGTTGCATCCTTTGAATTGTTATGCAGTCCCCAAAGCCAGGTTCACATAGCAAAATTAAAATTTGGTAATCATGTCTATGATGAGTAGACCCACCAAAAAATAAATCACCAGGAGCTATGCCTGAAAAGACCATGGTAGCACCCCTGGCAATTTTTGGGGGGGAAATTCAATAAGTCAAGCATGTTTCACTCAGCAACATGAAATTTGGATGGCATGTCTGTCATAAATAGTACCACAAAAAAGTCTGAAAGGAGCCTTTCCATAAAAAATAAAATACATCGAAATCTGCCATTTACTGTCTTCAGTTGCCCCAGAGATCCTGACATCCTCCCACTGCCAAGATGTGTCAGCCCAAACACGATGTACCTGCGACAGCCAGGCCAACCCGCCTCCCTCCCTCCAGTGGGAATTGTCTGGGGTGCTCGTCAATCACTCGGACAAGAGCCCCATCACAGAGGAGGCCCTTGACAGCGCCACCCGGAGGAGCGTCATCATCGTGCAACGCCTGGACGGTGAAGAATTTGTGTCCTCGTTGACTTGCGTCAGCTTCAACCCGTTTGGATTTGACACTCTTGCCTTCAACATGTCCTCCCCTGCTGCTCGGACAGGTCTCTTTTGTTCACACTTGATTAAGGTTGCTATGATTTGCAGGCATCACTCATGTTTGGGCTTTTTAGATGTGACGGTTCTGGTTGGATCTGCTGTGGGAGTGGTGACCATGCTTATCTTGAGTCTCCTGCTGCTCTTGTACATTTGCAGGTGAGCACACAGGCCACTCATTAAGGTCAAATGTATTTGAAAACAATTCTTTGAAGTTGAGAAATGATAAAAGTTACAAAGATATACAATGATTTCAAAATGTTTGCTGTTCAATTCATTAATTAATGTGTACAATATTTTTAAAATGCTGTGTGGCAGTAATTGGCAATAAGTGTCGTTACAACAGAGAAAACAAATGGCCTCAAGACAAACATTTTCCAAAATAAGGTTTTGGTTGTTTTGTGTTTTTTTTTTTGTTTTTTCTTGGGTGTTTTTATTTATTTATTTATTTTTGTGTGTTTGTCCACCAGGAAAACCAAAGGTACCTTTCCCTCTAACGACAGACAGGCAGACAACGCCACAGACTTTTTGGTCACCAATGAGGTGAGTCCTGAGTCAGATTTAACTTCAAGAAAGTCAATGAATGACCGTCTGCCAAATAAATGTATTTAAATTGGACCCATTGTTTAAGTTACACAATTTAGCCTGACAATTTTTTGGTGCAGAATTAATGAAGTTTTGGGACAAACTAGTCAATTAGAAAATATTTATAGAGTTAGATATATATAAGGAAAAAAAAATCTCCTCACCAAAGACAAATTCTAAAATATACTCACGTTGGGAAGAAAACTCTTATGTCCAAATTTGGTCAAATTTTTTTTTTTTCACAAATCGTTACTTTTGGTTCGTGCCAATGTGGGTAGGTTAGTTTTCCAAATGGACTGATCGAAAGCGCGGAAAATGCCTTATGCGCTTTGATGATGCAATGTGAATGGCTCAACAAACATGATTGTTTTTTTTGTTTCCTGAAAAGTGATTGTTTTGGAGATGGGAGGTATACGCTTGATGCCAGCAAAATCACGAATTAAAAATACTCGATGACAAAATAAATTAATTAACCCCCCCCCCCCAAAAAAAAACTGTCAAGAAAATATTGAATAATAAAACAATGCCACCATCGTAGTGTGCATTCCCACCCAATGCCCCATTCCTAAATGCCCGCAAAATCGATGATGCCTTCACTTCTGAATCCATCTTTGTGTGTTTTCAGACCCACACTTCCGACGTCAACGCGATTTACGCAAACGACAAGGACTTGACCAAGGAGGCGGCGCCAGACGACGAGCAGCTGCTCTACGCCCACGTCAGCGTGATCCAATTGCAGGCGCGCGACGGCGCTGAGATACGAGGGCTCTCCTCCGTCACGAGTGAGTATGCGGAGATACGACTGCGTCCTGTCGGAAGCGACAAAGGCGAGGAGCCGCAAGCGGATACTGAACCGGATCCAGAACCGGATCCAGAACCAGAGGAGGAGAAAATGGTGGCGGACACTCCTTCTGGACAGGAAGTGGCAAGTGAAGAGGTTGCAGCTTCGACGGAGTGAAAGCCATCAGTGGTTCTCAACACACAACTTACCTTAAAAACTTACCTTGATGGTACTTATGGGTGATACTGGCATGTATGTGCATGGTCGCATTCATAACCCACAACAGCATGAACATGCTGAGATTTTTTTCCAGGCCCATACTTCCCACCACCCCTTCCTTCCTTAAAATAAACACAGGTTTGGCCTGGATTTTTTTTTTCCACCTCTCCCTCTTGGCTCATGTTTTCCTTTTTTCCATCTCAGAAACCCGGGGCACTGAGTAGCGAACCGCTGGCTTCCCATTCTGTCTCCCTCTGTTAGTCTTTGTTACTTTTTGTCTTTGGGACAGGTTGTGACTGTTAAAACAAATTCCTGGTGTGCTTGCACATAGTTGGACAATAAAGCTGATCCTGATTCTGACTCTCGACTACATTCAAAACAAACACTGCCGAAGCCTCACAAATGACAGCTGACAATCACGTGTGAAAATGAAGGTAACGTCTTCAGACCTGAAGTGTCTGCCGTTTCTAGGCTGAGTATCAGGAGCAAAAACCTGGTAGAATATTTTCAAAATATCTAGAGCAACTTAACCTGAATCCTTCAGAGACAGCCTCAAGCGTTTTGGCTTCTCTATGCGAAGGCAGAGGCCAAAATCTTCTCGGCGTCTGCGGCCATGTCATCAATGGCGGCCTTCAACGCGTTCAGCATGGCAGCAAAGGAGCGTCCAGCCGAGCGGGCGCGTCTGGGCACAGCCATCTGCACCAGCCTGGAGGACAACGTCGAGCAGTCCTTCTCTGCCAGCGCCAGTCGCCTCTTTACCTCCGCCTTGGTGACCTCGGTCGAGAGCGGGCACGCCCGCAGGGCTTTGAGACGCGCCGGTTCCAGGCCTCGCCGCCGGCCCAGACGCTCCACGGACGCGTCGTCCAGACAGAGGGACGCCTGTACTTTGCAGAGGACTCGCACGGCCGTGCTTGAGTCCGCCGCCGACGCCACAAAGGGGACCGGCACAGCCGAAACACCGCCGGACAAAGAGGCCGCCGCCCCCACCAGGGCTTCAAATGCCTCCTTCTTTTGGGTCACCAGGGAAGCGGTCAGTGTGGGGAGAGCCATCAGGAGAGCGTACCACCTGACACAGATGGGATGAAGTCACTCATGTGCAAGTCTTGAGTAAGTCTTTAGCGCGGCGCGCCACGAGTGATATTGCAGAACACCACGGTGGCGCCATGTAAGGGGGCTCGATTTTATGATTGGCCGATCTTCTGCTGTGAGTGCTGCTGCCATTCCAAATTTCCAGATCTGAATCGCAAGTGAATGCCATTGCAAAATTCCACATTTAACAAATGTTTTGAACCGCGTTATTTTTCGCACACACACACGCACACACACACACACACACACACACACACACACACACACACACACACACACACACACATGCGAGGTTCAATCAGGCCCGCAGGATAATTTAAAAATGAAAAAAAATGCATAAAAGAAACAGAATTAATCTTTTTAATATGGTGCAATTCATTGAATATCCGCTAGGGGATGTTTTGACCAGAGAAGAAGACAACAGCAGCCTCAGTCCGTTACTGAGACAGACCCATGACAGCAGATGCTATCAATAGCACTCTCAAATTTACACATTTAATAGCACTCTCCTTAGTTTGTAAGGTGTAGACAGGGATTACATTTAGATTTTATATGCATGTGTAAATGGTTTAAAACTTCCTTTCTTTATAAATGTTTAATCATAAAGTGCATGACTATATTTTTCAATACCAATTACTTGTTAAAGTTTGTACAATCAATGGGATCAGTTGCAATGCATATATGTGAATGATAAAAGTAAGTTGCACATTTGTTGAAGGAAATAAAAGGTGCTTCATGAAATGTTTTGTAAAAGATACATTGATTAAATTTCAACATTTTCCAAATGTTCTTGTGCTTCTTTATACCAAAACAAAGGAAAGACATTGTTTTGGTTGTTGATAGCAAAGTATGGTATCATTTTAATGGTCCGGCCCACTTGACATCTACCGAGGTCGTATGTGGCCCACCATGTGAAATGAGTTTGACACCAGTGATGTATAGTAAGGCGTTTTTGGATGAAATTTTTAGCCGAAAAAAACGACCATGGCGTTTTTAGCCGAAAAAAACGACCAGGTATAGGAAGGCGTTTTTAGCCGAAAAAACCGACCGTGTATAGCAAGGCGTTTTTAGCCAAAAAAAAGGACCATGTATAGTAAGGCGTTTTTAGCCGAAAAAAACGACATAGGCGTTTTTAGGCCAAAAACCCCCCACATAGTATAGTAAGGCGTTTTTAAGCCGAAAAAACGACATAGTTTAGTAAGGCGTTTTTAAGCCGAAAAAAACGACAGTATAGAAAGGCATTTTTAAGCCGAAAAAAACGACAGAAAGGCATTTGTTTTTTTTGTAGTTGTTTTTTTCGGTCAAAAACGCCTTACTATACATGGTTGTTTTTTTCGGCTAAAAATGTCGTCCAAAAACGCCTTACTATACATGGTCGTTTTTTTCGGCTAAAAATGTCGTCCAAAAACGCCTTACTATACATGGTCGTTTTTTTCGGCTAAAAATTTCGTCCAAAAACGCCTTACTATACACGGTCGTTTTTTTGGGCTAAAAACGCCTTACTATACATGGTCGTTTTTTTTGGGCCAAAAATGCCTGACTATACATGGTCATTTTTTGGGGCTAAAAACGCCTTACTATACATGGTCGTTTTTTTTCAGCCAAAAATGCCTTACTATACATACATGGTCGTTTTTTTTGGGCAAAAACCGACTTATATACATGGGCGTTTTTTTCAGCAATACTTGACCATAAAGTTAATTTAAAACTTAGTACCTCATTTCAAAAACAAAATCTGACGTTGAAAAAAACGTCTGAATATGAAAATAAACAGAATTTAATTTTCAATGAGGATCAAATACAGTTTCAAAGAAAAAAAAGTCTATTGTTTCAAATTCAGATTGTACAATTCAGATTCAGTTATTCAATATGATTCAGAGTAAAATATACAAATCCATCCATTATCCGAGCCACTGACCTTCAATTGACGCACCGGTAATTCAAATTCAGTGTAAACTATTTAAAGGTTAGTCATGTTTAGTTCTTGGTGGCAAATATTCCGCCCCACAGCTTCACACCTAGTTTAGTTTTGTGAAATGTATTATTATTATTATTATTATTATAAGAAATTTCAGGGGTTGTTTTTACTGACTATTCATTGTTCATGACATGTACAAATGTTTGTTTTCCTAACACACTGTCCATTCTTGTTTTTTTACAGTTCTTACAGCCGCTGTGAGACCTAACAGCCTAACATCTTGGGCCTCAGACCAGGAAATTGATGTCACAATCAAAAGATGGCTACATCTGGCTCCTGATCAGGATGGTGACAGGAAGGAGAGCATGAGAAGAAAAGAGGATATGGAGAGCGCAACAATTGCCGGACAGAAAAATACTGTTCAAGAGTAAGCTGCATTCCAATTTCGACTTTGTGTTCACTGTTAAATAAAGAAAAGTGCATTTTTCCAGTGTATGTGGAGTTGTATGTGAGGTTCACAAATTATGACAATAAACATATTTTTATAACAGTCGTTTTTGAGACTTTTTTAAAAAATGTGGGTCAAATATGGCTCATGAAAGATGTGGCTTAGTTGGGGTTGAATTCAGGCTGATATCAGGAACCTGTTCTGGCCCAGCGTCGGGTCGGAGTAGGGCCAGATATGGTTTTACAATGCGGCTCAGATCTGGGCCGAATGCGGCCCACATCATGGATGCCAGACGTGGGCCACTGCAGGACCGTCATTCATTGAGGTATGTGGGCCGAGTGTACGTGCCGTGTCTGCCCCAGAGCTGGGCCAGACCAATTTTGCTGACTGGGTAATATGTACTGTAAACGCTCTTGACCAGAAGCGTTGAGTTCACGTACGGTTAAAGTCCAAAAAGGACAGATGAATAACAAGCTGGGCCAGTGGGGGATGAGTTAATGACGACCCTGTGGGGTCACAGTGATGTTTTCTTAGCTTAGCTTAGGTATTCGAATGATCCCGTAGGATGCTAGCGGTGCGAGATTTGATGCTGATGGACAGTGAGTGATGTTGGAAAAACAAAGTCGGCCTCGGGGGAATGCTAGTGATGAGTCTGCGGTCAAAGCGCTGTTGTCTCTTGGGAGAGATGGCTCTGACAAACAAGGCAACAACTGATCACTGGGTCATCATTAGTTATTCCCTCAGGCCGAGCTTGTTTTTCCATTTGTTACACACAAACAGATATCAGGCACTGGGCCAGATTTTCTTCTCTCCTGGGTCTTAAAGGTGGCTTGACTGATTTGTGTGTTTGTGTGTGTGTGTGTGTGTGTGCTGGCTGAAAAACAGTTTTTCAGATAGTGATTAGATTTTTTTAAGGGGACCAAAATAAAAGCCATTCAAAGCTAACTGACCCAGTGTCAAAAAACTACTTGCTCCACTTCTTCAACTATGAATTTATTTTTCGGTTCATTTTCGCCAAGCACATCCGAGCCTGATCACCTTCGGACCTGTTCAATCAAGAACTCGCCCAAATAGAACCAGTTTGACAAAATGAAGTCAGTCAAAAGATCAAAAAAAAACTGCAACCAAGACCAAGATCCAAAGACGTTCAAGAACAGATGAGAAAGAAAATAATTGATACCCATAAGTCTGGAAACGGTTAAAAGTCATTCCTAAAGCTGTAGGACTCAAGTAAATCACACTGACAGCCATTATCCACAAATCGTTGAATTTTAGAAGAGTGGTGAACCTTCCCAGGAGCCGCAAAGCCAACAACACAACAACGACTCATTGAAGATGTCACAAAGGAATCCAAGACAACATCTGAAGAACTTTTAGCATCCCTCCCGACAGATTAGGTCAATGTTCATGACTTAACGATGAGGAAGACACCGAGCAAAAATGACATCCTGAACATCATACTCAGAGTCAAACATGGTGGTGGAAGTGTGATGGTCTGGGGCTGCTTCACCTCTTCAGGGCCTGGACGACTTGCTGTGATGGATACAACCACGAGAATGGCCCTTCATTAACATTTAAAAGGTTGTTACTGCTGACAAACCTCACAGTGTTACTGAATTCAAGTATATCCGGAATGAAGAGTGGGCCAAAATATCTCCACAGAGATAGCAAAGACTCATTGCCAGCATTCGAAAACACTTGATTTCAATCATTGCTGCTGAGCGTCGCCCAACCTGTTATTCGGTTTAGAAAGTATTCAGTTTTTCACACAGCGCCATGTAGGGTTGGATTTATTTTTTTTGTTCTCCCTTAATAATAAAAGACTCACTTCATTTTTTTTTTTTGTCTTGGACAAATATTTATTACGGTATTTGTTTGATGATGAATACAGGCCGTCAGCCGAAAAGGTTTAAACACCCCCTGCCTTCGGGTCTTTCGCTCGTGCTTTTTAAAGTTATGTCTTTTTTTTTTTTTCAAATCACCAAACAACAATACTGCAGTTCAGGGCCACAACAATAAGCTCAAAGTCTTGTTGAGCCCTGTGAGACATTTCGGCCAAAGAGGGAAGGAGCAGAACGCCTCCTCGACAGGATGACCAATCGCAGGCTGTCATCATCCCGATCATCAGCTAGATGCCTTCTTACTTCTGCGTCTGCAGCCGCCGCTCAGCAGCACTTTCCATCAGCGACGACGTGGACGCTTGGACCGGGAAGTATAAGATTTATTGACCTTGCGTCATTATTTTGTCATTATTCACGATGGAACGGAACGTAACGCTGATGCTGAGTCTCGATGGCTTTGTAGATGTGGACAAGTACAGATACGTTTACGTGGTGTTTTTTTTGGCACTGTATGTTCTCATTCTCTGCTCTAATTGCATCATTATTTGTCTCATCTGGATCCATAGGAACCTTCACGAGCCCATGTACATTTTCATTGCAGCTTTGTCGCTCAACACACTTTTTTTCAGCACTGCAATCTACCCCAAACTCGTCGTGGCCGTCTTGTCTCACCAGCAGAGAGTTTCTTATTCCGGTTGTCTGGTCCAGGTTTTTTTCTTCTACAGTTTAGGTAGTTCTGACATTTTGTTGCTGCTCGCTATGTCTTACGACAGATACGTGTCCATCTGCAGGCCTCTTCAATACGCATCTACCATGGGCACCACCAGCGTCAGCATTTGTTTGGCCTCGGCCTGGTTTGTGCCCGTCTGTCTGATGTCGGTGACGGTTGTCTTTCAGTCCAAACAAAAAATCTGCAGCGTGACATTGGCTGGAATTATTTGCAATGCGACGATGATGAATATTCACTGTACATTACCAACGTTTCTCGCTATGTGGACTTTGTTTACCCTATCCGTTATGGCTGTCATCCCCGTGCTGTTCATTTTCTTCACGTATTTTAAGATATTCATGGTCGCCTATCATAGCCAGGGAGAAGTCTGGAAAAAAGCGGTCGATACGTGTTTACCGCACCTGATTGTCTTATTGGCCACCTTCTCTTTGATGACCTTTGACATCATCATCGGTCTACTGGAGTCGGTGCTTCCGAAAAACGCGCGACTGATTCTGACTCTGCAAACGTTGGTGTACAATCCCCTGCTCAATCCGATCATTTACGGTTTGAAGATGACGGAAATCCGGAAGCACATCAAGAGATTGTGTTGCAGTCATGTCGGAGTGATCAAAACTCAAGTGGAATGAAGATTACTTCATTTGTGTGCGTTTGTGTGTGGGGGTGTGAGGGTGCGTGTGAGCTACTGTGTTTTTAAATTCTGTGCATGCAGCTTGACGTGTATGCGTTTATTACGCGGGTGTGAGTGCAGCCGCGCAGGTATGTGTGCGCACTTGTGCGTTTGTGGTTTGTCCACACGCCCTGCAAATATTTGAATACGCTGATTTATTTGTACTCTGACTGTAATCAAAAAACGACAAAGCTCCACTGTGTAGTTTCATCTCGCGACTTAAGATTTTCACATCATTAAATGCCCGTGGATATCATTTCATATCATTCGACGGTTCTCCATTTGTTGTCACATTAAATATAATGATAAATCAGAACTAAGTTGATAAATAGAGAAAGGTATATAAATATCCATTATGAATACAAGAGAAAATTGACACAAGAGTGTCAGGGTGTGGAAGTATATAATCCCGATGCAAACCAAAAGTTGTGAAGGTATCACGGTTAAGGGTAAAGTATGAGCCTTAATGGAGACTTCTTTCTTCTTACTTTTTTCTTTTCTGATTGATATAAAAATGATTTATTAGATACAATCACATAACGGGGTAGGACTAGATAAGTTTTTTACTTCTTCCTACTCCCTTGAACATAATAACTGTGTTGTATGAAGATTGATTTCTTTCTTTTTTTATCTACCTTATTTTCTGTCAAATTATTACTGTATATATGTTTTATGTTCAATAAACAAACAAAACCAAACAAACAAACCCCTACTCCTTTGATCACAAAGTCGCCACCCGCTTTCAAACCCGCACCAGTCAAGACCGATACACAAATTGTTTTGTTTGACAAAAAAAAAAATTGCTTTTGAAAATCTGTTTAACATATTTTCAAGACACACGCTGACACAATAGTAAAGTCACAATTCCTATAAATACTGTAGTTGCATTAAAAACAAACAAACAGGAGATTACCGTCACACTGTAGCTGTCAACTGTGTAGCAGTATGTGGACTCTATTCCAAGTGTCTGTCCAACTAAGGGAGCTTTGTAATCCAATAAAGCTTAATCTATTCATGTACATACATACACACACTGGTGTGAATGTGTCAAGAGGGAAGAATACGGGCATGCGCGTTTTTTGCGGTCGGATTTGGTCATTTTAATGCGTTGACCCCGGAATGGAGCAACATGGCCTCATCATGTTGGGATGCTCGGTGGACAATCCATTAGGGACACCCACACAATCTAATCAGAACGGCGAGAAACACAAAGTTGACAAAAAAAATAGTTTGTTTGCTTTGTTACAGAATTATTGATTTGAAATCAAGTGAAATGCTTCACATATTTTGAAGATAGTCATGATTAAATCATTTTATTTAAATCCGTTTTTTTAAAGCAGCATAATGTTGGAATATAAATTTTAAAAATGATGTTCATTTTTGGAGAATTGTTGAACACAACAATTCTCCAAAAATAGGTTCAACTATATTGAAGATAGTGTCATTATTTATAAATCATTTTGATCATATTTTTTTAACCACCATATTGTTTATTTAAAAAAAACATTGCAGGGACAAATATAATGTAAGTACACATTTTAAAATGTGAAATATGTATATATATATGTATCGCAATACCACCTACCCTGAAATACTATTTTATGTAATAATTTCACACAATGCAAGTCTAAAATGCTTCGAAATGTTTTTAAAGTGTACATTGTCACGATTGCCTCCAATGAATTTCAACACTGCCAATAAAAAAATTAAAAAAACATCTTGAAATGCCTGTGAGAGATTTCTTTTGCAGCTTTTGTACCACAGCTGAAAACATCTGAATTTAAAGCAAAGGGGGGCCGTTCATGACATCATAGCGTCCTTCACGTTTGAATACAAGGCTTCCTCTTCCTTCTCTTCGTTCTCATTGTTACACTGTGTCCTATTTTCCGCCTTCATTTCATCCTTTTCTTTATCGTCATTATGCTCTAGCGATTCGTTGCTATTTCCCTTTGTTTTGATCTGAGCATACTCGGTGGCCTGGTGAGTGGTCGTAACCTCTCTGGTGTTGTTTCTCCTCAACGCGGAGAAGTTGATGCTGGCGTACTCCACGTCCGCTTTGGTCGCCTCCTCGCCGACAACTTTGTGGCCAGAGTCCTGACAAGAGAAAACGTCAACCTCTAAATTAGCACAAACTAGCGGCTAGCTACATAGCCGCTGACTGTTTAGCTGATAAATATTGTTACGCTCTTCAAAAACAGAGCGTGTCTTAAGTAGTTAAAGAATTAGCAATTAGCGTGAGGTGCTAATCACTCCAAGCAAATGCTAGCAGGCAACGCTAGCCACTATTTAGCTACCGACTGGCTCACTGAATTACATGTCGCTTTCTTGCTTCCTGACTGTCTTGAAAAAAAAGTTCAGTATTATGTTTAAAAAAAAAAAGGAAAATACCTGTGGGTCATCTTCATCTTGTGGTTCCACCAGCTCCACATCCAGACGACCAGGGCTTTTCTTTGGTTTCCTGGATATAAAAATGGACACGCATATCATAATGTGTCTTAACAAAAGTGGGTGGTGGGGGGGGGGGGGGGGGGGAGAAGAAGAGAAGATGATGTTGTACCGGCAGCAAGTCCTGGAAAGCCAGCACAAGATGGCTGACAGTAGCGCGCCGCTCAAAAATGCGATGAAGACATCCAGGCGAAACATGGTTGTCATCTTTTTCATACCTCGCTCTGAATCTGTTTTATGAAAAGGAGTCAAAAGTTTAAATATTCTAAAAAAAGATTTGCGATTTTCCATAATATAAAAAGAATAAGTCACATTTGAACAAAAAATAGTCTTACGATGCAATGTTACAAAAGTACATTTTCATTTTCGGTCACTCTCAGTCGAAAGTCGTATTGCTATGACAAAAGAGTCACGATATTAGAAAAAATAAGTCGTAACAAACAAAAGCTAGCCAGAATTTGCGAGAAAAAAAAGTTTAAGTCAGATTTGTTTTTAACTGTCATCAAACCATCATAAGTTGCGGTTTTACAAGGTCAAGTCTGGAATTCAGGAATCATCAATTTCAGAGAATCATTTGGAATTTTCTCAGAACAAGTTGCAATTTACCAGTAACAACTCATTTTTCCGAAATAAGTATATTTTTCTGAAAACAAGTCACATACAGCCAATGTTAACACCTGTGCTATAAAATTGACTGTCTAATCATCCCTACCTTCCCATTCTAATGTTTTGCGTTGAACGTTCAGTGTTTTCCTGAGGTCGCCATCTTGATGCATGCTGACACACTCCACCGCAGAGACGTTGAGACCGTCGACAATCAGCGTGACGCTGCTGTTGACGCTGTCGTCAGACACTGCGGTGACGGCGCTGCAGAACGTCCTGTTGGCCAGCAACGGCCACATGATGGAGGGTCGCGGGACCCCGCCGCTAATACACACACAGGTCAACACCGGCCCACGTAGCGAACATCCCGATCCGTTGAGGATTCCCCCGAACCCTGCAGAAGGGCACAATTAGCATGAAAATACGGCGCCAGGAAGGGACCGTACCCTGCCGCGAATAGCGAAAGAAAAAAAAATCAATTTGGTCAAACCCTCTCTGAACATGGTTAGAACTTGCCATATTAAGAGTTTCAACCAGCAGTCCCCAACGTCTTTTGCCCCATGGACCGATTTAATGTCAGACAATATTTTTAGGGACCGGCCTTTAAAGGCCGGATAAATACAACAAAATAATATGAAAACTGAGATATTTTCTAAACATATTCATAAACACGAATTATGACACGAGGAACGTTGTGTCTGCCCGTAACACTCTCTTGTCGCTATGCTAACGTTTAAACGTGCCTTCAAAATAAGATACACCGCAAATATAAAGTACTGTACTGTACATGAAAAATACGACTCGCCATCGCTGCATATTATGCAGAGTGGGCTTGGTGCGTGGGAATCTCCTGTTGAGATAAATCTGTATTTTAAGTAGGACTCCTGATACTGTCTATTAAATTTAGGCTTCTTTTTCTTGAAAGTCGTCGGCTCCTCTTCTGTCTCCTGGCTGGGTCTTTTTCCCTTGCCAAAGAAACTTTCCAATGACGTTTGTTATTACAGTGATCCCTCGCTACTTAGCGGTTCGTTTATCGCGGGTTCAGTGCCTCGCGGATTTTTTCAAACACATTAAAAAAATATACCGAATATATTTTAAACACATACATGGAGTACAGTACTGTATATGTTGCTCTATGTGACTCGCTGTTGTTTTGCAGCTTCTCGCGGACCGTTTGCGGACTTTAAAAAAAAAATTACCTGTTTATGTTAATTGTACGCGACTTCGCGGATTTTCGTTTATCGCGGGTGGTTTTGGTCCCCATTAACCTCGATAAACGAGGGATTACTGTACTCATTTTGCTCGCTCCTGGGTTTCATTTTTAGCGGTAACATATCACGTGACCGAAAAGCGCGCCCGCGTCAAGAGTGGCATACTGTAGGCAGATGTACCAGAGAATCCGGTCATTTTTCAAACTAAAACACATTTCAGATTCCAAAATAAATAAAATGCAAGTAATACACACTACATGCTGATTTATATAGTGCTTTCCCAACAGCGGCAGCTGTAACAAAGCGCTTAACGCAAGTTCTCTATTCTTTCTGTGGGGCCCGGTCCCAAATGATCCACGGACCGTTACCGGTCCGCGGCTCGGGGGTTGGGCACCACTGGTTTAAACCATAAACTGTCACAAACTATGATCGCCAAATACTTTTAAATGACTACACCATAAAAATTTGTACCTGCAGTGCGCTTGTATGTCACCCTGAAATTCATACAACAACTGTCAAACAAAAATGAGTTTGTTAGCTTTTTCACTCATTCACTGCCAGATATGTTCAAATCTGAGTTTCCCGTTCTGCCGGCCATTTTGGAGCATTTCGATTGATCTTTGAACAGCCACGCAATATCGTGCTCTCTTTTAAGCAAGGCTTCACTGTACTCACACGTCACCGTCACATTCACGTGGACCGTATAGCGAGTCGCTACGCACTGGTAGCGTCCAGAGTGGGCCGCCGTCACGTTGGAGATGACGAGAAAAGCGCTAGCTCCGGTCGGGCTCATCTGTGATCCGCTTTGCACGTTGGTCCCGTTAGAATAGGGAAGGTTCCAAAAGATGCGAGAGGGCGGGAAACTGTCAGCGTTGCACAAAAGACTTAAGGTGTCGCCTTCTTTCACTGTCGTCCGCCCAGAGATGGATGGAGGCTTCGCATCTGGGACGAAAAGGTACAGGCGTCATTTCATCCATTGCCGGAAAAGTCGGGATTTTAAGAAATTAAGTCAACACCCGCATACTTGCGATTCGCTATGTGTCGATTGGCGTTTTCACTCCGCATATACAGTATGTCAGATCAATCATAGAGTATTTTATGTGATCAATTGGAGTCATTTGACAAGACCACACACAGAGGTCTCACGATGCGTTGTGCGCACGCACACACACACGCACACACACACACCACAAAGGTGTCAGTGGATGCTACTCACAGGTAACATTCAGTGTCACGGTTCTCTCCGTGGTCTCGTTGACTCCCCAGTAGTAGACTTTGCAAGTGACGTCGCGGCCGTGGTGTTCAGCAGTAGCGTTGAAGGTCAAAGTTGACTTGTATCTCCGAGAGAACAGCGTCAAAGTCTCCCACTGGAAAGCCGTCACGTCAGGGACCACGGCGTGAGTGTCGTTGTCTATCGATTGCTTCCACGCCCAGCTGATGGTGGGGGTGTAGCCGGAGCAGAGGCCCGGGGCCACGCAGGTGAGCATCGCCGATTGACCGGCGGTCATTGGCTCGTACCACACGGTGGGCTTCTGCCTGAGATCTGACAAGAACGCACGAAGTTCAAGTGCCATTTTCCTCACCTACATTTTGTTTTGTTGGGAGAGTAAAAAATAAAGGTTGACTAAGGCCATCGAATGAACGAATTGGGTCTCTTTTGGAAGAGATCACTGTTTACCAGAACAATGCAGATGCTCTTGTACGTGGCGGATTTTTGGAAATTCAACCATTACAAGCAGATTGTGATTGAGCGTTTGTCACATGATATCGACTGCAAAGGGTGTCCCAAAACAGAGAAAAGATGTCAGTGGTTATATCAATTCAGAAGCAATGATGTAGTATATGTGCACACACACTTGTGCATGGCATACATGCATACACACACGACTAAATACTACTATTACTACTACTACTACTACAAATCGAGTGCAAATAGTTTGGAAAATTGTGACACTGGTGATTATTCGAAATACAATATCTTCCCATCAAAGTAACATTTTCTTAGTTGTAGTTGGTATTTTGTTTTAAAAAATGGATTTCGGATGTTTAAGTATAGTCACTAAAGTAATAAAATATATATATGAGCACAAAAGTCACTGTGGTGCATAAAATGTATCTTTTCACTAAAAGTTTGATTTCGTTTTATTTATTTTTTTTGGTCCAAAATGGAAAATGGAATCACAACTTTTTTTTTCAGTGGGTTCAATTCAACTGCGATCATCACATTTTAGAGCTGAGATTTGATGGTCGCAGTTGAATTCAAGTAAAAATAAATAAATAAATACATACATCTTCCAATCTCAAAAAGCTTGAAAGACGCTTTACTTATATGTGAAAGTCCCGCAGCGTGGCCGTGCAACTTACGTGTTACGATGATCAACACTCGCTTTTTGTAAGTAAATCCTTCCATGGTGTTCCGCAGCAGGCCATTAACTCTCAGCTGATACGCTCCCGAGTCCGAGGGTGTGAGGTTGTTGACCATGATGCTGCAGTTCCAGCGGCTCACGTCGGACTGCAGCATCCGAACTCGGCCCCGGAAACCGTCAAGGATTTTGTCGCTGTTCTTGGAGTGGAAGATGATCTCCGAGTCGCTGCATCTGCTTTTGCTTTGGGGGCACTTGAACCACACGATGCTCTGAGGCGTGAAGTCAATGGCGGAGAAGGAGCACGGGATGACGGTGCAGAGTCCCGCTTCGGATACAATCTCGGTTTTGTCGAGGTTGATGCAGAAGGGCCCCATGCAGAAGTTGTTGCTCTGTGATGCGCTTGCTTCAAAATAACACGCGAAAAGACATTTTAAAAATAATAATAAAAACTCAAAAACACCATACTGACTGATGAGACTAAGACTGTCTATAATGTACATTCTGAATGGCTGTAGTGTAAAAAGAACCAGTTTCAGTTCTGTTTCAAATATCAAGTTGAAAAAAAGGATTTGCAAATCGTTATGTTCTGTTTTTAATTGAGATTTTACACAACGTCCCAACTTCAATGGAATTGGAGTTTAGATTTTAGAGAATATTATATAAAGGCGTTTGAGTAGCTGTCAATCGGAGTGGTTTCGGTGGATCAGTCACAGTTGACATTAAGAATCATGATGGAAATGGCGTTTGAAGAGCAGACTACTGTGGCAACTGATGTCAAACTTTGCCTTTAAGAGTCAGACACATACTGGGCTGTAGAACAAGGGTGCCTAATACATTGATTGCGATCGACCTGGAGTTGGTCCTAAAGTCAATCGCGAGCGACGTGGAGGGGAGAAAAAAGCCAAAACATTTGTGTGCCTGTGTGCATGTTATCAATATATTTTTGTGTTAATGTATGGTGCACTCTTGGTATCCTATCAGTCTCACTTTTGCAAAAAATATTGAAAGAGTTAAAAAAAAAAAAAAAGCAGGTCACCGTGAACCACAGGTGTGAAAGTCAAGGCCCGGGGGGCAGATCTGGCCCGCCACATCATTTTATGTGGCCCACGAAAGCAAATCAAGCATGTCAAGTTTGATGATGCTGAACCAAAATTTCAAATTGTCATATGTAATTCACAATAAGAGTCATTATTCTTGACTTCTGATTTTAAAATTAGTTATCCATCAATTTGTTGTGTGCTGTGTATGTAATATGTGGAGGCGATTAAACATTTATATGGTTTCCCAAAATTCAGAACGGCCCTCCAATGGAAACCGTAACGACAATGTGGCCTGTGACAAAAATGATTTTAAAACGGTACACGTCAGCTACGATCATTCCCACGCTGCACAAGCGCCTCCCATGCTTCCGCCTCAGTTCTCTACTCAGGTAGGCAGTGATTTGCTTTTCACAAACTTTTGTTTCTTTATTTTTTCGTTCATTTTAGGGGCTGTCATGGCTGCAGCGTATCAGAGCATGCGTGTCTAAGTGCGTGCGCGGTAACGGGTCGATTGCGGGAGGTTGGTTGATCAAAAGCTGCCTCCGAACAGCTGCCTATTGTTGAACTAGTGCATTAGTCACTGCAGTGGACAGGAGTGTCACATCCTAGTCTGCCACTCGCTTGTTCGCGCTTACTCGTGCATATCAGCCCTTGCTGTATGAGGTTCAACTTTTTGCAGTATACCGTATTACCATATCAGTTAAACTGGCAAAGATCCCCTGAAGTGACTTGATAGTTTTCATACCTGTGTCGACGCACACATGGAGGAGCAAAGCAGCCCCGGCGAGAAAGAACATCCTAAAGGCAGACTTTTGGGCCACCAGTGCAAAGCAACATGAAGTTCTGCTATTTCATGGGACACGTCTCAAACACACACACACACACACACACGGGATAATAATTAATCTCACACTTTCTATATTCATAAGACCAAGAAAAATAAAAAGGTTCCAAACGAACTCAAACAGGTGTTCTTGCTACCATGTTGCAGACAGAATAACACAGAAGCATGTTGACGCTCGTTGGAAGGCACTTAATAAATCCGAAAAGATATCTTTAAAACGGCGTTGAACATACCTCTCAGTATGTCGGTGTCGAGCTGTTGTCTTTTTGTGGCGATTGTTCCTCTCCCAACGTTCGATTTTCTTCCCTCATTGTGCAACAGCAAAAGTTTTTAGGAAGTGTGGACATGATATGAATGATCAGTTTTCTCCTGCTCACACTGTGGCCTTTTTAAAAAAGGCCACAGTGTGAGCAAGTATAATACAAGTGTTTTTAAAAAACACTTGTATTATACTTAGAGCTCTCTTAATGTCATAAAAAAATAAATCAGAAAACAGTTTTTAATCACCCTGTATTGTTTCCACCAGTGACAAAAATAAAAACATAGTATTTTTGAAAATAAAAATATTACTACTTAAAAGTTTTTTTTTGAATGAACCATCTATTTAATTGCTTTCCCCCCCATATTTCTGCTATTTTAACAGCTCGCATTTTCAATGGCGATCACTTCTGCATTTTTGAAAAACTATTTCGTCACGACCAAATGTGGAACTAGGCCATTTTGGACAAACAAAAATAACAAATTCAATGTTCAACAGCAAATTTTATTCAGAGATGGTATTATGTGTGTTCCTAAACGTATTTATGATGCTGTTCTAAACTTTTTTCTTGGACATGCGTTTTTGAGATATTTTTATTTTTTGTTTTAATTTCGGGCGGCCCGTCGGACAACTGTTTACCATGTTGGGCTCACATGGTTGTTCATCTATGTGTGCCCTGTGCTTAGCTGGCAACCAGTTCAAGGTGATTTGAGAGTTTTAAGATTTGAGTGTCGAAAAGGATCTAATACACTCATGTCAAGACACAACTCTGTTTCTTAGTAAGGCTGGGGAAAAAAAGTTAACCAAGTCGAATAAGTCTTGCAGTAATATATCGTCGATAATTTTTTGGTTTCCAACTCTTCGTCAAGCTTGGGCATCCGCACAGACATTTCAGGTTCAGTCATCATAAACGTCTATTCTCCTGCACCGAACTACGCATGACGTTTTCAGTTTATTAGCACTTGTGACAAAAAGTTGATACTGCAGCCAGGCAAAGTCAATTGGCTCGCCCTTGTGAGTCACAGAGAATGATACTTAAGGTTAGGTTGCCGCACAGAGGTGATATATTTGGCACAGTTTTTACATGAGATACCCTTCTGGAAGCAACCCGATCGTTTCTATCCAGATTTGGGACTGATAGTGGGTGAAAATTAGCACATGGCGTTAAGCAGGAGCGCCTACTAGTCGATCGCGATGGGCGGGTAGCTGGCGGACGGTCCCAAGTCGATTGCGAGGAGTGGAGAGGGGAAAAAAAACAACAAACATTTGTGTATCTCTGTGCCTTTTAGTAATGTACTTTTTGGTTGAATGCACACTGCATTCTAATCATCCTATCAGTCTCACTTTCACAAAATGTATTTAGAAAATAAAATAAAGCAGGTCATCTTTAACCTACGGTGGTGGGTGACCTGCGTCAGCGGAAGTTGATGGCGCTTCGAATTGCATCTTTCGATCAGAGCTGTTCAATGAAAAGTTGATAGAATAATTGATTCCAAAAAAATATGAAATCGTGACATCCCGGTTTTACTTATTTTATTCCGTCACTGCACTCGGCAACAAAAAAAATATATATTGATTTACTTGTGTTTCAATGGAAGACGACTACCAATTGACTGGGATATCCCTTTAATGGATGACTGATCATAAATACACAACATGTAGTATGTTTGAAATTATCCAAAGCAAAGTCGATTAACTGTCAAGTTGAACGTCTGGTGCAATTTTTTTAAACTTGGTATTGTTTGTACTGGCATCCCGCTTTTTATCAAAATACATATGCCTTAATATGTTATTTATTGACAACATGGTTATCGAATTAGACTATTAGCTTAGCATCGATATAGTGTATTATTTCCAAGATCTCTGACTACACAAACGTCAACATCTGATGCAACACTGTGAGAACATCCACACAAATGACCTCCAAAATTGCCCAAAAGAAGACATTGTCTTTCAGCACAGTTGGAGCACATATATACACAGGCGCACACACACATTGTCAACATGAGAAAACACTATAAACCTGTGCTTTGTTGCGTTTTTCCCGATCAGTGCGTTAGAGACAGTGCGGTGGAATACAAAAAAAATGAGAACGATTTCCCCTCCAAACCCATCAATTACTGACTTAGTTGTATTTCTAAAGGGTTTTAAAGACTCTTCAAGGAGACGGTGACCATATTGTTGACTGTACACGTTAAATACAATAAAAAATAGTGACGCAAGGTTCCGTCTTTACCCTATCGAGCAAAAGAAACGAGAGGATGACAGAATCCCCAAAAGATCATGGAAGTGTAGCTACTTTCCCTCGAGAAATTGTGATATAAAGTACAACCCTACTGATCTTCCGTGTGGGAGGAAAGGCTCTTTTGACAAAGCACGACCCCCCTAAAAAAAGTTCTGAATTTACCTTTTCCCTGATGCTTTGACAGGCAGCAGACACAGTGACACAAATAAACGTTGACTCATGCGGCGCGCCAACGATAGACACGAGGGGTGTAATGGTAAGGGCCTTTTTCCAGTACGGACCACATTAGGTAAGGGACAAATTGCTTCGTGCGATAGCCACACGTCGTCCTCGGTAAATAAAAATCATAGTTTCTTACGATTGATAACTTTCTCTTAAGATGGCGACTTGAAAAAAAACCCTGCACTTTTCATCGTGTTCAATGATGACTTCATTCTCTCAAGTACGAACGAGTACTACGCAATTTCTGTTGCATGAAAAGCGGTTTCATGCTTCGAGAATCGAATTTGAATATTTGAAGAAAAAAAACTATAGTTTTGTGAGAGAAAACGATTATATTTCCCAAGAAATACTGTAATTGTGGTATTAGTTAAAATGATCATATTTAACGAAATATTTGTGGCGTTGACAATTCTGACTCTGTCACTGACTTCTAATTTGTATTTTTTTAAAATTGGAATACCATGAGTATGAAATCGGAATATTTTAAGAACAAAAGTCCTTAATTTTCCAAGAAAAAAAAAAGATGACATTTTCTGAGCATAACTGTCTCATACTTTAGCCACACGTCAACTCAGTAATCCGACGCGGTGAAGCTCCGCCTCTGGCTAGCGGGCCGTCACGGCTAACGATATACTTTTAGGCGGTGCGGCAAACTGAAGTCACCCAGCCTCTCTGGTTTCCAAGTAGCTCAGGATCCACCAAGGGAACGCTAAATGCTGAGATGACTAAGCTAAGAATCCCCGCCTCAATAATAGCCAATCAACTTCTTACAAGTATCATAGCTAAAAGACGCTGACTTTTAGCTATGATACTATGAAAGCTATGAAAGCTAATCACACGGCAGAACGAGCAAGGGAGAATCGGAGCAAACAGAGAAGCTATGCTAATTGCTAAAGCTAACAGAATAGGCTCACAGAAAATGAGCGCATACACTTTAATAGCCGTCGGAAATAAAAAGAAGAAATCTGTGGCATTTTATACCTTTCCTGCAGCTTGAACGGAACAGTCAACAGGGGTACTTGGTTTCGATAAGCACATTCCGCTCTTACGGCGGCAACGTAAGACAAACGTGTATGCCAACGATCAGCCGCTAGAGTCTATCACTAACCTATGCTAACGCAATAGTAAGGTAATAATAACAATCAAGTGAATATTTGTATGAAACGAATGAAAAACAGTAAACGGGCAGCCATCTTGGCGGGCGCAACCTTTAAGCCGAGGACCCCTTTGACTGCGATTTTTGGCATACCGTTACACCCCTAGGAGAAAAACCAACATGGGTGAGAAAGAAAGAAGAAAGAAAAAAAAAAGACTATAGCTAAAAATAGTAAATAAATTCTTCCAGTGAGTCGTGTGCCATGGAGGAAAAAGTTAGCACTTAAGCATGAAATTCAGACCCATGGAAAACCCAAGTCGTTGCGGGGACGAGGGGAGGGAGGTTTTGCAACTGCGTCTCGCGTGGTCGAGGCATCAGGGAAGGATCGCGCTTCATTTGGCTTTGATTTCCGCGTAACTGCTGGTGCCGTCGTCCCCCCTCCCCCGGGCCCCCTCACCCCTGGGCCCACCAAGCTCCAGAGCGGTGTAGTTCAACTCTCGCCTCTCCATGCCTGCCAAAGAGCCCGCAGGTTGGAAATCCCCGTCTTCTCCCTGGAGCACCCCAAAAAAAAAAAAAAAGAAGGAATGGTGTTAACGTTGATATGGTTTGACTGGATTTTTGACAACTTTTTGCTTGCAAAATGACAACTAACTCTAAGATTTGCGAATGCATCGTTTTGTTGGACGAGACAAATGTGCAACCAAATCTGAATGTGTAAAGAAACAAACCCGTTGTTTTGCAAGGAAAAAAAAAAGTTGAATTTTCCAACAACA
The DNA here is from genome assembly GCF_054856545.1 of Hippocampus guttulatus. Classification (NCBI taxonomy): domain Eukaryota; kingdom Metazoa; phylum Chordata; class Actinopteri; order Syngnathiformes; family Syngnathidae; genus Hippocampus; species Hippocampus guttulatus. The sequence continues at coordinate 20,567,610 of NC_141266.1, read as the reverse complement.
AATATCACATTTCAAAAAAAAAAATAAAACAAAATAAAAAAATTCGACTACACACACGTTTCAATGGAAAACTACCAAATGACTGCTGAATATTCCCCAGAGAGCGTCCCCCCCCCCCCCCAGAGTAGTGTGCAACATACACAAATAAGTTAGTGGTTACTGTTGGGAGACTTGAGACATGTTAGGTGGGCAAGTATGGACGTTAGCGATGAGGTAGCCATGCAGATGACACTTTGGCGTAGGAAAAAAAAAAAAAGAACGGAAACGGCGTACAGGAGTACAGAAGCGGATATGCCAAGTGTGTGCGGTTCGCCGAGACTAAGGAACCTTACCGTGCTCTCCTCTAGAATGGAGTTAAACTTTGAGCCCAACAGCTCTGTCTTAAGCTGTGCAGGAGTTAAGGGAGAGAAGAAACAGACAGAAGAAGAGAGGGGGGGGGGAGAAAAAACCCCGCAGAGAAGCGATGAAAGCAAGAGAAAAAACCTGTGTGTTTCCAAAAGGTTCATGGTTGTGGGGGGGGGGGGGGTCTCGTCACGTGTACAGGGTTGGGGGTGGGGGGGGACGACGACGACGACCACTCGTTTGACTTAACATCTTACTTCGCGTCATCGTGAGAGTCATCGGCATGTCTCACCACTTTCTTCCTCAGATTTTGTTTGTCCTTCTTGACCGCACTGTAGTACAAAGCAGGGTTCTCCAGGACCACGTCCTGTCTAGGGAAGCCATTCTCTCTGGGGTGGGATGGGGGAAGGGGGATGGGGGGGGGGGCGAAGTCACATGATCAAACTCAGACCTCGCCGCTAAAACGCAGGGCGACACGCAAAGCCTTTCCCATCCATTTTGAAACTGACAAGTGCCGTCGGGTTATGCTGAATGCCGTGGTTATGATGTGGGTTTAGTCACGGGGGTGGGGGGTAGGGGGGGTGTATCATTTAGTGGGGATTTAGAAGCTTGTCATTTGAGTCCGAATAAAGCAACATAGTGGATTGAGCAAGAGGTGAGGGAAGCTGAGTGAGTGCAGAGAGTCATGCCTGCAGAATTTTTATATTGATAAGGGGTGGAACGGTATGTCCAAAATCACAGTTGAGTACGTACCTTGGTTTTTAACCCTTTCATATGCACCTGGTAACATGATAAGCAGTCCACTGTCGTAACCGCTGTCCCCGAAAGGGTTCAGGTCACGGTTCGATTTGCATTGGTTACGGCAAGAGAACCAAAATGCAAAAATGGCCTTCGTTTTCGTACGAACAGGAGAAGATTTCTCCATCCATCCATTTTCTGATCCGCCTTATCCTCACAAAGGGTCGCGGGGGGGGGGGGGGGGGGGGTGCCGGAGCCTATCCCAGGCCGTCTCCGGGCAGTAGGCAGGGGACACCCTGAACCGGTTGCCAGCCAATCGCAGGGCACGCATAGACGAACACCCATCCACGCTCACACTCACACCTAGGTACAATTTTTGAGTGTTCAATCAGCCTGCCATGCATGTTTTTGGAATGTGGGAGGAAACCGGAGTACCTGGAGAAAAGCCACGCGGGCACGGGGTTGTTTTTTCATTCCCCCCCCCCCCCCATCTCATCTCTCAATTATTTTTTCTCCGCGCTGCACTGATGTCAACGTTCATAAGAATCAACACCTCATAGACCCGCGACGAAATCGTTCCAGAACATTCGATACTCTCATAACTGCAAAGCACGTTCTTCTTTTTCAGTTCCCATTTTTGAAACGGGCTCGGTGTCCCAAGACTTGTGTCCGAACTTGGCTTTAAGGTCAATGTTGGGTTCACATAGGTTACTGATGCGCAAAGTCTGAATTGGCAAGGATCCGATACTCACGTCCACGCCAATCAATGTGTCAGTGTTGTTTTAGAATGGATGACAAGGCTTAGGTGTTGACTTGGATTTACACATCTCTTGTCGTTCCTCCTCCGGTACTCACTTCTTGTTGTTGTGGCCCACGTATCTCACTGCCGCAATGATGAAGGCAATGACCGCCACTCCACCGATTGTGCCCACGATGACGGCCATCAGGTACTTCTCTGGAATGAACGCGAGGCAGCGTTACGGTGAGGGTGGGATTTAACGATAAAAATAGTTGCCGCGGCGGGAATCGATGTTGTGACTGTATTTGAGTAGATTACTTAACGACACATGACATGGACACCTAAAAACTGTCAGCTTACTCCATTCAAAAATTCTCCGTCGTAAATATATACAGTGAAACTCCTCTACAATAAAACCTACATGGACAAAAAAGACCCCCTAGTGTGAAAAAGTTTTCATGCATGAAAGCCATTCTCACTTTTCTGCTCCCCCTACGACGAAAAGTCCCCCTGTTCCGTTATCCGAAAAATTTTTCTCTTGCCTTGCAAAGAGATTCACTACAACGAAAACAAGCCTTCCGCAAAAGTCTAATCCAACCTCAGCATGCCACAGCGACCTCTACTGCTTCGTTCAGAAATGGCAACAGCAACCACCACACTGGTTTTCACATGCACAGTACTCCAGGAAGTATTTGTTCATGTTAGTTTCAGACGCAGCACAAATGTTACATTGCTAAAATGGCTACGAGACTCCTTTGCAGACCAAGGAGTGAAGAAAAGCATTCACGCTTGAAGACAGGATAAAAGTCATAAAAATGAAAGATGGAGGAAGCAAAGCAAAAGACATTATGCAAGAAATTGATGGAAGTGAAAGTGAATGCTGATCATAAATTTTGCAATTTCTTTCCCGTTTTGTTTTTCTTTCTACACCGGCTATATGAAGTGTCAAATAAGTGTATGCTCATATTTATGCACTACGTATTGGAATAAAAATAAAGAGTACACACATACGTTGTGTGTGTGTGTGTGTGTGTGTTTACATCTGAGATAAAATTTGCTACAGTGAAAAGCCCCCTGTTGTGAAAAATTTCTTGCTGCAAACAGAATTTTGTTGTAGAGGAGTTTCACTGTGGATGTTGCGGCTAGGCAAGATGCATTTTCTTCACGTTATCATAGCCAATGTACAGTATGTTTCGTAAATAGGCTCACAACGTTAGCAAAGCTATTGTCATACATTTCCGTGGCATTGAGGCCTTTTAATAGAGTACAGCATGCGAGTATTTGTGCCACTCACTCTCCTGCTGCAGCTCCAGGATGACGCTTTCTCTGCCGTACACGTTGGAGATGCTGCAGTGGACGTTGACGGCAGGGCCGCCGTCACCGGTCCACTCGCCCTTCTCCCGTAGTTTGATCATGCCAGTGGACGTCTGACCGTCCGTGTGCGTGTAGAAGTTGTAGCGGCCCTCCGTCTCGTTGATGGTGACGTTCAAGTCGGGCAAGTGGAACTCGATGGTGGGCTCAGGGTTCCCCGAAGCCACGCAGACGCACTGGACGCCCTCCCGCACCACCGTGCATTTGGACTCGGCCAGAAGAATGGGAGCATCTGGCGGAAAACGACACGGGGAAAAATATTGTCGGGGAAAATGCTCGGGGACGTCAAACAGAACATCCGACTGGGATTTGTCGTCCCACTCACACTCCACGGTGATGTTCAGGGAGCTGCTGGCACGGCCGTGCTCGTTCTCAGCCAGGCAGCGGTATTGGCCGTCACCCTGCGGCGTGATACCCTCAAGCTCCAGCACTGACAACTCGTCGGCGGTGATGGCGCCCACCAGCTCGCCGTCCTTTAGCCAGGTGAGGGTGGGCGGCGGGCTGCCCTGAGTGCTGCAGTGCAGCGTCAGCGAGGCGCCCTCCAGCACGGTCAAGGAGTCATTGACGACTGGTTCGCGGGGAGGGTCTGAAACGTCAAATCATGATTGTAAAGTGTCAGAAAGTGGAAAAAACAAAAAAGAAGAAACGAAGATGAAAATTGTCCTTCCCGAGAAAATTCACAGGAGGGTTGAACAAAACTCACACTTGACGGCCAAGTAGAGTGACGTATTCATGGCGCCGTAGCCGTTGTCGCCGACGCAGGTGTAGACGCCTTCCTCCGCCGGTGTCACGTCATCCACGGTGAGCGATAAGTTGGATGCCGTGTCCCACAGCAGTTCCTGGTCTCCAAACTTCCAGGAAATCCTGGAAGGGGGGTTACTGTCCACCTCGCAGTGCAGCGTCACCGAACTGCCTTCCATCACCTCCGAGGAGACGTTCACCCACACAGATCGGGGAGCGTCTGGTTGGATACAAAAAGAGGATTTTGCTTTTACCAAATATTGATATTACGAGTACATATTCGCAACATTTTTTTAAAAGTATTTTGAAACATATTTTAACTTTTTTTTTCCCAAGCAGGGGGAGTGGGATGTTGTTTTTGGGTGGTGAACCAACCCCTTTTTTCAGTGGAGGTTAATCCGCCTTTTTCATATAATTTTGAGGGGGATTGAAAAAATATGTAAATGAAATTTATAATCGTCCTCTATATGCAGATTTCCTCAATTCACGGGCCAGCGCCCGGTCCTCATCCCTCCCGTCATTTGAAGGGGTCCACTGTAGTGTAAGACAATGAGCCAAACCATACAGTGGTCCCTTGATTTTTAAGTGCCTCTAAAACTTTGTTTTTTTTTTTCTCTCAACTCTAGTGAAGTGATGTGAAAAAAAAATATCACTACGCAATTCCAACTGAGACAAAATTTTGGTGTCGTGGAGCACAAAATCCGCAAAGAGGTCAGTTAATAAAGAGCATATGCTACACAAACTAAATATTAACCAAGATGAAAACCTCAAATGAAAATAAATGATGCTTCTACTGTGACTGCAAAAAATTTCTTTTAACCAGGCAGTTTATTTTTTTTGCACAAGAGCATTTCATTTGTTTGAAAAATTTGTTCTTAAACTTCTTTTCCGGTCCGATTGACACGATTTTTGCTGCAATGAATGAAAACGTGCTTCATTTGATTACATTTTTTGTATTGTAATCCCGGTTCTTGAAATATCGGGCCACCCCTCCCCCGCCCCCCCAAAAAATGAATATGTGAAATCGCGACTCGTGAACCGCGATGGTAGTTTTAAACTTACACTTAATATCCAGAGAGACGAGTCTCTCGTAGACCAGCGTGGTGTTGGGGTAGTACACCCTGCAGCCCAGTAGTTGGCCATTGTGCACCGGCCTGGGGGTGAACACCAGAGTGCTGGACCGCACGGCGGTATTGCCCTCCTCAACGTCGTCGGCGCTGAACTCGGGGTCGGGCAGGTAATCCGTGTACATCCACTGGATCTCGGGGTTCATGTCGGGGCAGTTGTCGGGGGCGTGGCAGGTCAGCGTCAGGCTCTCGTCGCTCACAATCTCATCCGGGACGTCGATGTTGGGTTGCTCTAATGGAAGAAGCATACAGAGGAAGCTCTACTTAACGAATGTTTCTTCATACGAAATTTTCAAGGTACGAAACGCCTCAACAGGAAAATATTGCCTTTTGTTACAAAAGAAATGTCAAGATACGAAAGGTAAAAATACAGTATGGGCAGCTAGTTGCAGCTCCGAATTTCCTGAACGCAACATACTTCGAGCTGCTCTGCCATTGGCTATTACCAAGCATCATCCTGGCATCCCATTGGCTAAGAAGGATCTCTACTGTATGTGTCTGTGTGCGTAGATAGATAGATAGGCGTCCTCGTCATTCGCCCAGGAGGTGTTCTGATAGTTTTACGTAAATGCGAATCACCCAGAAAAAGTGTAAACCAGTCGGGCGATCGCTCACTATGCCGATGTTTGCCTTGGACATTTTCGAAGGATTGTTAAAAGCCATCAAAACAAAACATCCTCGGATCAATTCTTGACAAAACTACAGGCAAAAACCACTTCTGAGAGAGAACATGGACTCAAGAGAGCAAAAAACAATCAGGGCACAGTTAAAAGTTAAATGACCTTTTTTTTTTTTTTTTTACATTATGCACAACTCTCGTTTATTGTGCAATTATCTAATTGTAACATGTATTTGTTACATATTTTGATGCATTTTTATGCTTTACAAAATATTTATATTTGAATTGGGGGGGGGGGGGACTTGGAACGGATTATTTACATGGAAAACGCGTCTCTACTTGCAAAAATTTTCAAGTTCAGAAATTTCTTCCAGAACCAATTAACTTCGTAAGTAGAGGTACCGATGCCGTACTCTGTGACTTTGATGGTGCAAAGATACCTCATGTGGTTCAACATCTTGGCACACACGACTGTGTGTATGTATAAGCCTTTCAGGGTCAGCGGTTACTACATTGGACAGATTCTGTTATCAGGTTACCCATATAGTGCGTCTCACCCAGAACTTTGAGATCAGCAAAGTCCGGAAAGGTGTACACGTTGGCCCCACCGAGATCAGCGCGAAAGTAGTATCGCCCCGAGTGCTCCGGTCCAACACTGTTGATGAGCAGCGTGCAATTCCTCTGCTGCAGGTCGCCCAGCATCTTGGTGCGACCCTGGTAACTCTCGTGCACTACGTCCGTGCGGGTCTTGAACACCACAGGCGGGAAGAGCTGCGGGTAGGGCTGCCCGTAGTACCAGATGCCGTGGACGCCGCGGTACGGCCTGATCCCAGACGGGTACATGAAGGTGCACGGGATGACCACGCAGGTGTTGGTCATGGCCGAGATGTCCCGCGGCACCCAAACGTTCCACTGGGAGCTGACATCTTTTGAACGAGACATAAATCAGCAGAAAAGTCAACCTCACACGGACGCAGCTACGCGTTTTTTTTTTCTTGGAGATTGAATGTGCTGCGATCCATAAGTTTTTTTGTTTTGTTTTGTTTTATTTGACATAATGGTAGGGGGGCGGCCCGGTAGTCCAGTGGTTAGCACGTCGACTTCACAGTGCAGAGGTACCGGGTTCAATTCCAGCTCCGGCCTCCCTGTGTGGAGTTTGCATGTTCTCCCCGGGCCTGCGTGGGTTTTCTCCGGGTACTCCGGTTTCCTCCCACATTCCAAAAACATGCATGGCAGGCTGATTGAACACTCTAAATTGTCCCTAGGTGTGAATGTGAGCGTGGATGGTTGTTCGTCTCTATGTGCCCTGCGATTGGCTGGCAATCGATTCAGGGTGTCCCCCGCCCACTGCCCGAAGACAGCTGGGATAGGCTCCAGCACCCCCCGCGACCCTAGTGAGGATCAAGCGGTTCGGAAAATGGATGGATGGATAATGGTAGGGTTTTTGAAGCTAGATAACACTTTGTCAACAGCACAAAACGTGCAAACATCCTTTTCTTTAGCTGACACCAACTCAAAAAAATACTATATTTTGTTCTTTACTCCGGAATGGGGCCTCCTGCTGTTTATTAATTGTCAATTACTGGTTTTGTTCCAACTACACGATTGAGGGGAAACCATGATTGGGAAAAAAGAAAAAGAAAAGGGTGATTCCTATTCCAGTGTTGTCAAAGTTCTGGTTAAAAACACAAAGCAACTGTATGCTTGATAGTTATGACGTTCCAAGTATTTCTTACCATTGATGATTAGCAGTAGCGGTAAAAGCAGCGTCAAACACCACATGGCGTCCACTCCACACCTCTGTTAGTTCCAACACATGCATCATCGCCATCGGAGAAAATACATTGCAAATGTCAGGGGCGTGAATCATTCCCGCCATCCCGCGCTCATTTTTTCTTCTCAAAAAGCTTTGAGATTCAATTGAATGACATCTCGCTAGCACATGGAATACCTCAGAACTGTGATGATTCAAAGCAAACAGATGTTTGGTCGCGGAAAGTGCTCCAATGGTGGGTGTTTGCTCACCCACAGACGGCTTGACAACCTTCTTCTCTACAAAAAATAAATAAATAAAATAGAGACAATAATTAGACAAGCTGACAAAGCACAGAAAATTCCGTAAAGAGCAGCCATGACGAGGTCTTAAATTCTCTGAACCCTTTCGGGGGACAGCGGTTACTCGAGGGAACAGCTATTCGAATGTTGTTTCCTCTTGGATTAATTCATCTTAATGACACTGTTGTGCATCGGCCAGTACAGTGGACCCTGATGTATGTTACCATCCAGTGCCATTGTTACGGTATTTTTTTCCATGCTTAAAGACTGATAAAAAAAATAAAAGTGAAAAAAATCCTGATGTCGGTTATCGTAATTTGTGCATGAAATGGTTAAATGTGATTTTGACTGAGTATTTAACATGCATTCCAGGTCAGCAAAAAAACAAAACAAAAATCCCAAATTTAACAATGATAGGATACCTGGACCCAGTGGAGCTCATGTGTCCAAATTTCCAGCTCAGACATCCCGAATGGCCCTAAAATGGTCGAGTTCCACACTATGAGAGCACTACCAGGCGCTATTTTTCTTTTCTTTCACAGAATCCTTGAAACGATCTTCAAACTTTGACACCATGCTCTGCCAACATCGCACGGGCAAAAATGAGCTTCACGGTTTCGCATTAACCATCTGTCTAACTGCTGCCCACCAAATTCTGCGGCAATCGCTAAAACCCGGGTGCCGTCGCCGGAGCGCCGCTGATGGCGCTTCGCAAATAGCATGACCTCATATTTAGTCGGGATAGTGAGTTAGTTTGTCTCACCAAGCAGAGGAGAAAAAAAATCCTCGCCTCAGTGGAGTCACTCATCATCGTGGCCGAAGCTCATCCAATGAAAGCCTCGCACTGTTGACGCATCACATCGGCTTTGTTTAGATTACTGATGCCGTCTGTGCTTCACGGACAGTGAACCGGTGACGCACTAACAAACTATACTACATTTTTGTGGAAAATATATCGTCCTGTATTGTACAAAAAAAAAAAAAAAGTTGCGGCGGCGAGGAAAGGACGATTTATGCGTCACTCGGTGGCAGCAGCAGGCGCGTACAGATGGCAGGCCTGCGAGTGGATTTTGCAATGTTGAGCTGTTGCTAAAAACAAAGTGGCTGCCCGACTTTGTGATCGGACTCGATTTCACATGCGTACTTTAGGTCGGGAGTCATAAACGAGGGAATGATTCCAAATGGCGTGTTGCATCCTGCATAACCACCGTGATATACAGGGAGTTTCATTGACTTTTTGGGAATCAATTGCTCTCCTACTTGCCAACTTTAGACAGGGCCTTGGCTGTTTCTCGTGGCATCTTAAGCTCACCCATTGACTCCTAAAGCTATCATTGACGCTGTTGCGCTACTGCATCACAGAATACATAAAATGACGCAGACATTTAGGGCTAAAAAAATAAATAAGAAATAGCCAGTGCAGAGACCTTTACTACTGTTATGTTTTGGATCCAGTTGATGCTAATTTCCATTAGCATTTTGCATTACAGTATATGCTAGCATTGAGCTTCTTTTCTGGACTGAAATTATATGGTTTGGTTGAACATTTCAGCTTTTAAATATATAACGTTTGATTGTACTGTATTTTATTTTAGTTATCATTTTCCAGGTAAAAATAAAAACTGGGAGTGACAAATAAGCAGCTTGAACCAAACACGCATGGTCTCTTGGAGATCTTTGCGAACGAGTAAGAATACTTAAGTGTGTTGAATTACGTTTCATTGAAACCGTGTGTAAGGGTTAAAGTTGTTTTAACGTCGCAAGTTTTTTCTGTTACCTTTATTCTATTCCCACTGGGTCTGGAATGTATCCCCACGATGAATGTGAATTTACTGTCAAGTGTGCTACTGCGAAATCACCCCCCCCCCCCCCCCCGCCTTGTCCACCCTCACCGCCTCCCCCTGAGATGTCCGGACCCATACAATCCTGATGTTGCGTCAAGCTCTGCCATCTGCACCGGGACAAAAGGCAGAGAGACGGCCGAGTGAGTCCAGGCCCGAGAGGCGGTGGCGGTGACCCCCACCCCCGCTCCCACCCTCCGTCGTCAGCCTTCACAATGGCTTCATTGACGGATGGACAAACGAGAGCATACGCTTTCCTCGTACAAACCACTTGCCTCATACCAGCCTCAGCACCAGGCTCCCGCTCCCCCGTCTCTCACGGGCTTCTTGTTTCGGCTTCCTCGTCCACGTTCGACCACTCGGAGACGTTCGAATTCTGGAGGGAAGAAGGACAGAAGTCAGTGAGAGAGGCAGCGGGGAAGTTTAGTTTGACAGTGTGATGATGTTTAATAAGGTAAAGCAAACAGAGTCCGCTTTAAAATAAATAAAGAAATAAAATAAAAGGTAACGACGAATGATTGTGACTGCAGTCACTGATAATCACAATGTAGGGATTTTTAGTGGACATTATTTTCGTATAGAATCACATAGTCGACAATATTGAAGCAATAAATAAAATAAAATGCATAGAGTAGTCAGTCATTCAAGCAACTGATGACTCAGTTTAATTCCCATCAAGGCCACATACGAAGCGTGGGTGCAATGCAGAGCTTGTTTGGATCTTCTTTTTTCATTTTTGGCGGGGGGTGAGGGGATATAGTTATGTCGTTTTCAGCATTTTAGCCATAGCTTGGTAACTATTCACCATTTTGCCGTAACATCGCACTTAGTAATGAAAAGACTTTTTGGGCTTATTGTAAAGTATTACATGGTAGCTGGGATCGATCCGCTCACGTTAGCAACCGGATCTAAAAACCTTTTCGTTAATGGTTCATACGTCAAGCATATAACGCAGTGGTTCTCAACCTGGGTTCAATCGAACCCCAGGGGTTCGGTGAATCGGCCTCCTGGGTTCGACGGAGCCTCCGCCGTGGAAGGGAAGACACACCTGACTCAACATGTCAATTAGTTATGACACACCCGCTTGGCCTTCGCTGGCTGCAGATGATCACATGACATTGCTTGTCCAATCAGTGCTGCGGGAAATTTAGTTTGCTCAGTTGTCAACATGTAATTGTTGTGATAGTATGTTGTGTGATTTAAATTTTTTTTTTTTTTTATAAATACATGCTATGTCGAGCAAAAAAATAGAAAACAAAATATGTACAACATGGATTCACATGCATCACGCAACGTGATGGGACCCAGCGTCCTATCTGCATGATTTGTCGTGCCAAGTTGAACATCTCAAAACTGAAGGAACACTTCTTGAAATCATAATTTTATTTTTTCCCTACTGAAGGGTTCGTTGAAGGTGGATGTGAACTGGTTAGGTTGGGTACCTTTAACAAGGTTACGCACCACTGATATAACGGCCGGAAAACTACTGAGGACAGGAATGCCGAGTGTCGGCTCTATTACCATTCGGCACGCTGCATCCCGCCTACGCTACACGCGTGTGTTAGCGTAAAACCCGCTAACACGCTTGGCGACGTGGGTTGCGCAGCTATGTGACCTTCCTCTTCATCTTCCTCTGAGGCTTTTGTGCCCGACCGCTCAACACAAAGAAGCCAGTGCCTAGCTGAACATTACCATGACTGTGTGTGTGCTTTCATGCAGCAACACACACACACACACACACGCACACACACCATTCTGTAATTGATATCCGGTAGTTTTTCAGGCTGTGCGCGCAGAACTGGCATATCAAATATACTTCATCATATGAAATTGTTCTTGTGCCAAGAAGATTTTCAATGTGAGTACCTCCCGCCAGTGTACTTGAAAGGCACTTTGCGGAGCGTGCGAGAAAATGAAGACCTTGTGGGCACAAACACTGGCTGGCCATTGTGTGCCACGGGATAACTGGAGGAATTTTATTTTATCTTTTTTTTTTTTCCTTTCCCCGCAACAGGGGCAGCTCACAGTGTGCGCTTTTCTACTGGGCCGCGACGCAAGCCAATAGCCCCTCGTACCTCAACCTTGACAAAAAAAAAAAACAACTAGAGAGAAGCAGATGGTCTTCCACACCCCCACACACACAAACACTGAGTGGTGCCAGTGACCAATCAGTCGAGATGCCACAGTGAAAGCCGCTACCCCGTTACAGTATGTCGAGGAGGAAAAGGCGAGTCATTTTACTTTATTGTGGTTATATTTGACCTTGGAAAACCGGTGACCGAGTCAAAACATCAGTTTTACACTTTAGGCCTGTGAGAAAATATGGATATGGTTTCCTGTTGGAGCCTATCACAGTCACAGCCTATCACAGTTGCTCACTAAGACACAGTAACATTAGCGGTTTCAGGAGAGAAAGAATAAATGCCTGTGAGTATTGCCCAACGATATGTGTTGCTGCACTGCTTGTGTTCAAATGTCCTATCCATAAAGGCATATGAAGCCAGAATAAGGATGCTATTCGTTAGCCCATCGATGGAGTTTTTTATTTTGTGGTGGTTTTAAATACACAAAATGTAATTCTCTGTTTTATGTCTTAACGGCAATGTTCTCGTTTTCGATGAATACTTGGGCCCGCTCTTGCTGTATTTTACTGTTGGTCGTGATGTTTCTATTTAGAGAGCTAAGTATGTTTTAGGTGGTACTTGGTGTAAAAAGTTTGAGAAGCGCTGTCACAAAGAATGAGGAGTGTTTTTGAACACAGCCTCTGTGTTTTTTTTTTTTCAAGTTAAGAGTGAATATACAGAGCATCTGAGCTACATTTGGCAGAAGAGCACATAACAAGAATCTAGTTGCCAGTGGGCAGATGGCAATCCACGGGCCTCCGCGGCCGTTTGGGAACGTTGCCTTCCGCTCTGAACCAAAGGGGGGCCACCACCGAACGGTATTTTGTTTAAATACAAACAAAAATGGCACCAAGCAAGCAGACGTCCCAGGAAAACAGAAAGGGAAGAATTTCGAACATGAAGCCACTTCGAAGACAATTCTGACTTTGACTTCAAAAAGGTCCAACCGTGTGTGTGTTTGACTTTGCATCGGCACTTTAACTTCAGCTTTTACAAAGAGTCGATGCCACACTCTGCTGAGTGACTGTTGAAAAGCTAATGCTAACAAGTGACAACCGTCATGTGTTTGACAACTGATTTCTGAAGTTAAAAAATGCACACTTTGTTTAAAGACTTTTTTAAAGAGTCATTTTACTTTTTGCTGTATTTTTTTCTTAGCTAAGAGCAGATTTCTTGCATGATCGTCCAGTATTGCTCCAACGGTTGATCTTTAAGTCATTTTAATGAAAGCTTTTTTTTTTTTTTTTTTTTTTTTTTAAACAAAAGTGCAGCTGACTTTTTGATAAAATGTTTTGACCCAGCCTGTTTAAAGTCCGAACAAATCCAATCAATACTACTACCTATTAACACGTCAAATAAATTATAAGGTTGTGGCGATCTATTTTTTTTTTTTTAATATCGCTTCGATAAACACTAAGAGAGTTCTAATGCAATCTTTTCAAGGAAGAGGAGAGCACACACAAAATCTGACCAGCATTGCAGTTGCCGTCACACGGACACCAAAACAAGTAATTATTTACGCCTACGTGCCGCCTAGCATACACAGCTAATGAGCCTCATGCTGCTTCACCGCGAGCAGACTTAAATGGAAGATGGGTACCTGAGTAGGCGGACCTGCCAGCTGCTTTCCCCGTCACACTGGCACGCGAAGAAGTCAGTCGCCACTCTCTGTACCAAGCCCCAGGGTGGCCCTCTACAACCCCACCGCCATCCGCACCCCCCACCACTAAGACCCCCTACCCCCGGCGCCCCCTCTCACTGTATGACAATCACTCCTTCAGTATGGCAGCATTGTTCGCCCCGAGCCTTTGCCATTCGCCACAAAGGGAACACTGTTCCTTTCCTTTTGCCTACAATGTGCTAATGCTACGTTACATTCCGTTGTCCTGTTAATACCTCCACCAAGGCAATTCACTGTTTGTTTTGCTACCTGCTCGATTTCCTAGAAAGACCTAGTGAAGCCAAGAAAACAAAGTTACCCCCCACCCCAAGGGGTGGGGGGGGGGTAACTTTATTGTAAAAGATGAATGTGAAATACAAGTTAAATGCATGTAAAATGTATTCACGTATGTACCGTTTTTTTTAATGTGTAAGAAACTACAGTATTATAAAGTTTAAACAAAGTGGATGGATGAGTGGATTCGAACGTATCACTAGAGGGCGCCTGCGCACCAAAGTGATAATTACGGACTGACATGAATGTTTTTTTTCTTGAAAGATCTGTTTTAAGGAGCCATGAAAACATCTGAAGTTAACATCTTGGGGAGAGGAAAAAATGTTCAATTTTCATAACCTGAATTTTATGGATATGCAAGTCCGATAACCGTGCACGGTGTGCTAAGTCGGCACTAGGTTGCTTCTTGAAACGGCAAGGCACTTTATTTGTTCAGCTCAATGATGGATTCCTCCAAGAGATGTGGTGCTGTGTAACATTTTTACATTAAAGAATGTGAGTCGTTTGTTCTAGTGATCAGGCTAACGCCGGTGTTTTAGTTCGGATTGTTTTTTACTTTTGTGAGCCTTGATTTTTTTTATTTTATTTTTTTTTACTCACCGTAAAATCAGGCATTTACGGTCCTGTTCAGGTCAGTTAGTCACGTTTATGTTGGTATTGGTAAATCTCGATTGTCCTCGCGTTACATTTGGCAATGACAATATTCAGGCTCAGTCATTTTTAACTTACTGTAACGATTTTTTTTTTTAATTGCTTGCTAAAACTTTTTTCCCCTGAAAACGTAGAAACATTACTTGGGCAACTATGCAATTAGGCGAATGCTTTCCAAGCTAAGAGTTCACCGAGCTTCAAGGAGAAGCAACACGTTGCGTCAATTCCTCTTTCCTTACATTTCTAATGTTTTGGGGGGGCTACTACTTTCGTATTGTGCGTCACCTCATATACTTTTCACCTAATTCTTTTTTTACTTATTGTTGTTGACTTGATCCTTTTGTAGTCTACACCACATCTTACAGCAAATTCAATAAAAATAAATCAATCAACCTTCACTCCCAAGTGGGCGTCAGGACCTCCAAAACTGTACAAAACACACTAAGCAGCCTTTGTCCTTTCTGGGACTCAAGCCTGCCTGACACGGCACAAGACCGGAAAGTGGACGCACAGAACACCAGTCAAACAATTCCCTTTTTCTCTTTCTGCCTCTCACCTCTTGATCACCATTAACACATTAGCATGTAGCCTTTGGGCTCAAAAGTGATCAAACAATACGTGAACACTCAGATGGTGAGATGTCTTCTTTTGTAAATAAAGTTATATGTTAAGGATCACAGTTTCTCTGTGAATTTCAATTTTTGAAATGGACGTTTGGTGTACAAACTCACTTGGAGCCATGTTGGAGCACGATGGGGCTGAGTGCACAAAACGAAACACTAAGAAAGGACCCATTGTGTGTCTGGACACTTGACCAGAATCCAGCCATGTATGGATAGATGCCAGTTGACAGGAGAAAAATGTTGGAAGAAAACAAGAAGAATGTCACATTGGAGAGAAAAAAAAATGTTTGCCCTTTCAAGTGTGGAAGAGTCTGTTCTCCACAAATGCAGGGGTGGTCAACCTCAGGTTGTTGACCATAATGCAAGAGCTTTTTGATAAGGGTTGCAAGTGCAATTTATAACAATAATTTACAACAAACTGCTCTATTTTTTTTAATAATCACATCATTTTGTTTCATAATACTATGCCCCCCAAAAAAGAAATTAAACATTTCAATCTTCTGATTAATAAACCAAGTCAATCTGGTTCTGTAATATTGTGGGTTATATATACTATTTTTAAAGAAACAAATAAATACTACATTTACTTGAATAATAACGCACAATTTCAAATGGTTTAATTCATAATATCGGCGCGGATATGCATTTGGAAGTGAGCGTCCGCGCTTGAAATTGAAGCGGATCTAGATGGGACAGGAGAACCGAACTAGCCCCTGTATTCGACATATGTTAAAAAGTCTGGAAAGCGCTATTATAGGTAAAGATGTATCGTGTTGTATAAACTTAGCTTGTAGCAGATGTGTGACGTCGTCACGCACGCTGAGATTGTGATGTCTCTGATTCACTGGTGAACGGAGACTTTCTTTCCTCTTTCGTCTATAACCGCTTCTTACAACAACGTATATGTTTGAATAGTTGTCACGATTGTATTATTGTCCACGTTTGAGGTTGTGTTCTGTTGTATTACTTTTGTGAATTTTTATGTTAAATCTAGAGTCCACTTAGCTGTTGTGAAGGTGCTATATGAATCGAGATGTACTAAAATTACATCACGACCGGTATTTAACATTTAATCAGAACTGTAAGTTATTGCAGCCTACCAACATGCCCCCCCACCCCTTAAAAAAAGCTTTTCACAGATGATTGTACACATAAAAAATGAGAGCTCTTACCTCATTAGCCAGAAGTGATGGATTGATGGGTGTGAGACAGCGTTGTCGTCCTCTTCATCATCCTCTCACTCTCTCTCAACGTGACATCATCTGGTCCGCCCCTTTAAAATGCCCTACTCACAGTTTTCAACTCAAAATGCTGCATTTTTAATGACAAACTATAGAAGACTGATAATCTGCATCTCATGTTGATGAGGACATTGCTAAACACTTTTGGAAATCTTTGAGAATATAAATAACCCTCGTGTAGGCATGCAAGGCTTCAAGTAAATTCTGTTGAAGTGTGAAGATGGCGCTGTACAGTAAAAGAGAAAAGTCAGCTAAAATGACTTACCTTATTAATGACATGTTGAAGTCAACTTCAGCCATCATACTTTTTAGAAGACAAGAAAAGTCTTAACCATCATACTGTACAAGCATAAAAAGAACTTAGGTTGAGTAAAACATGACGCAAATGACAAACATTGTTGATGCAAGTTAATGTTGGCGGGGGGAAAAATCGTTACTTACATTAAATGTCATTGTTGTTTGGTTTCGCCATAAAGATAAGCGGGGAATTGATTAAAACCCAAATTTTATATTTTTTTTTCTGGGGAAATAAATTTTCATTTTATGGCTATTGCCCAGTGCCACTGTCAAACAAGTGTGAAAATGAGTTGACAGCTGCAGAATGGGACAAACAAATACTAAAATAAACTCAAGCTACACACACAACTTATAGCATGGGCATGGCATGCTGGTAAATTTCAAACTTTTTTATTTATTTACTTTTGGGGTGCAAAATTCTGAAACATCATACGGGGAAAAAGTTAACTGTTGTACGGTAAAATTGAAATGAGCAACCTGGGAGGCAATTCTCTTCATTTTGATCCCTCTTTGCTATGCTAACTGGTACCATTCATAAAACTCATAAAAAGCTATGCTAAACTATGCAAAACACAGTGAGAGTTTAATCTTTTCAGCTCAGGAGCCACGTTTGACACTGAAAAATAGACGGATAGGCCATGTTATTCAAAAATAAGGGATGGAAAAATGTTTACATAAAAAAGATTTTTTAAGTACAAATAATATAAAATGCATATTATATTTACACAATTTATATTTTTTATTTGATTTGTTGGGAGTAGTCTACAAGCAAATGTCCTTAGAAGTGACAAGAAAGCCAAGTACTGTATACAATAGCGTACGATGATGGCGCCCTCTAGTGGTTGTAAATGCCACCAAGCATAAATGGCCAAGCGGGACAGCTTTATTTGTAAAATACGTTTTTTCCATCATGTGACGAACATTTACAGTACATTGTCAGCTGTACATGTTTTTAAAATTGAAAAATTCACATAGAAAGTAGCAAAGTACATATAAAAAAGTGTTCTAAAAAAAAAATGCTAAAAATCCCTCTAAGTTGATATTGCAACTAAATAAAACCATTTGAGTAAAACTAACATCTACAGCTTTGTACAGTTGAAGGCACTTGTGGCAGCCACAATGTTTCATAAAGCACATAAAATTACACTTTGTGCATTTCTCACACACTCATATACATTTATATTCAATTTGCGACAAGGTTTCGAAGGCAAGTTAAAAAAAAGATTCAAGATAGCTAATTAGTGAAATAAAAACTGTACAATCTCAACATTTACTTGTTTTTTGGGGAGGAGGAGTGGTGTTTCCTGTTGTGGGTGTCTCACACCACCAGGCTCTCTCGGCTCACAGCTCCATTCTGGAGGGAAGGGGAGAAAAAAGTTTTCCGTTAAAACCAGAAACATTGTCCAAAAAAGTACACCTTTTTCATGGCGAAACCTGAAAGAGGAGCTCTGGAATTCACACAAAATGGTTGCTTGAAACCAAAATGGCTGACTTAGGACAAGGGGTCCTTGAGAATTATTTGGGGGTCCTCTTATGATAGACATGTCCGCTCAGTATTGTGCCAATGGAAGTTAACTGCAAACTTTTTTTTTTTTAACTTTCAAAAGTGAGTGCTACTGAGTAAATTTTGTTGGGGCTGTCAGAGCTGTTCCTCACCTTGCGCAGATTGCTTTTCTTAGACGATGTCATGCTCTCGTCGTCGCTGTAGGGCGGCGGTAGAGCGCTAGGTCCCGAAGGCGGGTTCAGAGGCAGCGGCGGGGGTCCTCGGGGGGGCGGGGCCCTGCCTCGGTCAGAACGCTCCCCGTCACTCTCCAGTCGGTCTCGGCTGCGAGCCCTCTGCTGCTCCCCCAGCCTCTTCCTCTCCATGGCCTCTCTCAGGAAGCTGTCGTCGTAGTCGTCTCTTCTGTCGCGGCCGCCGCCCGGTCGCCGGTCCCTCTCCAGGTCCATCAGATCGTCGCGACTGCGGCTTCGCCGCCCTGGAAGGGCACCATAGCCTCCTCCGCCTGCCCCTCTTCGGTAGTCATCCGGGGAGTAGTCGCGGCGTCTGCGGTCGTCTCGGTCGTAGCCAGCGCGGCCGCTGCTGCTCCATTCGTCGTCAGAGCTGAAGATTGGTTAGTTTTAGCATGCAAGTTCATCGATTTAATGTATCATTCGTGATTGAAGAAGCCACAAAAAAACAAAACAAAAAACAGTTACATTTGGGGAAATCAGCAGAAACCCCACAAACATTAAAAAGTAAAATTCATTTTGAATAAGTTCACTATGTCATATGAATTTTCTATGAAATCAAGCGGTGAGGATGCGGGGAATGATTAAAATCAAAGTGATCACATTTCAAGAGCGGTGACTCACCCTCTCCTGCCTCGGTGCTCATCCGGACGTCGGTGCGGCGGGTAGTCGTCGCGGCCATAGCGGCGTCCGATGTCGTCCAGGTTTTCCATGGAGCGGGCCCGGGCCCGGTCACCCATGTAGCCTCGGCGCGGCGGCTCATTCGGGCGGCGGTGCACGTGTTGTGACACGCTGCTGATGGTGCTCATGCCCTCGTCGTCGTCGTATACGGTGGACAGCGCTGGCGGTTGCGGGCGACCGCCGCGGGATCGCGGGTCGGCGTTGGTGTGCAGCGAAGTCACCTCGCTCACGTTGTCCACTGAGAACAGGCCACAAGAAATTAAATTGAAACCTACACACACTCGGTTCACATCCTCAAGAGAGCCAACATTTGACGAGATGCATTTTTTAAATATTTGGGATGCAGCATTATTCCATCGATTAATCGGATAAAAAATGATTTTGCACCAATAAACAAAATATGCAAGTTAGGTATTGTATAATTGTTATCAACTTGGTTTTGCCCTCCTCACCTTCCATACTAAAATATCTGTGACTGCGTACACCTTTAAAAGGTGAGGCCTGGCCTAGTAAGTGACGCGGGAGTCAGCGGATGAGATCGTAGACTTGGTGTTGTATAATGTTAGTGCATGTGGAGAAAAAAAAGATCCCTACGAAGCTTGCTTGCGTTCCTTTTTTTTTCTAATTGAATTATGTGAGTCATTCGACCAATCGTTTGAGGATATCTTCAGTATTTATTGTACATCCATCGCGATGCAAAGACATGTAAATATAAACATGTATAAACATCTGAGTCATCCATCTTGCAATTAAATGTGTGCATGGCGGGTGACTCACAGCGGTTGTGGTTGGCGGGTCTGGACGGGTCCAGGTTGGCGAGCTCTCGCTCCATGTAGTAAATGGCACGCGTGGCGTTGCCTTCAGGGTCCACCTGGATGCGATAGCCGCTCCGAGCTGGAGGTGACCACATTTGTTGAGGAAATGAAAAATAGCCGACAGTATTTCCAGAAAAAAAAACAGGAATTGAAACAATACACACATACATTTTTGGCATCTTTGAAATGAACCATTCACATCGTCTTTCTGTTGACTTACTATGGTCGCCACCGCCGCCGTCTTGGTCGTGCAGCAGAGGCACTTGGGAACCATGACCCACTGCATGCAAACAATAAAATTCCAAATTAAATTAAACACGAACTGGAAATGACTTTCAATATTATGCCCCCCCCTCACCGGAGCTGGCGCCGTCAAACTCGCGCCCGTAGCCGTTCTGTGAGGGCGGGACGCCGACGCCGTTGGGCAGAGGGAGCAGCGGCATGGCGGGCTGGTGGACGAGCGGCCCGCTGTAGGCCGGCTGGGCATACATGCTGGGGGCGTAGACGGTGGTGGCGTACTGGTTGGCCATGCCCTTCTTCACCGCCTTACCTGCCTCGTACACTGCGGCACCAGAGAAACGCCATGATCAACTAATGTCATCGATAATGTCCTACCGTGAAAGCATGGGTTGTATTTTTCCCCCTTGTGGAACCACAGCACTCTTATTTTTCACCAAGATGGTGGATTGCCTTTTTTTTGTCAGTTACACAAATACCGCGCCCAACTATTTGTATCCAAGCAAATGAAAAGTCCATTTTGCCAAGTACTCACGTGCCCGCGGGCAGCAGCATCGGTCGGGGCAGCAGGGGCAGCTGACGTAGCAGCAGCACGTGTGCGGACAACACTGACACCAGCAGATGCCGATCAGCAACAGCAGCAGCAGAAAGCCCAACACCACGACCACCACCAACAGCCAATCTGGACATTATTAAAATAAATAAATAAATAAATACATGGGAATCATGATTATTCGCAAAATAGGAACCATTATGACCATTTATGTCAAGTGAAACTGCAGTTTGGAAAAAAAAAAAAAAAAAAAAAAAGGACATTGATAATGAAATGGATACAAGTGGCTGGCTCCCAGTTCAGGGTGTCCACCTTTCTTGAACATGGCAAATGTTTCATTTACTTTGATACTTTTGAAAGTAACAACTTATTACTGACATTTTCATATCCAGCTGCGTGTTTTTCCGAACAGTCTTGCCTTAACACATGGTACTTCGGTTACAAAAGAAACCTTTTCAGGACAACTGACATGATACATTATGACAACATCGCCACTTTCTTGATTCAGTTTGTTTGTGGCCCCCGCCCCCAAGTGAGTGAGTCTTTTTTTTTTTTTTAATGAAAAGAAGCTTCTGTGTATTACCTCCTGTCCACCTGTATCGGCTATCTTTGGTATTCATTTTTCTGAAGTGGACAGCACACATTGTGACAAACTGTATCAAGCCGCGTATTAGAGGGACAGCTCCTATTTGAGGAAATCCAACCCCCCCACCCCACATCCCTTGTAGTGTTATGAAAACCACATGACCTACTACATCACACTTTGCTGTGCTTGGCAGAGGCAAACATGCACCATTTTTATGTCCCAAGAACCACAAGGCTCATTGTCAAACGTCTGCTTTCCAACCTGAGATAAACAACATTTCTCCTGGCAAACTGGCTGAGCCCGTTTATGTGAGGCATGACACAACTAGAGCGCTGCAAAGGTAAACAAAATAAAGCGGGAAAAGAAACGCTACAGAGCGTTACGGGATCATTTCAGAAAGATGAAATAGACGATTGCGGAAAGATTGGGAAAAAAAAAGATGACTGATCAGAAGACAAACTGGTATTTTCCGACACGCATTTTGGCCTAGTTCTCAGTAAAAGAAAAAAAATGCACTTGGTCACAGAAATTATTTTAACGTGTTGATAAAACTTCCTTTGCTTGCTTTACTTTGTTTCCATAACATAGGAAGGACATCGTGGTTCCTCCAGCTTAAGCCAAGTTCAATCAAATATTAAGCCTTTTTACCCCCAGACTTTTTTTTTTTAACTTACAGTACATTTGAAATTTAATTCAAAACCAACTTCAACTCTGTGCCCAAGGTCCCACGTTGTCCAAAGTTGTCACCGTATATCAATGACATGGATCTCCTATTACCAATGCCGATTAAAACCACATCACCGTTTTGTTCCCTCCGCTGTCGTGATTGGACGATGTTACCACGAGTCGGTCTGTAAATTATTATTATTATTATTTTTTCAAGAACGTTACTTCAGGTTGACATTTGAGACTGTTTACGATCACAAAATCCTACTTCAGTGTCAACAGTTTTTTGTACCTCATTTTTAAAAGACTGATTTAAGATATTTTATCGTCAACTGAGACGTTACTTTTGACTGAGGATCTAGTAGCACTCAAACCAGTCACACTAAGAGGGCTTTTGTACTACCTTCCATAACCAGTAAGTCAATGCCGGGCAGCAGGTCAGTAGTATCTGACTTTCTCTCTGCGAAAGAAAGATAAAGCCACAATTACTAGATCGTGTGCGCTCTTGGGACGATCACACCTGCCCACGCGGCGTTTTAGCTGTAAAACACGACGACGACGACGCATGGCCAAATCCATCAAGATTTGCTCTACTTTTATCCGTAAATCCAGACGCTTTCTGAGAACCTGATCGATTAATTGTTGCATCTCACATCTTTTGTCCTATTAGTTTATTTTGGTCGGGGTACAGCAAAGGGAAGAGAAGGCCAGTAGTGGAAAGCAGTTGATTGGCGTTTACCCAAGACAATGAGCTCGGTGTAGTCCTCGCTATTGCCCGAGAGGTCCTGCGAGGAGATGACAGAGCACACGTAGACCCCGCTGTCGCCCCACGCCGTCTGTGCAATGTTCAGGTCAGCATCTGGCAGTGAGGACACAAGAAAAGAAGTTGAGGAAAACACGTGTTGCCTAGTAGCAGACAAAGCGAGGACGCTTCTTGCAAACGTGACTGTTGGAGGCTCATATGATCAGAAAAATGCACTGCCATCTACCTGTTGTCTCTTCAGGGAATTTAATAATTTTAGTGAAAAAAAAAAATCCATGTTCGCGTAAATCTAAAAAAATGAAATACGAAATCTGAAGACATTCCGTCTTCAGATTTCGTCTTTTTTATCCCCACCATAATTAAACTGCAGCTTATTTTTTAATGTTTATTATTAGGCCAATGCAAAACATTTTTACTTCACGCTTAATAAGGAACAATAGAATCCCATTTGGAGAATAGAATTTTGTTCAGTATGTCATTGCACCTGCTGAAAGAAGAATGTGTTGCATCTCGCACTCACTGTTGATGATGCTGATCTTGCGTCCTTGATACTCGCTGCCCAACGTCACGGCGCTGCCCTGCTTGGAGGCCACGATGCGCACCGTGCGCTGGCCGTCGGCGCACTCGATGTTGGGGTCGTAGTTGGGGTTATTCTGCGACAGGATGTTGTCGGCACTGCTGGGGTTGAGCGCCGCCTGCACCGGGTCGCGGCAGTACGACTTGTAGCGCCACATGACCACCGGCGGCTGCGAGGCGGTGGTCTGGAAGTTGCAGGTGAGCGTGACGGGCTGGAACAGGATGACCACGTAGCGCTTCACCGGGCTGCTCACTGACACGGCCAGGGCCGACTCTAGAATGACATTAAGTAAAAAGGATACAACCGGTTTGCAGGGAATTGATAAAACGTGTATGGTGCTCCCACCACGGTCTGATACAAAAACATTTTATGGAACCTATTTAGATGCCTTTTGTTGTTGTTTCTCAATTTCTTTCTCGTAATCATAGACTATACTAAACACAAAATATTACATTAAATACGAGTTAGTAGTCACATGGGCGTAAAAGCAGAATTGTAGTTTAAAAAAAAAACGACAGTGCAGTGCTGTTCAAGCAATAATTTTTCCAATGTCAGAGGTTATAGAGCCCGAGGCGGCCTGAATCAAGTCAGAAGCGGCCACCTTCAAATGTCACGTGGTGTTGAGTTCTTCACGACTAGTATCACCATGAACCGGTGAGGAGTCACCTACTTTGTCAGCTCTTCGTACTTGAGAGTAATTACGCTGAAAGGAGACATATTACTCATTAGCAAGTTGGCTTCCTGCTTCTATTAACTAACGGACGGAGAGCCCGAGTGTAGAAAATAAGCGAGAGCCCAAGACAATTAAAGCACTTTGGTGGCGCACCGACTTATCAGCACAAAATCATTCTGAAGTTGCTGTCCCTGACCACCTAAAATGTTTCCTAGTGATTAAAAAAAAAAAAAGTCAGCTAATTGCTACCTAACAACATAAACAAGGAGCTACAATCAAATTAGGACTGGTGATGATGATACCATGTTGGGAAGGTGGTAGAAGGTAAGAAACGTTCTACATATCCTGGTTTGGTTTATGACACGAACGTAGTGTCTGAATATCACTGCAAATAGGTGGATCAAACTATTTCAGAAGAGAGACGGCATTGCTGTAATTTTGCTCTTAAAATGTCAAGTTCCAACAAAATTCTGCATGTTCACTCATTTCTCTCGCTTGTTTAATTAAAAAGGACATACAAAAAAAAAATCTTAAATTTTAGTGGTGCTGGTATTCAATTTAGGGGGGCTTCAGCACCCCCAAAAATTGGTTAGAAAGGCCCATTGTCCCCAGTTTGATTAAAATCCATTTTGGAAGAAATATGGCAACTATGAAGAGAGATGTGACAGGATTCATTTTACACAGAATGTTCTTATTAAGATCCATTAAGTGATGAGATTTATTGATATCATTGGTAAACCCAAATTGATCAAGATTGACTTTGTAGGTGTCACTCTATAGCAGCAACTACTCTAACAGTCAATATTTAGGATGTTGATAATTGAATCATGGAGCGTCTTTATAACTGAACCTATTTCATCAGGGTGCTTACATGCATGAATGAAAGATGATTAAAAACTAAAAACAACTGAGTATACAATAAATGTGAATAACATCTCAAAAATTACTTTGGTTACATTATTTTATTGTGAAGAGACTTGGTAGGACACCCTGTTTTTTCAAATTGGTTATGTATTACCGTAGATTGGGAGCTGACAGTAAGTACGATATATCTGAAAGAAATAAAACACTAATACCACAATAAGTAAAAAAAGTCGTTGTGGGCTTCAACTGACGTGATGGGCAATTGGTTGTTTTACAACCGAATTAAGATATGTACGCCATTTTGTACACCCAAAATGAATCCAACTGCCTTATTTTATTCATTTTTTAGATGAACGCAATACTTCAAGGGACAAATCAGTTTCCAACAGCTCCTTGAAACCTCTCGTTATCTGGATTGAAAACACCCCAAACGGTCATTAAAACGCAATTAATGTATCCAAATTGTACAAAAAAAACAATGTGAGTAGAAAGAACATGTCCACCGTCTGAGGCGGAAGCGGGCCCACCCAGTCGAGGCGAAAACTCTCTTACCTGTCGCCAGAGTCGCGGCGATAAATAACACCCAAAATATCTTCATTCCGCCGCCGAACTCCGCGAATCACTCGTTGAATCTTGTTTGTTGATCACAACTTTATCATAACAACTAATTTACATAGTGCTCGAACCGTAAATTTTCCCCTTAGACCGGAGCGTCAATCCCATTTTGTGACGTCCCCAGTTTCGCTCAGGAGGTAAGTACCTGAACGCACCACGCAGGTGTAAGTTCAGACATGTTGCGAAACACGGAGGGGAGAACATGCGATTTAAACGTATTTTCTGAAAAGCGACGACTAATTTAAAGCAATACTAAGCAAATAAGACTATAATTATGTTAATATAAAATACAAAGTCATTGGTTAAGCAACACCATGTTCTAAATACTGACGTAAATGGACACTAAACTAAGTTATCTCCCCTACTTCTAAAAGTGGTACGTTCCATTTGGTGATAAGGTGTTCATTAATGTTCAACAGCCTCTCGGAGTTTCTATGAAAATTCGAGCATGTTTTTCGAGACTATTCACATTAGTTGAAGATAATGTTAATAGTTGACAGTTCTCACACACACACACACACACACACACACACATATATATATACATATATATATATATATATATATATGTGGATCAATGGAACACTAAATTTTCCCTAGGTATGAGTGTGAGCTCGAATGCTTGTTCATCTATGTCTGCTCTGCGATTGGCTTGTACCCCACCTGCTGTCCGAAGATAGCTGGGATAGGCTCCAGTTTGCCCGTGACCCTTGTGAGGATAAACAGATTAGAAAATGGATCAATGGATGGATATTTGAAGTACACATTTCCTTAGAGTATCACAGAATGCAATGAAACTGACAGTCACCACGTTGGTATTTGCTGACCTCCAGTGGAAGTAAATTAGTCAGACAGAAACCAGGGGATCATTTCCTTAAATTTAAGCGGGAGTTTTAAAAACAAAATCTTTTTGTTTCATTTGCTAAAACGCCGAGTCTAACCCCAATAAATGTTCGATCGGGTGAGGAAAAAAAATCATCCCTTTGTACCTCCATCTTTTACCTGTAATTAGATTAAGAACCCCTCATGCCCGAGGAAAAACAACCGATCAGAGAAACAAGATGTAGCAGTAGAGGTGTCAATATTTACAGTGCTCTTAGAGTGAATTAAATGAAATGAATTACAAAAGAAAAAGTTTATTTCCACCCCTCTGTTCAATAATGGCACATTATTCCAAATTGACAGTGTAGAAAATGCCCACACACAAATTAATTATGGGCGAAGAGCTTTAATGACACTTGGGGCCTGTTTATGTCCTGTTCAATTTGTTTCAAGTAGACCAGGGATGTCCAAAGTCGGTCCTCAAGGGCCACCGTCCTCCCTGTTTTCGAGCTCTCTCAGGAGCAACACACCTGATTCAAATACTCAGTGTCGTTCGAATGCTGCTTCATAGCTGGCCGAGCATCTGAATCAGGCGTGTTGCAGCCGGGAGAGCTGGAAAACAGGCAGGACAGCGGCCCTCCAGGCCCGGAGCTGGACATGTCTGCAGTAGACTTTTATACGGTTGTCAGAAAGTCAGTCAGTCAGGCCGGGACAGGCCCACCCGCCCGCCTCAAGGGAGGCGTGGTACGAAGCCAAGCAAGTATGATAAAAGAGCTATGTCGATTCGTGTTCAGACCTGATGCCTCCACTCTGCCTCAACGGTAAGAAGACCGAATCTATGTTTACGTTACACCAGCAGAATGTTGACTTGATGGATAATTTATCCCAATTTTATTCATTCTTAACATGCGGGTTATATTTGGCATATTTTGTAATTGCTGGTGGTTTTTCCGGTTTGTGAGTGTTTTCTTTGTAATCCGACTATGCCCATTTTGGTAAACCCACGTTCAAATCGAAGTCTCATGTCTTACATTCAAAGATAGGGGGAAAATTGTCTTTTTTTATGTTCCTGGAGAAAAGGTGGAAAAGAGCAAGCGACGTTCGTCGATGACAGTGGCACTCCCCAACCAGGAATGCTTATTTGCACTCATTTCGTCACACGCTGTTCGCTTTTAGTCCTGATGAGCAGATGCATTTTGATGAATTAGCATTGTTGCATTTCCTTGAAAGAACAGATCAGAATCAAGACTCTTTCACACAGGCAAAAATAAAAATTTTAGGGGTCATGATCCAGACACTCCCAAATCTCAGTCAATTGCACCCCCCGACCCGTGAAAAGTTGGGAAAATTAGCCCGGCCCGGACACCTGTTGGCTTGTACTTTGGCAAACCCCTACAGGGAATTTGCCAAAATAAGGACCAATCGGAAGCAGGTATCCTAGACAGATGGATTGTCTCAAATTGTCAAGAGAATTACGGTTGGAACGTAACGAATGTTATAAACTCAAGTTTATAACATTCAAGAGGTGTGCCTCAAGGCTCAATATTAGATCCACTACATTTC
This sequence comes from Hippocampus guttulatus, assembly GCF_054856545.1. Lineage (NCBI taxonomy): Eukaryota > Metazoa > Chordata > Actinopteri > Syngnathiformes > Syngnathidae > Hippocampus > Hippocampus guttulatus. The sequence goes on along the minus strand of NC_141266.1, from coordinate 20,540,005 downwards.
TCAATTTCCTGTACCCAGAGAATTAACAGTAGTTCTCCACACTGACCATGTTTGTCCATCAAGTAAACTTTACAAAGAGTGGAGACAGTTTTGCTTGATATCCCATTATTTTGGATCTCAAAAGGTCTTGCAGGTGTACCTATTGATGTGAACTGTGTGTGTGAATACTGGCAGCCATTACCGCTGACAAAGGTAGCCCGGATGGCGTACTCCACCGGAACTCTGGCACAAGGCTGCTTCGGCAAGATTTACCGAGAGAAGTACAATGACACCTGGGCGGCCATCAAGAAGGTTCCTCAGCACCTCATCAGCAGGAAGGACCTGGAGAGAGAGTGCGAAGTGTACAAGTGGGTAGTAGGCTAAGTAAACTTTTGTGCAGGAAATTCAAACCACTCACCCTTGGACAGCCAAGGAAACAGGCTCACAAGCAGTCGTTTCACACCATTGCAAACCAATAAAACCAAATCATAAAGTGGTTTTGTCATCATGTCTGTTTTCGTTGCATTTTATCATAGCAAAGCCAATCACCCAAACATCGTCAGACTGCTGGGCAACATCAACCTGAAAGACGGCAAATGGATTATTCCACTGGAGTTCATCTTCGGAGAGGACCTGGAAACTACCATTTTTAAGTCAGCAAAATCCAAAATACAGGTGAGCACGGGAACCAATTGGCGCCATCCAGTTCATGAGACGCAAATAATATTACAGGTCTCTTGTCCGATGGACTGGATTAATGACAAGAGCGGGCCATGTGTAGCCCTCAGACCATACTTTAACCTCCTTGATCTAATTATTAGTCTTCAGAAGTTTAGTTTTTGATCTGAAGGGAAAAACCAAAAGGAAAAGAAGACAACGAAGTTTTGTTTTTAACCGCACCATGCTAATTCCACACATTGCAAATTCATTCACACCTGAGGGAGGAAAAGCCGGTTTTGGAATTGACACCTGGTTGAAACGTTTCCACCTTTTCATGATTTTTTTTGGTTTGTTTATTTTACAGCTGACTCCAACGAATCGAGGCAAAATCGTTTTGGGCATGTGTGAGGGGCTTCTGCACCTCCACTCTAAAGATATTGTCCATCAAGATCTCAAGCCTGAAAACATCATGGTGGGTACATGTTTTAAGCGTTAAAATGACTTGACGGTTGAGATAGTGTCGGCTACCTAGATGAACTGAATGATTTAACATTATTGTAAAAAGGAACAAGCATACAATAAAGGACGAAAAATACACAGTGGTAGCTTCAAGAATACTTGAGTTGATTTAAATCAAATCATGCACAGTTCACTAAACATGGCTTGCGGTTACTACAGTGGACAGCTTATGTTATCAGGTGACATGTTATCATTATTGATGCATGAAAGGGTTAATCAAATGAGAACCATCCGTTCCAACCACAAACATATTCGACAGTCTTGTGAGCCATTAGTCAGTTTCAAGCAAGTCACATCCAGTAATTTTGCTGTCAGGCAGAATCCTCGCATCTTTGCCCCCGCCTCCCCAGAAAAAAGGTTATTTATTACACTGTCATTGATTGTTACAGGCGTGCGACCCATTAAAAGGTTCAAAACTTAATGCACCCTGCCCCTGCAAAACAACTGTGGTGATGTCATCTTCCTGAAATCTTTTTCAAAGGTCTTCGAACCATGAACGGTACGAGGTGAAAAAAAAAAAGATGCAGTGACTAGACAGTATTAGATGGAAATTATTTCCCATGCAAATTTTGGTGGTTGATGGGCTGAAGGTATTCAACTGGGCTATTTACACATTATTTTTTTCTTTTAAAGATACCTCGCCTTGAACATGCCTTAAGTCCCCCCCCCCCCCCCCAGCATTGAGCCATCTCGCAAACAAATTCCATTATTACAGAGCCAATCCAGGTTTGGACCAAGAAAAGTAATCACGCTTGTGATGAAAAAAATCTGCATATTTTGTTTGTAATAAACTGTTTAAAAAGAAACAGTCGTCCATGAATAAATGCAAATGCATTCAACTTAAAAGTTAAATACAAGTTGACTATACAGTGATGCTTTGAGAACCTGCACCACTCACCGTTTCTCCACCTCCAGGTGGAACACAACACCAACCGAGCCGTGATCATCGACCTGGGTCTGGCCAAGTTCTTCCGGCGTGGCCTCAACTCGGCCGTGGACATGGGAAACGAGGCCTACTCAGCCCCTGAGGTCCTGCAGCGCCACAGCCAACGGGATCAGCGCTCAGACGTGTGGGCCATGGGCAAGATCATCGCCGAGCTTTGCGCCCGCGTTCGGCTGCACACCCCCAGCGTCTGCCCGGCCAAGATCCGGGAGGTGATGCGCGACCAGCCCTACTGCCAGGCCGTATGCAGGATGGTGGAAAGCAATCCTGCCCTGAGGACCTCCATGGTGGGCATCATCAATGACATGAGGAGGGCCGGCGGAGGTCTGGGACGCCTCACTCCACCGCAGGGAAGGATCAGGAACCGGTCGGCGTCACCGGGCCGAAGAGGTCCATCTCCGTTCAACAAAGAGCGGCGAGGTAGATAACGAGTCAATGGAAAACGTTCTTACCGTCTTCCTACTCATGTTGTAGTATACGGCAGCAGAACACCCACTGTAAGAATATCTGCCATCTAGTGGTAAATTGTGATATTGCAATTTAAATAGTTAACACCTGCATACCTGGAAAAAAAAACAAAGGTTAAAGGTAACTTTAAAAGATTAATCCAGTGATTCTTTCACATACCACTAGAGGGACCCTGCATATCACACTTTGAGAATTCCTGCCAGTTGAATGACAATCATTTCACTTTTTTCAGCACACTCACCGATGAAGCATGGATCGCCGCTGGGGTGGGAGCGCACCCCTCGACCGGACATTAAACTTCTGCCCCGCAGCCCCAGGCAACCCCGGTCGCTCTCCCCACAGAGGATCCAAGCGCTGGTCCCCGCGGCCGGTGGCGGCGACGCAATGAAGTTGACCAAGGACATGATGAAGATGGGCTTGTTCCAGGAAGCTGCCCGCGACCTGCCGTGCCAGCTGCCCGCCACCGGCCGGGTGATGGTGCGCCGCTTCGAGGAGAGGAACGGCGAGGTGGAAACGTGGGCGCAGAAAGAAGTGGTCATGCGCGACGGCAAAATAATTAAGTATAATGACGTCACCTACAACAGCTCATAGAATTTTTCTCAGGCAGAAAAAAAAATACCCCACAATAAACACATTGAGTGTATCGGCCTAAAAAACATTCAACTTAATGTGACCTCTAAAAATGTAAATGCACAAATGAATGTTTCTTTTTTTTTCTTTTTTACAATTTGACTTTCTCGAACAAGGACCTGAATGGCAGAAGTCACCTCTGTTGGTTGACACATTAAAATTTCCAGACATATTTAGGGAAAGTCAAAGTAAGTTTATAGTGCATTTTATGTTGATTCAGAAAACGTCAGCCCCAAAGCCCAATATCCTGTAACTTTTTGTGAGTAGTGTATGACTGCAAAGAAGACTGTTTACCTTCTTGGGAGAGCAAACACAAGCTAGCCTGTCCACACCTGAGCATATGTTTTATTCCAGTTGTAATAGGACACCAGGAAATAGCTTCTGAAAGCATTCTAACATGCTTGCTGAACCTACAAATTACCACCCGTGACTGTGAACCAGTCGCAAACTTGCATAGTTATGAAGAGAAATAGTTTGCCCGATGTTTTTATTTTATTTTTTTATTTTAAACTTTTACTCAGTCATTTAGATGATTTTGAGTGATTTCTGCTCAATGCAGGACTATTTCTCCTGTCATGTTTGTTTCTTGGGTACACTTATGCCTTTTTTCAGCCCTTTGTGTCATTGCCGAGTTAATACTTTAAGTATACAATGCAAATTTAAAAGTGTGAAAAGCACAAGTGGAGCAAAACTTTTTTTTGCCAAGTTAATTACTAGCTATCAAGCTAGTAGCTAGCTACTTGCTCTCTCGCAAGAGTGAGAGATACTAGGATTACATTTGCTAATGTCAACTTTTGGAAATTTTAACGACAGTGAACCATGACATAATGAGTTTGACATAAATTGAGAATCGTTTTGGCGCCATCCTGTGGCATCCTGGTGCCAAGAATTTTGAATTGGGTTGAGTATACAGTATTTAAATTTAGATTTTTTTTGACTGCTTTGCCACCAACTTAGGCCACCTATGTTCAATTATAAACCATTTTGGGGAGGGTCAATTGCAAATTTTTGCAATTCGCAGCAGGGCTTAGTGTATGTGAGTTTTCAATTCGCTCACAAGCTAACAGGTTTGGGCCTGGTAATGGCAATTCGATTACAGCTAGATTGCTGATAAAAAAATTTTTTGTTGCATCTAAAATGTGATTGTATTTCAACTATGTGGAGCACTTTGAGTCTTCAGTGAAAACTGTGAAATAAAACATTTGTTCAACAGTTGCATAATTACTGCACCCTCCATACAGCATTTGAATAATCGATTTATTACAGAATTTAAGGCCACTCAAATGTGTTGAACACACACACACACACACACACACACTCACATACACAAGCAGAGCTAACAGTACCCCGGTCCAGTACTAACCTGCAATGTCACAAAGAAAAAAAAAAGTTACACCAAAAATCAGGACACTTTTTACAGTGCACTGACCTGCTAATATGCAGAGTGGCTTCAATATGCTGCCAAGTCGAAATCAATTGTTCACAACCCATGAATGAAAAGTTGTAGAAAGTTTTTTTTTTTTTTTAGACCAACCTTAAGGTCCATGCACTAGTAGGCTCTTTGTCATCTCTAATAGGGCAATTCTAATACTAGCAGCACGGTTTACTCAGCACAACTGTTGTACCTCATTAGTGACATGTAGTCATCCTAATAAGACTCCCTACGTCTTATACTAGTGCACTAAATTGTTACTAGTGAAGGAGGAGAAGAGCATGGACCTCAGGATGGATGTCCGGGATATCAATAAACGGTCAAACGGCTTTACCTTGTCGGACTAGTACTGCAAAAACATCAACTTGGGTGGTCTACTAGTGCGCTTCATTGAGCCTCTTAGCACATGGAACTTAAGATGGATATCAAGGATAAAGAAAAAAAAAAGTTTGTGTACTAACAGGCCCAACGTGGTATGAGTTGTAGGTTCATTTAAAAACAAACAAAAAAAATCTCAAAGACAGTTTCCATTACTGCAATGAATTGTATGACGAGTGAGGACAATGAGCTAGTAAAGAGACCTTCAGCTGGATATCAAGGAAATAGAATAAATGCTGAAAGAACTATCTATAATAGCTGGTATACATACTCTGTCCCTCCCAGATTCTCTTTGGTCGGTGGCTTCCTGAGACGCTGATTACAACATTGTGGATTAATATTCAGATTACAATGATTTTGTATAAGAACACTCGTGTATGTTTGATGTCTCTGTTTGGTGGATGTAAAGGCAAAGAGCATGTGGTGGACATTTACTGCATGAAAGGAAGGAGAGCTGTGCAGTATTTGTCACCGCCAGGTGCAAAAGTTTTTTTTTTCCCTCAATCAGAAAATCCAAAAATATTTTCTTAGCATTTTGGAAAAATTACAATATTTTGTTTTTGCGTGTTGGGAGAAGAGAAACATTTTTTTTCTTCAAGTTTATAAAAGTAAAAAATAAAATAAAAATAAAAAAGTATTCTAGAAAGGCAAAAAAGTCAAAAATGAAATGATTCCAACCAAGACTTAATTTTGAGTTAGTGATTTTTTGTTGAAAGGGTGTCACGCAAGAGAAATGAGGAATTTCCTAATGTAACTTCATTTGTGATGAAAAATGTTGATTTAGATTTTTGAAGTTTTATTGGAGGGACTGATGATGAAAACAATTTTTAATGTGTTGGTTCTGAACGAGTAGCGTGGTATTTTATTTCATTATTATTTGCATACTAAAATTTTAATCTATCGATTTTTTTGTAATTACTTTTCCTTTATAATACTCATTGAAGTTCGTTTCGGGCACCGCTGTTGACATGAATATAATTCAAATTTGTTGGTTTCTTTTATTTTTGGTAGACTAACTAAATATCCATATAAAATGTAAAAAAAAATGAAGGAATTGTGCTCAAAATATTGATATTTATCATTTTCTCAATAATAACTTAATTGGACAGATGATTTTTTTTTGGAACCTGGCCGCTACCTTGTGTCCAACCCATCAAACACAAAAAAGTCAAATATGAAGGCCTGCGGAATTAACTGCAAATACCACCCGTGGAAGTGAAATATGAAACTACTGCAAAATGTGCCACGATATGCTTGTTAAGTATTCCTTTTCTCAAAATGTGTAAACTAGGCCATATCCTTTGACTGTAGTAGGATCACAACCCCCACCCACTCCCCACTTGAAAGAAGTTAACGAAGGAGCATCAATAGTGGAAGTGGATTGCACAAGTATTGGAAGGCATCAGGAGGTTTGAGCAGCCAACATATGGCGGCACCGTCGATAAACTCACAGAGTCCAACGCGACAGGGATAGTTGATATTTTTCAAAAGATGCGCCAAGTCCGCGAGGACGAATAAGGCCTCTCAAAAAAAATAAAAAAAAATAATTGACAACGGGCTATTTGTCAGGTTTCGGAGTGGCGGGCTTGACAGAAGCCTTGGCAGAGATCGGGACAGTGGACCGTGGCGGCAGCGGTTGCAGCCCGGCCTCTGTGCCGATGTGGACAGTGATGTTTGTGTAGAGCGGGAGGTACTCCCGGGACAAAACTTCATACTCGGCCGTGTTCATACCGTCCAGCTTCCAAGTGTGACGCGTCTTGGCCAGCATGTTGAACCTGGACACACAAAAATACATCAAAATTTTATCTAATTAAAAAATTAATAAATAATCAAAGTTCCACCCATCGATTTTCTAATCTGTTTATCCTCACAAAGGTTGCAGGCGTGCTGGAGCACACAGACGCCATCCGCACTCACACTTGCCCTTGGTGACAATTTAGAGTTCTCCATTAACCCGCCATGCATGTTTTTAGAATGTAGGTTGAAACTGGAGTACACAGAGAAAACCCACGCAGGCACGCGGGGAATATGCAAACAACACGGGGAGGCCGGAGCCGGAATCGCTGCACTGCGAGGCGGACGTGCTAACCAGGAGTCCACCGTGGCAACCCACATAGAAGTTCAATTAATGCACATAAAAACAGCAGCTGAAGAGATGAAAGAAGGAATAGTAAAAACTAAAAACAACTGCTAAAACATCCTGAATTAAATAAATTAAGAAAATATTGAGTACAAAATAGAAATAAAGAAATCGATTGAAAAAAAAAATTGAAATCGTAAAAAGAGCAATATTTAGCTGAATTCCATTTTGAAAAACAAGCCCAAAAAATGTACGGTAAGTCAAATGAATTGTACAACAGATAAACTAATTTTAAAAAATGCATACTGCACATAATTGTTAATACAAATCAAAAATAAGGAATGACAAAAATAAAGCCCAAATATCTTAAAACAATGAAAAAAAAAAAAAGATGCCAAGAGTATAAGTATCTACTC